>NC_080424.1:36886439-38278314 GCF_029873635.1 Malania oleifera
CAAGCCAGCACTGGAATGGCACCTTACGAGGCATTATATGGTAGGAGATGTCATTCTCTGCTATACTAGTATGAAATTGGTGAAAGACGAGTATTGAGACCGAAATTAGTACAACAGAATATGATAAAGTCTGACTTATCAGAGACAGAATCAAAACAGCATAGATTCAGAAAAAAAAAAGCTACGCAAAAACTTGCCATCGAAAATTGGAATTTGAGGTAGGAAACCATGTGTTCTTAAAAGTAGCCCCAATGAGAGGATTTATGAGATTCGGGAGAAAAGGAAAGCTGAATCCTAGCTACATTGGCCCTTTTGAAATACTTGAGAGAGTGGGTCCAGTTAGCTACAGGATAACTTTACCACCAGTATTATCCAAGATTCATGACGTATTTCATGTATCCACGTTAAGGAAATACATCTCAAATCCCTCATATGTGATTAGTTATGTGGAGTTGGAGTTAAGATACTTTAACATATTAGGAAATACCAGTGCAGAATCTGAATAAAAAGGAACAGGAGTTGCGCACCAAGAAAATTCTATTAGTGATAGTATTGTGGAGGAATCGCGCAGTGGAAGAGGCCTTATAGGAGATAGAGGAGGAGATACGACAGAAGTACCCATGTTTGTTTAGTGGGGATCAGCGTTAGTCAAAGTAAGAAAGAGGAATGGCTCAGGTAAGGTAAGTAATGTTTTGATTCTATTTTATGTAGTGCAGGATATTATATCTATAAATTGTGTTTTGATTTATAGGATACAGTGGGATTTGGGAGAATTTTGGTTAGTTATTGTAATCTTCCAGAACTATATATGTAACCACAATATTCCTCCGCCATAAGTGAGGGTAATTAATAAAAGTATAGCGAATTTTCCTTTAAAGGTTGGTACATGTATACTCAGCAAATTTCGAGGACAACATTTTTAAAAGGAGGGGAGAATGTAAAGGCCTAAAAAATATAATAATAAAAGAAAGTGGGAAAAATGGATTTTTTGGCTGGGAAAGGAGAAAACCAGTGACTATTTTCTAGAGAGGATATAAAATTGGAGACGGTTTTATTTTTGGCTAGGAGAGGAGAAAATCAGCGACGGTTTCCTATAGACGATAGAAAATCGACGATGATTTTGGGAAATTACTGTGGGATGATAATTGGTAAATGGTAATTTTGGGCCAGTTAATAGAAAACCTGCGATGGTTTTCGGTGAGTTAGAGAAAACCGTCGACGATTTTTGCTGGCAATGCTGAAGATATAAAGAACTAAGAGCCATTTGTAAATTAAAAACTAAACACTCTCTTTCTCCTCTCTCAAACCCTACGGTCATCCACCCTTCCACACTCGATTCCTGCTCTGTTAAGCTTCATTTCAACGATCAGGAACTGCTATTGGGTTCCTAGGAAGATTCTCTACAACGTAGGTGGAGCAGATTTTCAGCTTGGGATCCCAAGACACCACTCCAAAACTGATGTAATGGTGTTAAATATTAGTTTTTATGATTTATTTGAAGTATATAGAGCCTAGGAAATACTGAATGATAAATATTCTGAAGATTGACCTTATTAATTTAGGAAAATATAATTTCAAGGATTTGGGTTTCGAATGCCGCAAAGGCATAGATTTAGCGCTTTAGCAAGTTTCTCAGGAATCAAGTAAGGGAATAGATTAGTTCAGGTATTTTCAGAAATTATTTATAAATTAATGTATTTTTTGGAATACTGGAATTGAACACGATATACAGATTTTATAGCATGATATAACATATAAAAGAGTAGAACTCACTCGTATGGCATGAGTATAAGTTTAATGTAAATACTGTTTGTCAAAATATGTTATTTTTCATAAAGTGAGTATGAATTTACAATAATTCTAAAAAGATGATAATTAGTACATAAATTAAGATATTTTTCAGTATATTATGATATTACAGCTGGTGCAGATGTCGTGATTGTTCAGTTGGTGCAAATGCCATAATAATACAGCCAGCACAGATGTTGAGATATGACAGTCGGCGCAAATGTCGTGATTAGTGTTATTATGATGATATGATTCAGTAATTATGAAATGTCAGTTTTTATTCAGAGATATAAAAAACTTGATTTTATTTTAAAGATACGAAAATATTATTTATGAATATATATATATATATATATATATATTATGTGAAATGTATTATATAGTAACAGAACTCGGATGGTTTCGTATGTTAAGAGCATGACACCATAGCTAGCTAATCAGATCGGTGTAGTAGGATACCCACTGAGTGTCGACCCCTAGAGGTTGTCGGTGAGTAGGCTGGACGGGACTAGATTGGGTATAGCCAACAGTGCAACCATATGATTCAGGAAGTGTGGGTCGATGGCTGATTTTCCTGAAAGTGTAGGCGGTGTAGTAAGATACCCACTGTGTTACTGACCCCTAGATGTTGTCGGTGTAGTAGGCTGGGCAGGCCAAGTGGGGTGGGAAATCGTGCATAGTTATGTTATATTTGACTTAACCTGGTAGGCCAGCCAGCGTTAAGTCCAACCTTCGGGCTGCACAACCCAGATCATGAGGGGTGGAGTCATGATACACGGATTTACATCCAAGGTGTAATGTCAGTAAAATACATATTTAATATATGATTTTAAAGATAAAAAAATTCATTATGATATAGTATGTTTATAATCAAAAGTACAGATTTTCATGAATGATCAGTTATAGTTTAAGATATACATATTACAATTATACTATTTGTAGTCTATGTTTATAATATGATAAAACTCACGTTGCCACACACTAATATTAGTCTATTTTCCTTACTGAGAGGCGTCTCACCCTAGCATTACAAATATTTCAAGAAATCCCGACGGACGAGTGGAGTGAACTCCGTGATAGAGGAATTTGTAAGTACTACCCAGTTGCAGGGTAAGTAGTCAAGTCTGACTCATGATGGATTTTTGGGGTATATATGTGTGTATGTAGAAACAGTGAAACTCTAGTATTGTATATATGTAAAGTGTATTTTGGTTCCGCTGCTTAGGTAATATGTATGTATAAATAGGTAAATCCCCGGTACTTACAAGTCCGGGTTGACTTTGACTGTGTATTATGGTATTAGAGTATTATTAGAGTAATAATATTTTATGTAAAAAAAAAAAATGGTTCTAAAGTCAGGTGTTACAACTTCCTTGAGACAATAGTCTACTTTTCCAGCCCTTAATTTTATTACTGATTTTTTGAATTAAATGGTCAAAATGACAGCCCTTCAATTAATAATCCACGATCGGCACTCCCAAATGTGTAAAAGGTAATTTACCTTCAATAAAACTAGTCTCTTGTAGAATTTCTCCCTTCCTCTGAGCACCCAAATTCTTTGAGAAAAACATAGCTGATTTATCTTTATTCACCCTTTGGCCAGTCCAGCTTTCATACTCGTTGATCACCTCCATTAACTGTCTAATAGATTTTTTACCAGCATTAGCAAATATAACAACATCATCTGCGTACATTAAATGCGATATAATAAGAGCACCACTTGGATGCGCAAACGATAAAATCCTCTTCTCAGTCATCTTTTTTTGAATTAATCTATAAAGAACATCTTTTATGATGATGAAAATATACAGGGACAACGGATCCCCTTGCTTCAAACCCCTTTTTTACTTGAAGAAACCCTTGTAAGTGTCATGCATTGTAACAAAAACCCATGGAGAAGAAATACAATTCTGAATCAACTTATAAAAATAATCTGGAAAACCAAGAGCATGAAAAATTTGATCTACCACCTACCACTCCCCTTGATCATACGTTTTGCTCACGTCAAGTTTTAGCATCATATTACCTCCTGTCACCCGCCTATGTAATAATTTAGTCATTTCTTAAGCAAGTGTTATATTTTCAAAAATACTCCTCCCTTTCACAAAACCACCTTGCTCAAGTGATATTAAATCACCCATCACCAATGATAGCTTGCCAACAAAGATTTTGGAGAAAATTTTATAGATTATGTTACAAAGGCTTATCGGGTGAAATTTATCAAAAGACTGAGGATCCTTTACTTTTGGAATAAGAACTATATAAAAGGGACAAAAATACAGAGGCAACATATCACCTTTGAAGAATGCCCTTACTGCTTCCATCACATCATTTTTAATAATATTCCAGTACGTAAGATAGAAAGAAGACCCAAAACCATCCATTCCCAGGCTACTGTCCACAAAAATAGAAGAAATAGCTACATATACCTCCTCTTCAGTCGGATCTTCCTTCAGCTATCTTATAGAATCCTCAGAAACCACCGATTGGATAATACTATCTAGATTTGGCCTTTGCACTTAACTATTCTACCCCAAGAATTGTTCAAAATAATTCACAGCCTCATCATGAACCATCTACATATTTTCCAGCACCAAACCATTAGGAAGCACCATTGAATTCACACAAGAGTTACATCTTCTTTGCATAATCACCGCATGGAAAAATTTTGAATTTTGGCCGCCATCAGTTAGCCATTTTTTCTTTACTTGCTGTGCTACCCTTGTTTCTTCCCTTCTATACCATACCTCCAATTCAGCTTTAGAAACAAGTAACTCTTCTTCAACTGATTCTGAGTACTCTACCTGCAGTAAATTCTCATATTTTTCCACCATTTCCTTCAACTCTTGTATGATACCACCAACATGACCAAAAGTCTATTTATTCCACACCCTAAGCCTTTATTTTAGCCTTTTCAATATACCCACCAATTTACAAAACCTTGAATCCGCCACTATATGTTCTCTCCAAGATGTTTCAACCATTTCAAAAAATCCCCATGCGACATCCACATGTTTTGAAATCTAAAAGGCGCTGGCCTATACCTATCCATACTCGAACCCAGCTGTAATATGATAGGAGAATGATCTAAAGTATTTCTTTTCAACAATGATGTCTTAGCTTCACCGTATTTTATAGAAAAAAAAAAAACATTATTAATCAGCACCCTGTCAAGTTTCGCCAAACTTCTCATCAATCCTTGATAGCCATTACACCAAGAAAATTGACTTCCTTCGAATCTAAGATCCAATAAATAAAATCTATTAATACAACAAATTGAATTCAGCCATAGACGAACCCAAGCAAGGTCAACCTCCCACCCTTTCCTTATCTGACCGAATTATATTAAAATCTCCCATAACAACCCATGCCACATCAAAACTCGAAATCCCCTGAAGTTGTTCCCATAATTCTCTTCTCTCAATATGATAACATTTAGCATACACAAAGGTAAAAAGTAGAGAGCCTCTATCCTCTGTTAACAAAACTGTTGAAATTGATGTGATCCCAAGAGGGGGGTGAATTGGGTTTTAAAAATATTTTTGACTAATTTAAATGTTTCGCCAATTCGTATCATATTTTAATTATGGTCGTGTATGTAAAATGATTAAGCTATAGGTGTGAACATACACGTGCAGCATATCTCATTTAAATAAATGTGTGCATGCAAATAATTAAAGCCATGAATGAACAAGATATGCATGTTGAATTTAAAGTGCATAAATTAAATGAGATAAGGAGAGAGTGACACATGATATTTGGTATCGAGGTTCGGCCAAACCAGCCTACATCCCCGCCTTGGGCATACCCCCCAAGGATTCCACTAAACCTACTCACTTAAACGGGTGGAGCAGAAGTTGTTTACATCCTCTCCTTACGGAGCGAGGAAAATCTTAACTCAATTACTAGGCTAAGTCAAACTAGTCTCACTTATGGGGCTGAGACTCCCCAGTTCAATTTTCGAGCTGAACCGAACCGGTCTCACTTACGGGGTTGAGACTCTCCAGTTCAATTAATGGGCTAAACCCAACCAGTACATGGAAATTGTTTTTGTACATAAAAATGCTTCTAAAACATACAAGCAGAAATGTACACATTAAGCTCATAAAACATCCACTTTCAAAAGATATATAATAAATGCTCAGTAGAGTAAGGGTGCTTAAATATATTTAAACCCTAATAAGAAATTTCTCCAAAAATATATTTTAGTAATAATATGGAAGAACCTAGGGTTTTACTCTTCCAAAAATTTTTGCACAAATAATATATATATATATATATATATATATATATATATATATATGAGAAATATGTTCTCCAACAAAGATTTTTGCAAATAAAAGTGTTTGGAGAATCTAGGAGTTAAGTTCAAAAATATTTGAGCTATGAATAAAAAAAATGCCCAAACAAAATACTCTCTTAAAAATGATTTACAAAAATAAATGAAATAAAGTTTGGAGAGTATGAAAAATTTGACCCCAAAATGATTTTTCAAGTAAAACAGTATGTGGGGGAGCTTTGATTAAGAAAAAGATTTGAGACAAAAGTTAGGTTAATCAAAGTTGCTAATTTTGACAAATGAAGGGGTATTTATAGAGTTTGGGAAATTTTTTACTGTTGGGGACAAATGAAGGGGTATATATATATATATATATATATATATGAATATATATAAATGAGAAATATGTTCTCCAACAAAGATTTTTGCAAATAAAAGTGCTTGGATAATCTAGGAGTTAAGTTCAAAAATATTTGAGCTATGAATAAAAAAAAAATGCCCAAACAAAATCCTCTCTTAAAAATGATTTACAAAAATAAATGAAATAGAGTTTGGAGAGTATGAAAAATTTGACCCCAAAATGATTTTTCAAGTAAAACAGTATGTGGGGGAACTTTGATTAGGAAAAAAATTTGAGAGAAAAGTTAGGTTAATCAAAGTTGCTAATTTTGACAAATGAAGGGGTATTTGTAGAGTCTGGGAAATTTTTTACCGTTGAGGACACGCTGGGTATTATTAGAAAAGTTTAATTAAGTTTTAAACCTGTTTTAGCCTTTAAAAATACCCCAACCCGAGAGATTCAATCGACCACTTTTGAGGTTCGGTCAACCAGGTTGCTCAGTTCGGTCGACTAGGGAGTTTTTGAACTGAACTGTTGGTCAACTAGATTTAAGACGATTTCAGAACCAATGCAGTTCGGTTGACCATTTTGGGTTTAGTTGACCGAACTTGGGTGTTTGGTCGACCAGGCAGTTGGGATCTCCCCACATGTCAATTCAGTCGACTAAAGCGTTGTAGCTCATTTTGAGGTCGGTTGATCGAATGGTTCTGTGTATTACAGGTCGGTCGATCGAACATGCCAACTTTGGGCATTTCGGTCCTATTCCTCTTATACAATGTCCCTAATCACATGATAATTAGTTCTAAGTCAATAGAGAACGTTTTTCATGCAGAGTTGTGTGTCCTAAGGTCAGTCTAAGGCCTTTTGAAAAATAACCCTAAAAATCCTACATCGGTCGACTAGTGCCCTATGGTCATTTAGTTTCCTATGGTCAATCTAAGGTCTGTCTGAGCATTTAAAACATATCATGCAAGATGTATGCATTATTATAGACCAAATATATAAAAATTAAATGCAATACAACAAGAAATAAACGTCTTCTTCTTTTGCTCTTCTCTTCATGGAATGCGCCAAGTTGTATGTAGGCTTTAAGTTCTGTCTTGGCTTCCATTTCTCCTGTATTTTATATCCGCTCTAACATGTAGACCTATTCCCACACTGAATGCACACATAAGATACATGTGTTTTGTCAGCATCAAAATAAGGATCAAACTCAAAAAGTCAACAAAAACTGTCAAACGCTGATTTGAAGCACCCACCCAATCAACCGAAACATCATCTTTCCACAACAGCCAAATCTTCCCACCTTCCTCTACATTAGAACAAAAATTAGTAAATTGCAAATACACCACCCACCTTTGTATCTTCTCCATATCTTGAAAAGGTTTAAAAATAGCCAAAATCGAAACTTTCTGATCTTTCACAATTTGTTTTAATCTTCTCTTCAACGTGCCCAACCCTCGTATATTCCAAAACATAACTTTGTCAATCATAAGTTCAATTTTTGAGGCACTGACTTAACCCTTTTAGACTTTATCACTTGCACATCTTCTTTATTTCTTCCTTCCGATACACCCACTCGCATATTACTTGGATTAGAACAATATTCTTTTTGAGTATCAATGCAAACCTCCATATCTCCCTTAGATAACACGTCATAATTATCCCTACACACCACACCCTCCTCTTCCCCCTCTCTCTCATCCACCTCCTCCACAATAAACTTCTCCCCATCCTTATCATTTCCAACTTCTCCCCCCCTCCCCACCCCATCAAAAACTCTGATTTCCTAGCAATCTTAAAACAACTACCCAGTTCTACCTGCACCCCTAATACCCCTGACTTATGATCTTGAAAAAATTCAGCTTTCTCTCCACTATTCTTCTCTACCAAGTTCACTTCATCCACTTTATGTGTACCCACATTACAAACCTCATTCACAACTTCTTTATTTTTCTCATTCACATTCAAAGGACCACTTACATCTTCATTATTTTTTTCCTCCACCCTATGATCCTAAATCCGCAAAATAGGACCTTCCTCTTCTACTATCAAATTTCCTTTTCTACCCACTTCTTTCCAAACCATCCCATCTCCCTCCTTCCTTATACCTACCTTCCTTTTATCCTTAGGCTTTACTCCAAACCGTCATACCACATCAGTTTGACCTTGCCTATAACATTTATTCCAATAGAAACCCCTATTCTCATATATTACCTTTTGCCAACTTTGCTTTTGTCCTACCACCAATGGAAAACCCTCCACAGGATCCTTCTGCAAATCCACTTCAACACACAATCTTGCACTAGTGGCTTATGTTCTATATAATATGGCATGCTCCGTACCCAAAAATCTACCAAATCTAGTGGCAAAACTTTGTTAACAGTCCAGTCTATATAAATGTAAAGGCAAACCTGGTAAGAAAATCCACTGTGGTACAATCGATAGTCGATGGCTCCTTGTTGACATCAAAATTTCGGACTAGTTAAATAGCCGAAATTGGCACCCTGCCACCCATCTTCCTTTTCGTGCCCATGCATGAATGTAGTCCTTTTCATTTACCAAATGCAACAAAACATGATAGTTGTCCACAAAACTTATCATTAGAACTTCAGAAAGACCCTAAGATTGGATAATATGCCTCTGAAGGACATCGATAGACGCATTGTAGAAAGAAATTTAAGCACCAATGCAAGCTTCAGATCCTCAACAACACTTTCCATCTCCACATATGAGAAAAAAAAAACCTAATTCCCCATTAATCAGTTTCGGCTTCCTCAAAGGGATTTTGAATTTCGAAGATGGAGTTGGCCTCTTCAATGCTTCTGCAAATGATTTTTCACCAGTGAAAAATTCCCCCTTTTCGACCATATCATCCCCCGAACCACTCCCTGCAACCTGTGAACCACTGTCGACACCTCCCATCAACCCTCCGATAGCATCTATCGGAGGCGGAACGGCCATGGCTAGTGGCTACCTATTTTCCATATTGAAAACCTAAACGTAAAAAACCAACCTTTTGTGGAGAGAAAGCTGAGTTGCGATGACGACTGCAAACTCCTTTTGACATACGGCGTCCCCCAAGATTCCAATCTCTTCTTGATGGTTCACGAAGTCACCATCACAGCTACTGGACGTCTTAGTCACAGGTTCTTGGCCGTTGGAGCGCTTCGTATGTCGTTACGTCACCATGAAACCCTCGGCCGTCGGAGCGCTTCCCAGAATGCTGGTACCTTTCGCCGTCGCAGCTACGTCGTCGTTGTTGCTGTGTGTAAGCTCCTTAGGGCTTCAATTCTTTAATACTACGTCTCCATCACAGGTGCTCTTGGCCATCGAAATGTTGGTTACCTTTCGCCATCGCAGCTACGTCATCATTGTCGCAGGTGCTCTTGTCCATCGGAACTCTGGTACTGCTTAGACCATGGCCTGTGAGGGAGAGGCTCCAGCTAGAGCGCCGCTCCTCTTTGGCCCTGCTATGACCTGTGAGCTTGTGACTCTGTGAGGACGTTAGGACGTGACTTGGAAGGAGATCCAGAGATGGTTAGTAGATTAGGGAGTGAGGGAGAGGGTTCTCGGCCCTCTCTACTATGAGCGTGAGAGAGATCCAGCCCTCGCCTAACCAGCGCCACTCGTAGGGCCTTGTTGCTATGAGCGTCACGGCCTCACACTGACTGAGTTTCCTGAGGGCTGAGGGAGACCCGGAGAAGATGATTGGATGCTGCCAGAGCTAGGTCGCCGGAGCTACGGTGACGAAGACAAAGACAAAGAGGAGAGAGGCTGCTGGAAACCCTAGGCCGCCTATTGTTTTTACAAACACAAGCATTGCATGATTTTGATATGTAAGGATATAGTTGTATTGACGAAATAGAATCGAGTTTATTAATTTTTTTTTTGGTATTTTTTGTTCGACTTTTCATTCAATTCTATTACTTTCAAAAGAGGCGATTGTGCCAAGAAATTAATTCCTATAATTTTTAGTCGAACCGATCTAGAGGTCAAGTACTGATTCTAAAGAATTCAACTAATTGATCTGCTGACCCATCCATCTCATTGATCCTTGGCTTAAGGAAAAATAATTAAATGCACCATGCTTTGGTGGGGATGATTAGAGATTACAAAGAAGAGGATATCTTTCACCAATGCTTGACTAAAGACCAGTTAATTTCTACACTTTGATTTACCCAATCATTTACGTTTCCCAACAATCATCTTTTAAATTTTCAATGCTACATTTTCATTGTGACTAAAGTTCCAAGTCATAATAATTCCTCCATTAGCTTTGATAATTAAATATCCCTCTCTATTTAACTTACAATATTAATATATGAATAACATATCTTTAACATTATTACATTAGAGTCAAGAAATTTAAGAAACTAATAAATTAATCTAAAATAGACAATACTCAAACCTGCACCTACAACACAAATTTGGCTGCTTAAAAATGAATTTATATAGTTTGAAAATTATATTCTAAAAATCATGTATCATGATCTATGAAAAAGATAACATAGTAATCTCAAATTTAAATGTTCAAAACTCAAATCTCTATACTACATTGAATAAATAAATGAAGGCATGCTCGTGCATATTTCAAATTGAAAGTAGCTCCAACAATTCCAACCAAAAATAATGGAATCAAAAGCATTTTGAAAAATTTCAATATATACAATTTTTTTTTCCTTCCAAAATAGAAAGTAGCTATCGACTTTAAGATTGTTGGAAAATAATAAAAGGGAAAAATAAATATTAATAAATTAATAATAAATAAAAATTTTATATATATATCAAAAGTTGAGGTGTGGAATGACTACTGTCTTTAAAGTCGATTTCGCACCTTTGGTGAAAATATTTCGGTGCATACCGTCATTGCGCACACGACATCCATGATTACTCAATAAGCTCAGGTTTGTGTGTACTCACAGACACCAAACCTATTGAAGCTAGAATACCTAATTACCTAATAGAGATAGGAACAAAGGTAAAAAAATAATGATCAGATTAGTTGCTGATGGATCAAGCAATTAATAAAAATATAAGTAGACTCAAAAATTAGAGAATATGAAGAAGCATGGATGGAGAAAAGAAAAAAGGAAGGGAAGTAGATAGAGAGAATGATGGGATAGACATTACATTTACTATTGTAAGAATAAATTAAAATCACAGAAAATAGAAAATAGAAATTCTAGTAATAACAGTCCAAAAACTACTGTCATATATCTGTTTGGTTATGAAAAACTATTCAAATAATTTGAAGCATCACCTCCATAGTGTAGTTAGGAGGATGCATTTAGTTTAATTAACAAGTATTGATTTTGTGATCATCAAATTAGTATATTTTTCTTGTGGTTTCTTAAAAAATGACAATTGCAGTGAAACCATAGTTCAAGGATCTAGTCACAAGGATAATAGAATCACTAACAATTAAGAAATGTTGTGTTGGAAAATGCGTTTGTTAACACCTTACTCAAATTAATTTGTTTTGATTATTTTAAAAACATTAACCACTCATTCGGTTCAACAGAATAACTATTTCTTGAAATAAGTTGCAATATAATTTAATTTTAGGAATTAAGGGAATAGTTATTCTTTATATATTCCTAATCATTTCATTGAATATGTAATAAGAAAGAAATATGAATTTCCATGATGAAATTTGAGAATAGTTATTTCTTGTCTAATCCTTATTATGAATTCATAAAATATTTCACATTGTTCCTTACTTTATAGTAATAACATAATTTCTTGTGTAATCAATTGTAAGTAACCTACTAAAACTAATTTATTCTTGAGAATAGGCATTTCACAAACCAAACGTAATCTAAAGTTTGTAATTTAATCATTTGTTTTTAAGATTGCATGAAAAATTTGTTAGGTACTCCATATCTCACTGCCAGTCTAGAAGCACACCAAATTTGACTGCTGCAGCCATTATTGATCTGTAGAAATTTCAAGATTAGGTAGCTGTATAATTTCAAGATTTGGTGGTTGTATTTTGTTGACAAAAGAAGAAAATTATCTCCTCCAATTGCCCTATAAATTTGAGACTGCATTTTCTAGAAATGCATTGGTTGGATCAACCAGTGAGATATCCACCAGGAGAGAAAATATAGAGAAATTAATTTCATTTATTTCTTCCTTTTTGTGAGAGAAATTACTTATTGTAATTGTTTTTCTCAATTGATTAGTGGATTGTTGCATTGCAACCATGGACGTAGGCAATATTAGCCGAAACAACGTTAAAATTTCATCTCTTGTGTGTGTGTGTTAATTCTAGGTTGGGCTTTAAATCCCCTTCAAACTAGTATCAGAGCGTTATTGATGGGTTTTCAGTAAGTTTTTTCTGATGAAAGAAGGAGTTCGTAGCTCTTAGTCAGCTTTTCCAAGTTGCTCGAAACGTCAACTTGTTCACACCATCCCGTAGCTCATGTCAAGACGATCATAGCGATGAAAACGATGTGAAAAACCAACTTCGAATGAAGTCACATGAGCCGCCTCAAGAACACAATTTAGTGCTATGTTTTCTTTAAATTTGAAGAACCTGCAAATTGAATTTGTCGTGAAGAAGAAGAGTGCCACATCAGCGTGGCCCCCCATTTGCCACATGATCAACATAGCCCCACTTGCCACATCACCATCGGGGCCCACTGCCATGCCATTACAAGGAGTCCACTTGCCATATCAGCATAGACACCACTTGACACGTCATTAGCAGGTCCCCTCTGCCACATCAGTATCGGGTTCCACCTTAGCCACGTCAGCAAATGGTGTTAGAATATTTCATCATCTAGGAGAATATTCCGTTAAGTTGAACCAGACCAATCTAGATATGTTTTTCGGCTGAACCAAGCCAATTTCGAGCTAATTTTTGAAAGGTTGAACTGGTTTCCAACAAAATCAAATTGGTGCTCTCAAATTTGTGAGATTTTGTCTCAAAATTTACATAAAGTCTAGATCTTTGACAAAATCATGGAGGCTAATATAAGCAAGATGATTTTCTTGAATGGCACCAGCTACCACAAGTGGAAGGGAAAGAAGAAAGATCTTCATTTTGTAAAGAGATTACATTTACCTGTTTTTGCCACTCAAATATCGGAAGATAAGTCTAATGATGAATGAGCAATTGAACATGAACAGGTATGTGCTTTCATTTGGAAATGGGTTGAAGATAATAATTTGAATCATATTCAAAATGAAAATCATGCTAAGACCTTATGGATCAAGCTGAATGCCTTGTACGCATCAAGGACTAGGAACAATAAATTGTCCTACTCAATCAAGTGATGCATCTCAGGTACAAGGAGGGTAGTTCCATTTACGATCACTTGAATGAACTGACCGGATGCTTTCAACAATTATTCGATGTCAACATCAAATTCGATGACGATATTTGGGCTTGTGACTTTTGAATACTTGGCCCGAATTTTGGGAAAATTTTCATGTTTCTTTGGCCAATTCTGCTCCCGGTGGTGCTATGACGTGGGAGTCTGCAAGAAGTGCAGTTTTAAATGAAGAAATGAGGCGATGAGCACAAGTTGCCACCACATCACAATTTGAAGTTCTAATCTTAGAAAATAGGGGAAGAAGTAAAAGCAGAGGTCAAGAAAAAAACAATAGAGGCAAAAGTAAATCCAAGTCTAGGTACAAGAACCTCGAGTGCCATTATTGTGGCAAGAAGGGCCATATAAAAAAGAATTGTTATAAATGGAAGGTTGAGAACAAGACGAAGAACACCATGCAGGATAGAAGAGACAACAGTAGCAATGATCGTGTGGCCACCACCACTTCAGACCTTGTTGTGGTCTATGATGAGACTACTATCAATTTAGCATCCAACGAAATTGGATGGATCATTGATAGAGGTGCTTCCTTCCATGTCACATCAAGGATGGAATTTTTCACATCTTACATTCCTAGTTAATTTTTTACATATATGTAATCATTATGTGTTCCTATCTCAAGAGGAACCTAAGAACATAAATGAAGCAATCAATGATGATTCATGGATAGCGGCTATGCAAGAGGAATTGAATCAATTTGAAAGAAACAAAGTTTGGAAGTTAGTTCTTAAACCCGCTGATCATTCGGTAATTGGCACTAAATGGGTATATAGGAATAAAAAGGATAAAAACGGCATTATAGTCCATGACAATGCTAGATTGGTAGCTCAAGGTTACAATCAAGAAGAAGGTATAGATTATGATGATACCTTTGCTCCCGTAGCTAGAATGGAAGCAATTCGAATGCTACTAGCTTATGCATCTCACAAGAACTTCAAACTCTATCAAATGAATGTGAAAAGTGCATTCTTAATGGGTATATTAATGAAGAAGTATATGTAGCACAACCCCCTGATTTTGAAGACTTTCATTTTCCAAATCATGTATTTAGACTAAAAAAAACCTTATATGGATTAAAATAAGCTCCTCGAGCTTGGTACGAAAGGTTGTGTGACTTCCTGTTAGAAAACAGATTCACTAGAGGTAAAATGGATAGTTCCTTTTTCATAAAATCTAAGATCAATGATATGATCATCATACAAATCTATGTTGATGATATTACATTCGGTGCTACAAATGAGGAATTGTAATGCCTCGACCCCCTACGTGGACCCGAAGTGCTACTAATCCATTCATTTACCTGATAATCTGAAATGACCCGAAAAATAATGGTTTTAAATAATGAAGAGGGGGGAAATGGAAAAAAATAAGAGGAGGCAGTAGGCTTCATCTACGAACGTGCACTTTGGATGGAATAACCGGAAGTAACACACAGGGCCTCATTGACGAACACAAGGAGTTTGTCAACAAGCACATAAGGGGACCTCATCGACGATGCCACGTCTCGTCGATGAGAAGATACCAAGAGAGGGTTTAAGGTTGATTGAAACTCGTCAACAAGGGTGCAGGTTCGTCGATGAAATTTCTACAAGACTCGTCAACGAGGTGACGTGTCTCGTCGACGAATTTGGCCCTACAAATAGTGAAAAATCATATTTTTATCAAATTATCAGCGCAAATTACCTCTCTCTCTAAAATGCCTCTCCCTCCTTCTCTCTTCGATTCCGGGCTCATTTCTCACCGAATCAAAAATCCAAGGTCACCACGATGCTCCTGGCGAAGTTCTTTATAAGTTTGCAAGAGCTGATCATGGGGAAAGTTAGTTTGGAATTCATCCCAAATCCAGGGTAGGTAAGGTATTTTATTCAGATTTTTCCTTCATTGTAGTTATAAGAAATGTTGTAGGCAAGAAAATACTGATGTTTTAATCTGGGGGATGTTGTTTTCAGGGTGTTGAGTGAAGGACCCTGCAAGTATAGGGCTAGAATTTAGTAGGGGTTTTTCAGAGTTAAAGTAAGGGAAATGCTATGCTAGGACTTTTATAATGTTATCATGGATTTTACATATATGTATATACTAGCTTATTACTCAATTTTTACAGAATATGAATTTTAAATTCTTGTGTGGCCTGAGTAGATATTTATGTGATGAAGAACTTATATAGTTTTTACAGTATATCATACTATACTGATTACACAGATATAGACAGTATATTACAGATATTTATTCAGAATAGTATATTACAGTTTTACTCGGATCAGTATGTTATAGTTTTATACAGATCAGTATATCACATATATTTATCCAGAACAGTATATTACAGTTTTACTCATATCAGTATGTTATAGTTTTATACAAATCAGTATATTACAGCTTTATTCAGAACAGTATATACAATATTTATAGTTTGCAATGTTTCCTATTACCAAAACATATAGAGTATACAGACAGAGTATACAAATAGATATACAGAGATAGCATCAAGATGCGATTGATACAGAATATAGAGATTACAGAGTTTACAGTACAAAAAGATAGTGATATAGTAATTTTGGAAACATGATGAAAATAGTAAAAGAGTATATATGTGTATGTGTATATATATATATAGTATCAGATCCCTGAGGAACGGTTACAGACAGATACAAATAAAGAATACAGAGCACGGCACCATTGCTATATACAGATAGAGTGCAACCATATATCTCAGATAGTGTGTGGGTACCGTCTAACCGTGCTTAGAGAGGATGTAGCTCCCTTGTACGCTGGGTTGAGGGGTCTGGTTAGACAAGGTAGCAACCAGTCCTGCGCCTGGGAGAGTATGCAGTTTGCCCAGGCTAAGGTGGTGTAGAGTATATTGACTTATCTGGGGGCCGACCAGATTAAATCCTGCCTACGGGCCGCACAACCCTATCATGAGGGGTCAAATCATAACATACAGAGTTCCGGGGATAAAACATAGTTATGTATATGTATACAGTTTTACAATATATGATGATTATAGTATGATATTAGCAGTATAAAAGGTAGAAAATATAGATGATACAGTTATATTTTAAATTGTGAAAATGAAAGACGTGCTTTACAGATTTACTATTTTATTACAGTTCAGTTGTTATTTTAATAGTATGAAACTTAGTCGCCACACACTAGTAATAGCATATTTCTATTTACTAAGCATCGACTCACCCCATGACTTTAACATTTTTCAAGTGAGCCAGCTAGGCGAGCAGATCAAGCTCACGAATAAAGAGTTTATTGATTACCCTGGTTTAGAGGATAAGATTGTGCAAGGTTTTGTATTTTGGGACAGATATTTTTGGAGAGAGATGTATTATATAGTTATGGTTTAGAAAATACAGATTCCTGGTATTATATGATGTGTATGGATGTATGGATTACGTTTCTGCTCTATAGGTATGATTTTATATTCAGATTTACCCCGGTGCCTTTCGAGGCTCGAGTTTCATAGCAGGGGGTATCAGAACAGTTAATATATATATATTAAAAAAATGATGTAAATTTTGTGGTCTTTACATAATCCATATTCTAACATCATGTACGCAGTGGAAAACATAAATATAATCTCCACAAATATAATACCAAAGTTTACTATTCCTATCCATAATCCAAATTAACTATTCACCACCTATAATCACAAATATACATGTCTCCAAAACATAATCCCCAAATATCAGTATTCTCAACCATCCATATCTCAAAAAACTTAAAACATAGAATATAAAACATAAATTTATACATCTCAAAATTAACATAAAAATATACCCTTTTCTCTTTCTATTTCCCAAAAATGTCATAAAACCTTGAGCTCTCTAAGGTCGATCTCGAGGAAATCCTAAAAAAGATAAATTCCTATTCGGGTGAGGCACATCTCAATAAGGGAAGAAACAATATATTAAAACAGTGTGTGGCTAACATAAGTTTATATAACAACATAATATTTAACATTTAAAAATCATTAACATAATTTCTGAAATCATTCTCTGAACCTAATCAATCACATGTAAAAGATTTAACCCACAAGATTACCCGAGGATAGGGATGATTACCCACCCATACAAGTAGCACCCCTCTACTTTGATACATTTGGCAATCCGAAGGTCACTACTGAAGTATATCAGGGCACTCACATTACTCAGTAAGCCCTCTAGTGTTAGATTGATCTCGTACTCACATAATTCAAACAAAGGTTAACCAGCAAAGGACCCAAGGATAGGAAAATCTATCAGCCCATACAAGTACGTTCCCTCTGCTCTAGTGTGTTATGCAACCTACTGCTACATCTGATACTACTAGCGCATTCGCCTTTCTCAGCAAGCCCTCGGGCGAAAAGTATGTCCCGCCCCAGTTGTAACATATTCTATTAGCATAAATACTTATAATATCATAATACATTATTCTTGTTGTCATTATTCAACCATTCATATCTATTCATGTTTATAGTTTTAACATTTCATTGCATTTCATTTTAAGTGACTTTTTCCCATTTACATTGTTCACATTTCACATTTTATTCCATTATTATTTCATTGTCTTTTCATTCCATTTTCATTTCATTCATTCGTACTACAACTGCTCTTTAGCCTTCATCAGTTAGTCCGCATAGAAATGCACTAAATTTTGCTAACACGGCTCCTTTTAACTATCATCAGTTAGTTCATATAGAAATGCGCTAGAATCTGCTAACACGGCTTTCAGCTGTCATACATTTATATGGTTGCATTAACATACACAGGCAGCATGGTTCATATCATATTTCATTCTTAATGTTTTACTTACTTAGCATGTATCTCATACATTTAACATATATTTGCACAGAACTTACATTTACTCATGCCACACAATTAGCAATAAAATTCATACATTGCTTGTAAAATAAGCCAACCAACATTTAACGTTTATATAATGAAAATAACTTTCATTTCTTACGTAATTATCCTGAAAATATCTTTCACTTTCATTAGTTTATTTTCGCATATACATATCTAATAAACAACCCTAAGCTCGAATAACATAATTTAAATGGTTGGCATTTTAAACCCATACCAAAACATATACACGTATATAAAACACAATTCATTTTCCATTAAATTCATAAAAATTCTGGTTTAATATATATTTTTTCCCTTACCTGGTTTCTTGAACTACACCAACATGGACCCCAAAAAATACCTGCGGCGCTCACCCGAGTCCTGAATCAAAAATCCTAATTTCTTTAAATTAACCCTAAATAAAATACTATTTTAATATTTCCTAGACCCTTAAATTCCAAATAAACAATTATACCCTCAAATATAACAAATTTACCTAATTTCCAAAAATCTTACTCTCGCTTTGGAGTGGGACCTAGAAAACCCCAATTGAAAATTTACTCACGCCAAAATGACGACAATTGCGACTAGGATCACGTAGTGGTGCCTGATCGTCAATTTAATGACATATTTAAGGAGAAATTAAGGATTTAAAGAAAATATACATTTCCCCAGGAGTGGTGCCTACGTCGTTCCCATGATAAATCCGCTCCAGTAGAAATGTCGGTGGTGGAGTTAGGAACCCAACGGTACCTTCCGTTTTCTGATCAACCGAATATCCGTCGAGAAATTGAGAAGAGAGAGAGACGGAGACGGAGGAGTGGACAGACACACAAAGAGAACTAGAGAGATGAACGCCTAGGGGTGTTGCCTTTGAAATTTGATTTCAATCTTCCTGAAGCAAAAGCTTCAGGCAGTAATCCTATATATATATATATATATATATATATATATATATATATATATATATAAAATATATTATATTATATTATTATATTATTTAATTAATAATAATAATTTATTTAATTTTTTAAATTTTATTTTAATTTTAAATTTTATTTATTTGTTTATTATTTTTATTTTTATATATTTATTTATTATTTTTTGGGATCACTACATTCTCCCCTACTAAAAAGAATTTCTTCCTCGAAATTCGCTACCTGATCATTGTTCACATTTGTTTTTTAAAATTTATTAACTAACTATCTCACACAATCTAATACATATCATTATATAGATTTCTACATTATCCATAATTAAATAAAACTATCATTTATCCTAAATATAACCTTATACCTACCTCCTTGGCAATTTCTGCCCCAGTCAAGATCAACGAGTACACTCGTCCTAGTCCACCTCTACCTAGAAGTACTTGCTAGTTTCCCCTAATATCATAATCTCTGAAATCAATTAAGCAACCTCATACCACACATTTCCATATAGTCCAATTTAAATATCAAACACCCAACTTGATCACAAACCATTAAATCACATCACCTAAATTATTCTCCTTCAAAAAATTTTCTCCCTAAATCAACCAACCTAACCTTCGAGTTCAATTTCCAAGTTCTAATTTCTCTGCTCAGAAATATCACCATCGATGAATTTACCATGATTTTTTGAAGCTAGCTACTTCTTCAGAAAAACACAGAAGACCATCTAGAGATTTCTGCCCCCCAAGCTTACAAAACACAATTTAGAATTTCTAACAGTATATTAATTTACCCATCCCTATCCTTATCGCAATTCAATCCTATACTTTGGTATAAATCATTCCTAACCTAATACTCTAATATTTCCATAACTAGGCGATGCGAATCCAATCACACTTCCGACTGGACATTACTCTGATACCATCTATAACGCCCCGACCCCCTACGTGGGCCCGGAGTGCTACTAATCCCTTCATTTATCTGATAATCCACATTCTAACATCATGTACGCAGCGAAAAATATAAATATAATCTCCACAAATATAATACTAGAGTTTACTATTCTTATCCATAATCCAAATTAACTATTCACCACCTATAATCACATATATACATGTCTCCAAAACATAATCCCCATATACCAGTATTCTCAACCATCCATATCCCAGAAAACTTAAAACATAGAACGTAAAACATAAATTTATACATCTTAAAATTAATATAAAAATATACCCTTTTCTCTTTCTATTTCCCAAAAATACTATAAAACCTCGAGCTCTCTAAGCTTGATCTCAAGGAAATCCTAAAAAAGATAAATTCATATTCGGGTGAGACACATCCCAGTGAGGGAAGAAACAATATATTAAAATAGTATGTGGCTAACATGAGTTTATATAACAACATAATATTTAACATTTGAAAATCGTTAACATAATTTCTGAAATCATTCTCTCAACCTAATTAATCATTCCCTCTGCTCTAGTGCGTTATGCAGCCTACTGCTACATCTTATACAACTAGCGCACTTGCCTTTCTCAGTAAGCCCTCGGGCGAAGAGTATGCCCCGCCCCAATTGTAATATATTCTATTAGCATAAATACTTCTAATATCATAATACATTATTTTTTCTGTCATTATTCAACCATTCACATATGTTCATGTTCATAGCTTTACCATTTCATTGCATTTCCCTTTAAGTAACTCTTTCCCATTTACATCGTTCACATTTCACATTTCATTCCATTGTCATTTCATTGCATTTTCATTCCATTTTCATTTCATTCATTTGTACTACAGCTGCTCTTTAGCCGTCATCAGTTAGTCCATATAGAAATGTACTAAAATCTACTAACACACTCCTTTTAACTGTCATCAGTTAGTTCACGTAGAAATGCGTTAGAATCTGCTAACACGGCTTTCATCTATCATACATTTACATGGTTGCTTTAACATACATAAGCAGCATGGTTCATATCAAATTTCATTCTTAACGGTTTGCTTACTTAGCCTGCATCTCATACATTTAACATATATTTGCACAAAACTTACATTTACTCGTGCCACACAATTTAGCAATAAAATTCATACATTGCCTATAAAATAAGTCAACCAATATTTAACATTTATATACTGAAAATACCTTTCATTTCTTACATAATTATCCTGAAAATATCTTTCACTTTCATTAGTTTATTTTCGCATATACGTATCTAATAAACAACCCTAAGCTCGGAAAACATAATTTAAATTCTTGGCATTTTAAACTCATACCAAAACATGTACACGTAAATATAACACAATTTATTTTTTATTAAATTAATAAAAATTCTAGTTTAATATATATTTTTCCCCTTACTTGGTTTCTTGAACTACGCCAACAAGGACCCTGAAAAATACCTGCGCCGCTCACCCGAGCCCTAAATCAAAAATCTTAATTCCATTAAATTAATCATAAATAAAATACTATTTTAATATTTCCTAGGCCCTTAAATTCCAAATAAAAAATTATACCCTCAAATATAACCAATTTACCTAATTTCCAAAATCCCACTTTTGCTTTGGAGTGGGGCCTAAAAAACTCCAATTAAAAATTTCTCATGCCAAAATGATGACAATCGTGATAAAGATCACGTAGTGGTGCCTGATCGTCGATTTAACGGCATATTTAAGGAGAAATTAAGGATTTAGAGAAAATATATTTTTCCCCATGAGTGGTGCCTACGTCACTCCTACGATAAATCCGCTCTAGTAGAAATGTCAGTGGCCCTAAAAAACTCCAATTAAAAATTTCTCATGCCAAAATGATGACAATCGTGATAAAGATCACGTAGTGGTGCCTGATCGTCGATTTAACGGCATATTTAAGGAGAAATTAAGGATTTAGAGAAAATATATCTTTCCCCATGAATGGTGCCTACGTCACTCCTACGATAAATCCGCTCTAGTAGAAATGTCAGTGGCGAAGCTAGGAACCCAACGATACCTTCCGTTTTTCGATCGGCCGAATATCTACCGAGAAATTGAGAAGAGAGAGAGACGGAGACAAAGGAGTGGACGGACACGTAGCGAGAACCAGAGAGATGAATGCTTGGGGGGGTGGGTTGCCTTTGAAATTTGATTTCAATCTTCCTGAAGCAGATAATCTTATATATATATATATATATATATATATTAATATAATCTTACATTGTAATATAATATATAATATTATTATATTATATTATATTATTTAATTAATAATAATAATTTAAATAATTTAATTTTAATTTTAATTTTACATTTTATTTTTTATTTTATTTTTTTTTTTTTTTTGATTTTTTTTGTTGGGGGATCACTATTGGAATTATACAAGGAATTCACTGCATGCATGTAAGATGAGTTTGAAATGAGCATGATGGGTGAATTGACATATTTCCTTGGTCTTCAAATTAAACAAACCAAAAATGGAACATTTATCAATCAATCAAAGTACATAAAGGACTTGCTCAAGAAAATTGATATAGAAGGTGGCAAGCCATTGAGAACTCCAATGAGCACTTCTATTAGTCTAGACAAAGATAAGCAAGGAAAATCGGTAGATGTTAAATACTACCGAGGCTTGATAGGTAACTTGCTTTATTTGACGGCTAGTTAACCTAGCATTATGTTCAGTGTCTGCATGTGTGCAAGATTTCAAGCAGCACCTAGAGAATCTCATCAAACAACGGTTAAAAGAATCTTAAGGTATTTGATAGCCACTATAAACTTAGGTTTATGGTATCCTAAAGATACAGCTTTTGAAATGATCAACTATTCATATATGGATTATGCAGGGTGTAAAATAGATCGTAAGAGTATAAGTGGTACTTGCCACTTCTTGGGACGTTCTCTGGTATCTTTTTTTTTTCCAAGAAACAGAATTTCATGGCATTATCCACTGTTGAAGCTGAATATGTTGCAGTAGATAGTTGTTGTGCACAAACGTTGTATATGAAACAACAACTCAAAGATTTCAATTTGGAATATGCGGTTGTGCCCATTAAATGTGATAATACCAGTGCCATAAATATCTATAAAAATCCTATACCTCACTCTAGGACCAAGCATATTGATATAAGATATCATTTCCTTAGAGATCATGTGCAAAAGGAGGATATTATTCTTGAATTTGTAAACACAGATGAACAATGGACATATATTTTGTCAAAACCTCTTTTAGAGGATCGATTCATCTCAATACAATGAGAATTAGGTTTATTACATTGTAGATAAGTGATTTGAGAATAAGAAATTCATTAGAATGAGTGGTTGAGTCAAAAGAGCAAGTGAGTCAATATTTCTAAAGGACGGGCAACATACCTGTCACTATCAGTCAACTGCACTGATACTGACTTGCGTATTTTCAGAGTTCAAGCACATCAAGAAATTGACCATTCGAGATCAGTCAACTAACTCGCTATTGGCCTATGAGTTTTTAAAATATAGATAGGTCAGGCGACTGACTACTTCAGGTCAGGTGCCTGTACTGCGTAGACATAAATACATTATATCGTAAAAGGCCCTAATATTTTGAATCCTCGGGCTACTAACCACTATTCTCTCCTCTCCTAAAGGTTCTTCTTCCACTTCTAAGTCTTCTCCCACAAATATTTAGTTGATTAATCTTCATATAGCCTCCTAATCTGGCTTACTTTACTTATTTAGCTTATTTAACCAAACATTTTTCTCTCAACCTATGCCAAGAACTAAGCAAAGGGCGAACCAAAGCTCAACTTCCAGGAAGGATGACACTGGGGATATTCAAAAGTGGTTGGTCTCTCCTGCAGTTAGGAGAATGTACCGAGAGAACATCAGATCCACAAAACCCATCCTTATTAAGGTCTTCGACATTTCTTTTATAAGAGAGGACTTTCTCAACATCATACAAATGTTTAATGTCTTAGGTTGGGAGAAATTCATCATATGTCAGCCTAGGGGCATATATCCTAATTTAGTTAGGTTATTTTATGCCAATATGGAAAAGGGTGAAAATATGTATGTGACCACTGTAATGGATAAGGCTTTTTCTCTTACTCCACAAACACTTGCCACTAGATTTAAGATCCAAGCTAATGAGTTTGAATGTCCATGACTAGGACAATCTTGGATCATGGCATAGGAATTTGACCCAGAAGACTTCCTTTCGTTGATAATGAGCGAAAAATCTATTTATTTTGGTCACCCTCCATTATACCGACAGCTTAACCTTAAAGTTAGGATTATACATAACCTCATTACTTATAACATTCTACCTAGGGTGGAGTCTCATGACTATCTATACTATTTGGATTGTTTTGTAATGTGTTGTTGGTATAAAGGAAAGCGCCTAGATCTGCCAAGTCTAATTCTGAGATGGATGGTCTCCAAAGAAGAAGCTCGACAGGTAATTCTTCCTTATGGAGGAATTATAAACCTAATCTTTGATCATCTTGGAGTTACCACCCCATTGATGTTGTTCATCATACGCACACACTATGACTACTTTTCATCTACTATGATTAAACTTATGGGATATGAAAAGTATCGGAACCTAGGATGGATCCCTAAGCATGGTATCGGGACCTCGGATGGATCCCTAAGCATGGTAGAGCTCCTAGAGAAGATGCAGGACTTCAAGCAGAATAGCAACCAACTCAAGAACCACAACAGGATGCACCACCCGCACCTGCAATACCCAATATTGATTCTCCTTCCTGGTTTATCGATTATCATCAACATATGGACTCACAAATGAGTGCTTTTCGAGGTGACATGAATACAACATATTACTCACTCCACTCCATCTTAACTTCATTTGATGATGATAATGATGATGCTGATGATGAGGAGGAGGAGCGAAATTCTTCTGATGGTGGTGATAATTTATGAAGGCTAGCTATTATTCTTATTTTCATTCACTACAAAAAAAATTGGGTTGTAATATTTTGATACCTGCTATTTTTATTTTTTGTTTATCCTTCTTGAATTTTTTTTATCTTTCTTGATACTTTCTTTTATTTTTGTTTATCATGGATATTTAGTAATGCATGTTAAGTTTGGATCTTATTGTAAATGTTTTGCATGCTGCTTACTAGATATCTTATTGGACATCTTGTTGGATATTTTGAGAATTGCTTGTTGAATATTGGACCTTGTATGTGTGAACTGAATACTGATTATTGGTCCTATAAGTTTTTGCATGTTTCTTTTCTAATTTATCCCTTTTTGTTGATGTCAAAATGGGGAGAAGTAATAGCAAAATGCCATATATATATTTTTGATACTAAATGTGTTATACATGCTAAATTTATTTAGTATATATATTTTTTTATATACTGAATATTGTATTGATATTGAATGTGTTATACATGTTGAATGTATTTCTCTTATGAATGGACTGAGCATTGAATATTGTTTAAGGACATATTACATTCAAGGGGAGTAATACATGTTAGCATAATATATGTCATATTGAAATTCTAACATGATCTTTGTAAATGTTAATATTCATATAATGACTTGTTGAGGGCAATCTTATTGTGAGGGGGAGCCTTATCAAGGCTTTCTCATTTTGCTCCTTATTTTTCATCATCAAAAAGGGGAAGATTGTTGGCCTAGTAAGGCGTAATCCTGTTTTAATGACAACAAATTAAGGTTACCATGTGTGCTTTCAAGTTAAGTTTCAGGAATCAAGTATTTTACAAAGTAAAGTGATCCTACTTGAAGAGATTAAATGAAGCTTAAACTTAAAACTACAAGTCATGAGGAATATGAAGTGTATTGAAAAGTTTATCAAAGTTCGAACAATTATTGAAGCTATACGACATAAAGACTTAGGAAAGACCTAATTTAAAGCTTGGAAAATATTTTTATAAGGTCCAAAATTCTTTGCAAAGTTAAAAAAAATAAGTTTTGGAATCAAAATGTGAAAAACACTAAATAGTTTAGTGGCCAGGCGACTGATAATTTTCTATCAGGCAACTAAATATGCTATTGCAGTGTTAATAAGGAAACAGAACAAGGTCAGGCGACTGAACTGATATTGCCTATTCTGAAGCACTATTTTGAATTAGTTCAGGCAACTGACCTCGTGGTTCAGGCGACTGAAGTTTATGTTTTAAATTTGTTAACAGTGTTGATGTCTTTCCAAATTCGAATGATTTGGTTTCCAAACTAGGGGGAAAATGGTAATAATCTTCCCTACTCTATATAAAGATTACTTTTCACAAATTAGAGTAACCAATACTCACACCTACAATTCAAATTCTTGTTATACTCTTGATATTCATTCTGAAAATCTCCCGTGAGTTCTATCTGAATGCCCTAGACGAAATTTTGATTTGATTTTCTTAAATCTTCATCCTACAATCAGAATACTTTAGATATCTTTGTGAGCTTCAATTCTATATTGATTATTTGAAGTATATAGTGCTTTAACTTGCTTTAACTTCTACAATTTATGCTCTATGTTGAGAGTGTTTATATTGCACGAATATATTGTATTACTATTTTTGCAACTTTGACGGTTCAGGGTTTTGAATCGTTGCCTAGCGAGAGGGTGTTCTCATTAGAGAGGGGTCTCCACCTGCCAACGAAGAGAGGGGTACTTCACCTATTGAACGAAGTGGTAAAGAAAATTCTCATAGCACTTTGTTTGAGGTAAGGACGTAGGCTATAAGCCGAACCTTATAAAAAATACGGTGTTCACTCTTCTTTCCCTATCTTTTTAAATTCTACACTTTATAATCTGTGTATATGTTCTGAATTTGTTGGGAAATTTGTTGAACGCTGAGTTTGGATTGTGCTTGCTTCAAGTTAATAAATTGGTTCCTTAAGAGTTGTATGATTTATATCATTGGCTAAAAATTCAGACAAGTACTGATACTTGAATCTGTTTGTAGTTGGATGAGGTAAAAACTATTGTGGTTGTTCAAATTGTTCAAAGCATAATCATATAACTTATTTGATTACTAAATTTTTGTCTTAAGAGAATATTTTGTTGTTGCTGAAATTCATATTTGGATATTGAACTAACTAATTACTTAAATTGCTGAAGGTCAAAATTTGGATTGTGTTTTTAATTTCTCATATATATCTAGGATCGTCAATTGGTATAATACGATCGTTGATTAGTTGATTGTGTTTGATATTGGTGTGAGATTGCGATTAATCTAATTTTAAAGGTTTAAAATAAACTTAGATTTCGTTAAATAATTTTTAAATACCCAATTCAGCCCCTCTTGAGATTACATCTTTAATTTCAAAACTGTGGAAGTGCATTTTATTAAGCTTCCATGCACATGAATAATTGCCCTCAATTGATTTGGTAGAAACAATTTTATTCCATAATTATTATTTTTATTTTGATCATTCACGTGCCTAAATTGATTATTTGTCAAACATTTGATAATATTGACGGCATGCCTATTTCCCTGGCAGGCATAGGGGTGTGAGGCCTGAGGCATAGGCAACTGTAGCTTAAGATGACTAAGATGGCAACTAAAAAAAATTTTTGTTTCCAAAAATTATTTCCAACTCCGGAATTAGATGATTTTTAATATTAAGATTGAAGGTAGTAAAAATTAGAAATCTATAAAAAAAAAAAAATAATGAAAATATGTTTTCTATCTTTTCTATAAATATTTAGAAAATTATAAAATAAGATGGAATTTTTTTTTTTTTTTTACCTATTTGAAAAGTTAGGAATGAAAAATAAAACTATGTTCACAAGTAAATAGTGATAAAATTATTTATGAAAAAATAAAATAAAAAATAAAAATTATTTTCCAAACCTAAACAAACCCTAAAATTTTGTTAATGTCATGCAAAATGGTCGCGACACGTAATGGGATCGCTAACAAAATGCTTAAGATGATGCAATAGAAGTGTAACTAGAAGCATAAAGAATGAAAATAAGACTAAGGTTATTGGAAGTTAATGATAGATTAAAAATAAATGACAAATTGAAGTAAACTAGTCTCCTGTTTTGATAATGGTGAAAATGATACCCCATTCTTCTTCCCTCTTTCACCTATTTATGCTCTTGAAATGTTTCTATATACTTTGACTTTGACTTCTTCCTTCCCTTTGGAATGCACATCCACATTTAAATATAAATATCTTTTTAATTTATTAATTGGCATACTTGCTTTAGATCATTGGAGCAAATGTTGCCAAAGCAACTATTTGGATGATGTTATTGACTTGTGAAATGACACATGGTTTCTAGGGGGATCAAAGTAGAAAGAATGGAATCAACATCTACTTCTTTTTTTTTTTAAAGAAAAATAGAGATAAAACCTTTTAAGGGCATAGTTTTTGAAAACAAATAAAAGTTCGATAATCTAACTATGTGTGAAGAAGGTGACTAATTAATTATAACTATGGCAGTTAATCAATCGAACTCCTACTATCACCCGTTTGAAGAGTAGTTATCATCGAATATGTGGGTGTACTTTCCAAATTTTTTAAAAATGGATTTCTTCTTAAAGAAATGATATTTTTAAAAAAATTGTTTAAAAAATCAAGATGAGGAGCAAGGACCAAACTGAAGGGGTGTCATAGATGTTTAAGTTGCAACATTTACGAGCATATGCTTACTCAAACTATTACAGCTATAGAGGTGATAAATAATTTCATAACACAACACTAGTTTATGGAATAGTAAAACAATCACCCAAATCTATCGTAGGCATGTGTACAAGAAATATGCAATAATTTAGAATGTGTACCTTATACCATCTATTCCATCATTGATGGTTTGAAGAGTTTTATTGATTTCGAGGAGAGCTTACTATCTGTTGACCTTATAGGTCACACCTAGTTTTGATAATGACAAATACTAGTTGTATTTGATGGCTATCTAAGGATATATGTAGATATATAATTGGAAAATTAAAATGATGGCACATGAAGAAGAACTTGAAGACCCTGAAGAGCATATTTGTGTTGTATTTTAAATTCATTTTATGTAATATGGGTCTATAATAGTAATTAGTATATAAGATCTATAATAATTACTTGCATGTCATGTATATAGGATATGCTGTGTTGGCTTTGGTGTATTCCCAAGAGGGGGGTGAATTGGAAATTTAAAACTTTCCTAGGTCAAATTAAAATCACAATCAGTATTTCCCAACTTAGGATCCTTCTAAGCATTAACCATTTCAGTAGAAATCAAACTGAACAAGAATGTAAAGCAATTGAAGCAATCTCAATATTTCTAAACCATTCACCATGATTAAAATAACAACATTCAAGTGCATAAATTTAAGTGTGAAAATTAAATATGACACAAAAAATGTTATCGGGGTTCGGTCAATACTGCCTATGTCCTCACCTTGACTAACAAGCACAAGGATTCCACTAAGGCTCACTTAACGGGTGGAGTGGCACCTAATACAACCAAATCAATTAGCACAAGGTTGACCTCAACCTTTACAAATTATCCTTGCGAGGCGAAGAAGGCCCTACCGATCCTTACGGTCTAGATCACCGCCCCCTCAGGCCACGCCTAGAATACAACCGAATTACAATACAAATCGTGTACAATATAATGCTTCTCCGATAAGCAGATATGTACCAATACAAATCAATCAATGCACATCAATAATATAGGATTTATAAGCTCAGTGATGTGAATATTTGTGCAAAAAACACTCAACAAGATATGATCACTAGAATGTTCACGAGTGTTATAAACAAGCTATATCTTTGAAACAAGTTATGTCAAATCTCAATGACAAGTCAGGGTTTCAAAGATGCTAAGCATATATTCAAACTACCTCAAAAGATTTCCTTCAATGAAATGAACACAGGAGTAGTTTTAAAAATATTGTAGCTTGTAGAAAAATATTTTGCACAACAAAATTAAAGTTATAGGAATCTTGCAATGACTATGTAAAGATCCTTAAGCTTGTTAGTCTATCCCAACATAAGATTTATAATATTCAAATCTGTGGGATTGACTTTAACTAAACTCCCCCAAAATCAATATCAATAAACAATCAAGGTCAATGAGAGTATTAGTAATATTTGACAAGCACTAGCACAATCAATATGCTCTCACACTACTAAAATGTATCAAGGGAATAAGAAAATGAGAGTATTTGAGCAAAATATGATTTTGAAATAGAGAGGATTTTGGCTAATGATTTTTGCTAATCAGTTTACTAATTCTCACAAATGAACTCATATTTATAGACAAAGGCCAAATTATGACCGTTTAGAACATATAGGGAATTATTAGGATTGTTTTAAAACGTTTTAGCAAAGTAAATCCCGTTTAAAAAATTTAACCTCGGTAAAAAAAATGTCCAACCCGAGAGCACCGGTCGACCGAACTTAAGGTTTGGTTAACCAAGTGAAAGAGTTCAGTCGACCATAGAAAAAATGAACTGAGAGTTCGGTCAACCGGACTAAGGGTCTTAAAGGCGATTTTCCCAAATTCGCACGGTTCGGTCGACCAATCTATTTTGAACTATGAAGTTCAGTCCACCAGACGGTTGGAATCTCCCACGTGGGGGTTTGGTCAACCAAGGCATTGCCTATACATTTCTGGTCGATCGACCGAGGAGTCAAAACATTGACCCAGTGGGAGTTTGGTCGACCGAAGTGCCCTATGTATTTTGGTTTGGTCAATCGAATAGTCAACTTGTTAACCTTCGTACGGTTCGGTCGACTGAGTGATTTACACTATGAATGTTCGGTCGACCGAAGCACTATTCAATGCATAGTTTCGATCCTATTCTTTATTAGAATTCACCCCTGTTCATATAGGTATAATTTTTAAGTTATGGGGGACTTTACATGTGATGATTAGGGACCTAGGGTCAATCTAAGATCAATGGCCAAGGCTTTTCAACTATGCCCAAAAATTCAGCATTGGTCGACCGAAGGTCGGCCGAAGGGTGATCCCTGTGGTCCAGCTATGGTCATTGAGCTTATAAGGTCCTACATGCATGATGCACACCAATTATTACAGATCATTCCTATTTTACTATTACAGACCTAATATTAAACTTAATATGATGAGACAACGCTCAATAAGAGGAAATATACTTTTACTAGTGTGTGGCAACTAAGTTTCATAAATATTATAATGACAATATCTGGAACTGTAAAAACTGATAACTCAATATACGGTATAACTTGCATTTATCATAGTTTAAAGTATAACTATAATATCTGAGTTTTCTACTTTTCATACTTCTAATATCATACTATATTGTTGATGTTCTGTAAATTTGAATACATATATATAACTAAAACGTTTACCCTGTAAAATTGTGCGTCATGATTTAACCCCTCATGATAGGGTTGTGCAACCCGTAGGCGGGACTTAATCCTAGTTGGCCCACCAGGTAAGTCAACTATAATTCTACCAATCCTCAACCCGGCCAAACTGCGTCCTCTCCTAGGCACAAAACTAGTAACTACTTCGTCAAATCGGTCTCCTCAACCCAGAATACTTGGGAGACTACAATCTCTCCATAGGCACGGTTGACGGAATCCACATACTATCTGAGATATGTGGTTGCACTTTGATCTAAAAATAGCAACAGTACCATGCTCTTCTAATTGAACATAACTTGATTCATCAGGGTCTAATACTGCATGTACTATTTTTATAGATATCCTACTGATTTCATCATGATTTCAAAATAACCATAACACTATAAATTTGATCTGAAAATACTGTAATATCTAACAGTAATAACTGTAATATCTGACTGAATAATCTGTAATGTCTAAGTGTTATGGTTTTGGAAAACATGGCATTCTTTAATTATTGTAAAATACTTGTCTGTATAATATCTGTAAATAAATGTCTAGTAAATATATATCTGTCTATATATATAAACTGTAAATCATGATATTCTGAAAAACTATAAAAATTTTGTACTAATCAAATATCTACTCGAGCCACACAATTAATAAAACTCGTGTTCTGAAATCTATAAAAACTGTATAATTAAACCCTGTATTTTAATACACGAATTCTATAATTTACTGATAATATTTCTAAATTTACTAGCATATCATATTTCCCTTACTTAACTAGCTGGGAGGCTCGCCTCCAACTTAATACTCACACTCACAACGTACTATCTCCAAAATCCTGAAATAATACATATATATGCACATTTTAATAGATTAATTATATTTCCCCTACCTACATACTCATAAACTTTTTGAATTATAATTTACCTAGGCTCTTGAAAATATTCACTGGGTCCCTAATCCTGAAATCATAGCACCCTAATTTTATTCCACAACACACCAGTATATTCCCATATAACTTAAAATCTAAACTCAAATAAGCCTAATACAATTGAAAATACCCAATTATTCAACTTACCCAAATTTTGGGATGGTACCCAAGTTGGCCTAACCAACGATCTACTCTAGCAGACTTGAAGAGAATCTTCCCAGGAGTAGCATGGCAGCTTCTGATTGTCGAACCGGCAAAAAACGAAGCCGAAATTGTATAGAAAAGGGGAGAGGCTCGGTTTTTAGAGAGAGAGAGGGAACTTCCTGCGCAATTTCTCGCTAAAAAAATCCGATTTAGGCTTACTTATAAACCTGGATTCGTAGACGAGACACGTCACCTCGTCGACGAGTCCAAAAAGGGAGTTCGTCACTGAACATGAATCCCTAGTCGACAAACTTCAGGCTTTGCAAAACCCCCTCTCGGTAGATTCTAGTCAACGAGACACGTGTCCATGTCGACAATCCCTAGAAGGATACTCGTCAACGAAAACCCTGTATTTGTCAACGAGACTCTATAAGTCCTTTTTGAAATTTTCCTTTCCTTCCCTTTTCTTTTACTATCTAATTACTATAATTCATTGAGTCTTTACATTCTCCCCTCTTTATAAAATTTCGTCCTCGAAATTTGCTATATGTATTGAACACCATCCATTAAAAAAAATTGGCTACTTATTTTATTACTTACCCTCACTTATGGCGGAGGAATACCGTAATTACATTTAGGGTTCTGGGAGATTACAAATATGCTTATAAAAGAAAATTCTTTCAAAACCAAAACACTACCTATCCTATAATCCAAAATACAACTATACATTCGTTACCCTGTACAAAACAAAATATAACTATCATTACTTGAACTTTACAAATCACTATTGTACCCCACTAAACAGGTGTGGGTATTTCTGCTTGATTTCCTCTTCAAGCTCCCAAGAAGCTTCTTCCACCGCATGATTCCTCCACAGGACTTTTACTAGTGGTATTTTCTTACTGCGCAATTCATGTTCCTTCCTATTTAAGATCTATACTGGAGCTTCCTCATATGCTAGAGCATCACTGAATTCTAATTCTGCATAACTGATGACATGGGAAGGATTTGGGACGTATTTCCTTAACATAGAAACATGAAATACGTCATGTATTATGTACAAAGCTGGTGATAAAGTTAGCCAATAGGCAACTGACCTAATCTTCTCAAGTATCTCAAACAGGCCAATAAACCTAGGGCTCAACTTACCCTTCTTCCTAAATCTTATGACTCCCTTCAATGGTGCTATCTTCAAAACACATGGTCATCTACTTTAAAGTCCAATTCCCGGCGACGAGTATTTACATAACTTTTCGGCCAACTCTGTCCTGCACTAATTCTATCTCGAATAAGTTAGACTTTATCGTACGCCTGTTACACTATTTCTAGCCCCAAAACTCGCCTCTCACCTAGCTCATCCCAGTATAAAGGAGAATGACACCTCCTACCATAAAGAGCCTCGTAAGGTGTCATACCAATGCTGGTTTGATAACTGTTATTGTACGCAAATTCAACCAGCGGCAAATACTGGGGCCAGCTACCCCCAAAGTCTAATACACACACTCGTAGCATATCCTCAAGTACCTGAATCGTTCTCTCTATTTGACCATCTATCTGAGGATGAAAAGTGGTGTTGAATGCTAATTGACACCCCAAAGCCTTCTGTAAGTTCTTCCAAAATCGTGATGTAAAGCGTGGATCATGGTCCGAGACTATAGACGTTGGCACTCCATGGGGTCGAATAATCCCTTGAATGCAAATCTCTGTCAATCTATTCATAAGCTAGCTAACTTTAATAGTTAGAAAATGAGTTGTCTTCGTTAGCCGATCAACAACTACCTAGATAGCATTCTGACAATACGGTGTTGGCGGTAGCCCAATGATGAAGTCCATGGATATGTGGTCCCACTTTCACTCGGAGATAAAAAGTGGTTGTAACTGCCCTACCAGTATTTGGTGCTCAACCTTAACCTACTGGCACGTTAAACACGGCTGCACAAATTCGGAGATCTCCCTCTTCATGCCACTCCACCAGAAATATTCTCGCAGATCCCTATACATTTTAGTATTAGTAGGATGAACCATGTGTAGAGATCTGTGAGCCTCCTCTAGAATCGTTCTCCTAATATCATCATCTGCAGGCACACACAAGCTAGTGCGAAACATCAGAGCTCCGTCATCAGAGATACTAAACTCCTCTCCCTAACCATCCTGTACTCTGACTATTACCTTTGTTAATTCTATGTCATCTCCCTGAGCGGCTTTAATCTTTTCGTATAGCGTAAGATGCACAACCAGGCTAGCAATAAATGCCTAAGGATTACTCTCTACCAACTCTACAACAAGTCTCTTCAGATCCATCTGGATTGGATGCTGAACCTCTATAGCTGCCAGTGCTGGTCCCACTGATTTCATGCTCAAAGCATCTGCTACCATATTTGTTTTCCCTGGATGGTAACTAATAGTGCAATCATAATATTTAATGAGTTCTAGTCATCCTCTTTGCCTCATATTCAACTCTTTCTAGGTAAATAAATACTTTAAGCTTTTTTGGTCCGTGAAGATTTCGCATTTCCCACCATATAGATAATGCCTCCAGTTTTTAAAGCATAAACCATTGCTGCTAATTCTAAATCATGCACAAGATAGTTCTTCTCATATTCTTTAAGTTGTCTAGATGTGTAGGCAATGACTCTTCCATGCTACATTAACACACATCCAAGACCCTTCAAAGATGCATCATTGTATATCACATATCCATCCTCCCCTGATAGAATAGCCAGTACCGGTGCTAAAACCAACCACTGCTTTAACTCCTGGAAGCTCTGCTCACAATCATTCGTCCAATTAAACTTCACATTTTTCCTCGTGAGTCGTGTTAATGGACCCGATAATCTGGAGAAACCATATATGAAGCGTCGGTAGTAGCCTACCAAACCCAGAAAACTCCTGACCTCTTGGACATTTTCTAGCCTTTCCCAACTCACCACTACCTCTATCTTACTCGGGTCAACACATATACCATCCTCGGAGATCACATGCCCGAGGAAAGTAACCTGCCTTAACCAGAATTGACATTTCTTGAATTTTGCGTACAACTTCCTTTCTCTCAATTTTTGCAACACCAGCCTCAGATGATGCTTGTACTTCTCAAAACTTCTCGAGTAGACCAGTATATCATCAATGAAAACCAAAACAAACTAGTCCAGGTAATGATGGAACACCCGATTCATTAAATCCACAAATACTGCTAGTGCATTAGTCAAACCAAATGGCATCACCAAAAATTTGTAATGCCCATATCTAGTTTGGAATGCAGTTTTCGAAATATCCTCTACTCTAATTCATAAAATAATGGCTCTATATGACAAAATTGAAATCATACATGTCACTACGTCGCCAGCCGCCTCTGCATCTCCCAGTGTCAGTGCATAGACTCGCATCGGGGCGGTGTTCCTCTTCTGATTTCATCGAGGTGCTTGATGGTTCCCCTAGATTAGTCTAGAAGTGGGTGGATTAGCTGGCTGTGCTCGGCAGTGTCTTGCAATTTTCCAAGGCCAACCACACTAGTAGCAAGCATTCATCCCAACTTGGCACTCCCCCCAACGCCTCCGACCACACCCAGCACAAACAGGTGGTGCTGGATTACCCTGAGGTACTCGGTGCCCCGCTACCTACCGTGGACCCACATTGTGCCTTCTCCACTAACTCTGACTGGTGCTCGCTTGGAACCTAGAAGGCGTAGGCCTCTTCCTCTAATTCTGTGCCCCAACACCTCTTTGCAAGCTGGTCTCTATCACTGTAGCCCTATCTACTAGTTTTGAAAAGGCCTGGACCTGGAAAGCCACTACCTGCTCATATATACCCTACCTCAGGCCACTCTCAAATTTTCTTGCCTTCTTTTCTTCGTCTAGCACCATGTATGGGGCAAAACGGGATAGCTCAATGAATCTTGCAGCATACTGTTGTACCGCCAGGTGTCCCTAGGGGTCAAATTCAAGAATTTTGTCGTTTTTGCATTTCTGGTGGTAGTAGGGAAATACCGCTCAAAGAATAGTTCTCTGAAATGGCTCCAGGTTATGGTTATAGGCATAGGCCTCTGCTCCTCTAGCAATCTCGCTGATCTCCACCAGCATTTAGCTTCTCTTGTCAACTTAAAGGTAGCAAATAGGACTTTCTACTCATCTGTACAAGGGAAAACTGTCAACGTCTCCTCAATCTCCTGGACCCAGTTCTCAACCCCGAATGGGTAGGCCCCTCTGGAGAATGACGGGGGATTCATACATGTAAAATGTTCAATCATGCAGCCCCGTTCCCCTGAATTTTAGCCATTTCTGTCATCACTTGCTGGGTGAAACTACGTAGCACCGCATCTAAATCTCCACCACCCAATAGAAGGCCCTGCGTCATCACCTCCATCATGTGCATTGCTACTTCCAGGGTCCATCCTAAAAGAGGAACAAACATCCTTAAAATTCAGCTATCTTAATAGAGTCGATACAGTCATTGAACTATATAAAATATACAATATCCTTACACGACCAACCAACTTAACATCCTTACTCCCAATTTAAGATTTAGTCTTACCACTTAGAAACAAGAACCGACAATAGTTTACTATGGTTTTCCTAAAATAATCACCCAGGAAAATCACAAAAACGACCACGGAATTTCCTGCCTCCAGGCCACGAGACAAAATCCTAAATACCAATCTTAACCTCCAACAATGACTTACTATAATCACAGTATACCCATCTCTTATCCTCATCAAAATTTATTCCTATACTCTGGTATTGCTATCCGTTGTTTACTATGTCTACAGAACCTAATAACTTAGGCTTTGATACCAAACTGTAATGCCCCAATTTCTACCATTTTTTTTTCCATCTGTATATGTTGACCTTATAGGACATATCTCATTTTAATAATGAAAAATATATTTGTATCTTACCTGTGCCTTGAGTTTGTGTGCAGGACCATTCTTAGCACGAAATGGCAAAGATTCATACAAGGCCATAAAGAACTCAATGCTCACATCATATGGTAGCGTTTGGAGAAGTAAAGGAAATGAAGACCAAATATTTTAATTTGTATTTATTGTTTAATTCATTAGGGTCTATAATATGGTCTGTAATAATTAATGCATCGCATGCATGATAGGGTTAATAAGCTTAATGACCATAGATTGACTTTAGGTCCCCATAAACACTTCATGAAAAATCTCCTATAACTTAAAAGTTATACCATCAGTAACAGAAGTGAATTCTAATAAAAATCAAGACCTAAAATAATCTTTGAAAGGGCCCCAATTGACCGAACCCACCTAGTTATACTCAATTGGGTCGACCGAACCTTTGTTGGCTGAAAAGACTTAGCCACGGTTGACCGAACCATTCGGAAGTCAATATTTTGACTTTGCGCGGTCGACCGTACTAAAATGAACGTATCGTCCTAGGTCGACCAAACTGAAACATGTCTGCTTCCCAATTGTTCGGCCGACCAAATTTGTAGTTCATTTTGGCATCGATCGACCGAACCATATGAGCGGTTAACTGTACCTTAGCTTCGGTCGAACGAACCCACGAAGGGGTTCAAAATTGCCCTGATACACTCGACCGAATCCCTAGGTCAAAATTACCACAGTTGACCAAACTTAGTAATATGGTCAACCAAACCTTGAATATAGTCGACCAAACTTCTCGGGTTGGCGATATTTTTACTGAGGGTAAACTAGGTTATTTTTTATTAAACCTAATTTTACATTTTCAAAAATACCCATTGAGTCTCAAACAATTATAATTTTTGGAGTGTCTATATATACTCCTTCATTTGTTCTGATTAGCACAAGATTAGCAAACATAATTAGCAAAAATCCTTTGAATTTCCAAATACTCATTTTTCCTCATACAAGCTAAAAATCCCATTCTTATTCATTTCTCTTGCAAATTTCCTTTGGTGAGAGTATCTTGAAATCATTTATACTGTTACTATAAGCTTACACTCTCATTTTCTTTGATTGAGATTGATTTTTATTGAGAGTAAGTTTAAGTTTTCCCTTGTGATTTAATTCATAAGTCTTCTTTGGGAAAACTCTCTAGGGCTTGTGAGTCTTGCATTCTTGTTGAAAGATTCAAGGGATAGTATTGTGCTATTGTTAAAAATATTTTTAACAAGCTAAATTCGAATATCTATCATACTTATTTGAAAAATTATTTTTGAGTTGTGCTTTTGATATCTTTGAGTTTGCAACTTGTGATTGATACATACATACATATCTTGACTCAAAGATTCATTCACAACACACTCTCACATATTACTAGATATATTGACATTATCTTGAGAGTAGTTATACTAAACTTAATTGAACTTATAAATCCTATCATATTGAAGTGCATTGATTATATTGGTACATACTTGCTTATTGGAGAAGCATTGAAATTGTACCCAAAATTTGTATTGCTTATCCGTTGTATTCTAGGCGTGGCCTAAGGGAGTGTTGATCTAACCCATAAGAATTGTTTGTAAAGGTTGGGGTTAGCCTTATTAATCTGACTTGGGGTTTCACTTGCCCAGTAAGGAAAGGGTGTTGTATTCGGTGTCACTCCACCTAGTACGCGAGCATTAGTGGAATTTTCTTACTTGTGAGCTTGAGGCGGGGACGTAAGCAATATTGACCGAACCGCGATATCATATCATGTGTTCCCTTATTTTCTGCATTTCAATTTCCATACATGTATGCTATTATTTATTATCTTGATTATTTTACAAACATGGTTTGAATTATTGAGAAATACTGAGATTGGTTTATTTGTTTAAATATTTGCTCAGTTGTTTTTTTGTGATATTGGGAAAAGCTTAGATTGACCCTAGGGTATGTATTATTGTTGTTGGCTTAGCTAAACCTAGGAAGAATTTTTAAATTTCCAATTCACCCACTTTTTGGGATTACACCAAAGTCAACAATATATATATCTATAAAATAAACCTACTCTAATACAAGAATCATAATACTGCCATCATAACAACTCTGATACTAGACTGTAATAACCTATGTAAAACTCTATACATAATCTCTATGGCAAATGCACTATAGTAACCTGGGTTGCCTAGAGTGGCACCAAGTACAACAGTTCTTAAGCAACCATACAACTCAGCGGAAGCATCTATATATACATACACTTCCAATAGCAATACCAGAGTTCTTACCATCATCCTGTTTATACATAAGTCCCCAAGAACTATTCATCCATATACATCCCAAAATCATACACATACTTTCCTATACAATATGGTGTCCCATTATTACTTACCCTAAACAGTACTCTTAATCTCTGCTTTGTAGAACTCTAAGTCTGTCTACCTGGGTTTCCTGAAATGATGAAATTATAAGAGTGAGACACCTCTCGGTAAGACAGAACAAACTATTATCAGTGTGTGGCAACATGAGTTTTAATGTTTCAAATATGCTTTCATAGTCTATCTTTTTCTTCTGTGAACTCATATATAGAATTGTATGCATACTTATAAAAATACTTTTCAGTTTACATATCTTTCTATCAAATCATGCTATAAGTAAAATAAGTATCCCTAATCATGCTCTGTTTAAACTATGCGTCACTGTTTATACTCTATATAATAAAATAGTATCTCTACATAAGTAAATACGCATATATGTATAGAAGAATTGCCCTGGATGGATAATACTATAATGTCATGAATTAACCCTACATAATCCGAGTTGTATGGCCCAAAGGCTAGATCTAGCCATGGTTGGCCTACCAAACTAGATCAACCATGTTTGTAACTGTAATTGTATCTGTAACTATGAGTACGATTCGCCTACCCAACTGGCCCAAACTCCAGGAGGTAACTCTACACTTTAATGGTAGAATCAACTATGCCACCAACGCCCTATCAAAGAAGTGTGGTTGCACTAACAACTATGAGGCTACGGTACCATGCCTAGATATGGTCCATCAGGGTTCTTAACCATATAATGTGATTTCCAAAACAGTATATATAACATGATATCATAAACACATCATTGTTAAAACTGTCATACTATATATCAATATAAAATCACTGTAACTCAGTATAAAAATACTATATTGTAATTCCATAAGGAATGCAGTATCTATGTATAAAATATTTGTGTTGTAGTTCCACTTAGGGAACGATGTAGTTCCACTTAGGGAACGTTGTATTTCTATATAAATATATGTACTATAGTTCCTTAAGGAACGTTATAGTTCTATATAGAACACTATATTACTGTATAGAATCTATATCAAACTCTGTATAAACTCGATTACATTATAGTTTTATAAAAAGCACTGTCATACTATGGTAAAAATCATATATATATATATATATATATATATATATATATTTTCATAAACTGTTAAAATTATTTATGCATAATATTCAACTCAAGCCACACATTTTCTCTAATAATCTATACTTTAATATACTGCTGAAAATATTGATATAATTATCTTTAGGATTTTACTCAACCCAACCCAACTTACACAAAGTGTATATCATTTCAAAACTCCCATCTCATATGTCTGTGTACCCAAGAAAACTCAGATATCATTTCTAAAATCACATACTATAATTTTAGCAGTTAACTTTGTAAAAACGTCTGACATAATCTATTATCCTTATCTACTTACTGAAAAATACCTATAGGGATCCTAAAGCAGTGCCTGTGGGGTTCGCACAAATCTTTATATTCATATATTTTAACTTAGTCAACTAAATCTCAAAATAATTACTATCGCTCATACGCTCCTGTTACCTGGTTAAATTCTAAAAATGCGGGTATGTTCCACTTTCCATATTTAAATATAACTTCTAACATATTTAAAAATACCAATATGATCAAATCCCCGCAGTTTAATCTGATTTCAAAATATCCCTAAAAATCTAATTTAATCAAATCCCTACAGTTTAACTTAATTTCAAAATATTCCCAAAAATCTAATTTAATCAAATACTACAATTTAATAAATAAATCGTAATTTTCATACCCATAAAATTACTCAGAAATTCATATATAATATTTCAGTAATTATACACCATGATTTGACTGGGTGAATTTTTAAAATAACTGATATAATTTGTTTTCCTCACCTTAGCCTTAGAGTGGTGTATAAGATCTTCAAATAAAAAATCTACTCCAATTAACTTGCTAAAAATCGAAGTCGAGACCTCATGGTGGTGTTTGTTTTTTGATTCGACTTACGGGTGGGGAGAGATCTTAAAGAGAGAGAGAGAGAGAGAGAGAGAGAGAGAGAGAGAGAGAGAGAGCATGGAGAGACTGACAAAATGAGGAGATGTGCAGGGGAGAGAAACAATTGGAATTCAATTGATTTGAATCCTTAGAAGATTCATATATGTATATATATATTGTATATATTAAAATATCATTATATTATATTATATTAATATATTAATATATTATATTATATTATATTAATATATTATATTATATTATTTAATTATATAATTTAATTTTTTTATTTTTTAATTTTTTATTTTTTATTTTTTACACTTTCATGCATATAATTTTCAAGGGCGTTACAACAATAATTTTGAATTAGAGTAAGACTGTGCGGTTGTCTCAAATTAACTGTTGTGATCAAAACTGTTAATGTTTATTGATAGTCATTCTTAGAATTTTAACTTTATTCCCACGCACGCGAGTTTTGTTACATTCCATTACCTTGACTAATTAATTAAATGGTGTATAAATCTCTCAGTTGATACTTAATTTGGATTAATCTATTTCATGTGTTTCTAAACTTAATAAGCATATTTCATGGCATGTGATTTTCAAAAGTATTAGAATTACGGCCACTCCCTTGATATGAATGCATTTACGTTATTTACTAGAAACTAACAAAATGTTAGTTAGGGGGCAAAATTGCATAATTAGGTATTTAAAGGTGTTAATTAAGTATTGCAACTACTGAACTGCTGCAATTCTATTCTTGCTTTTCTTTTGAATGTGAACCATAATTCACAACAGGTTCCTTGAATGGAAATAGAACATCCCATTCATTTGTTTGGATATGTCATATTGGTTTTGAATCATTGGGGCATACCCATATTTTAAAGTTTTGCTACTGCATTGAAATGATAATGTCGCACTTTCAAAGCACAAAAACTCATTCCCCTCGCCAAGATTCTCATTTCTCACATCTCATGTCCCTTGGATTTTAAATTTCCTTCGGATCAAGAATCAAAGACGAGCATAAATTTTCCACTTCCCAGCTAATATTAAAAATAAAATAAAAATGGTTGGACAGATCACGAGTTGATACATTTATAAACGAATTGATTTTCATAAATTCGAACCTGTCTTAACTGGACAGATCACGAGTGATCTGTTTGGAAATGGCCCGTTTAACTAGGTCTAAATACAATAAATATATAAAATTTGTATTCAATTTAATCTTAATCCCCACAAATTTAAGTCCAAGAATCAAAATGTATGCTTCCAAACATAATGTCGTGATAAAAAGATTATAGCACAACAATCTATAGCTAAAAGAAAAAAAAATTATTATTGTTGTGTGAATAACCTGATTGCTTATTCTAATTTATAGATTTTAATCAATTATAAATCTTCTTGACAGTGTTCATAAACCACAATACAAATCTGATTTTATCTCTGCAACAATCACAACCACACCTAAACTAAAACCTACTTATTTCAACGTGTGCATGTGTGCCAAGCCTGATCAAGAAAATATTTATTCACCAAACAACATTCAGCAAAACCACAAGAATTTTAGCAAAATATAAACATGCAAAATCACAAAACCACAAGAACACATTTATGTGGTTCGACCTAAAAATTGGCCTACATCCATGGCAGAAACTCACCTTCGGAGATGCTTTATTATAGACGGTGGAAATAAATATATGTACACATATTTACCTCTATGGGCTTACCGATCTCCTCCAAAAAACAGCTCAAGAATGACCCAAGAAACTCCTCTTCGCACCTGCGAAGAACCCTAGGCTTCTTCCTATCTTCCTCCCTGATTTCCCTAAAAGAAACCCTCCCAAAACCTAGATCTATGTTTACCTTCCCACCTACCCATGCGTGAACCTACGCTAGAAGCTAGAGATCCCCACAACCGAACCCTTCTCCTGTCGTATCCCTCTCTCTCGCGCTGCGGCTAAAGGCTCTCTCTTGGCAGGTGAAGACTCTCTCGGGTAGCTACTCCTCTCTCGCAGGTGAAGACCAATCTCTGTTTTGAAGAAAAAACTCTCGACTGAATACCCCTATTTTTTTTTCTCCCCAGCCCTGCTGTTTCAATTTACAATTAAATTACAAGCAAATTACATCAATGCCCCCCCCAATCAAGAATACACCGCAGCCGTTGGATCTTTACATCAAATGGACAACCCAGATTTTTTCTTTTTCATGCTTGACACTCCAACAATTCTCCACCTTGGCAAGCTTGTGACTCTTGCACCTCCTTAGTATCTTCTATGGCGGTTCCTGCAAAACAAACACTAGCAACTTCCAAGGTTAACCAAGTTTGAACAATGTTCAAACTTGGATTTAGGTACTACTTTAGTCATCATATCAGAAGGATTATCCTCTGTTGGAATTTTCCTTACTTCTATTTCACCAATAGAAATAATATCCCTCACGAAATGCAACCTAACATCTATATGCTTGGACATATCATGATAAACATGATTCCTAACCAAATGAATAGTGTTTTGATTGTTACAATAAATTATAATGGTTCCACTATACATTCTAACTCTAGACACAGTCCTTTTATCCATATAACCTTCTTAAAGGTTTCAGTCATGGCAATATATTTAGCCTCCGTGGTAGACAAGGCTACCACCAACTGCATGTGGATTTCCAACTAATAGCACTACCTAAAAAAGAAAAGACCATACCAGACAAAAACTTCCTGGTATCTAAATTTCTAACATAATCAGAATCTACATATCCTTTTAACCCTATTTCACAATGCATATCCCTTTTTCCAAATATTAATCCTTACTGTTTTGTTCCAGACAAGTATTGAAAAATTTATTTCAAAGCATGCCAATGTGGCTTTCCAAGTTTACTCATAAATCTACTCACTTGACTTACAACATAAGATAAATTAGGTCTAGAACATACCATAACATACATTATACTACCAACCATACAAGCATAAGGTATTCTATTCATAAACAGTGACTCATTTTCAGTTTTAGGACACTATTTTCTAGACAATTTAACATGATGTGCAACAGGAACAGAAGTAGATTTAACATGACTCATTCCAAATCTTTTTAACACCTTTGAAATATAAGACTTTTGAGACAAGTAGAGAAGCTTTTTATTCCTTTCTTAATTTATTTCCATACCAAGTATTCTTTTTACAAGTCCTAAGTCTTTCATTTCAAATTCAAATTTAAGCATGCACTTAACTTGATTTAACATATCCAAGTCTCCACAAGCAACCAACATGTCATCAACATATAATAGCAAATATATATGACATTTATCACATGATTTATAATAAACACAACTATCATAATTGCTTCTACAGAAATCATTTTGAATCATGTAAGAATCAAATCTTTTATACCATTCTCTAGGTGATTGTTTCAACCCATATAACGATTTCTTTAATAAATATATATGATTTTTATTCATTTCTGTATCAAATCCCTCAAGAGGTTGCATATAAACTGTTTCTTCTAAAGTACCACGCAAGAAAGCAGTTTTAACATCAAGTTGTTTCAAATGCAAGTCATGTATAACAACAAAAGATAATAGAATTCTAATTGAACTATGCCTCACAATAGGGAAAAATATTTCATTATAATCTACCCCTTCCCTTTGTGTAAATCCTTTAGCCACTAACCTAGCTTTATACCTAGGTGGTTCAACTCTAGGGATTCCCTCTTTTCTCTTAAAGATCCACTTGGATCCTATGAGTTTTTGTTTTTCCGGTCTAGGTACCATCACTCATCTCTTATTCTTGTTTAGAGACTCCATTTCTTTTTGCATTGCAAGAATTTATTTTTCAACCTCTTTACTATCCATGGCCTCTCTAAAAGTCCTAGGCTCCACCTCAATTTCTGTTTCAGCAACAGAAAGAGCAAAAGCTGTCATATCAGCTTCCTCATACCTTTGAGGAGGTCTTATGACCCTCCTCCCCCTATCCCATGCTAGAAAGTAGGTTTTACTTAATTCAAAGGTTTCTATTTCTGAGTTTTGCTCCTCATAATCTGCAGCATCTGTTTTTAAATAGTTATGAGAAGTGGAGGGTTGCTCCACCTCAAGGTGCAAGTCACTAGTATCAAAGTGCCTAACAATATCATCTGAATTTTCTGGTTTTCCCCCCATTGCAGTTTCATTAAAAACTACATCCCTGCTAATAATACATTTTTGTTTTCTAGGTTCTATAACTCAGAGCTTATAGCCTTTAACCCCCTCTAGGTATCCCACAAAAATGCATTTAATACCCCTAGGCTCTAATTTATCAGTTCTAATGTGGGCATAGGCTACACACTCAAAAACTTTTAAACACTGATAATTAGCAGGCTTACTCGACTAGATTTCTTAAGGGGTTTTAAAGTTTAGAGCTGAGGAAGGACACCTATTAATAAGGTATACAGCAATGGTCACAGCCTCTACCCAAAAGGTCTTAGGCAAATTTGAAGTGGCTAGCATGCATCTTACCCTTTCAAGAATAGTTTTATTCATCATTTCAGCTAATCTATTCTATTGGGGAGTGTCCCTAACAGTCCTATGTCTAGCAATGCCCTCAGCTTTACAAAATTTAGAAAATTCATTTGACAAGTATTCTAATCCATTGTCTGTTCTCAGTGTTTTAACTTTTCTGCCAACTTGAGTTTCAACTAAGGTTTTCCATTCTTTAAACTTTTCAAAAGTATCACTTTTATGTTTTAGAATATAAACTCATACTTTCCTAGAAAAGTCATCTATAATTGACAGAAAATACCTAGAACCACCATGAGAACCAACCGTAGTAGGCCCCCACAAGTCTGAATGTATGTAATCAAAAGTCTGTTTTGTGGTGTGAGTGGACTTCATAAAGCTAACCCTAGTAGACTTACTCAAGACACACTCCTCACAGAATGACAATTCCTCAAGTTTCCTATCCCCAAGTAATCCCTGTTTCTCTAGTTCTTTTAGGCCCCATTGGCTAACATGTCCTAACCTCTTATACCACAAGGAAACCTGATTTTCTACCCTGTGATTAATAGGTGAAGCCTCACCAATCACTGTCTTTCCTACCAAGGTGTATAGCCCATTCTTTGGCACCCCTTTCATCACTACCAGTGAACCTCTACATACTCTCAGGCTACCTCCTTCAGACTTAAACGTGTACCCTGTCTTATCCAAGCTACCAAGAGAAATCAAGTTTCTCTTCAACACATGTATGTACCTCACATCTCTTAGCACTCTTTCAGTTCCATCATGCATTAGAAGTCTCACTGTCCCAATACCCTGTATTTTACATGACTTATTGTTTCCTAGGACAACATGACCTCCTTCTAAGCATGTAAAGGACTCAAACCAGTTTTTCAATAGACACGTGTGGAAGGAACATCCTGAATCTAATATCCATTATTTTCCCGAATCTTTCTCAAAGATGTTCAACACTTTTGTACTATCATACTCATCTAAAACTACGGCTGTCTGAAACCTTACCCTTTGATTCAAAGGTGGTGGCATTGACAACCTTTTTCCTTTCAGGGTAATACCTCTTAAAATGCCCTTCCTTGTGACATGCAAAACACTTTAGTGTTTTGCTTTTAGACTTTGATCTAGACCTCTTTCCTTTTCCTTTCTTGTCCCTCTTTTCAGATCTACCTCTCACATTTAACCCTTCCCTTGACCCTGTTTTAGACTCAAACTTAGTGTGCAATTCCCTAGAGTGCAAAACTTTTTGCACTTCTTCTAAAGTCAGTCTCTCTCTCTCTCATACATCATAGTTTCTTTAAGATTATCATATGTAGAATCAAGAGAACTCAATAAAAGAATTGTCTGGTCTTCTTCATCTATACTAATATCAATATTAGCAAGATCCAAAAGAATTTTATTAAATTCATATAAATGTTCATCAATAGATGTTCCAGGGGTCATTCTAAAGGTATATAGTCTAGTCTTCTTATGGAGTCTGTTTGTTAGAGATTTTGTCATGTACAAACTTTCTAGTTTTGACCAAACTCCAGTTGCCGTATCCTCATTGACAACTTCCCTAAGCACTTTATCTCTTAGAGATAAGATAATGGCACTATGTGCCTTTTGAAGGATTTCGAGCTTCACTTTGTCGGTGGAGGGTAAACTTGGTTTTCCCTCTTATGAAGTGGAAGCTCCCTTCTTTTCTCCAAGAAGGGCCTCTTCAAGCCCCTACTGTACCAAGATAGCGCATCTTAATCCTCCATACACCAAAGTCATTTTTTTCGATTAATTTTTCCATCTCGAACTTAGCAATCCCCATCACATAGTCAGGCTCTGATACCACTTGTTGTGTGAATAACCTGATTGCTTATTCTAATTTATAGATTTTAATCAATTATAAATCTTCTTGGCAGTGTTTATAAACCACAATACAAATCTGATTTTATCTCTGCAACAAGCACAACCACACCTAAACTGAAACCTGCTTATTTCAACGTGTGCGTGTGTGCCAAGCTTGATCAAGAAAATATTTATTCACCAATCAACATTTAGCAAAGCAACAAGAATTTCATCAAAATATAAACATGCAAAATCACAAAACCACAAGAACGCATTTATGTGGTTCGACCCAAAAATTGGCCTACATCCACGGCAGGAACTCACCTTCGAAGATACCTTATTAAAGACGGTGGAAATAAATATACGTACACAAATTTACCTCTATGGGCTTACCGATCTCCTCCAAAAATCAACTCAAGAACGACCCAAGAAAACTCCTCTTCGCACCTGCGAAGAACCCTAAGCTTCTTCCTATCTTCCTCCCTGATTCCCTGAAAGAAACTCTCCCAAAACCTAGATCTGTGTTTACCTTCACACCTACCCGTGCGTGAACCTACACTGGAAGCTAGAGACCCCCATAGTCGAACCCTTCTCCTACCGTATCCCTCTCTCTAATGCTGCAGCTGAAGGCTCTCTCTTGGCCAATGAAGACTCTCTTGGGTAGCTGCTCCTCTCTCGCAGGAGAAGGCCAATCTCTATTGTAAAGAAAAACTCTCGGCTAAATACCCCTTTTTTTTTTTTCTCCCCCACCCTGCTGTTTCAATTTACAGTTAAATTACAAGTAAATTACATCAATGCCCCCCAATCAAGAATACACAGTAGCCGTTGGATCTCAACATCAAATGGACAGCCCGAATTTTTTCTTCTTCATGCTTGACACTCCAACAATTATGATAAAGCGAATAGCAAATACAAAAATTTGTATTATTTCATCAAATATTGATAGGAATTAGGTGTTCCTAATTCACAAATTTGGGAATAGTAATTCTTTCTATATTTTATATCTTTTGATTTATGATTACAACAATTTTCTTTTGTAACATATCAAATATTCAAATCCCAATACTATGGCCACCTACTGTTGAGAATAAATATTTCAGTGAACCCAAAGACAACCTGGGTGTCGGGTGGGTTGCAATAGATTCTTACCAAAAGAATATGCTTCCAAAGCAACAAGGCAATCAGCCCATCTCAGAGTATTACTAAAAACAGAAAAGAGTTCAATCAATGCAGCGACCCAGAAAAAACATAAATGAGAAAAAATGTACACTAGACATTGAAAAGAGGTAAGTGGTCCAGTATACATTTCCAAAACAGCAACTTCAGAAATTCATGTTGGGAATTCAATTAGCATATGAAAGTAATTTCATATTTGTTAAAAATTAAAAATGTAACATGTACAGGGGCCTTTCATGGAACCCAGGTAGCAGAGCAAAAATTTGCTAATAAAAAAGAATTATAATGATGAAAATTTGCCTGCGTAGAATGAAAATTAGGAGCAATATTGGCCTAAGCAGGCTACTATAAGAGAATGTCTGGGGAAGCCAAAGCTGCCTGATTCTATGCAAGTTCCTTAGAATCAAAAATTAAAGTATAGCAGCAAATTATATGTTTAATTCAATTACATTGCTTTGGGCAGAAGATGTTTTGGGAATTGAAAAAAACAAAAAGGGGGAGATCTAGCGCCACGAACTCACGTGTCTATAGCCAAAGCTGGTGCGAGTCCCATCCACTCTCTGGTTCCCTCCTCTTCATTGGCATAGCAGATAAAGCAGCTTGTTGGAAAGACTTAATTTGCCCTTGCATTGATGTATTAGTCACAGGGATCAACACTTGTCTGCCATTTCCTTCCCTGTTTCCATTCTGTGGCAAAGTTAATCCACCATTTAGATCAAATCTTGGCCTTACAACTGCAACATCACTGGGTCGTGGTCTGCCAACAATTTCTATGATAGGTGAGGCTCCAGGGAAGCTGGAGAGAGTACCAGATGTTGATGTTTGAGAGAGGAAAGCAGTTCCCCATGGGTCTGTAATGCATGGTAGAGCACCTGTAGTACAAAAGGGGGAGGATAGGGGGTCAGCAGGGTCAAGACAGACTCCATTACCATAGGGGTAAGGATGAGGCTGTGATGGTGTATAGTTTAATTTGGGCTGTAATGGAATGACCCCCCTCATTTGTTCAACCTGGGGTGGCACATTAGGTGCTGCCACCAGAAATTGTTGCACATGACCATGGCCGAAGCCCTGCATAGAGCTCAAATCAGCCCAATAAGTTGATCCTACACTATTCAAATCTAACCGCTTTGCATTTATTGCAGAAGAACCAGAAGCACAATCTGATCGCTTGTTTCTATATTTCCAAGTGCCTTGACCAGGATGCCAAACATCACTGCTCACATCCCAATTGGATGGATTATCATTCAAATCAAAATCCCCAATGGACTGCTTTGATAATGATGTTTGTTGGGAAGACTGGAGACAGTTATCATTTTCACTAAGACAGTTCAGGTCAAGCTTAAGCTGTTCTGCTTGTTTTGAAGTAACATTTACAGATTCTTCAGAAGAGAAACCTGAAGGTACCAGGGGAGATTTCCTTGGGAATAATTGCACAGAAGCATCATCTCCTGCAGCAGCAACATTGAGGTCAATCCCCTTAAAACATCGTGAATGTTTTGAGCAGCAGTTACCATCACTGGTAGAAAATGGTTTAGATTTACTTGAACTCTTGGAAAGAGTTGGTCGAAAAGCACTGGTTGCAGCAGATCCCCTCCAACCCAATTCTCCTTCAAACTGTAATGGAGTTATTGGCCACGACATGGGAACCCCAGATTTAGCCACGACAATTATAGGCATTGATGGGTTTTCTAGATGAGGTGATACAGTTCCATTCATTGACTGCTTAGGATATTCTACTTCATTTGCTGGGATGTCTTTGTTCAAATCAAATCCATGGAAATGTCGAGTCTGGTCGGTGGCAGCACGTACTTCAGATTTTGCAGATGAGTTAGATGATTCCCACCCATGAACATCAATAGCTTCACGCTGCACTTGCACTTCAGTTTTCGGTGAAGGACCCCTTACCTCCAAGCATAAATGTTCATTGCACAGCTTGATTCTGCGTCCAGTTTCTGCAAAGCAGTCCTTATTCAGATCTGCAGAAACGACAGAACGTGGATGAAGTGTCCCATCATTTTTCTCTCCTATAGAAAAGGAGCTTCCAGATGTCTCTCTATAGCTATCAAGCTGCTGTTTTCCTTCCCTTGCAACTTTCCAAGCCACTTCCAAACTATTAGCCAGTTCACAGGAACGCCCCACTTTATCCTGATCCATATATTCTGCATTTTTCTTCTCTAGCAGACTGGATTTGGGAACAACAACCTTCTCCATCGTACCAGAATTCAGGCCTGCAATTTTCCAAAGAACATTTTCAACATCTCCAGTTCTGAGATTGTCAACCGTTTCAAAGGCTTCACCCACATTGCCTTTTATCACAGGGAGGAATACTGACGTTTCTGGCACAGCCTTGGGTTTTGTTTGTGCTGATGCATGAAACAATATACTTTTGACCACAGGCTCGTCCAGGTTGCAGCTGATGCCAGTAGAGATATCACTGTTCATGCCACTGTTACCGACCTTGCCTGACTTGCCATCTACTGATGCATCCTGACAGCTATCATTTGAAGAAGCTGGAAAAATGACAGGTATTGAATTAGAAGAGGAGGACTCTGTTTTATGTTGCTTATCTGGAAAAGTTTCCCGTGCTACTGTCTTTAAGCCATGTTCGCCAGGATTCAGACAGCATCCCTTAGTTCCTCCAACATCAAACTCATTGAACTCTTTGTTTAGAGCTTGTCCAGTTTCCATGCTTACATCACTCCTGAAGGAAATATTCTGTGTCAATTCAATCGTTCCAGAAGAGTGCATTGACAAATCACCATCCCTAGGATTGTTGTCAATAGAAAGATTAGTCTGACCAGTTGAAGATGCAATAACAACACTACCACACACTGCCTTGGAATTTGCTACAACACGACCTTCTTTGCATGTTCCAACATCAACTACTGAAATTCTTGATGTTGAAGCAACTGAAGATTGTGGTTTCAAACTATTTTCACATCCATGGCTGAAAACATTAGAAACTTGATCATAACTTACACATTTCCTCTCCATTCTGGGCAATGTTTCAGACCCACAATGGTTGATTGCATGGTCAGGTTTATGTTCTTGCTTCTCAACTTCATTATTTGAATCAGTAAAATTTCCACAACAATCAGGTAAACTCAGTGCCTTCTCCAGAACATCTAGCTTCTCCTGGGAGCAGTATTTCATTTTATCCACTTTGTTGCATGGTTTTAAATCATTCCCTTTCATGGTTTCTCAAATGAGTGTTTTGAGTAGGGAGTGATTACTCAAATGACCAACTCCAAGTTGCAATAACAACTCAATCTTAACAGCACTGACATTTCAACATTTTGTTCCTGCTGAACAAGTGACAAAGTGCTTTAATCGTGTATCTCTTGTGGTAGATGATTCATGCTCAATAAGAAAGACCATCTTCAAAAACCCAGGAAGCTCAACGAGCCCATCAGGCATTTCAGGAGCATATAAACACCTACAAAATGAGACTCCACAACATGATTCTATCAAGTTTTTATAAATTAAACATTCAGCTAGCCAATATGTTCTCCAAGATTAGCATTTGTTACCGATAAGTCATATCATACATGTTTACAATATATAAAAAACCAGATTTAAAATTTAAAAAAAAAAAAGGATGGAGGTCTAGAGTTCCAATGTAGAAAGACTCCGGCAATGTCCGAGTTAAATAACTTTGTAGGTTCCCCAAGAGCATATGTAATGTTTAGTCAAACCAAATATAGGCACTAAAAAAAATTGAAGGCAATAAGTATGACTAGGTAGGTCCAATAAGAGAAATAGCATTGAGCACCTTCAAACTGAAAGTCAAGATCAAACCTGTCTTTTAGCTATATACCTCACAAATAAGACCTTAGCATTCATGGATATAAAGACAATAAATTTGACTCAATACAGAAAGAAAAAAGAGCATCAACTGCTCCTTCAAAAAAAAAGTGAAGCTTACTTCAGACAAATTAACATTTCGTTCAGCAGTAATTTCTATTAGGGCACTCTTTGCCAATAACAAGGAGTGGGAAAAAAATCACTCTGCACATGACTGCAAGGAATTAAAAATATGAATAGACGTTTCAAAACTTGAATATTTGTAATAAAGTGCATCATTTACAGCCATTTTCTTAAAACTCATCAAGTACCAGGCAATCGAAATTTTCAATCACAAAATTCAGTTCAAAATATAATGTTATAACTGTAAGGCTGCTTCAAGGTTAAAGAGAGGAGATAACAGGTTACGGTAATTATTGTTATAAGACAGTGGCAGCCAAAATGCAGGGGCAGAACCTTTGGTTAGGGTGTGAACATATGCATCTTAATATTTTTTACTGCAGCATTAAGTATTTAAATATTTAATGATCATAGATTATCATAATATGAATTCAAACAAATCACTTGAATACTAATCGAGATAAAAGAAAACAAATAAAAATATATTTAGCACATTCATTCTAAGAATGATATATTTTACAATAGTCCTCAATGGGTTTTTACATTTTGGAATCATTCCATAATTAACTCATTTGCAACACTATTAAAAATATCTATATCAATATAAATGTCCAAACAAATTATTCATCCAGCCATCTCTCACTCCATCATGCAAATGATCCTTTACAAGTGTAATTGTAGTTAATGTAGAGGATGGTCACAAGCGCTGATTTCACAACTGAATGTATAAATGGATAAGCAAAATACTAATATATTTAATGATTTTGTACAAACTTTACTTTTTTGAAGCTCATAAACAAGCCATGAACATTTTGCTATTTTTGGAAAATTTTGCATCTAAGTGGGAACCATAGTGTATTCTGAAATTGACAATCCGCTCATAGGAACACATACCTGATCCCATATTTCTCATCTGATTGTAATTGTTAAGGACTTTATAGGTGATTTGATTCATCTCTCTCTCTATCTCTCTCTCTCTCTCTCTCTCTCTCTCTAAATCTTATGGCAAATGAACTATGTGTTGGCCTAACAAGACTTAATCTCGTTTTGATAATGACAAACCAAGGCATCTAATTGTACTATCAAGTGTATTTATAGATATTTCAATAGAAGAGCACAATGAAAGATGAATAATGTAAAGTCATGAAGAATAAAAGCATATCAAAGATGGCTATTGAAGTAAAGCTTGGATGAAGATCTTAAGGATATGAAGACCTAGTTAGTTTACAATGAGTATTGTAAACTAGGTCTCATGTAAGTACTTTTCAAGTTTGTCTCTATTTATGAAGCTCTTAGGTTAGATCCTTGGACCTAGATACCTTTTAAAATATTTTGAAAATATTTTTACAAGGTCAAAAGTTATTTCAAAAAGGTTAAAATAATTTTTGGAATGAAAAGCCCCAAAACAGGATTCTCCAAATTCCCTTCTTGTTTCAGCAGCCGTCTTGATGTGCGATTTTCTCTATTTATATTTTCTCATCTTCAAAAGTCTTCAACACGAAAGTTGTGGGATTTTTTCTTCGTTTTATGTTGATACTTAGATCGCCCTTTTTGGAGTTCTCTAGAAAAATTTATGCTCAAAATTCTGAAGGGTGTTCAGGAAAATCACAGCTGAAATTTTCAAGGGAGTTCAGGCGACCGAACCTAAAGTTCAGTCGACCGAATGGGTTTAGGCGACCGAACTTAGAGTTCAAGCGCCCGAAATGCTACTACAATTTTGGAAATTCAATTCTAATCGGTTCGAGCGACCGAACATATGGTTCAGGCAACCAAAGTATGCGATAAGTCTGGAGAACGGCCTAAAATTTTTTTGATTTTGAAATATAATGTTACCAAAACATACACAAACGGTCATATTTCAAACCTACCTATAAAAGGCTAACCCTAATTGTTTTAGGGCAACCCTAGACCAAGAAAACACATTGATTTTACTTTGAAAAATCTGCTATGCGCTATTCCCTTGCTGAAATTATTTTCTGATTCGTTCTTTCAAGTTCTAAGCTTTCAAAAACCAAAAAAACCTAGCAAATCTTTGTGAGCTTCATAGCAATACCTTTATGAGAGTACGTTAGATTTTATTGTGTACAAATCCACTCTTTTTAGAGAGTATTTTATTGTACAAACTCTGCTATCGTTCAACTTGTGAACGGATGGCTCTGGTGTGAATCATTGACAAGCACGAGAGTGTTCTTGCTTGAGAGGTGTTTGCACCTACTAAAAGGAGAGAAGTTCTCCACCCACTAAAAGGAGAGAGGTAACTCCACCGTTTGAACGGAGAGAGTAAAGGAAATCCTCACAGCGGGTTACTTGAGGCAAGGACGTAGGCAAGTTGCCGAACCTTGTGAAAAAACGCGGTGTTCTTCTTTCCCTTTATCTCTTTACTTTCTTGCACATATAAATTGATAATCATCTGCCATGAATGAGTTATTGTGATTTGGGAATGGTATGAATGCTTAGCTTGATTTGTGAATCTATTGAATGATTTATATATATTGAGATCAAACACTGTTGTAGCTGCATATTTAGAAGTGATTTAAATCTGCTGGGATTGCATGATATTGACCAATTAATTGTTCAAATACAAGATTAATATTTGTATGGTTAAGTAACTTGTTATCTATATTAATCTGCTGGGAATATAATAAGCCTTGTGGTTTGATTTTATATTTAGGATTGTTCATTTCCCGTGTTGATTGAAATAGTTAGAACACATGGTAATTGAGTTTTAAAATTAATCAAGCTTCCGCGCGTTAAAATTTTAAAATACCCAATTCACCCCCCTCTTGGGATTACACCATCACTTTCAATTGGTATCAGAGTCAGGCCGCAATAAATCTTAACTAGTAGTTGCATAAAGGTCAAATGGCAAACCTAGGTGTGTCCCCATTTTGTGAGGGTCAATCCTACACAGGGCCTCCAATGTTTAGTGGTGTAAATTACACCTCTTGGAAACAAAGAATGAGTATTTTTATCCAAACAATGGATTGGAGAGCTTGGAGTAATTGTTCAAGGGAATTATGTTCCAATGAAAATTGTTAATAATAATGAAATTCCCAAACTAGAAAATGAGATGAATGATAATGACATTGATTTAATGCAAATCAATTTTAGTGCTATAAACGTATTGTATTATGACTTAGATACTAATGAATAATGACTTGTCAAAGTGCTAAAAAAATATGGGAAGAACTAGAAAATACATTTGAAGGAACCAAAGAGAAGAAGGCTACCACTTGGGATGATTTAGACTTAAGTGATCAAGAAGTGGAAAATAGTTGCTTAATAGCATTAGTCGATGAAGAGGTACATGTCTCTTAGTCTACCTCATTTAATGATTCGTGTAATGATTTTTGTAATGAATCATATGATAAATCTTGTAACGAATCATGTGATGAATCATATGATGATTCTTGTGATGAAATCATGTCATCTTATGAGAAACTACAAAATGAGTTATTTAAAGTGCTTAAGATTCTAGTAAAAGTATCTAAAAAGAATATTATTCTGAAAAATGAGAATGAAAAGTTGGCAAAGGAATTAACAGAGTTAAAAGAATCTCATGTCACTCTCAAAAAGGAAGATGAGTTTAAAACCACTAGCTTAGAGACAAAGTTGGAAGCTTATTCTAGAATAATCTCCAAATTTACAAGAGAAAATGATAACTCCAATAAATCCTTGGGAGTTAAAAGAAATAATTTTTTCAAAAAGGATTCAAGTTCCTCTTCTAAATCCCATGGTCATAATTATTTTCATAAAAATAGGATTAACAAACCAAATCCCTCAAACAAAACATGCTCATGTTGTGAAAGAAAATGGCACATCCGTTATACTTGCCCCTTTATAGGTGCTAGAGGCAAAAATAGGAAGATGGTATGAGTAGTCAAGAAAACAAACCACTTAGGACCCAAGGAAGAATGGGTACCAAAGCAAACTACGTAATCTTTAAAATAAGCTCTTCCTTAGATCTTAGGATTAGCCATCCATTTAGGGTTAAGTAGATTCAATCATACCTAAATGAAAGGGATGGCAATGCCTTGATAGTGGATAGCAATTAAGATATCAAATTCTAGTATCGCATCTACATTATTAAAGACTTTAGAGAATCAAGCCAATATGAGAAATTCAAAGGATATATCCAATATGATCTTTTAACTTGTATATCATTGTGATTTCTTAATACATGAAAGTGTTGGCCATAACTCAAGGGATGAGATAGCATGCCCTAGAAAATCCACTTCCTAAGGACAAAGGTGTTTACCTTTGCTGAATAATTATAAATAATTTATGTATGCTTAAGGTTTGAATATCTAAAGCATAGCATATATTGTCCATTGTACATAATTGAGTTTTAGGGGAGTAAATCATAACAGCTTTAGTAGTGTGTACCATCAAATCCTAAAAATGATTAATCAAAATTGAAAGACTTTCAAAATGAAAAATCATTAATTCAGCGTGTCAAATATTGAATAAATGGGATATTCATCTTATCATCATCTCAAGACACTAATGGGTTCACTAAATGAACAATCATGCTTATCTAAGAAACCTACACTCAATCATGAAGTGCTAGTGCAGTGCAATTGGTTTTGAACACTCACAACATATGGTTGATACAAAAAGAAAAATGCTTCTAAATACTCTTCTGAACTTATTATTAAGTGAGCCTTTCAAAATCCCTTAAAAGCTTTCAATCCTTGATCATATTAGAAGCTTCTACTAAGGAATTCAAGTTTTCATTAACTCAAAGTAGAAGATTCTTCTTTACTTGATCTATCAGAAATTTCTTAGTCATTGTTAATACAAAAGCATTGATCAAGAAAAATTCAGATACTCGTGAGTCCTCATTGCCTAAATGATTAGAACATGCTTATCATGCTTAATCCAAAAGCATGAAGATATTAGGCTTATTTTTTATAAAAGTCCATACTCCCCATTCAGCTCTCAACTTTTTATCAAACACTTGGTAATCTCTATATAGGGCAACTACTGGCTCTTCACTCTAAAACATAGATAACTATTCTACCCTTAGAACCCAGAAAATTTATCTTGGAGATTAGTTCCTAGGCCTATTGATGACATAAGTATTGGAACTAAATGACTATGAAAATGGCATTGTTGGCTGCAACGAAGCAAGGTTGGATTGCACAAGGTTTCAATTAAGATGAAAGCATTGAATTCAAAAAAACCTATGCACTAATAGCTAATTTGGAAAGCCATTTGAAATTTGGTCATTCATATGCAAAAAAGAGATTTAGATAAAAAGGAGAGAATTTGAAGTAAATTAAGCTTATCAAATGTTAGGAAGGTTTTTGAAGAGATTTGGTTCATTACCTTAAGTGTTCCAAGCTAAATCTACGTAATTGGTAAAGTTCAGGACATTCGGGCGACTGAATCCCTTGTCCGGTCGACCGAATGCTTATTGGGTTGGGTGTTCTTGGAAAATTCAGGACATTCAGGCTACTGAACGACTTGTCCAGTCAACCGAATCCATTTTGGTTTCAAAAATTGGTCCTTCTCTCTTTATTTCCTCAACTCCACCAAAACACCTGAACACTCAAATCTTAATATGATGTTGCTAAATTTGAGAAAATTAGGCAAAGAAAAACAAATGAGGTGGTCAAATTTAGAAAGTCTTAAAAATGGTGCATCACATTACAACATAGCAAGTCTCCCTTGCAAAGCTTGACCCATATATTGGGATTGGTTTAATTCCTATGAAACACTCCAACTAATAAACGGGAAACCCAAAACCAAGGATTATAAGAGTTAGTTATCATTGGACTAACATGGAAACTATTTGCATTGATTATGTAATAAAGTGTTTTAGGCTTCAAACTTTTGGTTAAATGCAAATAATGATAAGACTCCTTTTAATGATAGGGAGAACTGAATGCAAAATAAAGTTTAGAAAAATGGAGATCTTATTTTAAGATAAAGATAAGGGGGAGAATTTTGAACAAAAATGCAAAATAAATGATCTAAGATAAAAAAGGGGAGATAGTAAAGCAAAATGCAAAAAAAATGAGAACTTAATCTTAAGGGGAGAATGAGCTTAATCTTAAGGAGAAGATGCAACCGATAAAGACTTGATTGAGGGATAGCTTAAGTTTAGGCGGAGAACTTTTGAATATATATTGTTTTGAAAACATTCCGTTTAATCATGTATAAATTCAATTTTTAATATATATATATATATATATATATATATATATATGGTTTATTATGATCATATGAATGGTTGTACTGATTGATACATATTGGGAATGTTATTCTAACTGATATCTATGTGTGCCAGGCTAACCTATGTTTGCTCTTGCTGTCCATTTTGTAATCTTTGTTGGTTGGTACTGGAATATGTTTGCCAATTGATGCACTAATTCATGCATGGTTGTGCTTGTACTGATTATTGCTTATGCATGCTAATTGTTGAATGCATGCTGTTTGATAAATGCTTATCCTTGTATTATTGGCTGATGAATATTTGTTGTGACATATTGCTGAATTTTGATTGTGAACTGCCGCTATTTGGCTATGAAAAATTCTTGGTTGAGAAAATTGAAATAGCTGATATATGAATTCTCAATGGGAATTTATTGAACAGAATGTAAAAATATACCTGTATGCTAATCTCTGTTGAACCTTTTGTTGATGTCGAAAGGGGGAGAATTTTTTAGCAAAATGCAAAAATATACTTGTATGCTAAAATCTGTTGAACCTTTTGCTGATGACAAAAGATGGAGAATTTTTTAGCAAAATGCAAAAATTTTATTATAAAATACCTTTTGAATTCTAAGTCGAAAGGAGGAAAATGTTTTGTCAAAGGGGAGAATTTAAATCACAATTAAGTTTAAATAAATAATTTTACATTGCTGATTTTATGTTTATGCTTATTATGAGGGGTGCCTTATCAAGGCTACCTCATTTTGCTCCTTGTTTGTCATCATCAAAAAGGAGGAAATTGTTGGCCTCACAAGACTTAATCTCGTTTTGATAATGATAAACCAAGGCATCTAATTGTACTATCAAGTGTATTTACAGGTATTTCAACAGAAAAGCACAATGAAAAATGAAAAATGAAAAATGGAAAGTCATGAAGAATACAAGCATATCAAAGATGGCTAATGGAGCAAAGCTTGGATGAAGATCAAGTTTAAGGATATGAAATTTTTGGAATGAAAAGCTCCAAAACAGGATTCTTCAAATTCCCTTCTTGTTTCAGCAGCCGTCTTGATGTGCAATTTTCTCTATTTATATCTTCTCATCCTCAAAAGTCTTCGACACGGAAGTTGTGGAATATTTTGTTAGCTTTCTGTTGATACCTAGATCGCCCTTTTTTGAGTTCTCTAGAAAATGTTACGCTCAAAATTATGAAGGGTGTTCATAAAAATCACAGCTGAAATTTCCCAAGGAGTTCAGGCAACCAAACCTAATGTTCAGTCGACCGAACAAGTTCAGGCGACCGAACTTAGAGTTCAGACGCCCGAAATGCTACTGCCACTTTGGAAATTCAATTTTAATCAGTTTGGGCGACCGAACACATGGTTCAGGCGACCAAAGTGCGCGATAAGTCTCGAGAACGGCCTAAAATCTTTCCGATTTTGAAATATAGTGTTACAAAAACATGCACAAGCAGTCATATTTCAAACCTAACTATAAAAGGCTAACCCTAATCGTGTTAGGGCAACCCTAGAGCAAGAAGACACATTGATTTTACTTCAAAAAATCTGTTGTGCACTGTTCCCTTGCTGAAATTATTTTCTAGTTTGTTCTTTCAAGTTCTAAGCTTTCAAAAACCTAGAAAACCTAGCAAATCTCTGTGAGCTACATAGCAATACCTTTATGAGAGTACATTAGGTTTTATTGTGTATGAATCCGCTCTTTTTAGAGAGTATTTTATTGTACAAACTCTGCTATTGTTCTACTTGTGAACGGAGGGTTCGGGTGTGAATTGTTGACAAGCAAGAGGGTGTTCTTGCTTGAGAGGTGTCTCTACCTACTGAAAGAAGAGAGGTGCTCCACCTACAGAAAGGAGAGAGATAACTCCACCTATTGAACAAAGAGAGTAAGTGAAATTCTCATAGCGGGTTGCTTGAGGCAAGGAGGCAGGCAGGTTGCCAAGCCTTGTAAAAAATCAGGGTGTTCTTCTTTCCCTTTATCTATTTACTTTCTTGCACATATAAATTGATAATCATCTGTTGTGAATAAGTTACCGTGATTTGGGGATGGTATGAATGCTTAACTTGATTTGTGAATATATTGAATGATTTATATATATTGAGATCAAACACTACTATAGCTACAAATTTGGAAGTGATTTAAATCTGCTGGGATTGCATGATATTGACCATTAATTGTTCCAATACAAGATTAATATTTGTATGGTTAAGTAACTTGTCATCTATATTAATCTGCTGGGAATATAATAAGCCTTGTGGTTTGATTTTATATTTAGGATTGTTCATTGGTATAGTTGTTCACAGATTAGACTTCCGTGTTGATTGAAATAATTAGAACATGTGGTTGAGTTTTAAAATTAATCAAGCTTCCGTGCGTTAAAATTTTAAAATACCCAATTCACCCCTCCTCTTGGGATTACACCATCACTTTCACTATGTTTCTTTCTCACTATTACAAATTCTTTATATAATTTACCCCTATATCTTCATTTGTGAGGACATTACCAAAGTTTTTGTGAGGAAAAAACATAAAATTTTCATTACCAAGAACAAAAGAGATCTAAAGGCAAGATTAAAATCGTTACCATCCACAAGAATAATATCCCCAAGCCAATCATCAAAGTGCGATCATATGCTCAAGTATCCTCCCTCCTTGACACTAAAAAACAAACCAAAGAAACAAAAAAAAAAGTTAGTCATTTGGAACTCTCATTGTCTTCCTGATAGATTGCCCTAAATTTTCCAAGGACGAATTATCATATTTCAGCTAAATTGAGTCCATAAGCAACTCTCAGACAAATTATGAAGCAAACAAAGATTGTCAAATTGTTTTTTTTATGCTAAATGTCATATGTTCAAGAAGATTTTATCCTCAAAAACTTGTTTATCATCATAGTTATCCTTCAAATTTATTCATTTATGTGTCTCCGAATAGAGAAAGAAAAGCTTCTTTCATAACTATACACCCCCATAAGGCTGCCATCACTCAAAAAATAATAATAATAATAATAAAACATGAAAGGAAGCATGACACTTGCTGGAAGCCCATAAAATAAAAAAAATAAAATAAAATGACAAATTTGAAACAAAAAATAGAAGTAGTAGGTCACCAAGCAAGTCAAGTATTAACAATGCATCACAACTCAGCACACTCAATGAGAGTGATACCGTTGACGATTACATCAATGGTTACAAGCATAAACTAACTCGGAAGGAAACCGTTAATGGTTTCATCAAACCGTCGACGGTTTTTTTTTTCCGCTGAAAACTTAAATGTCAAAGATCCGAGACAAATCATCATAATAAAGTCTGAGAAGCATCAAAAATCCAAAGTAAATTGTTTGAGGATCATATATGCTAACAAATCAGAGCCTATTGATTCAAAAAAATTAAAAGAGCATAAATGTCAACAACGCAAATTTTATATCCCTTTATCTCATATTTCATGGGATTTATGATATCTCCTTTATTGTTAACTATATCTTGTAAACTTGTACCTCAGCTAGTATCCTCCTTAAGTACTTAGTGTTCACGGTTCAGTTATTGCAATAAAAATACCATTGGTTCTTCTTGTTTCATTTTTTCTTTATGTTATCAGAGCCATTGTGAACACTACGTCAAAAAAATTATAATAATAATAATAAAAATTAAAGAAAAAATCACAGCTCCTGCACTCCGTACACCTCCTTCTTATCTTATGTTCTTTTCTTCTTCTTTCACCATGGCTACACTATCTCTCAATGCTACACCATAGCATGGCGAAATTCTTGACCGTCTCCTTCAAGGGTGGATCATTGGAACACCATCTGAGGAAACTCTCAAACTCGTCAGCACCATTTCTTAATTAACAGATGTTTTCATAGTATGGCAAAAGTCTAACTGTCTCCTTCAAGGGAGGATCATTGGGACACTTTCTGAGGAAACTCTTTGACTTGTCGTTGGCCTCGGCACAGCTCATGCAATGTGGGAGGCTCTCAAGAATGCATATGCTCAAAAATCACTAGAACGTGAATTTTCTTTACGTCAACAGATCACCTACCTTCGGAAAGAAAATCACACAACAATCACATAACATAACCATACCTTCAAAGGCCACTTTTCATTATTTTTCGCAACAAATTGTCTCCAACCCCAGCAAAGTTTGCGGGAGGGTATTAACAATGCATCACAGTTCGGCACACTCAATGAGAGTGATGTCGTCGATGGTTACATCGACGGTTTCAAGCAGAAACAAATTCAGAAGGAAACCGTCGACTGTTGCATCAAACGATCGACAGTTTCATCAAACCGTCAACGGTTTTTTGTCCGCTACAGACTTAAATGTCGAAAATCTAAGGCAAATCATCACAATAATGTCAGAGGAGCATCAAAGATCCAAAGTCAATTGTCAGAGGATCAGATATGCTAACAAATCAGAGCCTATTGATCGATTCAAAAATAAATAAAAATAAAGGAGCATATATGTTAACAACGCAGATTTTATATCCCTTTATCTCATATTTCATGGGATTTATGATATCTCCTTTATAGTTAATTATATCTTGTAAACTTGTTTAGATACCCCAACTAGCATCCTCTTTAAGTACTTAGTATTCACGGTTCAGTTATTACAATAAAAATACCATTGGTTCTTCCTATTTCATTTTTTCTTTACCAAGCCAGAGAAGGAGAGACTATCTTAAATTAGTTGTTGAAAAAAAAATAAATAAATAAAAAAGGAAAAGTTTTTAGTATTACCGGATTCAAATGTAGATGACTGAATCAAATCCACTCCTACTTCAAGTACTGGATCTGTGGCTCAGTTAAGAAGGGTCCTGGTGATAGATTCCTTTTCTCAGATGTTGTGTTGCTACTGCACAAGCCTTTCCCACAGCATAAAAAACAACCAACTGACAAATCACCTCTCCACTTATCTTAACTGAGCCAGGACAAGTTTTTCACATTAACCCATAAATGAAATAATATTGCAGAGACAAATTTTGCCAGACTCATCGATTTGGTCAAATTGCCAAAACCATGCTAATTAAAGTAGTGCATGCATCCACACACCAATGGAAAAACCACAAACCAAATCTGTGAAGAAATAGCTAGACGTAGAGAGATAAATTCTGAATCTCATTAATGATTAAAATTATTACATCAATAAGTATATATAGCTGAAGCTGAAGAACTAACAAACTAAGCAGATAACAAAATAACAAACTAAATATAGTTAAGTTACAATAATATTTTGTGAATACTAACTAATTCTCTAACTACATTTACAGTTGGCAGCTGACTGTTTAACACTCCCCCTCGAGATGGATGTGATTGAGTATGAACATCAATTACACCCATCTTGGAAAGCAATGAAGCAAAAGCAGAAATCCGAGAGGTTTCGTGAAGATGTCTGCTAGCTGATTCTGTGAAGTGACTTGCAAAGTCTTGATAACACCAGCATGTAATTTTTCCCAAACTATATGGCAGTCTATCTCTATATGTTTTGTTCTCTTATGGAATACCGGATTAGCAGCTATATGTAGTGCTGCATGGTTGTCACAAAAAAATTAAGGCTGGCCTTGTATGCTTAATCTTTAAATCCTTAAGTAATGAAATCAGTCAAGTTACTTCGTAGACAGTAGTAGCCATGGATCTATATTCCGATTCTGCAGATGATCTAGAAACTGTCTTCTGTTTCTTGGATTTCCATGAAACTAAAGAATTTACCAGGAAAACACAGTAACCCATGACTAATCTCCTAGTCTCTATGCAACCTGCCCAATCTGAGTCACAAAAAGCCTTCAAATGCATGTCTGATGAGAAGAACAGACCTTGACCAGGAGTAGCCTTGATATACCTCAGCACTCGATATGCTGCAGTCAAGTGAGGTACCCTTGGCTTGTCCATGAACTGACTTAGAGCTTGAACTACATAGGATAGATCTGGCCTTGTAATAGTTAGATACAACATCCTCCCAATTAATCTTCTGTAGGCAGTGGGATCTTCAAGTAAGTCCCCTTCTTCTATAGTCAACTTCAGGTTTTGCTCCATAGGAAATTTGACTGCCTTAGAGACTATATAACCTAAATCTTTAAGAATGTCCAAGGCATATTTCCTTTGACAGATGGAAATGCCTCTTTTAGACCTTGCTACCTCTATTCCCAAGAAGTACTTCAATTCTCCAAGATCTTTAATTTTAAACTTCTCATGTAGGAAGTGTGTCAGATCCTTAAACTCCTGTAAATCATTCCCTGCCAAAATCACATCATCTACATATACTAAGAGAGCTTTGTATGACTCACCATTATCCTTAGTGAAGAGGGAATAGTCTGCAAGTGACTGTTTGTAACCAAATTCTGTCAAAAAAGTGAATAATTTTGTGTACCATGGTCGTGATGCTTGCTTGAGCCCATAGAGAGACTTGTTTAGCTTGCATACAATATTCTCCCCTTTGCCAACAAATCCGGGAGGCACACGCATATAAACTTCCTCATGAAGGTCTCCATGAAGGAAAGCATTATTGACATCTAACTGATGGAGCCAACCTTTGATAGCAACAATGGATAAGATGCGGCGGACACTGACCAGCTTAGCAACAGGACTAAAAGTCTCGGTGTAATCCAAGCCTGCTTGTTGTGTGAAACCTTTGGCCACAAGCCGAGCTTTGGGCCTCTCAACACTGCCATCAAAGTTGAACTTAATCTTGTAAACCCATTTATTATCAATGGCAACTTTCTCAGGAAGCAATTCAATCAAGGTCCATGTGTGATTGTCTTCTAAAGCCTTGATTTCAACAGCCATAGCTTTTCTCCATTCAGGATGAAGAGCTGCCTCCTTATAAGATTGAGGTTCAACGATGTTGGTAACCGAGGGCACAAAAGCTTGATGAGCAAGAGAAAGATTGGAAGTGGATGTGTAGGGATAAATGTCATGAGGACAACCTGGACCTGCAACAGTGGCAAAGCTGGACTGATTTGTCAAAGAAGGCAGAGAACAATGATAATCCTGAAGGTAGGAAGGAGATCGAATTTGTCTTGAAGACCTTCTCAAAGGAACAGAGGGAATGGAAGTATTGGAGTCAATTGGAGAATCAACAGAAGCTTCAATTGGATCTGGTGTAATATTTGGAATATGGGAAGTTGGGTCAGAGGTGGATGGATTTGAACTGATAGTGGGAGTTGAAGAGGATGGAAAAGTCATACAACTCGGTAGAATGGGATGAGGAATACCAGAGGAATGGTTATGTGAAAATTTCTGAAAGTGAAAAACATGCTCATGAAACACAACATCTCGAGATATGAATATTTTTGAGTGTGTGGATCATATAATTTATAGCCCTTTACAAAATGAGGATAACCTACAAATATGCAGGACTTTGCTCTAGGATCAAATTTGGTTCTACCATGTGAAATAGTAGACACAAACAAAGGCAACCGAAAACTCTAAGATGAGAGTAACAAGGAATTTTATGGAACAGCATCTCAAAAGGAGATTTGACATTGAGAATTGGAGTAGGAAACCTGTTAATGAGGTAAACCGCAGTTAAAACACACTCACCCCAGAAATGAAGAGGTAAATTGGATTGAAATCGAAGAGATCTAGCCACGGCAAGGATGTAATGATTGATGCTTTCGTTCAACAACACCATTCTGCTGTGGTGTATGGACACAAGTTTTTTGATGAACAATGCCTTTGGAAATAAAAAAAAAATTAGGCATGTGAAATTCTGCACCATTATCAATACGTATGGCTTGTATAGTAACATGAAACTGATTTTCAACAAAAGAGACAAAAGACTGCAAGTAATAACTGGCTTGTGCCTTAGATTGCATAAAGTATAACCAAGTGCATCAGGTATGATCATCTACAATGGTCAGAAAATACCCTGCACCATCAATTGATTTAGTAGAGAAGGTCCCCAGATATTACAATGCAGAAGTTGAAAAGCTATTGAACACTTATTATTGCTATTTGGAAATGACAACCTCTGCTGTTTAGCAAGAGGACAGATATTACAATGACCATAATTTGATTCTTTTATTTCAGGGTTAGATTTATGCAGCAAATCTAGTCTAGGCTTGGATGGATGTCCTAATCTATAATGCCAAACATACATCAAAATCATAAGCATTGACAGACAGTGAAGTAGGTACAAAGAGTAGGCTACTCTTATTGAAAGTTGTATTGGAGATTGACATAACTGAATGCTTATTGAGGAGATGATAGAGACCTGCCCTCTCTTCACCCAATCCAATCATCCTCCATGTCTGTAGGTCCTGTATAAAGCAATATTTGCCATGAAAAATAATGCAACAAGAAATAGATTTTAGAAGTTTGCTGGCTGAGATTAGGTTATAGGCAAAAGAATGAACAACAAGAACATCAGTGAGCAACAAGTTAGGTGTTATACGAATTGTTCCAAAGTGTGACCGAAACAAGAGCACCAGTAGGCAATTTCACAGATGTATTGATGGAAGTTGTTATAGTAGTGAGAGAATGGACAGAATTTACCACATGATCAGTGGCTCCGGTGTCAACAATCCATGTGAGGCTAATTTGCTTCTGCCTTGAGTGCAAACAACAGATGAGCAAGAAGGAATACCTGTCATTGTGGAGAAGAGATGATCTACAAAGAAAGATCCTGCATTGTGAGTGAAAGGCCCAGTCACTTGACCAACTGAAGGTTGGGGCTGTATTTCAGGTGAGGGATGCATGATTGCCATGATCTGCCTAAGTTGATCCTGAGTGAATGGAAGCTACTACAATTCACTAGATTGCTCAGCATTGGTTGCGAAGACTACTTGATTTGCTGAAGGAGCATTGTGCTTGTATCTTGACTTATATCCTAGTGGATACCCATGTAACTTGTAACATTTTTCAGCCGTGTGTCTTAGAAGTCCACAGTGGGAGCACACAGGTCTCTCTTTCTTGCCATGACTCTGTTTATTTCCTTGATTTCCTGTAGCTCTTCCTAGCATAGTAGTTGGTTCAGTAATAATCACTGAACTGATCTCCCTTTGTCTCTCTTCTTGCACAAGCAATGCAAACACCTTGTTTATAGGAGGTAAGGGATTGCTGAGAAGGTTTTGGCTTTTAAGGTGACCGTATGACTCATTCAGGCACATCAAGAACTTTATTACATAATCTTGATTCTGATAATCAGCCAAGATTTTCAAAGAAGCGGGAGATGTCTCAGGAATTGGCCTATAACTCATCAATTCATCCCATAAGGACTTCAATTGTGTGAAGTAATCGACAATATTCATCTGACCTTGTGTCAAATTAGAAATAGATTGCTGCAACTGGAAGATCCATTAGTCAAAGAGAATCGATCTTCAAGTTCAATCCATATATCCCTTACTGATTTGATGAACATCACACTGGAATAAACATCATCAGACAGCGAATTGAGAATCCATGACTTCACAATGTCATTGCCTCGTTTCCAGGTGGCATAATTCGCATCAATAGGGAGAGGAGCTTCCAGAGTTCCATCAATGAACCCCAGCTTGTTCTTGGCACTCAGTGCCATTGTTACACACATGCTCCATGTCTGAAAGTTATCTCGAGTAAGAACCTTATTTACCAAGTGCAGGTTTGGACCATCACTGCTTTGGAAGTAATAAGGATTTGGGCTCGGATCAACATTGGAGTTGACAGGAGAACAAGAAGTATGTGAAGAAGTTGTAGAAAAAGCCATGAGAGAAGAATTTCTCTAATTGCTTTGATACCATGTGAAGAAACAGCTAGACGTAGAGGGAGAAATTCTGAATCTCATTAATGATTAAAATTATTACATCAATAAGTATATAACTACATATACAGCTGGCAGCTGACTGTTTAACAAAATCAAATCCCAATGAGGCTCCATTTGGCTGCTAAGAAAAATGAAACGAAACAAAATCGGCTACCCAATCATGCCTAGGAGAACAAGTTGGCTTATGCGAGTTTGAAAATTTCCACAATGTTTCATATACTCTGCTTCCCCCTACTTTCCCAGGACCCAAACAGCGTGTAGTTGTAACTATCATTTAAAAAATAAAAAATATAAAAAATAAAAATAAAACACACACACACATATAATGAACCAGCAAGAAACACCAAAGCCTCAGCTCAACAACATGAATCAAACAAATAAAATGCCCATAATCAGTCCATCTATGAACGAATATTAAAACCTTCTTATTCAGGTCAACCTCAAAACGCCACTACTATCCAAAACCAAGACAGAAATCTTAGAATTTTTATATATTAAAAAAAAAACAAAATTTTGAAGAACAAATTGAAGAAGTCATCTAATGGCACCAACCTTCAATGGTAGGCGTGTAATGGAGGAATAGGAATGGTGTAGTCGCAGCAGCGGATGAGACGCGAGAGCAGTAGAATTTCAGACCGCAGCAGCAACTCGTTCCGCGAGGGGGGGAGGGCCTCTCTCTCTCTCTCTCTCTCTCTGTATGTATGAGGATGTGTGACTCTGATTCTAAAACATCCAACAAGCAGACCCAACAGATCTGCCCTCTTCTCTTGCAGAGACCGAAGATGACGGGGACAGTAATCCACAGGGCAACAGTATTAGCTTTAGGGAGAGAGAGAGAGAGAGAGAGAGAGAGGGAGCCGGAGGAACTGATGGGACCCACAATAGTTGGGGTCTATTTTCTGCACGGGTGGGTCCCGCGCCCACCTCCGCCGGACCGCCCCCGAGCACACAGAGGCGGTAAAGGAGGGAGTGGGGGCAGAGGACAGTGGTGGGGGCCTGGCGACGACCACCTCACTCTACCAGCAGCAGCAGCAGCACAAACCCACACGTACGTGGGAATCACCAAACAATTAGAGCTTTCTTTCCCTCATCATGTCCCCGAAGTCCATTCCATGTATAATATATAATATACATATAAATAAAATCTAAAGATGGGATGAGGATGGGGATGGGGATGGGTAAGTGATGGAACCAACCGTCGGTATAATGCGTTGGACCACAACGAAAAGGCAACTCATATTCCCCCTTGAGACACTGACCCAGCTGCTGCGCTCAGATTTGTCGTTGGCGTGTTTTTTTCTTTAATTTTATTTTGTGCTTCCTTGGAGGTGGGCTCCTTTCCTTTTGTCCGGTGTGAACTTTAAAATCGCAATTCCATTCAAAATTATTTGGTTTGGTTTAATTTTTATTTTTTTAAAATTTTGATTTTTAATTTTCAGTTCAGTTTTTTAGTTAAATATATATATTAAATTGGTTAAAATCGATTAACCGAAATTTGGTTCGATCGATTTTGAGTTCGGTTAAATATGAAATTTTGGTCGGTTCAGTTAATGATATTTTTTAATCGAAATTTTTGGTATTTTTTAATCAAAATTTTTGGGTTCGTTAAAATCGGAGAAGAATAATTCTCTCTATTGATTCACACAAATTACAAGGATTATTAGGGTATATATACATGAGATAGTTGAAAAAATGGAAAGTTTATATTTGTCTAAGATGGAAAGTATATTTCTCTAATACTTCCCCTCAAGTTGGAGCATGGAGATCTGTAATGCCCAACTTATGTGATAAGATTTGAAAATTTTCACGACCCAAAGCTTTTGTGAAGATATCGGCAAGCTGACTGTGGATAGGAATATGCTTAGCGAAGAAGAGGTCAAACCGTAACTTCTCACGAATAATGTGATAATCAATTTCTATATGTTTTGTACGTTCATGGAAAATTGGATTCTGACCAATGAGAAGAGCCGCTTGGTTGTCACAATATAAGAGCATAAGATGGGAATGTGGTACTCCAAGATCATTTAAAAGAGTTTTGAGCCATATAAGTTCACATGTAGTGGAAGCAAGTGCACGGTACTCAGTTTCGGCGAATGAGCAAGACACGGTAGTTTGTTTCTTGTGCGCCAGAAAATCGAACTAGTGCCCAACCGAATGAAAAAACTAGTGGAGTGGTGAGTGAGGGGACAACTAGCCCAATCCGAATCAAAATAGGCTGAGACTTGAAAAGTGTTGGCAGTAGGAAAAAATAAGCCCTGTCCTGGAGACGACTTAATATATCGAAGAACACGTAGAGCGGCTTCATAATGTGGCCGTTTAGGCTGGTGCATAAACTGACTGAGAATGTTGAGCGAAAACACAACGTCCGGAGGAGTGATGGTGAGATATATCAAACGTCCAACGAGTCAACAAAATGAGCTTGGATCGGAGAGAAGAGCACCATCAGTATTATTGAGCTTGAGATTTTGTTCCATGTGAAAATGGGCAGGATGCCAAGATGACCGCTATCAGTGAGGATGTCAAGAGCATATTTGCGTTGATTAAGAAATATGTCAGTGGGAGAGCGAGCAACTTCGAGGCCAAGGAAATATTTCAATTTGCCAAGGTCCTTCAGTTTGAATTTTTGAGCAAGCATGACTTTGAAAGTACTAATATCGGAGAGATCATTACCTACAATGAGAATGTCATCAACATAAACAAGTATGAGACTAAACGACTGACCCCGAGAACGGATGAAAAGAGAATGGTCGGCTTGAGATTGGGTGAAATTCGCAGCAAGTAAAACAGGAGATAATTTAGAGAACCAATTGCGAAAGGCTTTCTTAAGACCATAAAGGGATTTCTGAAGACGACAAATACGAGTCTCCCCCTGTTTGCAATAACCTAGTGGAGGGAGCAAATAAACCTCCTCATCGAGGTCACCATGGAGAAAAGAGTTGTTGACGTCCAATTGAAGGAGATGCCAATTACGAGTTGCGGCCACTACAAGAACACACCTAATAGTAACGAGTTTAGCAACAAGAGCAAAAGTGTCATGATAGTCCAAACCTTCTACTTGAGTGTAGCCCTCAGCCACTAGGCAAGCTTTGTGTCGCTCTATGGATCCATCGGCCCGAAATTTTGTTTTGAACACCCATTTACAGCCAATTAGTTTTTTTTCCAGGTGGTAGGTGTTGAAGGACTCATGTATTATTGGTTTCTAAGGCTTGGATTTCAAAAGTCATGGCATCACGCCAATGTGGGTGCAGCACAACCTGAGAATATAAGGTGGGTTCGGGATGTTGGGACGTGATAGAAAGAAAAGTCAAATGTTGGTTAGAGAAACGATGATAAGATAAAAAAAAAGAGACAATGAACCGCACCTGAGGGACATCTTGAAACTTATGAAGCCGTGGAGGACTTTGGTAAAGTAGGGCAAATATAATCAGCCAAGTAAAAGGGATGTGTAACAACTCGTTTGGGCCGTGAAGAGGTGGGTGGAGGGGGTGGTGGAGGGGGAAAGGGTGGAGGTATCGGGGAAAAGACCACGGGAGAAGGAGGGAGAGATGAGGGGTTAGGGTTAGGTGTGGATGGTGGTGGAGGTAAAGTGTATAAAGGATGTATACTAGTAGTAGGAAGAGGAAGGACTGGAGAAGATGTAGGAGGGGGAGAGATGAGATGATAGGGAAAAACATGTTCTGCAAAAGTGACATCACGAGAGATGAAATTTTTTTTGTTTTCAAGATTGTAGACACGATAAGCCTTATGATGAGCAGGATAACCTAAGAAAACACATCGAAGAGCACGGGGAGAAAATTTATCGCAGTGTTGATAAGCAATTTGGTCATAACACTCGAGTAGTCATCCACAATTGTTAAAAAATAATGTGTACCAAAAAGTGAAGTCGTAGGATAACCCCCCCCCCCCTAAATATATCACAATAAAGGCGATTAAAACAAAATGTGCTCTTAGTTGTAGTTAAAGAAAAAGGTGAACGAGTGTGCTTTGCTATAGCATAACCATCACAAGGCAGATGAGAAGAAGAAATATTTAAGGTTTTCAGAATACATGAGATAGAAGGGTGACCAAGACATTGATGCCAAAGAGTAGTGTCAGAAACACGTTGAGAGTGGAAAACGGATGTGGAGGGAGGTTTATAGTGGTAAAGTCCATTCCGTACTTCACACGTGTTAGCCTAACAAGGCTTTCACCTCTTGTTTTGATGATAACAAATGAAGAAAAGGTTAATGACATTATGTGTTCAAGTAATGATGTTTTCAGGAATATGAAAAAGTCAAACTCAACAAAGCTTCAAAAGATCACCATCAAACTTAAAGGTGTATGTTGTGTCATGAAGTGATCAAACTGAGAAGCATAAAGACATCTAAAGAAGAAATGAACCAAAAGCTTTAAGAGGATCATGAAATTTCAAAGAACAAGAAATGTTCATATTGTTAGGAAATCTTCATGTAAGTACTTCAAAGTTAAAAATGTCATTGTGAGTGAAATGAAGCTCATTAGGGGATAAAGATGGACTTAGAGACTTTATTTTAAAACCCCAGAAAATGTTTTTCAAAAGTAAGAAAGCAAACAAACCAAATATCTTTGAAAAATAAATAAGGAAAGTGATTTTGTACTGTCCAGATGACTGAGGTTAAATCCTCAAGCAACCGAAGATTTTTGCTAAAGAAAATCAAACAAACAGTGTATCTTCAGATGCCTAACCCTGTGTCTTCAGGCTCCTGAACGTACTTCAGGCTACTGAGGTTGCACTTCAGGCAACCGAAGCACGACAACGGGCAGATTTTTCAAACTTCTCTTTTTCAAATATAATTGACTTGCACCCTAATATTTTTGGAAACTTTGAGGGCACTCCAAGTAAACTTGGGGAGCACGAATGAAAGTGTTTTTGAAGCCTATATATACATGGTTTATGAGAAACAAATCAACCAAGCATTGAAAATTCCTTCAAGATCTCTTTCACTTAAAGCTTCTTGCTATTTGTTTTTAAAGCTCTAAATTGCTGCAAAATTTCTGAGAAATCTCTGAGTTTTTACAACTTCTCTCAAGTATTTGATTTAAGTTCTTGATCATCATCAAAGAGAAGTAAATCGGTGATATTTATATTGAGCTTCTTACTTTATTCTTTTAATATTTTGAATTTGAAGTATATTAGTTGTGTTGTAATTGTTGTACTAACCAGCTCTTTAAGGAGCAAGTTCTTTGTACACATCTATTTGATCTTTATCTTGTAGATTGACAATTCCAAAGCTTGTTTGGATCATTGAGTAAGCAAGGGAATATTGCTTAAAGAGGCGGGCTCTAGCCTATGTAAGGAGTGACCGAACAAGGGGATATCGTTTAGAGAAGGCGGGCTCTAGCCTTAACCAAGGAGTGTTGTAAAGGTATTGTTCCGCCCGTTAAAGGAATAGGTTTAGTGAATCCTTTGGTGGTTTGCCAAAGGCGAGGGCGTAGGCTGGGTATAAGCCGAATCTCGTAAAAATATCCGTCTCACTCTCTCTTTCCTTATTCTTTATTTTCAGTACTTATTTAAATTGCGTGGATGATTTGAATTTGAAAATCATATAAACTACGTATATTTGGAAATCAAGTAAACCTTAAAGTTTGATTTTGATTTGGGTTGCCCAAACCGAAAGGGAGTACGTTGGTTGAACCATTCTTTGCGAAAACCATACGGGAGTACGTTACTTGGCTAAACACCCCAAAGATAAATTAACTTAAGAGTTTATTTGAATTTTGAAGTTTGTAAAGAGTAATTGAATTTTATATTGAAGAAGAAATTTCATGTATACAGGGCTTTGTTCAACTCATATTTACTACAAGGCTAAACACAACATAAAAGCTGAAAGTTACATATACTAATCTTGAATGCTTCCATCAATCTTATAGTGCTGAAGTAAATTTATATTTGGGAATCAAATTGGTTGTGTTGGTTTGGAAATTGTGATTAATTGTTTGATTGTTTTTACTTTCAAAGTGTGGCTGAAGATTAAATGCTTAATTGTGTTTAATTGTGTTGTTGATCGATTGTTCTTGTTTGATTGATAAAATAAATAAACAAGTCAAAAAATTGGTTAAATCACAAAAGAAGTTAATGATTTTAAAAGAACTAAAGAGAAAGTTTTAAAAAGCCAATTCACCCCCCCTCTTGGAAAGCTATTCCCAATTTCAATTGGTATCAGAGCGGGTTATAGCAACTTCTAACTAAAAGCTATAAAAAGATCTAAATGGCTAACTTAGGTGTAGCTCCCTTTGGAGAGGGACAATCTTCAATTAGGCCACCAATCTTTTGTGGAAAAAACTATACATTTTGGAAAAAGAGAATACAAATATACCTTCAAACCATGGATTGGAAAGCTTGGGAGGTTGTCACGGATGGTGATCAAATTCCTACCACATTAGTAGATGGAAAACAAATATCTAAGGAAAAGAAAGACATAACTGAAAGAGATTATAAAATGTTGCAAATAAACTCTAGTGCTATGAATGCTCTATATTGTGCTTTAGATGCCAATGAATTTAATAGAGTAATGGCTTGCGAATCAGCTAAGGAGATATGGGATAAGCTATAAGTAACATATGAAGGAACTACATATGTTAGGGATATTAGGGTTGATATGCTTATAAGTGAATATGAAGCATTTAGAATGAACCCGGATGAACCCATATCTTGCATGTATACCAGGTTTACCCACATAATCAATTCCCTAAATGCCTTAGGAAAAACTTACACTACTTATGAGATGATAAGAAAAATTCTTAGAGGGTTGCCATCAAAATGGGAACCAAAAGCCACTATCATAACTGAAGGAAGAAATCTGAAAACCACTTCCTTAGATGAGCTTATAGGTTCTCTACTTACATATGAAATGGCTATGAATGAAAAGAATGGAAAAGCCAAAACCCAAGATTCAATAGCCTTCAAAGCCTTAAAAGACAACTCAAGTAGTGAAGAAGAAATGGATGAATATGAAGTAGCCTTCATATCTAAAAAGTTAGCAAGAATACTAAGAAGAAGAAACAAACTTAAAAGAAGAAATCAAAAATCTGAATCAGATGAGTCAGAAGAAGTTAGCAAGAAATCAAAGAATAAAACTCCTACGTGCTACACTTGCAATAAAGTTGGACATATAAAACCAGAATGTCCACTACTACTAAAGAAAGAGGCTAAAAAGAAAAAGAAAAATGTCATGAAAGCCACTACTTGGGAGATGATGAGTACAAGTAGTTCAGAAAATGAATCAAGTGACCAAGAGGTTGCTTATACATGCTTTATGGCTTGGGACAATGAGGAAAGTTCCTCATCTAAATCTTCAAATAATGTCATCATATGAAAAACTTCAAAATGATTTATTCAAAGTTCATAAGATGCTGGCTAAAGTAACTAAACAAAATATTTCATTGAAAATATGAATGAAGGCATAATGAAAGAGTTAGAAACCCTTAAGGTTGCAGAAAGAGAAAAGGATTCTAGAATCAAGAAAATAGAAAGTAAGAATGAATTTATGACAAAAGAATTAAAATCCAAATATTTTGCTGAAAAGGAAAAAGACTTGAAAATCAAAGAATTAGAAAACAAGAATAAAAGAATGATAGAAGACCTTCGATCCTTATCCTCTACGGTATATGAGAAAGATATGTATATTGCTGAATTAGAGGATAGAATCAGAAAATTATCTCTAGAACTAGAGAAATCATTAAAGAATGTTGATAACAAGAAAGACATAGAGTTAAAAGATCTCAAGAATCAAATCAAAGATAAGGATAAAATTATTTACAACTTTACAAAAAGGAAAGAAAACCTTGATAAGATAATTGGCTCACAAAGAATGTCATTGAACAAAGAAGGCATTGGGTTCAATGGAGTTGAAAATAAAAGGAAAAAGAATTCGTATATGGGATATTTCTCAAAAGAATCCAAAGACTATGCTACCACATCTAACAAAGCCTACACGAATACAATTTGCTATCAATGTAAGAAAAAGGGGCATATCAAGTTTAAATGTCCATTTAAAAGAAAAAGTGTGAAGACTAAACAGGTGTGGAAAATAAAAGAAACAGCCCTAGACAAATCAAAAGGAACCAATAAGATATGGGTACCAAAAATAAAATAGAGAGAAAGAAGGATCCATAAAGGATGGATAATTAAATGAAACAAAAAGGAAACTCTAAAAGCTTATAACATAAGTGCTGATAAAAGATAGGTATACATCAATTAAAAGAGAAACTTGAACCATTATACAATAAGGGAAATAAGTTAGAAAGGTTCAAAACAAGGAAATAAGGAAAATTCAGAAGTTGAAGCACTTCGGTTGACTGAGCAAATATCCTCAAGCTCCTACATGTACCTCAGGCGCCTGAGCTCCATACCTCAGGCGACTGAATAGCTACTACCTGTTGAATTTTCACCTAGAAAATTCTTCAGGTGCCTGTACTTATTCCTTAGGTGCCTGAAGTTGTAGAGTCCTCATATTTTAAACGCGCGAAACCCTATTTCTTCTAAACTCTAGGCTCCTGAACCAAGACCTATCACTCACCCGAAGTTCCAAACACCAAACCTCCTTTAATTTCCAGCGCTAAAACCTTAGATTTCAAGCTTCTAAGTTCGATCATACATACTCTAGGGTTTGAAAGAAACCATCAACTGCCCAAAGAAACCTCACAATGCCTCGAACTAAACAAAGGGCAAATCGTGGCTCATCTTCTGGTAGAGATGATCCTACTATCGATCGATGGCTGGTATCCTCTCATGCAAAGCATGTTTATCGAACCCATCTTTAGTCCATAGATCCTATATTTGGTAAGGTCCTTGATGTTCAATTCTTCAACAAAGAATTTCTAGATATTTTACCTTTGTTTCAAACCATAGGACTTTTGATGGTCTTTTTGCTACTTTGTATGCTACACATGCTTAAATTCTGAATGTACTTTGCTTTTTGTTGATGTAAAGGGGAAGTATGTGTAAGAAAAGACTATAAGTCTTTCTATGTATTTGTTTCTAACTCTACAACCCAAAACCTTTGAAATGCTTTGTTTTCAGTTTGATGTATTATAAGTTCTACTGTTAATGATAAATCTGCAAACTTTGAAACTTATGAACTTATGACTTAAAAGAAATTCTTGGGTATGCTAATTGCCAGGGGGAGTGTTATGATTGATCACTTGATTCTCTAGATGCATATAGTTCTTTGCTCTTTGTATTAAAATTGTGTACCCTTTTTGTATGATGTCAAAGGGGGAGAGATAGTTTAGAGAGAGCAAAAATATTTGAGCTAAATTGAATATTTGAGCTGAATGAAATATTGAGCTGAATGTTGAAAAATGCAATATGAAAATTGACTATATAAATAAACAATGCAAAAACAAGTTGGGAAATATTACTTGAATCTATGTTTCTTGAAAAGGGGAGCGTCCTACAAGTTTTTATAAATTTTTGCTCCTTATTTGTCATTATAAAAAAGGGAGAGATTGTTAGCCTAACAAGGCTTTCACCTCTTTTTTTTTTATGATAACAAATGAAGAAAAGGTTAATGACATTATGTGTTCAAATAATGATGTTTTCAAGAATATGAAAAAGCCAAACTCAACAAAGCTTCAAAAGATCACCATCAAGCTTAAAGGTGTATGTTGTGTCATGAAGTGATCAAACCGGGAAGCACAAAGACATCTGAAGAAGAAATGAACCTAAAGCTTCAAGAGGATCATGAAGTTTCAAAGAACAAGAAATGTTTATATTGTTAGGAAATCTTCATGTAAGTACTTCAAAGTTAAAAATGTCATTTTGAGTGAAATGAAGCTCATTAGGGGATAAAGATGGACTTAGAGACTTTATTTTAAAATCCCAAAAAATGTTTTTCAAAAGTAAGAAAGCAAACAAACCAAATATCTTTGAAAAAGAAAGAAGGAAAGTGAGTTTGTACTGTCCAGGCGACTGAGGTTAAATCCTCAGGCAACCGAAGATTTTTTTTGAAGAAAATCAAACAAGCAGTGTATCTTTAGGCGCCTGACCCTGTGTCTTCAGGCTCCTGAACGTACTTCAGGCTACTGAGGTTGCATTTCAAGCAACCAAAGTACGGCAACGAGCATATTTTTCAAACTTCTCTTTTTCAAATCTAATTGACTTGCGCCCTAATATTTTTGGAAACTTTGGGAGCACTCCAAGTAAACTTAGGGAGCACGAATGAAAGTGTTTTTGAAACCTATATATACATGGTTTATGAGAAACAAATCAACCAAGCATTGAAAATTCCTTCAAGATCTCTTTCGCTCAAACCTTCTTGCTATTTGTTTTTAAAGCTCTGAATTGCTGCAAAATTTTGGAGAAATCTCTGAGCTTTTACAACTTTTCTCAAGTATTTGATTTAAGTTCTCGATCATCATCAAAGAGAATTAAATCGGTGATATTTATATTGAGCTTCTTACTTCATTCTTTTGATATTTTGAATTTGAAGTATATTAGTTGTGTTGTAATTGTTGTACTAACCAGCTCTTTGAGGAGCAAGTCCTTTGTACACATCCATTTGATCTTTATCTTGTAGATTGACGATTCCAAGGGTTGTTTGGATCATTGACTAAGCAAGGGGATATTACTTAGAGATGCGGGCTCTAACTTATGTAAGGAGTGATCGGACGAGGGGATATCGTTTGGAGAAGGTGGGCTCTAACCTTAACCAAGGAGTGTTGTAAAGGTATTGTTCCGCCTATTAAAGGAACATGTTTAGTGAATCCTTTAGTAGTTTGCCAAAGGCGAGGACGTAGGCTAGGTATAAGCCGAACCTCGTAAAAGTATCCGTCACACTCTCTCTTTCCTTATTCTTTATTTTCAGTACTTATTTAAATTGCGTGGATGATTTGAATTTGAAAATCATATAAACTACATATATTTGGAAATCAAGTAAACCTTAAAGTTTGATTTTGATTTGAGTTGCGGAAACCGAAAGTGAGTACGTTGGTTGAACCATTCTTTGCGGAAACCATACGGGAGTACGTTACTTGGCTAAACACCCTAAAGTTAAATTAACTTAAGAGTTTACTTGAATTCTGAAGTTTGGAAAGAGTAATTGAATTTTATATTGAAGAAGAAATTTCATGTATACAGGGCTTTGTTCAAACTCATATTTACTGCAGAACTGAACACAACATAAAAGCTGAAAGTTACATATACTAATCTTGAATGCTTCCATTAATCTTATAGTGCTGAAGTAAATTTATATTTGACAATCAAATTGGTTTTGTTGGTTTGAAAATTGTGATTAATTGTTTGATTGTTTTTACTTTCAAAGTGTGGCTGAAGATTGAATGTTTAATTGTGTTTAATTGTGTTGTTGATCGATTGTTCTTGTTTGATTGACAAAATAAATAAACAAGTCAAAGAATTGATTAAATCACAAAAGAAGTTAATGATTTTAAGAGAACTAAAGAGAAAGTTTTAAAAAGCCAATTCACCCCCCCCCCCCCTCTTGGGAAGCTATTCCTAATTTCAACACATTCCAATCAGCCTCCTCGTTGATAGGTCTTGAAAGACACAAAAGGTGGGAAAAAATATAGCAACACAATTGAGATCCTTGGTAAGTTTGCTGACGGATAATAAGTTAAATTTAAATGAAGGCACATAAAGAACATTAGAGAGAGAGAGAGAAAGTGGGAGAAGACCGCATAATGTCGGTATGAGTTATAGAAACAATGTCACCATTTGGAAACTTAATGGGGCATGACTGATTGAGAAGCTAAATATTATCAAGAGAAGACAAATCGGAAGTCATGTAATTGGAGGCACCTGAATCAACAATCTATTCAGTGTTAGAAAGAGAAGCAAAATGACAAGAGACGAGGTTACTAGAAAAATTGGCAGAGTTGGTGTTCAAGGGCAATGAAAGATCCAAGAGTTGACGGTATTGTTTGCTGGTGAGACTAGGGATAGCAATCTCAGAAGAGGTTGAAGAACTTGTGACAATGTTGGCAGCCATTGAAGAACCAAAAGCTTCCATAACGTCATATCAGTTCAGAAGAATCAAAACGCTGAATCGAGTCAAATTCGATCTCTGCAACGACAAAAAATATAAACCCTCGATTTGATAATCTTCAAGTTTACTTAGAGAAGCTGAAGGTGCCGTCGGATTGGTGAGACCACTAAGGCAAGCCGAAACTGAGACAAGGAATGTCGCCGATGATTGAGAAAACTTAATAGATGCCGGAGAAGACGACCGGAGGCTTGAGGAGCTTTGGGGGTTTATGGGAAATTGGGGATTTGAAGGCGAATGTTCTGATTGTGATTGGGGAAGATGATCATAAAACAAAGCTTGAAATCACGATTCACAAATGCCGAGCATCAAGCAGTGCCGGGTTAGGGAGTCTATGGGCGACCGGGCAAGGATGACAGGCAAACGAGGGTTCGTGAGAAATGAATGGCGAAAGAAGCTTGTAATCAAGAAATCCAAGCAATGATGCTGCTGCGCCTGCAAGACGGTCAGAATTGCAAGCGCTAGAACTGCATCGAGAGCTGCAAGATGCGACTGAAAACGAAGGGCTGCAAGACGATTGAAGCAGAGAACAATGTCGGAACGGAGAACGGCCAGCCGGCCGAGACTACGTACATGGGAGTCCAAGCAGCCCAAAGTTGAAGAGAGATCGTCGGCCGAGAGAGAAGGAGCAACCCGAAGTCGGAGAAAACAGCAGCTAGCACTGGCAACTGAAATGACAAGAAAGCAGAGGTCTAAGAGACGACGATGACCAGAGAATTAAATAGCCGAGGATGACGACGGAAACGACGGACGAATCACCAAAAAAACTAGAGAACACAGGGGAAAAAAAACTGTGAGCTGATGAGACGCTGATGAGCTGCAACTGTTGGGTGTGCGATGGCAGCAAGGTAGGGACTGCACGACGGAAAGAAAAAAAAACTAGAAAGGACTAGAAAAAAAACCCAGAGAGGACCAGAGAAGCCGAGGGAGAACTTGAGCGGACGGCGGCGGCGGCGGCAAAGAAAACATAGGTTAAGAAACCCTAAGCTCTGATACCATGATAAAATCGGAGAAGAATAATTCTCTCTATTGATTCACACAAATTACAAGTATTACAAGGGTATATATATGTAAGATAGTTGAAAAAATGGAAAGTTTATATTTGTCTAAGATGGAAAGTATATTTCTCTAATAGGCTTATTAACCAAATTAACTGAACCGATCAAATGCTTATCCCTACTTTTAAGTGCGTGTGGGAATCATTTTTTAGATTTATTAATTTGAAACAGAAGCGTTGCACTTAGAGTCCATTTTTTATTTTCTATAAAAAATAATAATACTATTATAAAAGATGTAAGAAAATAATTAGAAATGAGACAGCAATTTACGTGGTTCGACTATATCTACTCCACTGGCAGATGAGATAAAAAACTTGACTATAATGACAACAACAACAAAACCAAACCTTAATTCCACTAAGCAGGGTTGACTATATGAATTATTTTTATAGATTCATGGATATTAAATCTTTACTTACTATCTTCTCTCAAGTTATTTTAAGTCTACTCCTACCATTTATGTTATTAGCCAAATAAGATAATTGCATTCTAATAATGCTCATATTCTTATCTTGATTTTATTCTACTTTAATTTCTTTCTTACTTTTATTTCGTCATGTAAACCAAATTACAACTGCTTAACTGTATATTGTTCAATATAACTTGCATTAATTTTATAGTGGTAGACATATTACCGACGAATTGTGTTGTCTTAAAATCCATCACCCAGCCGGCCAATCTCAGCTCTCGACTCATTCGCCTCCGATCCCATCTTCTCCGCCTTTTTCTCTCCCTCCTTTGATCCGCTTAGTTCTCCTCCCAAGCCCTCGCCTCCGGCTCAACCGCCGCCTGCATCGAGAAGTTCAGGACGGAATCCGCCTCCTCAAGAAACAGCTCCGCTCCGAAGTCCTCTCCTCGCCACGATGACCTCCTCACCCAGCTCTCCTCCCTCTCACACGCCGACTCCGCGCTCTCTATTCTCCGATCTGCCGTCTCTTCTTTTCAATCCTCTGTGCGCCGCGCCCGCTCCAAGCTCGCTGACCCCCATCACCAAATTCAGACCAAAACCCACCAGCTCTCCAACCTCCATCGTACCTCCAAACTCCTCCAATCCGCCATCCGCGTCGTTCACCTGTCTAAACAACTGCTTCTCAAGGAGCTTTTTCAATACACAAGGTGTCAAATTGAAACTGTAATATTCTCAATAGTCAATGAGAGTTTTTAAAATTTTGTGCTATAGTTTTACTAATGATGTATCTAATTTCATTTAAGATTGTAAATAATAAATTTATATTTTATAAGAACTGATGATTTATTCTTCTGTGTATAAGTCGTACTCTACACACTAAATCACCTACTACATATAATAAAAGACACACATGCAGAATCATTAAATAATGTCAGACAAACATTACTCACAAAGATTCTCATTAAAATGAAATAACTGAAGTTATTAATAAATATTAAAACCGATTACATAGAATATGTCTTTCAGTATAAATCCCTAACACTTAAAATTCGAACTCAAATAGATTATAAATTAATATTAAGTACATGTGTAAATATAATATATATATATATATATAGTGAAATTAGGAATAGCTTCCCAAGAGGGGGGGTGAATTGGATTCTAAAAATTTCTTTTGACTTCTTTTAAGAATCCTTAACTTCTTTAAACACTTAACCAATTCTTGACTTGTTTTTTTAATTCCTTAATCAATCAAGAACTTAGTTCTTTTATCCAATCAATTAAACACAATCTTCAAACCAAACAATCAATTTATTTGGAAAGTACAAGTTAAACAACAAACAACCAAACCAAGATATAAAGTATTCAGCACTTTGACAATATAAGATCTTGAGATAGTTTGTTTGTTTATATAAGCCCTGTGATTATGAATTATAATTTATGCTTACTGAAGTAAAGCCCTGTATAAATAAATCCAATCACTCTTTCCAAATATTTAGAATTCAAATAAACTCTTGGTAAATTTATCTTTGGGGTGTTAACCAAGTAACGTACTCCCGTATGGTTTCCGCAAGATATGGTGTACCAACATACTCCCTTTCGGTTTCCGCAACCCAAATCAAAATTGAATTTTAAGTTTACTTGATTTCCAAATATGCATAGTATGTATAATGTAGATATTTAAATCATCCACGCAGTTGTATATGAACTGAAAATAAAGAATAAGGAAAGAGAGAGTGAGACGGAGATTTTTACGAGGTTCGTCTTATACCCAGCCTACGTCTTCACCTTTGGCAAACCACCAAAGGATTCACTAAACCTGTTCTGTTGACGGGTGGAACAAAACCGATTACAACACTCCTTGGTTAAGGCTAGAGCTTGCCTTCTCCAAACGATATTCCCTCGTTCGGTCACTCCTTACATAGGCTAGAGTCTGCCTCTCTAAGCAATATCCCCTTGCTTAGCCAACGATCCAAACACCTTGGAACGTCAATGAACTACAAGAAACATAAGATAAAATCTACGTACAAGTATACTCTCTCAAAGAGCAAGTTAGTACAATTTCAGCACTATATACTTAAATGTAAAATATCAATAGGAAATAGAATGAAGCTCAAGTGTAGAATTCACCAATATCCTTCTTAGAAGAGGATTAGTAGTAAGAATTCAAAGGAAGAAGGATCAACACTTCAGAGTTCTCAGCAAAGGAATTTTTCAATGAGTGAGCAAGAGAACTTAGGAAGAACAAGAATACTTTCAGCTTCTCAAAACAGATTTTTCAATTCTTGGTTTTTTATTTGTTTTGCAAAACCATGTATTTATAGGCTTTCAAACTTGCAAAAGTTTTCTTAAAGAATTTCCCTATTTATTAGAATATTTAAGGTTCAAACGGCTATAATTTAAAACATTCAAATTTTAAAAATTTGCCCGTTGAACAATTTTTAAATGTCTGACAGCAGTGATCTTGTTTCAGTGTTTTGGCCATAACTTTTTTTATATAACTCCAAATTAGGTGATCTTGGTGTCAAACGAAAGCTAAGAGAAAATCCTATAACTTTCGTGTTTATCACTATTTAAAATAATAAGTTCTTGATAGAGAAAAATTCACCTCAATGCGGCTGTATAAAAACTGACAGCATTTGGGAAAAAAACTCTTTTTGGTGCTCTTTATTCCAAAAATGATTTTAACCTTTTTAAAATAATTTTTGACCATATAAAAATATTATTCAGGTATTTTAAAAAGTATCTAGGTCTAAGAAGTTAGCCTAAGAGCTTCAAAATATTTCAAATGATATTTTAAACATTAAAGCACTTACATGAGACTTCTAAAATATTAACATTCTAAGTTCTTGAGTCTTCATGCTTTGTCCTTTAATTGAATCCATCTTTTCTTCAAACTTCCATATTCTTTAAGCTTTCTTACTTTGCCTTTCTTTGAATCTTTTGACTTTAATATGCCTTGGCTTTCAACAACTTATTCATGTCCTCATGTTCTTCAACAAGTAATTCATGTCTTGGCTCATTTAAGCTTCATTTGATCCTTGTGAGCACTTTGACCTTGCTTCCATCATATTTGATCCTTGTGGGCACTTTGACCTTACTTTCACATATATGAATCCTGAAATATCATTACTCACACAATTACATTAAATTTCACTTGTTTGTTAGCATCAAAATAAGATAACAAGATTTTAAGCCTTGTAAGGCCAACATATAGTATTCAATATATTTATAAAATATATTATATGACTTATATAATATAAAAATAATAAAATTGAAAAGTTTGATTAAGCCCAAAACTCAACTCAAGTGCTATTATCAAGTTTGAACTCAATTCATTAAAATATTCGAGTAGTTTGAACTTGAGTATAACTGAGTTCAAGTGTCGAGTTTAATAAGTAACTCATGAGTAGACATGATTTATTTACACCTCTAACTAATACTATTATTTAGATACATACATAATTACATAATTATATTGTCGATAGTTTGATTTGAATTTGTACACAATTATGTTGTTGGCACCTTAAATTACATAGCTATGTACATAATTATTTACGTATTGGGATGACTATGATTTGTTTAGATTATACATTGATTTTCTTACAAATCTACACAAATAGAAATTCAAATTTCAAAATTCATGATTCCAAATGTTACTTTGTATAATTTTAAAAAATTTAAAAATAATTTATTTATTTACAAATATTCTGAAATATAAAAATAAAATAATAAATAATTTTACATAAGAAAATGAACTCTTTATTTTATTTTTTACTTTTTCAATACAAATCTTTAAAAAATTAAATTTATAATTTATATATATAGATGGTTTTCTTAGGAGTTTTTTCCCATTTTATTATTAAAAGAAATAAAATATTAAATAATACTCTGATTGGGAAAAAATTTTCCTAACTAATGCTCACGTAATCTCGCAACTTGATACTGCGAGATTTAAACTGATGGGCCACTGGGAAGGTGACGCGTGACACAAAGGGAAGCAAATCTCGTAACTTGGTGATGGGAAGGTGACGCGTGGCGAAATCTCGCAGTACCAAACTGCGAGATTTGTCTCTGGAATGCACGCCATGTGGATAATCTCGCAAGTCTATCCTACGAGATTTAGCTCTGTTTATTTACAAATTTAAATTTAAATATTTTAAAATGACATTAATTTAGTAAAAAAAAAATATATGATTAATATAATTATTAAAGTCAAATAAGTGGATTAGGGACCAAACAAAAATTTCGAATTAACTGCTTTGATGCTTAGGGTCAACTAATTATATAAGTATGATAAAATAATTTGTATTATATCAAAATTTTTAAAAAATATAATTGGAAAAAATAAAATTTCTCAATAAGTTATAAAAATGCCTAGTAATTATAATGTTGCAAAATGTTTATTGGATGTAATATTTAAAATTAACAATTAAACACATTATAATGAACTTACGAATATTTTTTTTGAAAATTTTTATAATACAACAAATATAATTTTTGCGTACATGATAGAATAAAGGTGCAAAGAGATTCCGCAAGAAAGGATGCCCAATGTACATTGAGTTGGGAATCATATTTGGTGACCCTGCAGCAAAATTCAAATATGCATCCCCATTAGCTCCGTATTCCATGGATGATGAAGACAAATTAGAAATGGAAGATGCATCAACAAATGCTACCCCATCCGCTTTCTCGTGTAAGAGCAGCGATGCTAAAGATTATCCCTTGCAAAGTGTGCGGAGACAGCGGGAACGATCTCCCAATCCGACAAGCCATGCTCGAGGAAAGAGGGAAGCGAGGACAACAGAGACAGGTGAAACTTTGAAGGAATGGGCTGAGGCCGCCCCTTTTCTTTCTTTTTTTAATTAGATTCATTTGGAACAGGTTCACGATATGATCTCCCATTTTTGGGACAAATTTTAGTTATGCTGGTTTGTTGAAGGTAGGTCTGGATGGGAACACATACATAAAGGCAATTATAAATTTATTTTTCAAAAATTTTCATAAATTTTTGATATAATTTATTCTATCATGAATGCCTAGAATAGCATCTGCTTTGCATGCAGGGAAGCAATTGTGGAATAAATATGATTATCAGCTATAATAGTTAGAAAATAAATCCTGTAATCAAAATAAAGCTATTACAGTCTATTACATGTACTATAAATTACATAACTAAATTTTAGTAACAAAATCATAAAATCAAACTTTATATCAAAACAAGTTTTTCCCCGAAATGAACCCAAAAATTTGAATCATACTGTTGCATTTGTACCGACACAATATACCCCTCACATTCATACACTCACAAAAAAAACAAAGTGCACGCTAAGCAAGATGCTAGAAAGTTTCATGCTTGTATACATCGTGCATTTCTTAATCAATATTAGGGTGAAGGATTCAACAAAATCAATACTACAACACCTCAAGCAACCACAACAACAAAAACATTATGTAAACTCATACAGATTCACAAGCACACAAGCAAATGTTATGTATGTATACGGAACATACATGTTGCAGTTCCTTCCCATTTTACTCTTTCCCTCTCGCTGATGTACAAGCTCACAAACTATATATAACTGTTATGTGTCATTTTTTATATTTGACAGTATTTAATTCTTTAGAGCAAAGGTCGAATCTTTTACTGTTTAATTAAATAAAAGTTATTTTATTCATCTCAATTTAATTTGAAAAATTATATAAATAAACTTCAAGAGTATGAAGTGTGCACAAGACACATGACTATACAAATGAAATTAAAATAATCAAATATTATACAAGTGAAATGAAAATAATCAATGATATATACAAAAGAATAAAAAAATAATCAATACGATACAAATGAAATCAAAACAATCAATGATATACATACAAATCAAATGCAATGAAAATAATGCTAAACTACTCTGTGCCACAACGAGGTCGTCTTCGGGGTCGTGGTGGCTGCCGTCTGCGTCTGCCCTTTCCCTGTTGGTCAGCAGCATCAGATGTCCTATCCCTTCATCCTGGATGTGGATCCTCTCCGCCAAGAGGTACTGCATAATCATCATCCATGCGGAGCGCACGTTGTGAGAACTGATACGATGTCTTGGGACGAGAACGAGGCGGCATAGTGGGTGCATTGACCTCTTTCCTATCGAAAAAATCATCCAATAAAAATGACATCGATGGGGTAGCAGCGAAGTTGGATGGGGCGTTAGCCGGTCTACTCGACGGTCCGAAAAAATCAGCTGCAGTGGAAGGCGCATAAGGTGCTAACGGGCCGAACACATACTTTGCCTGTATGACCGGTGGCGAGGAGATGGGAGTCACTGGACGACTAGAGGAGGCATGTCGTCCTCCTCGTACTGGAGGTGGTCGACCTCCTCGTGTTGGTACATCAGGTCGACCCCCTCGTGCTGGGATTCGTCAACCGTCCTCGTGGACGAGGTCCAGTGCAGCACTCATCAATCAGTGGATCGCAGGATCGGACGAGATCTGGTCCGCCTCAATGACTATGTCAGCCTGCAGGATATGAAAATATTTGATTAACGCATGCAAAATGTAACGTATACATAACAAAATGAGTTGTGGGTTAAAGTCTTCTTACGAGGCTCAAATATACAGCAACGGTCTTGTCGACGAAGTGGCATGTGATAGACCTATACCAAGTGAAGTATGGGTCATCTAGACACATCGGATCGTCCTTCGCCACTCCTCCTATGATGTAGTCTCGCCGATGCTCCCACGTAGTGACGAATATCGCGTGCGTAGTCGACCAGTCTGTGACCCCTCGACCGCGCCCATCCATGCTGTGGAGGTCATCCCCAACAATATCTACCCCTAATGTCATAAATCGGGTGGGAATGCCTTGTCGATACTCGAACTGTCACATGACTCGATCAGGGAGATACCACTTAATAATATGAAAGCATATGAGTGGCACTCGGGCTACCTATAGGTCACTCCCATCTGCATAGTCAGCCGGCAGGTCGGCTAGATTCTTAGCCGTGTAGGGCATCCATAGAAATTGCACTTAGATATAAACAAAAGTTAAGCGAACTATAAACAACTGAAAGAAAGAAAGAATACCATGTGCTCTACTTTAATTGGTTCATACCTCATGCTCTCGGTGCATATCCAACTCGAACCTGTTCTAGGGCAATGTGTGAAGCGCAACCATCGGTGCCCTTAAGTCATCCCTCCATCTGTATAAGATGAAATGTGAGTTTCCGAATGCAACGACTAGTACGTATTACGAATTAGTATTCATAGTACGTATAGAGTGAATGAGAAGGGATAGATGAAGTTGGTACTAACCGGTATGCGAGTGGGAGTGGATCAATCGGACGACCGCCCTAACCCCTCTAAATCTGCAGGAAACCTCGCCTCGTAGGCGCGAAGAAAGGAAATGTCTCCCAGACCCAAACCTGGAGTAGGCGAAGGGGGCTCGCAATCTGTGTCTTCAAGTGGTAAGCGGCGCGACACATCTCCCTGTACAGCTACGCCAAAGTAGCGGACCCTCAACTGTACGAGTGACACGCTCTGAACTCCTTAAGGAGTAGAAGGAACATCAGATGTACATAGCTGCCCAAAACATCAGAAAATATCACCCCACAAATCAAACGCAACAAGTGGGCTCGTATGTGGCATGCTATCGTCCGTGCATCTATATCTGTCGGAAGCTGACGAAACGCATCCCCCTCGAGGAACCGCATACGGATGCGTGCACCAACCAACTCGCTGTCAGGTGGAACGACCCCTAACAAACGATCGCACATAGTATGCAGGGCGAGTCGTCCCTGATGGTCTGTAGGTCCCTCCACTGGTCCGACAGTGTGACCGGTCACGGGTCGCCCATCAATTGGCAACTCGAACAAAACAGTGACGTCCTGTAGTGTGACGGTCGCCTCGCCATGAGGTAGGTGGAACGTGTGCGTCTCGGGTCTCCATCGCTCCACCAATGTTGTGACGAGGTGCCAATCGAGCTAGATATGGGCAATCCAATAAATTCCATAAAATCCTGCATTGCGTATCAGGTGGACGATGCGGGGGTCTGCCTCCAACCAACACTCCGCAAACTACGTGCCCCCTCGGCAGAACAAGGGGTCGGCGTGCCCATCAGCCCACGCTCAGCTGGCCCTATGATCATCGCCCATCGTCAATATGCTCGGATCAGACTGCACTGGATCAATCCTGTAAAATGCATCATCGCATTGTAATAAATATATACAAAAGAAGAAGGGTCTGAATGAGTCCCAAACTGCCTACGAAATCAACGCGACGGTCCAGCTGCATCCCCGAGTTGGGTCCTTCGTAGACACCTTGTGTGATTATGTCTTCTTGATGACATATACTTCATGTGCTCCTCTTCCTACCTTCCCTTGAGTCCATCTCATTATGTATACGGGAGCTCCTAGGATGACCTTTATGTCAAGCATACGCTGGATTTGCCTGTATAGTCGGCAACGAGGATGCTGACCTGTACGCCTCGTGCATAATCGGATGAAAATCCGCTGCATATGTCGCATAGTGTTCGGCGGTGCTCCAACATGACTCAACGAACTGCATAGCATTCAGTCGTGTCTCCGCACATGCAGCGAGAAGGTGGGAGCATGGAAAGTATAACGCTTGCCACTTCCCACACAAGCATTCGTGCGTATCTTGAATGCGCAGGGTTTGCACATTGTTTCTTTTATGAGGTCCCAACTGCGCAGTCGTGATGTTAAAAGTACCCCTAGACCGATTGAACGTCGTCACGTGATGTCCGGTCGCCTTCAACTTCATTCTTTCCATCGCTAGCAATATATGAGGAGTGAATGCATTTCCTCTCGATATTACGTTCCGAGCAGCCTCCCGTCGGCTGTTGAAATAATGTGCAACGCGATAAAATGTCAGTTGCACAAGGCCAGTGATTGGGAGGCTACGAGCGTCCTTCAGGACGGTGTTGAAACATTTGACGAGGTTAGTCGTCATGTTTCCATACCTTCTACCACCGTCGTGGCACTGAGTCCACATATGAGGAGGGATCTGATCAAAAAACGTCTTCGCGGGTTCCCCTATAATAACATGAAAAAAAATTAAAAAAATATTAATTAAAATTATTAATTAATTAATTGGTTAAACACTATTAAGTTAATGTATTAAATAAACAAGTAAAAAGAAATAGTATGAAAAAAAAGAGTAATTATGAATTAATTAAACATTATTCAATTAAATAAATAAATAAACAAAAAATAGTAAAAAAAAATTGGAATAAAGATATATATATATATATATATATATAAGTTATCTTAAAGTAAGCAAGTAAAAGAAAAAAAAGAAGATAAAGAAGGTTAAAGAAGTTACCTGAACCATCATCTTCTTCTTCAGCCTCCCTGCGCCTCTGTCTCCTTCTCTCAACTTCGTCGCCTCCTCCGTCTGCTTCTCTTTCTCTCCTCAATTTCGTTTGCTTAACGAGCGTCAATCGGAAAATGAAAAGTGCCGTTAGATTCCTAACTCCGCCACCAACATTTCTACTGGAGTGGATTTGTCGTGGGAGCGGCGTAGACACTGCTCCTGGGGAAAAGTAATTTTTTCCTATTTTCTCAATTTTGCTTTAAATCTGCTGTTAAATCGACAATCAGGCACCACTACCGGGTCCTAGTCGTCGATATCGTCATTTTGGCGTAGGTAATTTTTCAATTGAGATTTTTTAGGTCACACTCCAAAGCGAGAGTGAGATTTAGGAAATTTGGTAATTTGATTAAATTTAAGGGTATATTTATTTATTTAGGAATTATGGTCTTAGGAAATATTTAAATAGTATTTTATTCAGAAATAATTTATTGGAGTTAGGAATTTTTATTCAGGGTCCGTGTGAGAGCCGTAGGTATTTTTTGGAGTCCCTGTTGGCGTAGTTCAAGAAACCAGGTAAGGAAAAAAATATATATTAAATCAGAATATTTATGAATTTAATGGAAAAATAAATTGTGTTATATATACGTGTATATGTTTCGATATAGGTAAAATGCCAACTGTTTAAATTGTATTTTTTTCGAGTTTAGTGCTGTTTATTAGATATGTATACGTAAAAATGAACGAATGAAAGTGGCAAGAATTTTCTAATGAATTAAATAAGAAATGAAATGTATTTTGAGCATATAAATGTTAAATGTGGGTTGACTTATTTTATGAGAAATATGTATGAATTTTACTACTAAATTGTGTGGCATGAGAATTTGTGCAAATTATATGTTAAATGTATGAGATGCAAGCTAAGTAAGTAAGACATTATAAATAAAATGTGACATAGACTATGTTGTTTGTGTGTGTTAATGCAATCATGTAAACAGCTGAAAGATGTTGGGTAAAACAGCTGAAAGATGCTGGGTAAATGTACGACAGCTGAAAGCCAAGTTAGTAGATCTAGTTCATTTCTATGTGGACTAACTGTTAGTAGATTCTAGCGCATTTCTATGTGGACTAACTGATGACGGCTAAAGAGTGGCTGTAGTACAAATGAATGAAATGAAAATGTTATGAAATGAAATGACAAGGAATGACAATGCAATGAAATAAAATGTGAAACATGAATGATACAAATGGGAAAGAGTCACTTAAAGTGAAACGCAATGAAACGTTAAGTTATGAACATGAAAGAATGTGAATGATTGAATAATTATGGAAATAATGATGTATTATGATATTAGAAGTATTTATGTACATAGAACATGATGTGATTGGTCGAGGCATACTTTTCGCTTGAGGGCTTGCTGAGTAAGGCGAGTGCACTAGTAGTTATAGATGTGGCAGTAGCTGCATAACGTACTAGGGTAGAGGGAACCTACTTGTATGGGCTGGTAGATTTCCCTATCCTTAGGGCCTTCGCCGATAAACTTTTGTATGAACTGTGTGAGTACGAGATCAATTTATCACTTGAGGGCTTACTGAATAAGGTGGGTGCCCTGGTATGCTTTAGCTGCGACCTTTGGGTTGCCTAAATATCAGAGCGGAGGGGTGCTATTTGTATGGGCAGATAATCACCCCTATCCTCAGGTAATCTCATGGATTAAACATTTGCATGTGTTTGATTAGGTTCAGGGAATGATTTCAGAAATTATGTTAACGATTTTCAAATGTTAAATAATATGTCATATATGAACTCATGTTGGCAACACACTGTTTTAATATATTGTTTCTTCCCTTACTGAGATGTGTCTCACCCGAATATGAAATTATCTTTTTCAGGATTTCCTCAAGATCGAGCTTAGAGAGCTTGAGATTTTATAGCATTGTTGGTAAATAAAAAAGAAAATGGTATATTTTTACGTTAATTTTGATATGTATATTTTATGTTTTATGATTTATGTTTAAGTTTTATAAGATATGGATGGTTGTGAAACATATTGGTATTTGTGGATAATGTTTTGGAGACACGTATATATTTGAATACAAATGGATGATTAATTTTTTATGGTTGGTAGTTAGAATTAGTAAACTATGGTATTATGTTATATGGAGATTATGGTTATGTTTTCCGTTGTGTATATTATGGATTATGGATTATTAGGATTTTATCAGGTATAACGTGCCGGACTCGGGTTTGAGGGTTCGGGGCGTTACATCGCCACCCTTATCGAATATCTTTTCCATCTATATGTTAAACTTTCTTACCTGATGCTCCATTCCCGCTCGCTTAGCCATTCGCTTAAGATTGACACTGTGCACTTTCGTGCTAAAGTTGCTGACCACGTGTCAAAGGCAGAATTGGTGGTGGGCACGTGGTGGTTGCCAATTGGGATTGCAATGCACTGCAGCGAGGATCTGTGGATGCCTATCTGATATAAGGCAAATGTCGTCCCTATCGGTAATGGAACGAAGACAATACAGAAACCAATTCCATGTGTCCAAACTTTCCTCTTGTACAATAGAGAATGTAAGGGGAAATATTTGCCTATTTGCATCCGGGCACGTCGCAATCAGGAGTTTTCCTTTGTACTTACCGTACAAGTGTGTCCCATCTACACATATAACAGGAGGACAATGGGGAAAACCATGAATAGATGTTACGAACACCCAAAATACTGATACAAATGTTGTGGTCTGATCGCTACCTGGTATAGGATTCCACCTCCACTTGACAACCGTATTAGGATTATACGCGTACATTGCTTCCATCCACCTAGGCAAAGTTTGATAAGACATCTCCCAATCGCCGAATACTTGGGCAATTGCCTTCTGTTTGCCTAACCAAATCTTCTTATATGAGATGGAATAGCCGAAATGACGATCTATGAATTCTTTCAATGTAGCGATTGAGGTCGATGCATCACCCCTTATCATATTCATGATCTCCCTAGCAATAAGGGACGATGTGATTTGGTTATGGTCTTGCGAGAGAAGTTCGTTTAAGCATGTGTGCGGACCACCATATTGAGTGATTTCAAAAAATCGGTGTTTCTAACGATACAGCGCACACACTCTCCAACTGCAATCAGAGTTTTTACACCTAACAACCCATAACAGTGGGGTCGACTGCACGACGTGGAAGTCATGGTGCGTTCGAGCGTGGTATATTCGCATAGCAGCTATCAACTGATCTTTTGACTCGAATAGCATCCCTTTACTCAGCTCTGATGATTCATCCCAACGAGTTACCCGTATAGGAAGCTCCTCACCACATGACAAATCTGCAGCATTTACGTCAATTACACTATACATAGGAGGTTCGTCCATGAACTCGGCGTTATACATGGCATCATTCATTTCACGAGGGGGTGGGTCGACATCATCGGGGAACTCGTTCGTCCCTTCACCAATTTCCTGCTCGTATGTGTCATCTTCTAAATTAGCATCATTCGTGATGTTCATCCCCTCATCTAACGCGTTGTTCGCAATGGCGAACAACGAATCTGGTCGTTCTGCTGGAACTTCTTCGCAAACACCATGATCATTCGTGTCAATAATAGGTCCTTCGTACGTGTGCAGCTCGAATGACGATCCCGGACATTCGTTCATATCCACAACAGGCATCCGACCAACATCTGTAGTCGTGTATGGATCTACATCTTCTTCCTCCGCTTCAACCACATGCTCAAAAGACGTTCCTATCTGCCCATCCGCGGCGACACCCATGTAAGGAATGTCTTCGACATATATTTGCACGGTCAAATAAGTCGTCCCTACGCAGTGTGCATCCAACACAATGCGCAGACCGTAATCATCAATTATGAGAACAGCCTTACAGAGGACTGTATCATGATGCCCTTGAATCGGGTATTTTACGGTTACCCGCAAAGCATATTGATTTGGATCAATATGTAAATACTTGTATATCTTCGTATAAAATTTAGTTAATTTACACCTATGGCCAATTCGAATAGGTCGAACTGGCAGAATACTATAACTAACACAAGTTTGTTCGGTTATAATGTGACCCCCTATGTACAACAATATCGTCACCGGAGTACTGGTTGAACTTCCTGCCATTTAGATTGATGATCGGGAAAGATAAAAGACCTATGCAAAACAACAATTGTATGTATAAGTGATATGCTAAGTCAATAGTAATCAAGAATTATTTGCACTATGTTCATGCGCATGCAATGTTCCTTAAATGTTTCACTCGTCACTTCAAAAATATTTTTGCATGCATTTATGACTTTTTTGGGAAAAGTCCTATAGAAATTTCGGCAGCATGTCGTTTGTAATTTGGATATTTACCCATTTTTACAATGACCCTGAAACGTTTGCAAGCAATGTAATAACATAGTTTGAGCATGCGAGAATCTATAATATCTACTAGCATGCAATTCACATCACTGCATCAGTCATGCAGGAGACATTCAGATCAATATGTTACTCAAATTTATTATTAATTTTTTGTTCAATTAAGAATTAATTAAGTTATATTAAAAATAAGTTGCTTGATTTTTAATTTTTAAATGGAAGCTCTAAACTAAATAAATAATTTTCACCCCTTCACTTTATCACCTAAGTACCAACAATCTTGATACGTAACATAAATAGATGAGAAATGGAATCTTGACAAATTTATGGAACTTCTTCTAATAAAATCATGACATTAACGTGAGGATACCCAGTTCAATTAGGCATGATTCGTATTCTACTTATGCTTTGTCATTAAACTAACTATTCTTTCAAACACATGTATAGAAAATAATTAACAAGAATGTGATTGAATTTGCTATTTATTTTTACATGTTTATATATTTATTACATATAAATACAATATAATTTGAAAAAGCAAAACTTACATTGCCACGTACTTCTATGCATTCTTCATTAAAGTTTGGATAGTTTCGTAAATTTTTATAAAACTAATTTTTAAATTCTTCAAAAATTCTTATTAACTACAATTTGAGAAGTTTTAAGTCATTTATATAAACCCATTTTGAAAAATATAATTCAATTAGTACTTTATCACTTTATGCACAATATGACCTAGAATTATGAAAAATTATTATCTCAATGCATGCTTCTTAATTTGTCCTCTCCCCCCACAGGTACCATATTTTATAACATGTTGTATATATACATCAAGAATAAGATTATTTTTTATTACATAATAATATATTTATTATTATCATTTAATAAAAACATTTTAATGTTAGTTAAAATAGAACATAATTATCAATTAAAGTTTTAATTAAAAATATTCTAAATTTTTGTGTAAAACATATTAGAAACTAATCATATATTTTAACATATTAATTAGTGATGCAATATAATTCAATTTTAAAATTAAGAAAAAAATCGTCTATTAATTATTGGATCTAAAATTATTAATATATCATCTCATGATTGTTATATATATATAAATCTCCAATACACTTATAATAAAAATTGCAATAAAAAAATTAAATGGAAACTGAACAAAATTAAAATACATACCTCAAATTTGAAAGATTGAAATAAAAACCTTTCAATCAACGATTTGAAGGTAATTCAGACTAAATTAGCACACTAACAAATCAACAAATTAATCAAAGAATATGTATTTTCCTCTCAAAAAATAATGAGCTTAGGGTTTCCAAAGCCTTACCCCATCTCCTCCTTTTATAATCTTCCTCCTCAAGTAACTCCTGTCAGCAACGATAACCCAACAACGGTCCTGCAACGCGAAGCCTCTGTCTCTGCTCTGCAACGCGAAGAAAAATGAAGTAGAAAGGGGTTGAAGAATGGGCGAAGCAAATCTCGCAGGACCAACTTGCAAGATTTGCCATCCGTTAGCTCAGTAATCTTCTGCGCATGCTGCGAGATTTGCAGAGGCCCGTGCCACGCGTCACCTTCCCACTGGCTGCTCGCTTTAAATCTCGCAGCACCAAGCTGCGAGATTTGCTCCCTTCCGTGCCATGCGTCACCTTTCCAGTGACCTATAAATTTAAATCTCGTAACATCAAGTTACGAGATTACGTGAGCATTAGTTTGAGAAATTTTTTCTAAATCGGAGTAATTTAATATTTTATTTGTTTTTAATAATAAAAAGGGCAAAAACTCGTTTTCTAAGGCGAGGGTGAAATCATCATTTCTCGTGGTTCGTGCTCCTTCCGCGACTGTAAGTAACCACACTTTCATCAACAGCTAGCGGAGAGCCAGACCAAGCAATCGAAGTATCGAACCAAACCAAACAGATCCCCACCGCCGTCGCCGCCCCTGCTACGATTGCCGCCAAAATAATACAACGCAATGTCGTGTTCCCCTGCCATCCAAAGATCATCCCCCAAGCCCTCCTCCTCCCCTCTCCAAAGACTTTCCACCTTGAAAGACAGAGCCCTCACTCCCATCGCCACCACCACCACTACTCCTTCACCCTCTCCGCTCACCCCCACCCCTTCATCCTCTAAAATGCATCACCCAGTCTCAGTTCTCGCCTCTGATCCCATCTTCTCCGCCTTTCTCTCTCCCTCCTTTGATTCCGCCCAGTTCTCCTCCCAAGCCCTCGCCTCCGGCTCAGCCGCCGCCCGCGCCGAGAAGCCTCAGGACGGAATACGCCTCCTCGAGAAGCAGCTCCGCTCCGAAGTCCTCTCTCGCCACGATGACCTCCTCTTCCAGGTCTCCTTCCTCTCACACGCCGACTCCGCGCTCTACATTCTCCGATCTGCTGTCTCTTCTCTTCAATCCTCTGTGCGCCGCGCCCGCTCCGCTCGCTGACCCCCATCCCCAAATTCAGACCAAAACCCACCAGCTCTCCAACCTCCATCGCACCGCCGAACTCCTCCAATCCGTCATCCGCGTCCTCCGCCTGTCTAAAAAGCTCCGGGATCTCATGTCGGTCTCTAGTGAACCCGAAAGGTTAGACCTCTCGAAAGCAGCGCAATTGCATTGCGAGATCTTGAACCTCTGTAATGAGAATGAGCTTGTGGGCATTGACGCGGTTGATGATGAATTGGGTTGGGTTTCGGAGACGGGTAACAAATTGCGGTCCGAAGCCATGAATGTGTTGGAAAGGGGCATGGAGGGATGGAATCAGGCGGAGGTGGGAATTGGGTTGCAAGTGTTTTACAACCTTGGTGAGTTGAGAGGGACGGTGGATGGGTTGGTGAGTAAGAATAAGAGTTTGGGAGTGAAGAGTGTGAGTATGGCAATGGATATGAAGGCAATCTCAGCATCATCCGGAGGCGGTTTTGGGCCGGGAGGAATCCAGAGGAGTGGTACGCCGCCAATTGGGGGTGGGGCGAGGGCAAAGGAGATGCTTTGACAGAGGATGGGAAATTGTATGGATCAGATTCATTCAATTGTGGTTGCGATCTGGCATTTGCAGAGGGTCTTGTCAAAGAAAAGGGACCCGTTTACACATGATTTGCTCCTTGATGTGGTATTGCAGGTAAGCAAGTGAAATTCTCTGCTGTCAGTTGTTTAGTTTGTGTTATTGCATCTCATCATTTTATTTCAACATTCAGTATTCTATTTTGGTGAAAAGGTTAAGAAAAAATGTGAAGGAAATGAATTTTTGAAGGTTAAGTTGGTGTTTTTAAATGGTCACCTGAATCTAGCTTACTGTTTCAACTGTATTCTTGGTAGTCTAAATGTAAAATTGACTTTGAAACTTGATTGGAATGCTTTTGCACCACAGGTGTTATGGTGCCTGGATATATGCCATTGTTAGATTGTACACTCATAAACCGTATTATTTCTTTCTAACCTCATGTGGAGGATGGAGATAACCACCATCTGTGGAGTCCTCACCTGGGGGGCAAGGCCCTTTCAAAATAAACTCTCTTAGGGGTGTAGATGAGTTATTTGAAATTTCTGCATATTTGATATTATCTCAAATTACAAGAATCATTATTCCATTCTTCCATGATGCTTTATGTTCAAGATACTGTACTGGAACAAAGCTTGAAAATTCATCTTGCAAGAAAAACTGATATGATTAAACCACTTTAACCTTTTCATATTTACAAAACATCTCAACAAACACATATTACACATAGATATCAATTTTAAAATTTGTACATAACACATTCTAACAAAATTTACCTTCAGTAACATATTCTCAATTCGTGGAAGCCCCTGACCCTCGTTCCCTTTAGCGTAAGAAAAGTTGAGGTACACGGCTCCATAGCTTTTTGAGAAATTTCTAACATTCTCAATTGTTTTTAAAATACTTTGTACATGAATCAATGTGCTATATTATAAAGACATACAGATGTACCTTCTCAAAAATGGTAGCACCAAAAGAATAGATAGAACTATGAGGAGAAAAGAGCAACTCCTTAATTTGTACAGGAGAAAAAAGATAACATTCAGTATTTATTTCATAAATAATTTAGCCTTGTGTATTCCACATTCCCTTTTTATATGGCCAATAAACCAATGGAAACCTCTTGAGGAAGTTCATGCGTACCACTCTTGCCCAGTGGATCCCTGCACTTTTTTTTGATAATAAAGAAAATCCATTAAATAAAACTAAAAATGAGTACAATGTGTGGACAAGTCATCCTCCATGACTTGGAACAGTTACAATAATGCTGTCCAGTGTCCTCCAATCCTTTTGAAGATCACATACACCAAAGGGAAACAATTTGTTTGAGCTTTGAAAGCTCTTGTGTTCCGCTTGAGCCAAAGAATCCAAAGAATAGCATACAACACAAAGTCCATGAAGCCCTCCCTTTGTTATTTTTCCAAAACTCCTGGATCTACCCAGGGTTGTCCACATTTTGAGAATGCTTCATCCAAATCGAGAAAACAGAGCATTCCAAAGTTGACTACGTGGGGGTTAGTGGACCCCCTAGGAAAAAGAACATTGTAATTGGTGTATTATGAACAGAAGATAATCTAAACAGATGAGGTACTAATTGGTCCAATGCAACCTCTCCCATGCAAATATTCTCCCAAACTAAATCCTATTATGATTACCCAATTTGAAATGAGTAAGAGGTAGAAACAAATGAACCACAAAATACTTCCATGGACTAGCATGAGAAGTACTGCTGCTTCCTCTAATCTTCTGCAAGTTTGTAAAAGCTTGTAATCTCTACTGCAGTCTGCTTATCATCCTGCTTGAGACTCCCCGAGTCTAACTCCAACTCCTTATGAAAGTTTTTCCTATGCTTTCCATTAGTCACCGCTTCACCCACTTATGCTCCATTTTTGTTGCCAACTAATATCCTCTCTCAGCTAAAGCACCTCCAAATTATTACAAGATGAGCTCTTTTACCCTGTCCTCCTCAACGAACAACCTGCATTCCCCCAACCCTATCTAAGCTTTCAATCTTAGGGAAAATGTTATTTTTTTGTTCTTCAAGGTTCCCAAAGACCACTTTATTCCATTGTTTCTTGTTTTTCAAAGACTGAATTTTCTCATCAATTTAAAACCCTTCCACCTCTGAATTACATTCCCTACCTAACCTTGACACTGTCCCAAAAATAAGGGTGCATATACCACCTATTCTCAGATCTGAACTGGGTGGGACCCCACTGAACTAGATTGGAATCTAAAAGCACCAGACAGTGGTCAGAGACAGGCCTAATGGAAGCCTCCTGCACAACATTTGGAAAATATCTCCCCAAACATTGGTAAACAGAAATCTATCAATGGGAGGCCTGTCTATCTCTTGAGGTTACCCAAGTAAATTACCCTTGTTTAAAGGAACATCCCCAAGCTCACCATCCTGAATGAAAAAATCAAACTTCCTCTCACTACTAGTCATCCTCGATCCCCCTAACATATCCTGAGAGCTCTGAATAATGTTTAGTCTCCCCTAACCTCCCAGCACAGAATACAAAGATCAAGATGATGGCAAGTGATTCTGTTGAAAACTGAGCAGAAAAAAGTTAAATTGAGAAAGATTTAAATTGCTGAAGGTCAACAATCCGTAGAGGACAAAGTTGTTGGGAGTAAACTTAAAGACATGCAAGCCATATGTGAGATGAGACCTCATGTGTTGAATTCATTATTCCTCATAACATGGTAAACTATGGTAAACAATGGACATATTGACTACTAACTGATCTATCTTACTGTGTTTTGATTTACAAGCTTGCAAATTGTATTGCTTACTAAGAGCTTGCTAGTGTCATTGGTTCTATATATGCATAATATTTTGTGTGTGTGGACTTGGAAAACAATAGATCATCACAAGAAGAATAACGTTCGTACACAAGAAGAATGTAAGATCATCACACTGCCAAAAAGACAGGAGAAAAAAAGAGAAAAAAGTAAAATTTAATCACACCTAAAATTTTTAGAAGGAACAATCCAGAAAAAGACGATGCATCATCCCTCATATTCATTCTTGCACAAACAACACTGGCTAACAATTCACGCCTTCTTTTTTTGTAGAGTACATGATGTCAAAATATTCTTTATTTTTTCTTTCAGATTTTTATTTATTTTTTATTTTTTGAGGATTTAGTATCCTCGCTTCAAATTGTACATTCTCCACCTTAATACATTTTCTTTTATTATTTAAGAAAAAGCAAGGTTGTCTAAGCCAAAAAAACAAAGGGAAAAAAGCAACTTTAAAAGGAACCCTGGCATGCCAAAACATTCTTCCAAGGAAAAACCGCTGACAACATATTACGTAGTCTCTAAATAAAAGGTGTCATAGTCTCTAAATAAAAGGTAAAAAATGTATCTAACACAATTCGTCCCAGTACAGTGAGAACAAATAAATTGAACATCCCACTGTGCTGCTTGTAATCTTCCCTTTAATTTTAGAATTCAGGCTTCTTGCTTTTTTGTCTTGCTTCAGCTTCTTGCTCCGTGCTTTGGTGTGCTTTTGTAACTTGAAAGTTGAAATAGATGGTAGTCATTAAGATGCATTATGAACATTTCAACTTCTAAAGAAGTCACCCCCATCCTTTGACAAATTTGTCAAGTATTTCCTGGTTTTGAAAGGAGGTTAGCATGAGCATGCTTCTTTTGACTTTGAACTTGCTCAATGGTCTGGTTAGTTTTCATTTTATATGCTGCAATATTTTCCCCTTCTCAGGATCATTGTCTTTCTTTTCTTTGCTTATGTTAGCTCCCATCTGCTAGGAGGGTGATCCCATGTTAACAGATCGAGTTTGGGATGCCCTTGTGAAATCGTTTGCAAGCCAAATGAAGTCTGCTTTCACTGCATCAAGTTTTGTGAAAGAGATATTTACAATTGGGTATCCAAAGCTCTTTTCCATGATAGAGAATCTTCTTGAAAGAATTTCACACGATACAGATGTAAAAGGGGTTCTGCCAGCTATCAGTTCAGAAGGAAAAAATCAGATGATTGCTAGCATTGAAATATTCCGGACAGCTTTCTTAGCCCTCTGCTTGAGTCGCTTATCAGATCTTGTTAATAATATATTCCCAATGTCCAACCGTGGAACTGTTCCCTCCAAAGAACAAATCTCAAGAATTATATTCCGCATGCAGGAAGAGATTGAAGCTGTTCAATTGGATGGGTGCCTTACTCTTCTTGTCTTGTGTGAAATTGGCAAAGTTCTGCTTCTGCTCGCTGAACGGGCTGAATACCAGGTATTTCTCTTTTCTTTTCTCTCCCCCTTCTATTTGCTTAGGTAAAATAGAGATTACCAAGCCCCCCGTTTGGGAGCACTTTAAAAAAATTGTTTATAGCACTTGTCACTTAAATAAAACACTTTATAAAAAAGTGTAACAAGTCCACAACAAACACTTATTGCAATAAGTGCTTTTGTAGAATCACTTTTTTGAGAACTATTTAAGTGAATTTTGAGAAGCAATCCAAGATAGCTTTTGGCCACTTATAAGTGGCAGTGGGGTCAATTTTGTAAATATATGAAAATAAGTGACAATTTAATAGTTTAAAAAATACATTAGAAGATAATCATATATTATTTTATTATGTATTATAATCTATTAATTATCAATGAAACATAATTCAATTTTGGAATAAAGAAGAAAAACCATCTATTAATTTAAATTAATATTAAAAATTAAAAATACTAATTTAATTAATAATATTATTTTAACATAAATTAATATGATAATCATATGTTATAAATATATATTAAGAACAAGATTATTATTAATCAAAACATAAAATTTTATTTTTTCACTTAATAAAAATATTTAAATGTTAATTATAAACAATAGTTACAATAATTATTAATTAAATTGTTAATTAAAAATTAACCATATATTGTTTTATTATACATTATAACCTATTAATTATTAATAAAATATAATTAAATTCTTGAATGAATAAAGAGAATCATCTTTAAACTTAAATTAACATTAGAATAAATTAAAATTTTTAATTTGGTTATTAATACTATTATTAACATAAATTAATGTCATAATTATATATTATAAATATACATTAATATATTGTTAACTAATAAATAATATTATATTAGTTTAGTTAAAAAAAATATGTAAATTTTCATTAGAAATTTAATATAATTATCATTTAAAATTTTAATTAAAGATCTTAATATTTTTATTTAAAATATATTTAAAAATACATATTAGTTATTATAATTCAATTATGGATTGAACAAGAATTATTTATTAATTTAAATTAACAGTAAATAAATTAAAAATTTAAATTTAATTAATAATATTATTTTTTATCATAATTTAATATGATAGCAATATGTTATAAATATACATTAATAATAAGATTATTATTACTTAAAGATAATAATCTTACATTATTTTTTTAATAGAAATATTTAAATTTTATTATAAATAATTAAAATAATTATTAATGAAAATTTTAATTAAAAATAATAATAGTTTTAATTTAAAATTTATTTAAAAATAATCATATACTATCCTATAATAAAAGTAAGTAACCAAATATCATTTATTTTAAACATAACCAAACACCACTTATAGTATATAATCTTTTTAACCTGCAATCATAAATAAATAAAAATAAAATAATTTCACAAAACAGGAACTTAAAAATAAATAACAGCACTTAAAGAAACATGCATAAGCCAAAGCAACAAGCTGTAAATTGGTTCCACACTAACTAGATCAAATGGACCAACTATAACCAATACATAGTGCTGCACAGAAGGCCTAGCAAGCAATAGACTACTGATTTCTTGCTGAAAGAAAAGGTAAGGAGATTAGGCTCCATTGCCTTTGAGAAACTTTCCTCCGGGTACTAATTACAATAACAGGAGACATGATTAGTGTTTCTTAGAAAAAGTGCTGAATTTATTAAGTACTGATAATAAGTGCTGAGTTGAAAAAAGTGTTGAAAGTTATAGAAGCCATAAGGATTAAAGAATATACAACTAGGTACAATCCATGGAACTAAAAGAGTAGAAGAATGAATATACAAGTGTCAAGTTCAAGATAGTCATGGGAATGGGTATTTAGATTTCACTGTATTTGCATATTTTATATGATTTAGTTAGAAACTCAAAATCACACCCTAGACTGACCTTAGGACACATGCATATCATAAAGAATTTATTTAAAAGAGTTCTAACTTAAAATGAATTCTGGAGGCAAATTTTTAGAGGCCTTATCGACGAACCCAATGGCCTCGTCAACGAATGCATAACAAGACCTTGGCGATGAATTTCAGATTCTCGTCGACAAAAAATTATTGAGAGCTCAAAAAGTTTAGACAAGCTTTCATCGACAAACACATGGCTTCGTCGACGAACGAGTGTTGAACACTCGTCGACAAAGGTATCCTTCTCGTCGACAAATGTTGGGTGCCGAACTTAAGTTTCAGTGAGAATACTGATAGATTAGGTTTTAATCTCTACGATCTAACGGCCAGGATTAAATCTAAGGTCGAGAACACTTATAAATTGGGTCCTAAACCCTAGTGCCTCACTTTTGGCACAAGATTTGAGAATCTTGAATGTTTAGCACAGCTTGGAAGAGCATTGAACACACTACTGAACTTTTGCTTGGGATTTCAAAACATTTACATCAAATATGAGCTTAGGCTACATTGATTTTCAAAAGGCATTCTAGCGACTGCTGTGCACTCGACTCAGTATTGAGGTTTGGTAAATCACTCTATTTGTTATTGTTTTTCTCAAAGAGTTTTTCATCTCAAAAATTTATCATTGAATATTATTTGAGAGATTGATCTTAAGTGTATTGATATATATATATATATTGTTTGAAAGGATCACTTCTTGAGAAAGTTTTGCCAAATGTTGAATATTTTGTTGATTCAAGTGTTTATTCATTTAAGGACTCGATATTTTTTGATATTACAAAATCACTTGATTAAATATCCTAAGAGCTCATAATTATATATTATTGAGGGATATTCTTTGAAAAATATTATATTAGGTTTTTGATCTTTGGAACACATATTATATATATACATATTCATATACAAAGATCATATTGTGTTTAGATATTTCGAACTAAATTGATTGATCTAGATTTTTGGAGCAAAACTAATTTACATACTTGTATTGAGATCATTTAGTTGGATTTAGTATTTGAAGCGGAATAGTCATATTGATTTTTATTCAAAGATTATTCAGAGACTTTATTGACCACATTACATACACTCATTGAGCTTCAAGTTTTATCATATGAATATGTGTTAGGAATTTCTATGTACTCATCAGTTTGTGTAGAAGTGTTATTGAGTTTTGTAGAATTGTTATATTGTAATCACGGTTCGGTATGTGAACCGGATTTGAGGAGAAAGTTGTATCTCTTGTAAGCAGCAGATTAGGAGAAACGAGAAAGCTGCGTCTCTTGTAAGGAGTGGATTAAGAGAAAGTTGTATCTCTTGTAAGCTGCGGATTGTAAGGGAATCTTCATTCCGATTAAAGGAGCAGAGATTTAGTGGAATCCTTGAGTGGGTTGCTCAAGGTGAGGACGTAGGATGGGTTGGCTGAACCTCATAAAAACTGTGTTTGCCTTCTCTTTTCCCTTACTCCTTTTAATTTCCGCATTGCATTTCATTACCTATCTTACATATGTGTATGTTGAATAACCTTACAAGCACTTGGTAATTAATTGGCTATACTGGAATATAAAATTATTGGATTGAATTAATTTCAAGTCCTAGTGATAGTCTTTGTTAAATCTTAAAATAAGGACTGATTGATAAAGTAAAATTAAATATTTTCAAAATACCCATTTCCCCCCCCCCCTTCTTGGGATTACACCAGAATTCTCATTTGGTATGAGAGCGAGGTTTACATAGACTTAATCATTATTTTTTCAAAACAATCACATGACACACATCGGTGTAACACCATTCGATGAGGGACACTCGTCCACTATACCACTAATTTTCTGTGGTGTAAATTACACTTACTGGAAATGTAGGGTGAGTATATACCTGTTAAATGCAGATTGGAAAGTATGGAAAATAGTTTCTAAGGGAAACCATGTTCCCATGAAAGTAGTTGATAATGTAAATGTTGCTAAGACTGAAGATGAGTATACAGAGGAAGACTGGAAATCTGTGCAAATCAATGCTATTGCAATGAACTTGCTATTTTGTGCATTAGATGTTAATGAGTTTAATAGAGTGACGGCATGTAACACTGCTAAAGAGATTTGGGAAAAATTCGAAGCCACAAATGAAGGTATTAAGGAAGTAAAATATAGTAGGATAGACATGCTTACTAGTGAATATAAGGCATTGAAAATGAGTACTGATGAATCTATTCTATAATGATCGGGCCCTTTATATAGACCCAAATGTCACTCACTCATACAAAATAACTGTATCTGTTCAAGATACATAGACAACCCGCCCTAAACAGGGACATACGGGTGTACTCATACATAACTTGAATGTAAATATTGCGGAAAAATATAAACATTCATCAGGATTTCTAATAGACATATACTAGAGTTTACTATTGCATCCACAAATGCATTTATACAGACTTAGAACATATCCTTCTATTATAACCCCAAAATGATACTCCAACTAAGTTCAATATACACATAATCCACTTACGTATGCTACAATAAAAAACAATTCTCCAAGTCCCTTAAGCAACTAGGACCGACGTCTTGATAGACCTGAAAACAAAGGTTGTATAATGGAGTGAGACACTTCTCAGTAAGGAAGAAGATATTACAACAGTGTGTGACTACATACGCATGTTTCAATTAAAACCGATACATATAGAGTATTTTTATAATATTGTAACATATGAGATTTATTTGCTTATTCTAGTCTTTAAATCATGCATATGAATATTAGAACAATGACCAACTTGGTATGACAAGTATTGCCTATTTTCCTCATGGTACGGGTTGTGCATTGATAACTCTGACATGCCCTGTTTGTGTAGACACTGCTGAGCACCTATTCTGTAGTTCGACTGCCTCCCCTGGTCTGTTATTTCACCAGTGATTACAAACTTCTGCAAGCCGACTATCTTACATACCCACCATGATCCTCATATGTGGTTGCACTATACTGCTAGCATCGGAACCGTGCATATGAAAGTTTAGAGTATTTTTCAACTTATTTTGGTAGCAAGCTGTATTGCCATATATCATATATACAATTTGTAATGAAAACATAATAATGTGAGCAATTCCAGTATTTTCACAAACTCATTCAATCACTTTGGGTATGAACCGACACACTCTCTCTCGGTTTACCCTTTTTAGGTATTAAGCTCGATATAAAACAGACACCTGTTTTCCACATTTCAGTATAACAAAATGGAACTCTAGTTCCTATAATTCACATATATCATATAAAAGATTCCAACATACCATTTCAATACATATGTCACACTAGGTTTGATCAAAACCTGCTATATAGTATATAATACAATAAACATCATTTAAATGAGAAATAATGGATTCAAGCATCTCCTACATAAATAATAATGCAAATAAAGAAGTTTTGTAAAGTTTGGATATCATACGCTAAAATCCTTATTTTTATCAAAAATTGTAAAATCGCAAAATCGGCATTTTTACCTGGTGAAACTTAGCAAATAAGCAGTTAAATCATACATATAAGCATGAACTATCTTTTTAGCGGTTTAGTTTTTTTTTTCAAAAATACTGTTGTAAACAAATTCCCCTTACCTTAACCCTGAAACGAAACCACGTACGAAACGGTCCAAACTGACAATTCGGGATCCTCGAAACCTAAAACCATAGAAGATAACTTCTCTAAAATCTAAACCAGTATATAACTGCTTACTCAAAAACGGAATCAGATCCTTACCTCGATTTTTGGGAAAACCCAAAAATCTTCAAAACGACGATCTGATCTGCTAGAGTTGTAAAGCTTTCTTTCCTGATCCATATAGGAACCTCCGTTTTTAGAAATGGACATTGAACGATGAAGGATCATAGGAAGAGAGAGAAAATCACAAATGAGAGAGAGAGAGAGAGAGAGAGAGAGAGAGAGAGAGAGAGAGAGAGAGAGCTTTTGGGAGAAAACTTAGTCCTTAAGCAACCAAAATGGATATTTATAGAGCTTTTGACCGAGTCAAACTCATCGACGAGGTCGGCGTCTTCGTCGACGAATTTGCCACACAGCTCATCGACGAAGCCATACCTTCGTCACCTAGCCCAGTCCAAATATTTTCTCTGACTTGCTCAGTATTTCCTCATCGACGCCACTCTAAATTTCGTCAATGAGGTACTGAAAGGACTTCATCAATTAACCTTCTGCCTTCGTCGACGAACCCTGCTGGAAAACCCCCTTTTTCCTTTTTATGGGTACGGGTTTCTACAATCTCCCCTCATAAGAATTTCATCCTTGAAATTCATTTAACCGCTGCTACATATAATATTATCTTATAGTTTCGTTCTATCGAAAAGTCGACAGCCACCTACAAAGTGACTTCGGCCCAAATTCATTACATGCCCTCACATATGGCGGAGGAATACCATGGTTACAAAAAGATACTTTGGAAGATTATATACACATACAAAAATCTCCTGAAGATCATGCCATTTAATCTAAACCATCTATACATACTTACGTACTACCATATAACTACGGGTACTTTTTGCATATTTCAAATTCTAATTCCCATGAAACTTCTTCCATTGCATGGTTACGCCATAATATCTTTACGAGAGGTATTTCCTTAGTTCGTAACTACTGAACCTTCCGGTCCAATACCTGTACTGGTACCTCCTCATATGATAAAGCATCACTAATCTCAAGAGGTTTGTAACCCAGTACATGCGATGGATCGGGTACATACTTCCTCAGTACAGACACGTGAAATACATCATGGACTCTGGATACTACTGGGGGTAAAGCCACTCGATAAGCAGCCGAACTTATCCTTTCAAGGATCTCAAAAGGCTCGATATACCGAGGACTTAGCTTCCCCTTCTTCCAGATCCTCATCGCCCCTTTCATCAGAGCGATCCTCAGGAATACGATATCTCCTACCCCAAATTCCAACTCTCATCGACGAGTATCAGCATAACTTTTCTGTCGACTCTGAGCTACCTTGGTTCTTTCCCTAATCAACTTGACCCTTGCAGAGGTCTGCTGAACCAGTTCTGGACCCAATAACTGCCGCTCACCTACCTGATCCCAGTACAATAGACATCGACATCAACGACCATATAGTGCTTCATAAGGTGCCATCTCTATGTTAGCTTGGTAACTGTTGTTATATGCAAACTAAACAAGCGGTAGATATCGTATCCAACTATCACCGAAATCCAGTACACAAGCTCGTAACATATCCTCTGATGTTTGAATATTCCTCTCCGACTGTCCATCCATATCTGGGTGAAAAGACGTATTGCATGTCAGTTGTGATCCCAAGGCATCCTGTAGACTCTTCTAGAAATGAGATGTAAAATACAGATCTCGATCTAAAACAATAGAAATAGGGACACCATGGAGTCATACCACCTCTTGCACATAAAAGCTCAGCTAGCCTATTCAGAGAGTAGCCGACTCTGATTGGAATGAAATGTGCAGTGTTCGTCAGCCGATCCACTATAACCCATAAAGCATTATGCCCATGCACTGCCACAGGTAATCCCGTCATAAAATCCATCGTGATGTGCTCCCATTTCCACTCAGGAATACTAAGTGGCTGAAGGGGTCCTACCAGCCTTTGGTGCTCTGCTTTCACTCCCTGACATGTTAGGCACTGCTCTACAAAATGGGCAATCTCCCTTTTCATGTTGGACCACCAGAAAGATTCCCTCAAATTCTGATACATCTTCATACAACCAGGATGTACAGTGTAGAGTGAATGGTGTGCCTTCTCCAGAATGACTCGTTTAATCACGACATCATTCGGTACACAAACCCTGCCATGAAATCTCAATATCCCATTGCCATAGATATTGAAATCTGGCTTCAACCTATTTTGAACTCCTTCCATAACTTCAACCAACTCGGGATCCCCCTTCTGCGCTACACGGATCCTCTCCTTCAAAGTCGGCTATACCACCAAGCTGGCAAGAACAACTTGATGATTTTCTTCCACTATTTCCAAGCCCAACCTTTCCAAATCCATACAGATCTGACGCTAAACTCCTACTACAAATACTGACGCATCAATAGACTTCCGACTCAAAGCATCAGCTACCACATTAGCCTTTCCTGAGTGATAGTTAATAATACAATCGTAGTCTTTAATCAACTCAAGCCATCGACGTTGCCTCATGTTGAGCTCCTTCTAGGTGAAAATGTATTTCAAACTTTTATGGTCAGTAAAAATCTCACACCTTTCATTGTACAGGTAGTGCCTCCAAATTTTTAATGCAAACACTATCGCTGCTAATTCCATTTCATGGTTCAAGTAATTCTGCTCGTACTCTTTGAGTTGACACGAAGTGTAAGAAACTACTCTGCCCTACTGCATTAGAACACAACCAAGTCCCTTTTTCGAGGCGTCACTGTAAATAACAAAACCACCATCCTTGGATGGAATAGTCAGAATTGGAGCAGTAACTAGTCGCTGTTTCAGCTTTTGGAAACTCAGCTCACACTCATCAGTCCAATCGTATCTCACGTTCTTCCTCGTGAGTTGCATCAAAGGTCCTGCTAAATTGGAAAGCCCTTCTACGAACCAATGATAGTAACCTGCAAGACCCAGAAAACTTCTGATCTCCTGAACATTCTTTGGTCTCGCCCAGTTCACTACTGCCTCAATCTTACTCTAGTCCACTGATACACCTTTCTTGGACACTACGTGCCCTAGAAATGCAATCTGTTCCAGCCAGAAATCGCACTTCTTTAGTTTAGCATATAACCTCTTATCCCTAAGCATTTGCAGTACCAACCTCAAATGAACTTCATGCTCTACAGCACTCCTAGAATACACTAGGATGTCATCAATAAATACCACGATGAACTGGTCTAAATATTCATGAAAGACCTTATTCATCAGATCCATAAAATGCTGCAGGTGCATTAGTCAAACCAAAAGGCATAACCATAAATTCAAAATGGCCATACCGGGTTTGAAATGTAGTCTTCGGGACGTCCTCCGATTTCTCCTTCAGCTGGTGATACCCATACCGTAAATCGATCTTAGAGAAGATCTACGTGCCCTGAAGCTGATCAAACTAATCATCGATCCTGGATAGCGGATGTTTATTCTTTATCGTCATCTTATTCTATTCTCTATAGTCGATGCACATTCTCATCGACTCATCCTTCTTCTTCACAAATAGCACTGGTGCTCCCCAGGGAGAAACACTAGGTCGTATGTACCCTTTATCTAACAACTTTTGAAGTTGTTCCTTCAACTCTCTCAATTCAGATGGAGCTATATGATACGGAGCTTTTGATATCAGCGCCGTACCTGGAGCTAATTCTATAACAAACTCCACTTCACGGTCCAAAGGTAACCCTGACTATTCCTCTAGAAACACGTCAGGGAACTCGCGCATTACTGCAATCATCTCCAGTTTACGTTCTTCAGCTCGTGTGTCCTTCACAAATACTAGATACCCTTGGCACTCTTTAAGGAGTAGCCTTCTAGTTTGCATAGAAGAAAGGATCCGTGGTGCGGAACGCACACACGACCCTAAAAACCAAAATTCTTGCTTTCTTGGTGGTCTGAACAACACCTCCTTGCTGTAGCAATCGATACTGGCATAACTGGTTGACAACTAGTCCATCCCAAGGATGATATCAAAACCGTACATGCCAAATACAATAAGGTCAACCTGTAGCACCATTCTCTGGACTTCAACCAGGAAGTCACGAACTACCTTACTACACCCGACCATAGATCTAGACGGTGTGGCCACCACCAGTTCATAATTTAACAATTGCACCTCTAATCGACACAGTTTAAGAAAATCACGGGAAATAAAAGAATGTGTTGCCCCATAATCAAATAATACAACAGATTTATGGGAAAGCATGTAAATGATACCTGTGACTACATCACCAACATTCTTAGCGTCACCAAGAGTCAGAGAGTACACCCTAGCCTAGGCTATACCCCCCTGTTGACCACCACGCTGCGTCGGAGCATTCCCTCTGTATGGCTGTTGTGAGGCTCCACTGTTTCCTTGCATAAGACAGTCACTCACCCGATGTCCTTGCTTACCACACCGCATACAAGCCCCCATAGACAACCAACACTGCCTAGGGTGTTTTCTACCACACAAAGAGCAACATTGAAAACGTGCGGTGTTCTGAGATGTACCACCATTGTTCTTCTTCCAGTTACCCTACTGTGCCCCGGACAAAGAATAGGGAGGCACTAGCCTCTTCTTTGGGATCTGAACCTCAGCATCTTCCAGTCAACTCTCCTCTGCCACAATGGCTTTGTCACCCGTGTAGCAAAGTCTTGCAACTACAAGATTGCCATTTGTCTACGGATCTCCTTCCTCAGACCCCTCTAAAACTTCTAGGCATTCTTCACCTCATCCGGTATCACGAATGGAGTGAATTGGGACAGCTCCTAGAATCTGGAAGCATACTACTGCACCGTCAATGACTCCTGAGTCAAATTCATGAATTCCTCCATCTTCGTATTTCTGTCCGTGGCCTAAAAATAACATTCAAAGAAGAGCTCTTTGAACCGAGCCCACGTCAACGCTACTAGTATCGGTTGGTGCTCCTTCATCCTCTTCACAGACACCCACCATCTCTTAGCCTCCCCTGACAACTTGAACATTGAAAAAGTTACCTTCTGCTTCTCCGTGCAGTTCAAAACATCCAGGATCTTCTCAATCTCGTGGATCCAATTCTAAGCTCGAACAGGATCTGCACTTCTTACGAAAATCGAAGGCTTCAACCTTGTGAACTGATCAATGGAGCAACCCATCTCAGTCATAGGACGGTCCTTCCCTCTATTCGTTTGCAACACCTTAGCCATAAGCTGCTGTATGAAATCCCACAATACACTAGTGGAGTGACTGCCAGCCTCATGGCTGGTACCCTCATTACTATTGCCTCCCACGTTGGTAGTAATGTCCCTAGATTCCATCCTGAGAAGAAATTGAGAAATCCATTAGAAGGATAATAGCCTAAGAACCGTCTAATACCATCATACTGTAAACTCAATCCCCTATATTCATATCCTCAGTATTGACGTACTCCATTAATTAGACATTCTCACTCTAACTCAAATTCCGCCCTTCTACTTGGAAACAAAACCTTCAATGGAATGTCGTGATTTTTTGAACTTTTCGATTGATTCAGAAAAACATCGAAGTCTATTGATGGATTTCAGTCTCCAGGTATACAAAGCAAAACCCGAGGTCTTATCCATGCCCTGTACTCTAGTATATTCTAGACTACCAAAACTAGCAAATCCTAAGTTCTGCACATATCCCTAACCAGGCAGTATGAATCAAATCATACTTCCGACTGGTTAAGCGCTTTGATACTAACTGTAATGACCTGACCCTTTATACGGACCCAGATGTCACTCACTCCTAAAAAATACCTGTACCTGTTCAAGATACATAGACAACCCACCATAAACAGGGAGATACAGGTGTACTCATACATAATTAGAATGTAAATATTGCGAAAAAACATAAACATTCATCAGGATTTCTAATAGACATATACTAGAGTTTACTGTTGTATCCTCAAATGCATTTATACAGACTTAGAACATATCCTACTATTACAACCCCAAAATGATACTCCAACTAAGTTCAATATACACATAATCCACTTACGTATGCTATAACCAAAAACAATTCTCCAAGTCCCTTAAGCAACTAGGACCAATGTCATGACGGACCTAAAAACAAAGGTTGTATAATGGAGTGAGACACTTCTCAGTAACGAAGAAGATATTACAACAGTATGTGACCACAGACGCATGTTTCAATTAAATCTGATACATATAGAGTATTTTTACAATACTGTAACATATGAGATTTATTTGCACATTCTAGTATTTAAATAATGCAAATGAATATTATAATAATGATCAACTTGGCATGACAAGTGTTGCCTATTTTCCCCGTGGCATGGGTTGTGCACTGATAACTCTAACATGCTCTATTTGTGCAGACACTACCAAGCACCTATTCTATAATCCGACTGCCTCCCCTGGTCTATTATTTCACCAGTGATTACAAACTCCTGCAAGCCAACTATCTTTCGTACCCACCATGATCCTTATGTGTGGTTGCACTATACTATTAGCATCGGAACTGTGCATATGAAAGTTTAGAGTATTTTTCAACCCCATCACTGAAGTTTTTTTTCAACTTATTTTGGTAACAAGCTGTGTTTCCATATATCATATATACAATTTTTAATGAAAAAATATTAACCTGTGCAATTCTAGTATTTTCACAAACTCATTCAATCACTTCGGGCATGAACCAACACACTCTCTCTTGGTTTACCCTTTTTAGGTATTAAGCTCGGTATATAACCGACACCTGTTTTCCACAGTTTAGTATAAATAAAATGGAACTCCAGTTCCTATAATTCACATATATCGTATAAAAGATTCCCACATACCATTTCAATACATATGTCACACTAGGTTTGATCAAAACCCGCTATATGGTATATAATACAATAAACATCATTTAAATAAGAAATAATGGATTCAAGCATCTCTTACATAAATAATAATGCAAATAAAGAAGTTTTGTAAAGTTTGGAGATCATACGTTAAAATCCTCATTTTTACCAAAAACCGTAAAATCGCAAAATCGACATTTTTACTCGGTGAAACTTTGCAAATAAGTAGTTAAATCATACATATAAGCATGAACTATCTTTTTAGAAATTTAGCTTTTTTCAAAAATACTGTTGTAAACAAATTCCCTTTACCTTAAACTCGAAATGAAACCACATACAAAACGGTCCAAATCGACAACCCGGGATCATCGAAACCTAAAACCATAGAACATAACTTATCTAAAATCTAGACTACTATATAACTGCTTAATCAAAAACAGAATCGGATTCTTGCCTCGATTTTTGGAAAAACCCAAAAATCTTCAAAACGACGATCTGATCCGCTAAAGTTGTAAAGCTTTCTTCCCTGATCCACACAAGAACCTTCGTTTTTAGAAACAGGACGTCGAACGGCGAAGGATCGTAGAGAGAGGGAGAAAACCACAGGTTAGAGAGAGAGAGAGAGAGGGAGCTTTTGGGAGAAAACATAGTCCTTAAGCAACCAAAATGGATATTTATAAAGCATTTGACCTAGTCAAATTCATCGACGAGGCGACGTCTTCGTCGACGAATATGCCACACAGCTCGTCGATGAAGCCATACCTTTGTCGTTGAGCCCAGTCTGAATATTTTCTCTGACACGCTCGGTATTTCCTCGTCGACGCCACTCTGAATTTCATTGACGAGGTACTGAAGGGACTTCGTTGACGAACCTTCTGCCTTCATCGTTGAACCCTGCTGGAAAACCCCCTTTTTCTTATTTATGGGTTCGGGTCTCTATATATTCAATCCATGTACACTAGATTCACACACATCACGAATTCTTTAAATGCTCTTTGTAAATCTTACCCTACTTATGAGTTGATTAGGAAAATACTTAGGGGACTACCGCCAATTTGGGAAGCTAATACTACTGCAATAGCAGAAGGAAGGAATTTGAAGGAGATGTCGGTTGATGAACTGATCAATTCGATCATTACTTATGACCTAGCAATAAATGAAAGGAAGAATGAGCAAAACAAAACTAAGAAAGTTACAGCACTTAAGGCATCATCTAAAAGCTCCAATGAGCGAAGTGATTCAGAATCAGATGATAACATGGTGCTTATCACTAAGAAATTTGGAGAGTTCATGAGAAAGAACAAGAAATACACTAGAAAATTCAAGGGCTCAAAAACAGAAAAGGGAGAGTCAAGCAGAAGGAAGCAAAAGGATGATCTTCCCATGTGCTATAACTGTAGTGACCCAAATAATAATAGTATTTTAATAATAAAGAGGGAGGAAAATTGAAACAGGAACCGAAGGAGGCAGTAGACTTCGTTGATGACATCACACTTTGGAGGTAATAATAATTTCAAGAAATTTCCAAGCCTTGTCGATGAATACAGGGGTTTCATCGATAAGGGTTCTTCAGGACCTCGTCAACGAGGTTCTGTCTCGTCGACGAGAAAATACCGAGAGAAGAATTTGGGCTACTCTGAATTTCGTCGACGAAGGGTAAGGTTCGTCGATGAAATTACTTAAGGACTCGTCGACAAGATGACGTGGCTCGTCGACGAAGCTCGCAATATAATTAGCCTTAAACTCATTTTAACCACAAAAAATCAGCGTTGCTCTCTTCCCTCTCTCTTTCTCTCTCCTACGGCCTCTCCTCCATCTCTCTTCGATTTTGGCCCCGTCAGCCGCCAGATCGACAATCTGAAGCAACCACGACGCTCCTGGAGGAGTTATTTTCAAATCTGCCGGAGCGGATCGTCAGTGGGGCAAAGTTGGAATTCATTCCAAATCCAGGGTAATGTCTTTTATTCGGAATTTGGCTTCTTAGCAGTTGTAGAAAATGCTGTAGACATAGAAATAGTGACATTTTGTTCTGGAGAAAATTATTTTCAGGATGTCGAGTAGGAAACCCTGTGGGTGTAGGACCCGTCTCAGTAGGGTATTTTAGTAGGAGTCAGGTAAGGGAAATATGCTATGCTAGGAAATTTTATTATGTTTCAGTATAAACTATACGTTTTTATTAGATGATTATTCACGATAGAAGTTTATACAGTTTATCATTTATGTATAGTATGTTTAAAATTACTGTGTTGCTTGAGAATATGGGTATAGTAAAAAAACATGTTTTACAGTATTTTCAGGATATGTTTTATAGAATATACAGCCAGTGGTTATGTTTTATAGTAATTACAGAATACCATGATTATACAACTTTTTGTACCATGACTTACAGATTACAGTTTAGTTCAGAAATACAGATGATACAATTACATTTTATTTTACGGTGTCGTGGTTAATACAGTTATTACAATATCATGGTAAAACAGTTAGTTGTATATAGAAATATATTATATAGTATTAGACCCTATTAGACCATACAACAGAGCATGGTACTGTAGCTATAGATATTTAGTTCAGAGTGCAACCACCTATTCAGATAATACGTGGTAGTAGGTCGATCGTATAGTGCCCTGACGTGGACAGGCTCCCCATCATATATGGGTTGAGGCGGGCAGATTAGACCAAGGGAGTATAGTGGTTTACCTTGGTCGGTTAACCAGGGTAGATCCCGCCTACGGGCCTCACAACCCTGTTATGAGGGATTAAATCATGACACACAGTTATCCATAGGTAAGTTTTCAGTTATTATTATGTATATATAGATTTTCAGAGACAGAGAATATACTTATGTACATTAGAAGTATTTTGACTAGTAACCTAAAATTACAGATATGTTAAGCAATATGGAATTGGTGGTGGTTTCTGTTATTTGAATATTATTCATAGTTCTAGTTATACATGATTATATAGAAACGAATTTGCATAGTATTGTAACTCATTTGCCATACACTAGTAATAGCATATTTCATCTTACTGAGCGTCGTCTCATCCCACTTAATTTAACATTTTTCAGGTGATTTAGGTAGGCGAGCAGACCAGACTCGCATATAGAGAGGCCTCAGTATTGCCCTAACAGTAGAGTGAGTATTTTTGAGAGTATTTTTGTATAGCCTTAGCCAATTGAGGGTATTTTGGGAGAACAACCGTACATGTATATTTTTGGAAACATGTTAGCACTCTCGTATTGTATATAGTTATATATGGTTATGTTTATTTGATTTCCACTTCTCGCTACTTAGGTTGATGATTGGGTTCAATCCAGTATGGTATAAGAGCATGTTAAATGTCAGAGTATAAAAAAAAAAGAAAAAATCCATTTAAATATCAGGTCGTTACAATAACTGTAAAGAATTTGGACATATCAAGCCAGATTGTCCCTAGTTGAAGAAAGTGTCTAAGAAGAAGAAGAAGAAGGCACTAAAGGTTGGCTGGGACACTTACAGTACCAGTAGTTCAAAATCTGAATCCAGTAATGACAAGATTGGAAATCTTTCTTTGATGGCTAACGAAGACCATGAAGTAAAATCTTTTTATTTTGCTTCATTTTATTATTCCAGTGATTTCGAAAATGAAAATTGCATGCTTTCTTATGATGAACTACATTAGGAATATCTACATACCCTTAAAATGCTTGAGGAAACAAATAAGAAAAGTTCTGGGTTGAAATTAAAATTGAAAGAATTTTCGAAGTTAGTAGAAAGTCAAAATGATTCTCATGCATCCCTCATGAAAGACAAGGATTTGAAAATTTAGGAGTTAGAAAAGATTTTGAAAAATAAATCTAAGATTATTTGTAAATTTACAGAAGGTCAAAATAATTTTGAAAAACTCCTTGGAGCTCAAAGAAATTCCCTAGAGAAGGAAGGTCTTGGTTTTAATGGGAAGGAGAATCTAAAATAGAGGCATCTTTACATGAGATATTTTGTAAGAGAGTCAAAATCGTATGTTCCAACTAAAAACTATTATAGAAACATTACATGTTTTAAATGTAAGAGGTTGGGTCACATAAAATTTGACTATCCTTTTAAAAATAAAGGTGTCAAAATTAAAAAAATCTGAAAAGTCAAAGAAGAATCTAGTACTAAACCCCATGGACCTAAGAAAATCTGGGTACCAAAAGTAGTTATTCGATTATGTCTTGCAGATGTGCTTGAGATTGTCCTCCTCGAAGGACAAGTGGTATATGGATAGTGGATGCTCGCGACATATGACAGGAGATAAAGCTAAATTCGCATATATTATATCTAAAGATGAAGGATTCGTTACATTTTGGGATAACTCAAAAGGTAAAATCATTGGAGTTGGTAACGTTGGTAAGGAACCTTCACTTGTCATTGATAACGTGTTATTAGTTAATGGATTGAAATATAACTTATTGAGTATAAGTCAACTATGTGATAAAGGTTATAAAGTATCATTTGAACATGACAAATGCATTGTAGAGATCAAATCTAAAAATAAAATATTGTTTACTGTTGATTGTCATGAAAATGTCTATACCTCTAGCTTTGACAATTTTGCTTCTCAACATGTAACTTGTTTTTTTACTGTAAATGAGATTAGTTGGATTTGGTGTAGGAGACTAGGACACACAAACATGGACTTAATATCTAAACTAATTAAGGGAGACTTAGTTAAGGGATTGCCTAAGGCTAAATTCGTGAAAGATAAAATTTGTGATGCATGTCAACTAGGAAAACAAGTAAGATCTAACTTTAAGAAGAAGAAAGTTATCTCTACTACTAGGCCACTTCAAATGCTACACTTAGACTTATTTGGTCCAAACCCAACTCAAAGTTTAGGAGAAAAATCATACACATTCATCATAGTTGATGATTATTCAAGATATACATGGGGTACTATTTTTTAGGTCACAAAGATGAAGCATATGAACAATTCATAAATTTGTGCAAGAAAATTCAAAATGAAAAAGGATATACTATCACTAAAATCCAAAGTGATAGGGGTAGAGAATTTAAAAATCAAGGCATGCAAGTCTATTGTAACTCATTAGGAATAGCTCATAACTTTTCAGCTCTTAGAACATCTCAACAGAACGGCGTAGTTGAAAGAAAGAATAGGTCTATACAAGAAATGCCCAGAATTATGTTTAACAAACATAAACTACCTAAGTATTTCTGTGCTAAAGTAGTAAATACTGTTTGCTATTTTTGAGAGATTGATCTTGAGTGTACTTATATATATATATATATATACTTTGAAAAGATCACTTCTTGAGAAAAGTTTTGCCAAAGGTTGAATATTTTTTTGATTCAAGTGTTTATTCATTTAAAGACTCGATATTTTTTGATATTACAAAACCACTTGATTAAATATCCTAAGAGCTTATAAATATATATTATTGAGGGATATTCTCTGAAAAATATTATATTAGGTTTTTGATCTTTGGAACACATATTATATATATACATATTCATATACAAAGATCATATTGTGTTTAGATATTTGGAACAAAACTAATCGATCTAGATTTTTGGAGCAAAACTGATTTACATACTTGTATTGAGATCATTTAGTTGGATTCAGTATTTGAAGCGGAATAGTCATATTGATTTTTATTCAAAGACTTTATTGACCACATTACATACACTCATTGAGCTTCAAGTTTTATCATATGAATATGTGTTAGGAATTTCTGTTGTACTCATCAGCTTGTGTAGAAGCCTTATTGAGTTTTGCAGAATTGTTATATTGTAATCATGGTTCGGGACGTGAACCGGGTTTGAGGAGAAAGTTGTATCTCTTGCAAGCAATGGATTAGGAGAAAGTTTTATCTTTTGTAACGATCGGATTAGGAGGAAGTTATACCTCTTGTAAGCAACGGATTATAAGGGAAGCTCCTTCTTGGATAAAGGAATAGAGATTTAGTAGAATCCTTGAGTGGGTTGCTCAAGGCGAGGATGTAGGACGGGTTGGCTGAACCTTGTAAAAACTGTGTTTGCCTTCTCTCTTCCCTTACTCCTTTTAATTTCCGCATCGCATTTCATTACCTATCTTGCATGTGTGTGTGTTGAATAACCTTACAAGAACTTGGCAATTTATTGGGTATACTGGAATATAAAACTGCTGGATTGAATTAATTTCAAGTCCTGGTGATAGTTCGTGTTAAATCATAAAATAGGGACTGATTGATAAAGTAAAATTAAATATTTTCAAAATACCCAATTCACCCCTCTCTTGGGATTACACCTGAATTCACACCAGGGTTGACCTTAACCTTTACAAACTCTCCTTGCGGGGTGGAAAAGATCCTAACAACTGATCCTTCCAGGTTAGATCAAACCCTCTCAGGCCACGCCTAAAATACAATCAATGAGTATGAAATTTTACGTGCAATTCAAATGCTTCTCAACTAAGCAAACTATGTACCGATTTAGCACAGTAAAATCAAAGCACATCAATCAGATAAGAACTATAAGCTCAGTGCAAATATGTGCAATACCACTCAATGTAATGTCACTAAGCAATCAATTGCAAGAGTGTATTGTCAATCTATCTTTGAAATAATATACCAATATATATCAACCAAAGATAGGGTTTCAAAGTTTTTGAATAATGTGATTAAATATCTCAAAATATAAGCACAAGAGATATTAGCAATCCAAGCTTAAAAAAATGTTTTCTACAAGAATACAATACAAGCTCAAGAGTCTTGCAATAATAGTGCAAAGACTCACAAGCTCTCAAAATTTTCCCCACAAAAGAATTTATGGATTAAAATCAATGGGGAAAATTTATAGCTTACCCTCACAAGAAAATCAATACTTAATCAAAATAAAGAGAGTATAGCTTGTGTAAGGGATTGTAGGTACTCTCAAGATAATCTCACTCAACAAGATTTTGCAAAGGAATAAGTAAAGGAGGAGTATTTTGACTTGAAGTATGAAGAAGGGCTCTTAAAAAATTCAGAGAAAATATTTGCTAATTAAATCCCTAATCACACCTTAATCATGCAAATGAGCCCATATATATAGACATACCACAAATTATGACTGTTGGGGACATCAGTGGAATTATTAAAATTATTTTAAATAAGTTTAATGAAATTAACCTTATTTAACCCCAATTAACTGCGGTAAAAATTAGGTCAACCCCAAGAGTTTCGGTCGATTGAACCTGGGTTCGGTCGCCCAAACAGACACAAAAAGAAAAGTATATTTTTGAGGTTTGGGTGCCTGTAAACTGGTTCGGTTGGTTGAACAAGGTGATTTTCCAACCTACTCAAGGTTCAGTCATCTAGGCTTAAGTTTGGTTTGCCGAACTTACACTTTCGGTCTCCCGAGGGTATTTTGAACATAAATGTTCAGGTGCTGGAGTTGTTGGAAAAAGTCAGGATAAATGTTCGATTGACCAAAAATGCTAAGGTCTTTTTGGTTCAATCACCCAAATTCAGGTCAATATTTTGACTTTACAACGATTCGGTCGACTGCGACATTTTCAACGCCAAGGTTTGGTAGTCCGAATCCTTTATTATTTTAGGACCTAAGTTAAATTTATACCCCTGATTGCATAAATGATAGTGGGGACTTATTATAAGTGTTAGTGCAAGGTCCTAAGGTCTTTCTAAGGTCTTTTCATCTAGACCCAAAAATTCGGTGTCGGTTGACATGATCCCTAAGATCATTCAACAATCTTGAACTTATAGGTTCCTACATGCATGATATGCATAAATTATTATAGACCGTTGGAATTTAAATAATATTACAGATCCAAATTAAAAATACAAAGAAATTAAACACTTTGGGTTTTCTTTTTCTTCAAGTTAATATGTGTCACCATATGATTTCGCCAATATGATCCTGCACACAAACTTGACAAACATTAAATACCAAAGTATTTGTCATAATCAAAATGGGATATGACCCATAAGGTCAGCAAATTTTGATCATTATTCCGCTCCTAGGGGCCATCCCTTTTCTGGGGGTCATTCCACTTCTAGGGGATTGCAGCCTCACGATAATGCTAGTGATTATTTCGACCACGGCCACGACCATGCCTATGACCTTGTCCTTGACAATGAGATGTATTCATATTCACTTCAAGAAATGGGGTTGAACTAGTTGGACGTGTTTGGTGATTTTTCATCAAAAGTTCATTATTTTGCTCAGTAACAACAAGACATGATATAAATGCAGATAATTTAGTAAATTTTCTCTCCCTATATTGCTGCTGTAAAAGCACATTAGTGGGATGGAAAGTTGTAAATGTCTTTTCAAGCATGTCTTCACTAGCAATATTTTCACCATATAATTTTAATTTCGAGCTAATCTTATACAAGGCTGAGTTATATTCATCGATTGTTTGAAAATCTTGCAACCTCAGGTGCAACCATTAATGTCGAGCATTTGATAAAATCACAGTTTTTTTGATGATAAAATTTATCCTTTAAATTTTTTCATAAAATAAGTGGGTATTTGATAGTGAGGTATTCGGTCTTTAATTCATCATCTAAATGATGATGGGGAAAGATCATAACTTTTGTGCAATTCTGCAGGGATGTAGTATTTTCATCTAAAATATTGTTTCCCAAGTTCATTACATTTAAATGGATATCAACATCAAGAATCCATAATAAATAATTATTGTCTTTTATATCAAGGGGAACAAATTCAACTTTACTTAAGTTCAATATCTGAATAAATTAACAATAATAAGACAATTTATAAAAATAAAATTTAAAAACTGAAATAAAATTGAGATAATAATAGATACAATATTACTTCCACCCTTCTGATGGTACTTAAATATGTTTATTCAGGAACATTATTTTTTTTTCTCAATTTGTAATCTTCAGGAGTATAATTTTAATTATAATATGAAAATAGATAATAATTTATCACCTATTCTAGAGGTTAAATATACCACCTCATCTAAAGGATAAACGTGTCTCCTCTTTAGGAGGTTGATTTTAACATCTATTCGAGAGGTTAAAAATATACTCTCTTCATGAGATAATTTATCATCTCTTTTGGAGATTAAATACATAACCTCTTTAAGAGATTTATCTCTTCGGGAGAAAAAAAAAAAAATAGGCGGGAGATTTAAATATAGTCTGACATTTCTTCTATATATATATATATATATATATATATATATATATATATTATTAATATAAATACATTATATTTTATTCAGTAATTTTATGAAAAAAAAAATCAAATATGGAAGAAAAGCATATAGTCAAGGGATGCTTTGTTAAATTGAATGCACATTAAATGCTTGTAGTGTGAACTCCTATTTATAACTCCTATATATGATGTTGTGCTAAAAATACCCTTGTTTTGATTCTTAAACAAATGCTGACCTCTTAACTCTCAAGTCTTATAACGTAAGAATATTTTTATATTATATGTAAAGGTAGAAACAGTATAAATGATTTTTTAATAATTTTTTTATCTTTTAAAAATGGATAATTTTATACTGTATATTTAATTTTAGCTATTTAAATTAATTAATGCACAATTGTATAATAATATTTTAAAAGCAAGACTAGACATTCCTAAACGGGAAAAAATATTTGCTATATAAAAAACTGTAAAAAACTTTTGAAAGAAAATTTAAATAAACTTTTAAAAAGTAAAATCACATATTAATTAAAAGCAATTCAACTAAGTTAAATAGAATCACATGTAAAACTTCTAGAACTTATTAACGGACATTATTATTATTTTTTTGGTTAAAAAAATAAATTGATGATATATATATATATATATATATATATATATATATTTATAGATGCATATCTACATTTATATCTATATACTAAAGATTAATAAAATAACAAATATGATAAATCATTTTGTAGAAAAAATATTCTTATATTTTAAAAATATAGGAAAATTATTAAATTTAATCAAAGCTAGAAAAAATTACATTTATAAAATATATTTTAAACAAGTTATATGTTTGAAATAAACTTGCTATGAAAATACCCATATATAAAAGTATAAATAGTATGTCATTTTGTACACAAAAAATATCTTCAATATTTACATTAAAATTTTTTATTTTAAATAGATTAATATCTGAACCTAAAAAATTCATTCAATGAAAAAAAAATAAAAAAATGCAATGGTGTTACAAATAGTAAATAAGTGGCATATCTCAAAACAAAATCAACAAATTCATTTTATGTCATGTAAAACTATTGTGAAGTGACTAAAATCATTTGATAAATGATAATATTCTTGAAAAAAATTTAGAAAAATAAAATTATAGACCTAGAAGTACCCAAAAATAATAAATTTAAATTTATTTGAAATTTAGATAATTAATTGATCACTAAGTAGAAAAAATATTTATAAATATTTTAGGTAGGAAATCGTATTTAAATATCATTATACACAATTTTTTTTTGTAAATACATTTACATTTTGTCATTTTTATTTTGTAAAAAATCTTAATATATTCCACATAATTTTAATTAGATCATTCTTGTCATATCGTATTATATATTTTAAATATTTTTTTATCCTTTTGTTTACGTAATGTCCTTAGCGTATCTCAAGTCTATGTTTGGGTATATTTTATAGTTTTAAAAAATATATTTTTATAAGTTTGTTTGAATATTTACACTTAAATATTTTAAACTAAATTATGACAATATATTATTAATTCATTTTATTCTTTATTAATATTTATAAAATATTTTTATACTATTAGATACATACAATTATGTGCAAAAAAATATAACACATTTAATAGTGTGTGTGTATGTGTGAGAATACACATTTATTTATATCTATATTTATTAGAAGGATGAGTGCTTGCAGTTGTATATTGTGGTGGACTTTCGCTTGCATTCCTTGGTTGCACTCTTAAGTGATGAAACTTGCTGCCTTTTTTGGGTTGAATAAAAAACCTTCATGCATTTATTGTAGAGTTCTTATTTTCCCAACTAATAATGAAAAGTCTTTTCTCAATTGTTTGTCTTAAATATATTTAATTCTATGAGCTAAGAAAATGGTTAAATGAATAGCTATCTCACAATTAGTCTTTTAAATTAAGGTATTATATTACGCATGCCAAACAAATTCTACCTCTATGTAATGTTTTTCCCATTTATCATTTTATATATATCCCTACTTGATAGTTGGTCAAAAAAATACCATGAGTCCTTAACCTCATTTTCTAGCTAGTTTTATATGTTTCATCTTTATACCTCTATAAATATGGGTACTACCGTATAGATCCTATTAGGTTTCCCTAAGTGTGTCCTATTCCTTGCATCCTTCACCATGGGTTGAAAAAAGGTTAGGTATGAACTAATAGCTAATGAGTCTTCTAGAAAAGTAACTTTTAGGAAAAGGAAAGCAGAATTGCTAAAGAAGATGAGTCAGTTGAAGACCTTATGTGGGGTGGATGCATGTGCAATTATTTATGATTCACGTGATGATCAACTCGATGCTTGGCCCTCCTCACCCGAAGCACATCGTGTGGTTGAAATGTTTAAAGATTTGCCTTTAATGAAACAAGGTAAATTTATGATGGACCAAGAAAGTTTTCTCCAAAAAAATATATCAAAGCTGAGTGCAACTCTAGAAAAAGAAAAGACGAAGAATGAGAGGCTCAAGATGGAAATGCTTATGTCTGAATGCTTGGAAGCAAAATCTCTAGATGGTGTGAAAACTATGGAGGATCTTATTGACTTGAGCGAATTTTTGGAGGAGAAAAAGAAGTTGATCACTAAGAGGATTGATTTCCTTAAGCAAAGCAATCCTAGCCAAATCATTGCGGGAAATGAGGACAAAAAGTCCGGTTAGCATGGGAAATGTAGGCATTCATCTAAATAAAGATTGTTATAGAGTCTCAATATGGCATGGCACAATGCAAATGGCTTGAAACAACTATATTGTGTGTGGGTTTTATCCTCTTAGAATAAATGTTTCCCTATTGTCGTACTAGTTTGAATATATGGATTTCCATTTCGAATGCTCCTAAACAATGTGTCTTGATTTTTTCTTATTTTGATTATGTTTCTTCTATTTCTCAAGAAGTAGTTTAACCATTCTATAATTGTTTTTCTACAATCACTAAACTATCCAACATCATTATACCAAATCATATTGGAGAGGTGATTTATAGAAAATGCAAAATGTTTACAATAACTAGCCCAATAGTGGGAATTTATCGTTTTCCTCCCAAAGAAACCTAAATCATGTAAATTCATGTTGTTTGATATATTTTTTCAAAAAAAAAAAAAATGAACTAAAAGTCGTTTGATTCCTCTTTTGAAAGTATGTTGGCAATTTACTTAGGTAGATTCATCCAAAAAAAAAGTTGTACCCAGTGCACAAGGCTCCCACTTTGAGTGGGGTCTAGGAGAGGTGGACCATAAAAATAAAAATAAATAATAAATCAAAAAAATCAAAAATCAAAAATCCCCTTGCATTTTCACTTGTTTGGTATGCATGTATTGTATTGTTTGTTTTGTTTTTTAGTAAGGCACCATGTTGACTTTTTGAGTTTGATATCTGTTTTGATGCTGACAAAGCATAAATATCTTACCTATGCACTGAGCTTATGAACAGGGTTAATTCTTTGCACGCAGGGATGGTAAGGACACAAGGAAGTCATAAGGACCACAAAGATCATACTTCATGATGACTTAATAGGAAGGAAAAAGAATGAAGATATTTTTTGTGTTGTATTGTAATGCATTTAATTTTTGGGTCTATCATAATTATGGTCTGTAATAATGCATCTGCATATATGATAGGGATGAATGCTCAAATGACCATAGATTGACCCATAGGAACCAATACCCCTAAAATAAAATGTCATACCTTATTCACACAGTGTTGAAAAAGTTCAAGGGCCAAAATGGATTTAATAAAGACTTCGGTCGACCGACACCAGATTTTTTGTACTTAATTTAAAAGCTTAGGTCTTAGACTAACTTTAGATCCCCAAGCACCTTATGAAAAATCCCCTATATCTCAAAAAATTATACCTATATGAACAAGGAAAATTGCAAATCATAATTTGGACCTAAATCTAACTTTGAAAGAGCTTTGGACAACCGACCAGAGGGTGTTATAAATGCCCCGGTCGACCAAACTGGTAAAAAGTCAATTCTTTGACTTGGCTTGGGTGACCAAACCATATTTGAACTAAAAGTCCACGGTTGATCGAAGCTTAGAGCTGTCACTTTTTACTAGCCCCGACAGCTCGAACCTTGAGTTCAAAAACACCCTGGGCGACCGAATATCGAGGATCGGTAGACCGAACCATGGATCAAGCCCCTGAACTCACAAAGGTGAGGAAAATCGCCTTAGGCCAGCCAATCGGTTCTCTCCATAGTCACCCGAACCCAGAATCAGCTTTGTGTCTGTTTAGGCGATCGATATTAAGACCGGGTGACCGAACCTCTCGGGTTCACTTAAAATAACTGCGGTAATTAGGGTTAAAATCCTAATTAAACTTTCCTAAAAATTCCCATTGAGTCCCAACGGTAATTTTTTGAGGAGAAACTATATATAGCCCTTCATTTGTGTTGATTAAGAATGGGATTAGAAAATTGATTAAGGAAAAATCCTCTCAAATTTTTATACTCTCACTCGCCTCCATACTACATATTTTTAAGCCAAATTTCTCATACTCTCTCTTACATTCTTTGCTAAAATCACTTTGAAATAGAGAGGTACAATTTGCTAAAAATTCTTTGCAAATTAATTGCAAGTTGAAGGGTAGTTTTGATCTTTATTGTGGTGTGCATTTCCATACACCAACCTTTAAAACTTATACTCTTAAATCTCTATGCTCATTTGAAAAATACTTATTGAGAATTTGTGTAACGACTTGATTTTTCATGCCATTTTTTTTTTCACATGTATATAAACTGTAAAATTTCACTACTCTGATACCTTCTAAGACAAACCATAACGTTACCATGGTCCAGGTGGGGACCGTGGGACCTGTATATCCATAAACTACCTATGTAGCGGAAAACAGAATGCATATAACCACATCAAATATATACAATACTAGAGTGTCAGTATCTTTTCAAAATATACGTACATAATCCTTCCCAAAATACCCCCACCTGAGCACCTAGGGACCACTCAAAAAGTGATATTTCCCAAAATACTTACCTTTAGACAAGGCAGTACAAGGTCTCCTCTACCTTGGTGCCTGATCTGCACAAAAGTGATATAATACTAGGATGAGACAACTCTCAGTAAGACGAAATATGCTAATACTGGTGTATGGCAGATGAGTTCGCATAACTGTAATATCTGATTTAAAAGTACTATAAATAACTGAAACTAATAAAACACATATAAATGATACAAAGTATAACTCACACCTATGTTGCTTAACGTAAACTGTTTTTGAATATTTTATTCAAAATAATTTTAGTATCTATAGGTATGACTATTGTTTTTGTAAAATATAGATATATAATATTAATAACTGAGAAAACTTCCCTGGATGGATGATTGAAAGTCATGATTTAACCCCTCATGACAAGGTTTTGTAGCCCGTAGGCGGGACCTATCACTGGATGGCCGACCAGGATAAGTCAACTGAACTCCAAAAGTCAGATCGGCCTCCTCAACCCTAATTCACAAGGAGCTTGTCCACAACATAGGCATGATCGACTACTAAAAATCCACATACTATCTGAGTTATGTGGTTGCACTCTGAGCTGAAAATAACTACAGTATTGTGCTCTGAATCTGATATGGTCCATCAGGGTTTGATACTATATATATGTAACTGATATTCCCATATTACTAATTTACCATAATTCTGTTTAACTAAAATAATCATAACGCTATAATTATCTGATCTGAAATAACTGAAATATTTGTATGTTATGGTTCTGAATATGTAAATCCTGGTTTACTGAAACTGAATTTCATATTTCTGTATAAGCTATAATAATCATAAATTTGCATAAAAGCATGTTTTTGGCTAATACTGCATATTGTGCTTTCTGCATAAGTTGTATAATCACAGTATTAAGAAAATTGAATATTTTAACTCTATACAACTACATAAATCATGATAACATGAAAGCTGTATAAAATCTGTACTGCACTAATAATTTTCTCATGCCATGCAATTTAATTAAATAAAACACATGTACTAAAATCTCTAGAACTACATAATTTTCTTACTCTGAAAACACCTATAATCATATATCATATTTTACTAGTAAATATTTCTAAATTAACTGGCATAGCATATTTCCCTTACCTGGCTTACTGAGAAGCCCACAAACTAACAAAACCTACACCTGCAATGTTCCTAGCACAACACCCTGAAATTTACATTTTTCCCAACAAAACTTCAGTATTATCTTACCTAATATATTCTCTTCAGTCCAGAAACACCAAATGCCTTATAAAACTTAAAATACCCAACTTACTCAAATTTTGGGATAGTGCCCAAATTGGTCTATCCAACGATATACTCCAGCAGACTTGAAGAAAATCTTCTCAAGAGTAGCGTGACGGCTTCCAATCATCGAACCGGTGTGAATTAAGGCCAGATTTCTAGAGAGAAGGAGGAGAAAACGAAATTTGAGAGAGAAAAAGGTGCTCTGCATGCGAATCCTCGCAGAAAAGTGATTTCTTAACCTTATATAGAATGCTTGTCCACGTAGCCTCGTTTGACGAGCCACGTCACCTCATCGACGAGTCCATGAAGGAGGTTCATCAACGACCACTTAACTCTAGTCGATGAGTTTCAAACCCTGGAAGTAGCCCTCTCGGTAAGTTCTTGTCGACGAGACACACGTCCATGTCAACGAGCCCAAGAAGCTGATTCGTCGACGAAGGCAGAGTCCTCTTCTCTTTCCTTTCTCTTATTATTTAATTGCTATAAATTCTCTGGGTCTCTACAGTTTTCTTGTGATTTTTCTAATATTGCTTTTGATTTATTATCATTATTGGGAAATATTATTTCTGATTGTGAGTTTCTTGCACACTAATTGCACGAATCGAAAGTTTGCATTTATCCTTGATAAATTTTTTGCAAGCTTAATCCACAACCTCTTTTGTGCTTTACTCTTGAAAAATATTATTGAGGTATTTTCTTTAGGTCATTTAGATTATGTAATTGAATGTATTGTGAACATCTTCTAGAATCAAAGACCTTACTTTCTCACACATACTCATATAGATATATATCTTGTTGTGAGTAGATATATTGATTGACCAAATCTCACTTGAGCATTAATTCTTTATCATACTTGAGTGCATTGATCATATTGTGCTTATTGCTTGTACATATCTGCTTAGTTTATAAGCACATTTGTTTGTACACAAAAATTATTGATTATCTGTTGTATTCACGATGTATGGTCGAAAAAGGGAGACTAGCCCTGTGAATAGTCCCAAATTGCTCAAACTCGGTTAGGTGAGCACTGGACTGGTTTAGACCTGGTTAAGAGAACTAGGTGCACCATCCTGCTAAGGTGTTGTAAACGGTGTCGCTCCACCTGTAAAGTGAGCAACTAGTGGAATCCTTGAGCTGCGGCTTAAGGCGGGGACATAGGCACAGTTGATCGAACCTCATTAACATACCCTATGTCATTTTCTTTCCCTGCACTATTTAATTTTTCATATTTATTAATTTATATTTCAATTTCCGTGAATGCTTGGGAAATACTGAGATTTCTTTAATTGTTTAAATATTTGCTCAGTTAATTACCAGTGTGATTAAGACTCCATAGAAAGACCCTAGGTTGTGAAATACTGTTGTTATCTGGTTTAACCTAGGCAAAAGTTTTTAAAATTTCCAATTCACCCCCCTCTTGGGAATGCACCAATTCCAACACATAAAAGTAATAGGATTCTCATAGGCCCTATTAAATCCTTTTCAAAAGTATATTTCTTTTAAATCATTTAAAAATAGGATGTACGCACACGCGCGCGCGCACACACAAAAGATAAATATGAAAATATTTTGAGAGAATGGGTGTTTTTGGATGCTAAACCTTTCAATTCTTTAGAGAAAAAAAAAAAGGAATTTAAGATGTTACCTTCCTTATGCACAATTGTGCTCCCAAACCTAATCTCTTCAAAAGGCTTTCCATTATTCTTCCATTTCAAATGTAAAATAAATAATGGTCACTCTAGTTTTAAAGATAAAAAAAACACTCACCAAATATAGGCGACCCAAATGGTTCTTCAAAACTTGATGTTGATGAAGGGACTTGCGGAATTGCCTTAAGATCCGGCTGTAGTGCATACAGATAACAAAAAAAGAAAAATAATCAGATCATGCAAACCCTAATTACGTGATTAGGATTATACCTACGAGATCTGCCTGGTTTGATCCCGAATCTGCAAGTACAAAAATGAGCTCTTGAAGATGACCTGGAATTTTCTACTATATTCCTTGAACACGCCTTACTCCTAAGAGAGTGGGCTCATAAGCGGCTGCTAGGGTTTTCTTCTCTCACAAAAAATGTCTGCCTTTGTGAGAGTTTGCACGTCTCACCTTAGCTGCTGAATGGAGCGCGTGTATATAGGCTATAGCAGGGACCTCTGGGCAAATATGACTAGGGCTTCCCACGTAATTAAGAATTTCTAATCCGACCCGAATTCATCCTTAATTACGTTAATTATAATTCATACCACTAAAGAATTATAATTGCTCTTCCTATCATATTCGAAATTAAATTTTGAGCTCCTATTATTAAATGCTTATTTATCTCCCCATGTAAAAATTACAGATACCCGTCTATTAAATTAAATTACTGATAATTTAATTAATTGACATATTAATTCCCTGAAACCTTCCACTTAACTTATTTGATGTGTCGGATTCAAAATCCACCAGCAGGGTTTAACACAATAAAAAGTTATAAGCTTTCTCAAAGGGGTATCATCAATCCCAATACTGGGACGTGAATTCCATCAATAATTATTGTTCACTATACACATAATGTCATCACTCAACTCACTAAGTTTTTTGACCCATAAAGAATTTCATTCTTCTATGAATTAAAGTAATAAACACTATATGCACGTGTCTAATAATCATATTAGGATTATGAGCATAAGCACTCATATTAACCATGAGGTATTAATTGCTTTATATAGTCAATATAAAAATAATTACCCCAAGAAGATCATGTTCAGTACACACAAAGTGTACTAGCACAAGGAGTGGGAAATGTACCATTCCCAATAGTCAAGACAGAACTATTAAAACGTTGTGCTATAGTCCTACCAATGGTATGTCAAATTTCATTTTAAGACTGTGAACAATAAACTTATATTCTATAAGAACTGATGATCTAATCTTCTATGTATAAGTCGTACTCTACACACTAGATTGCCTACTATATAGAATAAAAGACACACATGCATAATCATTAAATAAATCATGTCAGGAAAACATTACTCACAAAGATTCTCATTAAAATGGAATAACTGAAGTTATTAATAAATACTAAATCCGATTACATAAAGCATGACTTTCAGTATAAATCCCTAAAAGTCGATAGATTTGGTGACTCTGCTGGTGACTTTAGAGAGTTAGGCTACCTCTTGTATGTTTGTCTGTGTGTTTGTTTCTTTTCTTACCAAGCTATGTGTACTGTGTATATGATGTTATGTTGTTTGTTTATATGCCATGATGTATATGTCTTTGCCATGTCCATGCATTTGCACTACACCACATGAGTCCTACATCCGAACTCCCTACCTTGTAGGAAATAAGAGAACGAAAAGGTAGTGAGACCCTCCGTGGTACTTGTCTCCCGTACTGTCCTTACGAAAATTTCTTTACTCGAGTTATTCTCTTCAAAGAAAATTTGGGAGCCTTTAAAGTTTTGTTTATATAGAGTCCTACCATGCACTAGATAACTTTCATCAAATGCAATAGGATAGAGATTCTATCCATTGTCTGGTGTTTAACAAGAATGTTAGGACACATGGAGCCATAGAAATTATCCTTGGGTGCATATCATTCACAACAAAAAAACTGGTTTTTAGTGAAGGTTAGAAAACCATCACTAAAAGCTTTTAGTATTGACGATTTTAAAAAATCATCACTAATAATATAAGTATTAGTGACGGTTTTTAAAACCGTCACTAATAAGGAACTTTTAGTGACGGTTTTCAAACCGTTACTATTAATTTCATCACTAAACTATCGCGGAAAGCCACTTTTAGCGCTAAAATTTCCTGAGAAAATATTAGCGACGCTTTCTATACTATTAGTGACGGTTTTAGGAAGCCACTAATAGGGAATTATTAGTCACGGTTTCTCAACCGTCACTAATAGTAAATTATTAGTCATGGTTCATAAAATCGTCACTACTAGGCCATTATTAGTGATGGTTCAGGAAAACCGTCACTAATAGTTTTGTATTAGTGACGGGTCATAAAGCTGTCACTAAAAAATTAGTCTTGACTGGGGTAAAAGTCAAGAATATTAGTTGTAGTATTAGTGACAGTTTGCGAAACTATCACTAATAGTCATGTATTAGTCACGATTCATGTAACCGTCACGAATAATGTAGTGTTGACCGGGAAAAGTCAACAATATTAGTGTTGATTAAGCACAACTGTCACTAATAGTCTATTATTAGTGACGGTTGAGAAAAACCGTTACTAATAGTTTTTGAATTAAAAAAAGGAAAAGTTCAAGAAAAATAGCAAATTAATTCGAAAAGTTATGAAAATTTGGGGGGGAGATAGGGTGTACATTTTGGAGGCTGTGGTAGTCTATTTTTTTTTGGTTTTGCACTCCAGGAAAGGCTTGAAAAATGCCAGGGAAAGCTGCGGTGCATGGTGCACGGGCTGGTTCAGATTTTTTTGTGGTTTCTTGTATTAGTCTTGTATCTGTAGTGAAGTTTTGCAATGATTGGACTAATTTTTTAAATGCAATAGAGGTTGTGAGATCTTTTGAAACTATTCATCATAGTAAAATGGAATTTGATGCCTGAAAAAGAAATAGTGTGTTTAAGGTTCACATTCTTTTTTAAGTAGAATGTTTAAAGAGAAAGATCATCACTAATAGTCTTATATTAACTAGTACTGATGATTCTCATAAACCGTCACTAATAATGCATTTGTTGATAGAGACAATGGTCAAGACCAATTCACAAGCAAGTCAATCTAATGTAACAACGAAAATGGCCAATCAAGTGCAATTAGCAAAACGCAAACATAAAAATGACCTCACCTTGACAACATATTTTGAAACTAACCTAGCTGATGAGTCAGACCAAACACCTAGCCCTGTTGGACCAACACCCATCTCTCAAACTCCAGAGCAGAATGATCTATATGGTTATGGACTAGGATTGTTCTTAACATAGTAGGCGAAAAAGATGGAAGATCTATCATTGCTAGTGAATATTGGTTGAAAATATTTATTCTCTAAATTTAAACCTTTTCGATTTAATACATTTTTGAATGACTATGTACAGACCATGATCGGCTAGTCGTTTATTGCAGTATATATCGTAGCTAGCGGTGCACAAATAAAACCAGTTGCTGAGATTGTCCAAGAATCTAAATAGGAAAGAAATAATTAATTAATGTTTTGGGCAACCTAGCAGGTGTGCTTCACATCACAAATGAAAATCTAGATGAGTTAAAGATAAAATACAATGAGAAGAGCATGTGCTTAATGTAACGGCCTGAAATTTCATTCCATTTAAAAAAAAAAAAACATACTGTGAAATATACTACTCTGATATCCCTACAATATCTACTAAAATACTCATATGCAACGGAAAACATAAAATTGTACAATCAATATTTACAATACCAGAATTCAGTATTTTTCCAAAATATACATACATAAATACATATCTCCTAGTAACATCTACCAAAAATCTTGAGATCTACCAAAAACACCTCCCTGAAAACACTTACCTTACAAATAGGGCAGTGCAAAAGACCTCTCTATCTGTGAATCTGATCTGCTCGTCTAGCCGAATCACCTGAAAAAATGTTAAATCATTGGGATGAGATAACTCTCAGTAAGACGAAATATGCTATCACTAGTGTGTGGCAATTGAGCTTACATGAATAACATACTGATAAATGACTGAAATTGAGATATCATGAAAAATATATACGCTGAACACACACTTATGTGGTTTAAAATGCAATTGTAATATCTGAGCTTTCTATTTATTCATACTTCTAATATTATAGTATATATGTTGTTATTCTGTAAAACTGTATACATATAAATAACTGTGAAAACTACTCTGAAAAACTGTATGTCATGATTTAACCCCTCATGACAAGGTTGTGTGGCCTGCAAGAGGGACATAACTCTAATTGACCTACAAGGCAAGTCAACTAAAACTCTATCAATCATCAGACCAATCATCTGCAATCCCTCCTAAGGCATGGAATCTGATATCTACCTCATTAAATTGGCCACCTCAACCCAGACTTCTGGGAAGTCTGCAATCCCTCCAAGACATGATTGACAAAAACCCACACACTATCTAAGATATGTGGTTGCACTTTGATCTAAAATAACTACGGTACTGTGCTTTGCTGACTGAATTTGAACTGAACTGATTCATCAGGGTCTGATACTTTATAATACTATTCTATATAATTATCTTACTGTCTTACCATGATTTTGATGTATCTGAAATAACCATAACATTATAGTAACTGATCTGATTATGCTGTATAATCTGAATAATCTGTAATATGTGAATGTACTGTAAAATATGAATGTTGTGGTTTTAAAACTTGTATATCATAGTATTATGAAAATACTGTAAAATATCTGTCTGTGTGTATACTGTAAATCATAATACTGTAAAGCTAGTAAAACTTGTTTCTATGCATAAATAGTGTAAATCATAATATTTTGAAAACTGTATAAATTTTGTACTGATTTAATAGCCGCTCATGCCGCACAACTAAATAAATAAATATGCCATATTCTAATAACTATATTTTTTGATATACAAATAATTTGTGAACTAAATGATAATCTAAAAAACATATAATTTGCTACCTTTTAACATCTGTAGCTTATATTCTAAAATACATATAATTTATTGGTAAAACATTCTAAAATTTCTAGCATAGCATATTCCCTTACATGGCTAACTGAATGCGCCTACTGATCCTAACTCATGCCCACAACATTCATAATTACAAAATCCTGAAATTATACACACACACACACACACACACACACACACACACAGATATATATATATATATATATATATATATATATATATTCCCGTCAATCAACTAAATTTCCAGAATAATTTTCATACTTACATTTCTTGAATTTATAAACTATTTATTATTTACCTGGGTTCCTGGAAACATCCACTAGGTTTCCTAACTTGCTTGCGGTATAAGCCCCAAAACCCTGAATTCATAACACCCAAATTTAATCATCCCAAACACGAGTATAACAATATCTAAAACCAAATCTAGGTTTAGAAAAACCTACAAACCAAATAACCCTTAAATAACCTACTTACCCTGATTTTGAGATGATGCCCAAACTTCTCAAATTGAAATTCTGCTCCGTAATTTGTAGAGAATCTCCCTTGGATCAACGTGGTAACTTCTAATCGTCAAACTAGGGAGAAACGGGGCCAGAATCCTAGAGAAAAGGTGAGAACACCGCATTTCTAGAGAGAGAAAGGGAAATGCAGCTGAATTCTTGTCAAAATCTGAATTTTTCGCATATTTATAAATGACTTGAGACGTGGCTTCGTCAACGAGACACGTGGCCTCGTCGACGAGGCGAAGAAGGTGGTTCGTCAATGAAGGTAAGGATCTCATGGACGAACCAATGGGTCCAAAACACCCCCTCTCGATATCTCTTTGTTGATGAAACTGTGAATTACGGTGTTATCCCAATAGGGGGATGAATTGGGTATTTTAAAGGATTATGACCTTTAAGACCTAATTTTGAAAATCTTTCTATAACTCAATTAAAAATTGGTTGATAATCTTCTCAGTGTTCCACAACTTGTTAATTGAATGTGTTTCTTTATCAGCAATTGATTACACACAGACAAAGCTACCTTCAATTCACACATAATAAATAAATAATTTAAATGCAATGTGGAAATTAAAAAAAAAAAAAGTTAAGGGTAAGAGAGATGCAAACACAATTTTATGAGGTTCAACTTACCCGGACTACGTCCTCGCCTTGAGCAACCCACTCAAGGATTCTACTAAATCCTTACTCCTTTAACCGGGACAGGGCTTCCCTTACAATTCCGCTGCTTACAAGAGGTACAACTTTCTTCTACTCTGTTGCTTACAAGAGATACAACTTTCTCCTCAAACCCGGTTTACAGTCCGAACCATGATTACAATATAGAATTACGATTATGCAAAACTCAATATTGCTTCTAACCAAGTTAGTGAGTACAATAGAAAATCCTAACACATATTCATATGATAAAACTTGAAGTTTAGTATGTATGTAATGATGTAATCGTTATATGAATGATATGCTTCACAAAATTAACCTTCAAGTTAATATCTCTAAAAAAATAATTTCTTATAAATATACGCTTTGGAGATTTTAGAGTTTTAAAACAATCCACTTGATGCAAGAATATCAAGATACGATCCTTGTAAAAATAATCTTTAATAAAACTCAGATCTAGATTCTAGCTATCAAGTAATTCGTAAGATTAAATATTTGAATAAAAATGTGACTTGAAATATTGCAAAGATTAAGCAATACTTAAAAAATAATATTTCTCATAAATATGTTTCAAGAAGCTCTTAGAATTTCCAAACAATTACCCAAATAACAAATCTTTGAATAAAACAAATAGACTTTAAAATATCTCAAAGATTTAGTTATTTTAAAAACAACTTTCTCAAATATTTAATCAATCAATCAATATACAATACCGAAAAATTGATTTATGCTCGCAAGAAATATATTAAAATAATGAACGTGGGAAAAAAATAAGATTTAAATGCTCAAAATACTCAACCTCAATAACACCGTTGATTTCAGAATACGTGTGTGAATATCGTTATGATCAACATAGTAAACGCCCAAAACTAGATGTTAATCAGTTGGAGTGCAGGCAATAGTTCAGCAGTACGTTCAAGTCTCACAATCTTATGCAAAAAGTGAGGCACTAGGGTCTTTATATTAATTTTATAAGTGTTCACGGCCCTAGGTTTAATCCTAGCCATTGGATCAATTTAAATAAAATAAATTCCACACAAATTCTCGCTAGAAACGCCATTTAGCGCCCGACATTCGTCGACGAGAGGACACCTTCGTTGACGAGTGTTCAACACTTGTTTGTCAACATGAATGTGAGTTCGTCGATGAGAGACCTGTCTGAAATTTTTTTGAGCTCTCGAAATTTTCTCGTCGATGAGAACCAAGTGTTCGTCATCAAGTGGCCTTAACGCATTCGTCGACGAGGCCATAGGGTTCGTCGATGAGGCCTCTACAATTAGCTTTTAAAAATAACTCATTTAACCTAGAATCAATGTAAATGTATTTTTCATGAAATCCATGAGTCCTAAGGTCAGTCTAGCGTATATTTTGAGCTTCTAACTATATTATATAAAATATGCAAATACAATCAAATTTAAACACCCATTTCCATGACGATCTTGAACTTGACACTTGCATCTTCATTCTTCTAGTTTTTTAGTTCCATGGATTGAGTTAAGTTGTATATGCTTTAATCCTCATGGCTTCCATGACTTCCTCACCTTCCGTGCATGCTAAATTTCACAATCTCAATGCACAGGTCAAATACCAAATGATTTGTCATTATCAAAACAGGATTGGAATCATAGAGTCAACAAAAACATTGAACTTCGTCTACAAACCATATAAAGAAGTTCATCGACGAAGCTAAGGCATTCATCGACAAACCGTGTTTTACCTCCTTTGAATTTTCCTTTTCCTCTTTATTTAATTACTATTATTTTTTGGGTCTTTACATTCTCCCCTCCTTACAAAATTTTGTCCTTGAAATTTGCTATTTGTGCTATATACCGTTTATTAATTACCCTCACTTATGGTGGATGAATAATGTGGTTACATTTAGAGTTCTAGGAGATTACAAATATATACATAAAATAAAACTCTCCCAAAACCAAAAAGACTATCTATTCTATAATCTAACATACAACTCATACTTTAATTACTCTGCACTGAAATAAACATTATTGATTTTATCTGAATTATTACTCATAACTACTACTGATCCTCACTAAACAGGTGTGGGTATTTCTGCCGTGCCTCTTCCTCCAACTTCCACGAGGCATCTTCTCTTGTATGATTCCTCCATAAGATTTTTACTAATGGAATTCTTTTAGTACGTAACTCATGTTTTTTTCTATCTAAGATCTGCATTGGCGTCTCCTAATATGTTAGTGTGTCGTTGAGTTCTATCTCCTTATAACTAATCACGTGGGAGGGATGTGGGATGTATTTCCTTAATATGGAAGCATGAACTACATCGTGTATTCTGGATAAAGCTGCCGGTAAAGCTAGCTTGTAGGTGACTGGACCAACTCTCTCTAGTATCTCGAATGGGCCAATAAACCTAGGACTCAGCTTACCCTTCCTCCAAAATCTCATAGCCCCTCTCAGCGGTGCTACTTTAAAAAATACCTTGTCGACACCCCAATTTTAACCAAGCTACCCCGAGAAGACCCGGTACAACAAGTTGACTTCATCCCCCAAAAAATTGGAGGACCCTTCTGAGAGACCCAATCGAGTCTCGATTTGTTTTCAATGAGTTTTGTTGTTTTTGTTAAGTCCTAGTTTTTTTTCAATGAGTCTCGTTGTGTCTATCAAGTCCCGGCTTTGTCCTCCATGAGTCTTGGAGTTTCAATTGAGTCTCGGTGCCTGTACCAAGTTTCAGTTCATTTTCAATGAGTCTAGTTATTTTTACCAAGTCCCGTTGTCTTTATCAAGTCCCGATGCGTTTTCATCGAATTTCGGGAATCTTAAGAAAATGGAGTCCGGGTCCTCCCAATTTTCAGGAATCAAATGTTATTAAATTCGGTTTCTCATTTTTAGAAAATAAAATGGGGCAATAAAAAATAATAAACAATAAAAATGAAAATAAGTGAAAATTGGTAGGTTTAGGGTTTTAAATTTTTTTCTTTGGGGGAAGGTAGCCTATAAAGGCTTGCTACAAGGGGCGCCGAAAAAGAAGAGGAGGAACTGTAAATGTTTTTTTTGGCTCCCGGCTCTCTCATCTCTCCACCACGCTCACCCAGATCCTCCTAGCCATGCTCCTATCGCCATCCCCATCTCCCTCACAGCTCCCAAAATCTCAGATTAGTCGCCATAGCCCCTCACCATAACTCCCACACGGTCGCACCTCCGCCATCCTTTGGCGCGACCACCCAGCACCACCTTCATCTCCAAGCAGCAGCTGCAACAGCTCGTGACCATCTGCAGAGCCTCTCCCTCATCTCCCTCATCTCCCTCATCTCCTTCATCTCCTTCATCCCTTGTCAACGCAGCAACTAGCAGCAGCGGTAGCCACCTAGCCACAGTAAATCACCCCTCACCCTTGTGGCTGCTCTCCATCGCCAGTTCGTCGTCACCACCTTCCGGGAGCCATCGCCTCCATCATCACCGAGCATCCCACCACCTCCATCCTCCTATAGACCCAGCAAACAACATCACCACCTCTTAGCAAACCGAGCTCCATTCTCCCTCCGCCTTTTTCTCAACCACTCAAGCTCACCTCCACGGGGGGCCCAGATCTGTTGTTCCTGGTACGTGACAAGGCACTGTGCTGGCTTTGCCATCTTTACCGCTGTGTTTGGCTCATCAGGGATATTTTAGCTTGCGTTGCTGCTATGAGCCTCTCCCTCACTCACACTCGCATACGCAGGAACACACACATACACACTCACGACTCTCCATTCACCCAACACAGCGAGCCAGTCGCAGCCCAACCATCTCTCGGCTATTCCCCCTTCACAGCACAACCACCATCCTCCCAACTGCATTTCCGGCTATCCAAGACACCACCACCTGTGAGCATCACCACCCCTCCATCCTCACTTGCATCATGAGGGCATTGTGATGGTCTCGACGACAAAAGTCCCGCTGCAAGTAGCCTAGCACAGCCACAGCAGCACTAGAGCTCGTGAGCACTGTTCACCGCCAACCCAAAGCTGTCTTGAACATTCAGTGTTGAGCCTCTGCAGGTATTCTCATTTTCTATTTCTCCCTTTTGTCTCTGGGCTTGGCCATGGCTGAACCTCACCCCTAAGATCTTGATTGAATCGGTTTTGAGGTGACGTTTGGGTGAGATCTTCATTCATCACGGTAGGTGAATGTGAACTTGTTTTCCAGTGGCTATTGATTTTTCGGTTTGGTTGAAAATTTGTTTGCGGGTTTAGATTTTCACAACCAACTTTGCTGTCAAGTTTTTGATTCTCTCACTTATTGAAGTTTTGTAAATCCCTGCCACCTGTTTGATAAAATTCTTGAACCAGACTTGCCTAAATGCTGTTTCTTGGGTTTCCATCGTATTTGGCATGTTGGGTATTTGTGCTTGTTCGGATTTATAAGAATTGTAGCATCAGGTTTTTTATATGTTGGTTCCTGATTGGTTTGGGGATGAGTAGCGTAGTTCACAATTCCTTGTTGATGCTTTCGAAAAATGTGTTGATAATGTGGGAACTTGTTTGATGCATGCAATCTGTTTGATGAAATGCCAAAGAGAGATGTTGAGTTGCGGAGTTTGACTTTCGCACCACTTACATACACTCATGCACGCCCTAGTATTTAGACACATTCATGCACACATTTACACTTACGGCCACACACTTTTCACATGTTGTTTGCATACATCCATGTACACACACAGATCATCATCCATCCATGCGTATTCATGCACGCACTTACACACACCACGCATGCGTGCTTCTTCTTGTCCATACACACATACACTCATGCAGTACATTATCACCCGTGACCTCACCCATACATACATATGCATGCATTCAAATACACTTACCATGCACATACACACACATGCATGCACACATTCATATACACTCACATGCACATGCATACACATGCAAACATGCATTCACATGCACACACATTCACATTCATGCACATGCATGCATGCACTCACACTCAAACACACATGCACGCGCACACGCATGTACATGCATATTGTGCATATAATCACATACTCATACACCTTTGTGCATGCAACCCACCTCATGCATTCTGATATCACCCATGACATCATCATTTAGGTCATTGTCCATTCATGCATGCATGGCATGAGTATTCTAGTCCAGGCCTTACAACGTGTCATTATTCATGTATGCATGTGTGCACGCATACGCATGTTCACATGTGCGCCCATCCATCACATATCATGCATATGTGCATGCCCACTCATGCCTCACACGCATATGCATATTCAGACCCCCACCCACGCTTTAGGTTTTACCTTGGTGCATGGGCAAACCTCGACTCAACCGTTTGTCGTCATAGAAGGCTCTCTTTCGAATGTTTCCCCCTTCATCCCAATCGCACCAATACTAGGAGTTCCAGCAATGGGAATATCTTCGATGATGATAACAGATGCGGGAGTGAACAAACTTGAAACCGAGCATCGCTGCGACATGCTTAAGGAGCGGTTGAGAATCATCGAAGGAACTAATGCGTTCGGTTCCGTCGAACTGGCAGACTTTGCCTTGTACTGAAGGTGATCCTACCACCAAAATTCAAGATCCCAGACTTCAAAAAGTTCGATGGGACTCGGTGTCCACGAGCTCATCTCTAGTTGTATTGTTAGGCGATGGCAGCATACTCAGACAATGATAGACTGATGATGCATTGCTTTTAGAATAGTTTAACTGGATCAGCCATCCGTTGGTACACACAGCAAGACAGGACCTGGGTCCACTCTTGGAAAGACTTGGCCAACGCTTTCATGGCCCAATACCACCATCTAACTAAAATGGCCACAGAATGAATGACCCTACTAGGGATGGAAAAGAGGCCCAGAGAGACCTTTAGAGAATACGCTTGTAGGTGGAGAGATGTGGCAATCCAAGTGGACCCCCCGGTAGGTGACCGAGAAGCTATCACGTTGTTCGTGAGTGCTCTAAAAGACCCCTTTCGTAGGAAACTCCTTGGAGCAACTCCCCACAATTTCATGGACGCCGTGGCAGCTGGAGGAAGGATTGAAGCCAACATCAAGGCAGGCCGAGTCAAGGATGGTAATGCTGAGACTGGTCCAAGCCATAAATGGACTGGTAAAAGGAGAAATGAAGAAATTCATATGGTTCAAGAGCATCATTATCAGAAAGGTCGAAACTAGAGGCCTTGAAAAAATTTTGTTTTCAGACCCATCAACACAAGGCCCCAGACTAGGCCTGCGCCCACCCAGCCGAATGTTTGGGCACATGATAGAGGCGTCCAGAGAAATTTTTGGAAATATTTATCCTATCTCGATGCCATATGCTGAGTTATTCACGCAGTTGCTTGAAAAAGGGATGATCTTAACCATCCCTGAGGATTCTATTCCAACCCCTACTCCACATTGGTACAACCCAGAGGCTTAATGTGCATATCACTCCAACTCCACTGTCCATACCATCGACCGTTGTTGGGAATTTAAGCACAAAGTACAATCAACGAGAGATGCTAGATGGTTGGTATTTGATGGCAAGGAGCTTAGTATATAGGAGAATCTACTTCCCAATCATAGTAGGGGGAACAATTAAGGTCATCAGATCGAAGGATTGAGTGGAAATGATGTCAAAAAATGAATCATGTGCTAAGAGAGATGCTCCAATGAGTCCTTTTTGTTTTAATCCTTTTGAAATTTGAATTAAATGAAATGCTGTTCAGTCTCATTCCCATCACCTTGTTTCAAATTTTGTCCACTTTTGCTTGCATTTTCGTGCTTTGACATAGGAAATGAGTTTTACTAGAATAAGGGGCTTGGAGCCCGTAGTTAGCTGATTTTGTGAATCTACTCAAAAACAAGAAAAAAAAAAAAAAAAAAACCAAAGGCGTGAAAAAAAGAAAAAAGAAAAGAAAAGAAAAAATGATGGAAGAGCCTCCAAGTTGAAGTTTAGTAAAAACCCTAATGCAAGATATGGTCCAGGAGCCATTTTAGGAAAGGCGGGCAAAAACGACCTATCAAGCTTTACATTTGCTCGACGAAAGTAATGAACAAAGTCTCTAGTCTTCATTTTCCAAATCATGATCGGTGTCTTGGGAGTATAATGATTATATTCTAATCAAATGAGGGGTGGTCATCTTTGGTCGACTAGTTTTTGCATAAAGAACCAAACAATGATCTACCATTTGTCAACCAAGTTGAACCTAAATGTTAAACCAACTTTTTCTCAAAAGTTAGTTTACCATGAATTTAACCTGGGTTTGGGTCTTCTAAAGTTTGACAAGTCATTTGAGGCGATGGTCACTACCAAAAGGATGGTAGGCCGTCTTTCTACTACTCAGAAGAAGATTCAAGAAGAAATCCATTGCCAACCGTCTTGAGCCTAAAAGAATTCAATTATTGATTAGCCTGTCAAATGATCACACTCCACACTGGGGCAGTTTTTAAAAAAAGATTAGTCCCTATTGAGCTCCCAATGAACATGACATTAAAAAAAATCCTCCATAAAAGGGAAAGCAAAAAAAAAAAAAAAAGGAAAATGTAGAAAAAGGAGAAAAAGAAAGAAAATGAAAAGGGACATGCTTAAGATGTGATCCTTGACCTAGGATTACCTTTTTTAAGATCAGTAAAGTTTGAACCATATTGCACCTTTTCTTCTCTAACCAATACCTTAGGCCTACATCACGATCCAAATAAAAGTCCTAGTCAGATTGGTATATACACTGTTGCTTCAAATGATTTGTCAGACTCAATGTTGAGTCCAAACTACGTAGTGACTTAATCCTGAAAAGGTACGTAGGCAGTTTGTTCAAATAACAAGTTCGGTCAACACTTTGTGAATATTACGTCCCAAATTGGGGCAGAATTTGTTGCTATGAGATGGGATTTTTGAGCCTTGGTTTCCTTATTCTTATTAAAACCTAAATCCCTAGCCTACATTTCGTCCCGTGTTTTAAAGTGCACCTTGAGGTTGGAATATTGATCAAATTATTCAATAAGACACTAGACATAAAGTTGATCTGAGCCAGAAAGGAACTTTGGTTACGGGGTCAATGAAAAAAGAGAAAAGAGAAAAGAGAAAAAAGGGGTTCTGCTCACTGATGTGATTCCCTAAGTCAGTAGCAAGGCTATAAAATACTGGTAAAGTTGTTTCCTGTTAAGCAAGCATAGAAGGGCAAACTTGAGCATTCCATTCATACCCCTAATGAGGTTGAATTATCTGATTGCATGTTTATTCATTTAAATTTCAAATCGATTCTAAAACATTAAGGATGTAATCTAAATAAAGCCATTGCCTAGAAAATATATGATGAATGGGACTCGCCACCAAATGCATCAACTAGGGCAGGTTTTATGACAAGTTTTAGGAGAGCCAATTCATAAATTCTCTTACTCGAGTGGAATTTGAAAATATGGCCAGGATCAGTTATAGACGCATGTAACTGGGGCAGATTTCATGTTGAATCTCATTGGAGTCAGGTCGGGTACCTTCATGACTGAGTAAAATTTGAGAACATGGCCGAGAGCAGGCACAAACCAATTTAACTGGGGCAGATTTCATGTTGAGCTTCATGGGAACCAGTTCGGAGACATTCACCTCAAATTGGAATTCAAAGATATAACCAAGATCAGAGATTGGGTTCATGATTACAGGCGCATTGGAAAAAGAAATCTCATACATTATCATGCATTTCATGCATTGCATAGGAAATAAAATGCATACATTTTGCATTAACATGCACACTCATGTCCACATTTAGGCATTGTCAGTAGCAACATGCATACAATGGAGCACCATTCATACGTGTTTGGTTGAATGAGTTTTTGAACGATCATCTGGCATACTTGACTGAGCAATATCTGAAAACTGAGGAAGCTGACCCCAGGCACATAAAGAGTTACCTGGAAACTGGGGCAACTCACCCCAAGCACAAATTGACATACTTTGAAATTTGGGCAGTTGGCCTCAAGAACAAAGGGAATAGTTTATTTTGAAATGTACTTCAGCACCTAGGTTCTCAAACTCGGTGCAAGTCATCACAATGTACTTTGGCATCCAGGTTCTTAAACTCAGTGCAAGTCATCACAATGTACTTCGGCACCCTAGTTCTCAAATCCAGTGCAAGTCATCATAATTTACTTCGGCACCTAGGTTCTCAAACCCAGTGCAAGTCATCATTATGTACTTCAGCACCCAGGTTCTCAAACCCGGTGCAAGTCATCACAATATACTTCGGCACCTAGGTTCTCAAACCTAGTGCAAGTCATCATTATGTACTTCGGCACCCAAGTTCTCAAATTTAGTACAAGTCATCATCATGTACTTCGGAACTTAGGTGCTCAAACTCGGTGCAAGTCATCACCATGAACTTCGGCATTAGGGTGCTCAAACCTTGTGCAAGTCATTCCCCTGTGCTTCGGCATTTGGGTTCAAAAAAAATCATTAGGCATTACACATCATGTAACATGCATCATTACCATGCAACATGCGTCCATGCATCCCAGCGTGCATACATATAGCAACATACATTCATCATTTAATCATGCTTGTCTAGCTAGGTAAGATTTTGTACATCCCTTTTAATATTGGTGTGAGCAATCCTAGTTTGGAAACCGGGGCAGTTGACCCCAGACACAGAATGACCTCCTTTGAAACTAGGGTAATTGGCCCTAGAAACAAATGAAATCATTTACTCTAAAATTATACTTCGGTGCTCGGGTTCTCAAACCTGGTGCAAGTCATCACCATGTATTTCGATACTCAGGTTCTCAAACACGATGCAAGTCATCACTATGCACTTCGGCGCTAGGGTGCTTAAACCTAGAACAAGTCATTTTCATGCACTTCGGCACTTGGGTGCTTGAACCCAGTGCAAGTCATTTTCGTGTGCTTCGGCATTAGGGTGCTCAAACCTAGTGCAAGTCATTTTCATGTGCTACGACACTAGGGTTCTCAAACTCAGTGCAAGTCATTTTCATGTGCTTCGGCACTAGGGTTCTTAAACCCAGTGCAAGTCATTTTCATGTGATTCGGCACTAGGGTTTTCAAACTTGGTGCAAGTCATTTTCATGTGCTTTGGCACTAGGGTTCTCAAACCCAGTGCGAGTCATTTTCATGTGCTTCGGCACTAGGGTTCTCAAACTCGGTGCAAGTCATTTTCAGGTGCTTTGACGTTTGGAATCTCAGGATTTCATTCCCAATTGATCATCCCTAGCGGAGTAACTTTGAACACTACACTTGAGGACATTTTCCAAGAGATCTTAGGATTTCATTCCCGATTGATCATCCTCAAAGGAGTAACTCTGAGCCCTATGCTTGAGAACATTGTCCAAGAGAACTTGGGATTTCATTCCCGATTGATCATACCTAGTGAAGTAACTTAGAGCCCTACATTAGAGGATATTTTCCAAAGAATCTCAGGATTTGAACCCGATTGATCATCCCCATCAGAACAACTATGATTCAAACCTAAAAAGACATCCTTTCCAAAGAACTTCAGGGTAGCCTACGCCTGAATGATTATCTATCACTCATGGCATGGCCCAAGATACCCTCCTGAGGCGCGTAAGCTCGGATTGAATATTCCGAGACACGTTACCCTCTCGTGATGCATAAGCTCTGATTGAATATTTCAAGGCACATCATCCCCTCTTGAGGCGCATAAGCTCGGATTGAATATTCTGAGGCCCGTTACCCTCTTGTGATACACAATCCCGAATTGAATATTTCGAGGCATGTCACCCTCCTTGATGTGCAAACTCAGATTGAATATTCTGAGGCTCGCCATCTCCCCCTCGATGCGCAAGCACTAGTTCAAAATTTTGAGGTCACCTCACCCTCATAACTCGGATTCCTATATTTGACACACTACATCTCTTTAGTCTCAACCCCTACATCCGACCCAGATTACTAACCCCCGCTAACTTCTAACCAAAAATTGCTAACCACTAACTTCTCTAGAATAAATGCAACCTTCTCATCCAACCCTATCTGCCATCTCCCCCTTCCTATTTGACGAAAACGACACCTGATTGACCCATAGGCACTAAATAGTGGTGTGGCCTGGTTAAAATAGGTGTCTTTTATCTTTACATGCTTGTTGCTACAAATAACGTAGGAGAGTTCCTACTGTTACTTTGAAGCAACAAATCCTACAAAGAGGGGCAGTTGTCGACACCCCAATTTTAACTAGGCTACTCCGAGAAGACCCGGCACATAAAGTTGACATCATGCCTCAAAAATTGGAGGACCCTTCTGAGAGACCCAAATCAAGTTTCAATTTATTTTCACTGAGTCTCTTTGTTTTTGTTGAGTCCCGTTTTTGTTTTCAATGAGTTTAGTTGTTTTTTCCGAATCCCAATTTGTTCTAATGAATCTCATTGTGTCTATCGAGTCCCAACTTTGTCTCCATGAGTCTTGGAGTTTCAATTGAGTCCCAGTGCCTGCACCGAGTTTCGTTTCTTTTTCAATGAGTCTGGTTGTTTTTACCGAGTCTCGTTGTCTTTATCGAGTCCCGACGTGTTTTCATCGAATTTCGGGCATCTTAAGAAAATGGAGTCCGGGTCCCCCAATTTTTGGGAATCAAATATTATTAAATTGGATTTTTCATTTTTAGAAAAAAACAATGGGGCAATAAAAAATAATAAACAATAAAAATGAAAATAAGTGAAAAATGGTAGGTTTAGGGTTTTAATTTTTTTTTTCTTTAGGGGTAGGTAGCCTATAAAGGCTCGCTACAAGGGGCACCGAAAAAGAAGAGGAAATGCAAATTTTATTTTATTTTTTTGGCTTTCGGCTCTCTTATTTCTCCACAACCCTCTCCCAGACCTCTCCTAGATCCTCCCAGCCACCCTCCTATCATCATCCCCATCTCCCTCACAGCTCCCAAACTCTCAGATCAGTCGCCAAAGCCCCTCACCATAACCCCCACACGGCCGCACCTCCGCCATCCTTTGGCGCAACCACCCAACACCACCTTCATCTCCAAGTAGTAGCGGCAACACCTCGTGACCATTTGCAGAGCCTCTCCCTCATCTCTCTCATCTCCCTTATCTCCATCATCTCCTTCATCCCTCGTCAGCTTAACAACCAGCAGCAGCGGTAGCCATCAGGTCACAGCAAATCACCCCTCACCCTCGCGGCTGCTCTATATCGCCAGCTAGTCGTCACCACCTTCTGGGAGCCATCGCCTCCATCATCACCGAGCATCCCACCACCTCCACCCTCCTACAGACCCAGCAACCAACCTCACCACCTCTTAGAAAAACGAGCTCCATTCTCCCTCTGCCTCTCTCTCGACCACTCAAGCTCACCTCCTCGGGGCTTAGATCTGTTGATTGTGGTTTGTGACAAGGCACTGTGCTGGCTTTGCCATCTTTTCCACTTTGTTTGGCTCATCAGGGATATTTTTGCTCGCGTCGCTGCTTTGAGCCTCTCCCTCACTCTCAATCACATATGTAGCAACACACACACACACTCACGACTCTCCATTTACCCAACATAGCGAGCCAGTAATGGCCCAACCATCTCTCAGCTATTCCCCCTTCATAGCACAACCGCCATCCTCCCAGCTGCATTTTCGGCTATCCACAACACCACCACTTGCGCGCATCACCGCCCCTCCATCCTCACCTGCATCACGATGGCATTGTGATGGTCTCGATGACAAAAGTTCCGCTGCCAGTAGCGTAGCACAGCCACAACAGCGCTAGAGCTCGTGAGCACTGTTCACCGCCAACCCAAAGCCATCTTGAACATTCAACATTGAGCCTCTGCAGGTATTCTCATTTTCTATTTCTCCCTTTTGGCTCTAGGCTCAGCCATGGCTAAACCTCACCCCAAAGATCTTGATTGAATCAGTTTTGAGGTGACGGTTGGGTGAGATCTTCATTCATCACGGCAGGTGAATGTAAACTTGTTTTCGCGTGGCTATTGATTTTTCAGTTTGGTTGAAAATTTGTTTGCGGGTTTAGATTTTCACCGCCTACTTTGCTGTCAAGTTTTTTATTCTCTCACTTATTGAAGTTTCGTAAATCCCTGCCACCTGTTTGATAAAATGCTTGAACTAGACTTGCCTAAATGTTGTTTCTTTGGTTTCCATGGTATTTGGCATGTTGGGTATTTGTGCTTGTTCGGATTTATTAGAATTGTCGCATCAGGTTTTTTATATGTTGGTTCTTGATTGGTTTGGGGATGAGTAGCATAGTTCACAATTCCTCGTTGATGCTTTCGAAAAATGTGTTGATAATGTGGGAACTTGTTTGATGCATGCAAGCTGTTTGATAAAATGCCAGAGAGAGATGTTGAGTTTTGGAGTTTGAGTTTGGCACCACTTACATATACTCATGCACGCCCTAGTATTTAGACACATTCATGCACACATTTACACTTACAACCACACTTTTCACATGTTGTTTACATACATCCATGTACACACATGGATCATCATCCATCCATGCGCGCCCATCCATGCGTATTCATGCACGCACTTACACACACCACACATGCGTGCTCCTTCTTGTTTATACACACGTACACTCATGCAGTACATCATAACTCGTGACCTCACCCATACATACATATGCATGCATTCACATACACTTACCATGCACATACACACACATGCATGCACACATTCATATACACTCACATGCACATGCATAGACATGCAAACATGCATTCACATACACACACATTCACATTCATGCACAAGCATGCATGCACTGACACTTGAACATACATGCACGTGCATAGGCATATACATGCATGTAGTGGACATAATCACATACTCATACACCTGCGTGCATGCAACCCACCTCATGCATTCCGATATCACCCATGACATCATCATGTAGGTCATTGTCCATTCATGCATGCATGGCATGAGTGTTCTAGTCCAGGCCTTCCATCGTGCCATTATTCATTCATACATGTGTGCACGCATATGCATGTTCATGTGTGCGCCCATCCATCACGTATCATGCATATGTGCATGCCCATTCGTGCCTCACACGCATACGCATATTCATGCGTCGATGTCATCGTTCATTCATGCACATAGACATGTGCATATGCTCATTTGTACATATATTCGAGCACGTGCTCAATCATGCACGTACATACATTCATGCATGTGCATATCCCCGCACGCACACACATTCATGCACGTACCCAATCATGCATGCACGCGCGTTCATGCACGTGCTTATCCATGCATACACATGGTCATGCATTCGTGATCACACATGCATTATGCATCATTCATGCATACTAGCATACACCTGAACACACACAACCCACGCGTAAGGCAACATGTGTTGATTCATGGTTTCGACCAAGACCTTAAATTGGTTTTTTCCTGGGGGACCGGTCGGTGCTCAACCGGCTCCTCTCCCGAACCGGTTCACGTCGGTTTCCTCCATTTCACTTGTATATTATTTTTTTTATATCCAGAAAATTCACAAAAATCACAAAATCTCAGAAAATCCCAAAAATTATTTTTACACTTTGATTTCCATAGTTTTTATTTGTGCTATTTCGAAGTTTGGGAAAAATCACAGAAAAATCACAAAAAAGGTTTTCACACTTGGAAAAAAATCAAAAAAAAAATTTTAGGCACAAAAAATCATTTCCATCCCGAACAAATTTCAAAAACTCCCGGAATAATATTTTCCTACTTAGAAAAACCTATAGATTTCAAAATCCCTGGGAGCATACTTCATACTCTATTTTCTTGACTTTCCTTTCCGATGATTGCAACCAAGGGTATATACTCTTTGGAGTATTGGATTGCCCCGGTTATGAGAAAATACATATATAGTATTTTTATTCTTTTGATTTTTGAAAAGGAGTAATTTTGACAGGCTTATTAGATTTATTTTGGGGATAGTTTTTAATTATTCTATTACCGTTCATAAGAACGGGCGCATAGGGGGGGCTAATGCCTTCCCCTCGCGTAACCGTACTCCTGAGCTCGACTCGGGTGATGCATACCGATTCTACCCCTAATGGGGTAGCAATCAAGTATTCTAATCGCACTTCAAAAGGTTAGTGGCGACTCCATCACACATTATTTTTTCCCGAAAATATATTTTTCAAAATCACACATCCATTTTTCCCAGTTCGCAGTCGCATCCATTTTTTGCCAGAGAGTTGATTCTCTGGCCGGGTCTAGGACGTCACGACACACTTGATCTTCTACATTAAACTCCATTTTTTGGCAGTGAGTATTTGCATAGCTTTTCTACCGACTCTGAGCTACACTGATTCAGTTTTAATAGGACAGACTTTATCGTACACCTACTGCACTAATTCTGGTCTCAAAACTCGCCTCTCACCCATTTCATCCTAGTATAGTGGAGAACGACACCTCCTACAATATAACGCCTCATATGGTGTCATGTCGATGCTGGTCTGATAGTTGTTATTATACACAAACTTAACCAGTGGCATATACTAGGTCCAACTACCCCCAAAATCCAGCATGCATCCTCGCAGCATATTTTCAAGTATCTAGATCGTCCTCTCTGTCTGCCCGTCAGTCTGTGGATGAAAGGTTGTGTTGAATGATAACTGAGACCCCAAAGCCTCCTGTAAGCTCCTCCAAAATCATGATGTAAAACGTGGGTCATGGTCTGAAACTATGGATACTCACACTCCATGGGATCGAACTATCTCCTGAATATAGATCTCTGCCAGTCTATTCATAGGGTGGCTAACTTTAATAGGTAAGAAGTGGGTTGTCTTCGTCAGCTGATCTACAATCACCCAGATAGCATTCTGACCATGTAGCACCAACGGTAATCTTGTCACTAAATCCATAGATATGTGGTCCCACTTCCACTCAAAAATGTGGAGTGGCTGCAACTGTCTTGCCGGCCTCTGGTGCTCAACCTTTATCTTCTGACATGTCAAACACTGCTCCAAGAATTTGGCTACCTCCCTCTATATGCCACTCCACTAGAATGATTCCCGTAGGTCCCGATACATTTTAGTATTGTCCAGATGAATTGTGTATAGGGGTCCATATGCCTCCTCTAGGATAGTTCTCCTAATCTCAGCATCTGTAGGTACGCACGGTCTGGTATGAAACAGTAGGGCTCCATCATCTGATATACTGAACTCCTCCTCTTGTCCATCCTATACTTTCTCTATCAACTCTACCAACTCTACGTCATTCCTCTGGGCAGTTTTAATTCTTTCTTGCAAAGTAGGCTGTAACACCAGGTTGGAAATGAATGCCTGGTGATCACCCTCTATCAGCTCCACGCCTAACCTCTCCAAATCCATTTGAATAGGATGCTGAATCACCATTGTTGACATCGCTGCACCTGCTGCTTTCCGGCTTAGTGCATCAACCACCACGTTTACTTTTCCTGGGTGGTAGCTAATGGTTCAATCATAATCTTTAATAAGCTCTGGCCATCTCCTTTGTCTCACATTCAATTCTTTTTAGGTGAAGAAATACTTCAAACTTTTATGCTCAGTGAAGATTTTGCATTTCCCACCATAAAGATAATGCCTCCAGATTTTTAGAGCATATACCACTGCAGCTAACTCTAGATTGTACAGAGGGTAATTCTTTTCATACTCTTTAAGATGTTGAGATGCGTAGGCAATGACCTTTCTATGCTACATCAATATGCACCCGAGTCCCCTCAGGGACGCGTCGCTATATATCACAAAACCATCATCTCCTAATGGGATAAATAATACCAGTGTAGTGACCAGCCGCTACTTCAACTCCTAGAAGCTTTGTTCACATTCATTGGTCCAATCAAATCACACATTTTTCCTCGTGAGTTGTGTTAGTGGACCTGATAATTTGGAGAAGCCATCCACAAAATGCTAGTAGTACCCTGCCAGACCTAGGAAGCTTTTGACATCCTAAACATTCACTGGTTTCACCCAACTCACTATTACCTCTATTTTACTCGAATCAACTGATATACCATCCCCGGAGATCACATTCCCAAGGAAAGTAACCTGCCTCAACCAAAATTTACATTTCTTGAATTTTGCATATAATTTCTTTTCCCTTAACACATGTAACACCAGCCTCAGATGATCCTTGTACTCCTAAAAAATTTTCGAGTAGACCAATATATCATCAATGAATACCACAACAAACTAGTCTAAGTATTGATGGAACACCCGATTCATTAAGTCCATAAACACTGCCGATGCATTAGTCAATCTGAATGACATTACCATGAACTCGTAGTGCCCGTACTTGGTTTGGAATGCTGTCTTCGAAATGTCCTTTGCTCTAACTTTTACCTGGGATATCCTGATCGAAGGCCAATCTTGGAGTAGACCCGGGTCCCACGAAATTGATAAAATAAATCATCTATTCTGGGAAGAGGATATTTATTTTTGACTGTCAGTTTGTTTATTTCTCTATAATCTATGCACATCCTCATGGTCCCATGTTTCTTTCTCACGAATAGAACCAATGCTCCCCAAGGCTGCTGGGTCTCATAAACCCTTTATCCAGCAACTCTTGCAACTGATCTTTCAATTCTTTCAATTCAGCCGGAGCCATATGGTATGCTACTTTAGATATCGGTGCCGACACTAATAGTAGATCTATGGTAAATTCAATCTCCCGATCTGGTGGTAAAGCAGGTAATTCTTCTGAAAACACATCTGGAAATTCTCTAACTACTGGAATATCTTCCTATTTCAATTCTTCCTCTGGCATCTCCTCAATATAAGCAATGTACCCCTGGCAACCACCCTGAAGTAGTCTCCCTGCCTGAATAGCTCATACTAATTGCGGTGAGGCATGCACACGTGAACCCACAAATCTGAATTCTTGCTCACCTGGGGGGGGGGGTCTGAAAATCACTTCTTTTCAATGACAATCTATGTTGGCATGATTTGCTGCCAACCAGTCCATACCTAATGATTCAGTCAGTGTGGCTGCTGAAAATTCAACTTCTAACAGTTATGCCTTAACCCCAATTACTTTAACATATCCCAATGGCACGAAAGAATGGGTGGCACCTGTGTCAAATAAAACAACAATTTTATATGGTAAAGTAATAAGTGTACCTATAACAACATCTCTGGCAGCCTCAGCGTCTCACGATGTCAATGCATAAACTCTCGCCAGTGCTGTGTTCTTTTGCTAACCTCCACGGGGCACCTGATAACCACCCCGGAACGGTCTATAAGCTGGTGCGTGGGTCGGTGGGGCCTGACATGACCAAGCCCTATGACCAGGTCTCCCACGCCGATAGCAGACGTTCTCTCCTCTTCTACACTCTCCCAAGTGCCTCCTAGGATAGATGGGGTAAGTTTGCTCACCCTGAAACCCTTGGTGTCTTGTCATTTACCTCTAACCTCCATTGAATCGGTCTCTTTTCCATGGACCCTGGATTGAACCCACCTTAAATCCCGGAGGCGTGGGCTTCTTTCTCTTGCTCAGTACTCCCACATCTATCTGTTCACTCTCCTCTGCTACTGTGGCTCTGTCAACAAGCTCAGAGAAGTCCTGCATTTTTAGAACCGCCACCATATATATATATATATATATATATAGATATATATAGATATATCTCGCCTCAAGCCCCTCTCAAACATCCTAGCCTTCTTAGTTTCATCTGGCACTATATGTGGAGCGAATCATGACAGCTTGATGAATTTCGCTGCATACTGCTGAACTATCAACAACCCCTGAGTTAAATTCAAAAATTCCTGTACTTTAGCCTCTCGGATAGTGGCAGAAAAATATTTGTCAACGAATATATCTCTAAATCAGCTCCAAGTCATAGGCACTAGTATGGACCTCTGCTCCTCCAGTAATGTAGTAGCGTCCACCATCTCTCAACCTCTCATATCAGCTTGTACGTGGCATACAGGACCCTCTGCTCGTCGATGCAGTAAAGCACCATCAGTACTTTCTCCATCTCTTGCATCCAGTTCTCAGTAACTGCAGGATCAGTTGCTCCATAAAATGCTGGAGGATTCATTTTCATAAACATCTCTATCATACACCACTACGTTGCCGACGGACCTCCTTGCTCCCTGGAGCTCCATGCAATCTCAGCCATTACTTGCTGAGCTACGCTGCGCAACATAGCATCTAAGTCTCTGCCTCCCATGCCAGATGACCCTACTCCATCATAATACTAATCTAACTAAAATACCCCATACCTTCTATTACTAATTTAAGGTCTAGTCTTACCATATGGATATAGAAACCAACGATAGTTTACTATGGTTTTCCTGAAATTATCATCCTAGGAAAAACACAAAAACCACCTCGAAGTTCCTGCTTCCATGACTGCAGAACAGAACCCTAAACTCTCATCTTAATTTCCCCAACATTAACTCACTGATATTCTGCTCTATCCTTCACAAAACTCCATTCCTATATTCTGGTATTTTTTTTTTCCCACTATACTCTAAATTCTACAAAACTTAGCAACTTGGCTCTGATACCAAATTGTAATGACCTAAAGTTTTATACCATTTTCCTAAAAAAAATATGCTATGAAATATACTACTCTGATATCCCTATAATATCTACTGAAATACTCCTATGCAGCAAAAAACATAAAACTGTACAATCAATATTTACAATACCAGAATTCTGTATTTCCCCAAAATATACATATATGAATACATGTCTCCTAGTAACATCTACCAAAAATCCTAAGATCTACCCAAAAACACATCTCCTTGAAAACACTTACCCTACGAACAGGGCAGTGCAAAAGACCTTTCTATCTACGAGCCTGATCTGTTTGTCTAGCCGGATCACCTGAAAAATGTTAAATCACTGGGATGAGATAACTCTCAGTAAGACAAAATATGTTATCACTAGTCTGTGTCAATTGAGTTTACATGAATAATATACTGATAAATAACTAAAATTGAGATATCATGAAAAATATATACCCTGAACACACACCTATGTGATTTAAAATACAACTGTAATATCTGAGCTTTCTATTTATTCATACTTCTAATATTATAGTATATCTGATGCTATTCTGTAAAACTGTATACATATAAAAAATTGTGAAAACTACCCTAGAAAACTGTATGTCATGATTTAACCCCTCATGACAAGGATGTGCGGCCCGTAGGCGAGACTTAACTCTAGCTGGCCTACCAGGCAAGTCAACTAAAACTCTATCAATCATCAGACTAGCCATCTGCAATCCCTCCCAAGGCACGGTATCTAATATCTACCTTGTCAAATCGGCCACCTTAACCCAGACTCTTGGGGAGCCTGCAATCCCTCCAAGGCACGATTGATGGAAACTCACACACTATATGAGATATGTGGTTACACTCTAATATGAAATAGCTATGGTACCGTGCTCTGCTGACTGAATTTGAACTGAACTGATTCATCTGGGTGTGATACTTTATAATACTATTCTATATAATTATCTTACTATTTTACTATGATTCTAATATATCTGAAATAACCATAACATTATAATAACTAATTTGAATATGCTATATAATCTGAATAATCTGTAATATCTGAATGTACTGTAAAATCTGAATGTTATGGTTTTGAAGCTTGTATATCATGGTATTTTGAAAATACTGTAAAATATCTTTCCGTGTGTATACTATAAATCATAATACTGTAAAGCTAGTAAAACTTGTTTTTGTGCATAAATATTGTAAATCATAATATTCTGAAAACTATATAAATTCTGTGTTGATTTGATAATAGTTCATGCCACACAACTGAATAAATAAATATCTCATATTCTAAAAACTGTATTTTTTGATATACAAATAATTTGTGAACTTAATGATAATCTGGAAAACATAAAATTTACTACCTTTTAACATCTGTAGCTCATATTCTAAAATACATATAATTTACTGGTAAAACATTCTAAAATTTCTAGCATAACATATTTCTCTTACATGGCTAATTGAACTCGTCTACTGATCCTAACTCACGCCCACGACGTTCATAATTACAAAATCCTAAAATTATATACATATATATTTTCCTGTCAATCAAATGAATTCTCATAATAATTTTCATACACACATTTCCTGAATTTATTAACTATTTATTATTTACTTGGGTTCCTGGAAACATCCACTAGGTTCCCTAACCTGCCTGTAGTATAAGTGTCAAAACCTTGAATTCATAACACCCAAATTTAATCATCCTAAACATTAGTATAACAATACTAAAACCAAATCTAGGTTTAGAAAAACCTACAAACCAAATAACCCTTAAATAACCTACTTACCCTGATTTTGGGATGGTGCCCAAACTTCTCAAATCAAAATTCTGCTTCGGCTAATTTGTAGACAATCTCCTCAGGATCAACATGGTAACTTATGATCATCGAACCAGGGAGAAACGGGGCCTGAATCCTAGAGGGAAGGTGAGAGCACCGAATTTCAAGAGAGAGAAAGGGAAATGCAGCTGAATTCTCACCAAAATCTGATTTTTCCACCTATTTATAAACGACTTGACACGTGGCTTCGTTGACGAGACACATGGCCTCGTCGACAAGGCAAAGAAGGTAGTTTTTCGACGAAGGTAAGGATCCCATTGATGAACCAATGGGTCCAAAACAGCCCCTCTCGGTATCTCTTCGTCGACGAAACACTGAACTTCGTCCACGAACCATATAAGGGAGTTCATCGACGAAGCCAGGGCATTCGTCGACGAACCCTGCTTTACTTATTTTGAATTTTCCTTTTCCTCTTTATTTAATTACTATTATTTTTCGGGTCTTTACAATTAAGTAGAATGCTTGAAGAGAAAGACCCTCACTAATAGTTTTTTTGATTTTCTATCAATATATTGTTGCAATTATACATAAATGAGTAAATAAATAAAAACCAAAATTATACAAATAAATTAGTAATGGAATAATTAATAATAATACTAGTAGTAGTACTAATATAAAATAATTATAATAATATCACAATTTTAAAAAATCGTCATTAAATAGGCCCAACAAGTATAATTGTACAAAAAAAATATATTTTTATATTAATATATAAAATAAATAAATAAAACCCTTTAATTATTTTATAAAAGATCATTTTAATAAAATATTGATGTTATCATTTAATTATTATCAAAAAAAATAAGACTAAAATAGTCAAATGGAAAATTTAGCCAAAATATTAGTGATGGATTGGTAAAACCGTCACTAATACTCTAATTATTAGTGACGATTTTCAGACACCGTCACTAATAGTTGCTGTATTGAAAATATATAACTATATCTACTAACTATTAGTGATAGTTTAACAAGTATTAGTGACAGTTTAAGACCGTCACTAATGGTTTGAAATATTTTAGCCCTAATCCGCGCTGATTTTCCCCACGTCTCCCCCCAAAACCCTCGAAAACCCTCCTCCCCTTCATTTGTGCTTCAGCCTTCTCCTCTCCACTTGTTGGCTCCACCACATTTGCCGCTGCCACCATCGCCTTTTGTCGCCGCCGTCGTTGCCTCTTGCCGCCGAACGCCCCACCCTTCTTCGCCAAATGCCCCACCGTAGGTGCGTCATCTTCTTCTTCTTCTTCTTCTTCTTCTTCTTCTACCTTTTTTATTGTAATATTTCTATGCATTCAACATTTTTTTTTGGGTCTTGTTTAGTTTTTTGTTTTCCTAGATACGATTTTCTAGTTTTTTTTATTTTCTGTTGTATATGTGTGTGTGTGTGTGTGTATGTATGTATGTATGTATGTATGTATGTGTGTGTGTGTGTGTGTATGTATGTATGGATGTATGTATGTATGTGTGTGTATATATATTTAAAGAGATCATAGTGTTTCAAAGCTTACCATTATATCTTTTTTTTTTCTCGTTTTGTACCACTTATATCTTTCAGTCATAAATTGAATTAGTTGATTAGGCCTTTCATTGGGCTGTCTAGTCCCTTTACCAAAAAGGGTTAAAAAAAATCACCCACTCCCTAGTCGCCACTTAAAAAAATCACCCTAGCCTCTAATTCCAAAAATCGCTTCTTCCAAGCCTCAACCCTCACCTCAGCTTTCACCTTTGCGCACTCCAAATCCTTCATCTTATTCTTTAAAAAAGCAACAACCTCCTTCTCACCTTCACGAGAACTCCTCGAAGGCCCCAATAACGTCCCGCACCCCTTGTTCCTCCTCTTTTCCCTATCACTCATTACTCTATTATCCCCTCGCAAATGAAATATTGTCTCTTTGAACATTTTTTTAGGTCTTCCAATTGATCTTCAAGCAAGCATTTAGTGAGCACTAGCTCTCCATTCTGCTCTCCATTCGTGAGTGATCTTCTGGTGAAGATCGCACTTATATAGGAGCATTGATCAAGTGTAGGCACTCAATAAATGCTTGCTTGAAGATCAATTAGAAGACTTGAAGAAAAAGCACAAAGACGCTAAAGAGACGATCATTCATTTGCGAGAGGATAACAGAGTAGTGAGAGATAGGGAAAAGAGGAGGAAGGAAGGATGTGATAGGTTATTGGGGCCTTCGAGGAGTTCTCGTGAAGGTGAGAAGGAGACTGTTGCTTATCTGAAGAATAAGATGAAGGATTTGGAGTGCGTGAAGGTGAGAGCCGAGGCTGAGGTTGAGGCTTGGAAGAAGCGGTTTGTGGAATTAGAGGCTAAGGTTTTGTGCCTGGAAGAGGATATGGCTTTGTTGATGAGGTGGGGAAATGAAGTACAAAATAGGGCCCATGTATGTGCGCAAAGGTTTCAAGCTTAGTTGAATTGTGTTTTAACTTTTATCCTGGTAATATTTTTTTAGAGTTTCTTTACATTGCTTTGTTTCCATTTGTTCCCTAATCCAATATTGCATATATTGAATTTGACCCATTTAAACCCTAATTGTTTATTTCCAACTTATCTCCTTCTTCATTAACAAAGCCTCAAAATCATTATTAAAATAAAATCTCCTACTAACTAAATCCTTTGAGATATTTACCCAAGTATTTTGCATGATTAATACCCTCAAGTCTCCCTTAGAGTAATAAAGTTTCAAATGTACACATCACCAAAGGCATCCCTATTCCATCTTTTCCTATATGTCTTATGAGATCACCACGACAACCTACTATCCATATTGTATTAAATAATTATATCTCTTAGATGGATAGTTTATATTTTGAGAAGAACTATATTGGAATATACTGAATCGCTTAAATATCCTGGATTGCATATTTATTTGGAACGCCAACTGCATGGCTGATGCAATGACTTGTGTATTGCATGCTGATAGTTCAGGTAATAGGAGTGTATGCTAATTGAACTGAATGTCACATGCATGGTTGATGCAGTGACTTGTGTATTGCATGCTGGTAGATATCTTTAGGTTCTCACATACTTAATCTGAATTACTTGCTGTAAACAACCAGGTTTTCAGAGCATGTCTTTATGGGAAATGTTCTATTTATAGAAAACATATTGCCTAAATTTCATTAGAATTTTCCCAAAATAATCAAAAGTCTGTAAACCATGCGCTAAAATGAGCATGCTATACTGCATGCTAAAATATTCTTGAAAGTGACGTTTGTATTTCAATCAAGTCCTGAATTGTCTAATGTGGATAGTTTTCATGGAGTTCATTTAACAATTTAGCATCATAAATTTATTATATGAACTGATAAGAGTGTTTTTTACATATAGGGCCTTTGTGTAAGGATTCCACATCGGGTGTACAGTATAGACATCCTTGCCGTATAAGGATAATTTGAGTTCCAAATAAATGAGGCGTCTTTTAGAACACCTAATTACACAAAACATCAAATTAAGAAGATGTGAATATGAAAAGGATTAATAGAAGCACCTCAAGATCAGTGGATGGGTCTCTCGTGAAGATGAGTACATTTTAGCAGAGTCATTAAGAGGCTATCTTTATAGCAGTGGGTAAATGAAAACAATTCCTGATATTATCCTCGAAAGCAAAACCAGATATATATCATGTGAGATATTGGCAAACCTTGCCAGTGTCCTTGACACCACAAATTAGAATCTGGAGGAGTTGACGATAAAATAGAACGAGCAACCCATGTCGTTTTAAGTAGAATGTTTGAAGAGAAAGACCATCACTAGTAGTATGAAATTATCTGCTATCTTAACCTTTATAAGTCGACTCAAGATCCCCAAAAGGGGTGGATTATTAGTGTCAGTTTTACAAACCGCCACTAATATAGTGGATTATTAGTGACGGTTTTTTAAAACCGTCCCTAATAATGCACGTTAATGATTGAAAAATCTTTGTTTGATTGGTTGAGTTTAGAAGACGAGCTACGGTCTTTTGTTAGGTGTTTGGGTGCTTGTGAGCTAGTTGGAATTCCGATGTGTAGAAAAGTATCTGATCAAGAAAGAATGCATAGGGAAGGTTGCGATTCCTCTGCATCGAGGGATCCTATCCTTCATGAAGGTAGAGACAGTAAATGAATGGAGCAACGAGTATGAAGATTTCCCTTTGGATATGGAGGTTCAACCTATTGATGCAAGTGAAACTAATGTGAAATTAAAAGTAGAACCAATGGTTCCACCCAAAAAGGGTGAAAGCAGTTGTCATGACCCAATCGTATGAAGGAGTACTCTAAGACCGTTACCATGGTGTCATGACAGGCTGTCCTGAGAAGCAGTAGCATCGAGAAGCACTGGTCGGTAAAGGAAGAAACCATAATACAAAATATTACTTACCTCTGAAATCCTTCACATGGTATGGTTTGAAACCTTGATCCTTCTCTTGGCTTTGATCATCATCTTCTAATTTCACATGATGATGATTAAACAGTGGGTATTTCCTCCTGCAGGCAGTTGAGTCAAAGACCATAATATGAAACACCATGTTTCCTTCGTACCTGAACTTTCTGTGAAAATAATTTCAAGATCATTTTCTTTTAAAATGTCGCATTATGATATCTCATAGAGTACTCCTTCATGCGATTGGGTCATGACAACTGCTTTCACCCTTTTCAGGTGGAACCATTGGTGCCACTTTTGATTTCACATTAGTTCACTTGTATCACTAGGTTGCACCTCCGTATCTGTAGGGAAATCTTCATACTCATTGTTCCATTCATTTACCGTCTCTACCTTCATCTTGGAAGGTCCTTCAGTACGCTTGTTAGGATTCCTTGATGCAGAGGAATCGCAACCTTCCCTGTGCATTCTTGCTTGATCAGATAATTCGCTACATGTAACGCCCCGAACCCCTAAACTCAGGTCTGGTGCATTATACCTGATGAAATCCTAATAATCCATAAACCATAACATACTCAGCAGAAAACATAAACATAATCTCCATACATATAATACCATAATATCATAATACAGTAATACCAAAGTTTACTATATTCTATCTATAAATCCATAAAATCCATCCACCACTTACATTTCCATAATACATACATCTCCAGAACATCTCAGTAATTTCACAACCATCCTTACTTAACAGCCATAAAACATAAAGACATGAAACATAAACATATACATCCCCAAAATATGATCAACATATACCCTTTCTTATAAAGTCCTCAAGAAAATGCTAAAATACCCTTGAGCCCTTAAGCCCGACCTCGAGGATGTCCTAAAAAAGAAATAATCATATTCGGGTGAGATACATCTCAGTAAGGGAAGAAAATATACATATTAAAACAGCGTGTGGTCAACATGAGGTAAATAGATATCATTTTAATTACATTTGCAAATCATTAACATAACTCTGAAATCATTCTCTAAACCTAATCAAACACATGCAAAGGATTTAACCCACGAGATTACCCAAGGATAGGGGTGATTACCCGCCCATACAAGTAGCACCCCTCTGCTCTAATACATAGGTAACCCTAAGGTTACAACTAAAGCATACTAGGGCACTCACCTTACTCAGTAAGCCCTCAAGTGTTAACTTGATCTCGTACTCATGCATTCAACAATAGTTTACCAGCAAAGGCCTCAAGGATAGGAGAATCTACCTACCCATACATATAGGTTCCCTCTGCCCTAGTACGTTATGCAACTACTGACACATCTAAAGTTACTAGTGCACTCGCCTTCTCAGCAAGCCCTCAGGCAAAGAGTTTACCTTGCCCAATCATAACGTGTTCTACATACATAGATACTTCTAATATCATAATACTTTATTCCGTTCTGTCAATACTCATTCATACACATCTGTTCATGTTCAAAGCTTAAACATTGCATTTGTTTCACTTTAAGTAACTCTTTCCCATTTACTTCGTTCACATTTGTCATTTCATTTCATAGTCATTCCATTGTCATTTCATTGCATAAAATTGTCATTTCATTCCTTCGTACTATAGCCGCACTTTAGCCATCATTTGTTAGTCCACATAGAAATGCGCTAGAATATACTAACACAACTCCTTTTAGCTGTCATCAGTTAGTCCACATAAAAATGCGCTAGAATCTGCTAACATGGACTTCAGCTATCATACATTTACATGGTTGCATTTAACATACACAGGAAACATTGTCCATATCATATTTTATTCATAATACTTTATTTGCTTAGCCTACATCTCATACACTTAACATATATTTGCACAAAATCTCATGCCACACAATTTAACAGTAAAATTCATATATATTCTTGTAAAATAGGCCAACCCACATTTAACGTTTATATGTTGAAGATACATTTCATTTCTTACATAATTCCTCAGAAAATACCTTTCACTTTCATTCAATTACTTCCACATATACATAGCTCTATAAACATTCCTAGGCTCATAAAACATGGTTTTACATGGTTGGAATTTTAAACTCACATAAAAACGTATTTACATAAATAACACATAATCCATTTTAATTCATGAAAAACCTGATTTAATACATAAATTTCCCGCCTACCTGACTTCAAACTACATTGGCAGGATCCCCGAACCGATACCCACAACGTTAACTTGGACCCTGAATCCAAAAATCCTAATTTAATTAAATAAATTCCAATTAACTCATATATTAAGAAAAATACTTACTTAATACTTCCTAGGCTCCAAATAACATTATTCCTTCAGTCACCCTGATTTTGGGATGTTTCCCAAACCCCTCAATCCAACGATTAGCTCTTACAGCCTTGTAGAGAACGATCCTACGAACCTCGTGGTGGTTCCGGATCATCAAATCGGGACAAATCTAGCCCAAAATCGAAGATAGTAGGTGGGAAAACCATTTTGGAGAGAGAGAGTGAAGAAGCTTCGTGAATTTACGCTGAAAATGAAGAACAACCTATTTATAAGCAGGGCTTCGTCGACGAGACATGTGGATTTGTCGAGGAGGTGCTATAGAGACTTCGTCAATGAGAAGATACCTTCGTCGATGAAATTTAGAGTTCCAAAATATACTCTCTCGGGATTCCTTCATCGACAAGGAACTAGATTCGTCAACGAGCTTAGAAGGACACTCGTCGATGAGGACAAAACATTCGTCGACGAGGTCTGCTTTTCCTTCTTAAATCCTTCCTTTATCCCCTTATTATTCATTAATCTATTTTCATTCATTATATTTCCTAATTATTTAATTTTTTGGGTAATTACACTACACACTGAAACTCCAACTAGCTCACAAGTGCCCAAACACCTAACAAAAGACCATAGCTCATCGTATAAACTCAACCAATCAAATACAGATTGTTCTTTCGTTAACGTGCATTATTAGGAATGATTTTAAAAAATCGTCACTAATAATCAACTATATTAGTGACAATTTGTAAAATCGACACTAATAATCCACCCCTTTTGGGGATCTTGAGTCGACTTATAAAGTTTAAGCTAGCAAATAGTTTTATACTACTAGTGACGGTCTTTCTCTTCAAACATTCTACTTAAAATGACATGGGTTGCTCATTCAATTTTTCCATCAACTCCTCCAGATTCTAATATATGGTGTCAACCACATTGGCGAGGATAGCCAATATATTACTTGATATATATCTGCTTTTGTTTCCTATATAATATCAGGAATTGTTTTCATCTGTCCACTGCTATGAAGATAGTCTCATACTGATCGTACGGAAATGTACTCATCTTCACAAGCAACCCACCCATGCGCGCAGGCAAAGAAAGGAGAGAGGAGGTTTAAGGTGCCTAAAACATGTAGTATGATTATTATTGTCATATATATATATGTGTGTGTGTGTGTGTGTGTGTGTGTGTGTGTATGTGTATATATATATATGTATATATTATATTTATATATAAAATTTTGTAGTAGTAGTAGCTTAAAATAAATGTACAATATGTTCCTCTTGCTATCCAATGTTAGTAAGTTGAACTAAAGGATCCAAAATACACTAAAACGACATTGGTTGATAGAATGTGGACAATTAAAAGGTCACTAATGGTCTCATCAAATGTGATGAGGATGTGCTTGAAGCTGAGTAGGGGGTAATGGAGTCTCAAAATTTGTGATAATAATCCAATCAATTAATATCTTTGATAAATTTCTTTTGTGAATGTTTTTATCTTTTCAGCACATCTTGTGAATAGAAAATAATGGATGTTCTTTTTTGTATAGTATTGTAAAGGAGGTATACTGGTAAAAAATGAAACTACAAATTAACTCCTTATTATTCTGTATGGTATGAGGCTAATTTCTTTTTTTCAATTTATGAACTAATGTACTTTACTCTGTTCAGAGCTGGACATATTTTGCTTAGACACAATTTAATAATGGAGAACTGGCCTACCGCCCTACTAGCGTCTAGTTCAGATTCAAAAGAAGACGGTGATTCTAGTGTTGGAAGTGTTGCCTTCCATGAGGATAATTATAGTTCAAATGTCAAGAACAAGTAAATGTTGTCTCAGTCTATAGAGCAAGATTTAGATATGGGTGGGGAAACTTCACTTATGAATAGGATCACTGGCTATGACCATTTCGTATTAATTGACAATGTGGAGAAAGACTTGTCCCCAAGAATAGTTGTTGAATTCATACAGAAGCAGACGACCATATCAACACAAGTTTGCATTTTCCCAAGCTTGTCTTCAAAGACATACACGAGGGGAATCATTGTGTTGGATTCTAAGGAGAACTTGGAGAAATTATAGGAATTGTTGGAGAATCTAAAGCACATTATAGCATCTTCAACAAGAAGTTATCAAGTTAATGCATTGTCTGCTTTTTGTTCTATTTCTATATCAAATTATATTGGATTTGGAGTAATTGCTTTCATTAGAACTTATATTTCCCTTGTCAGTAAGCTTTCATTGTTTTGTTCATTTTCTATAGGCCGTGGGTGATAACTACAAAGATACCAATGCATGGATTGTTTAAACCATTAATTGGGAACCTGAAACTGATGTCCTTGGCACATTCTTTCATTTTTGTTTTTATTAATTTTTGAGGAAATATCATCAACTATAAAAGTAAGATTTTGTGCTACTATTGGAACTCTGTTGTGGAATTGCATAATTGATTTTATAATTCTCATATTGTAGTAGGAATTATAGAGCACAAATGCTATAATTGGCAAAGAATTAAAGCCCTGACACTCAGGAACTGCAGAATACAGGATAGCTAATGAGCTAAGGGATTTATTCGTGGAGTTTGCAGATCATCATAAGTGACTGCATATGAGGCTTGCATTGGAAAAGAGAAAACTCCTAGACATGTCTGCCCCATAAGTGCTTGCAGAGTTCAGACGTGTTCTTGGATGGCCACTTAAATAAGCAGGTGAAATTTTGTGTCTCATTTTTGCAAACTGAGTGAATGATTACATTTATTTTATGGATGGTTTATATTTTGTATGAACTATTATTTAAGCTACTGGATTGCATGCCTTATTGGAATGCCATTTACATGGTTGATGCAGTGATTTATGTTTTGTATGCTATAGAAAAATGCTAGGCTATCTGGTATACTCTCTTTGATTTACAGATTTGGGAAATGTTCTATTTACAGATGATATGCTGCCGAAATTTTGTTAAAATTTTTCCCAAAATAATCAAAGCCAAAAATCAAGTGCTAAGTATTTATAATATGATGCATGCTTAAATTGTAATTGAAAGGATGAGTGATTGCTAAATGAAGATTGATCTTCATCCTAAATTGAAAATGCATGCATAAGAACATATATAGAAGAGCTAAGCACCATTCATAGAAATAGAGCATGAAGAACCCATTTGCATCACGTGCTTTGCTTTTTGAATATTGAGGATCTTCTAAAAACTCTAAACATTGTACCCGACTTTTAAAGCTATATGATTAAATATGGATTGTTCTTTGGTTATGAACACAAAATCATGCTATGTACATATATGTTCAAACATTATATACTAGCTAGCTAATTTCTTGTACAATTATTATTTTGTAGGGTTTGCGGCTCTCAAAACACTAGGACGATGCCAAACACTTCAGTCGGGTCGAATGCGTGCAACTTTTGACTTTTCCTGTATTTCTTGTTCACTGAACATAATTAATTTATATATTTTAATTTGAATTTGTACTTGTATGTATTTTAATTTTGAACAACATTTATTTTAAATTTTAATAATTTTTGAATGTTTTAGTAATTCCAGTTCAATTTTATGTATGTTAAAATGTACTTACAGATTTTTACAGGAATTTAAAAATAAAATTAATTTTTTCAAAGCATTAGTGATGGTTTGCAAAACCATTACTAATAATGGAAATATGAAGCATTAGTGATGGTTTAGAAACTATCACTAAATGAACTAAACCGTCACAATAGAATCAACCTTATGGGGGCAAAATATTAGTGACGGTTCTATAATTGTTACTAATAGTTAATTATTAGTAATGATTTTAATAATCGTCACTATTAAGCGTACTATTAGTGACGGTTTCTTGACCGTCACTACTACAGTCATATTAGTGACGATTATTAAATCTGTCACTAATACATGCGCTTTAGTGATAAATTTGAGCCGACCATATGTATAATTTATAGTGACGAACGTAGGATATTAGTGACAATTTTTTACCATCATTAATACTCCACTATTAGTGAGGGTTTGAATATTCCGTAACTATTAATATTAGTATCCGTAGCTATGGTTACAAAGCTAGAACCATCACTAATACAGAGAGAACCGTGACGATTTTTTGATTATTAGTGACGGTTTAAAACTGTCACTAATAACCTTATTTCTTGTACTGATTCATTGTCTGCTTTTCTTTATCTTGTTGAATTTTATTGCATAAAAGGTATATCATGCCAATTGGATTGATTGAAAAGGTTCATGAGCCAAACTCACATCAAGGTCATTTGATATGTTGCATTAGTTATACTAATGAATTCTACCCTCTCTGTCACTCATGCATTGTCTAGTGAAATATTTGCTTTCTATTTATAAACATTCAATCATATCATCTTCAAAAGGTAATCAAATTTTCACCAAGAAGGAAAATCTATCTTATTACTCATGACCCTATCAATACTAGAGCTCAATCACTAAACATTGAGCTATTTAAATGCAGTCAAAATAAGGAGAATATAACATGGATGGAATCTCTATTTGATAAAAGGATTGAGATTTTGGAAAAGTTTGTAGCGAATCTAGTCCAACTCATAAAAGGAAAGTCACCTATAGTGGATGGAGTTGCACCACCAATTGCTCAAGAACCTATTTTCATCAACATAACTAGACAAGGAGCAATTGGCAAGGTCTAAACCAAAATTAACTAACTCTAAGGAGGAGGAAAGTCATTCAACTTGAGTCAAAGATCACATAGCTTACATTGAGGAATAATTGAAATCAATCCAAGGCTTACAATGTAGTGAGCCAGAAAATAAAATAATAAAAGAAAATTAGAAAAGTTGATTTTTGGCCAGAGCAAGAGAAAATTGGCAACGATTTTCTAGAGGAACTAGAAAACCGTCGACGGTTTTGGAAAATTACGGCAGCTGAGTAAAGATGAAACAGTAAATTTTGGAGGCCGATTAATAGAATATCGGTGACGGTTTTCTATGAAGCCAGGAAAATCGTCGATGGTTTTCGGCTGCAGGGTTGAGAATTAAAAGAACCGAGAGCTCATTTTTTTTTTTTTAAAAAAAAACTTACTCCTCTCTCTCTCTCTCTTCACAAACCCATGGCCCCTCTCCCTTCTCTCTTCAATTTCTGCTCTAATAAGCCTCCATTTGACGATGAGGAACCACCACGAGGTTTCTAAGAAGATTCTCTATAGTGTAGGTGGAGCAGATTTTCAGTTTGGGGTTTTGGGCACTATCCCAAAAACAGAGGTAAGGGTATTTTTGGGTTAATTGTTAATTTATTTTAGGTGTAAATATAGATATGAATGTATTTCTGGAGTTAAATTGAGAGTTGTGGTTTTTTGTAAAATATAGGGTTTGGTGAGAATATTGCAGGTGGGCTAGGGTTTTGTGGGTGTTTTTCCCCAAGAACTTACGTAATGATAATAGTCAATAAATTCAAGAAAATGTAAGTATGAGAGTTATTCTAGGAAATTCAGTTGATTGAATGTATAATTTCAAGATTTTGAGATTGGAAGGGTTGAAATTGGAGGCAAGCCTCCCGGTCAGAAAGGTAAGGGAAATATGTTATGTTAGAATTATAGAATGATTATCAATAAAATTGTATGTTTTCCCAATTATTATTCAGTTCACAGATTTTTAGTAATTCAGAAAATACAGTTTTCAGAATATGAGATATTTTACTTATTTAGTTGTGTGGCATGAGATAGTGTTAGATTAGTACAGAAATTATACAGTTTCAAATTGATATGATTAATAGCATTTATGTAGAAATATGTTTTATCAGAAGTTACAAAACAGTGTATATACAGACAGATATTTTATAGCAATACAGATTTCCATGATTCCCATAGTAGCAAAGCCATAACACTATGATTTTATAGCTTATGCTATTCAAATAGTACAGATCAGTTATTACAGTTATACAGTACAGATAATACAGTATTTTTAGAACAACTTTCGGTGTTATAGTTATTTCCATAACATTACATTATTATAGTTTATACAGTTCAGATAATTTAGTATTTTGAGAGTAGCTTTCGGTGTTATGATTATTTTTCGTAACACTATGATTTAGAGTATTTTCATATTAGTTTACAGTGCTATGGTTATTTTGGAATCATGATGAAACAGTAAGATATATATAGAAAATAGTATATACAGTATCAAACCTTGATGAGTCAAGTTATGTTCAGTCAGCAGAGTACAGTACCGTTGCTAGTATAGATCAGAGTGTAACCACATATCTTTAGATAGTGTGTGGAAGGTTTCCGTAAACCGTACTTGGAGGGATTGCAGGTTCCTTAGAAGACTGGGTTGAGGTGGCCAGTTTGACGAGGTAGATACCAGCTACCGTGCCTTGGAGAAGTTGCAGATTGGCCTTGTAAAGACCCAAAATTTTCATTTTTTTTTTCATATTTAAATTACTTTGATACCCCTATAATATCTGCTATAACATCTCAAGCCTCAGATGGGCACTGAGGTATCCCTGTACACAAAATGACACACCTATGCAGCGGAAAACATAAAGTCATACACCGATATTTACAATACTAGAATTTAGTAATTACCCCAAAAAACATGCACATATATTTACACATCAACCCTAAATCATCTACCAAGATAGTCTTGTACACTACTAAAAAATACAACCTCCCTGAAAACACTTTCCCTACAAACAGGGCAGTGCAAAGAACCTCTCTATCTGCGAGCCTGATCTGCTCGCCTAGTCGGATCACCTGAAAAATGTTAAATGATTGGGATGAGACAACGCTTAGTAAGAGGAAATATGCTATTACTAGTGTGTGGAAACTGAGTTTCAAAATTACTATACTAATATACATCTGAAACTGTAACACAGGTAAAACATTATACAGTATAATTCACATCTATTTATACGTATACAAATTTACAGAATTTCAGCAAACATATTATGATACTAGAAGTATGAATAAGTAGAAAACCCAGATATTACAGATAAACTTTAAACTATGATAAATGTGAGTTGTTACAATTTCAGTTATATATCAGTATAATAGCTCAGTTGTCACACACTAGTAATAGCATATTTCCTCTTACTGAATGCTGTCTTATCCTAGTGATTTAATATTTTTCAGGTGATCTAATTAGACAAGCAGATCAAACTCGTAGATAGAGGGGACGTCTACACTGCCCTGTCAATAGGGTAAGTGTTATCAAGAGGTTGTATTTTTTAGTAGTGTACAAGATTATCTAAGTAGATGATTTAGGGATGATGTGTAAAAATGTGTGTATGTTTTGGCGTAATTACTGAATTCTCGTATTGTAAATATGGACGTATAGTTTTATGTTTTCCGCTATGTAGGTATATAAGTTAACAATGTTTCCTCAGTGCTCATTTGGGGCCTGAGATGATATAGCAAGTAATACAAGGACTTCAGAGTAATTCTAATTAAATATTAAATAAATGGTATAGATTTTCGAACCGTTACATACAATATGGAGGGTTAGGAGATTTTGAATATCTACGTCTTCTTATTGATGTAGACGTACGAGAAAAAAAATTAAAAGCACCTAAATTTGATAAATATAGTAGAAATGTCTTAAGATTCATATTTGGATGTATGTTCATAAGATGGCTCCATAATCTCTTTATTTTACTGCATTTATAAATTGATTATTATTTGCTTTGAATGATTTATTGATTTGGGAATTATTTGAATGCTGAGGTAGACTTGAGGATATTGTGAATGATTTAAGTCTCCTTAGTAAATTAAATGCTTCTGAAATTATAAATTTAGAATTGAGTTGATTGGCTGAAATAATTTAATATCGATTGATATTGATTGGTAAGTTGTTATAATTCAATAAGGATAATATTTGTGTGGTCAAATAATCTTCTTGCCAATATTAATCTGCTGTAATTACACATTCAGATTAGATTTAACTTGCCAGCATTGGTTGTTATTGGTCGATTAACTATTTAAATATAAGAACAAATACTTGTGGTTGATCATATTGGAATTGAAATTAAATAGTCAAGAATATTGTTAATATTGAGGTTTGATTATACTTAGGATTGCTAATTGGTATAGCCGTTCTCTACTTAGTTTTTCGTTGTGCTTGAAATAGTTAGGGGACGTGATAAATGAGTTTTAAAATAAATCAAGCTTCTCCACATTAAGATTTTAAATTACCCAATTCACCCCCATTCTTGGGACTACACCGTTACTTTCAATTCCCTATCAACAATAGGTTCTCAGAATGTCTCCTATCCTTACCTAATTGGCTTGGATAAAGCACAAATTGAGCAAAGTGATTCACAAACTCCTGCAGACCTTTGTCTCATAGAAGCTAAAGCTATTACATTCTTATCTATTCCTAAAAAGGGTAAATCCCAGGTGTAAGGCTCGTGAAAGTGTGTTTGCTCACATAAATTTAAAAATCTATCCCCTCATTCCAACACATCATCAGACCCTATACATACTTATCCATTCATCCACAACATATATAAGAGCTATATACACAAGTAAAATATTCACAAGTACACGACAACTATTCATATTTATAGGTACATATCATGGAGTAATCAAAAGGACCATTTAATTCATAGTTGGCATAGTTAATAATTAATTAATGAATTGACTCTTGAAGTCTCCAGTGGAGTTGCCAAGCTATCGCAACGTCCCAAAGAAGGGTCTGAAATAGCGAGGGGTAATAGTAATAATAAAGGTTCGATGGAGTCGCCACTCACGTAATATTTACCTAGGTGCGATTAGTTCACTTAATTACTACTCGTTGATTAGTCTCTAGACCAATCCTATGGCCAAGGAATCAGTAGTCTCGATCTACATTTACTAGCATTGGGATTGAGAGTTTAGTTATGTGAGGGTAAGGTACTTGCACCCCCTACATACCCTTTCTATGAACAGTACCTATATAATTATGAAATATCCTCAAATTGAATCTTGTGGACTTTAATTAACTATTTAAATAGAAAATAAATATTAAAACTTTAAAAGAAAATTTGAAAGTTAAGGTATAGTCCCAAGAGGTTGGGTGAATTGGGTTTTAAAAATTTCTTTAGAAACTTATTTTAAAATTCTTTCTCAACAATCATTCACATATATTTGCTATTCAATATATGTATAGTAGAAAATTAATTTAGTTATTAACCTTTATGAACTTATGTGCTATTTTGAATACTTTGTAGATTTGTTAAAAAAACTCTTTCAACAACTTTTAGGTGGTTTAGTAAACACACATTGATATTTAGATATTTAACCAATCCACAAGCAAGCAACAACCAACCATCAAATAGCCAATCAACAATTTTAATCAACCAACAACAAAGTACTCAATCAAAGTATGAGCTACAACACTTTTGTAATATTAAACTTTTGCAAACACTCAGCTATGTATATGATAAAAGCCCTGTATATCTGAGTTTAATTCAAGCCCTATTATGATTAAACTTTGTTTGCTCTCGTTTAACTAAGATTTCTGTAACCGATCAACGTACTCCATTTAAGGTTTCCGCAAAAGATCAACGTATTTTCTTAAGTTAAAAGTCTTCAATCTCAGTTTGGGTTTCCTACTCTTTGAATACAAACCACACAATTTATATATGCAGAAAATAAAGAGAAGGGTTAAGAGTGAGACTGAGATTTTTTACGAGGTTCGATTTATCCCTAGCCTACGTCCTCGCCTTTGGCCAATACCGCCAAAGGGTTCCACTATAACACACTCCTTTCCGGGTGGAGCAAATCTTTTACAAAACCTCTTTAAGGGTAGAGCCCCCTCTCCAAGCAATACCCCACGCTTGGTCACTCCTTCAATAGGCTAGAGCAATGCCTCTCCAAGCGATACCCCACACTCGGTCCAACAATCCAAGAACCTGAACTGCCTACAAACTAAAAAAAGAATTCGGTGTACAAAGACACTCTCAAATAGAGCACATTAGTACAAGTTAAATTTATAAACTTCAATCAAATTAACAATATGGAAATATGAAGCTCAAGAAGATATCACCATAAGCCTTCTTTCTAGGTTGAAAGAATTAAGAGTAGACATGAAATTTTCTTGATAAATTCATAGCAAATCTCAGTAGTGAAACTCAAAAAATGATTGCATAAGAGAGCTTTGAGAGAATTGGGAGATTTGAGAGCAAGAAAGCTTGTTTTTTTGTATTTTATTGGTGTAATTAAACCTTAGCCTTGGGGCGTTATTTGTAGATGAGAAATCAAGTCTATTTCATGTTCCCCAAGTGAATTGGAGTGTTTCCCAAGTTTATAGAAAGTTTGGAGTACAAAAAATATAAGTTTAAATTTAAAAACTTTTAAAAAATATGACCGTTAACAGTGTTTAGATGACTAAACTATCGCATTCAGTCTTCTGATGTTCCTTAATACATTGAAAAATTTGAACTGGACACAAGGTATATGACTGAACTTGAGGTTAGACTTCAAGCTTCATTAGATTTGTCTATCCAAGCTTCAATATTCATTTGAGCTTTCATCTCTCTTTAAATCCAAGCTTCAATATCTAGTAAGCTTCCATTTGATTGTCTTTGAAGTATAATCTTTCTACTTTGATAAGGTTTGTGAGCTTTGTTTCCACTTCTTGAATCATTTGACCCTTGTCATACTTGATCTCCAAAAATATCATTACTTAAACAATATTTTGTTAAATTAACCTTTGTTTGTTATCATCAAAACAAGATTTTAAGTTTTGTAAGGCCAATAAAATGTGAAATAAGGTGTGACTTAGAAATGTCTAATAAGACCTCCAAAAGAGGGGATTTTATCATATAAACTCCCATTATAACTGTTAGCTTTACCGTGATCCCAAGATAGGGGGGGTGAATTGGTATTTTTAAACTTTAAACCCTAAGTCAATCTCCTAACACCAGTATATTCAACACCCTATGGTCAATCTAGTGCAAGTAAAGTAAATGTATACCATAATGTAAATAAAGCAATTTAATCAATCACACAAGTACCAAAAAGCAGTAAAGAAAAAGTGACACGCAGAGATGTTATTGAGGTTCGGCCAATTGCCTACGTCCCCGCCTTGGCTAACAAGCACAAGGATTACCACAATAACTTGCTCACTTAAACGGGTGGAGCGGTACCTATACAAGACAAATCAAGTAGCACAGGGATGACCTCAACCTTTACAACAATCCTTACCGGACTAGATTACTGCCCCCTCAGGCTACGCCTGAAATCACTCAGATTTTACAATCAAATGGTACAATGAAATAGTGCTTTCACGTAAAGCAGATTTGTACCCAAATAATACGCTCAATCACATACGCATCAAAAGTAAGGATGTAGTGTAAGCTCAGTGAGGTAAGATTTGTTTTATCAATACACAACACAGTATAGTCAATATGAAGCTCAAAAGTATTCAACACAATACGATCAGTATGATGCTCAAGAATAATCAACACAAGCAATGACTTGGAATCTAAACAGAATATTTCAATCAACACATAAATGTTCCAAGTATACTAGATAGATAATCAAACTAGTTTCAAAATGATTTTCTTCAATGAAATAAGAGCAGATCTAGTTTGAAAGGATTGTTTGCTTGTTTGAAAAATTCTTTGCACACCAAAAACAAAGTTCTTGGACACTTGCAATGAAATGCAAATATCCTAAGCTTTTTTGGTTTAATCCCAAACAAGATTTATATTGAGCAAATCTGTGGGACAAACCTAAGTTATACTCCCAAAAATTAAATATCAAGTAAACACAACAAAGGGAGTATTAGCTTTAAGCAACAATCAAACAAACACGAATGACACTCTCACAATCTTGGATTTTATCAAGAGGATGCAAGTTTGAGAGTATTAGGGAAAAAAGTGGATTTTCAAGAGAGAGAATTTTTACTAATCACTTGTCTAATGAATCTGCTAATCTTGCAAATGAAAGTATATTTATAGCCAGGTGAAAAATTATAACCGTTTGGGATATAATGGGTATTATTAAAAAGGTCCCAAAAGATTAAAATCCAATTAGCCCAAAATAACCCTGTTTTACCACGGTTAATTTATTTTAACCTGCTGGAGTTTGGGTGGCTGAACCTCGGTTCAGTCACCCGAGAAGACAACAATAAAAGTGTTCTAGGCTAATTCAGTCACCCGTGGCTTGGTTCGGCAGGCCAAATCAAAGTCAGTAGCAAAGCTACGTAATTTCAGGTGCCCGGTCTTGGGTTTGGGTGCCCGAACTCAGGTGTTCGGTCGCCTAGGGCTGATTTGAACTAAAATATTCAGTCGCCCTAGTTGGTGAGTTGTCCCTTTCGAGGCATTCGGGCACCTGAAGAAGATGTATACATTTATAGTTCGGTCGCCCGAGGGCTTGGTCAACTTTTTGACTTTCAAAGTTCGGGCGCCCGAGGAGTTTTGTACTCCACAAGTTCGGTCGCCCGACCCCTCTTAGTTTGCTTAGATATATTCAATTTTAGCACAATTATTTCACACTCATATTTTATGCAATGTGTGTGTGATTGTTGGAGCCTAAGGTCTTGCTATGGTCAAGTTGAGCTTACACTATATCTTATGTGCATGATGTGCATGTGATAAGCATACATCCACATGCCTAAGTTACTATTACAGACCCTCATTATTACAGACCGATATGAATTACAATACAAATTACAAAACTTCACGGTCTTCTTGTTTCTTCAAGTGTCCTACCTTGGGATATTAATTTAAACCAACAAAAGCACTTGACAAACATCAAATATCAATATTTTTCATTATCAAAGCCGGGTACGACCTATAAGGTCAACAAGAACTAATATAGATGAAGAGCAAAAACACATTTTTATCCTTTATTTAATCATTGGGGGATGCATACAAAAAAAGAATAGAATACATACAGACAATGACAAATAAATAAAAAAAATCATCAAATTTGAACAAAAAGCGTCTTTAAAACATTCCCAATTTTTTTAAAATTTTTTGAAAATTTTTCGACATTTTTCTGTAATTCTCTAGGATTTTTAAAGACTTTTTCTATATTTTATTCATTTTTGGTATTTTATTTTTCCTTTTTTTTTTATCTGAATCAAAATAACTCAAATAATTTTTCATTATTTTTCTGATTTTGTTCATTTTATAACTTTTTACTATTTTTGCCAATTTTTAATCAATTAAAAGTTAATTTTTAAATTAAAGAAATGAACCGGTAGTTCAGGACGAGTCAAACTAGTTCAATTGGCCTAAACTGGGTTAACAAGTCAACTAAGGTTGATCCGAGTCAAATCGGGTTCACCTAGTTAGGGAAAGGGCTACCACGTCCAGCAATGGTGACATGTGGCGCTTATTCTTTATTTTATTTTATTTTTTTTTATATTTTTTTTATATTTTGTAGTAACGTGATGTCAGCCTGATGTCACCCGCCACGTGACGGGACATGAAAGGCTCAAAACTTTTGACACAGATTGCTGACATGACAATAATCTAGTTGTCCAAAGAAAACACAACTAAAATGGTCAAGATTGGGCCGTCTGGCCCCCCAAACGTATGATCCTGATTATGCCACATGTCACCATCTGTTAGTGACACGTGTCCCACTAAATATTATTATTATTATTATTATTATTATTATTATTTTTAAAATCTTAATATAAAAAACTTTTTTTTTTTTCTCTGTTTTCTCTATTCTTCCCATTGCCTCTCCCTTTTCTCTCTTTACCTTCCTCTTTTTCTCTCTGTCTCCCTTTCTTCTCTCTCTTCAATATACTCTCCCTCTCTCTCTTTTTTCAAACTTTTTTCTCTCTTCTTCCCACTCTCTCACATATCTCTCTCTACACACTCTCATCGCTCCCTTTCTCTCTCTCTTCGAACCCCCTCTCTCTCATTTCTATCTTGCCCTTTTCACAAACTCTCTCCATCTACTCCATTTTCTCTTTCTTCAAGCTCACCCTCTCTCATGCTCTTTTCTTTTGCAACTCTCTCTTTCTCTCTTGATTTTCTCATTCTTCTCACATATCTCTTTCTCTACACACTCTCATCACTCCCTTTCTCTCTCTTCGAACCCCCCCCCCCAGCTCTTATTTCTATCTTGCCCTTTTCACAAACTCTCTCCATCTACTCCCTTTTCTCTTTCTTCAATCTCACCCTCTCTCATGCTCTTTTATTTTGCAATTCTCTCTTTCTCTCTTGATTTTCTCATTCTTCTTCTATTTTTTTTCTCATTTTTTTGCAGGTCTTGGTCGAGAGAACAAAGAGCGTCAAGCTCTCTAAAGCACAGATCTGAACAATTAAAAGGTAAATTCCCTTTCTCCTATCTCTATTTCAATTTTCTTTTTTTTTTCTTTTTTTTTCTTGGGGTTTCTTCGACTTCACTGGATTTTCTTGGGAACCAAATGGATTGTGGGTCTCAAGTAATATAAGTGGAGTTAAATCAAGGTATTGTTAGCAATTGGGCTTAGGTTAATTTAGGTTGAACTAAGTTTGGGTTGAAGGTTGGACTAATTTGGCTAACTTAATCAGGCTAAGCTCAATGGGTGCTTGGTTTAATTTGTTCTTGGGCTAAATTGATTTTGGGCCAAAGGCTGAGGAAATTTAGGCTATGTTAATTGGGCTGGGTCAAGCTTAGTTTGGGGGGTTGGATTTGATCAATTAGGCAAGGCCCAATTGAGCTTTGGTCTATTGGGTTCAATTAGGCCCAACTGGGCCACAAGCTGGCTTGATTAGGACTTGGGCTTTAAATGGGTTTTACTCCAAATGAATTTTGAGTTTGGGTCCAAGGTTTGCATTAATGAGTCAACAGATCAAGACCCAAGTCAAGTTGATCGGGGTCCCCGAGTCGGATCTGGGGTATTTGGGTATGGGTATTCGGATATGGGATAATTGGGTATGGGTATTTAGATTTGGGTAATCGAGTGTACGTATTCCAAATATGGGTCAAATACATGAATCCTATTTTGGTATATTATGGGAAATTTATATTTTGTTATATTTGAATTTAAACTCTAATTATAAAATCAAATTTTAATATTTCTAGAAGTTGAAATAAAGTGAAACACAAAATTAACAAGTACCTACCATTATTCCCAACTCCAATTTGCAATTTCCTCTTCCTTTTGTTCGAATTTCTTGAACTACTTTTTCCTAATCTTCTACCGCTTCTGCAATTCAAGCCTATTGGTCTCCTATCTTTCTTCGCCTTCTCAATTTCAAGCACTAAGAATTTTCCTCAAAATTCTCTCTCAAAAATTTCTAGTGAGCAATTGCTCTCTTCCTTCTCTATCTGTATCTGTGTGTCTGTCCTCCAATCCTTTTGAAGCTCACTATTTATAGGTAAGAGGGATCACTCAATTAACGCTGATTAGATCAATTAACATTTAACTGATCAATCAAAATTAAATTGAATTGATCAATTTATGCTTACATTAAATTATTATTTCACCCACATGTTACTTGTGCAAATTCTCATATGACCAATTCTCATTTTTCCTTTTGTGCTTGGAGATTTAAAGATGAAGATTGGCTTATTTTGCTTCATTTTCTATTTTTTATTTATTTGTTCTTTAATGTATACAATTTTTTCCATGCATTCATTTTTTTTCCATTTTTTTTTATATTTTCTCATTTTAATGGATATTTTCCAATAAATAATAACTCAAATTACATTATATAAGTTCTAAACAAAATGAGGTGCCTACAATGACTTTTGACATGAAAAAGTATACCTTAGGAAGCAATTATGTTTTAGAGGCACTTGAGGAAGAATTGAGCAAACCATACCAATTGGAAATACTTAAGAATTAGGCTTCTAAAACCCTTATATTGTATCTAACTAGAAGATGGCAAGTTTATTGGTCTAGTCAGTCAAAAAAAAAAACATAGAAAATTATGCCCATTGTTTTATAAATTCAAATCCAAATATTTGTTTCACCCACGCGTCCTTATTTTAGGACATGGAATTCATCTTTACAGACAAATTTATTGGCAAACTTGAACAAATCTGCGCCAAAACCAATGCTCCTCCCACACCAAATACATGGAGTCAAGAGGGACTCCCTTCGTCTCCGGCAAGAAAATGAAGACGAAAATAGTCATTGCAGTGATCCAGGCAGCATAGAAAAGGAAGGTGCCGTATTTGAAGTGACAGAGCATCGTCAAGAACGTCTGAGAGAGCACAAAGGTGGTGGCGAAGTTGACTGCAACGCTTATGCTCTGGCCGGTGGGGCGGATCTTCATAGGAAATATTTCGCTGGGAATGAGCCAGCTTAGAGGCCCCCACGACCACCCGAAACCAGCAGCATATGCGCACATTAGAACTAGCACTAACACAGCATAGCCCTTGGAGATGGCCTCCGTGCCCGAAACCCCTGTTGTCATCCCTAGCACGCATGCCACTGCAATCTTGATTTTGTAAAGTTAAAAGTAAAATGCCATGATTAGTCCCAATGAATATCACATTATGTGCATGCTTACGTGCCATTGAAATATTAAATAAATAAAAACCCTCTTCTAAAACTGTGACAAGCTTTCTTGTTCAAGGAATTCTCTGGTAAGTGAATATTTTAATTTATAAAATAAATGTATCTGGTATAGTTACTTAAATCAGAGAACTTTTGTGCTGTCTCAATGTGTCCACGAGTCATTTTGTCATTTTTTATTACTATTTTATGGTTTTTATTTATCAATTCTTTCCTATCAATTTTGGAGCTTTCTCGAGACGTCTGTGTGGGCATTTTTTTTTTTTTCTTTTTCAACCTATCCATGTGGACGATTTTTTGGTTCCCTCTCTTTTTATGCTTTACTATTCCGACAATAAATCCTTTCTTCCTCATTTATCTTTTCGAGATTAAACCATAATTAAATTCTTCATTCTTCATCTCATATATAAATTTGTTTCTTCACTCTATCTGTTGTATCTGTGTGTCTGTCCTCCTATCCTTGTGAAGCTCACTATTTATAGGTATGAGGGATCACTCAATTACCACTGATTAGATCAATTAACATTTAACTGATCAGTCAAAATTAAATTGAATTGATCAATTTATGCTTACATTCAACTATGATTTCACCCACATGTTACTTGTGCAAATTCCCATATGTCCAATTCTCATTTTTCCTTTTCTGCTTGCATATTTAAAGATGAAGATTAGCTTATTTTGCTTCATTTTCTATTTTTTTTTTATTTATTTTTTAATGTATACAATTTTTTCCATGCATTCATTTTTTTTTTCCATTTTTTTCTTATATTTTCTCATTTTAAAGGATATTTTTCAATAAATAATAACTCAAATTACATTGTATAAGTTCTAAACAAAATGAGGTGCCAACAATGACCTTTACATGGAAAAGAATACCTAAGGAAGCAATTATGTTTTAGAGGCACTTGAGGTAGAATTGAGCAAACCATAACAATTGGAAATACTTCAGAATTAGGCTTCTAAAACCCTTATATTATATCTAACTAGAAGATCGCAAGTTTATTGGTGTAGTCAATCAAAAAAAAAAACATAGAAAATTATGCCCATTGTTTTATAAATTCAAAACCAAATATTTGTTTCACCTACGCGTCCTTATCTTAGGACATGGAATTCGTCTGTACACACAAATTTTTTGGCAAACTTGAACAAATCTACGCCAAAAACAATGCTTCTCCCACACCAAATACATGGAGTCAAGAGGGACTCCCTTCGTCTCCGGCAAGAAAATAACAACGAAAATAGTCATTGCAGCGATCCAGGCGGCATAGAAAAGGAAGGTGCCATATACAGAGCATTGTCAAGAACGTCTGAGAGAGCACAAAGGTGGTGGTGAAGTTGACTGCAATGCTTATGCTCTGGCCGGTGGGGCGGATCTTCAAAGGAAATATTTTGCTAGGAATGAGCCAGCTTAGAGGCCCCCATGACCACCCAAAACCCGCAGCATATGTGCACATTAGCACTAGCACTAACATAGCATAGCCCCTAGAAATGGCCTCTGTTATTTTTTGTCCCACATTGGTAGAATAGTTCCACATTAGTATAAAAGGTTGTTTTGAATTTTTTATATTATTTGTCCCACATTGGAGAGAAGTATTTTTTAGACTTAAGGTTGAAATTATATAAAGAGTTCAACTCTTCATTTTTAAAAACACCTCAAAATTGTACTTTGTCAAGAAGTAGTGGATTGATCATCGACACCCGAGGATGTAGGTAATTTTATACCGAACCTTGTAAATTTCTTGTCTTGTTTTTTTTTTACTGTTTTATTATTAGTTTCTGCATTACTTTAATTTCTTATATATTCAATAGCAATAGTTGTAGTATTGGTGTTTGGCACAAGTGGGGTGCCCGACACAACAATTGGTATCAGAGCTAGGTTGAATAGTGTTGGTACGAAGGTGTTCCTCTGTTAGGATCCTTGATTCCACATTTGATGCCTAAGAAAGACCTTGTCTAAGCGAGTGCTCAGAGACCATTGCGGCTCAGTCACTCCCTGGAAGGCGGCCTAGCCAAAGTGGAATTTCATAAGATAAAATAGAGTAGACAAAGTTGATACGTACTATTCATCCTAGGCCTTTTGCTTTGTTGGTTGCTATTGAATATATAGAAGATGGCAGAAACTAGTGCAGCAATAGAAGAAACTCTATCCACACAAACTCCAACCCCTTCGGCTTCGACATCATCATCGAAGACGATAGCTAATGATCGGTTTGAGGTGGAGAAATTTGATGGTACCAATAATTTTGGTATGTGGCAATGTGAGGTGATGGTCATCTCGTATCAACAAGAACTAAATATTGCCTTGGATAATAAACCAGTAGATATGGGTGACAGAGATTGGGAAAAGATCAATCGTCAGGCATGTGGTATGATTCGTCCGTGTCTCGCCAAAAATCAGAAATATTGTGTTATGAGGGAGACATCTGCAAAGAAATTGTGGAAGACATTAGAAGATACATTTATGACCAAGAGTTTAGAAAATCGGCTCTATTTGAAAAAGAAATTGTTTCGCTTCCAGTATCAACTAGGTATTTCAATTAATGACCACATAAATGCTTTCAATAAAATTTTGGCCGATTTGTTAAATTTGGATGAAAAGGTGAAAGATGAGGATAAAGTCATATTGTTATTGAATTCTCTCCCTTATGAGTATGAACATTTGACCACCACTTTATTGTATGGGAAAGATAAAGTTACTTATGATGTTGTTTGTGCTGCATTGATTAGTACTGAATGCAGAAAGAAGGATTAGAGGGTCTATAAGGAAACAGCAGAAGTACTAACAATAAAGGGACGTTCTTAGAGTCATATGCCTGGAAGGAAGAGCAAATCTCGTGGGAGACCTGCTAAAGATGAATGCGCCTTTTGTCGTGAGAGAGGGCATTGGAAGAAAGATTGCCCTAAATTACAGTAGAAGAATAAGGGCAAAGCACATTCTAATGTCAATATAGCCAATAATGATGGAAGTGAGTCAAATTTTTTTCTTGTTGGAGCATCTTCGTCACATTATTTTGGTGAGTAGATTTTGGATTCTGGTTGTTCCTATCACATGTGTCCCAATGGGGAATAGTTTTCTAATTTTGAAGAATTAGATGGTAGGGTTGTTTTTATGAAAATGATAATACTTGTAAAACAACTGGAATAGGATCAATACAGTTGAAATGTCAAGATTTAACTATTAAGACCTTGACTGATGTTAGGTATGTTCCAAGCCTAAAGAAGAATATGATTTCATTGGGTGCCTTAGAATCTAAAGGGTTCACTATCACTTTGAAAGATGGAACCTTAAAGATTAAATCAGGTGCGCTGGTAGTGATGAAAAGAATAAGGAAAAATAACTTATATTATTTACAAGGTAGTACAGTTATTGGCTCAGCAGCTATTGTTTCTGAGAAAGATGCAAGTTCAGATTCAACCAGGTTATGGTATATGCGATTAGCACATGCAGGAGAAAAATCTTTGCAACAATTAGCTAAGCGAGGTTTGTTAAAGGGTGCAAAGGTATGCAAACTTGAATTTTGTGAGCATTGCATTCTAGGAAAACAAACTAGAGTGAAATTTGGCACAGCAATCCATCAAACTGAAGGTATTTTAGACTACATCCATACAGATGTATGGGGGCCCACAAAAATGGCTTCGTTGGGTGGTATGCATTATTTTGTCACTTTTGTTGATGATTTTTCCAGAAGAGTTTGGGTGTATTCTACGAAGCATAAAAATGAAGTGCGTGATATTTTCCTTAAGTTGAAAAATTCGTTGAAAATCAAACTAGCAAAAAGATTAAACGACTCATATCAGATAATGGTAGTGAATACACGAGTGACCCGTTTATGAAGGTATGTCAGGATGAAGGTATTGCTCGAAACTTCATAGTTCGAAATACACCACAACAGAATAGGGTGGCAAAGAGCATGAATCGGACTTTGCTGGAGAAAGTTCAATGTATGTTGTCTAATGCTGGGTTAGACAAAAGGTTTTGGGCTATGACTATTAGATATGCGTGTCATCTCATCAATCGTCTACCATCATCTACAATAAAAGGAAAAACACCTTATGAGGTATGGTCTGGAAAGCCTGCTAGTGATTATGATTATTTACATGTATTTGGTACTATGACTTATTATCATGTTAAAGAATCTAAGTTGGATCCAAGAGCCAAGAAAGCAATATTCTTGGGGATAAGTGCAAGAGTCAAAGGATATCGTCTTTGGTATCTAGAGACGAAAAAAATGATTTTAAGCAGGGATGTGACTTTTGATGAACTTGTGATAATAAAGAAAACAATACGTAAGGAGTCACGAGTTGAAGAGAAGACCAGTGGTGCTCATAAACAGGTGGAGGTTAATACAATTTTGGGAAACCCAGTGAGAAATGAGACTACACAAGGTAACTCTCCAATTATGGTGGGAAATAATGTACAAGAAGAGGAGATTTCAATTCAAGAATCTTCACAGCAATAAGAATCAATTGTTTCTCAAATACCAAGGCGAGATATTCAAAAACCTGCTCGGTATACTGATATGGTGGTCTATGCACTTCCAATTGTGGATGATAATGTTCCTTACACTTTTAAAGAAGTAATGAGGAACTCTAAATCACACAAGTGGAAAAAAACAATGGATGAAGAAATGCAGTCTCTTCATTAGAATCAGACTTGAGAGCTAGCCCAGCTGCCCAAGGGTAAGAAAGCAATTGGTTGTAAATGGATTTATGTAAAGAAATAAAAAATTTCCATATGCAAATAATGTTCGCTTCAAAGCTAGATTGGAAGCCAAGGGCTATGCACAGAAGGAAGGCATTGATTATAATGAGGTATTTTCTCCAGTTGTTAAACATTCTTCCATCCGAATTTTGATGGCTTTGGTAGCACAATTTGATCTTGAACTAGTTCAACTCAATGTAAAAACTGCATTTTTACATGGTGATTTGGAAGAGGAAGTCTATATGACTCAACCAGATGGATTTTAGGTTGCTGAAAAAGAAAATTGGGTATGTAAATTGGGTAAATCGTTGTATGGTTTAAAACAGTCTCCAAGACAGTGGTACAAACGATTTCATCAGTTTATGATGGGTCAAAAGTACATCAGAAATAAACATGATCATTGTGTTTATCTTCACAGACTACAAAATGGATCTTTTATATATTTACTCTTGTATGTTGATGATATGTTGATAACTTCAAAGAATAGGGAAGAAATCGACAAGTTGAAAAGTCAATTAAATCAAGAGTTTGAGATGAAAGATCTTGGTGAAGCAAAGAAGATACTTGGCATTGAGATTCGCAAAGACAGAATGAGAGAAAGAGTTAGTTTGTCTCAGAAATAGTATTTGAAGAAGGTAGTACAGAGTTTTGGCATGTCTGAGCAATCAAAACCAGTAAGCACTCCTCTTGCTCCTCATTTCAAACTTAGTGCGGCTTTATTTCCTAATCATATAAGAAACATAAGTATATGTCATAGGTTCTTTATGCAAGTGCTGTTGGTAGTCTAATATATGCAATGGTTTGTACTAGAACTGATATTTCACAAGTTGTTAGTATGGTGAGCAGGTATATGCATGATCCGGGTAAAGGACATTGGCAAGCTGTGAAATGGATTTTGAGATATATTATGAATACAATTGATATTGGTATAATATTTAAGAAAAATAATACTATTGATCAACGTGTTGTTGGATATATGGATTTGGATTTTGCGGGTGATTTGGATAAACGTCGATCAACTACTGGATATATTTTTACATTTGCTAATGGTCCAGTGAGTTGGAGGTCTACCGTACAGTCTACCATTTCCTTGTATACAATAGAAGCAGAGTACATGGCAGCTTCAGAGGCTGTTAAGGAAGCTATTTGGTTACAAGGTTTACTTGAAAATTTGGGAGTTGTTCAGAAGCACATTGTTGTGTTATGTGATAGCCAGAGTGCTATTCATTTGGCAAAGAACCAAGTCTACCATGCACGAACGAAGCACATCGACATTCAGTTTCTTTTTATGCAGGATATTATTGATGGAGCCAAGATACTTCTTCAGAAGATTGCTACAACTGAAAATCCTGCAGATATGTTGACCAAGATTGTGACAACAATCAAGCTCAAATATTGTTTGGACTTGATCAATATCCGACAAGTCTGAATATTTTTGGAAGGCGCCGATGATGTGGAACTCCAAAAAATGTTGGTGACTAAAAATTTTTTGAATTTATCGTCAAGGTGGAGATTTTTTATTTTTTGTCCCACATTGGTATAATAGTTCCACATTAGTATAAAAGGTTGTTTTGAATTTTTTATATTTATTTGTCCCACATTGGAGAGAAGTGTTTTTTACTATATAAAGAGTTCAACTCTTCATTTGTAAAAACACCTCAAAGTTTTACTTTGTCAAGAAGTAGTAGATTGATCATCGACGCCCGAGGACGTAGGTAATTTTATATCGAATCTCATAAATTTCTTGTCTTGTTTTTTTTACTATTTTATTATTAATTTCCGCATTGCTTTAATTTCTTATATAATCAATAGTAATAGTTGTAGTATTGGTGTTTGGCACAAGTGGGGTGCCCAGCACAACAACTTCCGTGGCCGAAATCCCCGTTGTCATGCCTAGCACGCATGCCACTGCAACCTTGATTTGTAAAGTTAAAAGTAAAATGTCATGATTAGTCCTAATGAATATCACATAATGTGCATGTTTACGTGACATTGAAAAATTAAATAAATAAAAACCCTCTTCTACAACTATGACAAGCTTTCTTGTTTAAGGAATTCTCTGGTAAGTGAAAATTTAAATTTATAAATAAATGTATCTGGGATTGTTATTTAAATCAGAGAATTTTTGTGCTTTCTCAATGTGTCGACGAGTCATTTTGTCATTTTTTTATTACTATTTTATGGTTTTTATTTATCAATTCTTTCCTATCAATTTTGAAGCTTTCTCGAGATGTCCATGTGGGCTTTTTTTTTTTTTTTCCGCTTTTTCAACCTATCCATGTGGACGATTTTTTGGTTCCCTCTCTTTTTATGCTTTACTATTCTGGTAATAAATCCTTTCTTCCTCATTTATCTTTTCAAGATTAAACCATAATTAAATTCTTCATTCTTCATCTCATATTTAAATTTGTTTTTTCACTCTATCTCTCGTTTTTAGTGTGGCTATTCCAGTTCCCCTAAAATTTATCCCTTTAACTATTAATAACTCTAGCTCCCAATCTTATTAGAACCTCCTATACTTTTTTTCTCCCCCTCCTACTCGACTACAATCGTGCATACAATCATGAATGCTTAACCGAGGGATTGCCAAACCTTCTCCTTTTATTTGGAAATTATATAAGGGATCTCTTCCTCCATGTATCCCTTTACCAATTTCTTAAATTGTACACTTATTAAAAATAGATTCCCCTATTTACATGTTTGATATTAATGAATGTAAAATCAATTTGTCATATCAACCAATTTCTTAAATTATACACTTATTAAAAATAGATTCCCCTATTTACATGTTTGATATTAATGAATGTAAAATCAATTTGTCATATGACTAACATCTAAAATACAGACACACACGTAACATGGACAGGGTGACCACCTGTATAACTTCCCTTGCTATTTCTTCCTTCTCTCACATAGGTACTCCTTCGCCCACCCACATGACTACAACACCTCCATCACCTAGCCATATTCCCTTTTATCTTCCTTTCTCACTTGCTCAAATCCACATAGAGCTGGCATGACCTGCATTTTCATCCATGGCTGAGCATGTTTTTCTTAGCTTCCAACATTTCGATCGTTTTGCATTTTTCTTAGCAATTTCCTTTAAACCTTTTGAGATATATATATTATAAAAAATGAAAAATAAAATTCTGTATATTACAATATTTACCTATCCGAAATGTCCTCCTACATTCATGCCATAATTCAATCCTACAATCAAGCCTACAATCACGCCAACACTCCTCCTCAAGTTGGTGTATATATATATATCTAATGCCCAACTTGCCAAATGAGTTGTAGAAGCTCTTACTACACATTTTTTGTAAGTATATCTACCAATTGGTCTTTGGACCTAACGAATGGAAATCGAATTATCTTGGCCTCAAGATTTTGTTTGATGAAGTGTCAATCTACTTCCACATGTTTGGTTCGATCATGCTAAACTTGATTATGAGAAATGTCAATAGTAGCCTTGTTATCACTAAACAAGTCCATCTTGTAGTTTGTGGCAAAGCCAATTTCAGTTAATAGTCTTCGAAACAAGAGAAGCTCACACAGACCCTTAGCCATCCCACGAAACTCAGCTTCGGCACTTGATAATGCTACCACGTTTTGCATCTTGCTTCTCCATGTAACCAGGTTCCCTCCAACAAATGTAAAATAGCTTGAGGTGGATTTTTTATCTGAAATATTTCCTGCCTAGTCAGCATCTGTATAACCTTCAACTCTCAAGCCATTTTTTTTTTTAGAACATAAGTCCTTTTTCTAGGGGAGTACATTAGGTATCAAAGAATCCAAATCACCACATTCATATGATCTTCACTGGGATAATGCATGAATTGGCTTACTACACCTATTGCATAGGTGGCCGTGCATGGGATAGATAAATAAGTTTCCCAACCAATCTCTAGTACCTTCTTTTTTCTATTGGCACTTGGTCTAAGTATTCTCCAAGCTTGTGATTTTGGATTATTGGTGTATCTGCGGGCTTACAATCTAGTAACCCAACTTCTAATAATAAATCTAGGATATATTTTCTTTGGGAAAGAAATATGCCTTACTTAGACCTAGCAACTTCAATTCCCAGAAAATATTTGAGTCCTCCTAGATTTTGCATCTCAAACTCTATCACCAATTGCTCTTGAAGTCTTGTTATTTCTTCTGGATCATCTCCTATAATGATCATATCATCTACATAGATTATTAATGTTGTTACCTTGCCCAGTTGATGCTTCAGGAAGAGTGTATAGTCTGAGTTGCTTTGCTGAAACCCATATTTCTTCATTGCCAAGTTAAATTGCCCAAACCATACTCTTGGTGATTGCTTTAGTCCATACAGTGCGCATTGTAATTTACACACAACCTTAGTCATCATGGTTGTTGTATAGCCTGGTGGAATATCCATATACACTTCCTCCTCAAGATCACCATGAAGAAAGGCATTGTTTACATCAAACTAGTGCAACGACCAGTCGAGATTTATTGCTAGAGAGAATAAGACTCAAACTATATTCAACTTGGCTACTGGTAAGAACATTTCTTGACAGTCCACGCAATATGTTTGTGTATAGCCCTTTACCACCAGTCATGCTTTATATCGTTCGATAGATCCATTTGCCTTGTGTTTGATGGAGAACACCCATTTGAACCCATCGTCCTTTTTCCTCTAAGCAATGACACAAAAGCCCATGCTTTGTTCTTTAGTAATGCCTCCATCTCTTCCTTTATAGCCAAATCCACTTAGGGTATATTAGAGCTTCCTGAACATCAGCGGGAACATGGCACGAGGAAAGTTCATGTGCAAATTTTTAATGGGTTCAGATAGTTTCTGTGTGTACATTGTTGGCAATCGGATACCTTGACCTTTGTTCCTTAATTTCTGGAGAGTACCTATTTGGTGGCTTTCCACGATTATGCCTGAAAGGTAGGGTATAACCAGCAGAGATATCCATATCATTATTCGTTGGAAGTGTAATAAAATAGTTTACCTCAGGGATATTCTTAGGAGATGGCTCTTCAGGTACTGAGTTGTGGGGAGATTCTTGTTCAGCTTTAGGCGGGGTTGATGTAGATGTTGTTGGTATAGATGTTGCTCTAAGAGTTATGTCATCATCTAGAGATTTATTTGTAGTTTTATCAGGTTCCCCACTGACTACCGTATTTATGTCATCAAACCCTAGCCAGTCAAATCTTGACCAATTTTGCTCTTCAACTTGGATCCCCCTGAAGAGAAGAATTGGATACCGAGGGAGAGTAGAACATGTCAGATTCCAAGAACGTTACATCCATAGTTACGTTGGTGCATTTGGTGGTCGGGTCATAACACCGATATCCTTTTTTATGTACATCATATCCCAAAAAAAGACATCAAACAACACATGGATCAAATTTATTACGTTGGTCCTTATGGAGATGTACAAAAGCTACGCATCCAAAGACCCGCATAGGAATTATTAATACTGTAGGCAAGGACACATAAGTTGAAAGAGCCTATAGGGGTGTCTTAAAATCCAAAACTTTAGATGGCATACGGTTTAGGAGGTGCACGATTGTAGCAACTGCATCAGCATAGTGCCAACTGGGTATGTGGGCGCCAAGTAAGAGGGCACAAGAAATTTCAAGTATATGTCGGTTTTTTTGTTCAACAACACCATTTTGCTGAGGAGTCCGTGGGTAAGAAGTTTCATGAATAATTCCATGGTGTTGGAAATAATTAAGGAATCCTCGATTAACATATTCATGACTATTATCGGACCAGAGAATCTGTATCTTAGCTAAGAATTGAGTATGAACCATGACATGAAATTATTTGAACACACTTAATACCTCATCTTTATGTTTCAGCAAGTATAGCCAAGTTATCCGAGTACAGTCATCAAAAAATATTACAAACCAACAAATTCCAGATGCAGTAAAAACAAGAAAGGGTCCCCACACATCGGAATGGATTAAAGCAAATGGAACGTCACTTTTATGCATACTCAATGGATAAGTAACTCGATGACTTTTAGCAAGAATGCAAGTATCACACTTAAAGTCAACAATTGATATATGTGAAAATTGATGAGTCCCTAAAATATACGATTTTAGACCCTCATTTACCTATGCTTATCCTCATTTTATTATGTATTTACCCAGAGTTATCATTATTCAAAGCTATGCAAGGTTTGTTTGTCTTTAAAGGAAAAACGGTACAAAACCATGGAGTTAAGCACTACAAGATGCCAAGGAGAATTTGGAGGATTCAAAGCTCGAATTTAGACATTTACCCAAGCTCTAAAAGCTTCAGAGTATAAATGAACATGAATATGATGCTTGACCACGTGGCACAACCAGCAAACCACAGGGGCGACTTAGTCTTCCACTACAAACGCTAAGGTTCAGACTGAGATCGAATTGCTGTAAGGTTTGACCAAGTGCTCAACCAAGCGACCCACTAGGGCGACCACGTCGAGATGCTGAGACAAAACTAAAATTCAGAAGTACTGAGAGTCTCGATGAAGTGTTTGACCAAGAGACCTTCAGGGGCGACTATGTCAAGATACTAAAATTTCTTAAAGACCGAGATACTCCAAGTCTCGACCATTAACTCAATCATCGAGACCTTGAGGCGCAATGAAGTCGAAGGCATTGGAGAGATTTGAATCCCTAACTTCCCGTGAGTCTCAACCAGTGCGTGCACAAGAATGATGAAGGAGCGACTTGATTGACAGCGACGATCTGCCATGCGAGATCTTCTGCAAACCTTCTTAAATTGCAAAACAAACTTTTTAAACCCTAGAGCCTATAAATATTTTCTATGAACACGAGCTCTGGGTTCCTCTTTGGCCTCTCTTAGGTTAGTGACAGACTTAAGATGTCATTGAGAGCCAAGATATAACAAGAGTAGCATAGTTTTCAATTCCTGTTTCGGTGTGTGCATGAAGTGTTCGTTGGCCTGTGACAACCGGCGGCGTTCGTGTGCTATCCGTGTATATTACACAATTCCTTGTTTGTAATTCCTGATGTTAGTGACAGATGTTCTGAATAATAAAGGGATGATCTTTTTACTCTTGTTTTCATTTACATGCTTTCGTTTACTTATTTCCATTTACCCGTTGTGTTTGATGAAGGATTTTAGATAAGGATAAGCACTTCAACATATCAGTCAGAGGGAAATAGTCGGCTACAGAACCATGGAGGAGTTCGTTCATCATTGAGACAGGGTATACTCCAGTTCCCGACTGTGCTCCAGACAGTTGGGGCACCCTCGCTACCTTGTGCCCTCGATCGCCCCTCTCCCAGCTTGGCCCGCTCGCGTTAATACTTCTATGTAAGTTTGGATGAACGTAGATAGACGCATGGCATCTAGCGTATGATTCAAACCACAATATTGCTTTGTAGGAGTAGGGTAAGTCTTAAATTTACTTGCTTTCCTGTAGTGTAGATTTACTTGCTTTCATTTAATCGCTTTCCAGTAGTTAGAAACATTCACCATTGCAAAACATCACTTTTTACTTCTTTTTCATAACAAAGCCATAATAAACTAAATTGGAAGTGGTTCACTAACTGCACTTCAAGCCCCTGTGGATCGATACCCGACTTACTCATTTTCTACTAAACTTGGGATATTTAGGTTTATAAATATTATTTTTGGTAGTTAAGGACCCAAGCCTTGGCGAGCCTACCAAATTTTGGTGTCATTGCCAGTGACTTGGCTACGGTTAGAAGCCAACTTCCATCGTAAAGTATTACAACCTTGTTCTTTTGATTTGCTCTCCTTTTGTTTTCACTTTCTTACTTAATTTCTATTTTCTTTTATTTTCTATTTTTGAAGTCTGAATCTTTGTTCTTAAAAGTGTGCATGTTTGGTCTGCATTCTTTGGAACCTGAGATAATTCCCTTAGATCTTAAGATTGAAAAATCTCGTAGGTCCCTTAGGAAACCTATCTCTAATTCGAAGGAAGTAGAGTCTTCTGAACTTAAAGCAATGGCTAATGATAACCCACCAGTTCCCGCTGAACAAATCCCGGAACCCCATGCTCCTCACCTACCTGTGGTGGGAAAGCAACACCTAAGACCTCTTAGGGACTACTTTGTACCTAATGCATACACATCGCCCTCCTGCATCCGGTTCTTGGATGTTCAGGCAGCCCAAATTGAGATTAAGACTTCAATCATCTCGATGCTACCCAACTTTCATGGGAACTCTACTGAAAATCCTTATCAGCACCTGGGTGAGTTCTTGGAAATTTGTTCCACCATCCGCATCCCTAATTTTAGTGATGATGCCCTCCATCCTAGGCTTTTCTCGTTCTCTCTAAAGGATAAGGCCAGATATTAGCTGACGTCCTTAGAATCGAACTCGGTGACCCACTGGGCCACTATGCAACACGAATTTCTTAAAAAGTACTTCCTAATCAGGAAGACTAATCAGCTTCAAAGAGCCATCACAAGTTTCTCACAAATGGATGGGGAACTCTTTTTCTAGATTTGGGAGCTCTTTAGGGACCTACTCTGTAAATGTCCACATCACTAGTTCCCCAAGTGGCAATTAGTCCAAACTTTCTACGAAGGGTTGGCTAAAAGAGATAGGTTTATGGTTGATGCTTCGTGCGAAGGTACTTTCCTCACTAAGTACGAGAATGAGGTCTGGATTCTCTTTGAAAATTTGAAGAAAAATTCTCAGCAGCACATGGCTGCCACTCGTAGACTTCCTAATCCATCAAATTCTAAACCAAAAGGAGTTTATGAGTTGGCCATTGGCCAAGACCTAGCCCTTACCTTGCATGCAATATCCAAAAATTTAAATCAATCCCTGTCCTTAGGACCGCAGACAACAGCGTTTGCAGAGGTTTGTGCAATCTTCTTTGACCCTTCCCATACATTTTACAAGTGCCCTCATGCACATTCCTAGCCTGAGCTTGTGCAGGAGGAAGTAAAGGCCACTCACAATTAGTACAATAAGCCATCTAACAACCCCTATTCGAATACCTTAAATCCCAAGTTGAAACAACATTCTAACTTCTCCTGAAGGCCGCAAGCTTCATGCACTCTCTCTCCCTCTAGTTGGGTACATAGACCATTGAGTCTCACACCCACCACTAGAAGAACTACACCTCATTTCGCTCCCCACAGGGCTTTTCATGGCTACTCAGTGACATATCTAGTAGCCCCATGTGCACCCTCTATATTTAGGAAAGAAGCTCCCACCGAGTCCATCTGGGACATGTTTAAACAAGTGCGAATGAATAAGCCTCTCCTCGACAACATAAAGCAATCACATGCGTTTATAAAATTTCTTAGGGACTTGTCAATGCAAGAGGCAGAATCAAGGGTGCATATGGAATGTTTGGTTAAGCAGGCCGAGCATATGAGTTCCGTAATACTAAAGCACCTAGTTCCTAAACTAAAAGACCCAAGCTCACCTACGATCTCGTGTGTAATTGGTAATTATACCATTGAGGGGGCTCTTCTAGATTTAGAAGCAAGTGTGAACATTCGTTCATACTTGGCCTACCAGAAACTCAACCCAGGTGTGCTGCAACCCACCTCGGTTTCCATATGCCTTACTGATCGATTTCTTAAGCAACCCCTGGGTGTGGTAGAAGATGTGGTAGTCAAGGTAGGAGATTTCCATTACCCCATTGACTTTATCATTTTGGATATGGAAATCTCCACCAACCTAATCCCTGTTCTTTTGGGACGGCCATTCCTAATCACGACTAATGCCTGCATTCAATGTAGGACGGGGATTATGGACATCTCATGGGGCCATAAGCAACGTAGGCTGAACATATTTAACACTTCCCAACACCTTCTGAACACCTTCCAAGCTGTGGACGAAGACGAATATTGACAAAATTTTTAGGGAAGCAACCCCTTAAATGCTATGGAAACACCCTTGGAAAATTACACTGCAGCTTGACAGCCCTACCCATGCTGAATTTGAGGATTCCCTTGAGCAATCTATGCTAAAACATTATTGGGACCCCAAATCTGAAACTAAGTTGGGGGTGTGCAATTTAGGGTGTGAGGAAGAGAATGGGGAAACCAATGTTAACTGGGAACCAGGATGAGTTCAAAATGAGCTTTAAGGTGTCTGGTTGAAGATGGTAAACTTAGCGCTTTCGGGAGGCAACCCGATAGTTTTATTTATTTATTTATCTATTTATTTATTTATTTTCTTTTTAAAGTCCTTTAGGTAGTTATAATAAACTAGCTAGGAGTTAGAGTCTTCGGAATAGGTTTTAGGATAAGTGAGGGTCATGACCAAGTATGCGACCATCATAAATAAAGGGCGACCTAGTCTAGCCCCTGAGTTGTTTTGCGTGTGAAGAATACTGAGAGGGCTGACCAGGTCTGCAACTAGCATTAAGATGTGTGCGACCTAGTTGGCAAAATCACCTTCATTTAAAATCCTATTTCATTCCCGACGTTTCCACTCCCGCCATTGTTACCTCCTAGTCGATCCTTGTCGCTCACTTCAGAACCCTAGTTGCCCGCATCGAACCTCCACTTCCGCTTCCCTGCTACCTGGTTGATCGTTGCATCAAGCTCCAACAGGCACCTTGGGCTCGCATCACTGCTTCACAGCTTAGCCCTTCCTTTCTCCTCGTTTCATTTCCTTTCCCAAGACACATACCCAACATCAATGGAACTACGCTCGGGAACTAAAATTAAGGCAGAACATGGCCAACCCTCCACCACTCCATCTCGGACTCGCTAAACTCAGCCGTAGTAGCAAAGCGCCTCCTCTACATAAAGATTGCACATTCAAGGCAAACTCCACGGGTACCTCACATAGTCCCGCCCGTGTCTGCTTCTGTACCACCCACCACTCTAGGGCCCGTGATTTGGGATGCCTTGGTTGAGGCGCTCAAGAAGGTGGACTAAGCCATAACCAACCATACTACCCCTGGCTATTCTACTGACAATTCGTTCCTCATTTCAAATTCGGATTCAGCATCTCGAGAAGAATTATCCTCCCCTATCATAGCTAATTTTTGTCTGTGCCCACACCATGCTTTTGTCAGAGTTGTAGTCACAAATCCTTTATCTAATCTTTTGCACTTCTTATTTGAATTGTACATAGTGCAGCTGGAATGCAAATGTCTTTTGTGCTACAATGTCTTCTTGCTTGCATGTTGTTTTGGTTACTATATTTTGCAGGACACTATTTGTTCATACTAACACCATGCTCGGTCCTATCACTTGCCTGGGTTCTATTTTCTTTTTACACTTCAATGAGGACACTAAAGTTCTAAGTTGGGGGTAGAGGGTAGTACACTGCATGACATTATTTCATGCACAAAAATGACACAACTCTAAAATATATATATATATATATATATATATTCGCAAACAAATTCTAGGGAACCATGCTAACATATTTTATACCTTATACATGCACTCATATAACCTAAGGTTACATGCATAAACTTTTTAATTATATGATTCACTATGCTCACCAACAATGTAGTAAATCAGTTCTATAAAATTTGCATAACATGGCCGACAACTTGACATTACTCTAGGTAGTTGACTAAGTGGTTTGATTGGGTTAATATTGCAATATAAACTCTTATGTACATGGTACTTCATGGGGCTAAGAACACATTCCACATGATTTGTAACACTGAGGGTCCTCAGAGAGTATTGAGAGAACAACCGTGGCGACTATGATACCTTGTGAGGTATTTGAGCCATTCGTTTATTTCTCGAATTTTTAACATCAAACTTTGAGTTTACAAAACTCAATTATCCTCCTTTTACTAGATTTCCTTTGCCAACTAGTCTTTGTTCTTATATTTGTCAGCCTAAAGGTGACATCAAGTGGGGAGATATAAATATAGGTCTTGTAACTTACTCAAGACAGAAAGGTTAAGCCAACCTTAGAGACTAACTTTTTCCATGGACTCATTCTGAGCTACACTCCCATTGGAAAACATGAAGACAGTATAAGAACGTGATGATTGTTTTAGCTGACCATGCAAGAGAAAAAGGAACGTGAGCAGAGAAAAAGAAAAACAACAAAAATACGCACCTTCTCTAAGAAAATATGAAAAGATCCAGAGGACAACACACAATACAAGTCTGCATGTATGAAGAATCTTCTGACCAATGCATCTATTGAATTCACGCAAGTTTGGGAATAAGTTCGTCTAGGGTGGTCTTGATTAAATGTGGCAAGTAAGTGAGAAGATGTTAGGGTGAAGGACCAGACACCTCAACCAAGGCTGGATTCCTTTCTTATAAGACTAGTCACTCCACACTTCTAGTGTCAGTTCTTTAAATATGTTGGACGTTTGATCATGACACTCCTCCTCACATATGAGAGTGAATCCATCTTCCTAAGTGATTTTTGAGGTAATAAACTAGTGAGGCTGAGTCAAGACGACCGTTCTGTAGGTGCCTCCGAGCATTCTGAGTGAGAGGAATCATACACTATACACATGCCCTGTGAGGTGACCTATTCATACTTGGATTTGCATGCTAATATTAACTTTGAATTATAATCATGAGTTAATTTTCTGTGAGTAGTATCTTGAAATGGCTGTGGTGCGTCGAGTTTTACATGATTGAAATGCTGCAGAGTGTGTATATAATGGAGTCATGTATGAAGTCATTTGTATGTAATAATGTTATATTTTTGAATATAAAATGGTATGATTATGTTACATGTGTTTCCATTTTTTATTCACTATATTGGTGTTTGTGGGAACCACCCTGGAAACCCTCATGAGACTACATCTCGTCAACTAGGATCAACTTAGGGGTTTAAAGCTTTATTGCATATGGTAAATGCAATCATGTTTCCCACGAAAGAGGATATAGGCAGGATTTGGTAGTTTTCTTAGATTTTTCTTTGCTCGAGGACTAGCAAAGTGTAAGTTGGGTGTTGGAATGAGTCCTTAAAATATATGATTTTAGACCATCATTTAACTATGCTTATCCTTATTTTATTATGTATTTACCTAGAGTTATCATTGCTCAAAGTTATGCAAGGTTTGTTTGTCTTTTCAAGAAAAACAGGACAAAATCATGGAGTTAAGCATTACAAGAAGTCAAGGAGAATTCGGAGGATTCAAAGCTCGAATTCAAACATTTAGCTAAGCTCTAGAAGCTTCAGAGTATAAATGGACACGTAGATAATGCTTGACCAAGTGCTCGACCAAGTGACTCATTGGGGTGACCACGTCGAGATGCTGAGACAGAACTGAAATTTAGAAGTACCGAGAGTCTCAGCGAAATGTTCGACCAAGAGAGCTTTAGGGGTAACTATGTTGAGATACTAAGATTTCTTGAAGACCGAGATACTACAAGTCTCGACCATAGAGACCCTGAGGCGCGACGAAGTCGAAGGCATTGGAGATTTGAATCCCTGACTTCCCGCGAGTCTCGACCGGGGCGCGCACAAAAATGACGAAGGAGCGACTTGGTTGACAGCAAGGATCTACCACACGAGATCTTCTACAAACCTTCCTAAATTGCAAAACAAATTTTGTAAACCCTATAACCTATAAATATTTTCTATGAACATGAGCTCTGGATTCCTTTTTGGCTTGTCTTAGATTAGTGACAGACTTAAGATATCATTGAGAGCCAAGATAGATTAGGAGTAGCATAATTTTCAATTCCTGTTTCAGTGTGAACATGAAGTGTTCATCGGCCTGTGACAACCGGCGGCGTTCGTGTGCTATCCGTGTATATTACACGATCACTTTGTTTGTAATTCCCGACGTTAGTGATAGAAGTTCTGAATAATAAAGGGATGATCTTTTTACTCTTACTTTCATTTACATGCTTTCCTTTACTGCTTTCCATTTACTTACTGTGTGTTTGATGAAGGATTACGGATAAGGATAAGCGCTTCTACGTATCAGTCAGAGGGAAATAGTCGACTACAAAACCGCGGAGGTGTTCGTTCATCGTTGAGATAGGTATTGTTTTGTTTGATTTAGGGGCGAGTCATTCTTTTATTGCCTAGGAATTTGTTAAGTTGTGTGGGTTAGAAACTCAACAGTTAAATATTAGTTTGTCAGTGACTACGTCGACAGGGGTTGTAGGGATATGTAAGAAGGTACTTAGGAACTGTCCAATCTGTATTCAGGGGAATTCTTTATCAGCTAACGTGGTGGTTCTGGATATGCATGTGTTTGAAGTGATTCTGGGGATGGACTGGCTAGTTGCCTACTATGCTAGTATTGATTGCCATTAGAGGGAGGTAGTCTTCAAACCTCCAGGTGGACAGGAATACAGATTTATGGGATCATGTGTGCGCACCCCACCATAGTTGTTATCCGTCATTCAGGCGAGGAGGTTGTTGTTAGAGGATTGTCAGGGATATTTGGTTTATGTGAAGGAAGTATCAGAAGGGGAATTGAGGTTAGAGGATATTCCAATAGTGAGGGATTTTCCAGATGTATTTTTCGAGGATTTGCCAGGACTACCTCCTGATCGTGAGGTAGAATTTATTACTGATCTAGTTTCGGGGACAGCGTCATACAGAATGGCACTGGCAGAGTTAAAAGAATTGAAGGAACAATTACAGAAATTATTAGAAAAGGGGTTTATTTGGCCGAGCGTGTTGCCTTGGGGAGCACCGGTATTGTTTGTAAAGAAGAAAGATGGGTCAATGAGAATGTGCATCGACTACAGAGAAATTAATAAAGTAGCTATCAAGAATAAGTACCCACTTCCCCGCATCGATGATTTATTTGACCAGTTACAGGGGACACAAATTTTATCGAAGATAGATCTACGGTTTAGGTACCATCAGGTGAAGGTTAGGGTAGAAGATGTTCCAAAGACAACATTCAAGACTCGGCATGACCATTATGAATTTCTAGTTATGCCATTTGGGTTGACAAATGCTCCTGCAGTGTTTATGGATTTGATGAACAGAGTCTTTCACTAGTATTTGGACCAGTTTGTGGTGGTATTCATTGATGACATACTGGTGTATTCAAAGAGCCTAGAGGAGCATGAGGAATATCTGAGGATAGTGTTTCAGGTGTTGAGAGAAAGAAAACTACATGTGAAATTCAAGAAATGCGAGTTCTAGTTGGAGCAAATTACCTTCCTTGGGTGCGTGGTATCTAGGGGTGGTATTTTGGTGGATTTGAGCAAGATCAAGGCAATAGTAGATTGGGTGCGAGCTAAGAATGTGCAGGAAATCAAAAGTTTCCTAGGATTTGCTAGGTATTACCGCAGATTTGTTGAGGGCTTTTCTAAATTGCTGAGTCTGTTGACTAGATTGACTAGGAAAGCTGTGAAATTTGAGTGGACCGATGAATGTTAATGGAGTTTCCAGTAGTTGAAGCAGCGACTCATCACTACATCGGTGTTGACAATTCCTTCAAGAGAAGAGGGTTTTGTAATTTACAATGATATGTAACATAAAGGGCTCGGATGTGTGCTGATGCAGCAAGGAAGAGTTATAGCATATATCTTTCGACAATTGAAAGATTACGAGAAAAATTACCCTACCCATGATCTGGAGTTAGCAGCGGTGGTCTACGCGCTGAAAATTTGGAGACACTATCTTTGTGCGGGTAGGTGTGAGATTTTCACTAATCATAAGAGTTTGAAGTATTTCTTCACACAAAAATAATTAAACATAAGGCAGAGGAGATGGCTGGAACTGATAAAAGATTACGACTGCATCATCAGTTACCACCCAGGAAAAGCTAATGTGGTGGTTGATGCTTTGAGCTGGAAATCAGAAGATTCATCAGTATTTGTAAGGATGATGCAGCATCCAATTCAGATAGATTTAGAAAGACTCGGTGTGGAACTTATAGAGGGCAATCATAAGGAATTTATTGCCAATATGGTATTACAGCCGACCCTACAGGAAAGAATTAAAGCAGCTCAGAGGAGTGATACAGAGTTAGTAGAGCTTATGGGAAAATTACAGAATGGTCAAGAGGTAGATTTCAATATCTCAGATGACAAAGCTTTGCGGTTCCATAATAGGTTGTGTGTACCTGCTGACCCTGAGATTAAGAAAGTTATTCTGGAAGAAGTGCACCAATCCCTATATATGGTACCCTAGTAGCACTAAAATGTATAGGGATCTTTAGGAGTCTTTTTGGTGGAGCAGTATGAAAAGAGAAATCGCTGAGTTTGTAGCACAATATTTGACATGCCAACAGGTGAAAACTAAGCATCAGAGACATGCGGGTACATTGCAGCCACTCCACATCCTTGAGTGGAAATGGGAACATATATTAATGGATTTTATCATGGGATTACTGCCGACGTTGCATAGACAGGACGCTATTTGGGTGGTTGTAGATCGACTGACAATGACTTCCAATTTCTTCCTATCAGAGTTAACTACTCCTTGTGCATACTAGCAGAGTTGTACATTCATGAGATAATTAGACTCCATGGTGTGCCAATGTTCATAGTATGGGTCCAAAACCCACAGTTCACATCTTGTTTCTGGAGGAGTTTGCAAGGAGTCACGGGTTCTCAGTTATCGTTCAGCACAGTATTTCATCCTCAGACAGATAGTCAGATGGAGAGAACGATACAAATACTTGAGGATATGTTACGAGCTTGTGTGCTAGATTTTAGAGGTAGTTGGATACGGTTCGTGCGACTAGTCGAGTTTGCTTAGAATAACAGCTATCAAACCAACATTGGGATGGGACCATATGAGACATTATATGGCAAGAGGTATCGATCCCTGTTGTATTGGGAAGAGATTGGGAAAAGACAGATTTTGGAGCCAAATCTGATATAGCAAACTCAAGATAAAGTCAGACTCGTTAGAAATAGGATCAGAATAGCACAAAGTCGGCAGAAAAGCTATGCAGATATTCGCCAATGAGAGTTAAAGTTTGATACAGGGGATCATGTGTTTTTGAAAGTGGCACCAATGAAAGGAGTTATGAGATTTGAGAGAATTTTGTTGGGGTTATTGTAATCTCCGGGGACCGTAAATGTAATCATGGTATTCCTCCGCCATAAGTGAGGCTAATTAATAAAATTGGGATGTTTTCTGTAAGGATGAAAAGGTGATGAATAGAAATTTTGAGGATGAAATTTTATAAGGAGTGGAGAATGTAGAGACCCAAAAATTTTAATTAATAAAAGTAATAAAAGAAAAGAAATGAAAGAGAAAGAGAAAGAAAATGAAAAAGGGGGATCAGCAGGGGTTCGTCGACGAATGACCCTCTAGGTCTTGTCAACGAAGTACATGTGTCTCGTCGACGAGAAGATACCGAGAGTCAGGGAATCTCAGAGAATTTCAAGTTCGTCGATAAACCAACCTCCTCATCAACGAAGTGCCTTCATGGGCTTGTCGACGAATCACTTTAACTTGTCGACGAAGCCTGGCCTATAAATAGGAAAATCCTCATTTTTCAACATGATTTCTCTCTCTCTCTCTCTCTCTACCCTACATTTTTGTTCTCTCTCTCTCTCTTCGATTTCAGCTTCGTTAAAGCCTGTTTTGACAACCAAGAACCGCCACAAGGTTCGTGGGTAGATTTTCTACATCTTAACTGGAGCGGATTGTTGGTTTGGTGTTCTTGGGTACCATCCCAAAATCAAGGTAAGTATTTTAGGGTTTAATGGGCTATTTGAAGTATTCGAAACCTAGGAAGTTCTAATTGAGAATTGTTTTGGGAATTGAGTTGATTAATTTGAGGAAATGTGAATTTCATGCTTTTAAGCCACGAACATCATGGAGCGTAGGATCTCGAGTGTTAGTGGACCTCTTAGTAAGTCAGGTAAAGGGAATAAATTATAGCAGTATTTTAAAAATTATAGGTTGAATAAATATGTGAAAATGGTGATATGATATTTTAACTGTATATATTAGGATATGAATAACAAATGAAATTGTGTGACATATGAGTTATACTGACAAAATGTTTGAAACTGGGTCGTGTGAACTGCATGGTGAATTATGAGAATATGAGGTAAACATATACTAAAATTTTTTTGTGCAGAAAAGAATATAAGAGAAATCCAGTGATATTTTTTTTTATATTGAACTGTAATGATAAGAGAATTGTTTTATTAAGAAACAATGAAAAGTGATATATTGAAGAGTATTTTTTGGAAAATGATAAAATATGTAATATGGATGTGTCTACTGGAAAAATGAGGGAAAATGATATATATGTATAGAAATGATTTCTATGATAAATGTGGTAGTATAAAATAATGATATGTTTTATACTGAGAAATATTGAAATACGTGAAATGAGAACCTATTGCGAATACTGAATTATGAATATTGAGATGTGAATGTGGAAATAAAAATATTGCAATGTGAATTCTACAATGTGAATATTAAAATGAGAATATGAAAATGTGAACGTTGAAATATGAATACTAGAATGTGAATATTGTAATGCGAATACTGCAATGTGAATACTGAATTGTGAATAATGAAATGTGAATGTTGAAATGGAAATACTGGAATGTGAATGTGTAAATGAAAATATGAGAACCATGATGGATGGATTGTGATAGAAAGCACGGTATCGATGCTAGCGGATGATAAGTGCAACCACACAGCCTCGTGGAGAGTGTGGCGTGACAGTCGAATGAGCTAGTGAGAAGGGTAATTTTGCCCCCTAGAGTCCGAACAAGGGTTAGGCAGGTCATTCGTACTACAAATGGGTATATGGATTATGTATTTTGATCTAACCAAGTAAGTCAATCGCAGTTTAGATCCAACCTTTGGGTTGCACAATCTCAACCATGGGGGGAAGCATGGTGTGGAGAATATCCTCAAGACAGTCATGAGTTATAGACACGCATGTAATGGTTACCGAGGACACTCATGTGCAAGATGATGAAATGGAAATAAAAAAAAAATGTGAGTTTAATAACATAAATAAATAAAACGAAGTAAAACTCTCCGCCTGAGGGCTTACTGAGTAAGGTGAGTGTCCTGATAAGTATCAATTGCAGCCTCATCCAAGTTAATCAAGTAAGGTTACAAACGATATTAGAGTAGAGGGGAGTTACATGTATGGGCATGTAATCTCCCCTATCCTTGAGAACTTTCGCTGTTAAATATGGGTTGCATGTGAATGAGTTGAAAAATGGAATTAAAACTTATAAAAGCTTGTGTTATATGATTATGAGTATAACTGGTATATTTTTCTCAGATTGTGTTATCACTGAAATGAGAATATTATAATATAACGAAACTCTTACTGTTATACACTATAAATAATTTATTATGTCTTACTGAGATATGTCTCATTCAAATATTTAATATTTTAGGAAATCATGACAAACGAGGAGATAGAGCTCTGAGATAGAGGGGAGCCTACACCCTAATAGATAGGGTGAGTGTTTTGAGCTAGGAATGAATGTTACCCCCTAGGGTGTTTTGCTGTTTTGGAAATGTGTTAGACATGTATAAATATATGGATGTATAGTATTCTGGGTATTTGTATTTTGGATGGTTTGTAATTATTGACTTCCGCTATTAGGGTTGTTTATATAAGTTTGATTGATTTTATATATATATATATATATATATATATATATATATATATGAATGTATAGTACTCTGGGTATTTGTATTTTGGATGGTTTGTAATTATTGACTTTCGCTATTAGGATTGTTTATATAAGTTTGACTGATTAATCGGTACCTGTTTCGGGTCGAGTTATGCTGATACGGTATCAGAGAGTCTGACATGGCCGATGTTTGAGTATTATTGATTTAATATATATAATGGTATGAAAATCGGGGCATCACAATTTGGGTCAACATCCACCCCTAGTAGACCTACCCTTATGGGTAGAAGAAATATAAGCCTCACATACTAAAAGGTTGTAAGGCTACCCATATTGGTGAACATTGTTAAGTAAGAATGAAGGTGCAAACAATAACACGGGAAGAGAGTAAGTGGGTTCACTATGGACATAAATGAACATTTGGCCTAACAAAAGACAAAAATGTAAAAGGAGAAACTGTAGTCAGAGTTAAAGAATGGAGAAGGAAAAAAAATGCGAACAATGGGAAATTTTATTAAAATCGGATGATAATTTGAAAAATAAAATGAAGCAAGAGTATATGCAACTAGCAAGGAATTGAATTCCAATGGTTTTAAGAGCTACAATATATCTTAGGATCAAAGCAAAAGTTAACCATGGTTCTCACAAAAGTAATCATTGCCTAGTTACTATAAAAGGTGTTACAATCTAGGGAAATGGGCATAATGGCTCCCACGCTCATATGGTAATAACTTATTAGCCACATTCAATAATGGACCTTGTCTATCCTAGTTAGGGAATTATGTGGGCACCTTTATTATACTAAAGTGGGAGATAGAGAACCAAGTAAGTACCTTTTCAAAACACTAATTTAATAGCTCTCTCACGCTCTTCTTTTGAATTCCCCACTAACATAAGCATACGAGGGTTTTCTTGGAGCCCTGCTTTGGTGACTTCAATCGCTCTTTGATCAATAATTCCCTTTTTAGGTAAAAGTTGTAACCTATTTAGGATAGCTAGTAAATTGGATCATCAATCATTGATACGCCTCGCTATTTGCATCAACAATTACCATATTAATAAATTTTAATATGTAAATGTTAAAATTAAAACCTTTCATCACAATTTAAATACCTAAAAATAGACATCATTTGTTAATACATGTTGCTATAAAAGGATGAGGAGGGATTCGAAATATCAGATGAGCTATCTCTTTGTAAGTCACATGTAATAACTCTTTTCTCAAAAGGAATTATAAAAAGTCAAACTAGTTTCTTATCCATAGTAGTCTAGATTTTGTGCAGACATAATGCCCAAACTGCAATATTTTTTAGAAGTTGGGGATTTTTAACATAATAGTTTACACTATAATGCATTTGTAATTTTTGAATATAATATCTATTTTAATATAATTAGAATGACGGGAAAACTTTTGATTAGGAGTACTAAGTGGTTACTATTGTCCAATTTAGAATTAAGGAAATTTTAATGCGTATGATGCATACATTTCTATATGGTCATACCAAATTCTTGAACTAAGCCTATCACAGCATTTGATCAAAATAATTTGAATACGTATATAAAAGTTTGAACTTATGCCGGTTTGGGAGAGTATTTAATTAATGGAAGCGTACCTGACATATGAACATCTGGATCCCACCTTCCATGAATAGAAATCTCCTACCGTAACGGTCAACTATAACTGTAGACACCAAGATGGATGCGAGATTGACGAGCCCAAGTATGATAGCCGCTATGAGAGCCGAGTCACTGCCAAACCCTACCGACTGAAATAGGACTGGCGCATAGAATGCGATTATGTTTATCCCAGTTAGCTGTTGGAAGAACGGTATGGCAATGGCCATCACCAGATGGGGCCTGTATTGCTTCTCAAATATGGTCACAAATGGCTCCTGCCTTGCAGCTTTTGCAGCTTCGCTTGACTTGATGAGCTCGGCCAGCTCTGCTTCCACGGTCGATTCAGTTCCTCGCGCTTTGCAGAGAGATTTGCGGGCTTGAGCCAACTTGCCACGCTCCACGAGGCTGCTCGGCGTGTCGGAGATCAGGGCAGCACCCACTGTCATTATGGCTGCCGGCACCACTGCAAGGCCGAGGGAGAGGCGCCAACCCCAGCGGATCCGTGCCGCGCCGTAGTTTATGCAATTGGCGGCAACCACCCCGATGCCAATGAAGAATTGGAAGCCTGTGTTGAACGCGCCACGCCACTTGGGCGGTGCCATTTCGGAGAGGTAGACGGGAGTTGCCTTCATTCAAAAATTTTGAAGTCAGCCATGAGAAGACATTCTGAAAGCTAATTAGATCATGAGACTTCTACCTTATTGGGCCTCAGAGAAAGAAGATGAATACGATAAAGGTTGAAGTTAAATTGTGCAATAAACCCAATCCAATTTTTCTGCAAGGGGTGCCATTGATGTTGGTTACCTGATTGGTGAAGCCAACCCCGAATCCAAGGAAAACACGACCCAAGATGAGCATGAAAACATTTTGAGCAGCTGCATTGATGGCAGCACCCAGGAGGAAGGTGCAACCACCGAGCACCATAATGTTTCTACGACCCATAGTAGAAGTGAGGCGGCCAGCCACCAGAGATGCAGCTAGCCCTGCTATATATAGTGAAGATGTGAATGCAGTCAACACCTGACTATCATATCTGCAGTATATGTTTGTTTTCTCCCCTTCCTCTTTTCTTAGTATGGAGGGGAAGAACTTCTCAAGAAATGGTTTCATTGTTGTCACGCCACCTGTATCATTAATTATTTATCATAATATTGAAAATTAAAATTGTTAACAAATATAGGCACACAAACATTAACTATTAATCAAGGGAAAAGAGGAACTATTTTTCAATTAAAATAGTTCTTCTTTGTTTACAGCCAAAAAAAAAAATCCCTCAATTCTACGAGTGAATATTTAATGGAAACTGCATGTTACAAACAATTAGAAATATATAATTATTCCAATAAAATAATTTACGACATTAAAAGCTGCGATCAAAATCTATTCATAAAAAATAAAAATAAAAATCGATTCAATACATTTCTTATGGACCCACACATGCTATATTGGATTTGAATCAAATTTCAGATCAATCTATATTGATTGACGTATTTGGTAAATTTACCAAGGACTATAGTCATAGTGATCCTACTATTCAACTACTTCAACTATTTCCGAACACCTCGTAGTGTTTTCAGAACATTCGAGTTTAAAATATTTTTATAATTTCTACTTTTTCTCCATAACTTTCATTCTACTTAAGAAAGAAAAGCATTATATTTGATTTGTAGAGTGGAATGTATATTAGTTGGAGCAAGAAATGAATACAATTGATGTAAGAGTAGAATAATGTAGGAATGAAATCGGTGATAAAATATAGTTAATTTTATAATGAGTTGAAGTGTGTGTTTTCAATTCATTATTATTCTACTGCTGAAAGTGTTTGGATTATGCAGATTTTACTATTTTGCATTTTAAAACATAATAATAATAATAATAATAATAATAATAATAAAGGTATAGTATTTTTGTTACGTCTCAAAATTTATAATAAATAATATAATAAATTTTTTTGTTGTTTTTGTACTAGTAATGTTTAATTTGAATACCTTGCAAGATTTGTTTTGTTGTTGTTGTTATATTTCTTATTTCTCTTCTTCTTTATTATTATTGTCATTGATAGTGAAATTAGTTTATATTGCTTTTTAAAAATTTGTAGTTTAATAAGAGAGCAACACCGCTTTATAGGCTTGTGACTTTGGTGACCCCATAGTCACAGGTTTGATTTCTCATTAAGAGTTTATCCCAGTGAATTACTAAATGTGCGTCAATGAGCGGGCGACTATCATGTCTAAAGTGGCACGATGATGATTTGAATCCCGAGGTTATCAAAAAAATAAATAAATTATTTAAATTAAATTTTAAAAAAAAAAAAAGCCAAGAATGGGATACTGCTTCTTACTAGTAAAGATTAGAATTGGATTGTGTTGAATGAAGAAATGAGCATTTTTAGTCGAAATGAGATTATATTTTTGTTCATGTAAGCCAAATATTAGCATTTTTATTTATTGCTCTCATTTATAAAAATTATAAAATAATTCTCTATTTTATTTATAAATAAAAAATAATAAACCAATTAGTTTTAAATTTTAAAAGAAAAACTGAGAGCTGCGGGGGCTAGCATGCGTACAACAAGACTCATGCTGTAAAATGAATATGTCGTATCCATAGTTGACATTTGTCAGGGGGTTGTCCTAAAAAAAAATTAAAGAATCTTAAGGCTATATAGGCAAATATTTCATTGTTCATCATGAATTATGGCCAAATGCGAGGGAGTGGGCTCCACTGCTTTCTCTAGCAGTCAAAACTGCAGCAGTGTTGAAGCAGCTAGAGCTACCTACCCTTCCTCTCTCCACCGGCCACCGGCCATGCCTCCCGTTTATTTCACCTTTCATTTGCAGAATTACAGTTTCTTCATGAAATCATCGCATTAACTACTTAATTAATTGCACAGTTTCTTCAAAATAACTGAGAAATAACACATACGTATTCAATATTTTCTTAAAAAAAGGAAGGAAGGAAAGAAATTTGAGGCACCTGAAATACCGATGTCATAGCCGAATATGAGGCCGCCGGACGCAGCGACGATGCAAGTGACCACCACTGACGCCGTAATACTGCCGCCAAAGTCGCCGGTGCCTCCCTCGACGGCGACCACCCCTCCGGCCATTTTCTTTTTCCTTGTGGACCCACTTGGCCACCTCTGCCTATGCGATGCTCGATTTTTTACTGACGCAGTGCGTCCGGCAGAGGGCAGATGCTGTCGGCCTCCGCCTGTGATTTCTCTCCAGCTCTCGCCACCATGGGATGGTTTATCTGCTTATAACCAAACCCGCCCTACCTAGAACCTTAAATAAATAAATAAATAAATAAATAATGAGCTTCTTCTTTTTAGTGTGCCTTTATGCATTTGTCCCTCTCAAAAAGAATTTTCCTCGCGATGGGATTAGATTGAATTGTGAAAAAACTGTTAAATGGGGACCGCTTCTCAGCTGGAGCTGGTATTGGGCAGTATGCAAATTTTCAAATGCTCAATTAGGAACATCAATTATTTATTTATTTATTTGTCTGTGTAAGAAATTGTCTTTTGACTCTACCAAGTATTAGCGGTTTGTCTTCAATGGTGAATTGTCACATGGGTGAGGGGAGTTTGCAATTTTGTCGGCCTTTAGCCCTAAAGGATGCGAGAATTTTACGTACTCCCAATTATTATAGGTATTCGATCGAGGAAAAATCGAGCGAGTTGAAATTGAAATATAAAAAACATTAAACAAACGTAATCAAGGTATAAATGGATATAGTTTTGAAATGTAATTACAATGTTTGATTAGTGGCATAGTATGATTATAAGAATCAACTTTCAATTTCTTTTCAAGATTTAATATTTCTCAATAACTTCTATAATTGAATAAAAAAAATAAGTTATTTTTTATTTAAATTCATTAATACGTAATTATCTAATTATGTATTATTATTTTTTATTTTACAATAGTAATTTTTATTAGTTTTAATATTGTTTTTTATTTTTATACTAATTATCATCCTTAAAAAAAAGTAAATATTAATTTTCCTTTTTATAATTGTTGTTTTTTTTATATTATTATTTAATAATTATTATTTTTTTTCATTTTTTTGTTATTATTATTTATTTATTTTGTAACAATTAATGCCCTTAAAATAGTAATAATTATTATTATTGTATTTTTTATTATTATTGTCCTTGCTGTTATTATTATTTTAATAGTAACAAATATTAATATTAGTTAATATATTGTTATCTTAATTACTATTAGTTTTTACTTTGTTGTAATAATAATAACGATTAATATTATAATTATTCATTGTTGTTGTCAGTTTGATTATTATTTTTTTCATTATTTTCATAATAGTTATTATTATTAGTACTATTATTATTATTATTTATCATTGTTATTGCTATTTTTTATTTTTTTTATTATAATTATTAACCTTAAAATAAATAATATTATTTTTTCTTGTTTTATTATTGTTCTTAGTGTTATTATTATTTTACAATAATAAATACTCTTTTTATTGCAATTATTATTATTTTTTGTTATTTTTACAATAATTATCATCCTTAAAATTATTATTATTATTTTATCCTTTTTATTATCAATATTGTTCTTCTTGTTATTAGTTGTTTTTGTTTGATTGTCATTATTTTATTAATTTCACAATAGTGATTATTATTAGTGCAATTATTATTTTTATTGTTTTAATTATATTTTATTATTTTTAAAATAATTTTTATCTTTAAAATAATAAATATTATATTTCATTTTTTTTATTTATCTTTTTATTATTTTACAATAAATAAATATTAGTCTATTGTAGTTATTATTAGTTGTTACTATTTTTTATCATTTTTATAAAAATTATTATTTTAAAAATAGTTATTATTATTTTGAATTTTTATTATTTATATTGTTCTTCAACACTTGCTCCACAAAACCACCCTAAGATAACCACAATCTCTCTACAGTTTCGTTCTCAAAGCCCCCCTGAAATAACCACAATCTCCTTAAAGTTTTATACTTGCGAATTTTTAACCCAAGAATCCTCTTGATAGCACCCAAAACCTTTATGTCAACTTCCTTAACAAAATCTCCAATTGACTAACCTTAGTTGGAATCTTTCCATCAATTGGCATGTCATTCACATAAAACAGAAAAACAATTACCCACTTGCATTCTATCTCCATCTTCCCCTCTAGAAGTTCCACCATCTTCCACACCTGATTTTTATATAGTAACTTCATCTCCTTTACCATAGCACTCGTTCATCTATTTTTCCCTTTGTGTGCACTGCATCTTGAAAAAAAGTAGGAACCTTATTAGTAGTGATGAATGCATAAGACGTTAAATCATCAAACTTATACCTAGGCGGTGGTCTGAGGGTGCACCTAGGCCCATTGTGATACTACTGGTCTCTTGTGCTAAAACTCCCTACAATATGAACGATGTCATATTTGCCCTAAGTCTGTAACTCCACCTGCATCACAATCTCCTTTCTGCTCCAGTTTATACTATGATATCGCTTGTCTCCTGAGTTAGAGCTCCCTTCACTTCTGCCCTGAGTCTCCAACTCCACCAGCACAACGTGCTCATTGCTGCTGCAGCTATCTAGCACTTGTTTCTCTTCATCTCCTTGAGTACGATACACCATGCTTTATCATCAAAAACCATGTCTCTACCGATCACCACCCTGTTTGCCATTGGATCACACAACTTGAACCCATTTTCTTGTTGACCTTATAGGTCATACCCTGTTTTGATTATGACAAATACTCTGATATTTAATGTTTGTCAAGTTTGTGTGCAGGTTCATATAAGCAAAATCATATGATGGCATACGGTGACTCGAAGAATTTGAAAACCAATTGTTTACATTTGTAATTTATGTCTAATTCATCCTAGTCTATAATTTTAATCAAAAGGTTTGTAATAATTGATGCATGTCATGAATGGTAGGAACTATAAGTTCAAAGGCCTTAGAATGATCCTAGGTCCCTACACATCACTTGGAAATCGAGAGACCTTAGACTTCGGTCCTTGCACTAGCACTTAGAACGACCATAGGTTCCTACACTAAGTTAAAATGCCTAAAACCTTAGAAAAGACCTAAGTCCTTACACTAACACTTAAGAAAGTCCTCATTATCACATATACTATCATGGGAAACAATTGAAATCAAACAGGACTTAAAGGACTAAAATTATAGGGCTTCGGGCAACCGAACCTTAGTGTTCAAAACACCTCGGTCGACCAAACCGTTGAATGAGTCAGCATGTTGACTTGACTTTGGGTGACCGAACCATTGACCAATCAAAGTGTTGACTTGGTTTCGAGCGATCGAACCAAAAGGAAATAGCATCCCAGGTCAACCGAACCACAATTCTAACTTTTCCCACCAACTTGGCAGCCCGAACTTAACGTTCAAAAATTCCTCGAGCTACCAAACTCTGGAGCAAGTGACCAAACCTCAGATATAATAGAAATCGCCTTCAGTCAGAAAATCGAACCCACACTCACGCACCCAAACTTCAAAAATCAATTTTTTCTATTGTGTCTGTTCGGACGACCAAACCATGGGTTAGGCACCCGAAACTCTCGGGTTATTTTAATTTTTACCGTGGTTATTTAAGTTAAACAGGGTTAATTTTCTTAAATGGTTTTAAAACAAATTTAATAAAACCCTACATATCCCCAACGGTTATAATCTTAACCTATTCTATATATAAGGGTTCATTTTCTTGGATTAGCATGTGATTGGCCATTTGATTAGCCAAAAAAAAAAAACTCTCTGAAAATTTCCAAATCCTATTTTCTCACACAAAACCCATACACTCATATACTTTCATTCCTTTGAGATATCTAGCATTGTGAGTAGTTTATTCATTGCTTTATATTGCTAGAAACCCTCATTTGTTTTAACTTGATTTTATTTAATAAATATTTGGTTGGGAAAAATCTTATAGCTTTGTGGGTCTTTGCATTATTATTGTAAGACTCATTAGGGCTTGTATTTTTGTATGCAAAAATATTTTTACAAGCTCATATCTGAATATCTCCTTGTGCTTTGATATTAAGAAAACTATTTTTGAGATATTCTAAATTTCTATTGATTTGAATTTTTGAAACCCTAAACTGAAAATGAGATTTTATCATTACTTAGTTTTAAAGATTTGCTTGTAGATACACTCTTGTGCTTGATTTGAGATAATCACTATTCTGAGTGTTGATTACACATATACACCATTGAGCTTATTGTTCTTACATTATTAGGGTACATTGATTATACTATGTTGAATTGTTGTACAAATCTTCTTGTGTTAGAAGCACTTTTCATTGTACAAAAAAGTTTATCTAATTATATTCTAGGCGTGGGCTTGAAGAAGGAGACTTGCTCTTGTAAAAGTCCCGGACTTGCTTCGACCCAATTAGAAAAGTTAGGTACACCATCCTAGTAAGGTATAGTTGTAGGTTGAGGTCAGCCCCACTAATTGACTTGGTTGTAACCAGTGTCTCTCCACCCGTTAAGTAAGTAATAGTGGTAATCATTGGGCTTGCGAGTTGAGGCGAGGACGTAAGCAGTATTGGCCGAACCCCAATAACGTATCATGTGTGCACTTTACATTTTAGCACTTTATATTTAATGCACATGTATGTTATTCTCAATTGTATTATGAATGTTGCGCATGATTTTATTTCCGCATCATACATTTATTTGGGGATTTAGGTTTATGTGTATAAAGACACACCCTAGGTTGAGTATTACTGCTGCTGATTTGGATATACCAAGGAATAAATTTTAAATACCCAATTCACCCCCCTCTTGGGAATACACCTAAGTCAACATTTCTTATACCCCAAAAAGATTTACCGTCCGGACATTGCACCAAGCTTAGATCTCACCTCACTAGAAACGTGCATGGTTGAACCTTTAAACTCTCTCAAACTAGAGAAGTCTACCGCATAACCTATTCAAACCCCTTATACAACTCTCCTATCTAGTGATACCTTTGGCAATCGATTAATCAAGAAACACGCCATACTCACTGATTTTACCAAGAAGTTCCTTACAAGCCCTGCATACAACCTGCCATGCTTACAAAACTCCTTGAACACTAGTGTATTCAGCTCCAATGTCTAACCTGAGGAACTTTCTCCTGATCTAGTATTCCACCTCAGTCACAAGTTAAACCTGACAAACATCTCCAACTTGTGCCGCATAAGATACCCCCATACCTTTCATGATGAACTCAAGAAATACCCATGTCCAACCCGTGATGCTACCCTTTCCGGTCCCCAAACATCCAAAATAATGTAGTTAAGAATACCCTCCATTTTGTGTGTGGTTGTTTTACACAAAACAGCATTATCTGACTCAAAACTTTCAGCTGTAGCTCCACCTACAACTATGTTACCCAAAGTGCATAGAGATTCCCTACTAACCTCTATCCCTTCGTCACCATCAAGATCCCTTTAGACACCTTCATCATCCCACTTTCAGACTTTTAACTATACCCATTACAATCCAAAGTACCCAATGATATTGCATTCTTTCATAGATTAGGTACATGTCTTATACCACATAACTTCCTTACTAAACCATCACACATCTTGATTCTAATATCACTCATTCCAAAAACTTTGCAGACCGCATCATTTCCCATCAGAATGGAACCAAAACTCACCAATCTATAAGTGGTAAACTAAGCTTTATTGGGCGTTACGTGAAAAGAACATCTTGAGTCTAGGATCCAAGAATTCGTGAGGTGTTCTAAACCCGATGAACAGAAAGCATATCACAATCACTGCTTCTTGGGTCTCCTTCTTTCACTACATTCATAGATTATGACGAACCCTCTTAAGTATCTTCATTCCCCTTCCTCCACTCTAAACACTCCGATTTTATGTGCCCTATTTTCCTACACTTAAAATAGCAAATTTCCTTCCTCCTCCTAGATTGTGACTAATTTTTATTACCACTTGACTCGCTCCAAGACTTGCCTCTCCCACGATGTAGCGCCCTGACCCTCTAGGTGGGCCTAGAGTGCCACTAGACATATATAACATACATCTCTCTAATACCATACATATACATCCCGCCCAAACAATAGAAAATCGGGCGTTCCATACTGAACTGCATAAACATACATAGAGGAATACATATATCTTCTAATAAGACCTACTAGAGTTTCTAACTATTTCTCAAATACATCCATACATACATAAACTTAATTTGCTATATGTACAATTCAGACCCTGTATAAAATCTCACCAGTTCTAATAAGGACAGTTTACTATCTAACTCTGCCTGGCAACATGCTAGGCTCGATCCCTTAAGGGACCTGAAACAACATTTGTATGGGTGAGACACCTCTCAATAAGACGGATTATATTATTCTCAGTGTGTGGCTAGCATGAGATTTCGTGTGTACATATACTGCTAAAATTTAAATACATTTAATTGAAATTTTAAAATATGTACAGCTCTATAAATCTGAAAATACATACTGCTGGCTCAATATAGCCATTTCTATAGTAAATATACTCATATATGCCTAGAAGATACAACCTGTTCTGTAGATGTAACGACCAGGAATTTTCATCCATTTTTTTCCTCTATATTAATATAATTCCCAATACCTTTCATGAGCATAGCTATCATCATCATGGCTCGGAGTGGGACCTTCGTATCGTGTGCATTTCATATAACACCTAAGTAGTAGAAGTACATACATATCCATCATATTCCAAAATACAATACCAGAGTACTATGTACCTAGCTGTAGCCATACACATATATACATAACACTTCCCAAAAGTCCCAAAGATACTGTGGGCCCCACATACCAGCCCAAAACTCACCCCCAAAACTAAGCCGACTCAACACCACCTCTACCTCTGAGCCAACCTTGCTCGCCTCTTTGGATTACCTAAAATGTTTAATAATGTTGGGGTGAGACACCTCTTAGTACGGAGAAACATGTTATTACCAGTGTGTGGCATACGAGTTAATTAACAACATATCATTTAATTAATACCGTATATGATATACATCAAGAAAAACATATGTATAATAACACATGCTTATGTCATTTAGAATATGAAAATTTCTGAGTTATCTATTCAAAAGTACTTCTATCTATAATAAGTAATCTTTGTTTTCTGTGTGTACTATATATAAACATAAATATGTAAATTTCCCCTTGGATGGCTACATGTCATGACTTACCCCCTCATGACTGGGTTGTGCGGCCTATAGGCGGGGCTAAACACTAGTTGCCCCTCCAGTGCTAGCCTAATTGTATGCATATCTGGAAGCTTATAGCACGAAAAGCCCGTTCCACCTAGTCCGGACGCCAGGGAGCTCACAACTCTACCTAAGGGCACAATCGGTTGTATCGTACTCTATCTAAGACGTATGGTTGCACTATCTATACTGTATAGCAATGATACCGTACTCTGTAAACTGCAATGTTCCATCGGGGTCCAATACTGTATATTAGTATTTCTATATAAATCTAACTGTTTTACCATGATTCTATATTTCTGTAATAACCACGATTCAGTATCAACTGTATAGGCATGACGCTATAATAACTGTATGTTTTTATATTCTATAATTTTGTATATCATGGCTCTATGCTCTGTATAATCTGTATTTCTCTACATCACAGTTCTATGTTCTGTATATCATGGTTCTATAGAATTCTGTACAATCATGGTTTTGTATATTTCTGTATAATCATGGTAATAAAAACACCGTATAATCAACTCTATAAAACACTGTACAATCATGTTTTGAAACATACCACGTAATCATAATTCTGTAATCCATTGTATAAGCATGATTCTGTAAAATACTGTATATCATATAAACTGTATTTTTGTATATTTCTATATAGTCGTAGCTCTGTATAGAAAACTGTATAAGTTATGTTTCATAACTCTGTAGGCTATATAATCATGTTTCTGTAAAACTGTATAACATATTTCTGTAGAAAGCATAAATCTGTACTTTGTTTGAATAATGAATAATATTTCAGTAATTCTCATACCGCACAACTAAATAAACTTCCATATAAATATATTCTATAAAGTTGTATAATTTTCATGCTTTGATCAAATACTATGTTATACTAGTAAAATGTCTAATAAAGCTGGCATAACATGTATTCCCCTTACCTGACTATCTACCTTTAGATATTATTTAATAATCTCACACATGCGGCGTTCATAATTTTCAACACCCTGAAATAACGTCCATATAATTCCCAGTCACACAACTGAATTTACCATAATAATTATCACATTCATATTTTCTTAACTCCACATATCCAACATTCCTAAACTATAGTTTACTTGAGCTCCTAGAAAGATACTCGCTGGGGTCCTCAACCCATACATGTAGGGTCCTAAAAATACCCTAATCCTAAACATACAACACCCCAATGTTACTTCACAAAACTCCAGTATATCCTCATACCATACAAAATCTAGGCTCAAATTTTCATTATGTGCTCTTGTAGTTTTTTCTTTACTAGTCTTGTTTTATTTTTTTTCTCCCTCTTTTTAAAAGAAGGAAAGAGTACTTACAAGTATATTTTAAGCATTTCAAAGAACACCTCTCTGTAATGGACCCATGTCATCGCCACTTGTACTGGCCTCTGCTCATCCAGCATCCTTACCGATTCCCACCGCCTCTCGGCTTCTCCAGTCAACTTGAACGTCGCATAAAGTACCTTTTGCTCATCCGTACAATGTAGAACAGCCAAAATCTTCTCGATCTCCCGAATCCAATTCTCTACTCAGATCGGGTCTATACTCCCTGCGAAGGTAGGAAGCTTTAGCCTGGTGAACTGAACAATAGAACCTCTCAGCTCAGCTATGGGACAGTCATGCCCCCTAGAATTCCGTATGATCTCCGCCATAAACTGCTGGGCGAAGTCATATAGCACCACCATAGTATCACTGCCAGCCTTATGGCTAGCCCCCTCACTGCCACTACCACCAGTGTTCGCAATATTATCCCTAAACTCCATCTTGAAGAGATAATTGAGAAAATTATTTAGAATCTTAGTACCCTACATACCTACCATTACTACAATATTATAAGACTCATTTCAATGACTTAACGTCCCTAATAACGACGTACTCTGCTAACTTGATACTCTCATTGTAGCTCAAGTTTAACCCCTCCACTCGAAAACAAAACAGTCAATGGATTATTGTGATTTTCTGAACCCATCAACTAATCCATAAAAACACAGGAGTCTGCCAATGGATTTCTCTCTCTAGGCTTACGAAACTAAACCTAAAAGTTCTATCATACCCATTCTTATCCTTATCCTACTCTGACACCTAAACTCTAGTAAGACTCTCTTAACCTCGTCTAGCCAAGTCTACAAGACCTAACAACCTGATTAGCTCTGATACCAACTGTAGCACCCCGACCCTCTAGGTGGGCCCGAATTGCCACTAAACATACATAACATACATCTTTCTGATACCATACATATACATCCAGCCCAAACAAAGGAAAATCGGGTGTTCCATACTGAACTGTATAAACATACACAGCGGAATACATATATCTTCTAATAAAACCTACCAAATTTTCTAATTGTTTCTCATATACATCCATACATGCATAAACATAATCTGCTATATATATAATCCCCAAAAGAGTCGGACACTGTATAAAATCTCACCAGCTCTGAGAAGGACTTTCTACTATCTAACTCTACCTGGTACACACTAGGCTCGATTCCTCGGGGGACCTAAAACAACATTTGTATGCTAGGGTGAGACACCTCTCAGTTAAACAGATTATATTATTATCAGTGTGTGGCTAGCATGAGATTTCGTGTTTACATGTATTGCTAACATTTAAATAAATTTAATTGGCATTTTAAAATTTGTACTTCTCTATAAATCTAAAAATACATATGGTTGGCTCAATATAGCCCTTTCTACAGTAAATATGCCCATATATGTTTAGAAGATACAACCTGGTCTGTAGGACTAGCGTCGTCACTCCATCACATACACGTGCGACGTGCTTCCCCCTATGACGGGTTGTGCGGCCCAAAGGCTGGACCTAGCAAATAGTCGGCCAACTAATGCTAAGTCAAACATAAAATAGTACAATAGTGCCTACTCAATCTGTACCCAAAGGCTGAGTCATCCAGAATACTTCGTCGGATGGGGCCCCGGAATCTCTCCTTAGGGGAGTACTTTACCAAGGCCACCAATCACCTTTCCCATCCACACTCTATCTGAATCGTGTGGTTGCACCCCTACATACATATAGCTATGGTACCGTGCTCTAACCATTAGATCATCATAACAAGGCTCTACTATCATATATGGCAATTTACATCATATAGAACTGTAATCATAATTCATTTCATAAAACTATAATATAACATACTCTGTACATAATTCTGTGAAAACATCTGCTTGATACTAACTCAATAAAAATCGGCATACCATATCTGTCATAACTGGCTCGGTAAAAAAAATCGGCAGTTCATAAACTCAGCATTTAGCCGTCACGTCTCATCTCCTCTCTTGGCATATAGCCATCATATCTCATCTCTCAGCTTATAGCCGTTACATTTCAATATTACACAAAACCTGCTTATTTAATACCAATTAAAACTATACTCATGTAACACAATTTTCATCTGGTAACTCATACATAACTCATCTTCTTGAGAACATAAATAATGCTGCTAAAATGGGGATATGAATATCTTCAGGTCGTTATTTTACTAAATATAGATATATAGCTAAATACGGGAAAAATGAAGAAAATCAACCCTACCATCTTTGGTTGGTTTTAAAACTAGGCTATGGTTTGAAATAATAGGTTTCCAACTGGTGAAAACGTTCATAAAATCCAATACTATACTTTAAAAATATCATACTTAAATTTTAATGATTGGTTTCAAAAATTAAGTTGGTTAACCGAACCCTAGTCCTGGAAACCCTAGAAAAGTTGTAACTATATGTCTAAAAACCATTTTAACATTCCATTCGTTTAGAACTCATAAGCATAACTGACATATTATAATCCCCTTACCTATTTCCTAAAAAATGATCCAAGACGCTCGAAAATCGAAACCTTAGATTTTTCCCGAACCGACCGAAAACGAGCTCCTACGAGCCAGAATGAAAGAACCACGACTGAAGCATATGCACGTACTCTGAGTAGTTTTAGGAGTGTGAGAAAACCCTAAGAGAACCCTTAAAATTCGAAACCCTAGCAGAAAGAAGAGAAGGAGTTTGAATTTTCTAAAAAAAAATATATAAGTCTTCCTCTATTTATAGGCAAGCAGGCCTAGAGGAAAATTGGTGTCAGTTTCCCCTGTACACAAAAAATTGTCGCCAGTTTTGTAGTTGACTCGCCTATTTGACCCAAAATCGGCGACGATTTTCTTCTGCTCTCAAAAACCGTCTACAGTTTTGGTCTTGCCAGCTAAATTCCTTCAATTTTCTCTTATTTTCCTTTATTTCTCCCTTTTATATTTATTTTTCTGGTTCATGTCTCTACACACGATGAAGGGTAGGGAATTAAGCAGCATCAACTTCTTGTCTTCTTCCTCTAACTTCACATCAACTCACTTCATATCACTAATGGTATGATTGAAAATGTTGATGTGCTGAGTCAGATTTGAACCCTCTGCCATCTTAAGCCAATATAGTTTTTACTTAAGATACAACTTGTTCATCAATGACTTGGACATGTACCGGCTCTCCAGTTTCATCCAAACCACTGTCGACGATTTCTCATTCATTACTTTATACAACACGTCATCGGCTAGACAAAGTCTGATAGTAGACACAGCTTTTGCTTTTAACTTCTTCTAACTCGCCTTCCGGCTTCTTTCTGTATAGTTTCTTCACCATACCTTGCTGCATCAACACATCCTTAACCCTCCTCTACCAATGTCCAAAATTTCCCATTCCATCGAATTACCAACATCGAACTTCACCGAAGAGATCCCAACCATTACAACCAATAGCACTGATACCAATTGTTGAAAAATTGGCGCTCTAATACCAATTATTGATGTGAATACACAGCGGAAGAAACCTCGCAAACTTGAATCAAACCGAAACAAGTAATGCAAGCACTCAATGATGAATATACAGAAATTAACAATCACTCAACCACAATGTGAAGAATGGAAAGCAATAAAATCAATGACGCAAGAAATTTATGTAGCTCGACAATTTGCCTATGTCCACGAGAGCAAAAGACTGTTTTTCACTATCACATGTGAAGCTTACATCAAGCTTATAAAACTAGGGTTAAAAATATAGTTTAAATACTAACCTTATGTGTACAGAAGACTTCCACTATAACTAAAACACTTCTGTAGCAATCCCCTAAAGGAAAATCCTCCAAAATCTCTCAATCTACTAATCACCAATTCAAAAATTCATGACTTGCACTGAACGAAACCGTTGGTTTCAGGCAAACCGTCAATAGTTTGAAGTCGACACTGTTCTTGCTTCAAATTGAAACCATCAACGATTTCCCTAAAACCGTCAACGGTTTCATACCGAGAGCAAACCCTCTCTCATACCGTCAACCAATCCGTCGACAGTTTGATCTTACAACTAGTCTCCTTATTCTTTGCATCACTATACTTTCCTCGATGCATGCATTCCACTCAAATATGAACCACATCTCCAACATATTCTAACTTATCTAGATTGAAATCGTGATTCCTCCATTCGCAGAAATCGCATTTCGGCCGATATACAATTCGTCCTTAATTTTGTAAACCAAACATAGGAATGTGAGTCTATTCTTGAAATTTGATTTCATTTCAAGTTTGATTTTGTAAACCAAATAGAGGGTAAATGTTTGGTTTAGACCTTTAATTTTGATTTTTTTTTTTTTTTAAATTTTAAGTGTCAAAAGTTGAAAGTGATATTTTCATTCTCAAAAGCTGTCAATGGTTAATTTCCCTTGACTCTCAACTGATATGAAATATTTAAGTCCTCAATCACCATTATCAAATACCTCTCTTCAATTTAAAATCAATAGATTAATTTCATGAATTCATCAAATTGCTATTTGTGCATAATTAATTGTTATATTAGGTGTTTGTATCTATCTCCATCAATGATTCCTGCGCACTTAATTTGACCTGCAAATCAATTTGCTGAATCCCGGATGGAACCATTCTAATGCAACAAATCTCTTAAATTTCTTTGGCAATTTGAATGGACCTCCTCAAATATCAATAATTAGCTTATCATATAACAAGCCAGTGAAGAATTAAAATCTTATAGGAAAGTGCATTTTAATAATATAGAAATTGTGGGTGTTAAAGCATGTATTTTTTAAAAGGAAAATGTGCCTAGCTAAGGAATATGTATCAATAGCTAATTGAGTTATTTTAAATTTTCATATGTATCTACTTATTTTATACATCTTATAGTTATTAAGTTCTTGTATTACCAAGGATCTCATTCTCACTTCAATGGAAACTAAAGAAAGGTGTTCTCTTTGTGGGGTTTTGGACTTTTCCACTTGTATTTTTGGAAAGACAAGTTCAAAGGAGTTCTACTACACTAAAAAAAAATTGGGGGAGCGGGATAGAAGGGTTAAGCCAAAATTGCCAAGAACTCGAATTTCCATTAAAAGATTGAGATTTTCATGTCTTAGCCTATTTGTGGATCGAGTTTATATGTTTTCTTGTTTTTATATTTGTACTACATTCCCAACAATATATTTTAAGGAAATTCATAAAATATTAAGATTATAGTTGAAAAAAATCAATGAAATGTTGAAGATCTCGACAATCCCTTTCAGCTCAGAGGAACCCACTTTATGACATGGAAAAGGCAAGCTACTTTTATAGCTTAGTCTCCCCAAGCTTGCTTATATCCTCACTAAAAAACTTCAAATCATAGTCAATACTGACTATATTCATGAAGATGAATTGGTTGAACACTAGGAGAAGATTAAAGAAGATGAAAAAGAGATCACGAGCATGATTGTTGATATTACCTTTTATATTATCTTACTGATCACTTTTGTAATTATTGCGATACTACTTACTCTTCTACAAAAAAAAAAAAAAAAAATATATTTTGCAAAATAAGTATAATGTCAAAAAAGGAGACACAAGAAATATGCAGTTAGCCAATTTTTTTAATATCAAATGGCATAAATAGAAAATGGTTGAGGAGCATGCACCATGAAAAGTCAATTTTGGCTTTTGGCAATTTAGCCAAAATTGACTTAACCCTTCTACCCCCTCCCCCAATTTTTTTTTTAATGTAGTAGAACTCCTTTGAACTTGTCTTTCCAAAGATACAAGTAGAAAAGTCCAAAACCCCACAAAGAGAACAGCATGAAAAGTCATATATTTATAATAATTTTTAATAAAAAAATAGTTAACTTGAGGTTTAGAAACTTTCGTTGTTACTAATAAAAGTCACATTTTTTGTATGTGGTTGAAAATGAATAATCTTGACTTATATAAATTTATTTTTATATACTTCTTATTATATTATTTGTTAATATAATATTATAATATAAATATTATAGTTTTATAATCTAAGAGAACAAACCCACATGCCATATTTATGATCTAACAAAACAAACGCTCATGCCACATGCATTTGAATTTCTAAGAACATATTATATCCTAATATCTTTGTTAGATGGATTATTATGTATCAAGTTTTTATAAATTATCATGTGTTGGATTTTTATATTTATGGTTATTGAATTTTTAGAATGCATATTTAATTTGCTACATATTCTTATCATGTTTTTTTGTTGGGGAATTATTAGATCAGGTAGACTAACTATGTCACATTTTAAGCCACCAATCATATCCTTCGACTGAAAAAACTACTGGGTTACACAGTTTAATTTTATTACATTTTAGACAACCAATCATATCCTTGGAGTTAGAGTGATTTAAAATAAAAATTAATTATTTGATATAAATTTTCATAAAATTACTTTAAAATATCTAAAATTTGAGGATATATATAATTAGCTATTGAAAATGTGGCTACCTAACTTAATAATTTCTCATTTTTATATTAAAATTATAATTATTTTTCATATATTATTCCGTAAACAAGTCAAAATATTGTGATAATCTTTTCAAAATACCAATCAAGATTTTCTTTTTGAGCCAAATGCTGTCATAATTTTTTTTAACATTCTCAAGAATCTTATATAACATTTTTTTTTTTTTTTGAAGCACTCAATCAATCTATTGACATAATGGATCCGCTTCTCTAACTTTCTCTACTTAGATGCCCCCAGGGGCATGGCGCAGTAGAAAGGCGTTGGCACGTAAGAACAGAGCATTGTGTGTTGTCCTGGTAGATGCACTCGGCGCAAACAGAGCCAACAGTTGACCAGGTTTGACCGGATCCTATAACCTATAACCTGACATGGGTCTTAGGCTTGGATTTGACGATGCGCCTGGAAATCGTGACCGCATCTAGATTAACATGGAAGGTGCATCAGGGGGGAAGGTCGTCACCCTATGGATTTAGTGCTGCACCAGGGGGTCCGAAGAACTCGTCAGTGGTAGGAGTTCTCACGAGAATCAAAAATAAATAAATAAATAAATAAATGAAAAATTATAACTCCTAAAGATTCGAATTGTAACATTTTAATAGTCTTGAATTTACCGTCTAAACCTCGTTTTATAATATTAATTGAATAAATATATTTTCATTGGTATTCATCTATAAAAATATGATTCCCAAAAATATTATTTTTTAAGGTACATAATTTTTATCTCAATAATTAAAAATTAAAATTGTGTTTGAGAATATACAAATTTAAACCTCATATTTGGATTTGCCTATAAAATTTAATATAAGTTAGAGGGCAGCATGATTCTTTCTTGGGCAATTGCTGAATGACTAAATTAACCCTGGTGGGATCCCAGTTTCCAACTTCAACCATCCACCAAATAAAGGCCACGAGAAAGTGATTGATTGGAATGATGGTGTTTGGTTGCCTTTTCCTTGTAAACAATTATAGAGAAGGTAGATGGTCACGACTCACGGGATACCTTCCATTCTATTTCTCTCTAACACTTTCCGTGTAGGTTACGATACTAATAATTATTTTTCTTCTTAAGACTCCATTTATCATGCTAATGATAGGTTATATGATGATTAATGACTTTAAAGAGCATAATTATGCTTGCCAAAGATTTGTTAATAATAATATAATATAGCTAAGAAAATTTCAATGAGCTAGATATCTTTTATTCCACCTAGATATGTTTTTTTTTTTATGAAAATAATATAAAATAAATTTACTATTCTTTCTTAATGGTTACTTGTTTGTAACTTGTTAATTAATTAAATGGGCACTAAACATCTATTTTATTTGCTCGATTATAAATTTATATCTAAATATGTTTCACACTAACTTCTTAACTATTACTTAGTTTGGCACTGATACGAAAGGGGATTTTTAAGGCCGATTCTCATTTTATATAGAACCCTAAAACATGACATAGTGTGTTGGCCCTAAAGTCGAGTCTAGGAGGGTGAATATATAGACTCTTTCCCGTATTTTTATTTTTCTCTACAAAATATAAATCTTAGTAAGATGCAAATGATTATATCATGATAAATACAAAGTAAATCATGCACAAGATATAAATTGAAGAAAAAGAAGGAAAAGCTTAACACAGATGTTTAACGTGGTTCGGCCCCTTGCCTACGTCCACGCCTTGAGTCACACCCAAGGTTTCCACAATCCAATAAACAAACTCCTTCACCGGCGGAGAAGCTTTTACACACGGGCACAAATCCCTTCACACTCACACAAAGCCTTCCAGCAAGGTTCACCAAGAACCCTTGCAATTCGGTTCACCAAGAACCCTCTCACTTTGGTTCACCAAGAACCTTTGAACTAGGTTCACCAAAAACCTTGATACAATAAGATAATGAAATATAATTTACAAAAAAAATGCTCCTTGAATAAGCTGATAATTGATACAATCAAAACCTCACACAAATCTCTCCAAGTAATGACTCACAATAAAATTAATGAGCAAGACAGATTTTGAGCACAAGAATGATAAACTAAAACATGATGTGCTTGGGAATAATATATGAACTACAAAATCAATGTTTAAACAAGCCTTTGAACTTGTATTTATAGGAAAATTGGGTTACTAGCCGTTTTATGGTTGTTGGGCTAATATATTAATTGTTTACTTTGAAAACTAGTCGTTTATAGTCGTTGGGGCTATAATCCCAACACAAACCGTCATTGTTTACCCCAAACCGTCGACTATTTACCTCAAACAGTCGATTGTTTACCCCAAACCATCAACTTTTTGACCCTATTTGTTCATTATCGAAACCTTCTCATCTGTGAAAGTCTTCAACATGGAAGTTGTGGAATGTTTTTCTTACCTTTCCTTAGATACCAATATTGCCCTTTTTGGAGTCTTCTAGCAAAAGTTATGCTCCAAATACTAAAGGGTGCTAGGAAATCTGATAGAGGAATTTGAGTGGTGCATAAATGAGGTTTTAAACCCAACTAAGACCAAGTCTTTAAAAGATTATAACACTAATATGATTTAAAACTTGTCACATATAATAATACATTTGAATAAAGGATATTTTTATAAAACTCTTGTTTTGACTTTGAAAACTCATAAGTACTGAACTTATGACTCGGTGATATCCTATGTACTCTTACGAACTAGTATGCACATGCAATTTTTTCAACTCTTACTCAATGATCACGCGTGAAACAATACTGCAAGAGTTACAATAGTTCCTACATCAAACGCTCTCTATTATACTATGACTTTGTTTGATGTGCTTGAGGTCTTCCGAGTGAGTGTTCACCTTGATCTTTCATACTTGAATGTCTATTCGGTATGATCTTTGCCTTTGATCTAGTACCTTCATGTATTTGTCACTTGCACCTGTACTTAACTTGATATGCAAAGATAGGTTACACTTGGAACTATAAATAGGTTAATATCATCAAAACACATTAAATATGATTATATAGCCACTAAGGCTAACATAGTGTTTGATATTTAACGGATTGTGTGAATTTAGACCGGTGGATGTTGGATTGATTATGAATGGACTCGTTATGCGAATTCTCATAAATAAATAAATAAATAAGTGTCAGAATAGTAATAGTAGGAAATGTAGAAATCGTAGGAGGGAGAAAAGAGGGAGGTGAAAAAAAATTAAATTAGAAGTGATAATAAGAAAGAGAGGGAAGAGTTTAAGAAGATAAGAATGTGTGTGAGAGAGGAAGAAATAAAGAGATAAAAGGATAAAAGGCATCGGAGCCTATTTAGCGCTTGACTATTGCATGATATTTGTTGAGTTAAGTTGGAGATCCCTTACAATAACCATTATACGTATTTATACTTTTTTAGGTTAAACCTAAGTCTAATGTTACAAAATCATAAATTCAAATAACTGAGGGCATTCTAAACATTAAAAACATAATCATAAATTGGAACTGTTTTTAAACACTAAAGGTCCAATTATTCTACTTGACAACAACTTTATTATTGTTGACACGCTTGCGTACGCTTATCCACCTTGCTGCTTTATGATTAGGTGATCACCAAATGACTACACGCGCGACCTCTGTCGTCTAGGTGACCACTTGTAATTTCCTTGGATGGTTGAGTAATGAGTGTCTCACCTGGGCAACATTCCCTTTTTGTCCCTAAAGTGAATTGACAGTAACTCATTCACTTTGCATAGCGGCTAGGTGATCTCCCATTGTAATTCTTAAGGTGACGTGGTGGTGAACGACTTGCCTTACATGTCACGTGCCATCTCTAGCGATTAATCAACAATTTGAAGTGCTTTTCTTGTGTATTCTTAATAAACCAGCATTTATATATAGAGGTGGGAGGATGTGTTTGAGAGGTAAGAAGTCCCTTTGACATATGTTCATCTGCAAAGAATTTTCAATATGAAAATATAGAGACAAAGGGTTGATCTTTGAATAGGAAAAACGTGGATCAGCAGGGTCCCAAATGAATTGGCTTATTCGAAAAAAGTCTTGTTCTTTGGAAGATCTATGTCGTGTTCGGTACTACATGGTTCCACTCTACAAGAACTTCGAATCATTCTCTTGAAGTTCATCCTCTTCAATATAAACTATCTACTTGCCCTGAAATGACCTAGCCCAATAAGGAAATCCCAATTTATTGGGTCATTCGATACAATCAAATAGAAAGCCTCAAGGGTGCCATATTCTAGGTGTAACGCCCCGGACCCGTCATGTGGGGCCCGGAGTGTTATGAGACCAATCATACGTCTCTGATACTTTCACGTAGCATAATTAATTAAATAACCTCAAACAAAATACCAGAGTTCTATATTTACATATGTCATCCCATAAAAAGGTACATCCATATACCGTATCACATAACCAGGTCAAAATATATATTAAGCATAAAACTAAACACATATCTATTCTGGTATCCACTCACCAAAACTAACTCCGCCCTAGAGCTATCTAAACTCGACCACCTGGAAGACCTGAAAAGATTAAATAATCGACGGAGTGAGACACCTCTCAGTAAGAAAGAAATAGGTTACAACAGTGTGTGGCTAAAGTGTTTAATATAATTACAAAATACACGTACAATCGTATTTCACCATTAAAAGCAACAGAGAAAAAATGCACCCTTAATCACATCATTGTCAACTTCTCTATCAGCCAATCACATACACACATATATAATTATTTTTACTAATAATTCCCGAGCATAGGGAAGTCTACCCGCCATACAAGTAAATTCCCTTTACTTTAGTGCTAACACCAGGGCATTCACCTTTCTCAGTAAGCACTCGGGTTATGTATTCAGGTAAAATCTCCGAGAATAGGGAAGGTCACCCGCCCATACAAGTGGTTTCCCTCTGCTCTGGTACCGACAAATAATTACCAGAGCACTTGCCTTCCTCAGCAAGCTCTCAGGCGGACTAATATACTTTACCATAAATACTTATGCAATTAAATTCACACGTAACCAATAATAACCATTTCACAAAGTTCCATATGTACACACATCAAAATCAATCCACACAGGATTTACACATTCCACATTCTCACCCACACAGGGTTCATATCCACACAGAATGCAACGTCCACACAGGACTGGTCTACACAGGACTATCATACATACAACATACACGTCCACACAAGACTAATAACCCACACAGGTTACATGGTCCACACAGGACTAATCAGCACACAGATTACAACACATGCCACCATGTTCATGGTAAATAGGTAAAACAAACTCCTCATACCACTACCAATGTTTTACCCCCCAATATAAACGCTTATATAACGACCTCCTCTTACCACTGCTAACGTTATATGACGGTTATATCAGGTACGATATAACGACCTCTTCATACCACTACCAACGCTATATCGCAATTTACATGAACCACAGCACAAATCAAAAGCAAATCCAACTACTCAAACACATCTACCATAGTATACACAATCAAACCGTATCCACAACCAACCAGTATTTCCAACCAAGCAGAATTTGCAACCCAAACAGTATTCACAAACACACAATAAAACATAATTCTGTAGTATTCACAACCATTTGATTGTCAAAGTTGTTTTCATGCCACACGGTTTTTCCCAATATAATATACAATCAAAAACAGTATTTTCAATACCTGCACTGTTCAGAAAATTATACCTAAATATATAAAATTCATACCTAAAATTAGCCAATTTAAAATTAATAAAAATATTGTTATAAAATATTTTCCCTTACCTGCTCCTCAAGTTCCTACCTAAAATCGAACAAACACGAGACCTTATAATCCAAAAATTCCCAACTTACTCAAATCTAAAAAAAAACACTCATTTAATGTTTCCTAGGTTCCATATATCTCAAAATAATAATAAAACCTTAAAATATCTCACTTACCTTGGTTTTGGGACGTTTCCAAAAGTTCTCAAATCAAAATTATGTTCTGTCTATGTTGTAGAGAATCTTCCTAAGAGTCTCGTGGTAACTTCCGATCGTCGGACCGGGCTAAATCCGAGCCGGATTTGAAGAGAGAAGGAAGAGGGGTCATTTTTAGAGAGAGAAACAAAAGGAAAAATGAAATCCTTCGCTGAAATTCTAATTTTTGCCTACTTATAGGAAACTTGCCACGTGACCTTGTCAACGAGACATCTAGAATCGTCGACGAACTCAAGAACACCGCTCATGGACGAAACCGGGAGCTTGTCGACAAAATTCATATATATGAGAACCTCTCTCGGTAAACCCTCGTCGACGAGACATGCATACTCAGCAACGAGGCTTAGAAGATTGCTCATCGACGAGAAAAATCCAGTTCGTCGACGAGTGTCTTCTTATTACCCTTTTTAAATTCCTTTTCCCTTTCTTATATTTCCCTTTTTTCCTTTTATCATCTTTCTTATTATTTGAAACAGTTAAAAAATTTTCTGGTCGTTACATTCTCCCCTCCTTAAAAGAATTTCGTCCTCGAAATTCGTTAATTACCCATTTACAGAACTAAAAAGCTAACTAACCACATTCATATATTTCAACCAATTCAAACATATGCAACACCGAATCATGCAAAGTCAAACAAAATTAATACACATGCTAACACAGACATATTACCTAAGCCTTTAGTGTTTTCCTCCTCAGGTGTACCCAACATATAGATAAGTATCGGGGCACCGCCACCACGAGGCACCGGGTTGTTCCTCTTATTCTGATTCGGAGCAGGTGCATTGTTTGATAATTCTCGATATTCTCGAGCTATATGACCATATTTGCCGCATCTGTAGCACACGACACCCCTATTTTGGCATTCTCCCCAATGTCGCTGGTTACATCTAGGGCGGTGGGGGCGTGACGAATCGCCCTATCATCCTCGATCGTTCTTTTCCGACTCCTGACCTGCAATATCTTTGTCTCCCCTCCACGACTATTGTCTGACATTTGTTTGGGAGCGGGGAGACACAGGTTTTTTCCTTCGTTCTGATGCCTCTACACCTCTCTGCAGACTCGACTCTGCAACAGTAGCTTTCTCCACCAATTCTGCGAAATCTTGAATCTGAAAACACGTCATGTGTCATGAATCCTCTGATTCAGACCCATTTCAAACCGCCTTGCCTTTTGGTACTCATCTAGAACCATAGAAGGTGTGAAGCGAATAAGTTCTAGAAATCTAGCAGCATACTGCTGAACAGTGAGGCACCCCTGAGTCAAGTTGAAAAATTCTTCTGCCATCGCATTCCTGGTGCTGGCGGGAAAGTATAGGTCGTAGAAGACCTGCTTGAAATGACCCCAGGTCATCACTATAGGTACCGCTCGTTGTTCTTCCAACAACTTCACTACATGCCACTACCGTTCAGCTTCTTTGGCCAGCTTGAAGGTGGCAAAAAGAACCTTTTGCTCCTCAATGCAGTTCAACACTGCCATTATCTTCTCCATCTCTTGCATCCACGTCTTAGCCTTAATCGGGTCGGTGCCACCCTCAAAAGATGAGGGTTTTAGATGAATGAATTGATCAATTGTACAGCCCTAATGCACTAGTGGGTAGTTTGATCCCCCGAAGTCTCGTCTCATTTCTTCCCTAACCTGAGGAGCTATTCCTTGTAACAGTCGAGAGGTGTCAATCTCATCCCCACTGGAAGCTCCCAACTCACTTCCTCCTCCTTCATTCATGCCTTTGCCTCTAGGATCCATCCCTGAATATAAATATACAACAGAAGCAATTTAGAATCTCCACATCTTAATATATCTCTGACATAATCATAACACATAAAACCAATTTAATATCTAAATCCTCAATTAAATATCCAACATCCAATTATCCGCAATCATAGTAACCTTCAAATTCAAATTCCAAATTTCAGTCTCTCCGCTTGGAAACATCACCGTTGATGGATTTACTGTAGTTTTCTAAAACCATCAACTGATTCAGAAAATCACAGAAGTCCGTCAAGGGATTTCTGCCTCCAAACTACGAAACAAACTCAAACTCTTGTTAGTGCCTTAATCTACCCATTCCTACCCTTATCCAACTCAAACTTATACTCTAGTATTAATCCCCCTAAAGTTCGCAAGACCATTATGCTCTGATACCAACTATAACTCCTTAGACCTACCACGTGAGGCCCAGAGTGTTATGAGACCAATCATACGTCTCTGATACCATTCACGCCGCATAATTAATTAAATAACCTCAAACAAAAGACCAGAGTTCTATATTTACATATGCCAACCCATAAAAATGTACATCCATATACCGTATTACATAACCAAGTCAAAATATATATTAAGCATAAAACTAAAGACATATCTGTTCTGGTATCCACTCACAAAAACTAACCTCGCCTTTGAGCTTTCTAAGCTCGACCACTTGAAAGACCTGAAAAGATTAAATAATCAACGGGATGAGACATCTCTCAGTAAAGAAGAAATAAGTTACAACAGTGTGTGACTGAAGTTTTTAACATAATTACAAAATACACATACAATCGTATTTCACCATCAAAAGCAACTGAGAGAAAATGCACCCTTAATCACATCATTGTCAACTTCTCTATCACCCAATCACATACACACATATATAATTATTTTTACTTATAATTCCCAAGAATAGGGAAGTCTACCCGCCCATACAAGTAAATTCCCTCTGCTCTAGTGCTAACACCAAGGCACTCACTTTCTCAGTAAGCCCTCGGGTTATGTATTCAAGTAAATTCCTTGTCAATAGGGAAGGTCACCTGCCCATACAAGTGGCTTCCCTCTGTTCTAGTACCCACAGATAATTATCAGAACACTCGCCTTCTTCAGCAAGCTCTCAGGCGGAGTAATCTACTTTACCATAAATACTTATACAATTAAAGTTACACGCAACCAATAATAACCATTTCACAAAATTCCATATGTACACACATATCAAAATCAATCCACACAAGATTTACACATTCCACATTCTCACCCACACGGGGTTCATATCCACACAGATTGCAACGTCCACTTAGGACTGGTCCACACAGGACTATTATACATATGACATACACGTCCCCACAGGACTAGTCCACACAGGACTAATAACCCACACTGGTTACACGGTCCACGCAGGACTAATCAGCACACAGATTACAACCACCATGTTCATGGTAAATAGGTAAAACAAATTCCTCATACAACTGCCAAAGTTTTACCCCCTAATATAAATGCTCATATAACAACCTCCTCATACCATTGCCAACGTTATATGATGATTAATATCAGGTACGATATAACGACCTCCTCATACCACTGCCAACGTTATATCGCAATTTACATGAATCGCGGCACAAATCAAAAGCAAATCCAACTACTCAAACACATCCACACATCTACCACAGTATACACAATCAAACTGTATCCACAACCAAGCAAAATTCACAACCCAAACAGTATTCACAAACACATAATAAAACATAATTCTGTAATATTCACAACCATTTGATTGTCAAAATTGTTTTCATGCCACACGATTTTTTCCAATATAATATATAATCAAAAACAGTATTTTTCAATACCTACACTGCTCAGAAAATTATACCTAAATATATAGAATTTATACCTAAAATTAGCCAGTTTAAAATTAATAAAAATGTTGTTATAAAATATTTTCCCTTACCTACTCCTCAAGTTCCTACTTAAAATCAAACAAACACAAGACCCTGTAATCTAAAAATTCTCAACTTACTCAAAACTCAGAAAAACACTCATTTAATGTTTCCTAGGTTTCATATATCTCAAAATAATAATAATAAAACCTTAAAATATCTCACTTACCCTAGTTTTGGGATGTTTCCCAAAATTCTCAAATCAAAATTCTACTCTGCCTATGTTGCAGAGAATCTTTCCAGGAGTTTCGTGGTAGCTTCGGATCGTCAAACTAGGCTAAATCTGAGCCGAATTCGAAGAAAGAAAGCAGAGGGGTCGTTTTTAGAGAGAGAAATAGAAGGAAAAATGAATTCCTTTGCTGAAATTCTGATTTTTGCCTATTTATAGACAGCTTGCCACGTGGCCTCATCAACGAGCCCAAGAACACCACTCGTGGACGAAATCAGAAGCTCGTCGACGAAATTCAAAACCTCTCTTGGTAAACCCTCGCCAACGAGACATGCATACTCGGAAAAGAGGCTTAGAAGATTGCTCATCGACGAGAAAAATCCAATTCGTCGACGAGTGCTTGCTTGTTACCCTTTTAAAATTCTTTTTCCCTTTCTTTTATTTTCCTTTTTCCTTTTATCATCTTTCTTATTATTTTAAATAGTTAAAATTTTCCGAGTCATTACATTAGGAGCCCAAACTATGTGATTGAATAAATACTCCTCTATTTGAATTTGATATTGATCTTACAAATATTGTTAAGATTGTTGAGATGGTGCTTATTGTAAGCAAAAGTTTTTTTTAAGGCTCATTTAACTCCTTGTTTGTCATCATAAAAAATGGGGAGATTGTTGACCTTACAAGGCTTAACATCTTGTTTTGATACTAACAAACAAGAGAAAATTAATATATTTGGTTGAGTAATGACATTTCAAGACTCACAAGGATCAAACATGTAAATACAAGGTCAATGATCCATTGCAAGCTTATATTTCAAAGAAGGATAATCATATGAAGCTTAAAGCATGGATTTCAAGAGAATATTTTAAAACTTGAAGAATATGAGAGAAAGCTTAAAAGTATATCAAAACTTAAAGAAAAGCAAGAGAGGCGAAAGAAAGCAAAGCAAGAGAACTCAAAGAAAAGACAAGCATGAAGACTCAAGCGCCAAGAATGTTCAAAATCCTAGAAGTTTTTATGTAAGTGATTTATATTGTAAATATCTTTTGAAATATTTTTGAAACTCTTTTATGGTTGAATATGGACTTAGAGACCAGATTTTTAAAACCCTGAAAAATGTGTTTGACAAGCTATATTTAAGTCTTTCAAATAACAAAAGAGTTTAAAAATCAAAAATGAAAGTTTTTGGAATGGCTCAGCCAACTGACAGAAACTATATGTTGAAAACCTGCCCAACCGACTGACTATTTTAAACTAGGATCAGTCAGCCAACTGACAACCTAGTCTGCTCAGCCGACTGACATTTTTGAACGTGGTTCAATTAGCCGACTGACAATTTATTGAATTTATTTTCTAGTAGAAAGAAGGGTCTCAACCGCCTGTCCAGCCAACTGACTCTATGAAATATACTATCCAGTCACCTATCTAGTCGACTAACTCCACGGGATTTTAAATTTTGAACTTCAACGGAAAAATTCTAAAAATTAGTTTTTCAAATGTGAACGTTATAAAAACTTGGTGGACACTCCAAGTAACTTGGAGAACAAGGAAACTAATCCTAAAAAGTCTATAAATACTTCCTTAATCCCAAGAAATTAATAACCAAGACAATCACACAGCACACTTGCATTCAAACTCTCAATCTCTCTCAAAGTTCTCTATTGCTCATACTCTTGTTTGGGGAATTCATCTGAATTGCTGCTAAAACATCAACCTACGGTTCTCATACTGAGTTTTCTCAATCACTAAAGGACCCTTGGTGCTCTCTAAAGCTTCAATTCTATTTCATATTCATATTTAAATTCTTGAAGTACATAGTGTTGAATTTGTACTAATCTGCTCTGTTTTGAGAGTATTCTTGTATGCAGTGTTTATTTCATATCTTTTGTAGTTCTTAGACGATTCGAGGTGTTCGGATCGTTGACCAAGCGTGGGGTATCACTTGGAAAGGTGTAACTTTAGCCTAATTGAAGGAGTGACCGAGTGAGGGGTATCACTTGGAAAGGCAAGCTCTAACCTACTGAAAGAGTGTGTAACTGTGTTGTTTCGCCCGAAAAAGAAACTAGTTTAGTAAATCCTTTGGTTGTTTGCCAAAGGCGAGGACGTAGGCTTGGGATAAGCTGAACCTCGTGAAAACCCAGTGTCACTCTCTTTCCCTTACTCTCTTTACTTTCAGCATATATAAACTGCGTGAATGTTTTTAAATTCCTTAATCATAAATACTACGAAGTTTGGAAATTGAATAACCTGAAGTTTAAATTGTTTTTGGGCTTGCAAAAAATCGAAAGGAAGTACGCTGGTTTATCCATACTTTACGGAAATCGTAAAGAAGTACGTTGATTGGTTAAACACCCAAAGACTCTTTAACTGAAAGTTTATTTAAAGTCTAAGCTTTTGAAAGAGTACTGGATTTTATATTATACTTCATTTTGAAAAAGCAAATTCATTATTACAGGACTTTATATCAGCAAACTTTCATATATATAAGGCTGCAAACAAATAAAAAGCTGAATCTCATTTTGTAGTTGATTGGTTTGGTTGATTAGTTGGTTACTTGATTGATTAAATAATTGTGTGGTTGTGAATTATATAAAGACTTAAGTATTTATTGTGTATTGAAAAAATTAACAAGAAGTAAAAAATTCATTAAAAAGAAGTAAAAGAGGTTGAGGATTCTTAAAAGAAATTAAAAGAAAATTTTTAAACCCAATTGACCCCACTCTTGAGACCACACCTTGGTTTTCAGGAATTTCTGTATTTCTTGAATAATTTTGTACAAACCAATACAAACTATTTATAATACAATCTCTACTCTAAATATGGAAACAACCTCCTAAAAGAATTTCACTCAATAATATACAATAAATACACCCTAAATCTCTTTAATATACACAGAATTTCTACACTATTTAATTGAATTATCTAATATCCCGAGTTGCAAATTAACGGTGGATAGTTTAAAGCAACTGCAAAGTACTAAACTGAAATCACAACTATTAGACTCACAAACTGCATATCCGCTCATATTGTGAGCATTTTTAAATTACAAGAGTTCAAATATAAACAGCTTATAATAAAAAAAATTTAGTCAAATTGTGTTCAAGTTACTGCTAACTATGTGGCTTTATTAGAAATTTGTAGATTATACGTCAACAAATTGATTCACACAACAATATGTAAACCAGATTTCACTATTTAAATCAGTAGATAAATTTGCTTCCCAAAAGCACCATCTGTGCTGAATGTTTGGTACTTCTGGTCCGACAGCATCTAAAAACTCCATGAAACATCAAACCATTCATCAAAGATGTCATGACAGCCCAGTTTCAAGACAACTGTGATCAGTTCAATTTCCTCCATCAAATTAAATTTCAGCTAAATGCATGAACTTTACCGGGCAATAATGACATTTTTCGACTCAGCAAGTCTCAGCTGGAACGGATTGAGGTAAAATTTGAACAAAAAACTATATAAGAATATAATAATTTACAATGAAAATCATTTATACAAAATAAATGTTATTCTAAGAAATGTCTATGCTGCAAACCAAGCTTAATTAACTCACTGAAGAATTATAATTATGGGGGGGAACTGAGTAACTTACCAAATGGAAAGTGTGGATGAGCAGATGATGCAACATTAAATTCTAATATGCCATATGCAGATGCAATCATGCAGTTTTTCTCTTGTAACAAATGAATGATGGGGCCTCTTTCTATAACAAAAGTCAATTAGATAAGTTACAATAGCAAACAGGAGATGATACAAGTCCTAAAAAAAGTGAAAGCAAATAACTTTTCAGGTTGAATCCGAGAACACAAAATAAAAATAAAAACAAAACTAATTCTTTTATGAGCAGTAATTAAAGTAACACTTAGGAATTTCAGAGTAATTTATATTGTAGACTGAAAGTTATATTGGTCCACCAGGTGTACAAATGGTCAAAATACACATGGGGAAATTAACAAAGATTTGATATAAACAAGCTTGCCATTAAATGATGTAATAGTGTACAGAATTTTACAGCTAATATGTTGCCAAGACAACTTCAAAGAGGGCTTTGTCCAGAAGAAGCCCACAGATCTTGATCATGGGTTCCACTGTTAACATGCTCCCAGGCGAACATCAACATGCTGCCCATGAATTCAGCAGAAAAATGGTTCAAAGCAGAAATTTTTTTTGTTTTGGAGAGGGTGGGGGGGGGGGGGGGGGAGATGAAAGATTGAGAGAGAGAGAGAGAGCATCATCATCTACCACCCCAACAAATTCTAATCGACATATCACAAACCTAGAGTATTGGGGAAGCTCTCTTTGATTTCTTCTTCCACTAATCTCTAACTAAGCATTTGCACTTCTTTTGATGCTCAGCGAGTTCCTGCCATAATTTTGGATTTCAATACTTGAAGATTGCACTAATAAAATACATTAAATCCAGATATAATATTATGCATCACGTCCTTTTATCTGTTTGGGTCAAGGATTTTATTAAGATGAAAACAAAAAAGAGAAGAAAATCAACTTCCCAATTTATTTTCTCTACAAATCAAATATCATTAATAATGAAAATTTGTTGAAAAATACGAAAATCAAAGCTTAATGACATGTAAAATAAATTTTTTGCTCATTAATTTACTACATATTTTGTTTCCTTTCTCACTTTCCTGGATAACTAATATAAACAAGTAGATTCTTTAACATGAAGCTTTTCTTTCCTTAATATTTTCCAAGTTCCAAACAGGGCCTTGCAGAAAATAAGTTTCTCTGCCAAGAATAAGGAGGAAAAAGAAAAGGGATATTGAAGTCATTTCAAAATGGTGGATGAATTATTTCAATCCTTGCTCTTTCTCTGGTATTTTCAGTTACATAGCCAAACAGAAGTTCACATTAGTTTCAAAGCAAGAAGTACCTGAATTTGATTTTGTAAAAACTTCACATATTCTACTGCCTCTTCTAACATATCTGCTGTATTAGTTTGCTGCAAGTAACAATAGCAAAGTTGCTTTATCAAAGTTATGGAAGATGATGAACATACCTTATTAAGGACAATATGCTAAAGGCAAATACTTTATGGTTGATGTAGTATTTATGTATTTGAAGAAATTAACAACACGAATATGATCAATTTGAAATGAATGAAAATTTTAACATGCCCATGAAAAGAGAAGGGCATGCCCAAGAAAAGAGAAGGCAGTCATATACTCCAAACAGCAACAAGGGCAAACTCATACCCAACAAGGGGAAAAAATTTCTACAGAAGGAATGACTAGTAAAATTGTTGCAGCACTGGAAAGGAGGCTACGAGAGAACAGTCTCAAACCTGAGGGATTGGCCACTGTTGAGATACAATCTCACCTATGACAAGGACATTATTTTGATTCCCCAGCTCCCCTACATCCCTCTTCTTCTTTTTTCCTTTCATTTATTTATTTTTTTTTTTTTCCCCTCTCTTTTATCCTCTAGAGGGAAGGAGAAGCAATAAATTGAAGTAACCAAAGAAACCATCAGAATGGTTGGGATTCTATACTAGGTGTTAATCACTCATGTGAATCCATAGAAATTTATTTCTCATTTTCTCATTTTTATGCCTTGTGTGAAGTTTCACATTGGCGATATAGAGAGTTTCTTTGAAAGGATCAGTGGATTGGGGATGCTCCTGATCTTGTTCATTTGCACTTGTTTCTTTCCATTCTCTTTCTAGACCATGTAGAACAGTCAGGACTGTGGAAGCCTCAAGCAAATCTTCCCATTACGTGTTTCTTTGATCATATTAGTCTTTCTTTGATCATCTAACTCAGGATCTAATGGTGCTCATATTCCTCTGCATTTACTTATTTGGAAAGCCAAGACTCCACCCACAATCATCATTTATCCAGTTTGATGTCCTTAATTTGATTAACGCCAACAATTTACCTTAGTTAAGAAGACTCCATAAAGCTTTCTTTCCATATATGTGCATGGTCATTATTTCCAAACTAATGAATCAAATGCAGATATTCTTTGTTGTTTTCTCCCTTGGAGCATTTGGCTGAAGTTCTATGGTGTGTTGGGGAGTGTTTGGTGTGTCTCACATCTTAGGAAAGCTTTTCCGTTCAGCGAAAAATACATATATATGTCAAGGACTTTGGTTATGGTAAGGAGGGGAAGATATGTAAAAGAAGGAAAAGAATATTTACCTTTGAATAATAATCTATTGAATTAGGAGATGTAGCTTTATACAAGAGATTTCCTACAATCATGCTAATCTATTCTAGGTAGTCTAAGTTAAAAGGCAACTAAACAAATATACAACTAATACAATATATTTGTCCATGAATGGCCGGATATTTTGTCAATGAAAGGCCAGATATCATTGACCTTCTCAACACTCCCCCTCAAGTTGGAGAATGAATGTCAAGAACTCCAACTTGTGCGTCATAGTTGAGAAAGATTCCTTTCCCAATGGCTTGGTGAACACATCCACAAGTTGGTTTGTTGCAACATGTTTGGTTACAACTGAACCATCTTGTGTTTCGTCACGAATAAAATGACAATCCATCTCTATATATCTCGTTCTTTCATGGAAAACGGGATTTGCTGCTATATGTAAGGCAGCTGTGTTATTACAATATAACAATGCTGGCTTTAGATGCAATATTCTCAAATCTGTCAATAATGAGTGTAGCCAAGATAACTCAGAGCATGTACCTGTCATGGCTCTATATTCGGTTTCTGCTGAAGAGAGAGATACGGTTTTCTGCCTCTTTGTCTACCAGGAAATAAGAGAAGATCCCAGAAAAACACAATAACCCGTAGTGGATCTACGAGATATTGGACAAGCAGCCCAATCCGAATCAGAAAAAGCTCGCAAAGATAAATCATTCTGAGAAGGAAAAAACAAACCTTGTCCTAGAGTGCTTTTCAAATAACGCAACACATGCAATGCAGCTTCCATAAGTGGTTTGCGTGGTGCATGCATGAATCTACTTAACAAATGGACCGAATAGGTGATATTTGGCAGGGTAATAGTCAAATAAATTAGGCATCCAACAAGTCGCCTATACTGAGATGGATCTTTAAGCAATTCACCTGAATCCGAGAGCTTTATGTTTTGCTCCATGGGAAATTTCACAGGTTTAGCACCCAAAAATCCACCATCTTTTAAAAATTTCAAAGTATATATTCGTTGCGAGATGGAAATACCTTTCTTTGACCGAGAAACTTTGATGCCCTGAAAATACTTCAAATCACCCAAATCTTTAATCTGAAAATGACTATGCAGAACTTGCTTGGAGCTAATATGGCATTGACATCATTACCCGTAATAAGAATGTCATCAACATTTATCAACAAAGCTGTACAAAATTTGCCTTTCCGACATGTGAATAACGAGTAATCTGCTTTCAATTGAACAAATCCAGCAGCTTGGATAGCTCATAGCTGTAAAGAACTTGGCAAACCATTGTCAGGAAGCTTGCTTTAAGCCATATAACGACTTGTGAAGGCGACACACTAGATTCTTCCCCTATCACCGAAGATCAGGAGGTGGAGACATATAAATTTCTTCATGGAGATCACCATGAAGAAAAGCATTGTTGACATCAAGTTGGTGAAGAGACCAATTATGGGCAACTGCTAAAGCCAATAAACAATGAACAGTAATCATTTTAGTAGTAAGAGAGAAAGTGTCGTGGCAATCTATACCTTCCATCTGTGTGCAACCTTTCGCAACCAAACGAGCTTTGAAACGCTCAATAATGCCATTCGAGTGTCGTTTGATTTTATAAACCCAACGACAACCAATAGGCTTCTTACCAGGAGGAAGAGAAGTGAGGGACCAAGTGTGGTTGGCTTCTAAAGCGGCCAATTCAGATTGCATTGCTTCTTACCAATGGGAATGAGAAGCTGCTTCGATATAAGATGTAGGCTCAATATCTTGATTGACAGCAGCAGTAAAGGAGCAATGCTGTGGTGAGTAACGATGATAAGAGACAAAATTGCTAAGGGGATATCGCGTACCTTTTTGTGGACCTGATAAAGGCGGAAAATGGTTGGGAGACGTCACTTGGTTGCAAAAATAATCACGTAAAGCCATGGGAAGGTGACGACGTCGTTGAGAACAGCGTAAAACTGGTTCGGGAGGAGGACTAGCAGTTGATGGCTGAGGAGAAACTGGATTCGGTGGGGAGGGTTGTTGGACGGGAGAAACAGGTTCCGGTGCTGAGGGTTGTTGGACTAGTGGGGAAGGATCGGATACAAAAAGAGAAATCACAGGGTCTGAATTTGAGGAAGTGGATGGAATGGACTCATAAGGAAAAATAGTTTCATGAAAAACAGCATCACGGCCAGTGAACATTTGATGGGTGGCAAGGTCATAGAGCTTGTAAGCTTTCTGACCAATTGGATAGCCAAGAAAAATAAAAAGTTTGGCTTAAGGAGCAAATTTATGGGGAACGTGCACATCAGTAGCATATGAAAGACACCCAAAACCTCAAAGATGGGAATAAAAGGGAAGCTTGCCATAAAGTTGTTCAAAAGGAGTTTGGCGGGAAAGGAGTGGTGTGGGCAAACGATTAATTATATGAATAGAAGTAGAAACACATTCTGCCCAAAAATGTAAAGGAAAGTGGGCTTGAAAATGAAAAGCTCAAGCTGGCTCAAGAATATGGCAGTGCTTGCGTTCTACAACCCCATTTTGTTGACGAGTATAAACTCAAGAATGTTGATAAGTGGCCCTTTTTTGTTTAAAAAATTCCCACATAGAGAAGAATTCTCCACCATTATCGATCCGAATGTTGGCTATAGAAACATGGAATTGTGTTTGGACAAATGAGAAAAAAATTGACAAGTAAATGTTGTGTTTCACTTTTGTGATGCATAAAAAATACCCATGTGAATCTAGAATAATCATCCACAATAATCAAAAAATATTTCGCACAAGAAAGAGAGGCAATTTTGTAAGGGCCACAAATGTCATAATGAATTAATTCACAAGGTCTAATAGACAAAATTGAACTAATACAAAACGGAAGTCAACTTTGTTTTGCAAGTACACAAACATCACAAGCATTATTAGATTGGAAAGGGAAACTTAACAAATGTTTTACCATAAAAACTAATCTAGAGAAAGACAAATGCCCAATCGGCAATGCCATAAAGCGGTGGAGGAGGTGACTTGAGAACTAGGTGAATGGCAAGAAGTGGCTGTTGCGGATGGAGTTTGAGGTTTTGGCTTCTCTGATGCTAGCGCAACCAAGTAATAATGTTTGTCTCGTTGTTCACCCAAACCAATCGTCGTCCTTGTCATCAAGCCCTACAAAATACACCAATAAGGGAAAAGAGGTTACTGAACAATTGAGATCTCTGGTAACTCAACTCACAAACATTAAACCCACCTTAAACGATGGCACACCAAGCACATTTTTTAAAGTAATAGATGAATTCAAAGGTAAATTCCCAATGGATGTAATCGGAGCCCGTTCTCCACTTGGCATAGCAACTGGTGCCAAAAGGGTGTTCTTATTGCTGTTGACAAGCAAAGTTGGAGATGAAGTAATGTGGTCTGTTGCACCACTATCAACAATTAATTGATGGAGTCACAACACTGTTTGTAACAAACCTGAGGAAGCATCTGCAGCATTAGCTTTAGGATTGACGGATTGTGTTGTCCCTTTTCCCTGCATGATAGCTAAGATTTGCTGGATTTGCAAATCAGAGAGCCCATTTGTCACCGACGGCACTTCCTGCATTATTGGACCCTCCTTGGCATTATTGACTGAAGACTAATGACTATTGTTGTGCTTGAAATGAGTGCTTCCTTGATTGGACCTGTTTGATGCATTTCAGGGTGTTCTGGTGGGTACCCATTCAGCTTTCAGCATGTTTCTCGCACATGATGGTCACGGTCACAATAAGAGCAATGCAAAGGTTTTCGATTAGATGAGTTGGAACGAGAAGAAGAACCTTGTCCACATTGAACAGCCAGAGCCACTAGTTCAGCCCTTCGAACAACCATGTCTGAGTTCTCCATCATCTCACGTGCAGCCCCCAAGCTTCGCTGCTTCTCTTCTTGTACAATGGAAGAGTAAGCCTTGGCAACATCAGGTAGTGGATTCATCAATAGAATTTGCCTTCAAATTGCACTGTAGAACTCATTGAGTCCCATGAGAAATTGTATCAATCTGCGTCTCTTATGGTCCGCCCCACAAGAGCAAACGGTGTCATTATAGGATCCTAGTTCATCCCATAATTTTTTCAGCCTTGTGTAATAAGCCACAACAGTCATCTGATCTTGAGCAAGACAAGCAATGTCCCTCTCAATCTGAAAAATACGAGGGGCATTGCTTTGACAAAAACGATCCCGAAGGTCTTCCCATACCTCCTGGGCGGTGGTCGAAAAAATGATGCTATCTACAAGATCCTGTGTGAGCGAATTGAGAATCTAAGAGAGGATCATATCATTGCATTTTTTCCACGAAGCATAGTCGTCTGGTTTGGCTGCAGCAAACGGCATTGTGGTGGTCCTGTCTATGAAGCCTAAGTTGGATTTAGCGTTCAAATAAATCATCATGAAGCTACACCATGTCGAATAATTATCCCCATTACGGGGCTTGGAAACAAGCACCGTTCCTGGATGATCGGAATGGTGAAGAAAATATGGATTGGCATCATCAAGCTTGCCTTCATTCGAAGATTGCTCGTTCACCATGATAATGGGAAACAACGATAAAAGGAAGGCAAAAGAAAGAGGGGGGAGAGCTAAGGTATCGTTCCCTACTCTGATACCATGTAAAAGAAGGAAAAGAATATTTGCCTTCAAATAATAATCTATTCAATTAGGAGACGTAGCTTTATACAAGAGATTTCCTACAATTACGCTAATATATTCTAGGTACTAAGTATAAAAGACAACTAAACAAATATACAACTAATGCAATATATTTGTCAATGAATGGCCAGATATTTTGTCAATGAAAGGTCAAATATCATTGACCTTCTCAACAAGATACTTCGAAAATGTCATACACTTTACTTTAGTCTGGTGTATTTGTTGAGTAGTTGGAGCCAGGAGACGCGTGTGTGAGCTGGTGCCGCGTGCAAGCTAGTGCAAGCTGGAGTCGCATTGAGTTGTGTCTACCGATTTATTGTGATTCCTCCATCACCATTTAATGTAATTCCTCCAGCCATCTATAAATAGAGAGGTGTGTGCGAGTGAAAAATGTATAGAGAAGAGAGATAGAATGCAGAAAAGAGAGTGAGGTAGAGTACAGAGAGAGCTGCCCGAGAGTTTGTATTTTTCTCCCGATTTCATAGTGGATTATGGTGTGCTCCGTGGACGTAGGTCAATCTAGACCGAACCACGTAATTTCTGGTGTCATATATTTTTTTGGTGTGTTTTTTTTCTCACAGATTCCAAACAAGTGGTATCAGAGACTGGATCGGAGCAGAAACACCAGATTGGAGAAATTCACTGAAAGCAGAGCCCTGTCCAGTGTCTTGAAATTGAATTTTAAGACCATCATCACGTTCATCTCGTTGAGACAAAGTCAACAGTGCAAACCTGAGCTCGAAAGGAGCCCAGACGGCACCACACACGCCAACACGCGCCACGCCAGAGTCATCCGTGTCTTCACGCGCCGATGACCTGCCAACCACACGCCCACACGCGCTCCATGCGTCTTCCTCACCCGGCTGCTTCGACCCGACCCGATAACCCGCTTCAGACCCGGACCATACCCGACCCGGATCCATACCGGTTGATCTAGACCCAACCAACCAACACGCAGCATCCCTGTCAGTCGCCAGGTGGCAACCGCAGCAACTGACACGTCAGCGCTGCCACGTCATCTAGTGGGACCCACAGAATTTTCCAGTGGGTGGGCCCCATAGTGCCACGCCAACGCCACATCCGTAGTGGACCCCACACCCTACCACATCAGTAGACCGCATCTTGACGCCGTCAAGAATATTCCGTCAGTCAGAGGTATATTCGGTTAAGTTTGACTGTGTTTGACCAGATTTGACCAAGGGTTTGACTGGGTTTTTTAAAGCCGTTTCGGAAGACTTAAACCATTTCTAAGGTTTTCAACCGTTCCGGATCCAACCGTGCTATCCATTTTAGCTAATTCCATCTCTAGGTCAGCAAATCGAGATGTCGAACAAAAAGAACTCAAAGATCGAGATGTTTAACGGCACAATTTCGGTTTCTGGAAGATGCAGATTGAAGATTACTTATTTGAGAAGGAGTTGCACTTACCATTGAAGGGAAAGTCAGGATCTATGAATGAGGACGAGTGGGAGTTGCTTGATTGGAAAGCTCTCGAAACTATTAGAATGACGTTGTCAAAGTCTGTGTCATTTAATATCAAACACATATCATCCACCAAGTCTCTAATGGATGCGCTTTCTAACATGTACGAGCAGCCATCAGCCGCTAATAAGGTACATCTTATGAAAAGGTTATTTACTATGACCATGTCTGCAAGTGAAAGTTCTAGCAGACATTTGAATAGTTTCAACGAGTTGTCAGATCAACTCACTTCAGTCGGGATTACATTTGATAGTAAGATTCGTGCCCTACTGATTCTCAATCAGTTGCCCGAAAGTTGGAATGGTATTGTTACTGCAATCAGTAGCTCCGCAAGAAAATCAAAGCTAGTATACGATGAGGTCGTCAGCATGATTTTGACGAAAGAAATCAAAATGCAGTCAAACCATGGTTCTACTTCGAGTTCAGCCTTGAACATGGAAAGTCGAGGTAGAGGAAGCAGGCATGGACGATCAAACAATCACGGAAGATCTAGGTCCAGGCGGTCCAAATCCAGAAAATCCAAAGGTTCTCAGGACACAGGTTCTCAGGGCACAAAGAATATTGAGTGCTAAAACTGTAGAAAAACTGGTCATTACAGAAACCAGTGCAAAGGTCCGAAGAAAGAATATGAGACGAAGGCGAAAACAGAAGCAAATGTTGCTTCAGAAAATGATGATATGTTGACCTGCTCTTTGGAGAGCAAAAAGGAGTCTTGGGTGTTAGACTCTGGAGCTTCATTTCACGCCACTTGCAATAGAGATTGCCTAGAGGAGTATACACCAGGTGACTTCAGTAAAGTACATCTTGGCAATGATCAACCTTGCGACATTGCCAGCAAGGGGACAGTGAAGATCAAGATGAAAGGGTCAGTATGGAAGCTGAGAAATGTCAGATATATTCCAAACCTAAGAAAGAACTTGATCTCAGTTGGTCAACTGGCAAATGAATGATATAACACAACTTTCATTGGTGATGAATGGAAGATTTCGAAGGGTGCACTGACGATTGCACGAGGTAAGAAAAGTAGAACTCTTTATGTAACCCCTAATGCATGCATGTCTATTACAATTGCTACAAGAAATGATGATAGCAACATTTGGCATCAACGACTCGGACGCCTAAGGGAGAAGGGACTCAGGGTGATGCACTCAAAAGGAAAGTTAAGTGATTTACAGTCAGTGAAGATTGACACATGTGAGGATTGCATACTTGGGAAACAGAAGAGGGTCAGTTTCCAAACGAACACCAGTACCCCAAAGAAGGAGAGACTTGAGCCAGTCCATTCAGATGTATGGGGACCAACGACCATTTCATCCACAACTGGGAAGCATTATTTCATAACATTTATTGACGATCATTCTTGGAAGGTATGGGTTTACTTCCTGAAAAACAAATCTGATGTCTTTGATGCTTTTTAAAATTTGGAAAGCAATGATTGAAAATGAAACTGGTTTGAAAATCAATAAGCTGAGAACCGATAACGGTGACAAGTATGATGACACCGGGTTCAAGAAATTCTGCTATGAGCATGGTATCAAAAAGGAAATAACTGTGTCAGGTACGCCTCAGCACAACAGCGTAGCCGAACGGATGAACAGATCGTTGACAGAAAAAGCCAGAAGCATGCGTTTGCAGTCAAGCTTACCAAAGATGTTTTGGGCAGAAGCAGTCAACACAGCAGCTTACTTGATTAACAAGAATCCATCAGTACCATTAGACTATAGACTACCAGAAGAAGTATGGAGCAATAAAGAGGTAAGACTTTCACATTTGAGAGTTTTTGGTTGTGTTGCATATGTACATATTAATGATCATGTCAGGAATAAGCTTGATCCAAAATCCCGAAAATGCACCTTCGTTAGTTATGGTGGAGATGAATATGGGTATTACATTTGGGATAATGAAAACAAAAAGGCGATCAGCAGCAAAGATGTGATTTTTGATGAAAAGGTAATGTACAAAAATAGACACACAACAGAACCTATAGAGTTTGAAACAACCTACGTAGATGTGGATGATGTCCTAGAAGGTGTAAGGACACGTCAGCGGAACACCGAGAATCCTCAGCAGAACACCGAGAATCCTCAGGCAAAGGAACATGTGGAGTAGATTGTTGCACCACTACCTCCTACTCCATCTCCAGAGCTTAGGAGATCTTCTCGGCAACATGTACCTAATAGGAGGTATGTGAATCATTTACTTCTTACAAATAGAGGAGAACCTGAATGCTATGTTAAAGCATGTCAGACAGGAGATTCGAGCAAGTGGGAGCTTGCAATGAAAGACGAGATGAAGTTTCTTACCTCCAACAAAACATGAGAATTAGCTAAGTTGCCCAAAGGTAAGAAGACTCTTCACAACAAATGGGTATACAGGATCAAAGAAGAGAATAATGAATCCAAGAGGTATAAAGCCCAATTAGTAGTCAGAGGTTTCGAGTAGAAAGAAGGAATTAACTACACTGATATTTTTGCACTAGTTGTGAAACCGACAACTATCAGATTTGTATTGAGTATTGTTGCCTCAGAGGGCTTACATCTTGAGCAGTTGGACGTGAATACAGCATATCTTCATGGTGACCTTGATGAGGAAATTCATATGCAACAGCCAGAAGGTTACTCAGTTAAAGGCAAAGAGAATCTTGCGTGCAGATTGAATAAGAGCTTTTATGATCTCAAACAAGCTCTTAGGCAATGATACAAGAAATTTGACAGCTGTATGCAGAGGAAAAATTTTTAGAAGTGCAATTCCGACCACTGTTGCTACTTCAAAAGGTATCATACTAGCTATATTATCCTATTGTTATATGTTGATGATATGCTAGTCGCAGGATCAAATATAAAAGAGATCAGAAAATTGAAGCAGCAATTGTCAGAGGAGTTTGACATGAAAGACTTGGGTCCTGCAAAGCAGATTCTTGGGATGTGGATCTCAAGCGATAAGCAACAAGGTACGTTGCGGTTATCTCAATCAAAGTACATTAGCCGTGTTTTACAGAGGTTTAACATGAGCAGCGCCAAAGCAGTAAATACACCATTGGCAGGTCACTTCCGTCTCTCTAAGGATCAGTCTCTCCAGACATATGAAAAAAAAGATTTCAAGGCTAAGATACCATACGCCTCAGCCGTTGGAAGTCTCATGTATGCTATGGTTGGTACCAAACTAGATATTGGCCAAGCAATGGGAGCTGTCAGCAGGTATATGTCAAATTCAGGGAAAACTCACTAGGAAGCAGTGAAATGGATTTTGAGATATCTACGTGACACTATTGATAAGTGCCTATGTTTCAGCAAAAGCGACTTGAAAATTCAAGGGTATGTATGCTGATTTTGCAGGTGAAATTGATCATTGCAGAAGCACCACCGAATATATATTCATTGTTGGCACAACAGCTGTTAGTTGGATGTCACAAATACAGAAAATTGTTGTTCTATCCACTACAGAAGCTGAGTACGTAGCAATGACAGAAGCAAGTAAAGAGATGATTTGGCTTCAAGGTTTGTTAACAGAGCTCAGAATAAAGCAGGAAAGAAATGTTTTGTATAACGACAGTTAGAGTGCGATACATCTGGCAAAGAACTCTGCATTTCATTCCAAAACCAATCACATTGGATTACCTTATCATTTCATCAGATCTCTATTAAAGGATGGAGTGTTGACACTGGAATAAATCCAAGGTAGCAGGAATCCGACAGATATGTTGACAAGGTGGTGACTACAAAGAAGCTAAAGTTGTGTTCAACTTCAGCTGGTATTCATTCCTGAAAACATATTTGAGCACATCATTTAACCATAAACTGGTTGAGAAGGCGTCTCCGTCTCCTAGTGGGAGATTGTTGAGTAGCTGGAGCCAGGAGACGCATGTGTGAGTTGGTGCCACGTGCAAGCTAGTGCAAGCTAGAGCCGCGTTGAGCTATGTCTGCCGATTTATTGTAATTCCTCCATCACCATTTAATCTAATTCCTCCAGCCATCTATAAATAGAGAGATGTGTGTGAGTGAAAAATGTACAGAGAAGAGAGGTAGAATGCAAAAAAGAGAGTGAGGAAGAGTGCAGAGAGAGCTGCCTGAGAGTTTGTATTTTTCTCCCGGTTTCGTAGTAGATTATGGTGTGCTCCGTGGACGTAGGTCAATCTAGACCGAACCACGTAATTTCTAGTATCATCTATTTTTCTGGTGTGTGTTTTTTTTGCTCACAGATTCCTAACAGTATTTGGTTGCGGCAGAAATCTAGAACATTTAATAGGCAAAGGGTGTCAATTCTCTTGGTTTCACGTAGGTTACTTCTTGTCTTCATTCTGTTGCTCTAAACCTAGCATATATAAAGGAGTGCAGCAACTGATATGCAAAGAGACTAGAAGGCTTCATTACTTCAGTAGTTTGTTTCTCTTTTTTACTTTTGTTCATTGTAGAAGGTTTTTTTTTTTAATATATATATAACTGGAGGAGGATATATTGTCCTTTTTTATGAACTACTCTCTCTGTCTTACTAGAGTTTATTTGCTTATCTAAGAGATTTTAAATCACCAATGGTGTTCTTTCTGCAAAATTTCATGGCTACAAAATTTTTCAAAAATCAAGAAAATTTCCAATGTTACAAATTCCCAACAAAAGTGTCGAGTTGTGGCTCATATTCAGAAGATATAGTTTGAAAATTCCAAAGGGATGAATATTTGCCAAGGTAGAGATTGTTGAATTGTGGCTTATTTTCAAAGAGTATAGTCTGAAAACTCCAAAGGGGTGATTATGCTCCAAGATGGAGATTGTTGAGTTGTCGCTCATATTCAAAAGGTATACACTTGAAGGTTGTTACAAATTAGAATCATGGTATAATACAACTATATATCATATAAGGATATGGTACAATATGTTAGAGTCATGGTGCAATACAACTATATATAATATGGGGTACGATACAGTATGTTAGTGTCATAGTACAATACAATTGTATATCATATGAGGATACAATATAGTATGTAAAGTCTTGATTCAATACAACTATAGATCATATGAAGGTCTTTTGGGATTTCATACGGGGCTATATATACACATTGTAGCCGAGAGTTGAAACCCAGGCCCAAAGCAGTTGTTCCTCAATAGTGAAAATTGTGCAGGGACTCCATGGACTTAGACATATTACCGAACCATGTAAATTTGTGTTCTTCTTCTCTCTTCGATTTTTCTCTCCTATCATATTTGCTCTGTGTGTGCACGCATAATCTTAGGGCGTTATTTCTCAACAATTGGTGTCAAAGCTGACGGACCAAATTGAGCTCGAGTGTTCATGCATGTGTTCCTGCGGATGTTGATCCCATAGAAGATGAGTGGTGGATCCTACAAATGCTAATCCTGTAGATGAGTGGACTGCCATGGTTTCATGCTCTTTCCCATGGTTCAGTAGTGACTGCTAGTTGGTTGCATGATGGTTCATAACTATGGGCGAGTAGCATCGTAAAAGTCAAGATGTAAAGCTAATGCTCCTAACATGCTAACAATTGGAGGACAAAGTATATAACCGAGGCCAATAAGGATCATCTAAGTCTGGAAGATGAATTCAAATAGGGTAAAAACATAGGACGTAGAATTGGTTCGAAGACACATAGAATGCAATCTGTGGCACATAAGGCGTGGGAGTAAGGTCCACTTGAGCAACTGTTGGAGAATTTGATTTGCTCCCATGAGGGAGATGGTCTTCGTTCATGAGGGAGCAGTTGAAACTAACAAATAAGGGGAAGATTGTTGAAAATTCCACTTGTGAGCATGCCCAAGCACCAGGTTCGTGCTTTTTTTTTTTTTGGATTTGTGTCTAGATCGTAGCAACGATGAGCGAGGTAAAGACCAAATTTGAAAAGTTTTATGGTGAAGGAAACTTCAACCTACAGCAGATGTAGGTAACTGATTTGTTGGTTCAACAGAAGGTTTATAGGGCTCTAATAGGAGAGAATCCGAAGAAGATGAGCTCGCCATAGGATTTGGAGGTGAAGGTGAACGCAGCGGCGATGATAGCCGATGGTGGTAGCTGCAGGATTTGGAGGCGGATGTGGATGCGGCAGCGGTAGTAGCCACAGGATTCTGAGGCAAACACGAACGCGGCGGCAGTGGTGGTAGCCACAAAATTTAAAGGCGAACATGGACATGGACATGGCGGCAGTGGTAGCCGCAGGATTCTGAGGCAAACGCAAGCCATAGGCTGAGGCGGTGGTGGCCGTGATAGAGCCATAGGCCATGGTGGCAGCGGCAGTGGTAACCGCAGGATTCGGAGGTCAATGCCGACGTGGTGGCGATAGTGGCCGCGGTGGAGCAAAAAGATACGATGTTTATAGCCGCAAGATTCAGATGCGGACGCGGACGCGGACGCAGCAGCGGTGGTAGCCATAGGTTTCGGAGGCGAACAAAGACGCAACACAGCGATAGCAGCAGTGGAGCTATAGGCTATGGTGGTGGTGCAGCTTCAGGTGAAGGTACAATTCTGAAAACACCAAAAGGGTGAATATTCATCAAGGTGGAGATCGTTTAGTTGTGGCTCATATTTGGAGGGTATAGTTTGAAAACTCTAAAGGAGAGAATATTCGCTAAGGTGGAAATTATTGAGTTACGACTTATATTTAGAGGGTAGTCTGAAAACTCTAAAAGGGTTAATATTTGCCAAGGTGAAGGTTGTTACAAATTAGAGTTATGGTGCAGTACAACTATATATCATATGAGGGTACAGTATAGTATCTTAAGAGTTATGGTGCAATACGACTATATATCATATGAGGATATAGTACAATATGTAAAGAGTTATAATGCAATACAACTGTATATCATATGAGGGTACAATACAGTGTGTTAGAGTCATGATTCAATACAACGATATAGCCAAGGCAGCTGTTCATTGATAGTGAAATTGCAGAAGGACTCCGTGCGCGTATGCATATTGCCAAATCACGTAAATTCATGTTCTTCTTCTCCCTTTGATTTTTCTCTCATGTCGTATTTTCTACATGTGCGCACGCATAATCTTAGGGCATTATTTCTTAAAAAGAAAACATATAAATTGCTGAATTTTGTTTCTATCTGATGCACAAAATTCTTTTTAAATTCAATCCTCTATGTAAACCATGACTAACCTCAAAGATCTAGTTTATGATCCTATCTATGATCAACAATGTTTTTGTCTCAAGTTCGAAACAAGGAGGAATAGGAAAAAGCAAGGGAGTGGGAGATGGACTACCTCCTATTGTGTAGCCTAGGGCTGATGGGCCTCCAATGGAGCAGGAAAAACATAAACCCATCTCAATCTATCTCAATCCATTCAGTGTGCCATTTTGCTTGGTTGACCTAAAGCCACACAACAAATGTAAACAAGGTTATGGACCATTTGTTTGCTCTTAATAGCCTCTTAACTAGCTGACTGAACTAAAGCTACACATTAATCAGTCAAAAATGAATTTTTAAGTGACTCTTCAAGGCTATATGCTCCCATCTTTCAAGCTCTCATGAAAGCCACTCCCTCCCTCCCTCCTCTCTATTTCCTGCTTTTGTTGAAGCATGAGCTTCAATTTTGAGGTGCACAGCCCACACCATTGTTTCCAACATCAATCTCATTTCTTATTACCCAAACTCATTTAGTTGTTCTCTCTTCCCTGGTTTAAGATCCCCAGAGGCAACATCTGTTACAAAGAGAGGTTAGAGATGAACCACACCTCTTCCAGCAGCCATTAACAAGCCTGTTTCATGCTCTACTATGTCTGAACCTGTCGCTAAACTTGAATACAATAACATGAGGAGACCTGTTGTTGCTTATTGGATCCATGCAAAAAAGAAAAAAATGATGGGGAGATAGAAAATTGCAGACAGTCAAAGCAGCATGCGTACAGGAGTCAAATTCCAATAATCTTTAAGAAGTTAACAGAAGGACTGAGAAATACAAGAAATATTTAATAATTTGAGACTAAGAATTTGGTATAATGTGGGCTAATAATTCCACTTCTCCTTGTTCTCCAATGCCAGTCATCCAAAGATTCAAGCTTGAACATTTCACAATTGTGGATCAACCATGATCTCTAGTTTCCCAAGCCTACACATGTGGCTCTCAAAGTAACCCAGTTGAACTTGAAGTCCAAGACAAAGGTCGCTTTCAAATTGTTAGCAAAAACCTTCTATATCATATTCAATTTAATATATTAAAATAACATAATCTCCTAATCATGTGCTATTTTGGTAAATGAAAAAGGCATTTCACTCATGATGATTTAGTTCTCAATTTTCAAACCAAAAATCTGGTTAAACAAAAATATGTCAATTAAAAACCATGTGAGTTCAAGCTCATTAACCTTTGCAGAAGTTTCACTAGAGTGCCTATTATACATGTTGACAAGATCAACTAATCCCAAAAACAGCAGTGTATTGTAATACTAAAAGCACCAAATGACTAATGATTAGTTGATTACAAAGTAACAGCTGAAATCCCACAAAGTCGAATTCGATCCAAATTAAAAAAAAAAAAAAGTAAAATAAAATCCATGTAACAATGCAGACAGATTTACCTTGTCCATGTTAGGCACAAGCTCCTGAAGCTTCCTTATTCTATCACTGATTCGAGTCCTCCGAACCTAACACAAAAGACTAACCAATTAACATCCAGAAAAATAAGATTGAGAAAGATAATAATAAGCAAGTGAACTGATTGGGCTACCCTCATTGCAATGCTCCCAGGGTGTGGTGCATAACACAGCAAAATAAGATTGGGAAAGACAAATAATAAGCAAATGAACTAATTGAACAACCCTCTCTGCAATGCTACGGGGGTGTGTTGCACAGCCACGCTTTGCTCGAACCCTGCATGGTACGGAATCCTCCAAAATTTTCTCCATCTCCATATCCAATAAACCACTCATTGCACCAGGTAGCTGCGCACTCTGCTCTACTTTCTACAGTTCAGATAAACAGATCACTACTCCGTTCCAAAAAAAAGGCAGGCAAAAAATTGAATCTCGTTTTTGTAATTATCTAGAACCCAGAAAACAGAAAAACTCAATTGCCTCAGTTGAGCCAATTTCCCTTTACAGAAAAAAAAAAAAGGGAGAAATTTGAGCAAATGATTTCTTTCTTTTTCCCACACGTTCTCTGGAAGCAAACAGAGCATAAATGAATCCAAATGCAAAAACTGAATAAAATTAGCTTAATCCGTGCATCCTTACCAACTGGGCCGAAAATTTTGCAGAAGCTTGTTGTGCTTTTTCCTCCCTCTGCCCCTTACCAGACGCGTCGACTGACGACGGCGAAATATAGTCATAATTCGCCGGAATCCCGAAGTTTGACAAGTACCCCTCAGACTCAGCACCTAGGAACCCCGCAGGAGAACTGTTCTGTCGAAGAAAACCCATGCCGGAGCCACCGGACCCAGCTTCGTACAACCCTGAATCTGCGGAAGACGCATAATTCCCGGAGTTTCGGGTACTGAGTGTCGCTGAATGGCCTGCCAAAAGCTGAGAAAGACCCTGGTTTGGCTTCAAAGTGTCATCTTCCTCCTCTTCTTCAAGCAGAGCATCTAACCAGGTGGCTGGAGCTGAGCGGAACCGGGTAAGTACTCCACCGCTGCTCCCGCCACCGCCGCTGCCGCCACCTCCACTTCCAGCACCACCGGCAGGTGTCTGTTGCATCTGCTTCTTTCAAATTCAAACTAATTAGTTCAGGACTCGAGAGCTTGGCTGTTGCAGTAATGGAGAAAGGAGAAACCTTGGTCTTTTTCTTGCTTTAATGCAGCTTTCTCTCCGCAGAGCGTGAAGGAAGATCAGATGGTCCCTCCCCTGCTTTTCTTTACTCCGAGGCTACTCAGCAGCACTCAACAGCGTCAGCGTGATAATCCCTGTGATTTAGTGCTACTGAGGTGTATGCGCGCCTCACAAGTGATCAACACAAAATGTCATGCTTGCTGATTCCACAAGATCGAACGGTGATGGAATAGAGGAAGAAGGGACACGTGAGAGGGAAAACTACGTGCGGTCGTCTGCCGCTCAATGCCATCCATCCACTGTAATAAATTTTTACACTGCCTGGCTCATGCTGTAAAGAAATCAGAAAACATTAATCGAAGTGATTTTAAATTTAAATTCACACAGATTTAAACCAAATATAATATTTAATATAATGTCGTAATAAATTTTATTAAAATTCATTTAAATTTAAATTCAAAACTTAAAATTCATGCTTTCAAATGCAATTTTAAAAAATGAAAAAATTCATATTTTTAGGGTTTAATATTAAAAAATAAAAAATCTATATTAAGTTAATAAATAAAATTTTCATTGTACACTATTAATAAGTTTTATTTCTTGTAATTTTTAGTCATATTAAAAAAAAATTTATTTTGTATAATATTTAATATAAGAAGAAATTTTTTTATCCAGACTAACATAAATGTCTATCATACATTTTCCAGAGAATCATCATGTGCCATTAAAATATGGATAATTGTTGCCTTCTAAAAGGGTTTGTATAGCATTATTATTTTTTAAAAAAAATTTAAGATTTTTTGTGTGAATCGTGATTTTTTAGTCTATTAGAAGACTTATTATTTTCATCTATAATTCTAAAATAAGGTCTAGACCTATGAGTTAAATCAATAAATAAATTTGAATGGATCAACGTGAAAATGAAGAACTTCAATACAATTATAATCTATATAATATTGCTATTAGTAGAAAAGAGAATTTTTCATAATTCGGCCCAATTTTTTATTCCGCAAAATACCCCATAAATGTTCTCCAAATTAATCTGCTCTCGGTCTTTCCTAATATTTAGGCATTACAATCACAAATTATGTCACTTATTCACCTGAAATATCCTTTATACATACAAAAATTGCTAGTGATGCTTTTGGAAGAAAGTATGAATATTTTTCAAAGTTTCAACTCTAAAACTTTTCTGCTTCTATTGCATTCTTGATTTATAATTCTAGATTTATTTTAGTTAATTAATGCATTTACAAAGAAAACATGATTTTTTTTTCTTTTTTTTTTTTTTGGTTCTTTTTCTAGTTTAGTAGTCGAGTGAACCAAGAAGAAATTTTATATTATGTATAAAATATGGATATGAAAGTTGTATTTCAAAATTTTATTCGATATTTTGGCTTTTAAAATTTTTTAAAATAATAAATTTGTGCTATAAAATATTGTAAATTCATTTGTTTGTACTTATATTAAAATATGAATGTCAAAGTGAAGAAGTTTTCTAGAAATAATTTATACTAGTTGTTTACACCATCTTCAAAATTCCCTAAGAGTTAATGGAGTATCATGTGCTTAACCAAATGGACATAGGGCGAGTAAGGCATGGATTATCTAAGACCACATATCATTTCAGATATAAAGGGGCAAGCATCACTATGAATATTATACGATTGCCACATCACTAGATAGGGTAATGAATCGCAAAAATTGTTACATATTCAAATTCAGAATGCAATTGTGAATTAAAATTATAGAGAGGTTGTATTACTTAATAGTGGGAAATTATAATTAGTTGTTAAAATCAAATCCAAATAGATTATGTTCAAATCATAATAGGCAATATGGATCCAAATCCCTAATTAGTAGGTTTGAGAGATTTGATAGGTTGCCTATAAGGACTTTAGTCGGTAGACATTGAACTAGATTAATCAAGTTGATATGCCCCTGCCAAAAATTTTTTATTTGATCACTTATTATGTCTAATTTTATCTTTACACCCTCTCTCTCTACCCTAATAATCTTTTGTTAGGAGCAGGAGATATGAAAATTAAGAAAATAAATAAATAATGAAGAGAACACTAAAAATAAAACACAAGATTTATGTGGTTCGGTTTATAGCTTACGTTCACAAGAAAAAGTGGCATAAAAACTTCACTACTATGAATAGACAAATTGCAAGAGCATCTAAGATGTTATGCTCTCTCACACTCCACACAGACCTAGAAAAGCACCTATAATACATCCAGTAAAAAATGTTGGGGATGTGGCTTATATTTTAGTGGAGCACATGTAGTGGGAAAGCATCGTGAAGCGAGGAATAGGAGAGAGGTTTGCAGGATGGAAACCATCGCCGGTTTCCTCAATAGTTTCACAGAACCGTCGAAGGTTTAAGTGTAACCGTCAACGGTTTTAGGCAAAATGTAGGGAACTCCTCTCAGCTTCAAACCATCGATGATTTTGATTGGCGCGCGTCACGCAATTTGAATTGGGAGACTAGCAAATTGGGTAGATTGGAGGATTTTCCTTCGGAGATTGCTATAGGGAAGATTTAGATAGGATCTAAGGTTCTTGTACGCTTAAGGTTTGTATATAATCATACTTTGTAACCCTAATTGTAAGCTTGACTTTATTGATAGTGAAAATTCAGTTGATGCTCCCATGGACGTACGCAAATTGCCGAACCACGTAAATTTTGTGTCTTTGATTATTGTTTTCATTGATTCTCATTGCCAAGTGATTGCTTCTTTCGTATTGTTCATCATTGAGTGATTGCATTGCTTGTTTTGTATTTGATTCATGAGTTTCTGTGAGGCTTCAGTTGCGCACTTGCAAACAAAAGAAAATAACTCCCTCTTAAATAAGGAGAATCAAATTAAATATCCCTTAAATCAAGGATAGAAATTAACTCCCTTTGAGGCCAACATTCTATTTAATTTTTTGTCTTCGAATACACAAAGAAAATCCTCTCTTGAATGAAAGAATAAACTCTCAATTTATTACAAATAAATCTTCTCTTGAATAAGAGATTTATTATGAAGCATAAATTTGATAACAGAGGCATGGGAAGACAAGTAACTATTCTATGGAATAGGAGCTTAAATAAGAGATGTATTATGAAGTATTCATATGTGGCTAGCCCATCATAACAGATACTCCCCTCCAACCACATATGGATAATAATTTTCTTTTTCCATATAAATAGCCTAAAACTCGGATTAAACGCAGAAAAATCAGAAAATTTTTTACTCTCTCTCTCCTCTATGGTTCCTCTCTCCTCTCTCTTCGATTTCGGCTCCGCCGTTCGCTGGATCGACGATCTGAGGCCACCACGACGCTCCTGGTGAAGTTCTCTCCAAATCTGCCGAAACAGATCATTAGTGGAAACGAGTTCAAATTTATCCCTGAGTTGAGGTAAGACTTTTTATGCCAAATTTGGTCTTTTCATAGTTATAGGAAATGATATTCACGTGAAAATACTGAAATTTGGTTTTGGGGGTTGTTGGATTTAGGGTGTTGAACGGGCAACCCTGCGAGTGCAAAACAAGTGGGTTTTTAGGGGGTTTTTCTCAGTGTCAAGTAAGAGAATAAACTAAAACAGTTATTTTTTCATGCAAATAAGTATTATTTATCAACAAATTAATTTTCAGAAAAGCATGTGTTATATTTGAATACTATTGAGAAAATGCATATTTGGGAAAATACTGTTGTTATACAAGAAATGTAATTTTAGAATGAAATGTATATTTTACTCAGCATTGTGTGGAATGAATATTATTTTAAGTGATAAGTATTATGTTCTGGTAAATTTTACGAGCAAAGCATGTTTTCAGGAATTATGGAATAATACAGTACATTATGATTTTGAAAATACATGATAATTAATTTATTTATTCAGAATGATAGGTATGAGATATTTAGCACAAGCCCGTGATTGATAGCCGATGCAAGGCCATGTTTTACGTATGATGTTCGGCGCGAGGTCGTATTTATGAAATGTTCAACGCAAGACCGTATTTATGAAATTATAGAAAATGCTATCAATCCATTTATGTTAAACGTTATATTATCATGTATTATATGTTATCAGAACCCGAATGTTAATTTAATTCAGTTTCAGGAGCACGGTATCGTAGCTATATAGATCAGATATCTATATTCAAATTGGTGCTAACCACCCCACAAGGGGGTGGGAGATGGATAGTCAATGTGACTTTCAGTGTAGAGTTGTAGACGTCCACCTAACAGTCTGGACTAGGGTGTGGCTGGCCCCTCGTACTTATAGACATTTTTGACTTGATAGTGGTCGGCCAGCCATTGTCGGGTCCCGCCTTCGGGCTGCACAACTCATCATGGGGGGTAATACATGACATCAGCTAGCTATTCATCCTAGGTATGTTTTCAGTATTATTAGCTATACTAGACAGTTATGATTAGTATGATTTATTAAAGTATGAAGGTATACATTTATGTAGTTATTAAATGATTAATGTTTTTTGATATGGAAAATGTACTGTATATCTATATTATCATTAAATATTCATGTTGTCACACAGCTATATTTAGTTTATTTTCCTTTACTGAGAAGTGTCTCATCCCCAAATATTAAATGATTTTCAGGAAACCCAGAAAGACTGGCGGAGCGTGACTGCCGTTGAGTCGGTTGTACTACCCTGCTTGGAGGGTAAGTTTGGGCTAGGGTCGGGAGATTTTTGTTGTGGGATCCTAATTGTATTTTTTGATATTTTGAGGTTGTATATGAATATAGTATTACTGTGGATTGTAGTTAGCTCTGGTATTTTATATCTTATAATGTGATTTACATTTACTGCTGCCTAGGTTCCACTGTGTATGATAGGTGTCCCCGTTACGCACGGGTTCGGGTTGACTATTTTTCTTATTATGTTTTATTATATGTTAAGAGAAGCAGGTTGTTATAAGCCTAGTCCAAACAAGATGTAAGCTCACTAATCAAACCCCCTAACTAAAGAGGTTCTTTGACTATTATGTTATTGTCGTGTATTTTGCCTCAGTAGTGGATTATGCAACAACATGTTGTAGGCTTGCCTTGCAACTTACGACACATCCTCAGAGAGTGAACATATAACTAGTAATGGATCTTCTCTTACTGAGATCCTAAACAAAATATGAATCAACATAACTAATAGCATTGAACCTATGTGTCTTTCAAATTCTAAACAAGTATTAGAAGTACCTTTTAGATATCGAGGTATCCATCTTATTACTTGCCAATGCTTTTTACCTAGACTAGTCATGAACTTGCTCACAACACTAATCGCATGTGAGATCTTTAGAGGGGTACAAATTATAGCATACTTTAGACTTCCAACTACACTAGAATAAAGAACATGTGACACAATCACTTTCTATGTATCATTGTGTAGACAAAACAACTAAATGTTGAAAATAAGCAACACGTGGAGTGCTAAATGGTTTGACATTTGTCAATTCAAAATGCTCTAGAACTTTTTTAACATACTTCTTTTTTTTTTTTCAAATACAACAATCATTTCTCTCGATTCCTATGAATTTTCATGCCAATAATCTTATTTTTAGCTCCAAAATTTTTCACTTCAAATTCTTTGGCAAGCCACGTCTTTAACTTATTGATTTTGAATTTGTCTTTAGAAGCAACAAGCATATCATCAACATATGATAACAAGTAAATAAAAGCATCATCTTTATGTTTCTTGAAATACACACAACTATCATTTTTGCTCCTTGAATAACCATTGTCCAACATAAACGAGTTAAACCTTTTATATCACTAACAAGGAGATTGTTTCAATCCTTTGTTTAATAAATTGAAATTAGGAATAGCTTCCCAAGAGGGGGGGTGAATTGGGTTTTAAAACTTTCTTTTAACTTCTTTTAAGAATCCTTAACTTCTTTAAACACTTAACCAATTCTTTAAGTTATTTGTTTAATTTCACCAATCACACAACAACTTAATTAAACAACCAATCAATTAAACACAATCTTCAAACCAAACAATCAATTTACTTTCCAAGTACAAATCAAACAACAAACAACCAAACCAAGATATAAAGTATTCAGCACTTTGATAATATAACAACTCAAGATAATTGTTTGTTTATATTTGCCAAATTTGAACCAATCCCTGTAATGAATGAAAATTTATGTTTGCTGATGTAAAGCCCTGTATAGATGAATCAAATCACTCTTTCCAAATATTTAGAACTCAAATAAACTCTTGTTAAATTTATCTTTGGGATGTTAACCAAGTAACGTACTCCCGTAAGGTTTCCGCAAGATATGGTATAACCAACGTACTCCCTTTCGGTTTCCGCAACCCAAATCAAAATTAAACCTTAACTTTGTTTGATTTCCAAATATATGTAGTTTATATGATTTTCAAATTTAAACCATCCTCACAATTTAAATATACTGAAAATAAAAAGTAAGGGAAAGAGAGAATGAGACGGAGATTTTTACGAGGTTCGGCTTATACCTAGCCTACGTCCTCACCTTTGGCAAACCACCAAAGGATTCACTAGTTCAGTTTCATTGATAGGTGAAACAACGCCAATTACAACACTCCTTGGTTAAGGCTAGAGCCCGCCTTCTCCAAACGATATTCCCTCGTTCGGTCACTCCTTACATAGGCTAGAGTCCGTCTCTCTAAACAATGTCCCCTTGATTAGCCAATGATCCAAACGACCCTTGGAACGTCAAAGAACTATAAGAAATACAAGATAAGATTTGCATACAAGTATACTCTCTCAAAGAGCAAGTTAGTACAATTTCAGCACTATATACTTTGAATGTAAAATACCAATATGAAATACAATGAAGCTCAAGTGTAGAATTCACCAATATCCTTCTTAGAAGAGGATTAAAAGTAGGAATTCAAAGGAGGAATAATTAGCACTTCATAATTTCTCAGCAAAATAGATTTGCAATGAGTGAGCAAGAGAGCTTTTGGAAGAACAAGAGTGCTTTCATTTTCAATTCTTGGATGAGTTTTGATTTACAAAACCATGTATTTATAGGCTTTCAAACTTGTTTCCATGTTGCAAAAGTTTCCTTAGAGAGTTTCCCAAAATTTTAGAAAGTTTAGAGCTCAAACGGCTATATTTTAAAACATGAAAAAAAAAATTTTTGCCCGTTGAACAGTGTTCAGTTGACTGAAGTTACAAGTTCAGTCATCTGAACTACTATTGCCTGCTGTATATTCTGTCCAAAAAATTTTCAGTCTACTGAACTTAATCTTCAGTCGTCTGAAGTCATCTTTTCAGTCATCTGAAGTCCCTCCGTGAACAATGTTTAGCTGACTAACAGCAGTGACCCTGCTTCAGTGTTTTAGCTATAAATTTTTATGTATAACTCAAAATTAGGTGTTCTTGATTTCAAAAGAAAGCTAAGAGAAAATCCTACAACTTTCATGTTTATCATTTTTTAAAATAATTAAGTTTTGATAGTGAAAAATACACCTGAATATGGATATATAAAAACTGACAGCAAACAGAAAAACCCTTTTTGGTGCTTTTTATTCCAAAAATGATTCTAACCCTTTTAAAATAATTTTTGACTTTATAAAATTATTTTACAAATATTTTAAAACGTATTTAGGTCCAAGAAGTTAACCTAAGAGCTTCAAAATATTGCTAATGATATTTTAAACATTTAAAGTACTTACATGAAAACTTCTAAAACTTTTCTCATTTTAGGTTCTTGAGTCTTCCTGTTTTGTTCCTTCAAGCTTCAAGCTTTCATATTCTTTGAACTTTATCACTTTACTTTTCTTTAGCTCTTTGGACTTTAATATGCCTTGGCTTTCAACAACTCATTCATGTCTTCATATTCTTCAAGGTTTAATATATCATCTTCAAATCCATGCTTGAACTCTTTTAAGCTTCATTTGATCCTCTTGAACACTTTGACCTTTGCTTTCTTATATATGAGCCCTGAAACATCATTACTCACACAAATACATTAAATTTCACTTGTTTGTTAGCATCAAAACAAGATAAGAAGGTTTTAAGCCTTGTAAGGCCAACAACAATCATGGTCTTCTTTTCCATCAATAATAAAACTTTTAGGTTAAGACATGAAAATCTTTTCTTCAAGTCTACCATGCAAAAAAGCTATTTTAACATCTAGTTATTCCTATTGGCTTTTCTAGGTTTTATCCCATTTTGATAATGACAAATCAAGACATCTAATTGTACCACTGAGTATGTTTACAGGGATTAAGGTATTAAGCACAATAACATATGCAAATTGGAAAGTCATAAAGCGTACAAGACGATGATATCTGGTTATGAACATGAAGCTTATAAAGACCAAGCTTGAAGACTATGACTATGATTATGGAGCACATGAAGTCCAAGTTCAAAAAATTTAAAGAAATTATTTCATGTATTTTGCAAATAGAATCTATGTAAGTGCACTTTCATTGATTATGTGAAGAAGCTCATAAGTGACCTTAGTTGTACCCTAGGCATTCTATATTCCATTAAAAATCATTTTTAAGATGTGCAAAAAATTATTTCAAAGTGTTGAAAATCATTTTACAAATGTGTAAAAATTATTTCAAAGTGTTAAAATCATTTTTGGAATGAAAACCCCTCAACAAGTTTTTAAAAATTCCCTTCATGTTTATGCCGCCGCATTGATAAGCAATGTTCTCGATCAATCAGTTCTCATCGTAAAACATGTTCAATATGAAAGTTTTAGAATTTTCTCTTAGCTTTATTTTGATACTAAAAATGTCCCATTTTAAGTTTTCTAAGAAAAAAAATAGTTATGCTCGAAATACTGAAGGGTGTATGTAGCGGAAAACCCAGAATTCGGGTGACCGAAAATCATGGACCCAACATTCGGGCGATCGAAACTATGCCTCGGGTGATCAGAACTATGGGGAAAAGTGGCGCAATGGCCAAAAAATGGCTTATTTTTAAAATAAACAATTATTTTCAACCCCCAACGGTCTCAAAATGGCTAGTAGGTCATTTTGACTATAAATACAATGTCTCTAACTTGTTTTAACAATGAGAAAAAGATACATATATATATATATATATATATCATAAAAATCCAAGTTTTTGTTCCTTTGTTGTAAATCTTTCTCAAGCACTTTGCAATTTCTTTATTTATCCTTCAAGTGCTCACCTTCTAGAGTCTCCTTTGAGCTTCATTCATATTCATTTGGGTGTGTATTAGATTTATGTTTCAAGTATACTCATTCGCTCAATCAAGGAGCATTCATTGTATAACTTCTATTTTTATTTCTACAAATGATGGTTTCGGTGTGAATCGTGTCAAGTAAGGGGATATTACTTGGAGAGGTATCTCCGCCTATAAGGAGGGATTGTAAAGGCATCTCGGCTTGTAAGGAGGGATTACAAAGGCATCTTCGCTGAGTGAAGGAGGGAGGTGGCTCCGCCTATTGAAAGGAGTGGATAGTGAAATCCTCAAGTGGTTTACTTGAGGCAAGGACGTAGGCGGGTATAGTCGAACCTTGTAAATTTCAGATTTTATTCTCTCTTCCCTAATCTCTTTAATTTGAGCATATTTATATTGGTTCATTTTTGTTGTGAATATTGATTATATGTGCGTATTTAAATCACTTGCTCAAACCATTGTTAAAATTGTTTAAGTATTTGCCTAAATTTTTTGAATACCCAATTCACTCCCTCTCTTAGGACTACACCATTTCTAATAATTGGTATCAGAGCTCGGTTACAATAAAATTAAACATATTTGTATAAAGATCTTATGAATCATATTAGTATATCCTTATTTTGTGAAGGACAAACTTCTACAAGGCCTTCAATATTTTTGTGGTGTAAATTACACCGCTTGGAAACAAAGAATGAGTATTTTTATCAAAACAATGGATTGGAGAGCTTAAAGGGTAATTGTTCAAGGGATCTATGTTCCAATGAAAAATGTTACTTATAAAGAATTTCCCAAACTAGAAAATGAAATGGATGATAATGACATTACATTAATTGTAACGCCTCGAACCCGAAACTGGGGTTCGGAGTGTTATTTAAAATAAATCTCTAATACCATATAACAAAACAACGGAAGATCTCCATAACAATTACCAAAACACTAAAAATTAACCTTTATTACAATAAAAATCCCAATACAACAATAAGGTTCTAAGGTCATCAAAAACATAAATAAAATACTAACAATTCTAACCAAGGACTTTCTATCCCACCCACGTTTCCACTACGCACTCTGATTACTGTCATTTCCACATGGTATCTGAAAAAATGTTAGATATGGATAGGGTGAGACACCTTTCAATAAGGATGGAATAAATTATTATCAGTATGTGACCAATAAATTATATATATAACATTTAATACGTGCTTCATATAAATAACATTCTATGTTGTATAAATAAACCATAAAATAATCACATAAATCAATATATCTATTTCCTCACTTCTTGAATCATGTTCACATAACAAGCAATCTATCTATCCTTCAAAGACCACATTTGGTACATATCCAGCAACTCGTCGTGAGGCCTTACGTCTCGTCGTCCCCCACCATCAAGCCCTCAGCTAAATCCCGAGGATCAGGGTCTCATAATCAAGATCGTGTCCCCCTTTGCCTTGATATCACCAAACATATCCCTCAGGTATACAATTACACAATACCATGGTACCATATTCATAAAGGTCTACCCACATTACTATCAACAATCCCCGTGATCTCAACAAATTTAATTTATACAATAATCTAAAATAATCTCATGTCACACATTTAAACAATAAAATCATACTTTAATAAGACTCAGCAAAATCATATACTTTAATTCAATCGGTTCAATTTTTAAAATAATTATTATTATAAAATCTTAGGCTCACAAACACCAATTTAATCAATTCATAATAATAATAATAATAATCCAAAATCCAATTTTCATGTGCCAGAATATTCAGAAAAACGTATATATAATTCCTACAATCTCATATTACAATTTAATCGGTTAAATTATAAAATTCCTAACATAATTTATTCCCTTACCTCATCTCAGGAGTGGTGCCTACGACGCTCCTACGACAAATCCACTTCGGTTAAAATGTTGGTGGCCAAGAATGGAATCCAAGGTGTTAGCTTTGGTGCAATCCCAAGAGGGGGGGTGAATTGGTATTTTAAAATTTATTGCCTTAGGTCAAACCACTAACAACAGTATTACACAAGTTTAAGGTCAATCTAGTGCATGTAAAATAAATCAATGTAAATATACAATGGAATTTTAAATTACAATAAATGTTTAACCAGGCATGCACAATAAAGCAATAAAAGAGACGACACCTAGAAATGTTATCGAGGGTCGGCCAAATTGCCTACGTCCGCGCCTCTAACTCGCAGGTCAGAGGATTCCACTAATAGCTCACTTAAGGGTGGAGCGGCACCATTTACAACCAGATCAAATTAACAAAGGGCTGACCTCAACCTTAACCAGGTTAATTAGTGGGGCTGACCTCAACCTACACGCCTAACAGGACAACGCACCTAGCTTTCCTAACCGGGTCAAGGCCAATCCGGGACTATTCCAGGGCTAGTCTCCCTCTTCAGGCCCGTGCCTGGAAATACAACAGATGTGTATAAAATTTGTACATGAAAATATGCTTCTAGAAAAGAAGATATGTGCACCAATACAGCTCAATCAATAAAGCAAGCACGAATGATATGTAGATATGCTCAGTGCTCTAATGTGTGCTAAACACTCAATCAAGATCTAGAGTGTGTATCTAAGCAAGATTTGAAACACAATATTCGAATATCACAAAATCAGATCAGGGTTTCAAATATGCTAAGCAAGATAGATCAAACAAACTCAATACAATATTTCAATGTTTAAAGCACAATGGAGTTGTTTGAAAAACTAGCTTTTCGCAAAAGGATTTTTACACACAAAATCTAGGTTTAGGTATCTTGCAACAACAATGCAAAAACCACAACCCTCAAAGTCTTCCTACACAAGATTTATCAAATGAAATCCGTGGAAGAACTTTAGGCTATACTCTCAAATAAAATCAATCAAATTTTATACCAAAAGAGAGTATGAGCTAGAGAGATTACGCACTATAATCTTATAGAAATACTCATAATGCTTAGAGAAATCAAGATTGAAGAGTATGTGAGTGTTTACAAGAAGTATTTGGCTAATATAAGATTTTGAGAGTTGAGAGAGTTTTTCCCTAATCAAGTTTCGCTAATCCCCGCTAATAATGATAAATGAATAGGTATATATAGGCAAGGAGGTATTTTTGACCGTTGGGGACCTATTGGGCATTATTAAGAAAGTTTTAAATCATTTAAAATAATTAACCCTGTTTAAAATATGTTTAACCGCGATAAAAATCAGGGCAACCCGAGAGGTCTGGTCGACCAGAAAGGTTTCGGTCGACCAAGTTTCAAATGGTCCGGTCGACTAAGGGAATATTGAACTGAGGTCTTGGTCGACCAGGAGAGGGCGATTTCCCAATTTTCCGAGTTTCGGTCGACCAGGGCATTTTGAACTGCCTGGTTCGATCGACCAGACCGCTGGGAATTCTCCCGAGGACCCTTCGGTCAACCAGGTAGTTGGAGAACAAATGTTCTCGGTCGACCAGATGGTCAACTGTTGACCCAGGAGGGTTTCGGTCGACTAGGGCCTTTTGAACTACCAGTTTTGGTCGACTAGTTGGTCAAACTTTTGACCCCAGGGAGTTTCGGTCGACCAAGGCCTTTTAAACTACCTTTGCTGGTCGATAGGGTGGTCAAACTTTGACCCAAGGGAGTTTCGGTCAACCAGGGCCTTTTGAACTACCTTTGCTGGTCGACCAGATGGTCAAACTTTGACCCAATGTGTCTCAGTCGACCAGGCCAAAATGAACTGGCTTGGCTGGTCGACCGAAAGTGCATCGTGTGTGCATTTCGGTCCCGTATTGAAGCAAACAAACCCTATTCAAGTGCCTAACAAATATATGTGAAAGTGTGAGTGTCCTAGGGGCACTTGGGGTCCAATTTGAAGACACCAAAAAAGTCCGGTGTCGGTCGACCAAAGGAAAACCCTAAGGTCTTTCTATGGTCCGTGTAGGTACCTAATGTCCAACTAAGGTCGATTTGAGCATACCTACCTATCATGCATGATGCAAATTATTACAAGCCATATGAGTGTACAGTCCATAATAAAATTACATCCTAGAATGAAGAAACTAAATAATAAATACAAATGCATCACAAGATTCTTCATTCATCGGCACGAACACCGCACGTCATCATGACAAGTCTTTTAGTCCTGAAGCGCGCACAAGGTGAACCTGCATGCAGTTCTCAGTACAACCATTAGTACCAAGAGTATTTGCCATTATCAAAACAGGGCATGACCAATCAAGTCAACATTCTCCCCCTTTTTTATGATGACAAATACTTTATGCAAAAGTGGGTACAACCAAGAAAGGCTCCCCCTGACTTTGTGCATAAAGATAATTAAAGTAATTGGTAATTAAAGATTAAGCATGATTAAGCATTGTTTTACCCACTTTTGCCTTTTCTCCCCCTTTTGGCAACAACAGAAAGGGTTTAAACAATAAAACTCAAAGGCAAAGGATGTCATTTAGATACAAAAGAGATATTGGGAGGAATTTTTGGAAAATTCGGCAGCATGCCGTTTGAAAATAAACCATTCCTAATCATAACTTTGTACCTAAGTGACCTGTGTTGAGTTCCAATTAATAACATATAGCACATATTCATCAAGCAACTTAACTAGTACAGTATTTTCAACACAAAAAATAAAAGTATAACTTTCAGTCATTCAAGAAATATAATAACCATACAATGCAAACAGAATGACAAAGATAACCTCAATAGTTAAGCACACAAACAATACAACTGGTCATTTAAATGTTTTAAATGTCATGAAAAACAAAATTAGATTGTAGATATGCACCGACCATTTCAATTGACACATATCATAAGACCCGTGAAAGATTTGAATTAAAGGCACACTGCATATGATACCAAAAGGAGGTTTGAGCATAAAAATAGTCTAACAAGTTCGCATGCATTTTCATATGAAATTATCAAACCAGTTATCCAATTTTATAACCATATATGTATATTATAATTATTATAAGAAGGCAAAAAAAAATAGTTTTGAAATTAGTTCTTTGCCATAAAGTACTATAATAATAAATATACATAGATGTATATATATAAATATATATCCCCCTTATGATGTTTGCGAGATGGTGCTGGGGGTTGCTTGCAGAAAGGAAGCTTTAATTTGAAACGAGCAAGCATAAATTTTCTGGTTTGTCAATTAAGTACATACAATAGTATATCTAGAAAATCACAACCATGATGATCCTAAAGATTTAATAATTCACATGCGGGATCATATGGCAAACAGAAACAACATGTGGCAAAGGACTATAAGTCAATGTAAGATTTTTACCAACAACATATCAGTTAAGCACATGCCACATTTGATTCGACACCATATCTAAGCTAAAAGGTTTGTGAGCATAATATGATAGGCATTTCAATTTTAGATGCTCCCCCTATCAGTTTGAATTATTGCTTAGATACTATAAATTACTTATACTTTGCAAGGGATTGATTTCATTGAATATGCCAAAGTATAAGTGAGCACACACACCATTCTTCAACAGCTATACTGGATGTCTATTAACAACATTTATCTCTTATCAGTATAGTCATACCTATAGACAACAGGTGCATCGAAAATAGATATTAAGGCATTCAATGCAACTCATGATCCAAAAACATTTCATATCAAAACATGAGACTTAACGTGCAGGATATAATGTTAAGGGATATAGGAAGAGCCTCAATTTTTCAATAAACAATAGTGATGCATGTGATACCTATAAGTTCTTTCTATAGGGTAGGTGCTCAGCTCTTTAAGTGTTTGATGATTATACAAGGATGACATTTAATTTTCAATTAGTTTTCACTCATCCTTTCAAAAATATTTTAACTTTAATTTTATTATAATCATCTTTAACACAAGGTTTTATATGGGAAAATCCTAACAAAATTTCGGCAGCATGCCGTTTGTACATAGGATATTTTCCCATACAAATTGTACCTAATAGGTTCAAACAAGCAATTTATATTTCAGTTCAAGGCATACGAGAACCTATAATCCACTACCAGCATTCAATTCACATCAACTGCATCCGCCATGCAGGAGGCATTCTAAACTAAGCATGCAATCAGGTAGTATAATCAACTGTCCATATAAAATGTAAACCACCCAACTAGATATTATGAACAATAAATAACCATGGATAGTTAGAAATTCAGTGCAATACCCATATGGACATTTAGGCATGAAATAAATATATGAGAGCATTTTAATTTATATAATCATGAAAGAATATATGCTCCCCCTTAATTATGTGCTGATTCATTTTATGCCTTTCCTTATTTTTCAGGATCTTTAGGCCAAGTGTATTAAGATTTTCAATGTTATATGCTTGGCTTTGGATGAATAGGCTTAGATAAATATCTTTAAATAAGCTAAGCCAATATTTGCCTCTTTTCTTATGATTTACAATACGTGTGAGGCTTAAGTTCAAATGACTTTTCATTTTAAGGTTCATGCATAGGTTTCTTTGAATGTTTGTTCCATCACATAGATTGAAACCTATATCAATTAAATTAGTCATTTTAACTTAATTCATGAGGATGAAGCTCTTAAATGATTTTATATAAAGTTTGAGAGCTTGGAAGAAAATTGAATACTTTTGAAGATTAAACATTTTATTTAAGTTTAATAGAGTATTCAAAAGTAGGACATTGTACAAGATAAACATTTTAAAGAATATGTCCTAACTTATTTTGGAAAAGAGCATTGTGGAGGATATGAATAACTAGGAACTGATGCTCTTTAGTGATTGGAATGTATCCTTTAGATATGATCATAATTTTATAGCAAGGATACGAACCAATGAGAAGGATGGATCTTTACCTGATATGATCGTGGTAAGGTAAAGATTTTCTATGGAGGACATAAACCAAAATTAGAGGATTTATAATATAAGCTCAAAGGGAATTTTTTATTTAACAGGGAAACTTGAATCCCTTAGTGATTGCCTCTAATTTTAATTATGGAAGGATATCTTTTAATAAGCACCATAAATATTTGGAGTTGATGATTAATAGTGCTTCAAGCCTAGAGTGATGACTAAACATTTTATTAGGCATTTAAGTTCAATGACAGGTTTAGGATTAAATGATATATAGTGTGAGATGGATTCCCTAAACCACAAGCTAGGCAATGGACAAAATGTATGCTTAACTTTAGATATTCATATTTACGCATGAGTTAAGCAATTTGAAATTTTAATACAAGGCAAAAATGTCATGTCCATTTGGAAGTGGATTTTCATTCAAGCAGTCAATAATTTCATATTTCAACCAAGGAATGTATGCATTAAGTTCAGATTGGTTATATGCTTGGATTTGCAGATTGGCTTGATTTTTCAAAATACTTAGTATGTAAGATTTTAAATAGTTGGCAAATACTAAGATTTTACATTTTCAGCCCCAAACCACCTCCTAAGCCTTTAGAAAATACTGCCCCCTATGGCTAATCCTAAACGCTAAGGAAGAATTATGTGATCATGTAATTCCTGTTTGAGCAAATTCTTCCTTGAGTATCAAAGGGTTTTCTTTCTTAACAACCCATATCATTTTTCTATCTTTGAATTTTGATGGGTTAGGAGTAGGTGGTACTTTGGCTCTCTAGACTTGTTTGGGTTTCACACCTTTTCTTTTAAATGGACAATCAAATTTTGTATGCCCCTTCTTTTTACATAAGATGCATGTGGTGTAAGTGTATGGACTAGAGGAGGTACTAGCATAATGTTTCGATTCTTTTACAAAGTACCCCATGTATAGGTTTTTTCTTTTCTTCTTTTCAATCCCATTATAACCTATACCTTCCTTATCTAAGGTCATCTTTTGTGCACCTAACAGTTTATCAAAATTTTCTTTGCCTCTAGTGAACGTGTAGATGATCTTAGATTGGTCTTCTATTTTCTTTTCTAGATCTTGAATTTTTGAGTTTTTCAATTCTTTGCAAACATTTTGAAGTTTCATAAATTCTTTAGACATATTGTTCGCTTTATATTCAAGATCTGCAATCAAGTGATCCTTTTTATCATCATTAGAAACTTTAGATTTCAAAATAGTCAATTCTTTTTCTAATGATTCATTCTTGCTTCCCAATCTTTTAATTTTCAAATCATTTTTTCTTTCAGCAAGAATTTTTGAGTCACATTCTTTCTCACATGCCTCATACTTTTTTTTCAAAGCAGTATATCTTTTATTAGCTTTAACAAGTGACTTATGAGTTCTAACATATTCAACTTGCAATTCCTCATAAGTAGGCATGTTTTCACTATCAGTACTATCACATGATTCAGTATCAGATGCATCATTTAATTCATCACATGAATCATTACCAAATTTATCTACAAAGGCAGAAGGAACAGAGATAATCTCATTATCTATTAAGGCAACAAAGCACTGGTTACCTCCTTCAAGATTAGAAGGGCTTGAGTCACATGGAGAGATCACATTGTTTTGCATAGGTGCTCCATATCTTCTCTCAAGTTCATCCCAGATCTACTTAGCATTACTACACGCCATAACCTCACATAAAACATTAGAATCTAAAGCGTGCAGTAAAGTATTCATGGCATCAAAATTTATTTGCACTAAGTTCCTATCATGATCATTCAGTTCACACTCAGATTTAGGAACACTAGTACAACCAATGAATTTAAGAGGTACACTATCACCCTGATCAATGACATTCCAAAATTTCCAATTCAAAGCTTTCATATACACAGTCATTCTAAATTTCCATACAACAAAATTATCACCACAGAATACTGGTGGGTGTGTGACTAACCTACCCTCACATGCATAGAATGCACTAACATGAGCCATCATGATCTTTTACTAAATAATGTTTAAATCTAAGTTACGAGGCTCTGATACCAATTGTTAGCTTTGGTGCAATCCCAAGAGGGGGGGATGAATTGGAATTTTAAAATTTATTGCCTTAGGTCAAACCACTAACAACAGTATTACACAAGTTTAAGGTCAATCTAGTGCATGTAAAATAAATCAATGTAAATATACAATGGAATTTTAAACTACAATAAATGTTTAACCAGGCATGCACAATAAAGCAATAAAAGAGACGACACCCAGAAATGTTATCGAGGTTCGGCCAAATTGCCTACGTCCGCGCCTCTAACTCGCAGGTCAGAGGATTCCACTAATAGCTCACTTAAGGGTGGAGCGGCACCATTTACAACCAGATCAAATTAACAAAGGGCTGACCTCAACCTTAACCAGGTGAATTAGTAGGGCTGACCTCAACCTACACGCCTTAACAGGACAACGCACCTAGCTTTCCTAACCGGGTCAAGGCCAATCCGGGACTATTCCAGGGCTAGTCTCCCTCTTCAGGCCCGTGCCTGGAAATACAACAGATGTGTATAAAATTTGTACAAGAAAATATGCTTCTAGAAAAGAAGATATGTGCACCAATACAGCTCAATCAATAAAGCAAGCACGAATGATATGTAGATATGCTCAGTGCTCTAATGTGTGCTAAACACTCAATCAAGATCTAGAGTGTGTATCTAAGCAAGATTTGAAACACAATATTCGAATATCACAAAATCAGATCAGGTTTCAAATATGTTAAGCAAGATAGATCAAACAAACTCAATACAATATTTCAATGTCTAAAGCACAATGGAGTTGTTTGAAAGACTAACTTTTCGCAAAAGGATTTTTACACACAAAATTTAGGTTTAGGTATCTTGTAACAACAATGCAAGAACCAAAACCCTCAACGTCTTCCCACACAAGATTTATCAAATGAAATCCGTGGAAGAACTTTAGGCTATACTCTCAAATAAAATCAATCAAATTTTATACCAAAAGAGAGTATGAGCTATAGAGATTACGCACTATAGCCTTTTAGAAATACTCACAATGCTTAGAGAAATCAAGATTGAAGAGTATGTGAGTGTTTACAAGAAGTATTTGGCTAATATAAGATTTTGAGAGTTGAGAGAGTTTTGCCCTAATCAAGTTTCGCTAATCCTCGCTAATAATGATAAATGATTAGGTATATATAGGCAAGGAGGTATTTTTGACCGTTGGGGACCTATTGGGCATTATTAAGAAAGTTTTAAATTATTTTAAAATAATTAACCCTGTTTAAAATATGTTTAACCGCGATAAAAATCAGGGCAACCCGAGAGGTCCGGTCGACCAGAAAGGTTTCGGTCGACCAAGTTTCAAATGGTCCGGTCGACTAGGGGAATATTGAACTGAGGTCTTGGTCGACCAGGAGAGGGCGATTTCCCAATTTTCCGAGTTTCGATCGACCAGGGCATTTTGAACTGCCTAGTTTGGTCGACCAGACCCCTGGGAATTCTCTCGAGGACCCTTCGATCGACCAGGTAGTTGGAGAACAAATGTTCTCGGTCGACCAGATGGTCAACTGTTGACCTAGGAGGGTTTCGATCGACTAGGGCCTTTTGAACTACCAGTTTCGGTCGACCCGTTGGTCAAACTTTTGACCCCAGGGAGTTTCGGTCGATTAGGGCCTTTTAAACTACCTTTGCTGGTCGACCGGGTGGTCAAACTTTCACCCAAGGGAGTTTCGGTCGACCAGGGCCTTTTGACCTACCTTTGTTGGTCGACCGGGTGGTCAAACTTTGACCCAATGTGTCTCGGTCGACCAGGCCAAAATGAACTGGCTTGGCTGGTCGACCGAATGTGCATCGTGTGTGCATTTCGGTCCCGTATTGAAGCAAACAAGCCCTATTCAAGTGCCTAACAAATATATATGAAAGTGTGAGTGTCCTAAGGGTACTTGGGGTCCAATTTGAAGACACTGAAAAAGTCTGGTGTCGGTCGACCGAAGGAAAAACCCTAAGGTCTTTCTATGGTCCGTGTATGTACCTAATGTCCAACTAAGGTCGATTTGAGCATACCTACCTATCATGCATGATGCAAATTATTACAAGTTATATGAGTGTACAGTCCATAATAAAATTACACCCCAAAATGAAGAAACTAAATAATAAATACAAATGCATCACAAGATTCTTCATTCATCGGCACAAACACCACACGCCATCATGATAAGTCTTTTAGTCCTGAAGCGCGCACAAGGTGAACCTACATGCAGTTCTCAGTACAACCATTAGTACCAAGAGTATTTGTCATTAGCAAAACAGAGCGTGACCAATCAGGTCAACACAAGGGTATTTTTCATTCTTCGATTAGCACGCGTTTGGCCAAGGAAATCGAGGAGAGAGGGAGAGGGATTGAGAAGAGAGAGAGACGAAGCAGAGAGAGAGAGAGACGTCTTGTGAATTCAATTCAAATTGAATTTCTGAAGGATCCTTTAGGTCACCTTTATATATATATATATATATATATAATAATAATATTATATTATTTAATTTATAATTATTATTTAATTTTTAATTTTAATTAAATAATTAATTTATTATCATTTATTTAATTTAATTTAATAATTAATTAATTAATTAATTTAAATTTTTTTGGATTACACTTACTCACATATTATTTTTGGGGTCGTTACATTCTTCCTTCCTTATAGAAATTTCGTTCTCGAAATTTGTTAAATGTAATCCTAAATAAAATCTATTGTTAACACCTAACACTAGAAAATATCTTAATTAACCTACTCATTCCTACTTTTATCCTAATTCATACCTATACTCTGGTAAAAATCGTCCCTAGAGTCTACAAAATCTGTATCCTAATTCCTTACAATATATGGGATGTTTGTTCATGGCACTTCTCCTCATATACAATGGGTGAACCCATCCTTTTTGAGTGTTTTTTAGGGTATATCAGTTAGGCTGAGTCAAAGCGACAGTTCTTTAGGTGTCCACAGATATCTTGGTTGTAACGAGTCACACACATTACACATGCTTCGAGATTTCGCCTATTTACACTCGAATTTATATAGCTACATTAATTTTGAATTGTGCTCGCTGGTTAACTTTAAGTGAGTTTACTATTCTTAATAGCTATATAATGACGAGACTTGCATGAATGACTTACTTCGGAGTTGCGTGCATTGTGTATGAATGAGCTTGTATGTAATTTGGTGATAATCCTGTATGTGAAATGGTATGATTGTGTTGCATGTGCGTTCATTCATTGAAATTTGTGGGCACCACCCTGAATTGCATTCACGTTATTTGTTAGGGACTAGAAAAACGTGAGTTGGGGGGTGTGACTACGCGTCACAGTTGCGTAATTATGCATTTAATTTCATGCATTCAAGATCATAATTTTAATTAAAATGCCCAATTTTTTCTAATAGTTTAATCATTGAGCTCACCCGATAATTTTAAGATAATTACCCTATCTGTTGCCAAACATTTATGGACACTTGTGTTTAATTATTGCAGAATAGTTTTTTTGAACATTAAATTTGAAATTAGAATGTACAAGAGTCATGAGCATGAAGAGGTGTCGTGTATATAAGGCAAAGTCCAAATCAAGACCGTGAGCATCCAAGATTTTCATGAACATTTAAAAGATCATTTTCAGAAGCCGAGTTATGCACACAAAGAGAGGCCATTTTCAGCACAACTTCGTAATCTGAGCATAACTTTCTCGTCCGATCTTCGATTTAGACAATTCAAAATGCTATAGAAAGCTGAGGAAATTCTCTACAATTTTTGTGTTTTAAGCCTTGAGAGTTTCTATATGAAGCAAGGTTGAAAGCGGGCTTGAAAGTGGAGGGCAGACTGTATGCTTTTGAAAAAAGAAAAGAAAATTAAAAAAATAAAATAAACAAATATTAAAGATGATGTGACCCAGCCATGCAGCTGGGTCATCTTAGCAACACGCTGGGTGAGGAACAAAAGAAAATAAAGAAAGAAAAGAAAAGGAAAGAAAGGAAAGATGGAGATTTTGAAAAATCAAAGATGGTAGGCTACTTGGGAACTTCTTCTGGGCGGCTTTTAATTGGAGATTAGAGGTCGTGCGCTGGGTTTTTTTTCTAAAGGAGGTCGTGTAAGGAAAAGGAGTGAATGAGGCACTGGGTTTGTAGGGTAAAGAGGTATATATATTAATATTTTTTAGAGCAGTAGGAGGAGAACCTTATTGGGGAAGCCATGCGCAGGAAGCAAATAGGGAGGCTTGGAAATATTTCTTCTTGCTGGGAGGTTTGGAAAAGGAGACAAAAAGGGGACTTTCTTTTTATTTTGGTGGAAGCCACACATGCACAGATTGTCTTTTGGTGGAGGCTGTGCACACGGAGGCTTTCTTGGATCCGTTCTTGGATCTCAGAGAGGCAGCACTGTAGGGAAAAAACAATACGAATAGTGGCAAAGGAGAGGTGGCGGCGTGCAGCAAATTAAAATCTTTTGGAATCGGAAGGCGGCGAACAACAACAGTGCTCGACATGTTCGCGGTGAGTGACGGCGGTACTGCAAGTGTTGACTTTTCCTCTACTCTCCAAATAAAAGAAAACATGGTGAAATCTTTATTGTTGGATTTAATTTTCATAATGAACTAAATTTTTGTATTCTAGGAAAACAGTATAGCCTAGTTATGACCTATGCTTGTGTTGGCCTAACTGGATTTTTCAATTTTGTTTTGATGATAAAAAAATGAAGGATGTTTTAACATGCGTTGTTGAGTGGTTTTAATTCAAGTCTAAGTAAAAGAACACTTACGATTAATCATGGAAGTAGGCTGGAGATCAAAGTCAATCAAATGAAAGCTTCCCAGAACATTGAAGAAATAAAAGATACATGAAAAACTTAAAGGCCAAGTAGACTTTGAAGTAAAGACTAAACCTCTAGAGGTTGCAAAACTTAGTGATTAAGGAGATCATGCTTATAAGGATATTTGTAAGTACTTCAAGTCATCACTATTTAGATATGTGAAGCTCCTTAAGATACAAAAACTTAGAGACCAGCACTTAAAAAAAAAAATTCTTTAACATGTTTTTGAAAAGTCATAATTAAGTTTTTCAAGTAAACTAGATTTTAAAGAAATCAGAAATAGAAAATATTTGAAAAGAGAGGACTGCCCAGCCGACTGACTAGTGACCCAGTCGAGTGAATCAGCCGACTGACTCTGCAGAGAATTTTTGAATTTCAAACTTGCGGGAAATTTTTCAAAAATTAATTCTATAATTTAATATTTTTTGAAAAGTTGCCTAAATGGAAGATTTTCAAAAATTAATTCTATAATTTAATATTTTTTGAAAAGTTACCTAAATGCTTCCTGATAATTGAGGAAACTTTTTCTTAAAAAAGTCTATAAATATTTTCCTTACTAAATGAAGAGTAAATTCAAGCAATACATGATTTCTATGCTAAAACTCTCTTAAAACTCATTCTTGATCACACCTTTACTGAGGGCAAAACTCTATAAAATTGCTAGATTGAAAAACAAGGTTTTGGTTCTAAGTTGCATCTAGAATCCTTTTAAGAACCATTGGTGACTTCTAAATCTTAAAGCTTCACATTTTCTATTTAGTTTTGGTTTTGAAGCACGATTTGGAATTTAATTTGTACAATTTGCTCTGTGTTTTGAGAGTGTTTTTGTGCGCAGATATCAATTCCTTTCTACTGAATCTTTGACGGTTTAAGGTATTGTTGAATCATTGGACCAAGCATAGGTTGTTGATTCGAGAGGTTTCTCTTCCTGAAAAAGAGGTTAATTGTTGTAAGGTTTTTGTTCCACTCAGAAAGAACAAGGTATAGTGAAATCCTTAGGTGGTTGACCTAAGACGAGGACGTAGGCTGGGGTAAGCCGAACCTCGTAAAAACAGCGGTGTCACTCTCTTTCTCTTACTCTCCTTTAAATTTCAGCAAAGATATAAACTACGTAGATGTTATAATTCTTTCAATTATAAAAATAACGCACATTAGAAATTAAATAAACCTACGCCTAATTTGTTCTTGGGCTTGCGGAAACCGGAAGGGAGTACGTTGGTCAATCGATATTTTGTGGAAACCGTAAGGGAGTACGTTGATTGGTTGACAACCTAAAACCTATTAGCTAAAGATCTATTTAAATTCTGATCTTGAAAAAAAGTTTGGATGATATTTTAATTTTCAATTGAAGAGTAAACTACATGACTTGCACATTCATATACATGACTGTTGAATATTGTAAAACTAATATTAATTACTTGTATTGTGTTTGTTTGGCTTGAATGGTTATTAAATTGGTTGTTGTGGTTGTAGATTTGAATAGTTGAAGTAAGTGTTTGTGTAGACTACCTAATCAATAAGAATTTTCAGAAGTTTTTAAAAGATTGTAAAAAATCAAGAACTCTTAAAAAGACTAAAGAATTTTTTAAATAACCCAATTCACCCCCCTCTTGGGACTACACCTTAGGTTTCAGCTTGCTCGTTGATGCTAATCTAAAGTAGTTTTCCTTATTGTTTATTTGAGTTATTCTGCGCTTAATGCTTTTAATTAACTGGCCATTAATTAAATGATATTAGTCTTGTGATTTGCTACCGACATAGGGAATTATAGGATAGATCTTGGGTAATTCAGCGTAGGTTAATATATAAATCGAAAGACTTGTAAGAACCTACGTAACATTAAAAATCAAGGATCTTATTGTATTCTTGCGTTATGAATTTGCATAACTTATGTTAAATAATAAACAAGAATAGGTTCTGATTGGCTATTGAAAGAGGCCTTTGAAAAAATTGGAAATTTGCTAACAAACAGAGAAAACGAAATCGAATTAGTTAGATGAGTAAAGCATAATGAGAAATTATGCGAAATCGGTTTCCTAGAAGTTTTCACCATTAGTAATTTGATATGCGGCATCCAGTTTTAAATTCTCTTGAATAGTTTATTTAAAATAGTTTTATTTAAATTTTGCAGTCTAAAATTATTAATCTTTTTAAATAAAATCAAAGTTAGTAAAATTTTGATACTTAGTAAAATTAAGACATCAATCCCTGAGAACGATACTCTACACATCATTATATTATAAAATTACGATACTGTGCACTTGCAGTTTTGCACCGATTACTCTGTTCAACTGTAATATTTTCCAAATATAATTATACGGTATACATATTTGCCTAAAATTAAATGTTATAAAATAATAATTAATTTTATCAAAAAAAAATTATGAATTTATCCCCTTACCCGGCTTACTGAGATGCCAACACAGTTCAATCCTGAGCCCGTAGCATTTCTAGCACAAAACTTACAATTTCCATTTCCCCAAAACATTCAAAAGATTTCCAACATAATTCTATAAAACATTTCCTAGGCTTCCAATAACTTAAATAAATTGTTAAACTCCATAATAATCAAATTACCTTGGTTTTCTTAAACTATACTCACAGGGTCCCGAAATTATACCTGCGGCGCTTACCCGAACCCTGAATTCAATAACCCTAATTTAACCTCAAAATGCCCAATATTTAACATTTCCAAGTCTACAATAATTAAATAATCATTAACTCATTAATAACCCCCTTAACCTAATTTTGGGGTTATGCTTACGACGACCCCACGAGAATTCTGTTCCACTAGACTTGTAGAGAATCATCCCTAAATTCTCGTTATGGTGTCTGATTGTCAATTGGGCTTAAGATTTAACGAGAAATTAAGGTAAAAGTGAGAATTAAGCTTACCATAGGAGATATGTTTATCCTACGATAAATCCACTCCGGTAGAAATGACGGTGGCGAAAAATGAAGTCCAACGATAGTTTCTAATTTTCGATCGAACGAAAATCAATAGAGAAATTGAAAAAAGTAAGAGAGGGACGGAGGTAAGCAAGAGAGACTCTGAAGGGGGGGCTACACAGCTTCTCTTCAGAATTTTGAAATCCTTAAGCTTCTCATAAGCTTCAAAGAAGCTTGAAGTAAACATATATATATATATATATATATATATATATATATATAATAGTAATAACTTTTAACATATATATTATAGTACTTAATTCATAATTCTTATTATTTAATTAATTTATTTATTATTTACTTTAATTTTAAATCTTAAATAATTTATTTATTTATTATTTTTATTTATTTATTTATTTATATTTATTTTTTACATTCTTAAACATATCATTTTTTTGAGTGTTACATTCTCCCTCCACCTCATTAAATGATTCATGCAATGATTGACAACTTGTTATTAGAATATGTTAATACCCATAATTAACTCACTCATTCTACACTTATTTTTTAATTAAAATTAAATGATCATATGAATTTAAAATAAAAATAAAAATAAAATTAAAAGATCATACGAATTTAAAATAAAATAAAAATAAAAATAAATAAATTTTTAAAAATAAAATCTATTTTAAAAAACATTTTCACTATTTTTTAATTATCATATATGATAAGATTGTTCTTATAATTTTTGAAATATAATAATTAAGTAAAATAATTATAATAATTTTATTTTTATTATAATATTTTTATTATTTTGTTCTTTTTATTGTTTGAATTATAGTTTTTTTTAGCTGTTATTTGATTCAAGGAAAAAAAAATGAGTATTTGTTCAATCAAGTTTTTAATTTATTTTAGTATTAAAAATATTAACCAAGATAATAGTTGCCATGCCAATTTTAAACCCATAGCTTTTAGCTTTGGGGAAAACATTTCCTCTATAAATGCTTTCTTCATTCTTATTGAAATCACCGTGGAAATCCCCTAATCTGAAGCTTTGTTTCTTCAAGTATTCCCTCAAAATAGCACCCCTACTTTCATCGACTCCAATTTCACCTTGCAATTCAAGAACATCCTCTAAATTAGTTAATCAAACCCATAAGAATGCATTCTCTCCATGAAAAGAATTTCTAATTTCATGCTAAAGTTTTTTTAACATGATAGGAGGCTTGGAGGGAATCCAGGAAAATTATTTAAAAACATAAACACTAGGGAAGATAAAACACTCGTCACCCCAGATACAGTGCAAGGAGTATGATTTAGAAGTTGACAGAGTTCAATAAGACTAAAAGAATGCCAAAGGCTTCAGTTTCATTCCAAAATAATAATTGTTCGATCTCAAAAAAAAAAAATTTAAATGACATACATGGCTTAGGTTTGAAACACCCCTCCAAGCATAGGAAATAAAAAACATGCGTTTGTACATATACAACATCAAGTGCACACAACCCCTATGCTTTCGGAGGTCTAAGGAGATCAATATGTACAGTCTTACGTCCATGCTTGGAGAGAACGAACCTCTTGACTTCCAAGTTTGAATGTGATTCTCATACGACTGAGTCGAGGCTCACCAGTCGGTGTAGGGATAGAAACAAAGTTTACAACAATCGGGGCTAAAAAAAATAGCAAATCAGTTGCACTATTTCCATGGCTCCTATCTATGCCAGCTGAATTCCTTTATGCAGTTCCCAAGTCAGTGAGCCATCCCCACAAAGATGTTTAATATGTAGGTGGGGCAAGAATTTTGTTACTTTACTGTTGTACTGTGCCCAGAGTCTTTATCACGAGTAGATGTCATTGCCAACCTGCAGAGCAAAAGAAGGGAGATGCATTAAAGATCTGCTCGATATGATCCTTCATGGCCGTAATGACATTTGCATGGCTTCTCTATACAAATGGCGCTTTTCCAGTTCCTCTTGGCCAAAAGACACTAACAAATGAAGGAATCTTATATTACTTGTAATTCAATATGTTATAAGGGCATCCACAGAGGTTGACAATGGTGAAACATCAGAAGCTCAGCCGATTATAGTCCTTCAAAGCTGTAAGAATACCCACACATCTATTCGAGATTGTAGCAGTCTTTGTGTGCTAAGGGAGACTTGCCTGTCAATCACAGGTTTACCCTAATACATAGCAGCACCCCAGACTAATGTTCGGCAAGAGAGAGGAGGACACTACATGAAAGTAAAATAGGGGAGGAGAAAGAATGGGCAGGAAGGAAGGAAGACACCTTTATGGAAACACACAAAATCAATTCCAATTTCATATGCAACCAAACAATACAAAAGCAGGATCTTTAAAGTTTTGATCTTTTAGTTCAACTAACTAATTTGTTTGCTAAGAGCAAGAAGTTTGCATTTATTTTAAACCACCATTGATAGACAAACATATTTATACTTTCTCATTGTTTTTATGTGTGATAAATTAATTAATATAGCATAATAAATTCTACAGTCCATTAATCTATCAGACATATAAGACATGAATAATACAAATATAGAATAACTCAAAAAGAAAAAAGGTTGAAGTTGAAAAATATAGAACACAAATATCAAATTCTTAATTAATGCATCCCTTGTGAGTATTTAAAAAATCAAAAATTTTATATCATTATCATCCTCATTATATTCCTAGGAATAGACATGCCGCATACAACCTAATTCTTTTAATGTGAACATTCAAGCTCACTTTGCATATGACTAAGGCTTCAAATTTGAATGGGACTTGGCACTCCAAACCCATAAAATGGGCTTTTAACACTGGCTGTTAACATTCTGAGTTTACAACTTGGTGCTTTGTTTTTCCTTTGTAATCTCTGTACCTGATTGGCATCTTCTTGATTTATAATAATTTTTCTATTGATAAACAAAAAATATAAAAAATTAACAAAATCGTAATTCCCATGGTAGATTGGACAAATTTTTTTCTACCATTTTGCACAATCTAGAGTAACATCCTTTTGAAGCTAGAGGTAATCAAATTCCTTTCTACAACTTCAATCCATTTTCTTTCAAAAATAATCTACACCACCCCCCTTTTCCCCCAACTACCTCTAAAATCAGCTCACCCTTATCCATTGTGCATGCCAACATTATAAGCCGTGCATAAAAGTCACAAATATATGTTCTACTTGTTTTACATGAAAAATCTGGGATGCTTTCAGATTAGAGGAATATGAAATCACAAAAATGGCAAATCTAAATGATCAACAAACACCCTAGTTTTAGTAGCTGAGTTTCAAATACAACTAATGTTAGCAATTGAAGCCTCCAAATGAAAATGGAGCATACAACTACACTGAGATAATCATCTAGCACATGCTGTAACTAAAACACCACCAAAAAATTCAGTCATCTGCTGTTTTGTGCAATAAATTCACAGGGAGAACAATCTTTACCTTTCAGCATATACCAAAATTGGTTGCCCATTAACACAATAGCAAAAAAGGTTTAACATAGCAGTTTCTAATAGATTTCCTGCTCACCACAGAATGGTCCAAAAATTGAATTGATTTAACTACACAGGGATTATGTATGATGTGCCTCTACAGCAAAATTTAGTCATTTGTGCTATAAGAAACTACATGGGAAACTAAGCTTAACCTAGTTACCTGATTCTTATTGCCACCAATTTAATATCAACATGCAAAACCTGAGACTGAGATCTATCGAACCAGAGAAGGGAGAAAGACAAGACCCTGCAACCTGCGCTCCATTACCCATACCAAAAAACAAAACAAATGACTCCAGCTAGCCCTTTTACACAACCTCAGACTAGTGATAAGCCACATCGGTATATCTCTAAAATGGTCACAAACTTATGCGGCAATTTTAATAGGGCCAATAAGAAGTTAGCACGTCGACCGGGCTAAATTAAATCTCCCACATAATTAAGCCAGATTGGACAACAAGCAAGCATAATTAACAAGAAATGGACAGTTAATTTTCAAAGTAGCCACTATCAAGGAAAAATGCCAATGTTCAACAAAGCTCATTTGGCGGCTGTGGAGAATTAGTATCATTCTGTGTATCGGAGGTTTCAGCGATTCAAATTAAATGCCAAAGTTATTCGCATAGACAGTTAATTCCAAATTAACAAGATATGGACATAAAGATCAAAAATCAGAAAAATAATCCTCTCAATGGCAAGATTACAAAAATCGATTCCCTTTCACATCCAAATACAAGAATATCATGTACAAAACATCAAAAGACCGAGAAAACTCTCAAAGAAACCAAAAGATTTTGCACTTACAACCGATCCAATCAACAACAATCGCTCGTGCCCTCTCCACCGCCGTTCTCTGAGCAGCAACCGTGATTGTGGCCGTGAGCCGCCTTCTCGGACCGATCGGGGTCGCCGGTTCTGTGATCGTGATCGCCGTCGTCGTCGCTGTCATCCTCATCGAAGGGCTTCTGCTTGTGGAAAATGCAGCACTTTTTGGAGCTCTTCCTCTGGAGGAACTCGTTGTCAACGGTGCCTTCCTTCCAGGTGACCTTCTTCTTCTTCTTCCGATTAAGTTTAAGAACTAGGGTTTCTCGAGGGTGAGGCTGTTGGGGAGAAGGAGATTGAGAGGGTCGCTCTAGGGTTAGGGTTGTGGTGGCTGAGGGCAGTGAGCGGGTGGCTGAGCTCATGGGTCGAGCCATGTTCGAAGCTAGGTTTTGTTTGGGATGCCAGAGAATTGGGGATTATAAAGTCTCAGTCTCAGAGGCGGCATTGCCTTCCAACCTTTCAATTCTGCGTCTCGCAAGAGAATGTACCGGGAAGGTTCGGGACCCTAAGAATAGTATTACTAAATTTGAAATACAAGTACTTAGAATTTATTGTGCGATCCCTAGCTTTCAAAACAAAAAATGTATTAATTTTAAATTCACATAAATGCACATTTAGGAATTAAAAAAAATCAATCAACCATTCGGCGAGAACGATTTATCCTACCATCATCTTTGCACTTCCCCGCAAAGGGATCTATTGCAAAATTATGAAAATTGAGTGCCTACTAGTGAAATGAGTAATTCGAAACTTCCTCCTACCTCGGGGGCATCATGATACTCCTGCATATGCAATGAGCATTCTCTACAATACTAACTAAATCAATTGATCTCTTTGTCAACATTGACAAGGAGTTGCTATTGGAGTTTCTAGTTTTAGATTCTAACATAAAGTTATCAAATTAGATAGTTTTTATGGAACAAACTTTACTAGTTGGAAAAAATAAGAGATGTTTTTAATTACAACTTTGAACATTTCTACATTCATAATTCAAATTGACCAAAAATTCCAAAATCATAGTCAAATGACTTGGATCAAGTAAAGGAAAAAAGAAAAGAAGTGTGAAGAAGACGAATTGTTGTGTAGAGGCCACATTCTTAACACTTTGTATGATTGCCTCTATGATCTATTTACTTCCATGAAGTCACCAAAAGAAATATGAAATTCATAGGAATTTAAGTACAACCCAGAGAAGTAAGGCGTGGACAAATATCTAACTATGTAGGATTTTGAATATGCTTGGTTGATAGTGCTTTTGTTATGGATCAAGTACATGAATCACAAATCTTGGTGTTTAAACTTAAGGATTTAAAGATTAACATTCATGAATAACTACAAGTTGGGGCAATAATTGTTAAACTTCCACCTAGGTGGAATGATTACAAGAAAAGGCTCCTGCACACCGTAGAAGACTTCACATTAGATTAAATTCAAAAACATCTGCGAATTGAAGAGGAAATTCAAACTCGTGACAAGAAACAAGATATTTTTTTCTTGGATGTAAAGTGAACTACATTGATGAGAATAATAATTATTGAAAATTTCATGGTGGCAACAAATGGAAATATAGTAATTCCAATAATAACAACGAAGGAAAGAAAGAAATGAAATGCTACCATTATGAAAGAAAAGGGCATTTTAAAAATTGTTGACACCCTATTTTGTCTGGGGTCAAATTTGCCAATATTTGGGTTAATTTGGAGTTAATTATGCAATTAAAGGGTGAATTTGAATCCAAAATCCATTCATAAGAACATTGCTCTCCCTCCCATCATTTCAGTGTGCAAATCGTGCGTCCAAAGTACTTTATAACCTCAATTTCATGTTTTGGAGTCATTTTAAGTAAAATTGGGGGTTAACCTTATTTTAATTGAAAATTGGATTAAGGATAGGGCGAAAGGGGTGCCCAAATACTCATTTTTTACGTGCAAGGAAGTTTTTGTTGATTTTAGGGGTGTTTTGGAAAATAAGGAAGTTAAAATTATAAAGAAAAACCTAAACCTTGCTCTATTTAAAGACCTTAAGAGGATATTTGAAGGGTACATAAGGAGATAAGATATGTTCAACCTAGTTAGGAGTGGAGAAAGAGAGCTGGAGAGAAAAGAAACTACATGCAACGAGAGATAAAGGTTGGTACTCGAACTTCCCAAACCTCAAGTTTCGAAGCATTGAGGAAGAAAATATGGTTATCTTTAGTGTTTTTCATGAAGATCTTGCATGAACTATACTTATTTGAATATTGTTGAATGGTTTGATATTCACACTTTGATGTTGAAGCACATGTACACGTGAAGGCTCCCAAAAACCTAGATTTTTACTTATGTTTTCATTGAAAGACTAAATTTTTTTAAAGCATGCAAGTTATTTTTCTACTATTAGATCATATTTAGGTAGAAAAATTGAGTCTTTAGGGGTTTAAATGAAGGAGAGTAGTGGGTGGATAGATAGTAGGAGGCCATGGTAAGCTGGAAAGAGGAGATAAGGAGGGAGTTTTTGAAAAATGTGTTTTTGGTTTACATTGAGGCTAAAAAGGTAGAAAGAGAGAAAATCAAGGTCCAAGGCTCGAAATAGGAAGAAAATAAAGTTGAAACAGCATTGGAAAGCTTCAAACTCATGTAATCACCATTATCTTTAGCAATAGCCAGCTTGGTGTTAGGGAGGTCAAAAATAGGCATTTTGGCTCATTTTATTTATTCCATTGAGGTTTGTGGTCAGAAGTGGAGTCAAATGGTGGCTCGAAGTCGAGTTTTTAGCTATGAGAGTCGCCAAAATCAAGTTGGTTTCAAATTAGGGTTCTAGTGTCTCTCTAGCCAGTCATCAGAGAAGACAATTAGACCATAATGGAACGAGCCACATGCCAGTGCACGTATTTACTTAAAAAATGGTCCAGATGGACCGATTAACAAATCTTGGTTGACTGGTCCATTAATTTTTTTTATTTTATTAATTATTTAATTGTTTAAATATATTTTAAAGTTTAAAAAATAAATTAAAAAAATGCTTCCCATTGCCAAAAAATCTAAAAGAAAAATAGGGGAAGGTCGTAAAAAAAATCTTTTTATTTTAGGGCCAATTTCATTTTTTATTTTATTTATTCATTATTTATTTTATTTAATTCTCTCTAATTTAAAAGGCATTTTTTTTAACTAGTTGTGAGTCGGCATGTTGTAGCATATTTTTTAGAAGTATAGGCCTTAATATTAGGCCTTTGTTTAGGTTTTTTGTACTTTTATAAGTTTATCTATAATATTTTCTTTTCTTTTCTTTTCTTTTTTGCATTTTTTGGCCTTTGTAAATTTGTAAAATTTTAAAAAACTAGCAAAAAAAAAAAAAAACTCTCATAAAATTAAAAAAAAAAAAACCCTAGTTGGTTTCTAGCAAGGTTTTGGGGCCTTTAAGATGTTTTGCAACTTTGTTTGTGTTTTAATTTTGGTTTGAAGAGTGAAAATACAAAAAAGGAGTGAAATTTAAGGATAAGTTGATGTTTATTGTATGTAAAACTCCCCATTGATGAATTTAAGCTATTGGGAGCAAGGTCAAAGGTATTTGACTTGCATGAGAAGATATGCCAATATGGTTTGATTAGAACAACGTATGCATGATTGAATGATTTGATATGGCTTTGTTGGAATTGGTATATTCCCAAGAGAGGGGGTGAATTTGGTATTTAAAAATTTATTCATAAGTTTATCCGAATCAGCAGTAGTAATACACAACCTAGGGTTTGTCTACGTAATCGCAAACCCAATCAACACATGTACAACATATAATGAATTAGACATACAACATACATGTGCTGAAAACGAAAGTGCAAAAAATAAATTACGAAAATATAAAGTACACGCATGATATGTTATCGAGCTTTGGCCACTACTGCCTACATCTCCGTCTCAGCTCGCAAGCCCGAAAATTACCACTATTGTTCACTTAACGGGTGGAGCGACATCGGTTACGATCAGGTCAAATTCCTAGGGTTGACCTCCCTCAACATTTTCAAACTCTCCTTACGGGGTAGAGAAGGCCCTAACGATCCTTATGGGTTAGATCAACACCCCCTTAGGCCACATCTGGAATACAACAGTGAGTATCAATTTTTTGTGTACAATTCTAATGCTTCTAAACACAAGCAGATTTGTACCAATATGCACATGCAATAATTAATGCACTTCCAAATGATAGATCTATAAGCTCAATGAAGATGTGTGAACCTATTCTCAAGATATTGTCAATATGCAATCAAAGTGTGAGAGTGTGCTACAACAATATCTTTAAAACAATGTATATCAATATATCAATCACAAATAAAGTTTCAAAGATTTTGAAAAGAACAAATATCTCAAAAAGATTTTCAAAAACTTTAAGCACAAGAGATATTTTATAAACCAAGCTTGTCAAAAAATATTTGCTTCACAACACAAGACAAACTTAAGAATCTTGCAATTAAAATGCAAAGACTCATAAGCTAGCAAGATTTTCCCCACACAATAAATTTATGAACTAAATCTATGGGGAAATTTTTTGGCTTAACTCTCTTTTAGAAAATCATCAATCAACACAACGATGAGAGTTTAAGTAGTGTTTTAAAATACTCTCACTCAAATAGATTTTGCAAAAGAATGATCAAAGAATGAGTATTTGGCTTTGAATATGAAGAAGGAGCTCTCAAAAATTCAGAGGATATTTTCTTAATCAAACTCCCTAATCTTAGCTTAATCTTGCAATCGAGGCCATATATATAGACATAGTTAAAATTTTGATCGTTGGGGACATAAGGTAATATTTAAAATTGTTTTAAACATGTTTAACCAAAATAACCCTAATTTACCCTTAATTATCCGCGAAAAAAATTGTCTAACCCGAGAGTTTTGGTCGATTGAGCTATAGATTTGGTCGCTTGAACAGACAGATAAAGAAAAAGCATGTTTGAAGTTTGGGTGCTAAGTCAAAGCTTCGGATGGTTGAGTCTAAGGCGATTTCCAAACTGCTCGAGGTTTGGTCGCCTGACTCTAAGTTTGGTCTACCGAACTTCAGGATTCGGTCACCCAAGGTGTTTTTGAATGTGAAGTTCAGGCGCCCGGGGCAGGTGAAAAAGTCCTAAATGCAGGTTCGATCGACTGAGAACACTCTATTCATTTCGGTTCGGTCACCCGACCTTTTAGTAGATATTTTGACTTTTCCATGTTCGGTCAACGGAGGGGTTTTCAACGCCAAGGTTAGGTCGCCTGAAACCTTTACAACTTAAAACCAGAGTCATGTTTTTGAAAATAGATTTCCCCTTATAGCATATATGATAATGGTGACTTATCCTAAGTGCTTGTGCAAGGACCTCGGGTCAATCTACGGTCTAGGCTTTTCAATTAAGACTAAAAACCTTCGTTCTGTCAACTAAAGTCTATCGATGGTCATTTGTTTCCGTACGGTCAATCTATGGTTATGTTGAGCTTATATTCCTACCATGCATTAATTATTACAGACCAATATAAATTATTACGAAACCCAAATAAATAAAAATATAACTTAAAACAAAAATCATTCTTCATGCGTTGCTCCTTTGCAATTCCATAGAATACGCCGAGGTATGCTCGTTTAGGTACTTTTTATGACTTCCAAATTACATCATCATCTATGCTAACTAAAACATAAACCTGCTCTAATACTCAAAGCACGCAGATGAGATATTGTGGTTTGTCATAATCAAAATAGGGATCTGACAAAAAAGTCAACAGTCACCCCCTTTTTGATGATGACAAACACATGAGCAAAATATGGGTTCGCCTGACAAGGCTCCCCCTAACAATATGCACAAATACAAAATGATATTCAATAAAGTTCACAAACAAGCATGAAGACTTCAGAATGATTCAATTTTTGCATTAAAGTTTAGTTATCATTTGCCATTTTAAATAACAAAGTTTAGGGAGAAAGAACTAATTTTACTCTTATAAAACATCTCCCCTTTTTGTCATCAGCAAAAGGGCATGAAAAAAATACAACTATTTTTTAAAAATATAGCAATTTGAGTACATAAAACAGTATAACTGGTCATTAAAAGATTTAAATGACATGAAAAACATAGTCAGACTAGAATTATCCACAAACTATTTCAGTTCAAATATTTCATTAGACCCGTGAAAGATTTTAGTTCAAAGCATACAGCATATGAAAACAAATAGAATTTTTGAGCATAAAAACAGTCTAACTAGTTCGCATGCATTTTCATGTGGAGTTATCGAACCAGTTATGCAATTTTAAGAACATATATTTAAATATCTAAGTAATAAGACAAGACATTTTTAAGTTTTGAGAATATTTCTTGCCAAACAGTATATATATAGCAAAAGGTATTGGAAGTTGCTTGCTAAAAAGAAGACTTTAAAGATCATGCGAGCAAAATTTTTCTAGTTTATCAATTAAGCACAGACTAAAATATAACTAGAAAAATGCAACCACAATGATCCTAAAGATTTAACAATCACATGCAAGGCAAAAATAGAGACTATATGGCAAGTATTATATTTTTCGCTTATCGTATTCAATAATAACACAACAATCAAGCACATGCCACAGTAATTTCAAAACACATCTAAGCCTAAAATACTGGTAAGCATAACAAGATAAGAGTTTAGTTTAAGATGCTCTCCCTTTTAAATTGAATCTAAGATTAGATGAAATAAACTGCTTATACTTAATAAGGATTAATTTCATTAAGTATGCCAAGTAGTATAAGCAATCATTTTTAAGTCTTTTAAAGCAAATACACTGGATTAAGATTTATTCATTTTACCATTCGACTAGTATAATCATCCCTATAGGTCACACATGCAACAGAAAATATATATTAAGGCATAAAATAAAACACATGACCGAGAACAATCCATATAAAAACATAAAGCTTCATAAGCGGGATATGATGTTCAAGGTTCTTAGAAGAACCTCAATATTCAAAAAGTAAAACATGATGCATATGAGTTCTTTATGCTCTTTCTCTAGGGATGGAGCTGAGCTCCTCTAACTATTCGATGATTATGCAAGGATGAAATTTGATATTTATTTAGTTTGCAGTCATCCTTTCAAAAATCTTTTATCATTTATCCTATCATAATCATCTTTGAACAAGGTTTTACTTTGGGAAAAGTCTATCAAAATTTTGGCAGCATGCCATCTGTAAATCAGGCATTTTCCTATAAAACTTGTACCTGATAATTGGTTGTTCTCAAAAGATAGATCATATATAGCATGCAACAACCTAAAATCAACTACCAGCATGTAATTCACATCCACTGCATCCGCCATGATGGAGACATTCTAGACTAAGCATGCAATCAGGTAGCAATTAACAATTCAAAAATATAAAACTATCCGTCAAATGATATGAATAATAACCAATAATGGATAGTTATGAGTTTAGTGCAATTCTTATGAAGGCATATAGATATATATAAAATAAAATCATGAGAGCATTTGATTTAGAGATATGAAGAAGATGCTCCCCCTGAGTTATGCACTTAATCATTTTATGTCTTTTCTTATTTTTCAAGTTCTTTAGCCAAGTGTTCTAAATTTTTAAGTGTTTTGAGCTTGGATTTAAATACATTCAGCTTAAAGGACCAAAAAGTCACAATGACATTTTTTTTTTTACAGGGTCATAAGCCTTCATCTGCCTCTTTTATGATTTTTAATGCATGAAAGGCACAAGTTGGAATGACTTTCGATTAAAACTGCATGTGTATAGGTCTCCTTAATTTTATGCATTCCTCTAGATTGAGACCTAGTACAACCAATTCAACACATCTTCCAAGGATATAAAGCTCTAGTGAATTTGATTTAATGTTTGAGAGCTTATGAAGTGAAGAAGACTAAATACTCTTGACAATTAAAATCATTAAGTTTAGAAGATTATTTAGAATGAGTGGACATTTTCCAAAATATTTTCATGCTTAGTAATCATGTCCATGTTTGAGCAAAGAGCATCAAGAAGTGTATGAATTTCTTAATATAGCTCTTTGGAGAATGAAATGCATCCTTTCGATATGATTATAATTATGAGCAAGGATACGAGCCAAGGGATGGGAGAAACCTTACCGAATATGATCGTGGTTTGGTAAGGAGTCCCATGGAGGAGATGGGGAAACAAGATTAAAGGATTTTTATATTTAGAGTTCAAGGGGATTTTATTAATATTATAATTCGATGAACAATTTGAATCCCTTCCAGGTTACCTCTAATTTGATTGAGAATGATGACTTTTAAATTCAAGGATGGGTTTAGGATTAAATGATATAGAGTATGATATGGATTCCCTAAACCACAAGTTTGTGCAATAGACAATGTATGCTTAACTTAAGAAATGTACAATCAAGCATCGATTAGGCATTAAGAATTTTATACCAAGTAAGGATGCTTTTGTCCATTTGGAAGCAGATATGTATACTAAGCTTCTATATTTTGAACCAAAGCCACCTCCCAAGCCTACAATCATCACAACCCCTAAACCTAGGAACTAAGGGAAGATTAAAATATTTATATAATTTCTATTAGAATCTGATCTTCCTTAGATCCTATGGAGTTTGCCTTGCTGATTATCCATTTCATTTTTTTGTCTAAGCCCCTGGCACCTTTCGGGGGATAATTATATTTTATGTGCCCTATCTTTCCAATGTATAAGCAAGTTTTATATGCTCATGAAAGATTGTGCTTATTTGTTCTGATTTTACTTATTAAGGCATTTTTATGACCGTGGGACTTAAAGTATGAACCTTTTTTTCAAATATTTATTTCTTTTAATTCCTAAGGGTTTATCATCCTCTATTTCTTCCTCTAGGCAGATAATTTTCAATATATTCTTAACTTTTTTCTTCTCTAAGGTGACGTGATATTTTCTTAGATCTTTTAATTGTTTTGTCAACCTTCTATTTTCATTTTCCAAAATTGTTTTCTATTTAGACAACTAAACTAGAATCTTATGCATTTTAAATAAAGTACATTCTAGTTCTTTGTTTGAGGGCATGCTTTCATTAAAAACTTCAACATATGATTCATCACAAGATTTTTCACAATACACATCACATGAATCATTTATAGTATTATCACAAAGTTTGTCAGATGATTCAACACACAATGTATTGCAATATTTTTCACTATAATCATTACATGCAGTATCAACAGAAATATCACAAAGAACATCCAATGATTCATCATATGGCATAACACAGCATTCTGCATAAAAATCATCAATAGAGGCAGAGTCAGAATCATATACCTCCTTGTTGATTACCAGCTCATGATTCGCCACTACTTGACCATGTAAGCTTGGGGCTTCTGGAGTGGAGATCTCCTTCTCCTGGGATTCTCCATATTTATTTTTGAATTCATCCCAGATCTCCTGTGCATTTCTACATGCCATGATCTCAAGAAAAATGTTAGAATCTAAAGCGCAGTATGGCATATGCATGACATTAGAATTAATCAAGTTGAAATCATGTTCAAAAATTTGTACACCACTTCCTTTAGCAATCACTTGCCAAGCCTTCTAGTCCATTGTTTTTATAGATATGCTAATTCTAAATTTCCAGACGGTGCAATCAACACCACAAAACACTGGAGGACTGAAAGGTGATTGTCCCTCGATGAATGGGGATACACCAATGTGAGTCATTGCGATCTTTCACAAAAAACGTTTAAGTCTATGCAACGAGGCTCTCATACCAATTGTTGGAATTGGTGTATTCCCAAGAAGACAGTGAATTAGGTATTTAAAAATTTATTCCTAGGTTTATCCGAATCACAAAACATTGGAGGACTGAAAGGTGATCGTCCCTTGATGAATGAGGATACACCAATGTGAGCCATTGCGATCTTTTGCAAAAACATTTAAGTCTATGCAACAAGATTCTGATACCAATTGTTGGAATTGGTGTATTCCCAAGAGGGGTTGGATTGGGTATTTAAAAATTTATTCCTAGGTTTATCCGAATCAGCAGCAGTAATACACAACCTAGATTCTGTCTATATAATCATAAACCCAATCAACACATGTACATCATATAATGTGTTGACCTTATAGGTCATACCCTATTTTGATTATGAAAAATACTCTGGTATTTAATGTTTGTCAAGTTTGTGTGTAGGTTTATATTAGTAAGATTATATGATGGCATGAGGTGACTTGAAGAATAAAGACCCGGAATAGTCATCTATTGTAATTTATATTATGTTTAATTCGGGTCTGTAATAGTAAAGTAGGAATGGTTTGTAATAATCTACATATCATGCATGTAGGAATTACAAGCTCAAAGGCCATAGAACGACCCTAGGTCTCTACACATCACTTGGAAATCGAGAGACCTTAGACAAGGTCGACCAACGCTAGGTTTTTAAGGCTAAGTTAAAATGCCTAAAATCTTAGAAAAGACCCTAGGTCCTTGCATTTACACGTAAGATTGTTCCCAAAATCACATATAATATCAGGGGAATCAATTGAATTAAAATAGGACTTAAAACGCTAAAATAGTAGGTTTCGGGTGACCGAACCTTTGTGTTTAAAACACCTTAGTTGACCGAACTATGGATTAATCAAATAGTTGACCTGACTTTGGGCGACCAAACCAAAAAGAACTTCACCGTCCTCGGTCAACCGAACGTATACCCTTACTTTTTCCACCAACTTGGCAGCCCGAACTTCACGTTCAAAATACTCTCGGGTGATTGAACCTGTGAAGACTTAGAAATTATAATAAATAATAATAATAATAATAATAATAATAATAATAATAATAATAATAATAATAATAATAATAATAATAATAATAATAATAATAATAATAGAGAGAAAGAAAAATTAAAAGGGTTAAAACAAAGTTTGTCGACGAATGCCCTGGTTTCGTTGACGAATTCCCTATAGGATTCGTGGACTAGTCTTAGTGTTCATCAATGAAAATATACCGAGAGGGGCAATTTCAGGGCCTGAAGTTCATTGAAGAAAGTTATGAGTTTGTCAACAAAATCCCTTCTAGGCCTCGTCGACAAGGTGACGCAACTTGTCCACAAAGCCACGTGGTCAGCCATCTATATAAGTACAAAAATCAGATTTTTGATGGAAAAATCAGCTTCTCTTTCTCTCTAGAATTCGATTTCCCTCACTTCTCTCTAGATTTCTGGTTTCGTTTCTCCCCAGTTCAACAATCAGAAGCTACCACGATGATACTGGGGAGATTCTCTACAACTTAACTGGAGCAGAATGTTGATTTGAGAAGTTTGGACACCATCTTAATTTCAGGATAAGTAGATTATTTTGGTATTTCCAGTATTACCAAGTTTATCTGAGCTTAGGTTTTGTATTGTATGAGAATATACTGGTGTTTTGTGGAGTAAAATTAGGATGTTATGATTTCAGGGTTAAGGTGTTTTTGGGACCCTGCAGGCATGGGTTGAGAACCTCAACGGTTATTTTTCTAGGAACCCAGGTAAATTATAGTTTAGGAAATTACGAATAGGTAGATTTAGAAAATGTGAGTATGATGATTTTTTGGGAAATTCAATGTTTTACTAGGGAATTTGTATATATGTAATTACAGGATTTCGAGGTTGGTACGCTGAGGGCGTGACAGTTGAATTGGAGGCAAGCCTCCCAGTCAGATAGGTAAGGGAAATATGCTATGCTAGGAATTTTAGAATACTTATCAGTAAATTATATGTTTTCCAGATTATTATCCAGTATGCAAATTATTTATATATTAGAAGATATAGTTTTCAGAATATGGAGTATTTATTTATTTAACAGTGTGGCATGAGACATTATCAGATCAGTACAAAAATCTTCCATTTTTCAAATTACTATGATTCACAGTATTTATGCAGAAATATGTTTTATCAAATTTTACAGAATTATGAATTATAGTGTATATACTGTCAGATATATTCTACAGGGAGATATATTTTACAGAAAGATATTTTATAGCATTTATAGATTTCCATGATTCCCAGAATTTTAAAGTCATAAAACTATGATATACAGTTTATACAATTCAGATATTACAAATCAGTTACAACTATTACAATTCAGATATTATAATATTTTCAGAATAGTTTACGATGTTATGGTTATTTTGGAATCATAATGATATGGTAAGATGTATATATATATATATATATATAGAAAATAGTATTATACAGTATCAGACCCTGAATCAGTTCAAATATCAGTAGAGCACGGTACTGTTGCTATTACATATCAGAGCACAACCACACATCTTAGATAGAATGTGGAGGATTCCGTAAACCGTGTCTGGAGTGATTGTAGGCTCCCTAGAAGACTGGGTTGAGGTGGTTGTTTTGACAAGGTAGATACTAGTACCGTGCCTTAAAGATATTACCGATGGCCGGGCTGAGGGTTAGTGAGTTACAGTTGACTTATCCTGGTAGGCCAACCAAAGTTAAGTCTTGCCTACGGGCCGCACAACCCTATCATGAGGGGTTAAATCATGACGTACAGTTTTTTAGGGTAAATATCACAGTTATGTATATGTATATAGATTTACAGAATATCAGTAGATATGTTATGATACTAGAAGTATGAAAAATAGAAAGTTCAGATATTACAGTTGTATTTTAAACTATAAAAGATGCAAGTTGTACTGTATATTGTTTTATCAGCTTTTACAATTCAGATATTTATCATTATAGTATTTATGGAACTCGGTCGCCACACACTAGTAATAGCATATTTCCTCTTACTAAGCGTTGTCTCATCCTAGTGATTTAACATTTTTCAGGTGATCCAACTGGACGAGCAGATCCGGCTCGTCAATAGAGGAATTGTTGCACTGCCCTGGTTGTGGGGTAAGTGTTTTCAGGGAGATGTGTTTTTGGGTAGTTTTTCAGGGTTTTTGGTGGATGTTACTAGGAGATGTGTTTTTGTGTATGCATATTTTAGGGAACTATTGAATTTGGGTATTGTAAATATGGATGTACAATTTTAGGTTTTCCCACTTTTTAGGTGTGCAAAATGAACAGGGTTCCCTCAGTGCTTATTTGGGGCCTGAGATGTTATAGTAGATAATCCAAGGGTATTAGAGTAAATTAAGTTTCAGTATATAGTAAAGTTTAATTAATTGAAAAAAAATGGTATAGATTTTCGGGTCGTTATAGTTTGGTATCAGAGCCTAGGTTGCTAGGTTCTCTAGACTCTAGAGTGCAGTGGAAAAACAATACTAGAATATAGGAATGGATTTTAAGGAAAGATAAGAATTGGGATAGAACAAAATATTAGTAAGATAATGTTGGAAAATTAGGATAAGAATTTAGGATTTTGTTCTGCAGTCTGGAAGCAGGAATTTTGAGGTGGTTTCTGTGATTTTCCTAGGGTGACGATTTCAGGAAAACCATAATAAACTATAGTCGATTTCTATTTCCATATGGTAGGACTAGACCCTAAATTAATGATAGGAGGTATGGTGTATTTTAGTTAGAGTTACGTTGTAAGGTTCGGATTCTTTGAATAATTTGGTATTATTACAGGATGAACCTAGTAGGTAGTAGAGCACACGTTAGCGGCGATGATGGAGTAGGGTCGTCTGGCATGGGAGGTGAGGAATCAGATGCTGTATTATGCAGCGTAGCTCAGCAGGTCATGGCTGAGATTACATGGAGCTCTAGGGAGCAGGTAGGTCCATCTACTACGCAGGGGTGCACGATAGAAAAATTCACGAAGATAAACCCTCTATCATTTTCAGGAACAGCTAATCCTGCAGTTGCAGAAAACTGGATGCAAGAGATAGAAAAGATACTGACGGTGCTCCACTACACCGACGAGCAGAGGGTTCTTTAGGCCACGTATAAGTTGGTAGGAGAGGCTGAGAGATGGGGGGACGACCACAAAATTGCTAGAGGAGCAGAGACCCATCTCAGTGCTGATGACCTGGGCCTGATTTAGAGATATATTCTTTGACAAATACTATCTTTCCATGGTCAAAGAGGCTAAAGTATAGGAGTTCCTAAATTTGACCAAGGGATCATTGATCGTTCAGTAGTATGCGGCGAAAATCATCAATCTGTCACAATTTGCTCCATATATAGTACTAGATGAAGTTAAGAAAGCCAGAATGTTCGAGTGGGGTTTGAGATGAGAAATATATAAGCATGTGGCAGTACTGAAGATGTAGGATTTCTTTGAGCTAGTTAACAAAGCTACAGTAGCAGAGGAGAGTGAACAAATAGATGTAGGAGTACCGAGCTATAGGAAGAGGCCGGCGGCACTAGGTTTCTTGGTAGGTCCTAGTTGAGGCCCATGGAGAGGAGACCAATATGGAGGAGGCCAGAAACAGATGATGGGGCACAATGGTGTTCAGGGTGGGCAGATTATTCCTTTCTTTCCTAGATGTGGTCGGAGGCACCCAGGTGATGTCGGTTGGGAGAGAGTGTCTACTATCGGTGCGAGAGATTTGGCCATATGGCATGATCATGTCAGGAACCACTGATCCATGCACCAGCTCATAGACCACTTCGGGGTGGTTATCAAGCACCCCGTGGGGAACAGTAGAGGAACACACCATCGACGAGGGTTTATGCATTAACACTAGGAGATGTTGATACTGCTGAAGACGTCGTGACAGGTATCCTTACTGTTTTACCATATAAAGTTGTTGTTTTATTTGACATAAGTGCCACCTATTCCTTTGTATTGGCGGGGTATGTTAAAGTAACTAGTGTAGAGGTACAGTTGTTAGATGTTGAGTTGTCTATAGCCATGCCGATGGGATCTATTGTGAGTTGTAGGAAGGTACTTAAGAACTTTCCAGTGGGCATTTAGGGGAAAGTACTACCAGTTGATCTCGTGATATTAGATATGCAGGGGTTTGATGTAATATTAGGTATGGATTGACTAGCAGCCAATCACGCTAGCATAGATTACTATCAGAAAGAAGTGATTTTCAGACCCCCAGGTGAGCAAGAATGTAGATTTGTGGGTTTATGTGTTCGTACCTCGCCACAGCTAGTGTTAGCTATTCTGGTGAGGAAACTGATTCAGGGTGGATGCTAGGGATATGTAGCTTACATAAAAGATCTGCCAAAGGAAGAATTGAAATGGGCTAATATTTTAGTGGTCAGAGAATTTCTAGATATTTTTCCAGAGGAATTACCTGGTTTACCACCAAATTGAGAGATCCAATTCACTGTGGATCTGTTACCGGGGTTGGCACCAATATCTAAAGTACTATACAGATTGGCTCCAGCCGAACTAAAGGAATTGAAAGATCAGTTGTAGGAGTCGCTGGATAAAGGGTTTATCAGGCCCAGTGTGTCACATTGGGGAGCCCCAATTATATTTTTGAAAATGAAAATGGGGCCATGAGGATGTGTATAGATTATAGGGAAATAAATAAACTAATAGTCAAGAATAAATATCCTCTTCCCAGAATTGATGATTTATTTGACCAACTCTAGGGGACCCAGGTCTATTCCAAAATTGACCTTCAGTCAGGCTATCACCAGGAGAAATTCAAGGCAAAGAACGTATCAAATACAACATTTCGAACTAGGTACGGGCACTATGAGTTCTTGATGATGTCATTCAAATTAACAAACGCACTGGCGGTGTTTATGGATTTAATAAATCGAGTGTTCCATCAGTACTTAGACCAGTTTGTTGTGGTGTTTATTAATGATATACTGGTCTACTAGAAGATTCTTGAGGAGCATGGGGGTCATTTAAGATTGCTTTTGTAGGTGTTGAGGGAAAAGAAACTATATGCTAAATTCAAGAAATGTGAATTCTGGTTGAGGCAGGTTACCTTCCTCAGGCATGTGATCTCCGGGGATGGTATATCAGTTGATCCGAGTAAAATAAAGGCAGTAGTGAGTTGGGTGAGACCAGTGAATGTTCAGGTGATCAGAAGCTTCCTAGGTCTGGTAGGGTACTATCGACGTTTCGTGGATGGCTTCTCCAGAATATCAGGTCCACTGACACGACTCATAAGGAAGAACGTGAATTTTGATTGGACTGATGAGTGTGAATAGAGCTTCCACGAGTTAAAGCGGTGGCTGGTCATTATGTAAAGACCAGAAGAATTATAGTAATTAAATAATTAAAGGAAGGAGAAAAAGGGAATTTCAAAAAGAGTATTCAACAGGGTCTCGTCGACGAGCACAGAGCGTTCGTCGACGAACAGGCTTCTTGGGCTTGTCGACGTGAACACGTGCCTCGTTGATGAGAATTTACCGAGAGGGCTATTTCCAAAGTCTGCAATTCGTCAATGAGGGTTAAGTGTTCGTCGACGAATCTCTTCTTGGACTTGTCGACAAGGTGACGTGACTTGTCAACGAGGCAATAGTGTATAAATATGCTTAACTCATGTTTTCAGCAAATTTTTCATGCAACATTTCTCTCTCTCTCTCTCTCTCTCTCTCTCTCTCTCTCTCTCTCTCTCTCTCTCTCTCTCTTCTTCTCTCTCTCTCTCTCTCTCTCTCTCTAATATCACCCTCCCCACCTTCTCTCTAGATTTTCAGCTTCTTTCTTCGTCGGTTCGACAATCGGAAGCCACCACGTTACTCTTGGGAAGATTCTTTTCATGTCTACCAAAGTAGATCGTTGGTTAGGCCAACTTGGGCACTATTCCAAAATCTGGGTAAGTTGAGTATTTTAAGTTTTATAAGGTATTTGGTATTTCTGGACTAAAGAAAATGTATTAGGTGAGATAATACGGGAGTTTTGTGGGGAAAATGTGAATTTTAGGGTGTTGAGCTAGGAACACACACAGTAGCAAGTTTGGTTAATTTTGTAGGCTTCTCAGTAAGTTAGGTAAAGGGATAAATTAAGTCAGCATTTTCATGAAATTATTTATTATTATACAACATTTATTTTCAGAAATTACGTATGATATAATACAGTATTTGGGAATATTATTGTTGAACAGGGAAATGGATTTTATATGTTTTAACAGAAAACATGGTTTCAGTTCGGATTTATATTTAGAATAACATTCATGTTTGTGTGGCATAAGTATGATTTTCTATGAAAATTATGTTATATTGAAATTGTAACGACCTGCTTAACTTATCAAATAATAAGCATATCTAAATATATGATCAACCCAACCCGTGGGCAATGGAAAATAGACTAGTCATAAACAGCGGAAACCTAAGTAGCAGTAAGTATAAAATTACAACCATCCAACCATCAAACATAATACCAGAGCCTACTTACACCAAAATAACATACATATATGTTCAATCTCCCATAACATTCCAAATACAACTAGGATCTCACAACAAAATAATCTTGATCCTAGTATAAAATCTTACCCTCCTGGTAGGGTGACTTAACAAACTCAACGGCGGCCACGACCCGCCGGTCTCTCAGGGTCTCCTGAAAAATTAATTAAATTTGGGGGTGAGACACTTCTCAGTAAGGGAAAATAAACTAAATACAGCTATGTGGCAACATGAACATTTAATGCAATTATCATATACAGTATATTTTATATATCTGTAAACATTCATCATATTGTATTGAATAATCATATACTTTCATTTTTACTAATAAATCATATCGCTCATAAAACGTCTATTATAGTAAATAATACTGAAAACATACCAAGGATGAATAGTTAGCTGGTGTCATGTATTACCACCTATGACAGGTTGTGCAGCCCGAAGGCGGAACCTGACAATGGCTGGCCGACCACTGTCGAGTAAAAAATGTCTGTAAGTATGATGGGCCCACCACACCCTGGTCCGGACTTCCAGGTGGACGTCTACACTCTATACTGAAACCACATCGACTATCCATCTCCTACCCCCTCGTGGGGTGGTTACCAATCTGACTATAGATAACTGATTTATAAGCTACGGTACCGAGCTCCTGAAACTGAACTAAACTAACATTTGGGTTTTGATAACATATAATACATGATATTATTGCATTTTTCATAATTTCATAAATACGACCTTGCGCCGAAAATCAATTCATAAATACGGCCTCGCGCTGAACATCATTTCATAAATACGGCCTCGCGCCGAAATCATTTCACATATATATATATATATATATTCATATTATTATGAAAATAATCAATTATCATGTACTTATCAAAATCATCATAACATACTATATCTTTTCATAACTCCTGAAAGCATGCTTTATTCATAAAATTTGTCATATCATTACTTTTCATGAAAAATAACATTCATGCCACACAAGTTGAATAATTCCGTACATTTCATTCTAAAATCACATTTTCCGTATAATAGCAGTATTTTCCCAATAACATACATTTTCTCAATAATATTCCAATATCATGCATGTTTTCCTAAAAATTAATTTACCGATAACTAATAATAATACGCGTGGAAAATAATTGATTTAGTTTATTCCCTTACCTGGCAACTAAAAAGCCCCTATGAATTCTTGGACCCACACTTGCAGGATTTCTTAATCAATACCATGAAAATAAAAACTCTCAGTACTAAACTTCAGTATTTTCATGTGAATACTATTTCCTATAACTATGAAAAGACCAAATTTAGCATAAAAAGTCTAACCTTGATTCGGGGACGAATTTCAACCTGCTCCCACCAATGACCTGTTCTGGCAGATTTGGAGAGAACTTCCCCAAGAGCATCATGGTGGCCTCAGATCGTTGATTCGGCGAGCGACAGAGCCAAAATCGAAGAGAGAGGAGAGAGAAACTAAAGGGAGAGAGAGAGAGTGTGACTTTTTTCTTAATTTCTGCATTAAAAATCCGAGTTTTGCTATTTATAGGGCCAGATTCGTCAACGAACACGTCACCTCATCGATGAGGTCAAAAGTAATTTCGTCGAAGCGCTCTTTCCTTCGTCAACGAAATTCAGAGTCACCTAAAAAATCTCTCGGTATTTTCTCGTCGACGAAACTTGTCTTCGTTGACGAGACCCTTTTGTACCCTCGTCGACGAGTCTCTCTTGTAGCCTCATCGACAAGTCCCTTGCTTTCTTCGACGAGGACCTGATAATTTTCTTGGTTCATTACTTCCCAAAATGCAACGTCGTCGACGAACGTGAAGTTGGCTGCCTTCTTCTGTTACTATTTCCATTTCCCTCCCTCTTTATTATTTAATTATCATAATTTCTCCGGGTCATTACAGAAATATTATGATTTCCCAGAATAAACTTGTTATAACAATTTTTAGAAAAATCATAAAAACAACACTTGAACTATGGTTTTGAAGTATTATGTCAAACAGTACAGAAATGTCAAGATTCAATATATTATGTTTTATGCCGGCGCAGATGCTGTGATTTATATGATATGATATGTCAACGCGGATGCTGTGATTTATGTTGGCATAAATGTCGTAATCATGTATGTTATGTCAAGAATTCATAAAAATATGATCATGTCAAATATTTTTATGAAATATGAAACAATTATGTATCTGTATCATGAAATGTATTATACGCTATCAGAACCTGGATGGCTTAGTTTAGTTTCACAAAGCACGGTACCGTAGCTATATGTTCAAGTTTATGTTTATGTTAGTGCTACCACACATCTCAGATAGAGTGTGGGAGATGGCAGTCGATGCGGCTTCATGGTAGTGTAGATTTCCCACTGGCAATCTGGACCAGGTGGGGCCAGCCCATCGTACTTATAGACTTATGTTGACTTAACATGGTGGGCTAGCCATTGCTAGGTCCCACCTTCGGGCTACACAACCCTATCATGTGGGGGATAAGACATGACATCAGCTAGCTATCCATCCTGGGTATTATTTCAAGTATTGTACAGTTATATAAGATGATTTACATGATTCAGAAATATAGTATGATATGTTATGTTACGATTAATTATGTTTATTCATAAATCATACAGACAGTTTTTACCATATATGATTTATGTACTGTTTATATTTATCACGAGAATACTCATGTTGCCACACACTGATGTAGTTTATCTCCCTTATTGAGAGGTGTCTCACCCCCAACATTACAAACATTTTAGGAAATCCAGCTAGAGGGGCGGATAAAGCCCCACAGCAGTAGAGGTTGTCTGTGCTACCCTGTCAGAACGGTAAGTAGTTGAGTTAGGGTCAGATTGATTTTTTGGTTATGATCCTAGAATACTTTTTGGGTCTTTTTTTGGGCATTTGTATACATATGAAAGATTCAGTAGAACTTTGGTATGGTTTCTGGTGTTGTATATGTTGTGTATGTAATTTATGTTTTCCGCAGCTTAGGTATCAGAGATGTATGACAGGTTTATCCTCGGCACCCATGGGTTCGAGTTAATCACGACTATTACCATTTAGTGGGATATCAGGATTATTATGTATGTTATTATATATGATGGAAAAAAATATAGCAAGAATAGGCAGGTCGTTACAATTTGGTATCAGAGCCTAGGTTGCTAGGTTCTGTAGACTCTAGAATGCAGAAAATAATACCAGAGTATAGGAAAAGGATTTGAGATTTTGTTATGCAATTTGGAGGCAAGACTTCCGTGGTGGTTTCTGTGTCTTTCCTGGGGTGACAATTTTAGGAAAGTCATAGTAAACTATTGTCAGGTTGTGTTTCTAAAGTGTAGGATTGAATCTCGAATTAAGATAAGGATGTCAAGATGGAGGGATAATGTGAGATTTTGGTTAGATACATAAATTATAAGGGCATGGTCCCTAAGTCATGTTTATTGTATTTTTAGGATGAACCCTGGGGGTGGCAGTGCTCATGCGAGCGGTAGTGAGGGTGCAGGACTCTTGGGTACAAGTGATGCTGACTCAGAGGCAGTATTACACAGTGTTGCTCAGTAGGTCATGGCTAAGATCGCACATAGCTTCAGGGAGCAGGGAGGCCCGTCTGCAAGCCATGGGTGTATGATAGAGAAATTCACCAAGATGAATCCTCCAGCATTTTCAGGAGGGACTGATTCTGGAATCTCTGAGAACTGAATGCGGGAAATTGAGAAGGTTTTGGAAGTGCTGCAGTGTACAGAGGAGCAGAGAGTCTTATTTGCCACCTATAAACTGACAGGAGAGGCCGAGAGATGGTGAACTGCGGTAAAACTATTGAAGGAACAAAGGACGGTACCTATAGCTATGTCTTGGGGCCGATTTAAAGATTTTTTCTTTGATAGATATTTCCCAGCCACTACTAGAGAAGCCAAAGTGAAGGAGTTCCTAAATTTGAAGTCGAGACAGCAAACAGTCCAGCAATACGCGGCGTGGTTCATAGAGTTGTCTCGCTTCGCCCTGTATATCATTCCCGATGAAGCAAAGAAGGCAAGACAGTTTGAAAGAGGTTTGAGGCGAGAAATTTATAAGTAGGTAGCAGTATTGAAAGTGAAGGTTTTGCTGAGTTGGTAGATAGAGCAATTGTGACTGAGGCCAGTGAGCGAATGGGTGTAGAGGAGCAAGGACAGAAAAAGAGGTCCACACCTTCAGGCTTTTAGCTGGGATCTAGTCGAGGTTAGTGGAGGAGAGGAAATTATGGCAGAGGACAGAGGCAAGAGACAAAGGGTCGTGAGGTTCAGGGAGTGTAGGCCAACCATGTATGTCAAACATGTGGAAAGAGACACTTGGGAGAGTGTCAAGTGGGGAGAGGCATTTGCTATCATTGCGGTAGACTCGAACATTTGGTACAAGATTGCCCTATATCACCTGGTCCCGCTCCTACTCCCAGACTTTACTGAGGAGGTTATTAGGCACCCCGTGGAGGCCAGTAGAGGAATGTAGCATCGGCGAGGGTATATGCTTTGACGTCAGGAGATGCTGAGACTGCAGATGACGTCGTGATAGGTACCCTTACTGCTTTATCATATCAAACTATTGTTTATTTGATACAAGTGCCACTCATTCATTTGTGTCTGCGGAATACGTTAAATTGTCTAGTGTTGAGACATAGATATTAGATGTTAAATTGTCGGTAACAACACCGATAGTGTTAGTGGTTAGGTGTCGTAAGGTGCTTAGGGGCTATCTAGTATAAATTTAGGGGAGAGTATTACCACTTGACTTAATTGTGCTAAATGTGCATGGATTCGATGTACTACTGGGTATGGACTGGCTGGCAGCTAACCATGCTAGTATCGATTGTTATCTGGAAGAGGTGATTTTCAGACCACTGGGAAAGCAGGATTTCAGATTTATGGGGTCATGGGTGCATTCCCCGCCTTAGTTAGTGTCAATAATGCAGGTGAGGAAATTACTTCGGGATAGATGTTAGGGGTTTATGGCTTATGTAAAGGAGATGACAGAAAATGAATTGAAGTTTGTCAGTACACTAGTGGTAAAGGAGTTTTCAGATTTTTTCCAGGAGAACTACCTGGGTTGCCTCCCAACTGCGAGATAAATTTTGCTATCGATGTATTTCCGAGGATGGATCCGATCTCTAAAACTCCTTACTGAATGACTCTAGTAGAATTGGGAGAATTAAAGGATCAGTTGTAGGATTTATTGAATAAAGAGTTTATTAGATCTAGTGTATCACCCTAGGAAGCTTCAAATTTATTTGTAAAAAAGAAGGACAGGTCTATGAGGATGTGCATAGATTACAGGGAAATAAACAAAGTAACAATTAAGAACAGGTATCCTCTACCCCGTATAGATGATTTATTTGATCAACTCCAGGGGACCTAGGTCTATTCCAAGATCGACCTCAGGTCAGGTTATCATTAGGTGAAAGTTAAAACTGAAGACATCTCGGAGACAGCTTTCAGGACTAGGTATGGGCATTATGAATTTCTCGTTATGCCATTTGGTCTGACGAATGTTCCTGCTATATTCATAGATTTGATGAATAGAATCTTTCACTAGTATTTAGACCAATTCGTAGTGGTTTTCATTGATGACATACTGATCTATTCGAGGAGTTTTAAGGAGCATGAGACGCACCTAAGGCTAGTACTTCAGATGCTTAGGGAAAAGAAATTGTATGCCAAGTTTAGCAAATGTGAATTCTGGTTAAAGAAAGTTGAGTTTCTAGGGCATGTTATATCAGGGGATGGAATTTCAGCAGATCCCAACAAGATAGAGGCAGTGGTAAATTAGGCTAGACCGAGAAATGTTCAGGAAATTAGGAGTTTCTTGGGATTGGCGAGATATTACCGTCGGTTTGTAGAAGGATTCCCAGCATTATCAGGGCCTCTGATATGACTAACCAGAAAGAATGCCAAGTTTGAGTGGAATGATAGTTGTGCATAGAGCTTCCAAAAATTGAAATAAAGGCTCGTCACTGCACCATTATTGATTATTTTATCGGGAGGTGATGGTTACATGATCTACTGTGACGCATCTTTGGGAGGGTTCAGAAGTGTATTGATGCAGTAGGGAAGAGTAGTAGCATATGCCTTTAGACAATTGAAAGAATATGAAAAGAATTATCCCACCCATGATCTAAAATTGACTGCAGTGGTTCATGCATTGAAAATTTGGAGGCATTATCTATACGGAGAGAGATGTGAAATATTTTCAGACCATAAAAGTTTAAAGTACTTCTTCATGCAGAAGGAGTTGAATATGCAGCAAAGAAGATGATTAGAGCTTATCAAGGATTATGATTGTACTATCAACTACCATCCAAGTAAAGCAAATGTGGTGGTTGATGCACTGAGCCAAAAGTCCATGATAATAGTATTGTCAACCGTAGAAATTTAGTGTCGGATCTAAATGGACTTAGAAAGGCTTGGTGTGGAGCTAGTAGAGAGTGATCACCAGGAATTTATTACCAACTTGGTAGTGCAGCCTACGCTATATGAAAAGATTAAAGCAACCTAGAGGAATGACACAGAGTTGATGGAGTTAATAGAGAAGGTACAAGACAGACAGGGGGAGGAGTTCAGTATATCAGATGATGGAGCTCTGTGGTTTCGTACTAGATTATATGTGCCTGTAAATGAGAATATCAGAAAAATGATCCTAGAGGAAGCTCACAAGTCCCTATACACGATTCATCCAGGCAACACTAAAATGTATAGGGATTTGCGAGAGTCTTTCTGGTGGAGTGGTATAAAGAGGGAGATTGGTGAGTTTTTGCAGCAATGTTTGATGTGCCAGCAGGTTAAGGTTGAGCACTAGAGACAGGAGAGAAAGTTGCAACCACTTCACATCCCTGAGTGGAAGTGGGATCATATTTCTATGGATTTTGTGACGGGTTTACCACTAACGCGATAGGGACAAAATGCTATTTGGGTGGTCGTAGATCGACTGACAAAGACCGCTCACTTTATTCCTATCAAAGTCAATTACTCCATAGACAGACTGACAGAATTATATGTTTAGGAGATAGTAAGATCACATGGTGTGCCGGTGTCTATAGTATCAAATCGAGACCCACGTTTCATATCATGATTTTGGAGAAGCTTGCAGGAGGCTCTAGAGTCTCAGTTATCATTTAGCATGGCGTTTCATCCTCAGATGGACGAGCAGTCAGAGAGGACGATTCAGATATTAGAGGATATGCTACGGGCATGTGTGCTAAATTTTGGGGGTAGTTAGACCCAGTATATGCCGCTGGTAGAGTTTGCATACAATAACAACTATCAGGCTAGCATCGATATGACACCTTTTGAGGCTTTATATGGTAGGAGATGCCGATATCCACTATACTAGGATGAGATGGGAGAGAAGTGAGTTTTGGGACCAGAATTAGTGTAACAGGCATATGATAAAGTCCGACTTAATAAAGAAAGAATCAGTGCAACTCAGAGTCAACATAAAAGTTATGCTAATACTTGCCGCTGAAAATTAGAATTTGATATAGGAGATCATGTGTTCCTTAAAATAGCGCCACTGAAAGGAGTTATGAGATTTGGGAGGAAGGGTAAACTGAGCTCTAGGTTTATTGGCCTTTTCAAGATACTTGAGAGAGTGGGGTCAGCTGCCTATCGGCTAGCTTTACCACCAGTTTTATAAAAAATACATGACGTATTTCATGTTTCCATGCTGAGGAAATATGTTCTAGATTCCTCCCATGTGGTCAATTATGCAGAGATAGAGCTCAGAGAATCGCTGGCTTATAAGGAGATACTAGTGCAAATCTTAGATAAGAAGGAGCAGGAATTGCGTAGTAAGAAAATTCCATTAGTAAAAGTCCTATGGAGGAATCACGCAGTGGAAGAAGCTTCTTGGGAGATTGAATAAGAAATAAGACAAAAATACCTACACCTATTTAGTGGGGAACAGCAGTAATCAGGAAAAAAGCAGACAAAATTTTTAAGTTTCTTTTGTGCAAGTTAGTAAGTACATGTAATAATTTTTGGTTAGTAGGTAGTACTTTCGTTTTGGGAGAATTTTATTTTTTATATTTGTAATCTCCCAGAACCCTAAATGTAACCATGGTATTCCTTCGCCACAAGTGAGGGTAAGTAATAAAATAAGTAGCCGATTTTTCCTCATAGGATGGTGTTTAATACAAATAGTAAATTTCGAGAACGAAATTTTATAAGGAGAGAAGAATGTAGAGACATGGAGAATTATAGTAATTAAATAATTAAAGGAAGGAGAAAACGGGAATTTCAAAAAGAGTATTGAGTAGGGTCTCGTCAACGAGCGCAGAGCATTCATTGACAAACAGGCTTCTTGGGCTCGTCGACATGGACACGTGCCTCGTCAACGAGAATTTACCAAGAGGGCTATTTCCAAGGCCTGCAATTCGTCGAAGAGGGTTAAGTGTTTGTCGACAAATCTCTTCTTGGACTCATCGACGAGGTGACATGGCTCGTCAATGAGGCAACAGTGTATAAATATGCTTAACTCGGGTTTTCCGCAAATTTTTCATGCAACATTTCTCTCTCTCTCTCTCTCTCTCTCTCTCTCTCTCTCTCTCTCTCTCTCTTTAAAATCGTCCTCCCCACCTTCTCTCTAGATTTTTGGCTTCGTTTTTTGCCCGTTCGACGATCGGAAGCTGCCACGTTACTCCTGGGAAGATTCTCTTCAAGTCCACTGGAGTAGATCTTTGGTTAGGCCAACTTGGGCACCATTCCAAAATCTGGGTAAGTTGGGTATTTTAATTTTTATAAGATATTTGGTATTTCTGGACTGAAGAAAATGTATTAGGTGAGATAATACTGAAGTTTTGTGGGAAAATGTGAATTATAGGGTGTTAAGCTGGGAACACGCACAGTAGCAAGTTTGGTTAATTTTTTGGGCTTCTTAGTAAGTTAGGTAAGGGGATAAATTAAGTCAACATTTTCATGAAATTATTTATTATTATACAACATTTTTTTTTAGAATTACGTATGACATAATACAGTGTTTGAGAATATTGTTGTTGAACAGGGAAATGGATTTTATATATTTTAATAAAAAACATGGTTTCAGTTCAGATTTATATTTAGATTAACATTCACGTTTGTGTGGCATGAGTATGATTTTTTTATAAAAATTATGTTATATTGAAATATTATGATTTCCCAGAATAAGCTAGTTATAATAGTTTTTAGAAAAATCATAAAAACAGCACAGGAACTACGGTTTTGAAGTATTATGTTAAATAGTACAGAAATATCAAGATCCAGTATATTATGTTTTATGTCAGCGCAGATGCTATGATTTATACGATATGATATGCCGACAGAGATGTCGTGATTACATGTTATGATATGCTGGCGTAGATTGAGTGATTTATGTTGGCATAAATGCCGTAATCATGTATGTTATGTCAAGAATTCATGAAAATATGATCATGTCAAATATTTCTATGAAATATGAAATAGTTATGTATCTGTATCATGCAATGTATTATATGCTATCAGAACCCAGATGACTTAGTTTAGTTTCACGAAGCACGGTACCGTAACTATATGTTCAAGTTTATGTTTATGTTAGTGCTACCACACATTTCAGATAAGTATGGGATATGGCAGTCGATGTGGCTTCATGGTAGTGCAAGTGTCCCACTGGCAGTCCGGACCAGGCGGGGCAAGCTCATTCTACTTACAGACTTATGTTTAGCATGGTCAACCAGCCAATGCTAGGTCCCGCCTTCAGGCCACACAACCCTGTCATGTGGGGGGTAAGACATGACATCAGCTAACTATCCATCTTGGGTATTATTTCAAGTATTGTACAGTTATATAAGATGATTTACATGATTCAGAAATATAATATGATATGTTACGTTACGATTAATTATGTTTATTCAGAAATCATACAGACAGTTTTTACTAGATATGATTTATGTACTATTTATATTTATCACGAGAATACTCATGTTGCCACACACTGATATTATTTTATCTCCCTTACTAAGAGGTGTCTCACCCTAGCATTACAAACATTTCAGGAAATCCAGGTAGAGGGGCGGATAAAGCCCCATAGTAGTAGAGGTTGTCCGTGCTACCCTGTCAGAAGGGTAAGTAGTTGAGTTAGGGTCAGATTGATTTTTGGGTTATGGTCCTAGAATAGTTTTTGGGTCCTTTTGTGGACATTTGTATACATATGATAGATTCAGTAGAACTCTGGTATGGTTTTTGGTGTTGTATATGGCATGTATGTAATTTATGTTTTCCGCGTTGCTTAGGTATCAGAGATGTGTGACAGGTTTATCCTCGGCACCCATGGGTCTGAGTTGATCATGACTATTGCAGTTTAGTGGGATATTAGGATTATTATGTATGTTTTTATATATAAAGGGAAAAAATATAACAAGAATAGGCAGGTCGATACACACTACACCAGTATTGTCTATCCTATCAGGGGAAGATGGTTTTGTGATAGTGATGCGTCCCAGAAAGGACTTGGGTGTGTGTTGATGTAGCACAAGAGAGTCATCGCCTACACATCTACACAACTTAAAGAGTATGAAAAGAACTACCCTGTGCACGATCTAGAGTTAGCTGCAATGGTGTATGCTCTAAAAATCTGGAGGCATTATCTTTATGGTGGAAAATGCAAGATCTTCACTAATCATAAAAGTTTAAATTATTTTGTCACCCAGAAAGATTTGAATATACGGTAGAGAAGATGGTTGGAGTTCATCAAAGATTATGATTACACCATTATCTACCACCAAGGGAAAGCAAACCTGGTGGTTGATGCACTGAGCAGGAAAATAGTAGAAGTAGTAGTGTCCGTAGTGGAGATTCAGTGCCCTATCCAAATGGATTTGGAGAGGTTAGGTGTGGAGCTGATAGAGGGAGATCACTAGGCATTCATTGCCAACTTAGTGGTATAGCTTACCATGCAGGAGAAAATTAAAGCTGCACAGAAGAATGACGTAGTGTTGGCAAAGTTGATAAAGAGAGTGCGGGATGGATGGGAAGAGGAGTTCAAAATTTTAGAGGATGGAGCCCTGAGGTTCCATGCCAAACTATGCGTTCCAATAGATGTTGAGATCAAGAGGACTATATTGGAGGAGGCTCACAGATCCCTGTACACAGTTCATCCTGGTAGCACTAAAATGTATCAGGATCTTCGAGAGACTTTTTGGTGAAGCGAAATGAAGAGGGAGATAGCTGAACTCATGCAGTAGTGTTTGACGTGCCGGAAGATAAAGGTTGAGCACCAGAGGCTGGTAGGACAGTTGCAGCCACTCTACATCCCTGAGTGGAAGTGGGATCACATATCCATGGATTTTGTCACTGGATAACCGCCGACACTGCATGATCAGAATGCTATCTGGGTGATTGTTGAACGATTGACAAAAACAACCTCTTTCTACCTATTAAAGTTGGCTACCCTATATACATATTGGCAGATATCTACATTTAGGAGATAGTTCGACCCCATGGAGTGCCAGTATCCATCGTTTCAGACCGTGACCCACATTCTACATTACGGTTTTGAAGGAGCTTGCAGGAGGCTTTAGTGTCTCAGTTATCATTCAGCACGACATATCATCCTCAGACTGATGGGCAGATAGAGAGAATGATCCAGATACTTAAGGATATGCTGCGAGAATGCGTGCTGGATTTTGGGGGTCGTTGGACCCAGTATATGTCGCTGGTTGAGTTTGCCTATAATAACAGCTATTAGGCCAGCATTGGCATGGCACCTTACGAGGTGTTGTATGGTAGGAGGTGTCATTCACCTTTGTACTGGAATGAAATGGGTGAGAGGCGATTTTTGGGACCAGAGTTAGTGCGGCAGGTGTACGATAAAGTCTGACTAATTAAAGATAGAATTAGTGCAGCTCATAGTCAGTAGAAAAGTTACGCTGATATGCGCCACCGGGAATTGGAGTTTAATGTTGAAGATCGGGTATTTTTTAAAGTAGCACCATTGAAGGAAGCTGTGAGATTTGAGAGGAAGGGTAAACTGAGCCCTAGGTTCATTGGCCCATTCGAAATATTAAAGAGAGTGGGTCTAGTAGCCTACAGACTAGCTTTACCACCAGCATTGTTCAGAATACACGATATATTTCATGTTTCCATGTTAAGGAAATATGTCCCAGACCCTTCCCATGTGATCAATTATGCAAAGATAGAGCTCAAAGATTCACTGACGTATGAAGAGACACCAGTACAGATCCTAGATAGGAAAGAACAGGTATTGCGCACTACAATAATTTCGTTAGTAAAAGTTTTGTAGAAAAATCATGTAGTAGAGGAGGCTTCATGGGAGCCAGGGGAGGAGATTTAACAGAAGTACCCACAGCTGTTTAGTGGGATATAGTAATAGTCAGTATTGTTCAAATAACGACAGTTTTACTTTATTCAGTATAGAGTGATGAATGTGTAGTTGTATTTTAGATTATAGGATAAGATAATGTTTTGGTTTTGAGAGAATTTTATTTTACGAGTACATTTGTAATCTCCCAGAATTGCCTATGTAACCACAGTATTCCTCCTCATAAGTGAGGGTAAGTTATAAAATAAGTATCACATTTTCCTTAATGGATGGTGTTCAATATAGATAGCAAATTTCAAGGACAAAATTTTATAAGGAAGGGAGAATATGAAGACCCAGAAATTATAATAAATAATAATAATAGAGAGAAGGAAAAATTAAAACGGTTAAAATAGGGTTCGTCAGTGAATGCCCTGGTTTCGTCGACGAACTCCATGTAGGATTCGTGGACGAGTCTCAGTGTTCGTCGACAAAAATATACCAAGAGGGGCGATTTCAGGGCCTGAAGTTCGTTGAAGAAAGTTACGAGTTCATCGAAGAACTCTCTTCTAGGCCTCGTCAATGAGGTGACATAGCTCGTCCATGAAACCACGTAGTCAACCATCTATATAAGCACAAAAATCAATTTTTGATGAAAAAATCAGCTTCTCTCTTCTCCCTCTCTCTAGAATTTGGTTTCCCTCACTTCTCTCTAGATTTTCTGCTCCGTTTCTCCCCAGTTCGACGTTCAAAAGCTACCACGATGATCCTTGGGAGATTCTCTACAACCTAACCGGAGCAGAATGTTGATTTGAGAAGTTTGGACACCATCCCAATTTCAGGGTAAGTAGATTATTTTGGTATTTCCAATATTACCAAGTTTATCTGAGCTTAGATTTTGTATTGTGTGAGATTATACTAGTGTTTTGTGGAGTAAAACTAGGGTGTTATGATTTCAAGATTAGGGTGTTTTTGGGACCCTGTAGGCATGGGTCGAGGACCTCAGTGGTTATTTTTCCAGGAACCCAAGTAAATTATAGTTTAGGAAATTACGAATAGGTAGATTCAGGAAATGTGAGTATGATGATTTTTTGTGAAATTCATAATTTTATCGCGGAATTTGTATATATGTAATTACAGGATTTTGAGGTTGGTACACCGAGGGTGTGACGGTTGAATTAGAGGCAAGCCTCCTAGTCAGATAGGTAAAGGAAATATATTATGCTAGGAATTTTTGAATGTTTATCAGTAAATTATATGTTTTCCAAATTATTATCCAATATGCTAATCATTTGTATATTAGAAGATATAGTTTTTAGAATATGGAATAGTTATTTATTTAGCTGTGTGACATGAGACATTATCAGATTAGTACAGAAATTCTACAGTTTTTAGATTACTATGATTTACAGTATTTATGCAGAAATATGTTTTATCAGATTTTACAAAATTATGAATTACAATGTATATAGAGTCAGATATATTCTACAGACATAAATTATACAGACAGATATATTATAGCATTTACAGATTTCCATGATTCCCAGAATTTTAAAGCCATAACACTATGATATACAGTTTATACAATTCAGATATTACAAATCAATTATCATAACTATTACAGTTCATATATTATAGTACTTTGAGAACATTTTATGGTGTTATGGTTATTTTGGAATCATGATGAAACAGTAAGATGTATATATATAGAAATTAGTATTATACAGTATCAGACCCTAATGAATCAGTTCAAATATTAGCAGAACACGGTACCATTACTATTACAGATCAGAGTGCAACCACACATCTCAGATAGAGTGTGGAGGATTCCGTCAACCGTGCCTAGAGTGATTGCAAGCTCCCCAGAAGACTGGGTTGAGGTGGCCGGTTTGACGAGGTAGATACCAGCACCATCCCTTGGAGAGATTGCAGATGGCCGGGCTAAGGGTTGATAGAGTTACAGTTGACTTAACCTGGTAGGCCAACCAGAGTTAAGTCTCGCCTACGGGCCGCACAACCCTATCATGAGGGGTTAAATCATGACGTACAGTTTTCCAGGGTAAGTATCACAGTTATGTATATGTATACAGATTTACAGAATATCAGTAGATATGTTATGATACTAGAAGTATGAAAAATAGAAAGCTCAGATATTACAATTGTATTTTAAACTATAAAAGATGCAAGTTGTGTTGTATATTGTTTTATCAGCTTTTACAGTTTTAGATATTTATCATTATAGTATTTATGGAACTCAATCGCCACACACTAGTAATAACATATTTCCTCTTACTAAGCATTGTCTCATCTTAGTGATTTAACATTTTTCAGGTGATCCAGCTAGATGAGCAGATCCGGCTCGCCGATAGAGGAATTGTTGCACTGTCCTGGTTGTGGGGTAAGTGTTTTTAGGGAGATATGTTTTTGGGTAGTTTTCCAGGGTTTTTGGTGGATGTTATTGGGAGATGTGTTTTTGTGTATGTGTATTTTGGGGAACTATTGAATTCTGGTATTATAAATATGGATGTACAGTTTTATGTTTTCTCGCTGCATAGGTGTGCAAAATGAACAGGGTTTCCTCAATGCTCATTTGGGGCTTGAGATGTTATAGGGTATTAAAGTAAATTAAGTTTCAGTATATAGTAAAATTTAATTAATTGAAAAAAAATGGTATAGAGTTTTGGGTTGTTATAGAACATGTGAGTTTAGTAAACCGAACTCAGGACCAAGCAACCAAACCTCGGACAGAATGGAAAATCGCCTAGGTCAGCAAACCAAACCTTTTTTCAGGCACCTGAACGTTGAAAAGTTACATTTTCTGTTGTGTCTGTTCTGACGATTGAAACTCTCGGGTTTGCCTAATTTTTACCAAGGTTAAATGGGGTTAAACGGGGTTAATTTTCTTAAAATCTTTTAAAACAAATTTAATAATACCCTTGGTGCCCCCAATGGTTATAATTTGTGTTATGTCTATATATATGGCCTCATTTGCTCAAATTAGTGTGATATTAGCATTTTGATTAAATGAAAATTCTCTGAAATTTCCAAAACTCATTTTTCTAAAAACAAAGCTTGTACACTCACCCTTTATTATTCCTTTGCTAAATCTTGCTCGGTGAGAATGCCTTGAGTGATTTTACATTGTCATATACTAGCTTAAACTCTTATTGATTTATTGTTTGATTGATTTTGTATTGAGAGTTTTTAGCAAAAGTTTTTCCCCTCGATTTATTTAATAACTTCATTGTGTGGGGAAAACTTTGAGGCTTGTGATTCTTGGCATTCGTATTGCAAGACTCCGAAGCTTGTATTTTTGATTATGCTAAAATTATGTTCACAAGCTCATTTTTTAAATATCTCTTGTGTCAGAATCTTAAGAAAATAGTTTTAGAGATATTTTGATTACACTTGGTGAAGATCTTTGAAACCCTAAATTGTGATTGAAATATATATATATATATATATATATATCTTTACATTGTTTCAAAGATAGGCTTGATAATACATTCTTGTACTTGATTGAATATTGACCTAAGATTTAGTGTTAGCACACATATTGCACTGAGCTTATAGTTTTTATCTTGTTGATGTGCATTGATTATACTGTGCTGAATTGTTGTACAAATTTGCTTGTGTCAGAAGCACTTTTCATTGTACAAAAAAGTTTATTTGATTGTATTCTAGGCATAGCCTGAGGGGGTTTGATCTAGCTCGTAAGGATCAGGTTGGGGTCAGCCCTGTGAATTTGACCTAGGGCTTTCTCCACCCACAAGGAGAGTTTGTAAAGGTTGAGTTCAGCCCTGCTTTAATTTGACCTGGTTGTAATCGGTGCCGCTCCACCCATTAAGTGAGAAATAGTGATAATTCTCGGGCTTGCGATCTGAGGCGGGGACGTAGGCAGTATTGGTCGAACGCTAATAACATATCGTGTGTGTACTTTATTTTTTTAGCACTTTATGTTCTTGCACGTGTATGTTATATTTCAATTTCTATGAATGCTTGGAAATACTGAGATTTCTTTAATTGTTTAAATACTTGCTCAGTTAATTACCAGTGTGATTGAGATTGCATAGGAAGACCCTAGGTTGTGAAATACTATTGTTGGATTAGATAAACCTCAGAAGAATTTTTAAATACCCAATTCACCCCCTCTTGGGAATACGCCAAAGTTAACAATTGGTACTAGAGCCTCGTTGTATAGACTTAAACGTTTTTTACAAAAGATCGAGATGACTCACATTGGTGTATCCCCATTCGGAGAGGAACAGTCGCCTTCTAGGCCACCTATATTTTGTGGTTTCAATTACATCACCTAGAAAATTAGAATGAGTGTATTTATAAAATCAATGGATTGGATAGCCTTGCGGGTGGTTGTTAATGGAATTCATATGCCTCTGGATGAAAATGATATTAGATTAATGCATGTGAATTCATATGCCATGGATTTACTATATTGCGCTTTAGAATCCAATATTTTGCTTCAGATCATGGTATGTAGAAGTGCACAGGAGATCTGGGTTGAGCTGGAAAAGAGATATGGAGAGACCAAGTGATTACGTGCTTAAACTGCATAATTAGGTGCTTTAATTCATGCATTGAGGCTTATATTTTTAATAAAATACCTAATTACTCTTAATATTTTAACACGGTATCCATTTTGTATTATTTGGATTTTATTAAGCAATTTATGAATTTTTAGCATTTTTTATCGCAGGAAAATTATTAGAAGCTAAAATTGGCACTAGTTCGTAATTCGTGCATTATTTTTCCGATCGAGATTATTCGAAATTTTAAAGAAAGATGAGAAGTTATTTACAACTTTTTTGTTTTGAGCTTTGAGAGAAACGGGCTTCAGGAGAGTCAAGATTGGCCTCGTTCACAGAAAAAAAAAATTTAGAAAAAGGAAAAAAGAAAAGATAAAAAAATAAATTAAATTTTGCCCTGATGTGACCCGACCATGCAGCTGGGTCTGGATACTTCTCGAGTCCTTCTGCTAGCTTGGGCGTAGGGTGGCCTTCCCTTGCTCCTGTATGTATATATATATATTTTTTTCTTGGCAGCACAAGACCCAACTCCCCTTCTCAGCTCCTTCTTCCTCCTTCCCTTCCTCTTCTCCTTCTCCTTCTTGGCTCAATCTCCTTCCCTTCTCTCTTCTCAGTTCTCCCTGTTTTCTCCTTCTCTTTCCCATCTATCTCCTTCTCTTCTCCCTCTTCCTCTAGCTCTCTTTCGGCTGCTGCTGAACTAACCGAACTTGCTACCTCCTTTTTCTTCAAGCTCTTGCCGTGCCCAACTGCTACCGTGAAGTTCTGTTGCTATGTTGTAACTACTGCGGCCTCTTCCCTATTCTTCCCCTCCATCTTCCAGTTGCTATGTTGTGGCCACTACTACTGGAGGAAAACCCACTGCTGCTGTCCGTGAGCTTCTCCAGCCGAGAAGCCCCTTTATTGCTCATCCCCCTACGGCTGCTACTGTTGAAACTGTTGCTGCAGCTGCCTCTCCTCCATCTTGGCTACTGCCAAGAACTTCAACTGAGCCTCCTACCGAGATAACCGGTGTGCTGCTACTGCCATACCCCGATTTCCCTCCAGTTCATGGCCATCCACCCCGAGAGCCTCCTCCATCTCTATTGTTGCCAAGAACTTCAGCCGAACCTCCTGCCTTGCAGCCACGACTGGTGAACCCGACCCACGGCCAGTCTATTCTTTTCTCTTCTCAATCTTACTTTCTTCCTTTCTTCTTTCATTTACTTGTTTGTTTTGGTTTTTAATTATTCTAATAATTGTATTTCTTTTTTGGTAAAATTTTAATTAAAGTTTTAATCTTGTTTAAGTACTATTATTAAGGTTATTATTCTTTTTTTTTCTTAATTAATAATTAGCATTAGACTTAATTTTTTTCTTAAGTTAGTTTTAATTGATTAAAGTTTGGTTTAATCTACTAAACTACAAAAAGAAAAAAAAATTATTTTTAGAAGTTAAATTTGTTGTTTTCTTTAAAATTTAAATTTTGTTGTTGAAGTTCGATTTAGTTTGGGTTTAATCTTATTGAAGTTCCCATTTTTATCTTGTTCAATTTTCGTTTAAGTTGTTAAATCATTAATTTTTGTTTGAGTTCTTGTTTGCTTTTAAGTTTTGATTTTGATTCAAGTTCTTAATTTTGTTAAAAGTTTGGTTTTTCTTGTTCGTGTATGTGTTTGATTGAGTTTTTATTATTGCATGTTTTAATTACGTGTTAAAGTTATCGTCTTTAGTTTTGGTTCCAAAGTTTAATGTGTGTTTCAATTTTTCCTTGGTTAATTATAGGATTTTTGTTTCTCGTTATTTAATTCAGTGTGTGTTAGGGATTAGGATTTAAATTGCATGTTCATTTAATTGGTCAAAAGAAACTTCAAACAACCAAAAAACTCGAATATGAACTGAGTTCAGTGACTTTTTATTTTTGATTGGAATTACGTAAAATTTAATATTAAACCACATTCCCTAAAGAGACGATCTAACCTTTGGGCTGAATATTACATGATAGAACTCCTATACTTGGGATAGCTTCGAGCTACTCATTTTATCGAGTGAGTCAAGTTTTTGGCGTTGTTGCCAGAGAGTGCCAGTTTTAATTTCAAATTTTGTGTTTTTTCCAATTATTTTTGATTTTTTATCAATCAAAAATAATAAAAATAAAAAAATAATTGAAACTTTTGAAAAAAATTGATCATGCTTGTTTGCTGCTATGTTGGTGAATTTTTGCTATTTGCATTGATGTTTGATGCCTTGGTTCCGAGATAATTTGAATAGACTGTCACTAGTGGGGACACACAGAACACAGAGTCTAATTTTTCTCTTGTTACTTTTACGAGTGAATCTAAAATTGATTTGAGCAACCTATTTGACCAATTCTTTGAGGAAGTCATGGCTGCACCTGCACCACGTACACTTCAGGATTTTCTACAGCCTACACGCACATCTACACCTTCCTGTATTGTGTTACCACAAGATGCACTGAACTTCAATATGAAGCATGGCATGTTATTTGTGATACCCCAATTTCACGGAATGAATTCTGAGAGTCTATACCAACACTTGACAGATTTTGAGTTGGTTTGCATCACTTTCATTAATAGGGTTGGAACTGATAAATATATCAAACTTTACTTGTTTCCCTTTTCTTTGAAAGATAAGGCAAAAATCTGGTTTAATTCTCTGCGACTTAACTCTATTACTAGTTAGGCTTAAATGCAGCGTGAGTTCTTATATAAGTTCTTTCCTATTTAGAAAACTTAGTACCTACAGAAGCACATAAGTTAGTTCATGGGGGGAAAAGGGGAATAGCGAGAGGTGCTGGTGCGCAGGACAGTAGAAGACTCTTGGCCTCTCTCAGATTTTTGGCTATCTCTCTCTCTCTTCTCTCTTCTCCCTTACTCTCTCATCTCTCTTTCTTTGAACTCAATTTTGTTAAAATTAATTTTATTATTAAGTTTTTAATTTATTCAAAGTTTAGATTAATTTTTGTTTAAAAATAGTTTGTTTAATTTAAGAACTTTCTTTTTATTAGATAAATTTATGTTTAAATCTCTCTCTCTCTCTCTCTCTCTCTCTCTCTCTCTCTCTCTCTCTCTCTCTCTCTCTCTCTCTCTCTCTCTCGCATTTAGATTCTTGTTTGAGAAAATTATCAGACGTTAAAACTGGCACCAATTCGTAATTCATGCATAATTTTTCCATCCGAATTCCGATCGAGATGATTTAAATTTATGGAAAAATATGACAAGATTATCTACAACTTCTGTGTTTTGAGTTTTGAGAGAAACGGGCTCTAAAAGGGTCAAGATTGGCCTCGTTCGTAGAGAAAAAATTTGAGAAAAAGGAAAAAAGAAACAAAAAAAAAAATTTTTAAATTTTGTCCTGATGTGACCCAGCCATGCAGCTGCGTCTGGAAACTTCTTGGGTCCTCCTACTAGCCTGGGCATAGGGCAGCCTTCCCTTGCTCCCGTATATATATATATATATATATATATATATAATTTTTTTCTTGGCAGCACAAGACCTAGCTCCCCTTCTCAGCTCCTTCTTCCTCCTTCCATTCATCTTCTCCTTCTCCTTCTTGGCTCATTCTCCTTCCCTTCTCTCTTATTGGTTGTCCTTGTTTTCTCCTTCTCTTCTCCCTCTTCCTCCAGCTCTCTCTCTCGGCTACTATTGAACCAACTGAACCTGCTGCCTCCTTCTTCTTCAAGTTCTTATCGTGCCTTGCTGCTGCTATGAAAATTTTCTACTGTGCTGTAGCTGCTGCAGCCTCTCCCCTGTTCTTCCCCTTCCGTATTCTAGCTGCTGTGCTGTGGCCGCTGCTACTGGAGGAAAACCCATTGCTGCTGTAGAGACCTGATGAATTATATTAATTAAATAATAGGAGGAGAGAAAAGTAGAAAATTAAATAGGAAATTCAGTAGGGTCTCATCAATGAACGCAACGCGTTCATCGATGAACGAGCTTCTTGGATTCGTCGACGGGGACACATGTCTCCTCGACGAGAAGATACCGAGAAGGCTATTTTCGGACTTGAATTTCGTTGACGAAGGGTAAGTGTTCATCGACAAAATTTCTTCATAGCCTCGTCGATGAAGACACGTGGCTGATCATTCTATATAAGGCCAAGATGACCCTTTCTACGAGAGAAATCCTCTTCTCTCAGCTCCCTCTCTCTCCTGTATGGTTTTCTTCCCTTCTCTCTAGAAATTCAGGCCAATTTTTCATCGGTTTGACGATTTGAAGCCGCCACACTACTCCTAGGAAGTTTCTTTTCATCTTTACTAGAGTAGATCGTTGGTAGGGCTAACTTGGACACTATCCCAGATTCGGGGTAAGTTGGTTTTCCTATACTTTTTAATGAATATTTGGTATTTCTAGAGTTGTAGAAAAATAGTATTTGGAGAAATACTAAAGTTCTGTTTGGAAAAATGTTATGTTTAGGTGTTTTGTTGAGAACCCTACGAGTGCAGGGCTAGTTATTTTTGGGGTATCTAATGGTCAAGTAAGGGAATAAATTAAAGTAGTAATTTTCTATGAAAATTATTATTATTTAATAGTAGATTGACTTTTAGAAAGCATGTATTATGTATGAGTATATTTGGAAAAATATATTTGGGAAATATTATTGTAACACAGGAATATGTTTTAGTGTAAAAATGCCAGGAAATGTGATTTCAGAACAAAATTCATGATTTTATTCAGTTAGTGTGGTATGAATATTATTTCACATATATTGTATTATGCTAAGTTGAATTTATAATATAGGCATATTTACAGTTATTTTAAGAAAAATCAGAGATATTAGAGGAAATTATGATTTCAGCACTTATGATAAACAATACATTTATTCATATCAGTATGTATGAAATGCTCGGCACAAGGCCATGATTGATAGCCGGCGCAAGGCCGTAATTATGTACTTTATCTGGCGCAAGTTCGTGTTTACCATGATATGACAGAATTTAGAGAAATGCTATTAATCTAATTTTCGTGTTAAACCAGTATATGTATATGTACTATATGTTATCAGAATCCGGATGGTAGTTTAAATCAATATTCAGGCCACGGTACCGTAGCTATTTAGTTCAGTTCAGACTTGTACTACCACCCCTACCAGTAAAGGGATTGGGAGATGGATAGTCGATGTGGCTTCAGTATAGTGTTGTAGACATCCCCCTAGTAGTCTGAACCAAGGTGTGGCGAACCCATCGTACTTACAGACATATTTGACTTGGCAGTGGTCGGCCAACCATTGTCAGGTCCCGCCTTCGGGCTGCACAACCCACCATAGGGGGTAATATATAACATCAGCTAGCTATCCATCTTGGGTATATTTCAGTATTATCAGTTATAGCAGATGATTTTATAATAAAAAGAAATGAGTTTGATTTAATATGCTTATGATCATGTATCCATTACTTAGTTATTAAATTACCAAATTTTACTAGACATGTATCACGTACTGTTTATTTATTATAATACAAAAATATTCATGTTGGCACACAACTGTATTTAGTTTATTTTCCTTACTAAGAGGTGTCTCACCTAAGCTTTAAAATATTTCAAGAAACCCAGACTGACAGGCAGACCAAGCTCCGCACCGTTAGGGGCAGTTTATACTACCCTGCTAGGAGGGTGAGTTTTGAACTAGTTTTAGTTGGTTTTTGATGTATGATCCTAGTTCTATCTTTTGGTGTCTTTGGGAATTGTATATAAACTTTTACAGAAAGTTTGTGAATTGTGAATAGCTCTAGTACTATTATTGTGGATGAATTTTATTTTTACCATTGCTTAGGTGTCCGCTGTGTATAACAGGTGTGTCCCCGTTACCCATGGGTTCGGGTCAACTTCGCTATATCATTAGTTATTGGTATCAGGGTATTTAATGTGATTGATTATGTAGTAAAATAAGCAAGTCGTTACAGATGCTATCCGTGAGCTTCTCTAATCGAGAAGCCCCTTTGTTGCTCATCCCCCTACGACTGCTGTTGTTGAAGTTGTTGCTACGGCTGCCTCTCCTTCATCTTGGCTGCTGCCAAGAACTTCAGCCCAGCCTCTTGTCGAGACAACCAACTACGCTACTACTGCCATACCCCGGTTCCCTCCAGTTCATGGCCAGCCACCTCGAGAGCCTCCTCCATCTTGGCTGCTGCCAAGAACTTCAGCTGAGCCTCCTGCCTTGCTACCACGGCTGCTGAACCCGAGCCATGGCAAGCCTATTCTCTTCTCTTTTCAATCTTACTTTCTTCCTTTCTTCTTTCATTTACTTGTTTGTTTTGGTTTTTAATTATTTGAATAATTGTATTTCTTTTTTGGTAAAATTTTAATTAAAGTTTTAGTCTTGTTTGAGTACTATTATTAAGGTTATTATTCTTTTTTTTTCTCTTAATTAATAATTAGCATTAGACTTAATTTTTGCTTAAGTTAGTTTTAATTGATTAAAGTTTGGTTTAATCTCCTAAAATACAAAAAGAAAAAAAAATATTTTGTTTTTAGAAGTTAAATTAGTTGTTTTCTTTAAAATTTAAATTTTGTTGTTGTTCGATTTAGTTTAGGTTTAATCTTATTGAAGTTCCCATTTTTATCGTGTTTAGTTATCATTTAAGTTGTTAAAGCGTTAATTTTTGTTTGAGTTCTTGTTTGAGTTTAAGTTTTGATTTTGATTCAAGTTCTTAATTTTATTAAAAGTTCAGTTTTTCTTGTTCGCGTATGTGTTTGATTGAGTTTTTATTATTGCGTGTTTTAATTACATATTAAAGTTATCGGGTTTAGTTTTTGTTCCGAAGTTCAACGCGTGTTTCAATTTTTTCCTGGTTAATTATAGGATTTTTGTTATTCGTTATTTAATTCAGTGCGTGTTAGGGATTAGGATTTAAATTGCATGTTCATTAATTGGTCAAAATAAACTTCAAACAACCAAAGAACCCGAATCTGAACTGAATTCAGTGACTTTTTATTTTCGATTGGAATTACGCAAAATTATAGATTAAACCGCATTCCCTGAAGAGACGATCTGACTTTTGGGCTGAATATTACACGACAGAACTCCTATACTTGGGATAGCTTCTGAGCTGCTCATTTTTGGAGTGAGTCACCCAGGAAAAGGAGATTGCCACTCCAAATGCTCCAAGCCTAAATGATCAGGTAGTGGCTAATCATGAGCAGGTTGCATTAGTAGACAATGAGGTATATGACTCTTACTCTACCTCATTTACTAATTCGTGCAATGAAACATATGATGATTCTTCTGCTGAATTCTATAATATATTACATGCTGAATCATCTATTGAATATAATGATAGTTCTATTAATAATGCATGCGATGATTTTAATGAAAAATTTTGTGATATATCTTATGATGAATCATCGATTGTTTCTGATGATGATACTGTATGCACTGATTCATATGATAGTCATAGAGATAAATCTTGCATTGAAACATGCTATGGGTTTTATGATGAAAGCATGTCATTGAGTAGACAACTAGAAAAGGATTCATCTAAAATTCATAAGTCTCTAGTTAGAATATCTTATCATAAAACTTTTCTAAAAAATCAAAACAAAAGGTTGGCAAAACAATTAAAAGAACTAAGAAAATATCATGCCACCTTATAAAAGAAAAAGGTTAAGAAGATATTGAAAATTATCTACCTAGAGGACGAAATAGAGGATGATAAACCTAGGAATTAAAAGAAATAAATTTTTGAAAAAGGGTTCATACTTTAAGCCCCACAGTCATAAAAATGTCTTAATGAGTATAGCCAGAATAAATAAGCTCAATCTTTCACGAGCATATAAAACTTGCTTATACATTGGAAAGATAGGGCATATGAAATATAATTATCCACTTAAAGGTGTCAAGGGCTTAGACAAAGAAATGAAATGGATAATCAGTAAGGCAAACTTTGTAGGATCTAAGGAAGATCGGATTCCAATTGAAATTACATAAATATTTCAATCTTCCCTTAGTTCCTAGGTTTAGGGGTTGTAATGACTGTAGGCTTAGGGAGTGGTTCTGGGTTAAGATATATATAAACCTAGTATTTGCATCCACTTCCATGAATGGCCCCAGTCATTGGACAATAGAGGTCACTCACACAAACACTAAGCATGGCTATTGATCACCTAGCACAAAATCCATGATAAAGGATTTGTTAACTGTAATAATTAGGACTTTTAATGTTTGAAAATGTCCCGAATTTATTATAAGAATTAATGTTTATAAACATTTCTAAATTTATGATTTTGGTTGTTTGTAACCATAAAATTAATTTAGGATTGACATTTGATGAGTATAAATAGCTACATAAGGATTTGGTGCTGACCTTCAACCATTTCAACATATCAAATACAACTAACCCAATGCTAAATAATCCAAAGCCATTTTATCCCTCTTTCCCTCTATTAGCTTTGGTGCTATCCCAAGAGAGTGGGTGAATTGGAGATTTAAAAAATTTCCTCCTAGGTTAAACTAATCTAGCAATAGTATAATGCAACCTAGGAGCAATCCAAGTATATATGAAATTGTAAATACGATATATTAAACAATTTTTAGTACATGTACCACAATTTTAGTATTTCTCAACCATATACAATTTAGTGTCAATTAGATATGCAGTATATTCAACAAGGAAATTAAATCAAGCACAAAGAAGATTATAATGCAGGAAATGTAAAAGTGACATCGAATATGATGTCGGGGTTTACCCAATCTTGCCTATATCCCTGCCTTGGCTCACCAGCACAAGGATTACACTATGGGCTCACTTAATGGGTGGAGCGGCACCTAATACAACCAGGTCAATTAGCACAGGGCTTACCTCAACCTTTACAAACAATCCTTTTAGGTTGGATTATATCCCCTTAAGGCCACGCTTGGAATACAATCAATGAATATGAAATTTTGCGTACAATTTTAAGCGCTTCTACACAAGCATATATGTACTACAATACAGTCCAGATAAATATGCACTCACCGATGATATGGATTTAATCCACCGGTGAGATCCATTATGTAAACTCTCTAAGATGTGTGAGTGTATATATATGTGAGAGTTCAACTTTTGATTCAAGATAAAATATTCAACACAAAAATAATCAAAGTAAGTTTAACACAATCCAAATCAAATATCTCAAGGTTATTATAAATGTAAAGCACAATAGATATTTTGGATTGAAACTTGCAAAAACAATATCAAAGATTATATGCAAGCTTTCAAGTCTTGCAATTTGAATGTCAAGACTAGCAAGCTAAAAAACAAAATCTTCTCAATCAAATATTTATGTATGAAATATTATGGGAAAGATTAAACAAGAAAGAACTCTCAAAAATAGATTTTCAAGTAAGTATGAATATGTGAGAGTTTCTGCCAAGGAAATGATTTGAAGTGATGCACAATAACTTAATCAAATCTCCCTACACTTTGCAATTGATTTGCAAGTTAGGGGAACAATAAAGAAGAGCTCTCTTTGTTAAAAATGATTTTGTAAATAAGGTGTAAGAGAGTATGAACAATTTTTGCTTGACAAATGGTGAAGTATGAGCAAATAGAAGTGTAAGAAAATGAGAGAATATTGTGCTAATCTATTGCTAATTGAGGCAAATAAGAAGGTACAAAAAGTTTCTCCTCAAAAAGTAACCGTTGGGACTCAATGGGGATTATTAAAAATGTTTTAAACTAGTTTAACCTAAATAACCTCATGTTACCGCAGTTAAAATTATTACAACTTGAGAGTTTCGGGTGTCTAACCCTTGGTTCGGTAGCCCGAATAGATATATGAAGAAAAGTGTTTTTTAAACATTTGAGTGCCTGAGAAAAGGGTCAGTTTACTTAGCAAAGGTGATTTTCATTCTGTCTGAGCTTCGGTCGCCCGGTCTCAAGTTCAATTTACCGAACTCACATATTCGGTCACTCAAGGGTAAAATGAATTAGAGGTTCGGGGTTCGGTTGACTGAGGACGCTACGGTACTTTTGAGTTCGGTCGCCTGAACCCAATTCAACATTTTGACTTGTTAGTAGTTTGATCGCCTAAAGTGTTTTGAACACTATAGTTCAGTCGCCCGAAGCGTTACTGCTTTTACCCTTTAAATCCAGACTTAAGCCAATTAATTCCCCTGATGATATATGTAATATTAGGGACAAATTTATATGTATATGCAAGGACTGAGGGTCTTTCTAAGGTCTTTGAGTTAGTCCCAAAAACCTGGCATCGGTCGACCAAGCCCTAAGGTCACTTTATGGTTTTGAGCATTTAGTCCTACCATACATGTGATACAGTTTATTATAGACCATATTATATTATAGACCAATTTAAAATGAATGCAAATACAATAGAAAATAGGTCTTCATTCTGTTGATTCTTCAGACACCATAAATGAAGCTTGATCTTCATAGTCTGTATGGCTTGCTTGAGTTCCTACCAATAGTGCATGCTTAGGATGAACCTGTTCAAGAGACTCAATGCATAGGTGAGAAACATTGGTTTTGTCATAATCAAAATGGGATTAGACTCATAGAGTCAATATTATCCCCCTTTTTGATGATGACAAAACAACTTGCAAAAGTTGGCAAAGTCAAACAGGCTCCCCCTAAGTATATGCATAGAATTTGAATTTTTAGTGTTGGCATTTAACGAATGAAGACAAATATACACAAATTATGCAATCAGTTTTAATTGTCAATTAAAGCTCAAACAACATGAAGTGATAATATGAACTGAGATACATTTAACTTTCCCAATCTTGCATTAGACACTTCTCCCCCTTTTTGACATCAATAAGAAGGGGCTAAGCAAGAAAAGTAAACACAAGACATTTAGATATAAGATTCAATTTTGGGAAAACTTTGAAATTTTGGTAGCATGTCATTTGAAAATAGAGCAATTCTTAAAAATAAATCAATGGCCTGAATGATTACAAGAATAAGTCATTATCAATGCATGCAAGATATTCAGTATAGTTCAAAACAGTGCATGTCATGATTCAAATACATCCAACATTCATCATCAATGTGAAGCAAACATCTCAATATATACGTTAAGAGCATGAATTAAAGTGCTAGAATTGTTAAGGAATTTCAGAGCCAGAGAATTTTAAGTTGAGTTGCTTCCCCTAACAATTTGAAGATATGGCTTAATTGAAATGAGTTGCTTATACAAATCAAGATTCATTTCCTTATGCCTAGTAGTATAAGTCTCTTACAAACTATACTGAACATTGATTAAAACATTAAAAAAAAAAAAAACTAGTATAATTATCCCAACAAATCATACATGCACCAAAAAAATGATATTAAGGCATAACATGATGCTTATAAACTAAGAACAGTTCATATCAGATTATGAAGCTTTAAGTATTGGATATAATGTTCAAGGTTTTTCTGAAGAGCCTCAATATTTCAATTAACGATGGTGATGCATATAAAATCTTTAAACTCTTTCTCTAGGGATGGATCTTAACCTTTCTAAATATTTGATGATTATGTTAGGATGAAGTTTAATATATTCAAATGATTTTCACTCATCATTTCAAAAATATTTTAACATTAATTCTATCATAATCATCCATGTACAAGGTTTTGCTTGGGAAAATTCCTATCGAAATTTCGGTAGCATGCCATCTATAAATCAACCATTTTCCCATAAAACTTGTACTTGATAGGTTCAAATAAGTAATTTTTAATTTGGCTCAAGGCAAGTAAGAACCTGTAATCCAGTAATAGCATACAATTCACATTAACTGCATCCGCCATGCAAGAGGCATTCTAGACTATGCGTGCAATCAAATAGCTCAATCAATAATACATATAAAATATATACCATCCATTAAGATAACATAAACACTAAATGACAATGGTAGTTAGCCACAGTTCTGATCTCATAAGGCATATAGACACAAAATATAATTATGAGAGCATTTAATTTGTTATGTCCATGAAAGTGATATGCTCCCCCTGAGTTATGTGCTAATCCATTTTTTGCCTTTTCATTTTCTAATTGCTTAGCCAATTGTTTTAGATTTTTGGTGATTTAATCTTGGCTAAACATGTTTAGACTTAGAGGACCAAAAAATCACAATGAGTATTTCTTTGAGAGTTCTAAGCCTATATTTGCTTCTTTTTTCTTATGATTTACAATACGTAAGAAGCCTAATTTCAAATGGCTTGTCTTTCTTATCGTTCATGCATAGATTTCTCAGTTATTGCATTTTCATATATGTTGAAACCTATAGCAATCATATTAGCCATTTAACATAATTTACGAAGATGAAACTCTAAATTATTTGATTTAAAGTTTGAGAGCTTATGAATCGAATTAAAATAAATACTCTTAAAATTTTAATATCTATTATGTTTGGAAGAGTATTTTGGTAGTAGCAGGACATAATACAAGATAAGCATTTTAAAGGATATGTCATAACTTATTCTGGCAAAGAGCATTGTGGAGGATATGAATAACTAGTAATTGATGCTCTTTGGTGATTGGAATGTATCCTTTAGATGTGATCACAATTTTGGAGCAAGGGTACGAACCAATGAGAGGATGGATCTTTACCTGATGTGATCATGGTATGGTAAAGATTTCCCTAAAGCTCAATTCTATGCAATGGACAACAGTTGCTTAACTTAGGATATTTATCTTTAAGCATGAGTAAAGCATTTAAAATTATTTACTTGACAAAGATGCCATGTCCATTTTTGAAGTGGATTTTCATTCAAGTATGTCATAGCCAATGTTTTCATATTTTATCCAATCATTATGATATATATATATATATATATATATATATGTGTGTGTGTGTGTGTGTGTGTGTGTGTGTGTTAAGTTTAAATTGGATATTTTATTTGAGATTGCATAATGGCTAGATTTTCTAATGTTCTTAACATATAGTGAAAGTGTATAATGAATGCACATACTAAGATTTAACATTTTAAGCATAGACCACTTGGTAGGCCAATAGACATCATTCCCCCAAAACCTAGAACCTAAGAAAAGCATTTACGTAACTCCAATTGGAATTTATTCCTCCTTAAGTTCTAATGAGTTTCCTTTCTTTACAACCCATACCAATTTTCTATCTTTAAGTCTTGATGGGTTAGGACTAGGTGGTACTTTGACTCTCTAGAGCTGTTTGCATTTTACACCTTTCCTTTTAAACGGGCAATCAAATTTTATGTACCCCTTCTTTTTACACAATGCACAAAAGGTAGGGGCATAAGGGTTGGAAGAGGTACTAGCATAGTTGTAATGACCTGCTTAACTTCTACATAATAAATCACATATAATATAGTCAATCCGAACCCGTGGGTAACGGGGACACACCTGACATACACAGTGGAAACCTAAGCAGCAGTAAATAAATTACATTCACCAAACCATATAGTGTATAATACCAGAGTTAACTACAATCCACAATAGTACTATGCTTATATACAATTCCCAAAACATCCAAAAATATATATATCTAGGATCCCATGGCAAAAATCTTTTGATCCTGGTTCAAAACTTACCCTTCTAGTGGGGTAGCACAACTAACTCAACGGCGGCCATGATCTGCCGGTCTTTCTGGGTTTCTTAAAAATTATTTAAGTTGGGGGTGAAACACTTCTCGGTAATGGAAAATAAACTAAATACAGCTGTGTGATAATATGAATATTTAATGCTATAGTAGATATACAGTACATTTCACATACTAGAAAACATTAATCATAACATTGCTGAGTAAACATATAATTTCATAATTCTAGTAAATCATATTGTTCATGAATTGTCTGATATAATTAATAATACTGAAATTTACCCAGGATGTATAGCTAGCTAATGTAATGTATTACTCCCCATGACGGGTTGTGCAACCTGAAAGCGAGACTCGACAATGGTTGGCCGACCACTGCTGAGTCAAAAATGTCTGTAAGTACGATGGGCCCGCCACACCCTGGTCCGGACTGTCAGGTGGACATCTGTAACTCTACATTGAAAGCCACATCGACTATCCATCTCCCACCCCTTCTACTTGCAGGGGCGATTAGCACAAGTTTGAACTGCACTAATCTGATTTGTATAGCTACGGTACCGTGCTCCTAAAACTGAATTGAACTATCATCCGGGTTCTGATAACATATAATACATGATAATATACTATTTAACGTAAATAGACTGATAGCATTTTCTGTAATAACATAAATAAATGTGGCCTTGCGCCGATTACTTTCATATTTGTGGCCTTGCGCCGAAATCATACATAATACACGACCTTGCGCCGGCTATCAATCACGGCCTTACGCCGAACATTTCATACATATTAATCTGAATAAATATATTATTTATCATGTATTCTACAATCATAATGTACTGCATTATTCCACAATTTTTGAAAATCACTGAAATATACTTTATCTATAAAATTACCTTAACATGATACAATTTACGTAAAATAATATTCATGCCACACAATGCTGAATAAAACCATACATTCTACTCTGAAATCATATTATCTGGCATTTTATACTAAAAACATACATTTCAGTGTAATAGTAGTATTTTCCCAAATATGCATTTACTCAAAAATATTCAGATATATTACATGCTTTTTGAACATTAATATGCTAATAATTTAATAATAACTTTCATGAAAAATTATTGCTTTAGTTTATTCCCTTACCTGACAACTGAAAAGCCCCTATGAAATTTAGTCTTGCACCCGCAGGGTTCCCCGTTCAACACCCTGAAATCAACATTTTTCAAAAGAAAACTTCAGTATTTCTTCGTGTACAACATTTCCTATAGCTATGAAAAATCCAAATTCCGAATAAAAAGTCTTACCTTGAATTTGGGATGAACTCTAAGGTAGCCCCCCCGACAATCCACTCCAGTAGATTTGTAGAGAACTTTACCAGGAGTGTCGTGGTGGCTTCAGTTCGTTGAACCGGCAAGAATCCGGCCCGAAATCTTAGAGAGAAGAGAGGAGGGACGAATTGAGGAGGGAGAGAGTGATTTGCGCATGATTTTCGGCCAAAAAATGAGGTTTAGGCCTATTTATACACTGGCCTTCGTCGACGAGCCACGTCACTTCATCGACGAGCCACATCACTTCATCGATGAGGTCAAGAAGAGAATTCGTCGACGAGTTCTTACCTTCATGGACAAAATTTAGAACTGAGTTATACATCCTCTCGGTATCTTCTTGTTGATGAGACATGTCCCCATCGACGAGAGGCTCGTCGATGAATCCCCTGTGTTTGTCGAGGAGACCCTGTTTAATTTCCTTCTTTATTTCCTTTTCCCTCTCCTCCTTCTATTATTAAATTGCAATAATTGTTCGGGTCTCTACATTCTCCCCTCCTTATAAAATTTCGTCCTCAAAATTTACTATTTATGTGATTCATCATCCCTTAAAGGCAAAATAGTCTACTTGTTTTATTACTTATCCTCACTTATGGCAGAGGAATACCGTAGTTACATTTCAAGTTCTGGGAGATTACATAAAATAAAAATAAAATTTCCCCCAAAACTAAAATATTACTGACTAACTAAACTACTACATGTACCTGCAAAAGAAATATTGTATAATCACTTACACTTCCCTGGTTATGACTGAACTTCTAGGAACAATTGTTGGTATTTCTGCCTTATCTCTTCCTCGATCTCCCAAGAAGCCTCTTCTATTGCATGGTTTTTCCACAAAACTTTACTAGAGGAATCTTCTAATCAAGCAATTCCTGCTCCTTCCTATCCAGAATCTGTACTGGTATCTCCTCATAACCTAGTGAATCACTAAGTTCCAATTCACCATAACTGATTACATGAGAAGGATCTGAGACGTATTTCCTCAACATAGAAACATGAAATACGTCATGAATCCTGAACAATACAGGTGGTAAAGCTAACCTGTAGGTAACTGGCCCCACTTTCTTTAGAATCTCAAACGGGCCAATAAACCTAGGGCTAAGTTTACATTTCCTTCCAAATCTCATGACCCCTTTTAACGGAGCTATTTTCAAAAATACATGATCACCAATATCAAATTCCAATTTTTTGAGGTGATTATCAACATAACTCTTCTGTCGGCTCTGAGCTACATTGATTCTATCTCTAATAAGCTAAACTTTATCGTATGCTTGCTGCACTAGCTCTAGTCCCACAACTCGCCGCTCACCCATCTCGTCCTAATATAACGGAGAACGACATTTCCTAGAGTACAATGCCTCAAACGATGTCATACCAATGCTGTCCTGATAACTGTTATTATATGCAAACTCCACCAACGGCATGAACTGAGTCCAGCTACCCCCAAAATCCAGCACGCATGCTTGAAGCATATCTTCTAATATCTGAATCATCCTCTCAGTCTGCCCATCTAACTAAGGATGGAATGTCATGCTAAAAGATAACTGAGACCCTAGAGCCTCCTGCAAGCTCTTCTAAAAACGTGACGTGAAACGCGGGTCTCGATCTAACACTATAGACACTAGCACTCCATAAGAACGGACTATCTCCTGAATATAATTATCTGCCAGTTGGTTAAGGGAGTAGCTGATCTTAATAGGAAGGAAATGGGTAGTCTTAGTCAAATGATCAACAATCACCTAGATAGCATTCTAACCATGCAATGCTGACAGCAGTCCTAAAACAAAATCCATGGATACATGATCCCATTTCCACTATAGGACAAAAAGTGGGTACAACTAATCTGCCAGCCTCTGATGTTCAGCTTTTACTTGCTGGCACGTCAAACACTGTGCTATATATTCAGCGATCTCTTTCTTCTTCCCGCTCCACCAATAAAACTCTCGTAGATCCCTATACATTTTCGTACTGTCGGGATGAACTGTGTACAATGATCTGTGAGCCTCTTCTAGAATGGTATTCCTAATATCAGCATCAGCAAGAACACGCGGAACCATAGAGCTCCGCCATTTGTAATACAAAATTCCTCTTCCTGACCACTCTGTACTTGGAGCATTACCTCTGCTAATTCTAGATCATCTTTCTAATCAGTTTTAATCCTTTCCTACAGAGTAGACTGCACCACAAAAATGGAAATACTTACCTGAGGATCATTCTCGATCAACTCTATACCGAGTCTCTCCAAATCTATAATAATCGAATATTGAATCTTCATAGCTGCCAATGTTGTTCCCACAGACTTCCTGCTCAGTGCATCAGTTACCACATTTGCTTTTCCTGGGTGAAACTGATAAGACAACGAAATCTTTAATTAGCTCCAACCACCTTCTCTGTCTCATATTCAATTCATTTTGAGTGAAAAAGTACTTTAAACTCTTATGGTCGAAGAAAATTTCACATTGCTCGTCGTACAGATGATGCCTCCAAATCTTTGATGCATGTACCACTGCAGTCAATTCAAGATCATGGGTAGAGTAATTCTTTTCATATTCTTTCAACTACCTGGAAGCGTACGCTACCACTCTACCGTGTTGCATTAATACATAGCCAAGTCTCTTCAAGGATGCATCATTGTAGACAATATAACCCTCAGCTCCTGATGGGATAATCAACACTGGTGCCGTGACAAGCCTCTGCTTCAATTCCTAAATGCTCTGCTCACAGCTGTCATCCCATTCAAATATGATGTTCTTCCTAGTCAGTCGTGTCAAAGGCCCGGATAAAGCGGAGAATCCCAATCTTACTGGGATCCATAGAAATTCCATCCCCTGAGATAACATGCCCCAAAAACACAACCTTCTCAAGCCAAAATTCACATTTACTGAACTTAGCGTACAAATTCTTTTCCTCAAGTGTCTGTAAAATCTACCTCAAATGCATTTCATTCACCTCATAACTCCTTGAATAGACCAGTATATTATCAATAAAGACAACAACAAATTGGTCTAAATATTGGTGGAAGATCCTATTCATAAAATCCATAAATATTGCAGGAGCATTCGTCAGACCAAAAGGTATATAAGAAACTCATAATGCCCATACCTGGTCCTAAAGGCCATTTTCGATACATCTTCTGCCCTTACCTTCACTTGATGATAGCCTGATCTAAGGTCAATTTTAGAACACACCCGTGTACCCTAGAACTGGTCAAATAAATCATCTATACGGGGTAGAGGATACTTATTCTTGATTGTCACTTTATTAATTTCCCTATAATCTATACACATCCTCATGGACCTCTCTTTCCTCTTCACAAATAATACTGGAGCTCCCCACGGAGATACACTAGGTCATATAAAACCCTTATCAAGTAAATCCTGCAATTGATTTTTTAATTCTGCCAACTTTGTTAGCGCCATTCGGTAAGGTGCTTTAGAGATCGGCGCTGTACCTGGAAGCAGATCAACTGAAAAATCTACCTCACGATCAGGTAGCAAACCTAGTAATTCATTTGGAAACACATCTATAAATTCTTTTACTACTGGCGTACTAGCGAGCTTCAATTCATTCCCTGATCTTTCCTTCACAAAGGCCACAAATCCCTAATAACCATTCAGGAGCAGTCTCCTCGCTTGAACAACTGAAACCATCTGAGGTAGAGATTGCACTCGTGATCCTATAATTCTGGTCTTCTTGAGGGTTTGGATATCACTTCTCTCGAATGACAATCTATACTGGTAAAGATAGCTGTTAGCCAATCTATGCCGAATATGACATCAAACTCATACATGTCCAATACTATCAAATCAGCAGATAAAATTCTCCCTTGAATATCAACTGGACAGCCGCGGAGCACCCTACTACACTTCACTACTGACCCGGTCGGTTTAGTGTCTAATAACTGTGCTTCTGCCCCACATAATTTAATACACCCCAAGGACATAAACGAGTGTGTGACACCTGAATCAAATAATGCAATAACTTTAAACAAAAACATATTAACCATACCCGTCACCACATCACCGGCTGTCTTAGCATCACTCAGCATCAATGCAAAAATCCTGGCTGGAGCCATATTCCTCTGTTGGCCTCCACGTGGCACTTGATAGCCTCCCCGAGCAGGTCTAGGAGTGGGAGCAGCACCAATTTAAGCTTGACAGTCTCTCATCACATGCCCTAATTCCCCATATCGGTAGCAGATATCTCATCCAGCAAGACACTCATCCGGATGTCTCTTCCCATAAGTTGGGCAAGCCGGAAGTGGCTGAATTCCTTGAAAACCACGATTCCCTATCTCTAACCTCCGGTCTCTGTAGTAGCCACCTCTCTTCCACGAACCTTGACTGGACCCCTGCTGGGAACTAGATGGTGTGGATCTCTTCCTCTGTCTCTGCTCCTCAGCGTCCAACCACTCTCCAATTTCTGTCATAGTGGCCCTATCCTCCAACGCAGCAAAACCCTGTAACTTCAGTATTGACACTTACTTATATATTTCCCTCCTCAGACCTCTTTCAAACTGTCTTACCTTTTTCGCCTCATCTGGAATAATGTACGAGGCGAAGCGAGATATTCAATGAACCTCGCCGCGTACTGTTGCACCGTCTGCTGTCCCTACTTCAGATTCAGGAACTCCTCAATCTTAGCTTCCCTGAACGAGGCTGGAAAATACCTATCTAAGAATATCTCCTTGAATCGCTCATATGTCATCTCCATAGGTACTGTCCTCTACTGCTCTAGGAGTTTCACTGTCGTCCACCATCTCTCGGCCTCTCCAGTTAGTTTATATGTAGCAAACAACACCCTCTGCTCCTCAGTACACTGCAGTACTACAAATACTTTTTCGATCTCCTGCCCCTAGTTTTCAGTGACTACAAGGTCAGTTCCTCCTAGGAAATCCAGAGGATTCATCTTAATGAACTTCTCAATCGAGCTGCCATGGCCTGCAAATGAACCACCCAGCTCTCTAGAATGCCTGACAATTTTAGCCATGACTTGCTGTGCCACGCTGCGCAATATTACATCTGAATCACCACCCGTAGCGCCTAAGGGCATAGCTCCCTCGTTCCCACTAGCATGGGTGCTACTACCACCAGGGTCCATCCTGAAAAACAATAAACTTAACATAGAACCCTATCACCAACACATATCATCCAACTAGTATAATATATCCTTAACTAATTCATCACTCCTAATCTTAATTCAAAGTTCAATCCTGCAACCTAGATACCCAACCTGACAATAGTTTACCATGGCTTTCCTGAAATCGCCACCCTAGGAAAATCACACAAACCATCATGGAAGTCTTGCATCTAGACTACAAAACCAGACCTCAAATTCCCTTATCCTATACTCTGGTATTATTACTGCTGCTTTCTAGAGTTTACAAAACCTAACATCCTAGGCTTTAATACCAAACTGTAATGACCTACTTAACTTCTACACAATAAATCACATATAATATAGTCAACCCAAACCCGTGGGTAACAGGGACACACTTGACATACACAGCGGAAACCTAAGCAGCAATAAAATAAATTACATTCACCAAACCATATAGTGCATAATACCAGAGTTAACTACAATCCACAATGGTACTGTGCTTATATACAATTCCAAAAACATCCAAAAATATATATATCTAGGATCCCACGGCAAAAATCTTCTGATCCTAGTTCAAAACTTACCCTCCTAACGGGGTACAACTAATTCAAAGGCGGCTTCAATCCGTTGGTCTTTCTGAGTTTCCTAAAAATTATTTAAGTTGGGGGTGAGACACCTCTCAGTAAGGGAAAAAAAACTAAATACAGCTATATGGCAACATGAATATTTAATGCTATAGTAGATATATAGTACATTTCATACACTAGAAAACATTGATCATAACATCACTGAGTAAACATATAATTTCATAATTCTAGTAAATCATACTATTCATGAATTGTATGATATAATTAATAATACTGAAATTTACCCAGGATGTATAGCTAGCTGATGTCATGTATTACCCCCCATGACGGGTTGTGCAACCCGAAAGCGGGACCCGACAATGATTGGCCGACCACTGCCTGAGTCAAAAATGTCTGTAAGTACGATGGGCCCACCACACCCTGGTTTGGACTTCCAGGTAGTCATCTACAACTCTATACTAAAAGCCACATCAACTATCCATCTCTCACCCCATCTACTTGCAAGGGTGGTTAGCACAAGTCTAAACTAAAATAATCTGATCTGTATAACTACAGTACCGTGCTCCTAAAACTAAACTAAACTATCATTTGTGTTCTGATAACATATAATACATGATAATATACTGTTTAACGTAAATAGACTGATAGCATTTTCTGTAATAACATAAATAAATGCAGCCTTTCGCTGATTACTTTCATATCTGCGGCCTTGCGCCAAAATCATACATAATACACGGCCTTGCGCCGACTATTTATCACGGCCTTGCATTGAACATTTCATACATATTAATCTGAATAAATATATTATTTATCATGTATTCTACAATCATACTGCACTGCATTATTCCATAATTTATGAAAATCACTAAAATATATTTTATCTGTAAAATTACCTTAACATGATACAATTTACGTAAAATAATATTCATACCACACAATACTGAATAAAACCATACATTCTACTCTGAAATCATATTTTCTGGCATTTTATACTAAAAACATACATTTCAGTGTAACAGTAGCATTTTCCCAAATATGCATTTACTCAAAAATACTCAGATATATTACATGCTTTTTGAACATAAATCTGCTAATAATTTAATAATAATTTTCATGAAAAATTACTTCTTTAGTTTATTCCCTTACCTGACAACTGAAAAACCCCTATGAAATTTAGTCCTGCACTCGCAGGGTTCCCTGTTCAACACGCTGAAATCAACATTTTACAGAACAAAACTTCGGTATTTCTCCATGTACAACATTTTCCTATAACTATGAAAAGCCAAATTCTGAATAAAAAGCCTTACCTTGAGTTTGGGATGAATTCCAAGGTAACCCCACCGACGATCCACTCTAGCAAATTTGTAGAAAACTTTCCCAAGAATGTCATGGTGGCTTCAGATCGGCGAACCAGTGAGAATCTGGCCTGAAATCTTTAAGAAAAGGGAGGAGGGACAAACTAAGGTGAGAGAGAGTGATTTGCGCATGATTTTCGGCCAAAAAAATGAGATTTAGGCCTATTTATACACTGGCTTTCGTCGACGAGCAACGTCACTTCATCGACGAGGTCAAGAAGAGAATTCATCGACGAGTGCTTACCTTTATCAATGAAATTCAGAACTGAGTTATACATCCTCTCGGTATCTTCTCTTCGACGAGACACGTCCCCGTCGATGAGCCCCTTATGCACGCTCGTCGACGAATCCCCTGTGTTCATCGACGAGACCCTGTTTAATTTCCTTCTTTAATTTCTTTTCCCTCTCCTCCTCCTATTATTAAATTACAATAATTGTTCGGGTCTCTACAATAGTATTTTGATGCTTTAACAAAGTACCCCATGTATAAGTTCTTTCTTTTCTTATTTTCAATCCCATTAAAACCTATACCTTCTTTATCTAAGGTCATCTTTTGTGAACCGAATAGCTTGTCAAAGTTTTCTTTACCTCTAGTGAATGTATGGATGATCTTAGACTGATCTTCTATTTTATTTTCTAGATCTTGAATTTTTAAGTTCTCTAGACCTTTGCAAACATTATGAAATTTCATAAATTCTTTAGTCATATTGTTTGCTTTATTTTCAAGATCAAGGATATGAAGATCCTTTTCATTTTCAATTGTAAGTTGGGATCTTACGTCTTTAAGCTCTTTTTGTAGCATAGCATTCTTATTTTCCAAATTCATGTTTTTCAAATCCTTTTCTTTATTAACAAGAATTTGTGATTCAAGTTCTTTCAATGATGCATCGTTCTTTTTTTTCAAAACAGTATAGCATTTAAGAGCTTTAACAAGATACTTATGAGTTTTAATATATTCTAATTTGAGTTCCTCATAAATTGGCCTGCTTTCATGATCAGAACTATCACATGATTCAGAATTAGAAGCATCACAAGATTTATCACATGAATTATTGCATAAATCATTTAAAGAAGTAGAGGGAAAGGAATTTACCTCTTCATCAGTTAAAGCAATAAAGCATTGTTTTTCTCCTTCATGGCCTTTTGAGCTGGAGTCACATGGAGCTATAGATTTTTTATGCATAGATGCTCCATATCTCCTTTCAAGTTCCTCCCATATATTTTTTTAGCACTATGACATGCCATAACTTCACAAAGAATGTTAGAACCAAGGGCATGCACCAAAGTGCTCATGGCATCAAAATTTATTTGCACTAAATACATGTCATCATCATTCAACTCATTTTCTAATTTGGGAATGTCAATACAATCAATGATTTTCATAGGCCCAACGTTCCCACAAGCAATGACTTTCCAAAATTTCGAATTTAAAGCTTTAATAAAAATAGTCATCCTAAATTTCCATTCGGCGAAATTTTCACCGTGGAACACTAGAGGGTTCACAGATAACCTTCCCTCACAAGATGGGGATGCACCAAAATGAGCCATCATGATCTTTTTACAAAATAATGTTTAAGTCCAGTTAACTAGGCTCTGATACCAAATGTTAGTTTTGGTGCAATCCTAAGAGGGGGGGTGAATTGGAGATTTAAAAAATTTCCTCCTAGGTTAAACTAATCTAACAACAGTATAATGCAACATAGGAGCAGTCCAAGTATATATGAAATTGTAGATATGATATATTAAATAATTTTCAGTACATGCACCACAATTTCAGTATTTCTCAACCAGATACAATTTAGTGTCAATTAGAGATGCAGTATATTCAGTAGGGAAATTAAATCAAGCATAAAGCAGAATATAATGCAGGCAATGTAAAAGTGACACTGAATATGATATCGGAGTTCGGTCAATCCTGCCTACGTCCCTGCCTTGGCTCACCAGTACAAGGATTACACTATAAGCTCACTTAACGGGTGAAGCAACACCAAATACAACCAGGTCAATTAGCACAGGGCAGACCTTAACCTTTACAAACAATCCTTCCGGGTTGGATTACCGCCCTCTTAGGCCATGCCTGGAATACAATCAATGAATATGAAATTTTGCGTACAATTTTAAGCGCTTCTATACAAGCATATATGTACTACAATATTGTCAAGATAAATATGCACTCATAGATGATATGAATTTAATGCTCGGGTGGGATCCAATATGTAAACTCTCTAAGATGTGTGAGTGTATGTATATGTGAGAGTTCAACCTTTGATTTAAGATAAATTATTCAATGCATAAATAATCAGAGGAAGTTTAACACAATCCAAATCAAATATCTCAAGGATATTATAAATGTAAAGCACAATAGATACTTTGGATTGAAACTTGTAAAAACAATATCAAAGATTATATGCAAGCTTTCAAGTCTTGCAATTTGAATGTCAATACTAGCAAGTTAAAAAACAAAATCTTCCCAATCAAATATTTATATATGAGATATTATGGGAAAGATTAAACAAGCAAGAATTCTCAAAAATAGATTTTCAAGTATGAATATGTGAGAGTTTCTGCCAAGGAAATGATTTGAAGTGATGCACAATAACTTAATCAAATCTCCCTACACTTTGCAATTGATTTGCAAGTTAGGGGAACAATAAAGAAGAGCTCTCTTTGTTAAAAATGATTTTGCAAATAAGGTGTAAGAGAGTATGAACAATTTTTGCTTGAAAAATAGTGGAGTATGAGCAAATAGAAGTGTAAGAAATTGAGAGAATATTGTGCTAATCTATTGCTAATTAAGGCAAATAAGAAGGTATAAATTCTCCTAAAAAAGTAACCATTGAGACTCAGTAGGGAATATTAAAAATGTTTTAAACCAGTTTAACCCAAATAACCCCGTGTTACCGCAATTAAAATTATTTCAACCCGAGAGTTTCAGGTGCTTGACCCTTGGTTTGGTCGCTCGAATAGACACATGAAGAAAAGTATTTTTTAAACTTTCGGGTGCCTGAGAAAAGGGTCGGTTTGCTAAACCAAGGCTATATTCATTCTATCTGAGCTTCAGTCCCTACCCGGTCTCAAGTTCGATTTACCAAATTCATATATTTGGTCGTTCGAGGGTAAAATGAACTGTAGGTTCAAGCGCCCGGGGATGATGGAAAAGTACATAGTACTGGTTCAGTTGATTGAGGACGCTACGGTCCTTTTGAGTTCAGTCGCCCGAACCTAAGTAAGCATTTTGACTTGTCAGCAGTTCGGTCGCTTGAAGTGTTTTGAACACTATAGCTCGATCGCCTGAAGCGTCACTATTTTTACCCTTTAAATCCAGACTTAAGCCAATTAATTTCCCTGATGATACATGTAATATTAGGGACAAATTTATGTGTATATGTAAGAACCTAAGGTCTTTCTGAGGTCTTTAAGTTAGTCCCAAAAACCTGGCATCAGTTGACTGAGCCCTAAGGTCACTCTATGGTCTTGAGCATTTAGTCCTACCATGCATGTGATATAGTTTATTACAGATCATATTATATTACAAACCAATTTAAAATGAATGCAAATACAATAGAAAATAGGTCTTCATTCTTTTGATTCTTCAGACGCCATAAATAAAGCTTGTTCTTCATAATTTGTATGACTTGCTTGATTTCCTACCAACAGTGCATGCTTAGGCATACCTGTTCAAGAGACTCAGTGCATAGATGAGAAACATTGGTTTTGTCATAATTAAAACAAGATTAGACTCATAGAGTCAACACCCTCTCTTTCTTATTATCTACTATTTTTGATTTATTCCCTTCGACCTCCTTATTCCCTATTTTAATCAAAGTCTGTTCACCTGGCTCCTTTCTCCATCTTTCAACGATATCTATGACTCTTACTACATATTCCATAAGATGCTCTTATGTAATAAGGAACTTTCCTACACTTCTAAGATGACTGGAATAACAAGTTCATTACTATACATTTCCATAACCTATCACTCCACAAAATCTGTTTGACAACCATATCTATAAAACACTAGTAATCAAATGGATGTAGAAGAGTCATGAGTCATGAATAATTGAAGATCAAGGTAATTATTGACTAATTAGGTATTGTTCATTGAAATGTAATGGGGACATTGATATCTTTCTTTCATATAATTGTATTCTTGAATGTTATCTTGATTACATAGACCAATATTGCAATTTCTTATACCTACGTTAGCCTAGAGAGTAAGAAGTATGTAGTAATTAGGCGATCTATATATAACTATGACAAAAAATATCAATGACAACTTCGTCGAAAACTAATAAACATATAATCTTATTACATGGTTTTCTTTGTTGCAGTTTGAGTCAAGATAATGAGGTCAATCCATTGTTGAGAAGCTATCTATAATAGCAACATGCATAACAACTTAAAATTATAAAACATTTAAGTTACGTTTGGTTTGTGGAATTTATATTCTCAGGAAAAGATTAATTTTAGTAGGTTAGTTATAATTAGTTATTTAAAAAATTATGTTTTTATTATAAAACAAATAACAATGTGGAACATTTTATGAGTCCATAATAAAGAATGAAGGAGGAATAACTATTACAAATTTCATCATGGGGATATTTACTCATTTCTTAGTACATGTTAAATGAAATAATTAAGAATATATAAAAATAAACTATTCTCTTAATTCTTAAAATTTAAAATATATTTCATTTTTTTTTTGTTATATAGGAACCCTAGTCATCAATGAGCCTTTTGGACCCTTTGGTGAAACACTAAACCTACAGATCAGCGTCTTTCGCCCCCAGGTCTCGCTGATCAGGGCAAAATCCGAAATGCGGATACGACTTCTGTGCATCAGTTGGATGTTCGGCCAACTCGACTCCCGGGACACATATCTATTATTCTAATGTGTATGGTTGTTCATCGAACCAAATAATCATTTACTTTTTAATTTTCACAAAAAATAATAAATAAATAAATAAATAAATAAAACTAAAATAAACAAATGCATTGCGGTCACAAATTTCTTTGCTTTATGAAAAAAGTAAAAGTCAAAAATACCAAGGAGTCTTTTATCCGTCCCATTTTGAGATATACTTTTGCAGTTGAAATTATTTAAATTTATTAACGAGAAAACACTCCAGTGTGTTGGGGTTTGGGTTTTGGGTTTAGCACTTTCTCCTCGCTTGCTTAGGTTGTAGTTGTGCCCTGCTCACAGCACTTCTCCAGCGCTGAACCGTAGCAGCTTCGGCATCAGCAGGAGAACAAACAGAAAAACAGGGAGGATAAGAAAATGTGGTATCTGTGCGTGTTCTATCATAGGTTGCTGGATTACAGGAGACCCGAAGTGGAATCTCTGGCAGAGCTCTTCGGTGCTTTCGGAGACTCGGCCGAGCAGAAGTCCTTGGAATGGAAGCTTCCACAACATCACCACCCGGACTCTCCTTTCCACTTCGTCAATCTTCCTTCTGAGGATGTTGCTCGAAGAATCGCCAATCGAAGTGAGTATTTCTGCAAATTATACTTCCAACCTTTCTTCATCTTTGTTTATTTGAAAGAAGGGGAAGTACGTCTGATATATCTTGTACTTCCCCATGGTTTTGGCTAATGAGTGAAGAGAAAACTTCCTTTAATTTTTTCTTGGAGCTAATTTTATTTTCCTTAGTAGTCTCGGCATGCACATGGAGAAACCTTGTTGAAAACTTATGCTGAACAGTTTTTTGTGATGACAAATTGCTTACATTTCCTGCATTCTGATGGTTTGGAGCAAATTGTGGATATTCTTGTCAATTAGGCTCACAAGTAACGATATTTACTATTGCTAAGCAACAAAGAGGCAAAATTACTTTAATCCGTGTGACAATACTACATAAAATGGAAATAGGCGTGATTTTAAACGGGAGCAAAAGAGAAGTGGATTGAGACGAAACTGTTTGCTGCTGAATCTTTAGTTAACGTGTCTATACATTCTAATAGTTTTAGCATGGGGCAGTTTGGTAAGTTAGAGAATGGGGCGAACTGATTTTGAAGCTGGTTGAAATTAATAGGCTGATGTGCAATATGTTCGGGAGATTACATGAAGGTTATCCATGTTCAGATTCCAAAATGGGTCCGTGAAAATTCTTGCATTTTTTCATTTAAAATTTAGCAGAATTGTTAGCCTCATAAGGAATTGAATGGAAAACAATGATCAAATTTTCTTCTATTAAGTTTCTTTTAAAATTTTTGTGCAGCTGACCTCAACTAGGCAGGGGGGAAGGCATAGTTGTTAACTTTACGTTGTGATTTATAATTGACAAAATTTTAGCTGTAGTCAACTGACATTAGAGAGACGTGGTTCTTATATGCTTGCCTTGCTGCTTAGTTGCTGTTGTGATGATAAATCTATCACTTAATATTTAGGGGCTAGTGAATTTCATGAAACAAGGTTGATATTCTACATATGATGCTTGAATACCAGAACAGAACTGTTCAGGTTTGGATGGATTGCATTTCCAGCTTGATGACAGGTAGAACATGGAGAGAACAGATTTGGTGCTTGTTGCAGAGTCAGCATCCCTTTTGCAAGGATCAAGGGATCATCAGCAAAGCATAAGATATTTATAAATACCTTGCGACAGTTGAAGTGATGGGAGAGTTTACCATATCTCGTGGCTTGATTTAGCAATGCTGTAAGCGCATACCCATGACAAAGAGATAAGGGGAGATGGGTCCCCTTGTCTCAACCCCTTTTCACCTTTAAAGAAACACATGGTTTGGACAACATTGTTGATGGCTTAATAAATACTTATTGAAGCACGAATTTACAAAAAAAAACAAACAAATGGACACTGTTTTTTCACTAGAACATTGAATTTTCAACCAACAAAACACTGAAAATACTGATTTTTGTCACCTTAAAACACTAAGTTTTAAGCATAAAAGGAAAAGTTATTTTTAGATACTAAAAGCACTAATAAAATAAAAAACAAAGATTTTGGGACATTAAAACCGATCAAACAATAACATGGTTTTTTTTTTTATTTTTCCTTTTTTTGCACTAAGAAAATGATACATTGATATTTTTAAACCATAAATACTTTTTTTTTTTTTGAAATACACTACTACCCCTCATGTTCACACTTGTGGGTCCACAATCAACACTCAAACCCATGCATACATGTGCGCACTCCCCAATCAACACATCTACTTCTATGATAGGACAGACATTCGTACACCGTGTGCTCTTGCAGTTCAAACACAACACACCAGCCCAACTCCCACGCTTGACCATTGCACACACATCTAGTCCACCATGTGCATATCTATGTGTTTCATGCACATATATATGACGGTGTTTTGAGAGAGAGGAGCACACCGAGTTTGAGGGTGAGGGTCAAGGCAATTTGGAGTGAGAGAGAGACAGCCATGCGATAAAGAGGGTGGTTAGAGAACACTAGCAAAAAGGGATAATGGCTTTTCTATAAAATGAATTTAGCTTCTTCACTCTAGGTAAAGTTGGAGGACCTCTTTTTCTTTTTAACTCCCAAGAAGACCTTCATAGCAAGATAACCATTGCTTGGAGATCTAATCATAAGTGTTAAAGGGTTTTCCATTAGAATCAACTAGGGATTTGATTTGGGATCATGCCTTTCTGTAATTTACCATCATGCAGAAAAATTTGTTGTTCTTGTCTCCCAATCTAAGCGAGTCAGGTCTTGCTCTTTGTCTTTAATGCCCTCTTACTTGGCCAAGAAATTATAGACTTTGAGCTTGGAGACTTGGAGTTTACTTCATTTGAATTTTAGGCACCTTTCAGTTGTTTAATTTGGGGGGGATTCCAATTCTTGCTTGGCTTATCCTACTATTAATTGATGAGAAGTGCTTTTTATGGGGGTCTTGGAGCACACCCTAAAGAATCTTTAGTTTGAAGAAAAGAGAATACATTGTAGAGCCAAAAACTTTGATACTCCAAGCATTAGCGACAATGTTGATGAAGTCAGGGTGTTTAGTCTAGCAATTTAGGAACTTGAAGATGTTAGCATTGAACTTGGTAGAAAGTGATTCAGGGTTGAGAGTGATAAATCAAGGGTTGTGGTCAGAGACTCTAGGAGGGAGAAAATAGACTTGCATTGTAGGGAATTGGGCAAGGACTTGAGGAGAGATGAGGGCTTTGTCAAACTTCTTTGCGATAAAACCTTCACTCCTTTTGTTTATCTAGGTAAAGAGAGGTTTAGAGAAGGGGAATTCATCAAGGTCTGTGTCAAAGAGGAAGTTTCTAAAGTCTTCCATTCTATTCTAGTTGAATTGGTAGTTGATGCTCCACTAGAGCTTTCTGAAGCTTCTCTTGTTGTGTTGAAATCACCCAAGACAACTCACTGTTAGTTGTTGTGATGAAATAGATCATTAAGGTGATGGCAATGAAACCATAGATAAAGGAAACTCGACATGAGTTTTGATCCTAGTTGATTTTGACAGAGAGGTGATGGAGGCTTTTGACGATCTTAAAGATATTGATCTTGACTAGGGTGAATCCAACACAAATTCTTCTTGACTTCTCAGTGCAACTGTAATTGTGTAGGGAAGATCCATTCGTTATAAGTTGCCTTGGAAGGGGAAAAGTAAGGTGTACTCCCAAGAAGGGAGGGGGGGGGGGGGTGAATTGAGATTTAAAAAAATTTCTTTACAAACTCTTTTTATAAGTTCCTTTAGTTAACTTTGAACTCCAGCTATCTTTCTTTTCAGCTATCACATAAGAGTTTTGAAGAGTATGAATAATATAGCTTGATTGCTTGATTGTAATTGTTGGTGTATAAAATCTTTAGGTTTCCCATGTATTTATAGATGGAAAAAGCTTCTATTTCGTGTTCCCCAAGTTGTTTTGAGTGTTTCCCAAGTTAGTACAAAATTTGGGGTCTAAGTAATCAAGTTTGGAAACTTTTCTTCGCTATTTAAATTTGACCGTTACGAAGTTCAATTGACTGGACTATCGGGGTCAGTTGCCTGATCTTTAAAAATCCAGCGGAATTTCAAAGTCAGAATGGGGTCAGTCGCCTGGACTCACGGGCTCAGTTGATTGGGCCTATTCCGTGTTCTCAATTTATTTGCATAAAAAGTACAGTTGCCTGACCAGAACAGGTTAGTCGCCTGATCATGCAACAACATATGCTTTTACAATTTTGTTTCCAAAAATTTTTGTTAACTTTTATACTTGCGATATTGCTCTGAGACTTTTGAAGATATTTTTCGTGGTTTTCAAAATTTGGTCTCTAAGTCAATAATTAAACCTAAGAGCTTCAATGCATCCATATCGACAATAAATGAAGTACTTACACAAGACTTCTTATTCTAAGCACTAAGTCTTCATGTTTGTCTTTCTTTGAGTCCATCTTTTCTTCAAGCTTCAATAGACTTTAAGCTTCATCCTTCAAGTTTCAATATACTTTAAGCTTCATCGGATTTTTCTATCTTTGAGTCCAAGTTTTAAATATGCTTTAAGCTTTCATTTGATCATCTGTCTTTGGAGTATAAACTTTCAACAAAGCTTGTGAGCACTTGATCTTGAATTCATTTATTTGATTCCTGAAACATCATCACTTAGCCAAAACACGTTAAGTTCCCTTGGTTTGTTATCATCAAAAGAAGATTCGTAAGCCTTGTTAGGCCAACAGAAGGCATTTGGTTTGCAGTATAAAGAATATTCCCATGGTTTAACATTCTTAGAAATGGAGTGTTTGCCTCGTGGCCCATGGGAATATTTTTGTTTGGTTTGTGTTTTAAGTTTCCCAAGAATTTACACAAGATTCCCATTTTAATGTTTGGTCCAAGATGGAAATTCTAGCAGGCATTTGAAGAAGATGACCATTATACCCTTCATGTGTATAAACAATATACGAAGAATAATTATATTTTCAACACAAAAATCTACTGAGAGTATGTATTTAATTAAATCCATGCCTTAAAAATACAAAAATCATAAATTTAAAAAATTGAACACTTAAATAATTGATTAACCGAAATAATTGAGGGTAATACCTTGTCTAAATAGTAAATATTAACTATTATATTAAATTATTACAACAAATAATAATACTTTATTTTACTAATAATTTATTATTTTAAAATATAATACACTATAATAAGTTGCATTATTGTCAAGCTGTGAACTGAAGGATTCTAAAAAGTTTTAGAACTTCTTGACAAAATAATTTATTATTTTTTTAAAAATAATATACTAGTATACTATAATATAGTGGCATTATTGTCCGACCCATCAAAATAGGGGGGGCAATTAAGTCCAAAAGTTTTCCATTAGAATGGGATTCCCATAAAACTTACTTGTGAGGGAGGGTAGTAGTAGGATGCCCATGTTTCATGGGAATCCTTTCATTCTTAGGAATGTGAACATTCTTGCCACATTAGATTCCCATGTTCAAACAAACGTGGGAATGAGATCTAGAGGTGTCACGGGCTGAATATTTTACACCTTGTGAAGGGATATGTAGTACTAGTTAAAACACTCTTGCCTAAATAGTCAGCTAAAAATTACTATGGTTTACCACAAAAACACTTTCACAACAATTCAATGAAAAGTAAGTGGAAGCAATAAGCAATTCATGAGAGCAAATGGCAAGCAAACGGTAAATATGGAAGTGACGTAACTCACAAACAACACCTCCGTAACCACTGATAAACACCAAAATAAGTGATATTCACTGGTCTTGAGAACGAATTCATTGCTACGGCTGATTGGCAATTACTAGTGATTCCTGCATAAGCAATGTGTGTTTAGCAAGAGAGACAAGTAGGCTATACACGTTGACAGAAGCTAGTGAGTTTTCCAAGACTAATGAACACTCATCCTCCCCTAAAGAGCTTTCTATGGTATTTTTTCTTTAGAACTAGGAAACATCAAAATGTTCGAGGAGTCATACGTCCACTTTACACTACAATTTGCACTTACTCAAAGTATAAAACCTACTTATACACATGATGATAACCCATCCCATGTAGACAAGGCTAGTGGTCATAGGCAAGCATAATGCCCTGAACAAGCTTTGCTTGTGACATTCTCCCCCACTTATGTGGTCGATGTCTTCGTAGATTTTGACAAGTAGTCTTCAACTTTGTGCACGAACCGTTGCACGTCTTCCACTGAAATCCAATTGATTTCTTCATCTCCAAGGCTTTTCCACTTCACTAAGAATTTGTGCTATTTCTTCATTGAGGATGTGAACTCTTTATCTGCAAGGATGACCTCAACTTCCTTTCTATTAGGTTGCGCTATCTTCTGTGGTTATTTGGTTGATTGACTTCTACTTGGAGCTTTAGCATCAGTGTTGAATGACTTGGGGCAGCTGACATGAAACACTAGATCCACTTTCATCCAAGCCAGAGGATTAACCTTGTAAGAGGCCGTCTCGACTTTAGCCAAGATGGGGCTTGGCCCTTTATATTTGTGAAGTAGTCTCCCATCTCAACCCCATGGTGATTGGATTTTTTCAGGATTGAGCTTAACATGCACCAAGTCACCCACGTTAAAGTGTAACAATCTTCTCCCCATATCTGCCCACTTCTTAATCTGCTTGGAAGCTTTTTCCAGGTAAGCTCGGGCAAACTCCGCATTTTTTCTCCATTCTTTGGTGAACATGTATGGTCTTGGACTCTTTCTTCTGTATGACTCGTTCATTATGTGAGGTACCAACGACTGTTGGCTTGTAACAAACTTAAAAGGACTCTTTGTTTTTTGTTGAGCTCTTTTCGATGTTGAAATGGATTGGGTCACATCGAGTAGTTGCACCTAATTCTTTTGATTGGTAGTGACAAAGTGGCACAAGTATTCCTCCAGAAGCCCATTGAATCTCTCCACCTGTCCATCTGTATGCGGGTGGTAACACCAAGAGATATCAAGCTGTGAACCGAAGGATTCTAAAAAGTTTTGTCAAGAAGTTACGAGTGAATCTTGGGTCTCGGTCATTGAAATGTCTAGGGGATCACCCCAATTTTTCACAATATGTTTAAAAAATAATTGTGCAGTTTCCTTTGCTGAATGGTACTCTAGTGTGGGTATGAAAGTACCGTACTTCAAAAACTTGTCTATAACCACAAGTATAGACCCTACATCTCCCACTCTTGGAAGGCTGGTGATGAATTCAAGTGAGACACTCTCCCATGGTCTCGTTAGCACTTGCAGAGTTATTGATAGCTGAGTTATTTGTTTTCACAACAAACTTTGAAGTGATTGATACCTGAGTTATTTGTTTTCACAACAAACTTTGACCCAAGTAGGTAATGTCACTACACGTGGAGACAATGTGTCACTAATACCATCTCCTTCTTTTAAGCTGTGTACCTCCATTCAGCTTCACTTAGCTTATAGCTCTCATATGCAATAAGATGCCCATGCTGTAACAAGACTCCACTAAGGGAATAGTTTGATGCATCTATCTGTACCTCAAAGGGTTTCATGATGTCCGGAAGGGCAAGTGCTGGATCTCGCATCATGGTTTCCTTCAAGTTGTCAAAGGCTCCCTCCGTCCAGGTCCTCCTACACTCCAACAATTCTATTAATGGTGCAACTCTCCTCAAGTACCCTTCCATGAAAATTTTGTAATAGTTGGTGAGTCCAAGAAAGGAACACAACTCTTTCATTGTCGTTGGGATCTTATAGTGTTGAATAGCTCTCACCTTCTCCATATCCATCCATATATGACCTTGTTCAATCACATGACCAAGGAATTTGATGCTCTGCTGAGCGAAATTCTCTCTCTTTACTAAAGACTATTCTCCTTTCGCTTGTTGAACACCTTTCGTAGATGTTGTTTATGTTTCTTTAGAGTGGAACTATAGGCAACAATGTCATCTAGGTATACCACGACAAGCTTGGCGAGGTACTCATGAAATACTTGATTCATCCAAGTGCAAAATGTTGCTGGTGCATTTTTTCAATTTGAAGGGCATCACCAAGAATTCATATGCCCAATACCGTGTCACACAAGTTGTCTTCGGCACATCACTGTTTGTGATCCTTACCTGATGGTAGCCTGACCGCAAGTCAAGTTTGGTGAAGTACTTTGCATGACTTAGCTGATCAAACAAATCAGCAATTAGTGGAATAGGGTACTTGTTGCACACAATCACCTTGTTAAGCACTTTGTAGTCCACACACATCCGCATGATCCTATCATGTTTCCTCTAAAACAACACCAATATTCTGAGCAGTGCTTCAAAAGGACATGTATAGCTTGCTTTTAAGAATTCATCAAGCCGTTTTTCAATTTTGCTAACTTTGTAGGTGCCATCTGATATGACCCTTTAGTAGGTGATTTCATTCCTGGTAACAACTCGATTTAATGCTCCAGACCATGTCATGGAGGCAAGTTGTGGGGTAGCTTGTTCGGCATCACAACTTTATACTCATCCAACATAACTTGGATGACAGTAAGCACCTGCCCTTGGCCTACTTCATCTACCACCAGCATGACTAAATAAGTTTGCTCACCCCTCTTCAATCCTTTATTGAGTTGCATGGCAAAATGGAACTTCTCATCGTCTCCTTTCTTTGCTTGCACCATGCAAGGGTGGTCTCTCATTAGACAAAGGGAACTAGAAAAGGCCATTGGTGCCACCTTAGTCTCCCTAAAAAATTCCATTCCAAGAATCACTTGGAAATCATCCAATGGTACAACTGTGAAATTCGCATGTCCCGTCCACTGTCCAAGCTTTATTGTAACTTGCTTGGCTGTTCCTAGAGTAGGCTGAGCTCTGGAGTTAAGTGCTTTCATGCATCCTGAGTCCTTTTCTAAGTTTAAGTTGAGTCCTTGCGTTTCTACTTGTGAAACAAAATTATGGGTACCCTCGGTATCAACCATAGCATGGGTGCTATTTGCATTGATCTAGAAACAGTTTTCTCCAGTTCTGGCTATTTGCATTGTTAGATTTATCAGTCTCATTCACTAACAATCCTTCTAGCTTCAGATTCTGGTCTGCCTTTGTAATAGCCATTAGGTCATTGAAGCCAGTACCAGTAAAAGTCTTCATTTCATTTCCAGAGGTTTTCAATGGGAATTCCATGATTCCATTGAAGTGATCAGAGACACAACAGTGGGAGATCTTTACGAGGTTGGATTTCTGGGGAGTAAAGTCGAGGGATTCAGCTGATGGTGCATGTTTGATCAAGTTTGTGACATTCACTGTGAGGATGAAACTTGCTTTCCCAACTAGAAGTTGAACATGTGATATTTATTTTTGATGAGGCTTCTTTCTTTCAAGAACTTTATTCTCTTTCTTTTGGCTGTGATATATATAGCTGAAAAAATTTCCTCCTATTCACTGATACTAGTCTCTTTAACGCAGAACTATCAAACTGAGTTTGATTAGAGTAAGATAAATTATATAGATGGATGCATGTATCTATGTATGGATAATAGTTTACGAGAGAGTAATTATGGCAAGGAAAATAGAACAAGAAGATCGAGCGAGATTTATCTCTGATACCAAACTGATGCTGCACAAGACAGAGTAATTGTGGAGAGATGGGAATGAGAGGACGAAGGAAGGGAGGGAAATATGAGGCAAAAGGGAGAAGAGAGAAGGGGATACAATAGAAGGATAATTCCCCTATTGAAACTCAAGCACTCAAATGCAAATCATAAATTTGATCCCTTTAAAACAGTACAGATTTTAGGGCCTTCTATATAGACTAGCTGTGCTTGAAAAAGAAGCAAACAAATAATAAAAACCCTGATTTTGCTGAAATACTAGTTTCCTAATCAAGAACTTAAGAAATTTTCTCAACATATGGTCCTTAAAGTATGGCCCTAAATTTCCCCAGAAATTAGAAAAATCTCAAAAATAAATAAAGTTCCAACCATTCCCTATAAAAATCAAATAACTCTCACAATCTCTAAACTTGTCTTCTTGCCCATCTCATGGTTTCCATCACTTCAGAATGTGCTTTGCTTTCCACTAGGAGGAATAATGTTAGTCCTGTTATGGTGTTTATGCATTATTTGTTACAATGCATCAGTAGAATGAAAGGATTAAGTTATTCCCCTTCGTAATTTAAAATTTTAAAGGCATAATATTTGTTGTGCTTGAAAATTGTTGATCCTTTTATTATTCTTGTATGGGTTCAGTGAGATGTTTTGAGGTTTCCATAATGAATTCATTGGTAGAGGACTCTGAAATTATATGGCAAATTACTCATAAAAATGAATGCATCCTATAGTTTTTTGATCATTTGTGTAATATCCTTCTCGCAGAAGTTTGTCTTCCCATTGTACAATATGCTGTGTCTTGCTTTAATTTGATCTCGTTAGTCTCCAGTGTCAGTTAAATTTTCTTTTGCTAATCAAAAACACCCATTGCAATGAGCTCCCAAACCATAGAGTTCATACGTTTGTCATGCAGATTGTTATGCTTTTGAGTGGCTGTACTTTTGTTTAAACAGTAGGCACTTTTGTTTAAACAATATGACTTGACTTAAAAATTTTGCAAATAAATAATAAAAAAAATGAAAAGCCTTCTTTACTTGAAAAATTGCAGGCATTCTTGTGAAAGGAATATATGAACTTTGGGGAGAAGGAAGTAGCTATGAGGAATTAGAAGAGAGTATAAGATGTTATCCTGAAGAGCAGAAGTTGCCATACTTGACTCCTGAAAGTACCTTTAAAATTACTGTTGACAGCTTTGGGAAGGTTATTAGCTTTCAGGAGCAAAATGATCGCATTCAAGGCCTCTCTTACATCCCATTTAAGGTTTTGGTCGTTTTATAATTCGTGTGTGATGAGATTTATTTTTAATTTTTTTTTTGTGGGGGGGGTTTATCTTGAGATTTTAGCATCACATATTATATTTTCCAGTCTCCTCTATGATGACATTGTACTTGAAGTGACTCTAAAAGTGAAGTGTGCTGAAAAATTTCTAGTTCTATTTTTTGTTTGACCTTTGCAGCCTCAATCTTGTTCTGCTTGGATGCTTGCATATAGAAGCAGCCATGGGAAACATTGAATCCTATCTTCAAATACAATTTTTGATATTTGTTGGTTCTATACCCACTTAATTAGGTAGAAGCTATTAGAAAATTTGGGATATTGTATCTGATGACTGGAGGATTTGTAGCTTAGTGGTCTATCCACTTCCCCATATGGGCTCAAGGAATCTTGTCATCAGTTCTGATAATTCATTATGAGTGTGTATCAGAAGCTAAGTCTTTAGGGTAGACCTATGCCATTATAATTGGACATAATTTGAAATTTAGTGCGTTACAGACGAGGAACTATGAAATTTTAATTGTATTTTAGAGGATCCACCAACTCACAAATTTAATGACCATTATGATACTGCTATTGGCCATCATGCTGTCAGCCAGTAGCCACTACCATTGGCGGGCTGGCTGTGGATACATGAAATTGGTATTTAATCCTGTTTCCCATTTCTTTTGCAATTCCTTTTTTATTTTTTTAGCATTCCAGACCGATTTGGTGACTTGGGGAGAAACTAAAACTGGAGTTCAAAGTAAACAAGTGTCCGCACGTCACTTTGGGTCAATTTAAGCCAAAAAATACATGCAATTTGATTAAATAAGAAAACAGATCTTCATCGATCCTAATCTCCTTGCCTGATCCCAAACCTGCTTGATTCAAGTGAATGAATCTGGGGGCATTATATATAAGAAACATAAGGGCACCACATGGTAGCCCCAAAAGGAAGCAATACTTCGAGTTTGGTTGGGGCTAGGTAGTGTCTAACAACCCTTCTTTGAGGGTGAAGTAGTTCTGATCATCTGGTGTTTCAGTTTGGGAACCTTGTCTTTCGACATAGATTCCAACAAAGTGGCTGGGGGGGGGGGGTGGTGGGGGGCGACTGGGGGTTGGAGTTGTGTGTGTGAAATCTGATCCTTGTTTGTTCTAACATATATTTGCCTCTTTATTCCATGGACTTGTTACAAACTTGGGATGTTAATACTTTTGGAAAGATTTGTGGAAAGGTGAAGATTGAATTTTTGTGAAGCTTTTCCTCATCTTTATTACGTCTTTACTTTTCATGATGCTTCTTTGCTTCACTTCTATCTTCAAATGGCAATGCTACTCATGCAAGTCCTTGGAAGTTTGTTTCACAGGTACCTTGTCTTTTTTTATTTTTATTTTATTTTTATTTTTTTGTTTTCCATTTACTCATTTCAAAGTGGGGATTGGGGAAAAAATTGGCTTATGGGAGGATATTTGGTTTGGTTAGTCTTTGTTGGAGCTGTTGGTGCCGCACTTGTTTAGACTTTTCTCTATTCGCGAGGCACCAATTTAAGCTTTTTATTTCAATGAAGGGCACTCTTTTTCTTGAGATTTCCATTTTTTTAGGAGTCTCAATGAGAGGTTGATGAGCTAACTCGTTTGCTGAGTGTGTTGGATTCTATTTTGCCAACTTTGCGGGAGGATACAAGGCTTTGGTTTGAGGACATTTTGAGGTCCTTCTCTTCAAGTCTTTTTTCTCAAATTATACAAAATCCACAAACCGTAGTCCTTTCTTGTTAAATAAAGTCGTTTGGAAAGCAAAGGTTCCATTTAAAGTCCAGGCTTTCGTTTGGACTCTCATACTCAATGAGATTAATATGAATGATGTATTACAGATCCGGAAACCCTACAAAGCTCTTAGTGCAGATATTTGTATGCTGTGCAGTGGTTCAAATGAGAGTTCTAGCCATCTATTTCTTCATTGCAAGGCATTGGGACATGTGGAACAATCTGATTTCATTTTTTGGGGGAGAGTGGTTGGCTCTGGAATCTATATTTGACTTTTTAAAGGTAATGTTTTGGGGCTTTGGGAAGAATAAAACAGGGAGGAATTTTTGGGTCTGCACGGTTTTTTCATTGCTGTGGGTGATGTGGATTGAAAAGAATGCCAGAATTTTCAGAGATAAGAAGATCCCTCCTTTGGGAGAAAGTCATTTTTTATGCTTCCTTTTGGGCACATTCTTTTGGGATTTTTGAGGGTTTATCACTGTTTGATGTCCAAAGAGTCTAAAGGCAGCTTTAATGTAATTGCGTTTCTTTGTTAGTTCTCTATTTTACCAAGAGGATTTCTTATCCTCCATTCTTTGTAATTGTTGAGATTTTGATTAAATGAATGACCTAACTTGAAGATAGGTTTCTCCCTCTAAATCAAATACATTCTAGTGACCATAATACCCTTACTTTCTCTCACTAATTAACATACTAACACACTTAATAATAATACTAAAAGACTAAAATAACCTTTAACACTCCCCTTCAAGCTGGAGCATAAATATCATATGCTCCTAGCTTATTACAAATAAATTTAACACGAACACCCCCCAAAGCTTAAGTAAACAAATCGGCAAGCCGCATATTGAATTTCATATAAGTGGTAGTAATGAGCTTTTGCACAAGTTTCTCTTGAACAAAATGACAATCAACTTCAATGTGTTTTGTTCACTCATGGAAGACCAGTTTGGAGGCAATATGAAGAGTGGCTTGATTATCACGCATCAACTCCATAGGCTGAGAATGTGGAAAACTCAATTCTTCCAACGTGTTCTTCAACCAAATTAGTTCACGAGTAGTGTGAGCCATAGCTTTATACTCTGATTTAGCACTTGACCTAGCTACCACAATTTGTTTCTTACTCTTCTAAGAAACCAAATTACCACCAACCTAGATATAGTACTTGGTTGTGGATCTTCTGTCAGAAGGTGACCCACCTAAAGCTGCATCTGTATATCCCTAAATATAAGTGTGAGCCAGATCTTGATATAAAAGGACCTCTCCTGGGCGCACCTTTAAGATATATTAAGATGCGAATTATTGTGTCCTAGTGACTTGTCCTCGGAGAATCCATAAGTTGACTCACAACACTGGTTGCAAAAGGAATGTCCAAATGAGTGACTATGAGATAATTCAACTTTCCAACAAGTCTCTAGTATCGTCCAAGATTAGGCAACAAATCACCCATATTCGACACTAACTTGCTGTTAGGATCCATGAGTGTATCAATAGGTTTGGATCCCAATAATCCAATTCCATCCAACATCAAGAATATACTTCCTCTGCGACAAAACAATTCCCATATGAGACTTAGATACTTCTATACCCCAGAAGTATTACAACGGTCGCAAATATTTGGTTTGAAACTTTGTTTGTAGAAAGAGTTTGAGACTTTGAATATCTTTATCATCATCAGCTGTTATAACAATATCATCCATATACACAATGAGAAGGATCCTATGTGATGAAGTATGACAATAAAACACAAAGTGATCCATTGTACATCATCGAAGACCAAAATCAAATGCTATAGCACTAAATTGACCAAACCATGCTTTGGGAGATGATTTTAAACCATATAATGCCTTTTTGAGCTAACACACTAAGCCTAACTCCCCCTAAGTAACAAACCCAGGTGGTTGCTCCATATAGACCTCCTCCTCAAGATCACCATATAAGAAGACATTCTTCACATCTAATTGATGCAGAGACCCGTGACAAGTGGTATTCAAGGATATGAATGGACATACTGATGTAAGTTTGGCCATGGGAGAAAAAGTGTTAGAATAGTCCAAACAATGCACCTGAGTATGCCCCTTAGCAAAAAAAATTGGCTTCAGATGAGCTATAGAACCATCATGGTTGACTTTCACAGTGTATACCCAACGACAACTAACCACAAACTTGTTAGGAGAAAGAGAACCAAGTCCCAAGTACCATTGTCCTGTAAAGCATTCATCTCTTCAACCGTGGCATTCCTCCACCCAGAGTGAGCTAAGGCTTCTAAAATAGATTTAGGAAGGGCAGCAGAAGATAGAGTAGTAACAAAACAATAATAGAAGGGTGATAAGAAGTCATAGCAAACATAGTTGGAAATGGGATGTTGGGTACATGTGCATTTATCTTTCTGGGCAACGATGGGAGGATCAACATCATGGGAAGTATGATCATTAGACTAGGAAACCAAAGGCATGGTAGTCGAAGCTAGAGGGGACTCTCTTCCTTGGGGCTACCGTCGTGAATACACCTGCAAATTAGGAGGATCGATATGATGAGAAGGACTCAAACTACATGGAGACATAGGTGATTGATTGGGCAAGGACAACAAACTAGAATATGGAAGATTAAGCAAAGCAAAAGACTCATTGAGATTAGAAGCACTCAAGGACTAGATGTAGTAAGGTGTAGACTCAAAGAACGTAACATCTACAGTAACAAAGAAGCCATGCAATATAGGACTATAACAACGATATCCCTTTTGTGTATATGAGTAGCTCAGGAAGACACATTTTATAGCACAAGGATCCAACTTTTCCACCCTAGGAGTTAATTGATGAACAAAGGACACACACCAGAATGTACAAGGAGGTAGAGAGAATAAAGGTGAATTAGGAAAGAGAATGGAGTAAGGGGTTTTACCACTAAGAATAGAGGATGTCATCTTATTGATCAGATAGCAAGCAGTAAATACAACATCACTCCAAAACACTTTAGATACATGCATTTGATAAAGTAGGGTGGGAGGGATTTTAAGGATATGTTTATTTTTCCTCTTTGCAACCTCATTTTGTTGAGGAGTGTGAGCACATGATGATTAATGAACAATAATACCAAATTAAGTCATATAAGTAGTGAATTGTGTACTAAAATAATCTTTATCATTATCATTTTGATGTATTCGAATTGGCAAACCAAATTGAGTATTTATTTAAAAACAGAAGGCACAAAACATATGAAATAACTTAGAACGATCTTTTATTAAATATAGCAAAGTCATCCTTGAATAATCATTCACAAAGGTTACAAAGTACCAGAAAGCCAACTTGGACACAACTCTACTAGGACCCCAAATATCAGAATGGACTAACATGAAAGGGCTTGCAGCCTGTTTATTGACTCTTGAAGCAAAAGGGACATGATGATGTTTTCCCAACTTACAAGACTCACCATCAAGACTAGACACACAACTCAAATAAGGAACTAGATGTTTCAACTTTTTTAATGAAGGATGACCAAGATGACAATGAATTTGGAGAGGTGTGGTAGTAGTAGTGTAGGTGGTAGAAGGAGATAGCAACTCAAAGTGATAAAGTTCGCTTGCTTCATGCCCTCTGCTAATTGTCTTCCTCGTCTTCAAATTCTAAATATTCGTAGAATCAGGGAAGAATGCTATTAAACAATTCATGGATTTAGTAATCTTGCTAACGGATATTAGATTGAGAGGAAACTAGGGAATATACCTAACTGAAGGAAGAGAAATAAAAGAAGTGGGATTTATAATCCCAATTCCCTTGACGACAGTGGTGGATACATCAACACAAAGCAGATTTGTAGGATGTTGAAAGAGTAGGGAAGAAATTAGGCTTATACTTGAGATATGTTCAGTGGCACCGGAGTCTATAACCCAAGGACTTGGACTAGAAGTACTGGATGACAAACATGCTGTGGGATTGCCTATTTTGGCAAGAAATGCAATGAGAATATAAGCTTGTTGTGATGCTTGATACTGTTGGAACTTGGAATATTCTTCCTCTGACATAGATATTGTATGTTACGCCCCAATTGGCCCCCAAGCCGTGGAGTCCGTGGTGGCAGCATTGGCTGCTCGGTGGTGGTTGCATTGGCAACGCGTGAAGGTCTATCGTGTAGATCCCAACACTGCTGAATAGTATGATTACCTTGTCCAAAATGAGTGCACTTGTGAGGAATGCCTCTACCTTGTCCATCTCTACCACCATGGCCACTCGAACCACCTTGATAACTTATGCTGTTGTTTGGTAGAGAACTAGAATCATTTTGTGTGGCAAAGGCTGTCCTCTTAGAGCCAAATGCAAGAGCAGGAAGAATGTGTGCTAAAAGAAGCACGAAGGGCGCGAGAATAAACTTTAGCAAATGATGGTAACTTTGCACTACTAAGTATCTGGGATAGATCGCCTCAAAATCGAGTCTCAAGCCTGCTAGAACTTGAAGATTTGTCATCTACTCCCTTTGCTTCTGCATCTCACTAACTTCAGTGGTTATTGGTTGCACGATGTTAAGCTCCTCATGAATATGTTTCAACTCTCCAAAATAATCTGCAATGCTCCTATCTCCTTGTCGTAACTGAAAGTACTCTTAGGATAGATCATACATACATGTGATGTTGCTGGAGTCTAGAAGCTTGACATAACCCAAATCTCCTTGCATGTATCTAGATGCATGCACATACGTGCAATTTGGGGCTCCATCGAATTTTGCTAGAGGGAAACAATCAAGGCATCTTCAAGAATCCACACTTTTTTCTCTTCTCAATAGAAGGATCAGATTGGAGCAAGTGGTCAGATTTTCCTAATCCTACTAAATAAACTTGAACAACCTTAGACCATTTAACATAATTCTTTCCATCCAGCTTTTGAGTTGTTATTTGTGGCAGTGATGAAGGAAACGTGTTTTTGGGATATGTAGGCTCCATCCCAACACTCACAAACTAGAACCCACACCAATGTCAAACAAGGAGAATAATCAAAACTAATTGGGACAACCGCAAACGATGTGAAGCACTAAAACAACCACGGATGAGGTGAACCACTTACCAACTGATATAGCACTCCCACAACCTCACAACTCAACTTATGAACACCGTCACTACTCTAAGAACTCACAAAAGAGCCTTTACAAACATTGAACAACAATTGAAAGATTACCATGAGTACATGGTCAAAAAAGGTTAGATCTTTGAGCAGAAAACATGTCGAACAACTTGATAATATGGTCTAGGGAAGGAATTAGAACATTGTGGAGGAAAAAATCAGAAAAAGGTGGCCGACATCTCTCTCATGTGCCAACGCGTGGGGTTGCGACTGCCAACAGTTTGTCGGCACATGGGGCACTTCCCGGTGATGGGGTTCTATAGGGGTAGGTTTCAAAAAGGGTTCTGTTTTTGGCTATTTGGTTGGTTTTGTGAAATAATGTACGGTGGAGGTGGATTTGAGGAGGGAAACGATTAGAAGGTGTTTTCCAGTGACGGGCTGAGTGTAATGGGGTTTAGGTTGGATCATATGTTGATACCATCTTTAGATTTTGTTTAAATGAATGGCCAAAATTGAAGATAGGTCTCTCCCTCTATTTATGATACATATCGAATGCATACTAGTGACCATAATACTCTTATTAACTCTCACTAATTAACATACTAATACACTTTATAATAATACTAAAAAGACTAAAAGAACCTTTAGAAATAATTATTCTTTTCATTAATAGATCCTTTTTTGTTATAAAAAAAAACGATATATTTGGTTCTACTTCTTGAGATCTTCACTTCTTATGTCTTCTTAATAATAGAGAAGTGGATAATTTTAGTTGTTCGAGTGGTATCCTTGATTTGCATTGGACTTTGTTGCCTATACAGTTTTGCTAATTTCTCGTCACTTTTCTATGTGCATTTTGTAGACATTTTACTTGGACATCGTTGAATGCTTCCTTGTGTCCTCCCTTCCCATCTCTCTGGGAAAATTTATTTGGATGGCTAATGTTCCTTTCAAAGTTTAGCGTTTATATATATGCATGGTTCTTAATTAGATGAGCACTAATTGATGTTTATTGGTAAGGAGGCCTCATAAGGTCTTATCTCTTTAAATGTGCATTAAGTAGAGTAATGAGGTTATTGCTCGCTATTTTTGCATGGCTCCTGCACGATAACCTGGTGGACTTGCCTAGGCACGATGGAGAAGTTGTTCATTGTGCAACATTTGGGTTTTGCACGAAGACGGGAGCAAAATATTCTGTGCTATTGTGCTTTGTTTGCTATAGTCATTTGAATCACTAGAATAATTTGAATAAGCTTTTCCTCCACTCGTTTGGAATTTTCTTAGTTTTTATAATTGTGTTGTGGGACCTCAATCATTAATATCCACATCAAACAATATCTTTTACTTATATAGGTCCATGTGCTAATGTGGCATCTTATAGTTGGTGGGTTCCAAGAATTCTATAGGACCCATATCATTGGTACCCACACCAAGTGCTAAGTTGCATCTTACAATTGGCGGGTTCCAAGTGCTAACATGGCATCTTACAATTGGTAGGTTCCAAATCCTACGTGGAGGAACCGTTCCTTGTAAGTGTTTCTCTTAGATAAATTAGTTCACTACATCATATTTTATTACCTAAACATTTCCAAACTTCAATCAGGATGTTATTGGGTCCTATAGCATTTCCATTTTTCATCTTTTTAATGCGAACTAAACTTCATTAACTCTAATTTTGTGAATAAATCTTTCTTGTTGTTGTTCTTCTTCTTCCTTTTTTGTTTTTGCGTTTTCCTCGTTTGCCAATTATAAGTTTAAGCTTCTTACTTGGTTTTCATTAAATAGTTTATTAAAGTAAATTTACCATCTTTCTTTTATTTCTTTTTCTTTAACCAAGACACTATCATTCTCATTTTTTTATACATTTTACGTTACCTAAGTCCTTGCTTTTTTTTTTTTTTTTTACTCTAGCTCTTGCAACTGTAAATATGTCTCTTTCCCCTTTTGTATCTAATCAGCATATAAGTTATTATATGCTCTATGTTTAGTTTCACTAATAGCTTTTCTTTTTCTTTTTTTGCATATATTTTTTTTCTTTCCTCTTTATACTTTTGAAAGTTTTCCATGTTTCTATATTTTTTCCATACCGAATCCTTTTTGTCTTTTCAATTTTTTGGTAATCTTGATCCCACTAGTAACTTTCTCTACTACTCGAGAATCTTCCTTTGGATTCACCTAAAATCACTTTTGCTATCTTTTTTCATAGAGCTAGCTATCCTACTCCAAATAGTGTTTGCATTTATAGCATCCCCTATTGTCCAATTACTGTCTTTGTTAATTTTATCTTTAATTATATTTTCTTCCTTAAGTTCCACCACCTAGTTCCCTTATATTGATTCATGTCTCCCTTTCTCTTCCATTTTCCAACATATATATATATATATATCAAACACTAGGATTCTGTGTTGTGTAGTTAAACTTTCTCCTAGGATAACTTGACAATCCTTATATGATAAATGATCTACCCTCATAGTGAAGAAAAAAATCTATTTGACTTTTATTTTGTCCACTCTTGAAGGTTATTAAGTGTCTTCTCTCTTTGAAGCATGTTAACATTATAATAAGATCATATGACATGGCGAAGTCTAAGACCGTATCACTAAACTCGTTTTATCTCCGTATCCATGTGCTCTATGTATCCTCTCATAACCTTTATTGTCCTTTCCAATGTGTTACTCAAATAAACTCTGTTGAATATTTTCTCAATATTTGATATCTCTTGTATAAAGCTATTCATATATTCCCCAAATTTTGTTTTGAAGTTTTCTTCTAAGCTTATTTAAGTAGCATGAGGAGTGCCATTTATTATCTCTTGACCCAAGACCTTGAATTTTATGATTATATCCTCTACTATTTCACATGTCTTTGTCTACAATAACTTTTACCCCATTCTTATATTTTTTGTTTCCAATGTACCAAAGTTTAAATCCTGATTTTCAATTTCTCTAGCTCACTCTCCTACCTACTTAGTTTCTTGAAGGCAAATTGCATTAATTTTTTAGTAACCTACTTAGTTTGTTGAAGGCAAATTGCATTAATTTTTTAGTTTGTCACCTCTATTGATTGTAAGCAATTCAATTTATTTCCATTTTTAGGAACTTAGTGTCTAGGGTTTCTATTGTTGCGTTGTTTGGTTGATCTTCTTTACTTTTTAAAAGCCTATTCTTGTATGATCGTTTCTTTACATTTTGGAAAATCCTAACAGTGATAAATGAATTTGATGTGGATTCCCTAAAAGAGCACACTAGTGCTCTGCTAGTGGTGAGGGGATTTGGCAGACTATTGAGAGGGTCTTGAGGGGATTCAACATTAAAAGGGTAAATATTTAAAAATTGATGGTGATTAAAAATATACAATAGCCTGCTTGTTTTGGATACATTTGAAATTTGGACTTGATTGCCCTCTTTTAATTTTTCAGTTTATTTTCTTTGTTGAATGTGATTTCTCTGTTAATAACAGTGATTTGAATCAATCCAACGATCAATTCCTTAAAGGAGCACAATAGTGCTCTTTGATGAATTCCTAAAGTGAGATGATCCTCATTGCCTAGCCAAGGAAGGGTCTTAAGGGGATTCTGTAATAAAAAGAAAGATAAAGTGAAACAAAAGACTATTTATTCATTAAAGGATCATCCATGCTTCAAGTTACCCTTCATGAACATTGACGATGGAGGCACTAATACCTTCTCACACTTACCACACTACCTATGATTTTGCAGATCATGATCCTATCACTTTTATAACACTAGGATTAGACTTAGGTTTTCTTAAATGGGTAGTTGACTAGGCGACCTAACAAAACCTAGTTTGAATAAAGGTTAGTGACGACTTCATTAACAAGACATAGACAATGCAGCTTAACGCTCTCTTGCCCCACCTTGAGGCATTGGCCCACCCTCCATACCCCAGCCCCGTACATGTTTACGCAAATAAGAATTTGAGAAAGAGGGTGTGGAACCTCAAGGATATTGAAGATTGTTGAACTCTCTGGAACAGCAGATGGAAATAAGGGAAAGAAAATGAAGACAAAAGAAAAATAGAGAGGAGCAATTCTCTCAAAGTCATAGGGGCGTTTTTTCCTTAAAATGAAACTTAGATTGGAAATAATAGGCTCTAGAACAAGAGTTGCAAAGTAATTGGAAGTGTGATTTTTATAATTTTCTCATATATATATATATATATATATATTATAAGTTATAGTTTTTTAATTCATTTTATTTTATTTTTGTTTACAGGGTCGGGTTAATTTACGAAATCCAGTTCACAAGTTCTGGCTTATGGAGACTGATGACTATGGATCTAATAATGGGCTTCCCCCCATGGTTCAGAGGAGAATCTTTTTTGGTCGAGCGGTTGGTGCTGCTGATAGGAAGCTCTTGCCAACTTATCAGCTGAAAAGCCGCATTTACATTGGTCCAACAGCCATGGATGCAGAAATGGCTTTCTTAATGGCCAACCAAGCATTGGCTGCAGAAGGGAAACTTGTCTATGACCCTTTTGTTGGTACTGGTAGCATTCTTATTGCTGCATCTCATTTTGGAGCAACAACTATGGTTAGCTTTCTATGCAATTCATGTTTACTCTGAATCTTTTTTCATTATTATGATTTATGCACAGAAACACACACAATAGTACTCTGCTAACAGTTGTGTCCACAAATGCGGCAACACTTTTACCCTGAATTTTCTTTTTGTTGTAATCTTTTACACATGCACACAAGGAGATTTGTTCTGCTAACACCTATCAAGTGCGGTGATGTCTTCTCCTATGGGGTTCATACGCTGATACAAAAAAAAGTCCCAATGGGCTGAAAGACCATTATACTCCTAACTTTTTGATCAAATTTGGGCTTGATGTGTCAATGAATGGACCAGGTGCCCGCGCTGAAAATTTGAAGATTAAAAGAAGTTTTTGTAAACTTAGAGGTTGTCCCCATTGAAAATACTATTTTGCCCCCACTCTTAAAAACAAAAAGTAAGAAAAACTTAAAAGTTTTAAGTAAGATAGGGAAATTAATTGTAACAAAAAGTTATGAAGTATTTCTTTTGGCCTTTTTAAGTAAATGGATATTAGTTGAAACAATTATTACTCATGTGAATTGAATGTATGTGCATTTTAGTTTCATGCTTTGAAAAATATAAAAAATTATTACTCGTGAGTTGAATGTATTTCTTTGCTCCACTAATGAAAATTTCTGGATCTGCCACTGAAATAGACCCCTCAATGTGACCAAAATTTTACTTCTATTTTGAGATTTTTTAATATCTTTAAAATATTCTTATTTGATTGCATCAATCAAGACCCATCTGATATGAATGGGATAAAAATTTGATCAGCATGAGATAACTTTCATTCTAATCATCAAGATCTTATGTGGACCCTACAATAAAGTACTCACCAAACCTGGAAGCTCCTTGGCTTTAGCTTTATACTACACACATGCACCCATGCGCTCACACACACATACATATAGATATACACAGATATACATATGCATATATATATATATATATATATATATATATGCAAGGGATGGACTCAGTGGTATGGTATCTTACCACCCTGCATGCATTTGAGCAAGGTTCAAACCTCACCATCCCTCTCCTTGTTTACTTATAACCTCACACATGCACAAGTCTATATATGAATGTAACTATTCATTATACAAATTGTTCAGGGTTCAGATATTGACATTAAAGTTTTGCGTGATGGACGTGGCCCAGACTGTAACGTTTGGAGCAATTTCAAGCAGGTAATTTACTATGTAATGTCAGATTTTGGTCTACATAATGTTTTGCAGAATATATATATATATATAAAACTGATAAGGTGTGGCTCATAACTTTACAATGAATTTCAAGTGTACTGTCCCTTTGGATGAAGCAATAATAAGAAACCAGTGTAGGTGTTATGATTTTTGTTTCTGTAAATGAATGTTTTAAAGGGTGAAGGTGTAGGCGAGACGGTTTAAACCTTAAGAGGCAAGGTTTAAGCTTTAAGGTGCAAGGAAGCCTTTTGAGAATTTTATTTTAGATAAAAATATTTGCATAAAATAGACTTGTTTTTGAAAATAAATAAAAATTAAGAAAATTACAAATAAAATATATTAGAAATCAACTATATTTTGTAAAAACAACTTGTTGGCCATTCAAAAGATTCTAACTTGAATTTATTTAGTAAATCATGCGAAGAGAAATAGCTATAGCATTACAAAATTCAAATTATTTTCAAGATCTTAGATCCTACTCTTAATTATTTTGGTATGGTTGAGGTTCAAAAAATTTTAGAAATAAAATTGTGTTATGACATTCCTTTCATAGAAACATGTTAAACATTTTCTAGACAAATCTAAGTTGAGATTCACACCCATAGAATGTGCATGCCTCAACTAAGATTGCTGTAAATGGCATGCCTTTTGTACAAATGCATGAGCCTATGTGTCTAATGTGTCAAATTTGGGATTCGGTATTTTAGAGTGAGCCTCAAGGCTTTTAGGCATGCCTCATCTTGAGGCAAGGCAATCCTCAATTGAGACCTGTAAAACACAATAAATTGATTTTGTTTTAACTATTTTATTTTTGATGTTTGACTGAATAATTTGGAATTTGAATTTTGTGACTACTTGCTGCAGACATCTGCACAGTTCTGAACTTCATCTTTTCATGCATCTTTTGCAGTATGGCTTACCCATGCCGATTTCTCTGTTACGGGCAGATAATAACCTTCCTCCCTGGCGTCCTGGGTTGAAAGAGGTGAGCTCTTTGGCAGCTGTTGGTTGTTCTTGAACTGGAATTTCTGCTATGCCTAAGATCTCAAAATTTTCATTGATGATGTTACTTATTTTCTTATTTCCTTTGTTGATGATGTTATTCATGCTGTTGCTTAAGCATGACATTATCTACTTGGCCATATACTCTCAATGTTGATTCTGTGTGCTTTGTATAATCAGTATAAAATGTTATTTCATTTGACCATAATTAATTATCTGAAGTTTATAAATTAAATCATAAATACAGTTCAGCATTCCCATGATGATAATATTAGTTGGCTAACTATTATTTTTTATACGGGGTTGATCATCTAATTCTGCTGCCATTTTATCTTTGACAGATGCTATACGAAAATTTAGTTGGTTGCATAGCTTTTTATTTCAACAATATTCATAAAATTTATTTCATAAGCATTTTCTCCTGCACTATTATCTGCTATAGCCTATATCATGGTTGTCATATTCTCAAAATATATTCTTTTTTATGACACACTTTGTGCTTGAGTTGGCTGATGTGTGTTGTATGTTGCAACATGCATACAACAGGAAATATGTTATTGTAAAGTGAACTTTTCAATTTCTCTTTCAATGCCCTGTTCTCATCTCACTTGGATTGTGTTATATCAAGAGTGTGGTTATCCTGTTCAAATGCTTATATTGTAATTTTTCAAAATTTTATCTTGAATATTTTGCAACAAGAAACACAAGTCTGTAAGCTGTAAAGCAATTGTATTTTATATTTAGTGCATAGTCTTTTTAGGTCATATTCAGTATTGATGTTCATATTTGTTGGGAGCCAATTCCCAAATTCAATATATATTTTTTGAAGTTTTTACAATTAATTTACGTTCAATGGTCTGCATTTACTTTTTACAATTATTTTAGGGTTGTTTGTATTCTTCCAACTTTACCAATTTCTATTTTTTGTTTTTGTTTCAAAAAAGATGGCAACAATAAATGAGTTAGAAAAAATGCATTTTTATTTTGAAGAGCGAAATGGCAACATTGCTGTTTTTTGATAGGAAAAGCAACTGGAATTGCCAATCAGGTGAAAATGCATACTCGTGCATTCTCTCATTGTTATTTCTACATGGTTAATCAGTATTGAAACTCAGGAGCAGCCAGTTATTGCAGTTCTTATCTTTCCATTCAGACATTCAGATCTGCAAGCAGTAGCATAGTTGCCTAGGTTGCTGCCCTTCCCCTGGGTGGGTCAGTTGCATCCCAGATAGATGGGAGATAATCCCCAAAGGGGATGATGCAGATTTGTTAATCATTTTCATGTTAAAAAATCGTATTAAAATATTCATGGATTTCAAAAACCATGTGAAAATATCCACTGTTGCAAAAAGCCTGCCAGGGACAGAGTGAAGAGTGCTTCCTGTGGCTGCAAAGCCTGCAACAAGAGAGAGAAAGGGATTCATGCTGCTGCGAAGCCTGCAAGAGAAAGAAGAGGGCTTCCTACTGCTGCAAAGCCTGGGAGGGAGGGAGGGAGGGCGAGAGAGAGAGAGAGAGAGCGCAAATTATTCAAAACATAATGTGATCCGACATAGCTTATTTCATTCAATGTCCATCATCTCAGTATTGCTAATGAACAAATAGATGCCTTACCTACCCTCGCTTGCCTCCCAAACAGCTCCAGGGAGAGAGTGAAGAGTGCTTCCTGTGGCTGCAAGGCCTGCAACAAGAGAGAGAAGGGGATTCATGCTGCTGCGAAGCCTGCAAGAGAAAGAAGAGGGCTTCCTACTGCTGCAAAGCCTGGGAGGGAGGGAGGGAGGGAGGGCGGGAGAGAGAGAGAGAGAGAGAGAGAGAGAGAGAGCAAATTATTCAAAACATAATGCGATCCGACATAGCTTATTTCATTCAATGTCCATCATCTCAGTATTTCTAATGAACAAATATATGCCTTACCTACCCTCGCTTGCCCTCCCAAACACCTCCAGCCCTATATTTCTCTCTCTTACCCACAGCAAGCCTGTTTTGGCCACACACTACATGCAGGAGTCCCCTCTTCTCCCTGCAGTGTACAAAAACACCTACATTATCTTCATTTTCTTTATCATCTTCCTCCTCCCCTAACTTCCATCTCCTCAACCATTGTTGCGTTAAATTCCTGCTCCCATGATGATGTAACAAAATGAATTGTTCCATCAACAACCCAATAAAAAGGCGATAAACAATTCCAGTACTCTTCCATTATGTTTCTTGTTTTTGATTTTTTCTTTTTTATATTTTGGAAAAATTCCAAAATTGTTGGTCATAGCCTCAGTACTTATGGAGAAGTCAGATAATGTCTGCGTCAGATTCACTGGCAAAAATTATGCTGCTTGGGAGTTTCAATTGGAGATCTTTCTCAAGGGTAAAGAGCTGTGGGGACATACAGATGGTAGCAGTAAAGGGGGATCTACTGCGGAAAGGTCTGTGGCCGACAAGGCAGCTTGGGATGCCAATGATAATCAAATCATATCCTGGATTCTTGGTTCTATGGAGCCACTTCTGATTCTTTCTCTGCATCCTAATAGGTCTGCAAAGGCTATATGGAATTATCTCAAGCAAGTCTATAACCAAGAAAACAATGCTAGGCACTTCTAGCTTGAGTTGCCCGGTGCTAACTATACTCAAGGGGATCTATCAGTTCAAGACTACTTTGGTTTTCTGATTTTGTGGAATGATTATTCCGACCTTGTTACAGCTATGGTCCCTGCAGAAGGATTGGAGGCAGGATTGGTGACAGTACAACATGTACACAAAACCAGCCAAAGAGACCAATTTCTAATGAAATTGAGGCTTGACTTTGAATCTATTCGTGCCTCTCTAGTAAATAGAGATCCTGTTCCGACTTTGGAGGCTTGTTTTGGAGAGCTCTTGCGTGAGGAACAATGCCTCAATACTCAGAATATTATGGAGCAGTCTCGTGTTGCTTCTAATGCTGTCTCAGTTGCCTATGTTGCTCATGGCAAGGGGAAGGGGTGTGACATAAGCACCACACAGTGCTATAGTTGCAAGAAATATGGCCATATTGCCCCTAACTGTCCTCAGAAATTTTGTAATTACTGCAAGCAGCCAGGGCACATTATTTAGGACTGTACTATTCATCCTTCACGCTCCAACAAGGTCTATCATGCTATTGTTACTGGTGACTTACAGCCAGCTATGCCTGCTACTACTGCTGCAACTTCTGCTGTTGCTTTACAGCTTCCAACACCTCTTCTAACTCGAGAAACGGTGCAAGAAATGATTGTGAGTGTATTTTCAGCATGGGTCTTCAAGATACTGGTTCTTCATCTCCCTCTTGGATCTTAGACTCGGGTGCTTCATATGACTAATTCTCTCCATGGTTTAAGTAATGTTAGAGATATTGTGGCTCTTCACATATTCAAAAAGCCAATGGTAGTGTTTTACCCATTGTGGCAGTTGGTGATGTATCTTCTTCCTTTTAAGGATGTTTTTGTATCACCTAATCTCTCTATGAATTTAGTTTCTGTTGGCCAGTTTGTGGACCAAAATTATGATGTACATTTTACTCATGGTGGTTGTGTTGTGCAGGATCAAATGTCAGGGCAATTGATAGCTAAAGGCCCTAAGCATGGACATCTCTTTTCTCTACAACTACTTGTTCCACGAAGCTTACCTTCTTTCTCTGTACTGCCTTTACTTTGTAATAAGTCTAGAGTGTCAAATGAAGTCTGGCATAAGCACCTTGGTCATCCTAATTCTAGGGTTGTATCTTATTTGTTGAAATCTGGTCTATTGAATAATGAAGAGCATTCTTCTTCCACTATGTTTCCTGATTGTGCAACTTGTAAACTTGGCAAAAGTAAGTCTTTACCCTTTCCTTCTGAAGGAAGTAGAGCCACCCACAGTTTTGAGATCATTCATAGTGATGTCTGGGGTATTAGTCCTATTATTTCTCATGCCCAATACAAATATTTTGTGACATTTATTGATGACTACATCAGATATACATGGGTGTATTTCTTGCAGCACAAATCAGAAGTTTTTCATATGTTCAAACTGTTCTTAGCTCTTGTTGACACTCAATTTTTAGCAGCTGTAAAAATTCTTCGGTCCGACTCGAGTGGGGAATATGTGTCTCGTGAGTTCCAATCTTTATTGCAATCTAAATGTATTATCTCTCAATGTTTTTTTCCATATACTCCACAACAAAATGGAGTAGCTGAATGAAAGAATCGCCATCTTTTAGATGTTGTCTGGACCATGCTCATTGAGTTCCTCCTACGTTTTGGGTAGAAGCACTTGCCACAACCACCTTTCTTATAAATAGACTTCCTTCCCAAGTTTCGAATTTCAAGTCTCCATATTTCAGGCTTTATCATCACAATCCTACCTATACAAATCTTCACATTTTTGGGTGTGTATGCTTTATGCATCTTACCCCACTAGACAAAAACAAGCTTTTTGCCCAATCCAGACATTGTACCTTCTTGGGATATAGTGTCACGCAAAGGGTTATTTATGCTATGATCCAAACCCTAATCGGGTTCGTGTTTCAAGGAATGTGCTTTTTTTGAAATTCAATGGTCCTTTCCTATGTCTTCCTCACTGGAGTCTTCTGTTGCTTTCTTGCTTTCTTTTGATGACACTTTTAGTGCTCCTAGTATTCATGTTGAAAGGTTCCAGCCAGGCATGTTATTCCAGCAAAGACCTTCAATGCTACCCCCTTCTGCTCCTGTCTTGCCATCTGCTCCTTTGCACTGCTCCTCTAGAGTATCTGCTCCTCCTAACCGTTATGGATTCCCATCATGTATGGCAGGTGCTACTACTTCTGTGTTGTCTGCCACTCTATCTTCTATTGTTATTCCTACTGGTTACTCACAGGCAGTCAAAGGGGAATGCTGGCAGCAGGACATGCAAGAGGAACTATGTGCTCTTGAGGCTATTAAGACTTGGGAAGTGGTGGTTTGTCCTGTAGGTGTGACTCCACTTGAATGTAAATGGGTCTATTCTATTAAGCTTAAGTCTGATGGTAGTTTGGACAGGTATAAAGCCCGCTTAGTAGCTCTTGGAAATAATCAAGAATATGGAATAAATTACGAGGAAATTTTTGCTCTGTTGGCCAAAATGACCACCATTCGCACAATTTTGGCTATTGCCGCTTCTCAAAATTGGGGTTTGCACCAAATCGATGTGAAGAACGCCTTCTTCACGGGGATCTCAAGGAAGATGTTTATATGCGTCCTCCTGCAGGTTTACTTTCCACCCCTACTTTGGCAGCGTGCAAGTTGCGTCGCTCCTTGTATGGTCTCAAACATGCCCCTCGTGCATGGTGTGAGAAATTTACTTCTACCCTACTCAAGTTTGCTTTTCTCAAAAGCAAGTATGATGCATCTTTGTTTCTTTGCAAAAATGAGATTGGTGTTGTCATTCTCTTGGTGTATGTTGACAACATAATCATCACGGGTACTGATTCGGTTCTAATCTCCCAATTAAAGCAGTATTTACAGGACTCTTTTCACATGAAGGATTTGGGATCTCTTATGTATTTTCTTGGTCTAGAAATTACTGCTGGTTCACATGGTATTTTTCTGTCACAACACAAGTATGCCTAGGATTTGATGGCTACTGCTGGTCTCCAGGACTCTACTCGTCTTGATACTCCCTTGGAACTTAATCTCAAGTTGCACAAAGAAGAGAGTGACTTGTTATTTGACCCTGTAGCCTATCGTATGCTGATTGGCAACTTGGTCTATTGTTGTGAAAAAAAACGAATTGCACAGTGGAATATATATATATATATATATATAGGATCAAACACATGCAACACTTAATGATGAAAATATAGAAACAATCCACTGCAAATATATGAAAGCAATAACAACACAATACGCAAGGAATTATGTGGTTCGGCAATGCCTACATCCACGAGAGCAAATGACAACAATTTCACTATCTTCTTATCCAAAAGACATGAAAAATACATCAACCAACTACATATACATTAGACGCAACGTATATATAAAGTTCCCAGAGGGTTTCCCTCCAAACCCCAACCAACTTAACGTCCCTCTTTCAAAATTTGAAATTTGCGCTAGGTTCCTCGAGCCAAACCGTCGACGATTTCAGGCAGAGAATAAAATCTCTCAGGCACTGCTCCAAATTGTCGACGGTTAGAGCCTTATCGTCGACGGTTTTCCTTGCTGCTGCTTGATTTCCTTCATGTTTTCCTTTTGTGCATGCTTTCCACTCAGTATATGAGCCACAAATCACAACAATCTCCACCTTGGTGAACATACGCCCTTTAGGAGAAGCTGAAAACATAAACCCGTTACTCCACCATGACCTTGGGACATTATGGTGGGACCATCTCCCTTTTAGCAACTGGAGACAAACACCAAGTCCAAACAAGGCTTGAACTTGTCCATGGCAGCTTCAGCTTCTGTTAAGAACCTGATTTAGTTGTAGATGTAACAACCTGGGACTGCGCCTTAGGCTTCCAAGAAGTAGGTCTTCCAACTACAGTAAACACCAAACTTGCTGTAAACCTTCTATCATCAATGCCCCCTGCATAGTTTGTATTAATATACCTCACAACTGACGGACCACTCTGTTGCTTGCCGAAACACCCCATTGCACCAGCATAGGGGGCCTTTGACATATCTCGGATGGCGAATATCATCGTCCGTTCTTGGGTACTGAGCGGTAGACAATTTACATTGATTCTTCACAAAACCACCGTGAAATGACAAACAAAATCTTCCTGTAGTTCTATCCACAAAGTCATCCTAAGATAACCCCAATCTCCCTGCAGCTTTGTCCTTGTGAATCTCCGAACCAAGACTCTTCTTGGCTGTACCCAAAACCTTAATGTCAAAACCTTTCAACAGAGTTCCCAACTGATTACCCTCAGTCAAAGCCTTCCTAGCTAATAACATGTTATCCACAAACAACGTAAACATCAGTCCCTTGCATCCTATCACCCTATTCCCCACTTAAAGCTCCACCAACTCCCACATATGATTATTATGCAGTAACTCCATCTCCTCCACCATAACACTTATCCATCTATTTTTCCCTTTACTGTGCACTGCAACTTGAAAAATAATAGGAACCTTGCTGCTGGTAGTAATGAATGCATAAAACCCCAGAACATCAAATTTATACTTGAGTGGTGGCCTAATAGTGCATTTAGACTCGTTGTTTTCTTGCTAGTCTCTCGAGTTAAAACTCCCTGCAATATGAACCATGTCATCTCTGCCCTGAGCCTGTAACTCCACCTGCATCACATGTTCATTGCTGTTGTAATTTTTTGGCATCTGTTTCTCTTCCTTTACTTGAGTACGCTGCACCATGACTTTCTCATCGAAAATCATGTCTCCACTAATAACCCCTTGTTTGTCATTGTATCATTCAACTTGAACCCACTTTTCTTATACTCCAGAAAGATGTACTGTCCAGACATAACATTAAACTTAGATCTCACCTCACTAGAAACGTGTACCTGTGGACATCCAAACACTCTCACACCGAAGTGTTCATCTACCGCAAAACCTGCCCACAAATCTTTTACAACTCTCCCATCTAGTGATACCTTTGGCGATCAGTCAAACGAGAAATGTGCCATACTCACTGATTTCACCAAGAAGTTCCTTACAAGCCTTGTATGCAATCTGCCCTGCTCACAAAACCAACGCACTCAATACCCATGTCTGATTTGAGGATCTCTCTCCTGGTCTAGTTTTTTACATCATCCATAAGCTAAATCTGGCAAATACCTCTGACTTGTATTGCATGAGATACACCAAGACCCTTCATGATAAACCCACGAAATACATGTGTCTAACCCCTAATGCTCATCACCGGTCCCCAAACATCTGAATACATGCAGTCATCCATATGCCCTAACCGCATATGCCACAAAACATCTGACTCAGATTCTACAGTTGCAGCTCCACCTACAACATTGATACCTTGCAGTGCATAAATATTTCCTACTACCTTTTGTCCTTTCATCACCATAAAGTCGCCTTCACATACTTTCATTATTCCACTTTTAGACTTGTAACTATATCCGTTACAATTTAAAGTGGCCAATGAAACTATATTCTTCCGTAGATCTGGTACATGTCTTACATCACATAAGGTTCTCACAACACCAGCATACATTTTGATTTTGACATTTTAATACCAATTATTTTGCATGAAATATCATTTCCCATCAAAATAGGACCAGTATTTTAACTGACCTGTAGGTGTTGAACCATTTTTTATTTGATGTCATGTGATAAGAGCATCTAGAATCTAGGATCTAAGAATCCATGAGGCATTCTGAACCCGATGAAACAAATAGCATATCACCATCACTGCTTTTTGAGTCTCCTTCCACTACATTTGCAGATTGAGACGAACCCTCTTGATTTTTCGCATTCCCTTTCTTCCACTTTAGACATTCTAGTCTTATGTGCCTAATTTTCCTGCACTTAAAAACACTTTATGTCCTTCCCGAACTGCGAACGAGACTTGTTACCACTCAATCCATTCTTGAATTTTCCTCTCCCACGTTTATGGTTACTCTTCACTACAAGCCTTTCACCATGTGAAATTTCATCCCTTGCCATTTTTCTTTGATTAAAACCGAGCAATGCGTTTGTTACCTCTTCCAAATTCAGGCTTTCTCTGCCCCATGTTAGAGTAGTAACCATATTCTCATACATGTGAGACGCAAGTAGGGAATTCAATAGCATCAGCGCCTTGTCTTCCTCCTCGAGCTTCACATCAACACGCATCAAATCGCTTATAATTTGATTGAAAACGTTGATGTGTTGGTTCAAATCCAAACCCTCCACCATCTTAAGCTAATACAATCTTTGCTTAAGAAACAATTTGTTCGATAAAGACTTAAACATATACTGGCTTTCCAGTTTTCTCCAAATTGCTGCCGGAGAATCCTCATCCACGACGTGATACAACACATCATTAGTCGAACAAAGTCAGATGGTTGACACTCCCTTTGCCTCCAATTCATTCCAACTTGCTTCATTCATGCTTTCTGGTTGAATTCCGTATAAGGCCTTCACCATACCTTACTGTACTAACAGATCCTTCACCCTTCTCTTGCCACAAACCGAAATTTCCGGTTCCATTAAACTTGACAACATCAAATTTTGCATATGAAGTTCCAAAGGCCATTACAACAATGTTCTGATACCAATTTGTTGTGAAAAAAAACTAATTGCACACCAATATATATATATATATATGATCAAACACGCAGCACTTAACGATGAAAATACAAAAACAATCCATTGCAAATATGTGAAAGTAATAGAAACACAATATGCAAGGAATTACGTGGTTCAGCAATGCCTACATCCATGGGAGCAAACAGTAACAATTTCACTATCTACTTGTCCAAAGGACATGAAAAATACATCAACGAACTACATATACATCAGACACAACGTATATTTAAAGTTTTCGGAGGTTTTCCCTCCAAACCCCAACCAACTTAACGTCTCTCTTTCAAAATTTGAAATCTGTGTTGGGTTCCTGAGTCAAACCGTCGACGGTTTCAGGGAGAGAGTAAAATCTCTCAGACACTGCTCCAAATCGTCGACGGTTAGAGCCTTACCGTCGACGGTTTCCCCTTCTGTTGCTTGATTTCCTTCATGTTTTCCTTTTGTGCATGCTTTCCACTTAGTATGTGAGCCACATATCACAACATCTATGTTACAATTACTAGACCTTATATTTCTTATGCAGTCCAACAGGTTAGTCAATTCATGGCTTCTCCTCGGCACCTGCATATGGATGCAGGTCGACGAATCATTCACTATGTCCATGGCACAACTTTGCGGGGACTTTTCTATCCCGCTGTTACTTCACTTGATCATGTAGCATATAGTGATGCTGATTATGCCGGGTGTAGTGACACTCGACGTTCTACTATGGGTTGGTGTATGTTTCTTGGTCCGGCTCTTATTTCTAAGAAAAGCAAGAAACAAGACCATGTTTCTAAGGCCTCTGCTGAGTCCGAATATAGGGCCATTTCCCAAGCTTGCACTGAGATACATTGACTCCGAGGGCTATTGGCTGAACTTGGCTTCTCTCCAAGTGGTCCTACTTCTCTTCATGTGAATAATACTAGTGCCATTCACATTTCAGCCAATCCCATCATCCGTGAATGCACTAAACATATCGAGGTTGATTACCACTTCATCTGTGAGGCTTTTGAAGCTCAAACTATCTCTCTTCTTCATGTGTCTAGCAATCTTAAGTGGCAGATATTTTCACCAAGGCTCTCATATGGCAACGGCATAATTTTATTACTAACAAATTGATGCTTATGGATAACCTGCATCATTATGAGGGGCAACGTCAATAGAAGACCATAAATTATGCCTTGTTAATAGCTATTAATCTAGGGTGTATATACTTTCATAAATAGGAGAGGAGATTTAGCTTACCATGTATAGCTTCCTAAGATCACTCTATGTAAAGTAATTGGCTTACCATATATAGCTTCCTAAGATCACTCTGTGTGACTAGCGTGTACAGATTTAAGTTTCCTTGTATAACAGGCAGTCTTGCCTATATAATAAAAGACCTTCTCAAAAGAGATTACAATTCGAACCATTCTGTTAGATATTGGTGCTTCGTACACTCTATATGTTGATTATTGAAGAAAATTTAGTGCTAGAACTTGACCCAAGAATTATGCAAGAATTTTTCTAGAGGTGCAAAATGGAGAAATCCAATTCTCAAGAAATTTGGCATCTAATGATGCTGGGGTCATTTTATTTGCTAACAAATTTGAGAGAACTGGGGAATGATTTTTTATTGGTTGTGCTCATCATTTACTGAACTGTTAGTTTGTGTAATCCCCAAGTTTCTAGGTTGTTTTAGGATATATGATGGTACGCCTCATTACAGTTGACTTTCTACTCAACCACCGTGAATGTTTTGGGGTGAAAGTGTGCATGATTGTCGGAATGTGACCCCACTTAAAAATGTTAGCAACTAATTTATCAAATGGGCAGTCTTATACTCTCCTTGAAATTGCATACGTTAGCATCTATTTTCTTTGTATCCTTCTATGAGTACTGATATTGGATCAGCTGTAATCTTCTTTTTATGATTGCCTTTCTTGCTGGATTTGTTGTCAATATCTCGGCTCTACCTCAATCATGAGTACCTGATGGAATTTTCATTTTTATCTTCCTTTTTTTGATGTTTTACCTAGTGAGTTCTGTCCTCAAGGATCATAATAAAGTCAATTTGTTTCCCTTTCAAGTTGATTCTGGGTTATGGTCCATTCAGCCTGATGGGTTCTTCTTGTGCATATCCATCTTTACACAATTTCTTCCTACATAGTTTTCTTTACTACTTAACTACAAAGATATTTCTATCCAAAACTCCTCCCAGACCCAAGTTGCTAGCTTGGACTATCATGCGGAGTGAGCATAAAGCCTGCTCAAAGAAAGAATTGCTAAAGCTCCTCCAAGTTTTGTCTATTCTGTATGATTGGATGAAAATATTTAGTATATTTCTTTGTTACTGTGTCTCTTGATTTTCTCTGTTATAAACAATTTGTTTTAATTGAATTGTTTAGCTGTGGAATGAATTCAACTTGTTTTACCCCCAAATCATTTTTCACTCTCCTTTTTCTTGCTGTTCCCTCTTGCCTCCCTCTGTGACTGACAAATTTCTCATCAGAAATCATATCCCTTCCAGGTTTTGAGAATGCTGGAGGAAGGTAGTGACTTCAGTGTGCTGCTTTGGTAACAATTTGGTTAGTAGGAAGAAAGACTGATGAAAATGGGAATTTGAAAGTCTGCCGAAACATATGGAAATTTTGAAGTCAATTTTGGAATTTGAGCTACCAACTCAACCTTTGTAACCATGTCTTGCTCCATCCAGATGCGTCTTTTGAAATTCTGTTGTTGGGAAGCTTGTATTTGCTGGGCTCTGCCTTGGCATACCAGTAGTGTTTGTGGCAGGCCATATGGTTATTATGGTGCTATGAAGACTTTTCCATTTCTTTTTCCCAGACAATCTTTTTCTTGAGTATTGTCTTGGGGCTTTTTCTTTAGGGTTTCTATTCAATTTAAGCATTGAAATGATATCTGTAGAATGTTCAATAGGGCATTTTAAGGATTTCTTGAACAAATTTTCAGCAAGGCTTAACTATTCGCTTCACTTATTTTTGTATAATTATTGGGAGTCTCGGACTAATGTTCATTATTCTTGGTAGTGCTGTTTTCTTTTGGTTCTTTCCAATTATTAAATATTTCTTCTTTTCCTTTTTAGGTGTTCGATGCCATAATTTGTGATCCTCCTTATGGGGTTCGTGCTGGTGGACGTAAATCTGGTGGTCGGAAATTGTTAAAGGGGACTGTGAGTCCTTACACCGTTCCTGATTACCACAGGGCAGATCACATACCATCAACTGCAGCGTACAGCTTAGCTGAGTGCATACATGATTTGCTCGAACTTGCCACAAGGATGCTTGTTATGGGTGGCAGGCTGGTTTTCTTCTATCCTGTCCTAAGAGACAACGATCTAACAGACAACAGGTTCCCAGAACATCCATGTTTCAAATTGGTTGCCACTTGTGAGCAGATTTTAAGCTTACGGTACAGCCGGGTTCTGCTGACCATGGTGAAGACGGGACCATACACAGAGGAGGTTGCAGAGTTGGCTAGGATAAAACACCAGGAGTTCAAGGAGAACCATCTCAAGTGGCTGCAAGGTGGTAATCTTCATTCCGCAGTGTTCTGTCCTTCTGAGGCCCAAGGGTGTGAGCCTAAATTCAATAAGGAATTAAAGCCCAAATACAGAGGAAAATACGTATAATTTTCTACAGAAGATTGCATTTTAATTGGCCAGGCAAATATTTATGCCTCACTGACTAATCTCTGCATTTTTCCAATGAAATTGTGCGTGCATGTGACAAGCATTTTTGCGCCCCGTAGTTCTAAATTCTAATCCTCTTCTGTCGAAAATCCCCCTCTCTAGTGAACGAGGTTGGTGTTTGGGATGGAAAATTAGATCCATAGAAAGAATAGAATGATTGCACGTCAGGCTTTTCAATGACTAAGATATTTTTTAATCAAACTAATAATATATTGACATGATTACTTAAGTTTCATATTTTTGAATTTGATGCGTTTAAATCGATTCATAACTAATCTTTACATAAAATGAATTGAATATGATTTGAGTTTTTTTTATGCGCCTCTAAATGAATATGTTGACGAATTTAGGATTTTATCCATTGAATCTCTATCTACTAACAACTAATGTTTAAATTCATCGGTAATCTCATATGTCTATAATTATTATACATCAATTCAAGTAGTATAAATGCTATTGGCCAAGGCCTAATCTTACACATCCAGCTCTTGCACCACTGTATGCGTATCTGGCATCTGCCTTATGCCCACATTCAAAATCAAGTTCAAGTACTTAATTTTCTTGTGATCAAAACAAAAGTCTCTAAATTCATGTTTTGAAAAATAAAATAAAAATTATAATTTTTTGACTGGTTATTAAATATATAATATATTATCAAATTATAATTTTAAAAATAACTTCAGCTGTTATATTATAAATAAACTGTTTATCGAATGGTAAAAAAAATTATACTTAGGATGAGAATGACAGATTATCTATCATCCGTCATATATTATTTGTCATTCATCACAAATTATTCAATCCAAATGACCATAAATCTGCAACTAAAATGAGTCAGATATGGTTACAATATCCTCACTTCACAATCTACCTAATCTGTCACTGATTATCGGACCCTGTCGGAGTGTAGCATCTCACATTGGCAACGTGAAATTAAAATCTAAGGGAGAAAAGCTCAAGGTAGAAAAAGGAGGCAAAGAAGAATTAGCTGTTATAGTTATTTTTCAGTTATGTTGTTATGACCTTCAATGTAAATATATAAACTACAAAGGCTACTTTGCATTTGATACTTTCTTTGCCTCCTTTTTTTGCCTTGACCTATTCTCCCTTGGAGTTAGAATATTCCTTTGGGAGCTGCATGTAGGATGAGACCAGAAAAGATGAGGCTTTATGGAGTTAGAATGCTCCTTTTGGAGCCGCATGTAGGATGAGATAAGAAGGGATAAGGCATATACACATTGAAGGAAAAGGACTTTGAGTTTCAAGTTTATAGGAATTAATCAGAACTAAGAAGTCAATTGTAGAACCCTAACAGCTCAAACTTCATCAAGGTCCAATGGAGAGGGAGAATTAGGGCACATAATTACGGAGAAACTATTCCACTTATTTCCTAAAACCATAGGAACTCATGAACTCCATCCTGAATCTTACGCATTTTTTTCGTTGCTCCCTTTGTTTTGTTTTTGGTTTTGTTTTTTTGTTTTTAAAATTGTTTTGGCTATTTGTTATAATATATTTATGATTTTTTTTTCATTTTTTTTAGTTCATCTTATCTCTGTCTAGCCCTTTTTCCCTTCTTGATTCTCTTGATTTTTCCAATTTCTATCTCATAATTTATTTTATCATCCTTAATTTTGCCTCTCAATTTTTCTAATTATTATTATTTTTTTATTGAATTTCATAATTGATTTTTAATGTTTTTCTTTTCATAGTTTTTCCTAATTTTGATTGAATTTCCTGAATTTTTTTTCTAAAAATTTTCTATTTTGATTTTTTTTTTGAAAAATTTTAACTTATTATGACAAGCTTTCGCCTTCATGTCTTTTCTTAATTTTTTTTATATAGTAGAGGGAAATGATGGCAATCAAATTAGGTTAAACCTGGTTACGACTTAAAGGAAGAGGGCATCAAGATATGACAAATCTAGCCACAAGGGTCTTTGCCTCTTTTATTTTTTTTGACTTCTTCCTTGCATCCGAAACTATAAGGGAGGGGTTGATTGCACCATCCCTAGCTGTCCTTGTCATTGGAGCTAGGAGTCATCTCCTTGCCAACGGCCATCACCAATTGCGCCGGCCTCAAGTAGTAGGTTCCAAGGGAGGTTTATGAATTCAGATTTGAAATCTTTCACACAAAAATCTCATAGGAGGTCTCAAGATTTTTTTTTTTTTTTTTGAATTCTTAGAAGAGGTTGTTATTTTTTTGTCAAAGGGAGATTATTCTTTTTTAACCACCCTCCTTTGTTTTGTTTATTTGTTTATTTATTTTTTATTGAACATTCATACTAATGATGATTTGTAGGAATAAGATGAGAAAATACTGCAGAATAGAAATTTGCTTTAAGATATGTTACAATGTCATTTTCCTTAAAACATTATTTGTCCTCACCAAATTGGTGTTTATTGAGTCAGCAAATACGTTTTTAGGATATAATGAAACCTAAATTATGATATGATATTAGTTTTCGTTATACATAAACGAAAACGAATCACAAACACCCTTAGAGTAATCTGAACCAATTTAGATTAGAAAAAGATATAATTTGAGGAAACTTTTCGTAAGAAAGAGAAGGAGAGAATGATGAATTTTTTGTTGTATTTCGTGGAGTTAACTTTGTCTTTATATAGACAAAATCATGCCATTTCCGAAAGGTTGCATCTGTTTTGAAAGGTTGCAGATTCAACCTGTTCACACCTAGTGTCGACTTGATTGTGTCTTGGTTGAGCCTAGTCGCACCCTGGTCGAGACTCTCGAGATTTCATATTCAGTCAATGATATCATCGACTAGGTCACATCTAGTCTCCTGGTCGCACCACTTGGTTGCGCCACTTAATATTAAAAAAATATAAGATTTATTTTTAACCATTCGATCATGACCAACGATCACGAACTCGCCACTAGCACCCTATAGCCCACGCCGTGCACATGCACGCGCATGTGTATGTGCGGACGGTGTGGGTGCACTAGAGTACACACTAGCACTTTCTATTAACCAATTTTAAGAGATTATTCCACTTTGTCATTTATTAATGACCTTTCCTTTCCACTTTTTCAAATGTGGGACAAACCCACATAACATTAAATGCTTTAGAAAATTAATCAAAGGAAGACTTTGAAAAACCCCATAAAATAGTATATTTTAGAAAATATTTCAACATTCACCCACCATTTTCAAAATATAGATGAAAAACAATTTATTCATATAAGAGATAATTTATGCATAAATGAAGGTGTTTTTAGAATTTGTGACACCAAGACAGATCAAGTTTCAACAACTTTCTTGCATGTCTCGGAAGTGACATGGCTGTGTGGTGGCCAACCTATAAAATGTTGAACAAAGCCCTTTGAGACATCATAATATGACATTTCAAGAGAAAACATGCTTGAAATTATTTTCACAGAAAGTTCAGGTATGGAGGGAACTTGGTGTTTCATATTATGGTTTTTGACTCAACTCCCTACGAGAGGAAATGCCCACCGTTTGATCATAATGATGTGAAATTAGAATATAATGATCAAAGCCAAGAGAAGGATCAAAGTCTCAAACCAGGCCCTGCGAAGGATTTCAGAGGTAAGTAATATTTTGTATTATGGTTTCTTCCTTAACCGGCCAGTGCTTCCCAGTGTTGCTGCTTCTCAAGATAGCTTGTCATTACACCATGGTGACAATTTTAGAGTACCCCTTCATGCGACTAGGTCATGACAATTGCTTTCACCATTTTTGGGTGGAACCATTGGTGCCACTTTTGATTTGAAATTAGTTTCACTTGCATCACTGGGTTGAACCTCCGTATCCGAAGGGAAATCTTCCTCATTGCTCCATTCACTTATCGTCTCTACCTTGATCTTGGAAGGTCCTTCACTATGATTGCTAGGATTCCTTGATGCAAGGAATCGCAACCTTCCCTGTGCATTATTGCTTGATCAGATGGTGAAGTCTTAGGATTACTCATCTTCACAAACATACACTTTATTACAATTTTCTCTAGTCAACCTATGACGCTTCCACTAGTTGTACTACCCAATGGAAACTCCTGCTTTGAATGATATTTACGGGACATGCAAGAAGTCAACCTTACCCAAAAGTTATTGATCCATTACGAATTGCATAGCCACCCGATGTGGTAGATACTTCGCTACACAACCTATTCCAACTAGCTCACAAGCACCCAAACACCTAACAAAAGATTGTAGCTTGTCGTCTAAACTCAATCAATCAAACACAGATTGTTCTTTAGTTAACGTGCATTAATAGTGACGATTTTAAAAAACCATCATGAATAATTGCACTATTAGTGACGGTTAAAGAAAACCATCACTAATATATTAGTGATGGTTAAAGAAAACTGTCACTAATAATCCACTATATTTGTGACGGTTCGTAAAACAGATACTAATAATGCACCCCTTTGGGAGATATTGAGTCGACTTATATAGGTCAAGTTAGAGGATAATTTCTTCTCGAAGAGACTGCGCAGAGACGAGTCTTCTATACTTGGTAACCTATTGAACTTTTTTCCCCGTCGACAAATGCATTATTAGTGACGATTGTAAAAATCATCACTAATATAAGACTACTAGTGACGGTTTTTCTCTTCAAGCATTCTACCTAAAAGAACATGGGTTGTCGTTCTATTTTATCTTTCAACAACTCATCCAAATTCTCATTTGTGGTGTCAAGCACACTAGCGAGTTTAGCCACATCACCTGATATATATCCAGTTTTGCTTCCTGGATAATATTAGGAATTGTTTTTATTTGTCCATTGCTAAGAAGATAGTCTCCTAATTACCCTGCTGAAATGTAATCATCTTCATGAGCAACCCCCCCATACACGTAGGCAAAAAAGGAGGGAGGAGGACAGGAGGATGGAGGGAAATGAGGGGGGAGGCAGAAGATTGGGTAAAAAAAGAAAAAAAGAAAAGAGAAATCAGTGCTGAGTCTAGGGTTTCACAATGTTAGAGTACTATTGACGATTTAAGGGTTGAAGGGTAGAAGTAGAGCATGACCTTAGGAGTCTTGGATTAAAAAAAATGGTAGGTATGAGCAATATTGTAGGTGCCAATAAACGAAGAAGTTTGGATTTTAATATTATCATTTAAACAACAACTCTTGTATTTGATAAACTCCCTTTTTAATATTATCACTCATTTAAGTTCAAAATGAAGCTTTAAACAAGGTGAGACCAAAAAGTGTCCATAAACCATTAGGACACTTGACTGGTTTTACATAAGACTTGTTAAGATATTCGAGATCCAAAATAAGGCTTATGTATTGGTAAGTGTTAGTATGTGTGCATGGTTTTAGTAATTATACAATGGATGGATTCCATTGAAGGGTTCAATGTTTTGAATTCAATATAACAACGCTTAATCATCATGCAACAACCTAGTGTCAACTAATCAACATGCATTTCTCAATTTGTTTAATTAATCGGCATGCAACATCCTAGTCAACTTAGCAGCATGCATTTCACAAGTGCCCAAAAGATATACTATATCATAAATACTGACAAATGCTTGAGGACCTTAAGTATGCTTTCATGGGGTCTTGAATCTCCATCTCTTCAAAGGACAATGGAGAGAGGAATCAATGGGTGAAAGACTTGATTCGACTACCTTTTTGGTTAAGTTGAACTCCAATTTACCTCTTAATAGAGGACCAAAAATTCCACAATAATTTATATAGATAATGGACAAAACTACTTATAGTTTAAGCCGAGGTTTTGTTACTTTTTTGTTTCTTTTTCACTTATATGGAACTATAATTTCCTCTTTCAAAATAATCCTGCTTATTTATGAATCATTGCAATTCTCAATTATAATTGCTCTAAAAGATATCATCCATATATTTCCCACAATAATCTTTGTTTTTAATGGAAAAAATGATTTGTTAAGATGACGATATATTCTTAATAAATACAAACATTACTCAAACTTCATAAAAATAATATATAACACTTCAATTCTAGCTACAATTGAAATAAACAAATCAATTTCTAAAAAACCAACTAGAATTACACATTTCAAAGACCAAATCAAAGACAAAAAATATATTATACATAGTAAAGCAAGTAATAGAAGCTTAATTCTAATCTCCATACTCCAAAAATAATTTAAAAAAAAATTACCAGATCATACAGACACACACACACACACACACACACACGCGCGCGCGCGCGCGCACGCGCTCTCGTGCATGCACACACACACACACACACACACACACACACACACACAACTTTATGCACGCGCGCGCGCGCGCACACACACACACACACACACACACACACACACACTCTTAGTCCTTTGCAGAAGTCTTAATTGGGAGCGCGGAGGCGGCAGTGGAAAGAGGGAAATACAACGCGAATGAGGGGCGATGCGGCAAGAGGGAAATACAGTGCGAACGAGGGGCAACGCGGTGATGCGGTGGGCGGCAGTGGTGGCAGTGGTGGCTCAAGACTCGGCGGCAAAAGGATGGTGCTTCGCGTATGGAAGAGGAGCGAGGAGCAAGAGGAAGGAGGAGGGCGGAGCAAGGAGGAGATGGCAGGAGCACGACTTGCGTGAGAGGAAGGAGGGAATTTGAGGAAATTGGGGAAAAATACGCGGGGGGTAAGGGATTTATGGTTTACAATATTAGTGACGATTTCAAAACCATCACTAATAATCTAAAAACGTAACTAATAATGGAGTATTAGTTATGGTTCTCATAAACCATCACTAATAGTCTAAAATTTAAAATTGAACTTGAAAATGTTGTACTTATTAAGGGTGAGCATAATTTGGGGAAACTCGAGTTCACCGAATTAAGCGACCAATTTCGGTCAATTCGGTTCGGTCAAGAAATAGGGTCGGTTCGATTCGGTTACGATTTGACCAATTTTTGGTTAATCGGTTATCAATTCGGTTAATAGAAATTTTAATTTGATTAATCAAATTAATAATTAATTAAAAATTTAAATATAAATTAAAGCTACTCTGGAGTGTTTTGAGATCAAGGGAGAATTCAAGAACTACAGTTGCTAATGATAGAAGAATGAAACTAACAATAATCCTCTATGCTTTGACCACATACTGTTGCCATCAATCGCTTGCTAACATTTGAAAGCTCAAAAAATTCAATCTCTAGCACCACCGCTGTTTCTCTGAAGAACAAATAACATACAAAAAGCAGCAGCGGTTTAGGAAAGGACCAAGGACAGAGGAAATTACCCTTCAAAGATAAATCCAAACAGATCGAGATCCTGTTGGAATTGGTGTATTCCCAAGTGGGGGTGAATTGGGTATTAAAAATTTAGTCCTAGGTTCAATGTCCAATAGCAATATAACACAACCTAGGGTCTGTTCATGCAATCCCAAATGCACAGATAAATATAATATACGGAAATTAAATCATGCGCAACATTCAAAGTCTAATGAAAATAACAGACATGTGCAATAAATAAATTGCGGAATAAAATGGACTCACGATATGTTATTGGAGTTTGCCAATACTGCCGACGTCCTCGCCTTAGCTTGCAAGCCCGAGGATTCCACTAATGCTCACTTAATGGGTGGAGCGGCACCGGTTACAACCACGTCAAATTTTTAGGGCTGACCTCAACCTTTACAAACTCTCCTTGCTAAACTCACTCTCACACTTTGATTGCATATTGACATTATATTGAGAGTAGTTTCATATATCTTCACTGAACTTATATTTCCTATCATATTAAAGTGCATTGGTTATTGCTTTTGCGTATCGGTACAAATCTTCTTATGTTAGAAGCACCCTTATTTGTACGTGAAAATTGTTATCATCTGTTGTATTCCAGGTGTGGCCTGAGGGGGTATTGATCTAACCCGTAAAGATCAGTTGTCCAATTTTTACCGAGGTAAAATCGGGGTTATTTTTAATTAACTATACTTAAAATTTTTCAAAAACACCGAATGAGTCCTAAACAGTTATACTTTTTGGAGTGTCTATATATACTCTCTCATTTGGTTTGATTAGTGATGGATTAGGAAAATCATTAGCAAAAAATTTCTTTGAAATTTCTTGTGCCTTTTATTTCCATACAAGCCCATATACTCCACCCATTCTTATTCCTTTGCTAAAACATTTTTGGTGAGAGTATTGTGAGATACCCTATATTGTTTTTATGTGATTATACTCTAAAATACGTGAATTGATTGTTGATTTTTGTGAGAGTAAGCCAAGAGGTCTTCCTCGGTGATTTAATTCATAAATTTATTTTTGGGAAAACCTTCTTAAGCTTATGAGTCTTTGCATCTTTATTGCAAGACTCTTGAACTTTTCTTTTGTTTTGTAGAAAATATTTTTAACAAGCTTGTCTGCTAAATATCTCTAGTTCTTAATATTTTGGAAATCATTTTTGAGAGGTTCGGTTGACCGTAATAAGGGTTCGGTCGACCACTTTAAGAACTTCGGTCGACCGTGGCATTTTTTAACTACGAATATGGTCGACCGTAGTGCGGGCAATTTCAAGAAATTTGAGGTTTGATCGATCGAAAGAGGAAATAGTTGACTACTCATTAAGTTCGGTCGACTGTGGCCAAATGTACTAAAAATTTGGTTGACCAAATTATACGGGGTGTCAGGCACATGTCATTTCGGTCGACCATGCGGAGTCAAATGGTTGACTTTCGTACGATTTGGTCGACTGAATTAATTACACTGCAAAGGTTCGGTTGAACGAGGCCCTATCAATGTTAATTTAAGGTCCTGATTTTTATCAGAAGTCACCCCTGTTCATATAGGTATAACTTTTGAGTTATAAGGGACTTTTCATATGATGTTTAGGGACCTAAAGTCAATCTATGGTTAAGGCATTTTAATTTAGCCTAAAAAACTCGGCGTCGGTCGACCAAAGTCTTGTCTAAGGTGTTTGAGTTTTTCTTATGGTCTTTACCGAGCTTATAGTCCTATTATGCATGACATGCATTAATTATTAAAGACCTTGGATTAATATTATTGATCTAAATAAAAATGAATACAAAATACAAGTGTTAAACATTTTGGGTCTTCATTTCCCTTCAAGTCTCTATACGACGCCATATGATTTTGCCAATACATGCAAGACTGATCCTGCACACAAACTCGGCAAGCATTAATTGTCAAGGTATTTGCATAATCAAAACGGGATATGACCTATAAGGTCAACAGATCCTATTTTAAATCCTAGAACTTTGTCATCCTAGAAAAAGTAGCATGGAAATGAACCATTTAGTCACTAATTTATATTTTATTACTTTTATTAATAAAATTAATAGATGAGCTGCTTAATTAAGTTGCATGATTAGTGACGGTTTTAAAAACCGTCACTAATATAAAGACTATTAGTGATGATCTTTCTTCTTGGACAATATCAGCAATAGTTCCTTTCAGTCCATTGCTACAAAGATAGTCTCATACTGGCCCATATGAATTGTAATCATCTTCACAAGAAACCCACCCATGCATAGATATTGGAACGAAGCTATTTTTTAATTTCTTGAGTCCCATTCCTTTTTAATACTGTGATAATGAACAACTTCAAAAAATCTCTCAAACTCTATTGCATTTCAAAAACCAGCTCCACGTAAGGTGGCTTGAATCCTGCTCTCTGCCAAAAGGCTCGTTTGTCTCTGCCACCACCGAGCGTTGCGTATTGAATGGGCATTATGCATTTTGGTAGCGTAGCACACGGTAGCACTGACTATGGATTAAGAGTCTACCAAGCTGCTGCAGAATCTCATTTCGGCTTAGCTACGGTCGATACCAACCTCAAATTCCTCTACTCAGATGGCTCCTAGTACTCCGTATATATGCCTTGTTCACTATTAATGACAACTCTTTTATTTGTTTCATCTACTATGTTAAGAACAATCCCAGTCCATGACTAGACATATATATAGATCTTTCCTTCAGATTTGAAATAGGTTGCTTTTATTAGGAAAAGTGAGAAAAGATCTTCAGGACCTGATTCATTGAAGAAACTAAAAATGAGCAATACTTCCATGAAGCCTAATTTGCACAATACTACAAAGTCTCTCTCAAAGAAACTAGAAAAATATTTTGCGGATGATGAAAGTGGGACTCCCTTGGGGGAAAAGCTATATCTATATACAATATGATGTGCAAGGGCTCTAGTCCCATTAAACCTAGGACATGCTCTTCTTATTGTATTTTATCTTAAACTCATCCAGATTCTCATTTGTTGTGCATCTTGGCCACTTAGGTGACCTAGAACACTAATGGGGCTGGCATGTTTGTCTGGCATAACAATCGAGGTGATTCCTTTGCCATCTTTATCTCTGTGGGAAGACCTAACTTTTAGGTTTGGATTATCTATAAGCTAATCTACTTGTTTTCCCTGTCAACAAATGCATTCTTAGTGGTGGGACTAATACAAGACTATTAGTGACGGTTTAATAAATTCGTCACTAACAATGCACTATTAGTTACGGTTTTCATAAATCGTCACTAATAACTGTCTATTAGTGATGGTTGTCTAAACCGTCACTAATATAGTTAAATAAATTGTATTTATATTTTTTAAATAAAAAACACTATTAGTGACGGTTTAATAAATTCGTCACTAATAATAGGATAATACTAATGGTTCTAATAAACCATCACTAATATAGTTGACTTTTTTTGGTCAACAAATGCATTATTAGTCACAATTTCACAAACCGTTACTAATACTAGCATATAAGTAACAGTTTCCATAAACTGTCACTAATAATAGACTATTAGTGACGGTTTAAGAAAACAGTCACTAATATAGTTAAATAAGTTATTTTTATATTTTTAAAATAAAAAATTCTATTAGTAACAGGTCTAATAAACCGTCACTAATAATGTTAACTTTTACCCACTCAGCAAAAGTATTATTAGTGATGGTTATATAAACTGTTACTAATAATAGACTATTAGTGACGTTCAAGAAAACTGTTACTAATAATGCATTGTAGTGATGGTTTCTAAGAAATGTCACTAATATTGTTGACTTTTTCTCAGTCAACACACGTTATAAGTAACGACTCATGGAATTGTGACTAATATAATACTAACCATCACTAATAAGTGCCTTTAATGACGCAAGTATTAGTGACGGTTTCAATTTTGTCACTAAAAATACCTCATTAGTAACGATTTTCAAAATCGTCACTAATACTTACACTAGTAGTGTCGGTTTTTAAAAATCGTTACTAATAAACCACTTTTAGTGATGATATTGAAACCGTTACTAATACTTTTGTCACTTAAAACTAGTTTTTTTGTAGTGAAAAAAGAATTTAATTTCATTAGGCACTTTAAATTGTAACGGATATAGTTACAAGTCTTAAGGTGGAGAAATGAAAGTGTGTGAAGGCGAGTTGTTGGTGATGAAAGGAGAAAAGGTAGTAGGAAATATCTATGCATTACAGGGTGTTACAATTATAGGTGGAGCTACAGCTGTAGAATCTGAGTAAGATTGTTTGTGGCATATGTAGTTATAGCATATGAGTGACTACATGTATTCAGATGTTTGGGGACCGATGAGGATAGCATCACAAGGCAGACATATGTTTTTCGTGGGTGTATCACGAAAGGTCTTGGTTTATCTTATGTGACACAAGGCTGATGTGTTTCCCAGGTTTAACTTGTAGTTGAGGCGGAGAACCAGACCACGAGAGAGATCCTTAGGCCAGACATTGGGACTAAGCACACTGGTTTTGTTCATTGGATTTTAAAAAAATTCTTTTAATTCTTTTTAAGAATTCTTGATTTCTTGTTGATTTATCAAATACACAACAAATACTTAAAACAATATTCAATCTACAACACAAGTACTTAAACAATCAAGTAACCAATCAATCAACCAATCCAATCAATTTTTCCAATCAACCATAATATCCAAACTAAGATATAAGATTTAGCTTTTGTTTGTTTGTAGCCCTGTATATATGAAAGTTTGATTCAAGCCCTGTGGTTAATGTAAGCCCTGTGATAATAAATTTTCTTTCTTAAAAAGAAGTACAATATAAAATCCAATACTCTTTCCAAAATCTTAGACGTTAAATAAACTTTCAGTTAAAGAGTCTTTGAGTGTTTCACCAATCAACGTACTCCCTTACGGTTTTCGCAAAGTATGAATCAACCAACGTACTCCCTTTCATTTTTAGCAATCCTAAAAACAAATTAAGCTTAAGTTTATTTAATATCTATTTCACGTAGTATATATGATTTAGAAATTTAAAACATCCACACAGTTTATATGTGCTGAAAGTAAAGAGAGTAAAGGAAAGAGAGAGAGAGAGAGAGAGAGAGAGAGAGAGAGAGAGAGAGAGAGAGAGAGAGAGAGAGAGAGACCACGGTTTTTACGAGGTTCGACTTATCCCCAGCCTACATCCTCACCTTTGGAAAACCACCAAAGGATCCACTAAACCAGTTCCTTTGCCAGGCGAAACAACACCATTTACACACTCATTTAGTAGGCTAGAGCCCGCCTCTCCAAGTGATATTCACTTACTCAGTCACTCCTTCAATCAGGCTAGAGCCCACCTCTCTATGCGATACCCCACACTTAGCCAACGATCCAAACACCTTGAATCATCAAAAATACTATAAGAATACAAAAGAGTAGCTACGTACACTCTCAAATAGAGTAGATTAGTACAAATTCAACACAATGTACTTTAAAAATTTAAATACCAATATGAAATAGAATTGAAGCTCAAGTATAGAATTCACCAATATTATTCTTAGATGAGGATTAGAAATAGGAATAGATTAGGATGATCAGCTCTTTCAGAAATTCAGCAATATCAGCTGGGCAAAGATTTGAGCAAGAGAGAACAACCGGTTTGCAAGATGGCTTTCAGTAGATTTTTCAATTCCTTAGCTCTTGGTGTACTTTGATTTGTAAAACCGTGTATTTATAGAGGTTTTAGGAAGATTTTCCTTGTTCCCTATGTAGCTTGAGTGTCCCCCAAGTTTTTATAATGTTTACATTTGGAAAACTAATTTTTAGAAATTTTCCCATTAGAGTTTAAAATTCAAATTTCCGTAGAGCTAGTCGGTTGGACAGGCGAGTGGGTAGGCAATTTTCATAGGGTCAGTCGGATGGACAGGCATCTAAGGCCTTTCTGTCTACCAGAAATTAATTTCATTAAATCATAAGTCAGCTGACTCAACCACGTTCAAGAATGTCAGTCAGCTGGACATTGTCAGTTGGCTGAATAAGGTCAGTTCATTTGGTTAGTCGGCTGGGCAGTTTATTTAACCGTTGTATTTTTGTCAGTCGGCTGAGTAAAACTAGTGTAATCTAGTCAGTCACCCGACCAGCTCATTTTTCTAGTTTTTTATTTTTTGTTTTCAAAATTAGTTTTGCTTTTTTGATTTGATCTTTCATAAAACATTTTCCGGGGTTTTAAAATAGGTCTCCAAGTTCATAAATATCCCCTAAAGAGTTTCAATAATATTTTAAAAGATATTTAAACATTAAAGCACTTATATAAAGACTTCTAAGCCATTTGTCATTCTTAAACACTTAAATCTTCATGCTTTGGTTTACTACTTGTCTTCAAAGTTTAAAATACTTTGAGCTTTTCATCGAGTTCTCTTTAATATCCATGCTCTCATGATCTTCAAGCTTTATTCTTTGAATCCATGTCATTTAAGCTTCATATGATCATCTTTCTTTGAAGTATAAGCTTGCAATGGATCCTTGACCTTGCATTTACATGCTTGATCCTGGTAAGTCCTGAAATATCATTACTCAACCAAATATGTTAAGTTTCACTTGTTTGTTAATATCAAAATAGGATGTTAAGCCTTGTAAGCCCAACAAATTTCTTGAGCAAGTCCCTAACATATTTTGATTGGCTTATGAAAGTCCCATGTTTGACTTGTTTAATCTCGAAGCTTAGTTCACCCACCATGCTCATTTCAAATTCGTTTTGCATACATTTAGCAAACTCATTACACAATTCATCATTTGTAGCTCCAAATATAATATCATCAACATATATTTGTACAAGGAGCATATGATCATTTTTAGATTTAATGAAAAGTGTAGTATCAATCTTACCTTTGGTAAATCCATTTTTTAAAAGAAAACCACTAAGCCTCTTATACCAAGCTTTAGAAGATTGTTTCAATCCATACAAGGCTTTAGAAAACCAATATACATGATTAGGATATTTACGGTTTTCAAATCCTAGTGGTTGTTCTACATAGACTTCGTCGTTTATATAGCCATTCAAAAAGGCACTTTTAACATCCATTTGATTCAATTTAAAATCCTTAAAAACGGCATATGCAAGTAACATGTGAATGGCTTCCATCCTAGCCACGGGAGCATATGTTTCCTCAAAGTCTATTCCTTCCTCCTGATTATACCCCTGGGCTACTAACTAACTTTATTTCTTGTCACTATACCATTTTCATCCTTTTGTTTCTATAAACCCATTTGGTTCCAATAATAGTATAATTGTCAGGTCTATAAACTAGGGTCCAAACTTTACTTCTTTCAACTTGATTTAGCTCTTCCTGCATAGAGATTACCCATGATTCATCCTCTATGGCTTCCTTAATATTTTTAAGTTCTTCTCATGATAAGAATGTAAAATGACTAACTAGGTTTCTTAAGGAAGACCGTGTGGCAACACCATGTGAGAGTTCACCTATGATTTGATCTAAGAGATGGTTCCTAATAAATTTTTAGTCTCTAGGAAGTTCCTAAACCTCATTTTCAATTATTATCTTCAATTGATTTATCATTAATCTCTGAATTTTGTCTACATTATTTTCAATGAAGAGCTTCTCTAATCTTGTTCTAATTTCATTATCATCTTCATCATCTCTTTTGGAAAAAAAGGATTAGACTCATCAAAGACTTAATGTTCTTTTATTAAATACTCCGTAAGCCTTGCTATTAAGAGAATAACCTAGAAAAATTTCTTCATCACATTTTGAGTCAAACTTTCCTAGGTGCTCATTATCCCTAAGTACAAAGCATTTATAGCCAAGGACATGAAAATAAGGGATGTTTGGTCTATGATCATTCCATAATTCCTAGGGAGTTTTATTTAGAGAGGGCCTGATTAATACTCTATTCATTATGTAACAAGTAGTGCTTACTACTTTGACCTAGAAATATTTAGGTAATTTATGTTCATTAAGCATTGTTCTACCCATTTCTTGCAAGGACCTATTCTTTCTTTCAATAACACCGTTTTGCTGTGGGGTCCTAGGTGCAGGGAAATTATGAGATATACCCTCTAAGTAACAGTAGTTCTCTATGCCATCATTTTTTAATTCAATTCCCCTATCACTTCTAATGTGTGTGATTTTGTAGCCTTTTTCATTTTGGATTTTTCTACAAAGTCTAGTAAATTGTTCACATGATTCATCTTTATGTGTAAGAAATAGTACCCATGTGAACCTGAAATAGTCATCTACAATTACAAATGCATATAATTTTCTTCCTAGACTCTGAGTTTGATTAGGACCGACTAAGTTTAAGTGCAGCATTTCAAGTGGTCTAGTGGTGGATATAATTTTATTTTTCTTAAAACATGACCTCGTTTGCTTACTCATTTGACATGCATCACAAATTTTATTTTTCACAAAAGGTGTTTTTGGTAATCCTTCAATTAAGTCCTTTTTCACAAGTTTTGACAAAAGATCCATGCTAGCATGCCCTAGACGCCTATACCACAACCAGCTTGCTTCATTTATAGTAGAACAACATGCTGTATGTTGTGAAGCTAAGTTATCAAAACTAGTGGTGTAAACATTTTCATGACGATTAGAAGTAAAAATATTTTTGTTATATTATTTATTCTCAACAATGCATTTGTCATTTTCAAAGGACACTCTATAACCTTTATCACACAATTGACTTATACTCCGTAGGTTATGTTTTAAGCCATCAACTAATAAGACATTATCAATAACGAGTGAAGGTTCCTTACCAACCTTACCTATTACGATGATTTTGTCCTTTGCGTTGTCCCCGAATGTCATGAACCCTCCATCCTTGGGAGCAATGGAAGCGAACTTAGCCTTATCGCCAGTCATATGTCGTGAACAGCCACTATCCATATACCACTTGTCCTTAGATGAGGATGACCTTAAGAAAACCTGAAAAAAATATTTAAGTAACTAATGCTGGTCCCCAAATTCTATTGGGTCCAAAGGGGTTAGTGCCTGAATCACCTTTGATTCTCTACACTTTCTTAATTTTCACATTTCTATTTCTAAATGTATAGTCAAATTGAATATGATCAATATTTTTGCATTTAAAACATGTCATTTGTCTGAATGATTCTTTAGGTAGAATGTGAGATTTTGATTTACAAGTAAAATGTCCCAAATAAAGATCATTTCGTCTTATGTTTTGAATTCCATTGAAGCCAAGACCATCTTTGCCAAGTGAATTTCTTTGGGCCCCAACAAGTTTTTCAAAATTGTTTTGGCCCTCTATAAATTTATGAATAATTTTGGAGCTATCCTCCAATTTTCATTCAAGCTCAGCAATTTTCAAATCCTTTTCTTTAAGAGACGTGGCATGAGACTTCATTCAAATTTCAAAAAATTTTGACCAATTTTCACATTTGTTTTTCAAAATATCATTTTCCTTGGTCATCCTATGTAGAAATTTAGAAACCCAAACGTATTCATACTGTAGTTCTTTATATGTAGGCATGCTATCAGAATTAGAATCATCATCATAATAATAAGAAGATAAAGAGCAGGATGATAGTACCTCATCATTGTGTGCCATCAAGCACAAGTTAGCAACCTCAAAGTCACTACAGTCTATGTCTGAATCACTGCTATTTTGTTTGTCCCACGATGTGTTGGCTTTCATTGTTTTCTTATTTTTCTTTGTTTCCTTTTTTAGCAAAGGGCAGTCTCATTTGATATGCCTGACTTTGTTACAGTTGTAGCATGTGGGAGCATTTAATTTTTCTTTTCTTTTACTTGATTCTCCCTTTTCAGATACTGAATCTCTGAACCTTCTATATGGTCTGCTATTCTTTCTAAAGAACCTACCGAATTTTCTGGTAAGCATAGCCATGTCATCTCCTGATTCTGGTTCACTACATTCACTAAAGGTGTTAGAAGATGTTTTCAAAGCAGTCACTTTCTTTATTCCATTTTTATTATTTAATCTCTCATTAATAGCCAACTCATAAGTGAGTGACCCTATTAGTTCATCTAGGGACATTGCCTTTAAGTCTCTACCCTCAGTTATAGCAGTAGCCTTTGCTTCCCAAATAGGTGGCAATCCTCTAAGAATTTTCCTAATCATTTCATATGTGGGATATGTCTTGCCTAATGCATGTATTGAGTTAATACTATGAGTAAAACGAGCGTACATGATCTGTATGGATTCACTAGCGTTCATCCTGAATGCTTCATATTCACTAGTCAACATGTCAATTCTACTATCCTTAACATCTCTAGTGCCCTCATAAGTAACCTCTAATTTATCCCATATTTCCTTGGAAGTTAAGTATGTCATAACCTTGTTGAATTCATTTACATCAAGTCCACAATATAAATTATTCATAGAAGTCGCATTAATACTTACAGCTTTCATATCATCATCAGAGTATTCATCCTCAGTCTTAGGTACTCTAACCTCATCTACAGTTTTCATGGGAACATAATTTCCTTTAGAGACAACTCTCCATACCTTCCAATCAATATTTTGAAGGTAAATGCGCATCCTTTGTTTCTAGAATGTGTAGTTTACATGATTGAAAACAGGAGGACGTGTGGACGAGGGTCCCTCGGAAAAAGGGGTTACAGTATTATGAGTCATTTTGATCTTTTTGCAGAAAAAAATGATTAAGTCTAAGTAAATAGACTTTGATATCAATTGTTGACTTTACTGTAAACCCAAGAGGGGGGGTGTATTGGATATTTAAAAATTTTCTTTCATAGGTTGACTAATCAGCAGCAGTATTTCACAAACCTAGGGTCAATCTAGAATGTAAAATAAGTAAGCCAATAAATAAAATTGTAATTAATTTGCTCCAAATAAATTAAACAAACATGCACAGTGTAGTAAAGCGAATAAAATAAAGATGACACCAGATGGGTTATCGAGGTTTTGAAATTGTGCCTACGTTCTTGCCTCTAGTTCGTAAGTTCGAGAATTCAACTAAAACTTACTTAACGGGTGGAGCGGCACCGTATACAACACTAGGTCAAATTACTAGGGCTGACCTCAACCTTTTCAACCAATCCTTACGGACTAGATTAGCACCTCCTCGGGCCACGCCTGGAATACAACGAATAATAAAACACAAATTTTGTGTACAATATGCGTGCTTCTCCAATAAGCATATATGTACCAATATAACCAATGCACTTCAATATGATAGGATTTATAAGCTTAATGAAGATTATATGACTACTCTCAAGATAATGCAAATATTGCATCACATTGTGAGAGTGCATGTGTAAGGATCTTTGATTCAAAATAACAATATCAATCACAATGTTCAATATCAAAAATCTGAAACACACAAGCAAAAATCTCGAAATGATTTTCAAAAGTTAAGCACACGAGATATTTTGAAAACCAGCTTGTCAAAAATATTTTCTTCAAAACACAAGACAAGCTCTTGAGTCTTGCAACAAGAATGCAAAGATTCACTAGGTTAAGAAAGTTTTCCCAAAATAAATTTATAGATTAAATCACAAGGGAAAACTTTTTGGCTTACTCTCATTAAAATAAAAAATTAATCCAAGTATATAAGAGTGTAAGCTTGTAGTAGAAGTGTAGGTTATCTCAAGATACTCTCAAAAAAGATTTTTTTGCAAAAGAAATGAGTAAGGGTGGAGTATGTAAGCTTGTATGTGAAAGAATGGCTCAAGAAATTTCAGAGAATATTTTTGTTAATCAAAGTATTAATCACTCTCTAATTTTTCCAAATGAAGGTATATATATAGCCTTCGATAAAAAATATAACCATTGGGATACAAAGGAAATTTTTAGAAAAGTTTAATAAGCCTTTTTACCCTGATTAACGTGGTTAAATTATGGCAATCCGAGAGTTTCAATTGCCTGAACAGACACACAAAGAAAAGGTTAATTTTTGAGCTCGGGTGCTTGATGGTGAGTCTGGTTGGCTGGGCCAAGGCAATTTTCCAATCGTTCGAGGTTCGGTCGCCCGGTGAGTTGTTTGGTTTGCTGAACCTCAAAATTCGGTCGCCCGAGGTGTTTTTGAACTAAAACATTGGGCGGTCGAGGAAGGTAAAAAGTATCAGCATTTACATTCGATCGACCGTGAACAGTACGTTCATTTTGGACCGGTCGCCCGAGCCAAGTCAACTTATTGACTTTTTACCTATTCGGTTGACCGAGGCGTTTTTAACATCTGAAGTTCAGTCAGCCGAAGCCCTTTCAAAATTAAAGGTAGGTCATGTTTTTGATTAAAATTCACCTCTATTTGCATAGATATAACTTGTGAGTTAAAGGGGATTTTTTCATGTGGTGTTTAGGGACCTAAAGTCAATCTATGGCCTCTTGAACTTATATTAGCCTATCATGCATGCAATGCATTAATTATTACATCCCATGATCATTAAAAACCCAAAATTAATTTAAACATTAAATACAAATAAAAACAATTTGGTCTTCATTTCCCTTATATCTTCATATGCCACCATATAATGTAAGACTTTGTCATTTCATGCAAGAAGAACCTGCACAAAAACTCAGGGCATAGGTAAGATACAAAGATATTTGTCATTATCAAAACGGGATATGACCTAGAAGGTCAACATATACTTAACTGTATTTTGATCTAAAATATTTACTCTTATGTTTATAGTGTTTTTTTTTTTTTTCTAAATTAAAATGCACACTAGACTTAAATTAAACAATAAGATATAACTCATTTTTCATATTATACCCCTTCTCACTACTTTTAAGATTTTAAATTTAAAACCTCTAATATGAATATGCCCTAAACTTTAATCACTTGAATATCTCCATGTGCCTTTTACTTTTATAGTGTGACTAGAGCTTATGCATACTAGATTATTATTTTTTCTAAATTTGTACACGAGTTTTATAAAATAAAAGCAGCGATTCTACTAATAAAAATAAAAATATATTTAAAAATATAATTAAATATATTTTAATCTAAAATGATTAGATTATTAGAAATTTGTATATAGTACAATGATATATTGTTCAATATTTTTATGATACTTTTACTTCATTTTATTTTATTTTAGTTTTGGCTTAATAGAGTTTCTCCTAAATTATTAGACCTCTAACCTTTCTAAACTAAAGTTTTCCCATGCACTTTTATCCTAAATTATTAAACTTACTTTAGAAAATATTTTGACTGGTTACTTTCAACAAATATTATTATATTTTATCTATTACAGTTAACTTGGTTATCGTGGTAATTGGTTGGTACAGAAGTTGACATGTTATTATTGTTGCTGGAAATTTTGAGTAGAACTTAATAGTTGGTTCATTAGGATTTTCAATAATTTAAATAAAAAAAAATTAGCTTTTAGTCAAATATCATAAAAAAATTATTCATGGAGCTTATCCTAACAAAAGCACTAACTCAGTTGAAAGTGAATTTGGTGGAGAGAAATAATACTGTTTTTTTTTTTTTTTTCAAATGATGGTGTCGAGGTCCTTTGGACGCTCAACTGATTCATTAGGATAATGGGTCCACCCATCTACCATTCTTCACTTAAATATCAAGATATTATCTCAAATGGAAAGTCGTAACTTCCAAGACTCAAACCCTGATTATTTAACTGGGAGAGTCTTGAGTTTATCACCTGAGCCACCATTGAGGAGCTTCTTCCTTTTATTTGTTCATCTTATTTTTATATTTCCATTGGCATGGACTATTCTCTCTAAATTTTTTTTATTTATAAAGATTAACAATGATCAATGCGAGTGTTAATAGATCCTGTTATTTATATGCTATGTGACATTGTGCACATATTTTGAACGTAAAATATTCTGAAAAAAAAATTATTAGCATTTTAAAAAATATATATATTATTTTCATTTCATATTTGTTATTTTCATATATCAAATGATAATTTTATCATTTGGCTTTCACTGTGAGTGAAAAGACACAAAAGAGGATAATTTGTAAAATACACAAAGGGTGCAAGTAATATTAGAAATCGATATCATTTCCTTAAAATGCATAATAAATAAATAAATAAATAATTATCAAATTAAGTTGTCAACGAAAAGCATATAATTATCGCCAAGTTAAGTTATTTGGATTAGAACTAACTTTCAAAATGTCATTTGAAGATAAGTATAGTCTACAGAATTCGTTAGTGTCATATCTTTTAAGGGTTATGCCGTGGATCTTGCAATTAAATCATGTGAACTTGCTATATTTGACTTGAATTGAATCTTAATAAATTATTGTAACTTTTCATCATTCTTCCCAATGCTCAAGAATTTGAATTAGGAGTGGGAATTTACCATAAACATAAGAGTATTTTATCCCAAATTTGACGGATTTGACATGAATGATTTCACAAAGTTATTTTTAAATTGGTAAGTTGTTGTTTGAGTGTGGTTTTATATTTAAAATAATAAAGAATATGATATAAAACCCTAATGTAACACGTAGCATAGAGTTAATTAACAAGTATCTGCCACAATGATGAAGCCAAATTCATTTTCGAGTTAAGTGAATGACAGCTTCATGGAAAATGGTGGGGTTAATACACAACAAATTTTCCGAGAACAACTCATTGTGAAATGCTTTTTGAGTGGATTAGGCAAGCAGCAACCTATTTATGTAATGCTAAGGAGAGAAATATGGCAGACCAGGAGGGTGCAGGAGTGGGAGATGAACATTAAATAATAGAGAGAAGGGAGAAAAGAGATGCTGGGAACGATAATGCTTCTTGAGATGCTCAAGAGCCAAATTTAGCTCATAAATATGATTTCCTCAAACAAAATATATTTTAGAGCTTTTGTAAACTAGTTACTAGCAGAGAGCCCATACCATACACATAATTAATTTTAATAATTTTTAAATTTTAAAATTAAATTATAAATCAAATTATTATACCATGATATTTCATAATATTCACAAAATTAGTGTACATGTGTCTAAAATTTATTTTCTTTTTTTTCCATACATAAAAAATTTCATGAGTATATATAATGAACATTGTTGTGATATGTGGCTCATATTGCGAGTGGAAGACATGCACAAAGAGAAAACATGGTGAAAACAGTATGCTGAAATTTGTTGAGGAAACCGTCGACAGTTTGGTTCAGAATTCAGAGAGATTTTGCTCTCAGTATTAGACTGTCGACGGTATGTCTACAAACCATCGATGATTTGGTCTAGAATTCAGAGAGCTTTTACTCTCGGTATTAAACCATTGACGGTATGTCTACAAACTGTCGACGATTTGGCTCGGGAACCCAGCGTAGATTTTCAAATTCGAATTGGGACATTAGGTTGGTTGGGGTTTGGAGGGAAAACCTCTGAGAAACCTTTATATATACGTTATATATGCTGTATATGTGTTGTTGTTTGTGTCTTTGACACAAGATAGTAAGAAATCATTGCCGATTACTCTCGTGGATGTAGACATTGTTGAACCACGTAATTTCTTTGTCTTTGTTATTACTTTTGTATAATCTGCGTGATTGTGTTATTTACACTACAAAAAACTTGGTTTTTAGTGGCGAAAGTATTAGTGACGGTTTGAAATTCGTCACTAAAAGCGTGTATTAGTGACGGTTTTTAAACACCGTCACTAATAGTGTAAGTATTAGTGACGATTTTGATAACCGTCACTAATACGACACTTTTAGTGATGAATTTAAAACATTCACTAATAATTTCATCATTAAAAAACAGTTTTCCTACTCAAACTATCGTGGGAAACCACTTTTTGCATTGAAACTATTCCGTGAAAATATTAGCGATGTTTCTTGGGGTATTAGTGACGATTTCAAGGCGTCACTAACAGGACCTTATTTGTAATGGTTATTCAACCGTCACTAATAGTATTATATTAGTAACGGTTCTATAAGCCGTTTCTAATAATGCATGTTGATTAGGAAAAGTCAACAATATTAGTGACGGTTCCTAAAAATCGTCACTAATAATGCATTACTAGTAATGGTTCTTCTAAACCGTTACTAATATGTCTTGTAATAGTAATGGTTCCGTAAACCGTTTCTAATAATGCATTTCTTGACTAGGAAAAAGTCAATAATAGTAGTGATGGTTTATGAGAACCGTTATGAATAACCTATTTTTAGCGGCGGTTTATTAAAACCATCACTAATAGTCTTGTATTAGTAACGGTTTGGCTAAGAAACCGTCACTAATAATTCATTTATTAACCAAAAAAAAGTCAACAATATTAATGATGATTTATGAAAACCATCACTAATAGCCTATTATTAGTGACGGTTTTTTTGAACCGACACTAATAGTCTATTATTAGCGACGATTTTTTTTTAAATAGTCACTGATAGTATTGTATTAGTTTTGTATCTATCGTGAAGTTCTGCAATGATTGGATTGATTTTTTAAATGCAATAGAGTTTGTGAGATCTTTGGAAACTATTCATCATACTAAAAAGGAATTTGATGTCCGAAAAAAGAAATACCGCGCTTAATTAACTTGGTTCTATAGGTGGGTTGCTCATGAAGATGATTACAATTCAGAAGAATCGATCATTTGGAAATTGACTTCGTAACAGTGGGTAGATAAAAACAGTTGCTGATACTGTCTAGGAAACAAAACAGGATAGAAATAATGTTGTGGCCACAAATGTAGCCATTCTGACTAACACCACAAAACCATCACTAATAATTAATGCATTTGCATGTTGACTGGCCGGGAAACTGACTTAGTTGATGAGTCAGACCAAGCATGTGGACCTATTGAACCAGCAATACCCATATCTTGTTATTTTTTTTTTATGTAATCTCGATAGGGGGGGGGGGAGTGAATGGGAGATTTTAAACTTCTAGGTCAATTGTCCTACTTTTATTTCCACAATCAGTATAACACAACCTAGGGTATTTTCTAAACAATTGCAATTTCAGTAGATATATGAATGTTCAAATAATTTAAACAGGTATATCAGTTCCAGTATCTCCCAAATACCCATGAATCATAATTTAAATCAAAATCAGGAATATCAACAAGTAATTAAGAACATGCATAAATAGTAATGTAAAGAGAAGAAAGAATCGACACAAAGTTTGTTATCGAGGTTCGGCCAAACTTGCCTACGTCCCAGCCTCAAGCCAACCTGTTGGAATTGGTGTAATCCCAAGAGGGGGGTGAATTGGGTATTAAAAAATTTCTCCCTAAATCAATTCAAATTTCAACAGCAATATAACACAACCTAGGGTCTGTCTATATAATCGTAAACCCAATCAACACATGTACAACATATAATGAATCTGGCATACTACATACATGTGCTGAAAATGAAAGTGCAGAAAATAACTTGCTGAAATATAAAGAACACGCACGATATGTTATCGAGATTCGGCTAATACTGCCTATGCCCCCGCCTCAGTTCGCAAGTTCGAGGATTACCATTATTGCTCACTTAATGGGTGGAGCGGCATGGTTATGATTAGGTCAAATTACACCAAGGCTGACCTCAACCTTTACACACTCTCCTTACGGGGCGGAGAAGGCCTTACCGGTCTTTATGGGCTAGATCAACGCCCCCTCAGGCCACACCTGGAGTACACCATATAATCAATAGAAATTTTGTATACAAAGATATGTGCTTCTCCAACAAGCAGATTTGTACCAGTATTAACCAATGCACATCAACCAGATAGGAACTCTAAGCTCAGTGCAAATAATGTGTAATAGCACTCTAGGTAATGTCAATAATCAATCAAGTGTAAGAGTGTATTACTAATCTATCTTTGAAACAATATGTAAATATATTTCAACCACCAGTAGGGTTTCAAAGTTTTTCAGAGAATATAATGAAAATATCTCTAAGATGATTTCCTCAAAATTCTAGCATGAGAGATATTTGAAATCAAGCTTGTTTGAAAAATATTTCACAAAGCAGAAGAACAAGTCTTTGAATACTTGCAACAATACTGCAAGATTCACAAGCTCTAAAGAGTATTTATGCTGAAAACTTATGAATTAAATCACAAGGGGACTCTTAAGCTTACTCTAAAAAAATCAACATCAAAACAAATACAATGAGAGTGTGAGCCAATATAAATAATCGCAATAATACTCTTACCAAAAGATTTTAGCAAGTAGGATGAGTAAGAGATGAATTTATGGCTTTTATATGATAAAGTAAGGGTTTTGAAATTCAGAGAGTTTTGGCTAATGATATTTGCTAATCTATGCTTAAAATTTCCAAATGAATTGGTATTTATAGACATTCATAAAAATATAACTGTTGGGACTCATTCGGTATTTCTGAAAAAGTTTAAGTATGATTAATAAAAAATAACCACATTTTAACCTTGGTAAAATTCGAGCAACCCAAGAGGTTTGGTCGACCAGTTTTAAGGTTTGGTCGGCTAGATTGCTTAGTTCGGTCGACCAGGGTGTTTTTGAACTGAGGTGTTGGTTGACCAAACTTGAGGCGATTTTTGAACCTCTGAAGTTCGGTCGACCAGGTCAAGTTTGGTTGACCAAATTCATACGTTCGGTTAACCAGGGCGTTGGGAAATCCCTATGTTCCAATTCGGTTGACTAGGGCGTTGATGTTCATTTTAAGATTGGTCGACTAGATGGTCAAACCTTTAACCCTGGGGATGTTCGGTCAACCGAAGTCTATGTGTGTTTAGGTTTGGTCGACCGAACACACAAAGATTGTGCATTTTAGTCCTAATTCCATTTTGAAGTCACCCCTGCTCACATGATTATTACTTCTAAGATATGGGAAACTTTTTTATGTGATATTTTGGGACCTATGATCAGTTTAAGGTCTTTGAGCTAATCCCTAAAAATCCGACATCGGTCGACTGATCCCTAAGGTCATTTAATGGTTTTGAGCTTATAGTCCCTACCATGCATGATATGCGGATTATTATAGACTGATAGATAATTAATACATACTTGAATGATAAATATAAAAATATAATACAACTTGAAACACAAATCGATCTTCATGCGCTGCTCCTTTGTAACTCCATGGAATATGCCAGGGTATGTTCGTTCAGGTGCTCTTACGACTTTCACATTGCATCATCATCTATGTTATCTAAAAGATAAACCTGCTCAAGTACTCAAAGAACACAGATGATGAAATTGGAATAGCTTCCCAAGAGGGGGGTGAATTGGGATTTAAAAATTTTATTCCCCTTAGTCTTAGTTCTTTTGAGTTATAACAGTAATCAAAACTTAAACACAATCGCAAAATTTATCTAGAGTAATCACAATCAACACAATATAATCAATCACTCAATCTTTGTAACAATAGCCCTGTATTGATATGAAAATTTGCTGAACTTATTATAAGCCCAGTATCACAATTATTCTTCTTCCTAATGTTCAGCTTTTAAATAAACTTTCAGATTAATAAGTCAAAGATGATCAACCAATGTAGTCCTTTTTGGTTTCTGCAATCAATGCTAATCAATCTAAAACAAATTACCTTCCGGTCTATTTAACACCCAAACATTCAGAATTGAATTTTAAAGCAACCACATAGATTATATTTTTTACTGAAAAATAAAGAGTAGGGAAGAGAAAGAAGAACACAGGGTTTTTTATGAGGTTCGGCTTCAACATAGCCTACGTCCTCGCCCTTGGCAAAACCACCAAAGGATTCACTATTACTGTACCTTTACCAGGCGGAACAATACTAGTTACAATACTCCTTGGGTAAGGCTAGAGCCTGCTTTCTCCAAGAACTTGCTCCTTAAAGAGTTGATTAGTACAAATTGAAACACTATGTACTTCAGTAAATTCAGAACATGTATTTCAAAATGAAGCTCTTAGAAACTTGTCACCATAGGTATCTTTCAATGGATGAAAGAATCAACAATCGATGCTCAACCACAGTAAGAAACTCAGCAAGACTTTTAGAAATTTTTGAGAGTGATGAGAGCAATAGCACACTTTCAGATTTTCAGTAAGCTTTGAGAGAGTATGAGAGCTGAATTGATTTCTTGATGTCTAAAACAATGATCCTTGAGGGTATTTATAGAGGTAGAAAGACTTCTTGCTTGTTCCCCAAGTTTACTTGGATAGTTTCCAAGTTTTAAATTTATTTAAGCTTCAAATAATTTAAATTTCAAAAAATATATCTGTTGGAAATTTGAAAACTACCATGAGCCAAACGACTGTGAAGTATTGGTAGTCGTCTGTCCATATATTATAACTATAAAATTCATAGGCAGAGAGGTGGCCGTGGTCTGTCCCTAGATTGGCAGTCGTTTGTTACTAGAATAATTTAGTTTTAAAACAACTCAGTAGGGTGGTAGTCGTTTGTCCATATGGTGACAATCGTCTGTCCATGACCAAATCAATTTTTCAATATACACAGAAGGTTGGCAGTCAGCTGGCAGAACACTCACAGACGGCTCACTGGTCACTGGCAGTCGTCTGTCTATTACTTGACAGTCGTCTGTCAGTCTTCTGACTTGTGTTAAAAACACTGCAAAAACCAGTTGTCTGTCACTAGAAAGACAGTCGTCTGTTAGCTGGCTATTAGAAATTTTTGATTTCTCTCTCTTTTGTTTAATAAACTTTGGAATTTTAACTTTATTTAACTCTTGAAAACCATGTTCCAAGATTTTTAAGACTAAGATTTCTAAGTGTCTTTGCCTAATGAGCTTCAAAATGAAAAATTCATATTTGAATACACTTAGAAGCACTTACAAAGACTTCGTCCTAAGTTGATTTGACACTTTCTTTGCTTTGAGTCCTTTTAATGTTGCTCTTCACTCTTTCAGACTTCTATGAGCTTTCATTATGGATCTTTGGTATTTACATGTGACTTTCCTTATTCCTTGATCCTTGTAAGCTTCCATGTCTGGGTATGAGTAATTTGAGCAAATCATCTTTGCCTGTAATCATATCACTTGAAAATTCATTAAATAACTTTACATTGTTATCATTAGAACCAAGAGTTTGTAAGCCTAACTAGGCCAACAAATGAGGTACTATGGTTTGTCATAATCAAAACAGGGATCTGACCAAAAAGTCTACAATCTCCCCCTTTTTAATGATGACAAACACATGAGCAAAATGTGGGTTCACCTGAAAGGCTCCCCCTAACAGTATTCAATACAACTCACATACAAGCATGAAGACTGTAAGAACTCGGAAAATTTAATTAATAAAAATAATAAAAGAAAAGGAAAGGAAAGAGAGAAGGGAAGAAAAAGGAATTTTTAAAAGGAGTGTCAGCGAGGCCTCGTCGACGAACGTTCTTCTTTGGCCCGTCGACAAAGGCACATGTCTCGTCGATGAGGATTTACCGAGAGGGTTTGAGATATTCTAAATCTTGTCGATGAACTCATGGTCTCATCGATGAATGTTCTTTATGGGATCGTCGATGAATCCATGTGTCTCGTCGATGAGTCCCTGCCTATAAATAGTGATTTCTTTCATTTTTCAGCGAAGAAATCACTCTTCTCTCATTTTCTCTCTCTAAAAACAGCCCCTCTGCCTTCTCTCTTTGAATCTAGATTGGATTTAGCAAAATTTTATGATCTAGAACCATCACGAGATTTGTAGGATTGTTCTCTACAAAACTGCCGAAGTAGATCGTTGATTTGGGGTTTTGGGGCACCATCCCAAAAGCAGGGTTAGTGAGATATTTTGGAGTTTTTTTGTTAAATATAATTATATGGAGCCTAGGAAGTACAAAATGAGTATTTTTATGAGATTTAAGAGAGTTGGGAATTTTAGATTACAGGGTCTCGTTTTCCATTCGGTTTAGGCAGGAACTTGAAGAGTAGGTAAGGGGAAATACATTATTACAATTTTTATTAATTTTAAACTAGTTAAATTTGAGTATAAATTCTATAAATTTAGGTATAATTTTTTGAATAGTGCATGCATTGAAAATTTTGTTTTTGATTATATATTATATTGGGAAAAAAAAAACCATGTGGCATGAAAACAACGTTGATAATTGAATGGTTGCCGATACTGCTTGACTTCGTCTGTTGTTCGCTTGTGGTTACTATTTGGATTGCAAATTCTATTTGGTTGTGATGCTATTTGAATAAATAAATACTAGGAGTGGGAATGTAATGATGTGTTTATCTGTACTGGATGTGTATTGTTTTATGGTTTATGTAAATTGCGATATAGCCTTGGCAGTGGTATGAGGAGGTTGTTATTTCGTACCTGATATAACCATCTTATAATTTTGGCAATGGTATGAGGAGGTCATTATATAAGCGTTTATATTAGGGGGTAAAACATTGACAGTGGTATGAGGAGTTTGTTTTACCTATTTACCATGAACAGGGGGTATGTGTTGTAACCTGTGTGGTTGAGAAGATTATGTAGTAACCTGTGTGGTTGATAATTCTGTGTGGAGCAGTCCTTTGTGGATGTGTATTTCATATGGATTAGAGTCCTATGTGGGGATGTTGTATTTTGTGTTGATATAGACTCTGTGTGGGTGTGAATGAGATATGTGTGTACTGTGTGTGGATTGATTATGATATGCGCATACATATGGAACTTTGTGAAGTGATTAGCATTGGTTGGTTGTAACTTCAATTGCATAGGTATTTATGGTAAAGTAGAACTTTCCACCGAGGGTTTTCTGAGGAAGGCAAGTACTCTGGTAATTTTCTTTTGGTACTAGAGCTGAGGGAAGTTACTTGTATGGGCGGGTAAGCTTCCCTAACCTCGAAGACTTTACCTAGATACATAACTCGAGAGCTTACTGAGGAAAGTGAGTGCTCTGGTTTTAATATTAGAGTAGAGGAAAGCTACTTGTATGGGCCGGTAGACTTCCTTATTCTCGGGAATTATCAGTAAAAGTAATTATGTATATGTGTATGTGATTGGGTAACAGAGAAGTCAATAATGATGTGATTTTAGATGCATTTTTCTTAGTTGCTATTGATAGCGAAACAAAAATGTATGTATACTCTGTAATTATATATTAAACACTTTAGCCACACACTGTTGTAACTTATTTTTTCCTTACTAAGAGGTGTCTCACCCTGATGATTTATTAATTTTTTCAGGTGATCGAGCTTAGAAAGCTCTAGGGCGGGGTTAGATTTTGTGGGTGGATAAAAGAGCGGATATGCGTACAGTTTTATGTTTAATGTTTTGTCCTAGTGTTAGCTTTGGTGCAATCCCAAGAGGGGGGGTGAATTGGGTATTTAAAAAATTATCACCTAGGTTAAACCAGATAAGCAGTATTACTTAACCTAGGGTCTATCTATGAAAATGTAAATCTAATCATTTACAAAATAACATACACGTGCAGTAAGTAAATTGCAGAAATGTAAAGAACACGCACGATATGTTATTGGGGTTCGGCCAACTGTGCCTACGTCCCCGCCTCTAGCTCGCAAGCAGGAGGATTCCATTAATAGCTCACTTAAGGGTGGAGCGGCACCGTTTACAACCAGGTCAAATTAACACAGGGCTGACTTCAACCTTAACCAGGTCAATTAGCGGGGCTGACCTCAACCTACACGCCTTGACAGGACGACGCACCTAGCTTTCCTTACCGGGTCTAAGCCAATCCGGGACTATTCCAGGGCTAGTCTCCCTCTTCAAGCCCGTGCCTGGAAATACAACAAATGTGTATAAAATTTGTACACAGAAATATGCTTCTAGAAAAGCAGATGTGTGCACCAATACAGCTCAATCAATAAAGCAAGCACGAATGATATGTAGATATGCTCAGTGCTCTAATGTGTGCTAAACACTCAATCAAGTATGATAATCAATCAAGATCTAGATTGTGTATCTAAGAAAGATTTGAAACACAATATTCGAATATCACAAAATCAGATCAGGGTTTCAAATATGCTAAGCAAGATAGATCAAACAAACTCACTATGATATTTCAATTTCTAAAGCACAATGGAGTTGTTTGAAAGATTAGCTTTTCACAAAAGGATTTTTGCACACAAAATCTAGGTTTAGGTATCTTGCAACAACAATGCAAGAACCACAACCCTCAAAGTCTTCCCACACAAGATTTATCAAATGAAATCCGTGGAAGAACTTTAGGCTATACTCTCAAATAAAATCAATCAACCTTTATACCAAAAGAGAGTATTAGCTAGAAAGATTACGCACAATAGCCTTATAGAAATACTCACAATGCTTAGAGAAATAAAGATTGAAGAGTATGTGAGTGTTTGCAAGAAGTTTTTGGCTAATATAGGGTTTTAAGAGTTGAGAGAGTTTTGCCCTAATCAAGTTTGCTAATCCCCGCTAATAATGATAAATGAATGGGTATATATAGGCAAGGAGGTATTTTTGACCGTTGGGGACCTATTGGGCATTATTAAGAAAGTTTTAAATCATTTTAAAATAATTAACCCTATTTAAAATATGTTTATCCACGGTAAAAATCAGGGCAACCCGAGAGGTCCGGTCGACCAGAAATGGTTCGGTCGACCAGGACTCAAATGGCTCGGTCGACGAGGGGACTTTTGAATTGAAAGGCTCGGTCGACCGGAGAAGGCGATTTCGCAATTTTCTGAGTTTCGATCGACCAGGGCATTTTGAACTGCCTGGTTCGGTCGACTAGACTGCGGGAAATTCTCCCGAGTACCTTCCGGTCGACCAGGTAGTTGTAGTTCAAAAGCTCTCGGTCGACCGGATGGTCAACTGTTGACCCAGGAGGGTTTCGGTCGACCAAGGCCTTTTGAACTACAAGTTTCGGTCGATCGGGTAGTTAAAATGTTGACAAAAAGGAGTTTCGGTCGACCGTAGTGAAGGCTCGGTCGACCGTAGTGAAAGCTCGGTCGACCGGGGCTGAAATCAACGAGTTTCGATCGACCGTAGTGAATGCTCGGTCGACCGGCCTCTACTTTTCTGCATAGACACTATTCAGTGTTTCGGCCATAACTTTTCCTATACAACTCCAAATTGGCTGTTATTAATATTAATAGAAAGGTAAGAGAAAATCCCAGAACTTTTATCTTGAACACATTTTAATAAAATTACTGTTGGCTTGAGAAATATGTCCATCAATGAGACAGAAGAAACATGAAGGGAGTTTTTCTCTTACGGACACATTTTAGTGTTTTGGCCATAACTTTTTCTGTGTAACTCCAATTTGTACGTTCTTGGTATCAAACTCAAGCTATGGTAAAATGCCACAATTTTTATGTTGAACATGATTTGATATGACATCCAATTGAGTAAGAAAATTATTCATTTCTAACATTCGGTCGACTGGCCGGTTGACCGACCCCTTTGAAAATTTTAGTTTTTGCCTTCTTTTAACTTTAAAACCATTTAAAAACCTTTGTATAAGTTAGGCATTTTATGACAAAAGTTTTTCATGTTATTTGAAGGTTTTATGGTCAATCTAAGGTCAATTTGAGCATACCTACCTATCATGCATGATGCAAATTATTACAAGCCATATAAGTGTACAGTCCATAATAAAATTACATCCCAGAATGAAGAAACTGAAAAATAAATATAAATGCAGCACAAGGTTCTTCATTCATCGGCACGAACATCGCACGCCATCATAATAAGTATTTTAGTCCTGAAGCACGCACAAGGTGAACCTGCATGCAATTCTCAGTACAACCATTAGTACCAAGAGCATTTGTCATAATCAAAACTGGGTGTGACCAATCAGGTCAACACCTAGTTGTGTAATATGGTGAATATGGTTGTACCTTCTTATGGGTTTGCATATGTAAATATATATAGCACTCTGGTATTTATTTAGGATTGTTTAGTTAGTTATGCTGCATGAATGGTATCAAAGACGCGTGGATGGTCTCATAACACCACGGGCCCCACTTGGCGGATCTAGGGCGTTACAAAGACTTCAGAATTTTTCAAGTTGTGCAATTAAATATAACAATTATTTTCTATTCTGAGTAACAAAAGTACAAGAAGAAGGACTAATTTTGCTCTTATAAAACATCTCCTCCTTTTGTCATCAACAAAAGGGCACATAAAAAATATAAGCGGTTTTGAAAAAAATAAGGCAATTAAGCACACAAATAGTATAATTGGTCATTAAAAGATTTTAATGACATGAAAAGCATAGTCAGACTAGAAATGTACACTTACCATTTCAATTGAAACATATTATAAGACTCGTGAATGATTTGAGTTAAAAGTGCACGACATATGATACCAAATAGAAGGTTTGAGCATAAAAACAGTCTAACTAGTTCGCATGCATTTTCATGTGAAGTTATCGAACTAGTGATGCAATTTTTTAAAAACATATATGTATATAATAATAATAAGGCAAGAGATAAAGATTTTTGATTTGAAAGAATTTCTTGCCAAAAAGTATATGTAAATAAATATATATGTGTATATATATATATATATCCCCCTTTGATGTTTGCAAAAAGGCACTGGGGGCTGCTTGCTAAAGAAGAAATTTTAATTTAAAGCATATGCATTTTTCATGTGAAGTTACCAAACCAGTTATGCAAATTTTAAAAACATATATGTATATAATAATAATAAGGCAAGAGATAAAGATTTTTTATTTGAAAGAATTTCTTGCCAAAAAGTATATGTAAATAAATATATATCCCCCTTTGATGTTTGCAAAAAGGCACTGGGGGCTGCTTGCTAAAGAAGAAACTTTAATTTAAAGCACATGCAAGCAGAATTTTTTTGGTGAATATTTAAGCATAAAACATCTCATGACCAGAAGTATACAACCATATGAAACTTAAAGATATATTCGAAGATAAAAACAAGATCATATGGCAAAAATGGATGACTGTGGCAAAACTACATATTTCAACTTAAGATTTTCAATATAATCATTTTATTTGAGCACATGCCACAGTGAATTCACAATAGATCTAAGTTAAAAATATTTGTGAGCAAAACAAAATAGGAATTTATGTTTAGATGCTCCCCCTTTCAATTTGAATTATAACTTAGATGAAATAAGCTACTTATACTTGTCAAGATTGATTTCACAAGGTATGTCAAGATTATTAGCCATTCATTTTAAATCTCTTAAAATAAATATACTGGTAAAAATTAATTTACTCTTCTATGCAATTAGTATAGCTATCCTTATGGATTACACATGCATCAGAAAAGATATATTAAGGCATGATTTTGTGTTCACAACCAAGAAAAATCCATATCTAATTATATAGCTTTAAAAGCGGGATATGGTGTTCACGGTTATTAGAAGAGCCTCAATATTCAAAAAGGAAAAGCATGATGCATATGAGTTATGTATTCTCTTTCTCTAGGGATGGAGTTTAGCTCCCCTAAATGGTTGATGATTATGCCAGGATGAATCTTAATATTTTTGGTTTGCACTCATCCTTTCAAAAAATATTTTAACATTTATTTCACCATAATCGTCTTTGTATAAGGTTTTATTTTAGGAAAAGTCTAACAAAATTTCGGTAGTGTGTCGCCTGTAAATTAGAAATTTTTCCATAAAACCTATACCTGATAGGTTCAAACAAGCAATTTATAATTTAGTTTAAGGCAGACGAGAACCTATATCCACATCCACTGCATCCGCCATGCAGGAGGCATTCTAAACTAAGCATGCAATCCGGTAGCAATCATCAATTTGTAAATAATAATCTGTACGTCAAAGAATATAAATAATAGAGAGCAGAGGATAGATTTGAGTTCAGTGCAGTATTGTAATTCATAAAGACATATGGGCACAGATGTTATAAGATAATGAGAGCATTTAATTTATATAGTCTTGAAAGAGTAATGCTCCCCCTGAGTTACGAACTTAATCATTTTATGCCTTTTGCTTTTTCAAGTTCTTTAGTCAAGAGATATAAGATTCAATGATTTAAGTTTGGCTTCGAGTTCTTAGGCTTATTAGACCAAAAAGTCATAATAAATATTTCTTTGAGTATTCTAAGCCTATATTTCCATCTTTTTTTTTTTTAATGATTTTCAATACGTGAGAGGCACAAGATGGAATGACTTTCAATTTAAACTGCATGTGCATAGGTCTACTTGAATTTTGTGCACTCATCTAGATTGAGACCTACTGCAACCAACTTAGCCATTCAGTTCATCATGAAGGATATGAAGCTCTAATGGATTGGATTTAATGTTTGAGAGCTTATGAAGCAAAGAATAATAAATACACTTAACAATTAAATTATCATTAAGTTCAGAAGAGTATTCATTACAAGTGAACATGAATCAAAGTATTTTCGTGGAAGGAATCATGTCCAAGTTTGAGCAAAGAGCGTCTAGGAATGTATGAATTTTTGAATACAGCTATTTGGAGAATGGAATGTATCTTTTAGATATGATTATAATTATGAGTAAGGATACGAACTAAGCAATAGGTACAATCTTTACAGAATATGATTGTAATTTGGTAAAGAATTCCTATGAAGGAGATAAACCAAAATTAGGGATTTGATACAATTTAAGCACAAGGAAAATATTTAGATTTAACTAGATGAGAAACCTGATTCCCTTAGTAGATACCCCCTAACTTGATCCTGATGGATGTAATTTAATAAGCACTTATAGAATAGGGATATTTGAAAATCAGTGCTTATGACTTAAGTGATGACTTAGATTTTGATTTAGAATTTTCATATTCAAAAATGAGATAAGGTTATAATGATAAATGATATAAGATGGATCCCTAAAACTCAGTCTTCTGCAATGGACAACAGTAGCTTAACTTAAGGTGTTATATTTAAGTATGGGTTAAGCATATGAAATTAATTACCTGGCAAGGACGCCATGTCCAATTGGAAGTGGATACAAATACTAGGTTTATATATTTTAACCCCGAACCACTCCCTAAGCATACAAGTCATCACAACCCCTAAACCTAAGAACTAAGGAAGAATTTAAAACGAATATTGAATTCTTATTTGATCCCACTCTCCCTCAAATCCTACGGGGTTTTCTTTCATGTTTATCCACACCATTTCCTTATTTATGCCTCTAGCACTTCTAGATTTATATTTATATCGAATGTGTCATTTTCCTTTGCCGAATAAGCATATTTTGTATATACATGAAAGATTATGCTTATTTATCTTGCTTTTAATCAATGAGGCATTCATATGACAGTGGATCTTAAAAGATGAACCCTTTCTGAAAGATTTATTTCTTTTAATTTCAAAGGGTTTAACATGATTATTGTTTTCATATTTAACTTTGAGCGTTACTCTAGAATAATCATTTATTACTTCCTCTAAGAAGATGCTTTTCAATATCTTCTTAAGAATTTCTTTTCTAAGGTAGCATGATAATATTTTAATTCATCTAATTGCATTGCTATCCTTTTATTCTCATTTTTCATAAATGATTTCTCCTTAGATAGCTTAACTAGAAATTTATTCATTTTCAATAAAGTCTTTTCTAGTTTTTCATATGACAACATGCTTTCATTATTCAATTCAACACATGATTCATCATAAGAATTAACACAATAATTTTCACATGAATCATTGCATGCATCATCAACAGATTTATCACAAAATATAATAGATGATTCATCCCATAATATATTACAACATTTAGCATAAGAATCATCACATGCATCATTAACAGAACTATCATGGTATTCAACAGATGATTCAGCATTTGACATATCACAGGATTTGGCACAAGAATCATCAATTGAGCTAGAGTGAGAATCATATACCTCTTTTTCTGTTAATGTAATTATCCTATCATTTACCACTCCTAGTTTATTTGAGATTGAAATTTTTGAAGTGGTGGTCCCCTTTTCCTTGGTCTCTCTATACTTCTTTTCGAGCTCAACCTAGATCTCCTGTGCACTTCTACATGCCATGATCTTAAGCAAGATATTAGAATTTGAATCGCAATATAGTAAATCTATGACATGTGAATTCGCTTGTATTAACCTAATATTATTTTCATCCAAGGGCATACGAATTCCATTAACAATCACCTACTAGGCCATCCAATCCATTGATTTCATAAAAACGCTAATTCTAATTTTCTAGGTAGTGTAATCAACACCACAAAACAATGGAGGACTGGAAGGTGATCGTCCCTCTCCGAATGGGGATACACCAATGTGAGCCTTCTCAATCTTTAGCAAAAACGTTTAAGCCAATGCCACGAGACTCTAATACCAATTGTTGGAACTGGTGTAATCCTAAGAGGGGGGTGAATTGGGTATTAAAAAATTTCTCCCTAGGTTAATTCAAATTCTAGCAGCAGTATAACACAACCTTGGGTTTGTCTATATAATCGTAAACCCAATCAACACATGTACATCATATAATGAACCAGACATACTATATACATGTGCTGAAAATGAAAGTGCAGAAAATAAATTGCTAAAATATAAAGAACACACACAATATGTTATCGGGGTTCGGCCAATACTGCCTACGTCCCGCCTTAATTTGCAAGCCCGAGGATTACCATTATTGCTCACTTAACAAGTGGAGCGGCATTGGTTACAACCATGTCACATTACACTAGAGCTAACCTCAACCTTTACACACTCTCCTTAAGGGGCAGAAAAGGCCCTACCGGTCCTTACTGGCTAGAATACAACAGATATTCAATAGAAATTTTGTGTACAAAGATATGTGGTTCTCCAACAAGCAGATTTGTACCAGTATTAACCAATGCACATCAACCAAATAGGAACTATAAGCTCAGTGCAAATAATGTGTAATAGCACTCTAGGTAATGTCAATAATCAATCAAGTGCAAGAGTGTATTACTAATCTATCTTTGAAACAATATATAAATATATTTCAACCACAAGTAGGGTTTCAAAGTTTTTCAAAGAATATAATCAAAATATCTCTAAGATGATTTTCTCAAAATTCTAGCACAAAAGATATTTGAAATCAAGCTTGCTTGAAAAATATTTCACAAAGCCCAAGAGCAAACCTTTGAATACTTGCAACAAAACTACAAGAATCACAAGCTCTAGAGAGTATTCCCACTGAAGACTTATGAATTAAATCACAAGGGGACTCTCAAGCTCACTCTCAAAAAATCAACATCAAAACAAATACAATGAGAGTGTGAGCCAATATAAACACTCTCAATAATACTCTTACCAAAGGATTTTAGCAAGTAGGATGAGTAAGAGATGAATTTATGGCCTTTATATGATAAAATAATGGTTTTGAAATTCAGAGAGTTTTGGAAAATCAGGCTATTACTTCCCACAAAGGTAGGAGGCTTTAGGTGAGTGAACTTCTCAATAGAATCTTCGAGCTTAACAATGGGACAATCCTGCCCCCGAGAACTCCGCATAACCTCGGCCATAAATTGATGGGTTATAACGAGTTGCCTATTTTCCATATATTTTTTTGCACGTAATAATAATATTAATAATTCTAACGTCTAGCTAAACTATCATAATCATGATTAACCTGTACCCATGGGTACCAGGGATATACCTTTTATACAACTCTGATACCTAAGTAGCGTAAAACATAAAATTACATACATGCCATATGATACCAGAAACCATACTATAGTTCTATGGAATCTGTCATATATGTACAGTCGTCCACAGAAAAACCCAAAAAGTATCCTAGGGTCATAATCATAAAACCCATATGACCCTATCTCACCTACTTACCTTTTTGATAGGGTAGTTCGGCCAACTCCTACCGCTGTGGAGCTTTATCCGCCCTTCTACTTGGATTTCCTGAAATGTTTGTATGGATGGGGTGAGACACCTCTCAATAAGGAAAATAAATTAATATCATTGTGTGACAACATGAGTATTTTTCGTGATATACATGTAATCTGTACATAATTTATAACTGTTATAAACAGTTGTATCATATCTGAATAAAACATGATTTATCATAACATAACTTAACATACTAAATTTCTATACTTGGAAAATCATCTTGTATAACCATATCATACTTGAAATATTACCCAAGATAGATAGATAGTTAGTTGTTGTCATGTCTTACCCCCCACATGACAAGGTTGTGCGGTCCGAAGGCGAGACCTAGCAATTGCTAGCCGACCATGCTAAGTCAAACATAGGTGTGTAAGTACGATGGGCATGTTCCACCTATACCAGACTACAAGGGGAACTACGACACTCCCATAAAGCCACACCGACTACCATCTCCTACACTCTACATTAGTTGTGTGGTAGCACTGACATATTTATAGTCGTGAACATATAGCTACAATACCGTACTTTATAAAACTAAACTAAGCTATCCGGGTTCTAATAAAATATAATACTTTCCATATTAAAACATTACTCTTTCGTATTTCAGAGTAATATTTGACATAAACATATTTCATGATTTCTTACATATCATACATAATCACGACATCAACGCCGGCATAATTCATAACGTAAAAATCACGACATTTATGCCGGCATAATTCATAACGTAAAAATCACGGCATTTACGCTGACATAGTTCATAACGTAATAAATATAAATTCTTGCACTATTTAACATAATCTTAAAACCTTAGTTCCTGTGCTATTTGTAGGGTTTTCTTGAAAGCTGCTATAACTTACTTATCTTGGAAAAATCTTAATATTTCAATATAACATAATTTTCATGGAAATATTATACTCATGCCACACAAATGTAAATAGCCTAAAAAACTCTTAATTTGTTCTGAAATCATATTTTCTTATAAAATGTGTTAAAATCATTTCCCTGTTCAACAACAGTATTCCCAAACATAGTTCTATAACATACATATTTTCCTGAAAATAAATGTTGTATACAATAAATAATTTCATGAAAAAGATTGACTTAATTTATCCCCTTACCTGAGAAGCCTACAAACTTAACCAAACCTACTCTTGTGGTGTTCCCAGCTCAACATCCTGAAATTACATTTTTCCCAAAAAAACTTTAGTATTATTCTACCTAAAGCATTTTTCTCAGTCCAGAACACCAAATACCTTATAAAACTTAAAATAACCAACTTACCCAGATTTTGTGATGGAGCCTAAGTTGGCCTATCCAACAAATTACTCCAACAGACTTGTAGAGAATATTCCTAGGAGTAGCGTGACTGCTTCCGATCGTTGAAACGAGGAAGGATGAAGCTAAAAACCTAGAGATAAGGTGGGGAGGACAATTTTAGAGAGAGAGAGAGAGAGAAATTTGCGGCACGAAAATTTTTCTGAAATCCCGAGGTTGGTATATTTATAAAATGCAGATTCGTCGAAGAGACATGTCACCTCATTGATGAGTCAATGAAGGGAGTTCATCGACGAATACTTACCCCTTGTCGCAAAATTTTAGGCCTTGAAATCAGCCCTCTTGGTAAAGTCTTGTCGATGAGACACGCGTCCATGTTAACAAGCCCAAGAAGTCTGTTCGTTGATGAGCACTCTGCACTCGTCAACGAGACCCTGCTGAATCCCTTTTTTTTTGAAAAATATTTTTCTCTCCTTTCTTTTATTTACTTAATTTCTATAATTCTTCGGGTCTCTACATTCTCCCCTCCTTATAAAATTTTATCCTCGAAATTTACTATCTGTATTGAACACCAACTTTTGAGGAAAATGGGTTACTTATTTTATTACTTATCCTCACTTGTGGCAGAGGAATACCGTGGTTACATCAGGGTTCTGGGAGATTACATAATATACATAAAAGAAAATTTCTCCCAAGACCAAAACATTACCTACTAACAGAAAATTATTACATATACTAACTAACCTGCACAAAATAAACTTTACATACTTACCTACATCTTTTCCTAATTATCGCTGGTCCTCACTAAATAAGTGTGGGTATTTCTGTTATATTTCTTCTTCATGCTCCTATGAAGCTTCTTCCACCACATTATTCCTCCACAAAACTTTTACTAATGGAATTTTCTTATTACACAATTCTTGTTCTTTCCTGTCTAAGATCTGCACTGGTATCTCCTCATAAGCCAGGAAATCTCTGAGTTCTATCTTTGCATAACTGACCACGTAGGAGGGATCTGGGATGTATTTCTTCAGCATAGAAACATGAAACACATTGTGTATTCTAGATAAAACTGGTGGTAAAGCTAGTGGGTAGGCAACTAATCCCACTCTCTCAAGTATCTCGAAAGGGCCAATAAACCTAGGGCTTGGCTTACCCTTCCTCCCAAACCTCATAGTACCTTTCAATGGCGCTATTTTCAGAAATACATGGTCTCCTACTTCGAATTCCAATTTTCGGCAGTGATTATCTACATAACTTTTTGCCGACTTTGAGCTGCACTAATTCGTTCTCTAATAAGCTGGACTTTATCGTATGCCTGCTGCACTATTTCTGGTCCTAAAACTCACTTCTCACCTTCCTCATCCCAATATAGAGGAGAACGACATCTCCTACAATATAACGCCTCGAAGGTGCCATGCCAATACTGGTCTAATAGCTGTTATTGTATACAAACTCTACCTGCGGCAAATATTGAGTCCAACTACCCCCAAAATCTAGCACACATGCCCGTAGCATATCCTCTAATATCTGAATCGTTCTCTTTGACTGCCCGTTCATATGAGGATGAAATGCCGTGCTAAATGATAACTGGGACCCTAGAGCCTTCTGCAAGCTCCTCCAAAATTGTGACGTGAAACGCGGGTCTTGGTCTAATACTATAGACACTGGCACACCATGTGATCGTACTATCTCTTGAATATATATTTCTGCAGTCTATCCATGGAGTAGTTGACTTTGATAGGGATAAAATGAGCAGTCTTTGTCAGTCGATCTATGACCACCCAAATAGCGTTCTGTCCCTGCCGCGCCAGCGGTAAACCCATCACAAAATCCATAAAAATATGATCTCATTTCCACTCTGGGATGTAAAGTGGCTGTAGCTGGCCCGCTGGCCTTTGGTACTCAACCTTTACCTATTGGCACGTCAAGTAATGCTACACAAATTCGACAATCTATCTCTTCATGCTGCTCCACCAGAAATACTTTTGTAGATCCCTATACATTTTAGTGCTACCGGGATGTATCGTGTACCGGGACCTATGAGCCTCCTCAAGGATCATCCTTCTGATATCCTCATATGCAAGCACACATAATATGGTACGAAACCTCAGAGCTCTGTCATCAGAAATACTGAACTCCTCTCCTTGTTCGTCTTGCACTTTAGCTATCAGCTCTACTAATTCTGCATCCTCCCTTTGAGTAGCTTTAATCCTTTCTCGTAAAGTAAGCTGCACCACCAGGTTGGCAATAAATGCCTAGTGATCACTCTTTACTATCTCCATGCCAAGCCTCTCAAGTTCATCTAAATCATGTGTTGAATTTTTGCTGCTGACAATGCTGCTATCATGGACTTTTGGCTTAGTGCATTAGCCACCACATTTGCTTTACCTGGATGGTAATTGATGGTGCAGTCATAATTATTGATGAGCTTTAACCATCTTCTTTATTGCATATTCAACTCCTTCTGCGTGAAGAAGTACTTTAAACTTTTATGGTCTGAAAATATTTCACATTTCTCGTCGTACAAATAATGCCTCCAAAATTTTAGTGCATGAAACACTGCAACCAATTCTAGATCATGAGTGGGATAATTCTTTTCATATTCTTTCAATTGTATAGAGGCATATGCTACTACTCTACCCTGCTGTATCAATACACATCCGAGCCCCCTCAAAGATGCATCACAATAGATCACGTAACCATCACCTTCTGATGGAATGGTCAACATTGGTGCAGTGACGAGCCTCTGTTTCAATTCCCGAAAGCGCTGCTCATAACTGTTGTCTCACTCATACTTGGCATTCTTTCAAGTAAGTCATGTCAGAGGCCCTGATAATGCTGAGAATCCTTCTACTAATTGACGGTAATAACCTACCAATCCCAAGAAACTCCTTATTTCATGTCGGCCTGACCTAATTCACCATTTCCTATATCTTGCTGGGATCTATTGAAATTCCATTCCCTGATATAACATACCCCAAAAACACAACTTTTTGTAACCAAAATTCATATTTGCTAAACTTGACATACAATTTCTTTTCCCTGAGTATCAGAAGTACCAACCTTAAGTGTGTCTTATGTTCCTTCAAACTACTCGAGTAGACGAGTATATCATCAATTAAAACTACAACAAACTGGTCTAAATACTGGTGAAAGATTATATTCATCAAATCCATGAATACAGCAGGAGCATTCGTAAGACCAAATGGCATAGCTAGGAATTCATAATGCCCATAACTGGTCTTGAAAGTTATCTTTAAAATATCCACAGTTTTAATTTTCACCCGGTGATAACCTGACCTGCGGTCGATCTTGGAATAGACCCGTGTACCCTGAATCTGATAAAATAAGTGATTTATACGGGGTAGAGGATACCTGTTCTTAATTTTTACTTTGTTTATTTTCCTATAGTCTATGCATATCCTCATAGACCCGTCTTTTTTCTTCACAAATAAAACTGGGGCTCCCCAGGGCGATACACTAGGTCTAATAAACCCTTTATTTAATAAATCCTGCAACTGATCCTTTAACTCTCCCAATTCTGCTGGAGACATTCGGTAAGGAGTTTTAGAGTTTGGTGTTGCCCTTGGAAGTAAGTCAATAGCAAGATCTATCCTGTGGTCCGGAGGCAATCCAGGTAGTTCTTCTAGAAAAAAACGTTTTGGAAACTCCTTAACCACTGGTGTAGTGACAAGCTTCAATTCATTTTCTATCACCTGCTTTACATAAGCCATAAACCCCTGATATCCGTCCAGAAGTAGTCGTCTCACTTGCATGGCTGACACTAACTGACGTGGGGAAAGCACCCGCGACCCCACAAATCTGAATTTTGGCTTTCCTGGTGGTATGAAAATCACCTCTTTTAGATGATAGTCGATACTAGTGACCAGCCAATCCATGCCTAGTATTACATCGAATCCATGCAAATCTAGCACAATTAGGTCAGCTCGTAATACTCTCTCTTGAATTTCTACTAGGTAGCCCCTGAGTACCCTACGACACCTCACCTTTAACGTTGTCGGTGTTGCTACTGATAATTCAACATCTAATAATTGTGTTTCAACACTAGAAAATTTAACATATCCCATAGACACAAAGGAGTGGGTGGCACCTGTATCAAATAAAACAATAGCTTGATATGATAAAATAGTAAAGGTACCTGTCACGATTTCGTCTACAGCTTCCGCGTCTCCCGGCGTCAAAGCATAAACCCTCGCTGGGGCAACATTCCTCTACTGGCCTCCACGAGGCACTTGATAACCTCCTTGGTATAGTCTGGGAGCAGGTACGGTACCAGGTGGTGTAGGGCAATATCGTACTAAATGTCCTGGTACACCGCATTGATAGCAAATGCCTCTCCCTACTCGACACTCTCCCAAGTGTCTCTTTCCACATGTCTGACAAATATAGTAGATCTACATACCTTGAGTCTCACGACCTTTCATCTCTTATCTCTATCATCTGCCATAATTACCCTATCCCAATAATTTACGTATCTAACCAAAGCTTATGATATCCCTCTATATTGACATCCTTTTCTTAATTCAAGATTTAGTTCTATACTTTAGAAACACAACCCAAAAATAGTTTACTAAGACTTTCTTAAAATCGTCACCCCAGGAAAAACACAGAAACCACCACGGAAGTCCTACCCCCAACTGCAGAACAAAACCCCAAATCCTTTTTCTTATACTCTGGTATTTTTTCCATTGTACTTTAGAGTCTACAGAACCTAACAACCTAGGCTCTGATACCAAATAGTAACGACTTGCCTATTTTCCATATATTTTTTTCCACGTAATAATAATATTAATAATTCTAACATCCTACTAAACTATCATGATCATGATCAACCTGGACCAATGGGTACCAGGGATATACCTGTCATATAAGTCGGATACCTAAGTAGCGGAAAACATAAAATTACATACATGCCATACGACACCAGAAATCATACCAGAGTTCTATTCAATCTGTCATATATATATATATATAGTCATCCACAAAAGATCCAAAAAGTATCCTAGAGTCATAATCACAAAGCCCATTTGACCCTATCTCACCTACTTACCCTTCTGATAGGGTAGTTTGGCCAACTCCTACCGCTGTGGAGCTTTATCCGCCCTTCTACTTAGATTTCCTAAAATGTTTGTATGGTTGGGGTGAAACACTTCTTAGTAAGGGAAATAAACTAATATCAGTGTGTGGCAACATGAATATTTTTTGTGATATACATGTAATCAGTACATAATTCAAAACTGGTATAAACAATTGTATCATATTTGAATAAAACATGAATTATCATAACATAGCTTAACATACTAAATTTCTATACTTGGAAAATCATCTTGTATAACCATATCATGCTTGAATTATTACCCAGGATAATTAGCTAGTTAGCTATTGTCATGTCTTACCCCCCACATGATAGGGTTGTGCGGCCCAAAGGCGAGACCTGGCAATGGTTGGCCAACCATGCTAAGTCAAACATAGGTGTGTAAGTATGATAGGTCTATTCCGCCTGTGCCAGACTACCACTACAACACTCCTATAAAGCCACATCGATTGCCATCTCCCACACTCTACATAAGATGTGTGGTAGTACTAACATATTCATAATCGTGAACATATAGCTACGGTACTGTGCTTCATAAAAATGAACTAAGCTATTCAAGTTCTGATAACATATAATACATTCCATATTAAAACATAGCTGTTTCATATTTCAGAGTAATATTTGATATAAACATATTTCTGATTATTACATATCATGCATAATCACGGCATCAACGCTGGCATAATTCATAATGTAAAAATCACGGCATTTATGCCAACATAATTCATAACGTAAAAATCATGGCATTTACACTGACATAATTCATAACGTAATAAACATAAATTCTTGCACTATTTAACATAATCTTAAAACCATAGTTTCTATACTGTTTTTAGGGTTTTCCTGAGAGCTGCTATAACTTACTTATCTTGGAAAAATCTTAATATTTCAATTTAATATAATTTTCAAAGAAATATTATACTCATGCAACACAAATATAAGTAGCCTCATAAACTCATAATTTGTTTTGAAATCATATTTTCTTATAAAATGTGTTAAAATCATTTCCCTACTCAACAACAGTATTCCCAAACATAGTTCTATAACATACATATTTTCCTAAAAATAAATGTTGTATAGTAATAAATGATTTCATGAAAAAAGGTTGACTTAATTTATCCCCTTACCTGACTTATTGAGAAGCCTACAAACTTAACCAAACCTACTCTTGTGGTGTTCCTAGATCAACACCTTGAAATTACATTTTCCCTAACAAAACTTTTATATTATTCTATCTAAAGCATTTTCCTTAGTCCAGAACACCAAATACCTTATAAAAGTTAAAATAACCAACTTACCCAGATTTTGGGATGGTGCCCAAGTTACCATAACCAAAAAACTACTCTAGCAGACTTGTAGAGAATATTCCCAGGAGTAGCGTGGCGGCTTTTGATCATTGAACCGGGGAAGGATGAAGCTAGAAACCTAGAGAGAAGGTGGGGAGGATGATTTTAGAGAGAGAGAGAGAGAGAGAGAGAGAGAGAGAGAGAGAGAAATTTGCTTCGTGAAAATTTCGCTAAAATCCTGAGGTTGGTATATTTATAAGATGCAAATTTGTTGACGAGACACATCACCTCGTCGACGAGTCCATGAAAGGAGTTCGTCGATGAATACTTACCCCTCGTCAAAAAATTTCAGGCCCTAGAATCATCCCTCTCAGTAAAGTCTTGTTGACGAGACACACGTCCATGTCGACGAACCCAAGAAGCCTGTTCGTCGACGAGCACTCTGCACTCATTGATGAGACCCTGCTGAATCCTTTTTTTTTTTGAAAAATCCTTTTCTCTCCTTTCTTTTATTTACTTAATTTCTATAATTCTTTGGGCCTCTACATGGGCAAAGTCCCAAAGTGCCACTGTAGTATCATTGCCACCCTCTTGGGCAGCTCCCTCACTTCGACTACCTCCGACGACAGCGTGACTGTCCCTGGGATCCATCCCATAGACGTAACCAAAAAAAATTTAGAATTCTAATATCCTACCACGTTTGGTGCAATTATAACACTAAATTGCTACTTTAAATAAATTCCAAATACCGGCCTAATTCTTTATGACATACTCTGCCAAATTCATATTCCCATTCTTGTTTTTAAGTTCTTGCCTCTCTGCTTGGAAACAAAACCATCAATGGATTGTCGTGGTTTTCTGAACCCATTGACTGATCCAAAAAAATAAAGAAGTCCATCAAGGGATTTCTATCTCTAGGCTTACGAAGCAAAACTTAAAATTTCATATTCTACCCATTCCTTTCCTTATCCTACTTAAACCTATACTCTAGTAAAATCATCTGACCTAGTCTGCAGAACCTAGCAACCTAGGCTCTAATACCACCTGTAGTGCACCGACCTGCCACGTGGCCTGTAGTGCTAGTAAAGCATATATATATATATATATGATACCATATATAGCATATATAATTACAACCCACCCTAACCAGGGAATCCCGGGTGCGCCTACCATTACTGAAATTTAACCATACAACGAAAGATTTCTAAAACACCCAAACACTTTACTAGAGTTCTATCTTTTCCCAAATACATACATGCCACTATCTATTTACATATTACAATCCCAAAATAACAAATAAGATATCTAGTATCTCACCAGTTTTGATAACCACTCCTAGAAGTCTAATCCCAGGCCCGGGGTAAGCTAGATACGGTTCCCTAGAGGACCTAAAAAATAATTTGTATGATGGGGTGAGACACTTCTCAGTAAGACGGATTATATTACTATCAGTGTGTGGCTAACATGAGTTCTCGTGTGAATATAAAACTTCCATTATTTAACTGAATATGAAATAACATTTAAACTGTACTACACTTTATATTTGAAAATACATACTTTCTGAATAATAAACTGTCTGCTCAAAATAGTCCTTTTATAGTAAATTTGCCCATATATGCATAAAAGATACAACCTGGACTGCTGTATTAGCGTCGTCACGCTATTATAATCTTATATGACATGCTTCCCCCTATTACGGGTTGTGCAGCCCGAAGGTTGGACTCAACACATGGCCGGCCGACCATAGCTGAGTTAGTAAAGGTAGTAAGTAGGATTGCGCCTACCTATGGTCACTTGGAAACTGCCTCGGATGGGGCCCTCTGGCAAAAACCTCAGAGTAGTACTGTGGCCTAAGTCACCAAATCATCTATCCATCATCACACTATCATCCCTGTGTGATTGCACTCTGCCAACATATAGCAACGGTACTGTGCTCATAACATCACAATTCATATCCATAGGGCTCTAGAATCATATATGACAATTTACATTATAAAAACTGCTTTATTCTCATTTCATATAAAACCTATCAATTATTAACTCTCTTAAATCTCGGCCCCTATTGGTCATATTAAATCTCGGCCCTCAACCGTCATATCAAATCTTGGCACTATGTATTATCAGTAAAAACATTCTACTCATATATTTACCATTTAAAAACTATTCTCATGCCACACAATTTTTATTTGATAAATCATAAATAAAATAAACTAATGGGGAAAGACATAAATTGCTGAAAATAGGGTCTGAGCATCTCTAGGGTTTTGTTTAACCTAGACTATTTATTTTGTAGAAAATACGAGATTTCAAACCAATCACGTGAATTTTCCCTAAAACATATAATAGTCAAAACCATCCTTTTCATATATCCAATTCGTTTAGAAAATCACATATTGTAATTTAATCGGTCCATATTCCAAAATTAACTGACATAATATAATCCCCTTAATTGGCTTACTGGGAACCCTAAATCCATGCCCTGGGGCATTTGAAGATCAAAACCCTGAAATTACATTTCCCAAATTAATCAACTCATCCCTCAGAATATTTCCCATTTAGCATTTCCTAGGCCCTATACACTCCAAATTAACAATAAAACCCTAAAATACCCTACTTACCCTAGTTTTGGACTGGTGCCTGAAAAGTCCAATTCAAAAATCTACTCTGCTAGACTTGTAGAGAATTGCCCCTAGATCCTCGTGGTAACTTCCGATCGTTGATTCGGGCGATGAACAATGAGAAATCAAAGAGAGAATAGTGAGGGTTTGTGGGAGAGAGAGAGAGAGAGAGAGAGAGAGAGAGAGAGAGAGAGAGAGAGAGAGAGAGAGAGAGAGAGAGAGAGAGGAAATTAAGTTTATTTAATGAAGAAACAACAAAAATTCTATTTATAACCCTTTGACCTAGCACAATTCGTCGACAAAATGGGACCTTCATCGAAAAACCATAGAAGAACATTCGTCGACGAAAGAAGGGTTCATCGACGAACCTTAAGTCTGATATCTTCCTTTCATTTTGGATCTCTTTGTTGTCGATGCATGAATTTCGTCAACGAGTTACAGAAGGGAGTTCAACGACAAAAACAAGGGATTCGTCGACGAGTCCTATTGATGGCCCCTTTTTAAATTCCCTTTTCTTGTTTTCTTATTTACTCTTTATTTTATGGGTTCAGGTTTCTACAATTGAATCATAATAAGTCTCAATCCTAATCCGAAAATAAGAAGGACATAAGGTGTTTTAAGTGCGAAAAAATTGGGCACATAAAACTAGAGTGTCCGGAGTGGAAGAAGGGGAATGTAGAAAATCAAGAGGATTCGTTAAAATCTGCGAATGTAGTTGAAGAAGGAGACTCTTGGAGTAGTGATGGTGATATACTTTCTATTTCATCGGGTTCAAAACACCTCCCGAATTCTTGGATCCTAGATTCGGGATATTCTGATCATATGATACTAAATAGAAATTGGTTCAGTACCTACATGTTAGTAAATCCTGGTTCGATTCTAATGGGAAATGATGTTGCATGCAAATAGTTGGAATAGGAAATGTTAGAATTAAGATGTATGATAGTGTTGTGAGAAATAATGTGATGTAAGACATGTACCAAATCTAAGGAAGAATGTGATTTCATTGGTCACTTTAGATTGCAACGGATATAGTTAAAAGTCTTAATGTGGGATAATGAAGGTGTGTGAAGGTGACTTGATGGTGATGAAGGGACAGAAGTTAGCAGGAAATATCTATGCACTACAGGGTACATTAGTTGTAGATTGAGTTGTAGCTGTAGAATCCGAGTCAGATGATACCATTTTTTGGCATATGCGGTCAAGACATATGAGTGACTACATTTATTCAGATGTTTGGGGAATGGTGAGGATAGCATCACAGGATGGACATATGTATTTTGTGGGTTTATCGCAAAAGGTCTTGGTGTATCTCATGTGGCATAAGCAAAAAATGCTTGCCAGGTTTAGCTTGTGGCTAAGGTGGAAAACCAGATCGGGAGGGAGATCCTCAAGTCAGAAATTGGTATTGAGTATGCTGGTTCTGTTTAAGGAGTTTTGTGATGACAAGTTGTGTGTAGGGTTTGTAAGGAACTTCTTGGTGAAGTCAGTGAGTGGCACGTTTCTCGTTTAATTGATCACCAAGGGTATCATTAGATGGGAGAGTTATAGAAGAGGTTTAGACAGGTTATGTAGTAGACCACTTTGGTGTGAGAGTGTTTGGATGTTCAATCATGCACGTTTCTTGTAAGGTGAGATCTAAGCTTGGCATAATGTTTGAATAGTACATCTTTTTGGGATATAAGAAAGGTGACTTCAAGCTGGTTGATCCAATGGAAAACAAGGTGGTGATCATTGGAGACATGGTTTTTGGGGAGAAAGCCATGGTGGAGCATAGTCAGGTAAAGGAAAAGAAACAGATGCTAGAAAACTACAACAGCAATGGAGATATGACGCAAGTTGAGCTACAACCTCAGGGCAGAAATGACATTTTTCATAATGCAGGGAGTTATAGCTTGGTATACCAGCAGGATCATAATGGATCCAGATGCACTATCAGTTTACCACTCAGGTTTAAGTTAGATGTTTAGGTGTGTTAAAAAGTCGTAGCTTGGGAGTATATACGTGTCCCCCACAGTGGATATGCAATATAGAGTCAGAGAAGGGGGGGGGGTGAATTTCTCTTTTAGCGTATTTGAGAGTTCTCTACAAAATAAAATACTTGGCAAGATTTGAGGAATTATATCAAAATATATGGAATGTAAATCATGCACAAGATAAACAATAAAGAGTAGGGAGAGAGAAGCTTAACACTGCGTTTTAACGTGGTTTAGCACCAAGCCTACGTCCACACCTTAGCACCATGCTAAGGATTCCACAATCCACTATAAAGGCTCCTACCCTGGTGGAGCAAGCCTTACAACTTGGGTGCACAACCCTACAAGCTCACACAGAGCCTTCACTTTGGTTCACACAGAACCTTCACCTAATGGTTCACAAAGAACCTTACAATAAGTAAATGATTACAAAGAGATGCTCCTTAACTTTGAGCTGATAACAAATACAAAGAAAACCTCACACAACTCTCTTAAGGATTGAATCGAACAAGATTAGACAACAAGAGAGTTTGAGCACCTGTGAATGAATGAACAAATATGCAAAGTGCCTAGGTTTTGTTTAAAATGATGTTTTTTACTATAAGCTTGTTTAAATCATCAAAACTAGTAGGCTCGCTAAGGCTTGGGTCCTTAACTACCAAATATAAAATTTATATAACCTAACTAATCCCAAGTTCAATAGAAAGTGGGTAAGTTGGGTGTCGATCCACGGAAACTTAAAACGAAATTGTGAGATCTCATCCAAATTAGTTTACTAAAGCCTTCTTATGAAAAGAAGTAAAAGATGATATTTTTGAGGGTATTTTCTATCCAACTACTGGAAAGAAATTAAACAAAAGCATGTGTTAGCCTAACAAGGCTTTCACCTCTTGTCTTGATGATAACAAATGAAGAAAACATTAATGATATTATGTGTTCAAGAAATGATGTTTTCAGGAATATGAAAAAGCCAAACTCAACAAAGCTTCGAAAGATCACCGACAAGCTTAAAGGTGTATGTTGTGTCATGAAGTGATCAAACCAAAAAGTACAAAGACATCTGAAGATGAAATGAACCTAAAGCTTCAAGATGATCATGAAGTTTTAAAGAACAAGAAATGTTCATATTGTTAGGAAATCTTAATGTAAGTACTTCAAAGTTAAAAAATTCATTGTGAATGAAATGAAGCTCATTAGGGGATAAAGATGGACTAAGAAACTTTATTTTAAAACCCCAAAAAATGTTTTTCAAAAGTAAGAAAGCAAAGAAACCAAATATTTTTGAAAAGGAAAGAAGGAAAGTGATTTTGTATTGTCCAGGCGACTGAGGTTAAATCCTTAGGCAACCGAAGATTTTTTTTGAAGAAAATCAAACAGGTAGTGTATCTTTAGGCGCCTGACCCTGTGTCTTCAGGCTCTTGAACCTACTACTGAGGTTGCACTTCAGGCAACCGAAGTACGGCAACGAGCAAATTTTTAAACTTCTCCTTTTCAAATCTAATTGACTTACGCCCTAATATTTTTGGAAAATTTGGGGGCACTCCAAGTAAACTTGTGGAGCATGAATGAAAGTATTTTTGAAGCCTATATATACATGGTTTATGAGAATCAAAATACACCAAGCATTGAAAATTCTTTCAAGATCTCTTTCACTCAAAGCTTCTTGCTATTTGTTTTAAAGCTCTGAATTGCTGCGAAATTTATGAGAAATCTTTGATCTTTTACAACTTCTTTGAAGTATCTGATTTAAGTTCTTGATCCTCATCAAAGAGAAGTAAACCGGTGATATTTATATTGAGCTTCTTACTTCATTCTTTTGATATTTTGAATTTTAAGTATATTAGTTTCTAAAGTGTACTAATCAGCCCTTTGTGTGAGCATTATTTGTACGCATCTATTTGATTTATTTTCTGTAGATTGATGATTCCAATGGTTGTTTAGATCGTTGGCTAAGTAAGGGGATATTGCTTAGAGAGGTGGGCTTTAGCTTAGTTAAGGAGTGACCGGACGAGGGGATATCGTTTGGAGAAGGCGGGCTCTAGCCTTAACCAAGGAGTGTTGTAAAGGTATTGTTCCGCCCATTAAAGGAACAGGTTTAGTGAATCCTTTGGTGGTTTGCCAAAGGCGAGGACGTAGGCTGGGTATAAGCCAAACCTCGTAAAAATCTCCGTCTCACTCTCTCTTTCCCTATTCTTTATTTTCAGTACATATTTAAATTGTGTCAATGGTTTAAATTTGAAAATCATATAAACTACGTATATTTGGAAATGAAGTAAACCTTAAAGTTTGATTTTGATTTGGGTTGCAGAAACCGAAAGGGAGTACGTTGGTTGAACCATTCTTTGCGGAAACCATACGGGAGTACGTTACTTGGCTAAACATCCCAAAGATAAATTAACTTAAGAGTTTATTTGAATTCAGAAGTTTGGAAAGATTAATTGGATTTTATATTGAACATCATATTGAAAAAGAAATTTCATATATACAGGGATTTTTTCAAAACTCACATTCATCACAGGGCTGAAAACATGAAAAGCTGAAAGTTACATATATTATATTTATTGTGATTGGATGGTATAAAGATTTGTTTTATAGTCCAAGAGTCTTAAATCTTGAATGATTTCATCAATCTAATAGTGTTGCAGTGAACTTATATTTGGTAAATAAATTGTGGATGTGTTGGTTTGGAAATTGTGATTAATTGTTTGATTGTTTTTTACTTTCAAAGTGTGGTTCAAGATTGAATGTTTAATTGTGTTTAATTGTATTGTTGATTGATTGTTCAAAAGAAATCAAGTTCTTGTTTGATTGACAAAATAAATAAACAAGTCCAAGAATTGGAAAAGAAGTTAAGGATTTTAAAAGAACTAAAGATAAAGTTTTAATAAGCCAATTCACCCCCCCTATTGGGAAGCTATTCCTAATTTCAATTGGTATCAGAGCGGGGTTATAGAAAATCTTAATTAGTAGCTATAGAAAGATCATAATGGCTAACTTAGGCAAAGCTCCCTTTGGAGAGGGACAATCTTCAACTAGGCCTCCTATCTTTTGTGGTTTGAACTACACGTTTTGGAAAAAGAGAATGCAAATCTATCTCCAAATGATGAATTGGAAAGTATAGGAAGTTGTTATAGATGGAGATCAAATTCCCACTAAGATAGTAGATGGAAAAAAAATCCCAAAAGAGAAGAAAGATAAGACTGATCAAGATTATAAAATGCTCCAAACAAATTCAAGTGTTATAAATGCTTTATATTGTGCCTTGGATTCTAATGAATTTAATAGAGTAATGGCCTGCAAATCCGCTAAGGAGATATGGGAGAAGCTAGAAGTAACATATGAAGGAACTGCAAAATCCGATCCAATTTATCGTAATCGATTAGTTAACATGTTGGTTAACCGTATTCTGAAACACGGAAAAAAATCATTGGCTTATCAAATTCTCTATCGAGCCGTGAAAAAGATTCAACAAAAGACAGAAACAAATCCACTCTCTGTTTTACGTCAAGCAATACGTGGAGTAACTCCCGATATAGCAGTAAAAGCAAGACATGACCGCTCAGTGATAAAGGAGGTAGGGGTGCAGAGACAGCTAGGAGGTTTGCCTAGAAGCAGCCACCCTTGAAAGAGTGCGTAATAGCTCACTAATCGAGCGCTCTTGCGCCGAAGATGAACGGGGCTAAGCGATCTGCCGAAGCTGTGGGATGTAAAAATGCATCGTGAAGGAACAACGAATGTTAGGGATAATAGCGTTGATATGCTTACAAGTGAATGTGAAGCATTTAGAATGAACCCGGATGAATCCATATCCAGCATGTATACTAGGTTCACTCATATAATAAATTCCCTAAATGCCTTAGGAAAAACTTACACTACTTGTGAGATGATAAGAAAAATTCTAAGAGGCCTTCCCTCCATGTGGGAACCAAAGGCTACTGCTATCATGGAAGGTAGAAATCTGAAAAACACATCCTTAGATGAGTTTATAGGTTCTCTCCTCACATACAAAATGACAATGACTGAAAAGAGCGGGAAAACCAAAGTCCAAGAAACAATAGCCTTCAAAGCCTCAAAAGAAAACTTTAGTAGCGAAGAGATAGATGAAGATGAAGTAGCCTTTATATCTAAAAAGCTAGCAAAAATCCTTATAAGGAGAAACAAATTCAAAAGAAGAAACCAAGACTCCAAATCAGATGAAAAAGATATTGGTACCAAGAAATCTAAAGATAAAACCCCTACTTGCTATAATTGCAATAAAACTGGACATATAAAACTAGAATGCCCCCTATTAAAGAAAGAGTCTAAAAAGAAAAACAAGAAGGCCATGAAAGCCACTACTTGGGATAGTACAAGTAGTTCAGAAAATGAATCAAGTGACCAAGAGGTCACTTATACTTGCTTTATGGCTTGGGACAATGAGGAAAGCTCCTCATCTAAATCTTCAAATAATTCTTGTAGTGATGAATCCGATGATGAGAGCATGCCATCATATAAAGAACTTCAAAATAATTTATTCAAAGTTCATAAGATGCTGGTTAAAGTAACTAAACAAAATACTTCATTGAAAAATATGAATGAAGGTATAATAAAAGAGTTAGAAACCCTTAAGGTTGCAGAAAGAGAAAAGGATTCTAGAATCAAGAAAATCGAAAGTAAGAATGAATCTATGACAAAAGAATTAGAATCCAAAAATCTTATCGAAAAGGAAAAAGACTTGAAAATCAAAGAATTAGAAAGCAAAAATGAAAGAATGATAGAAGACCTTCGATCCTTATCCTCTACGATGTATGAGAAAGACAAATATATTTCTGAATTAGAGGATAATGTAAGAAAATTATCTTTAGAATTAGAGAAATTACAAAAGAAGGTTGATAATATTAAAGACATTGAAATAAACGATCTCAAGAGTCAAATCAAAGATAAAGATAAGATCATTCATAACTTCACTAAAGGAAAAGAAAGTCTTGATAAGATGATTGGCTCACAAAGAATGTCATTGAACAAAGAAGGCATTGGTTTCAATGGAGTTGAAAATAAAAGGAAAAAAAATTTGTATATGGGATATTTCTCAAAAGAATCCAAAGACTATGCTACCACATCTAATAAAGCCTACATGAATACAATATGCTATAAATGTAAGAAAAAGGGGCATATCAAGTTTGAATGTCTATTTAAGAGAAAGGGTGTGAAGACTAAACAGGTGTGGAAAATAAAAGAAACATCCCTTGAAAAATCAAAAGGAACCAAGAAGATATGGGTACCAAAAATAAAATAGAGAGTAGAAGGATCCATAAAGGTTGGATGATTAAATGAAACAAAAAGGAAACTCTAAAAGCTTATAACATAAGTACTGTTAAAAGATAGGCGTACATCAATAAAAAGAGAAACTTAAACCATTATACAATAAGGGAAATAAGTTAGAAAGGTTCAAAACAAGGAAACAAGGAAATTTCAGAAGTTGAAGAACTTTGGTTGACTGAGCTCCATACCGCAGGCAACCGAATAGCTACTGCCTATTGAATTTTAGCCCAGAAAATTCTTCAGGCGCCTGTACTTATTCTTTAGGCTCCTGAAGTCGCGAAGTCCTTATATTTTAAACACACGAAACCCTACTTTTTCTAAACTCTAGGCTCCTAAACCAAGTTCTTAGTGATGTATTACTATAGGTCACATCTTAGTGATGTTGGTTCTTTAGATGCATATCTATATGGTTCTTTGCTCTTTGTATTAAAATTGAGTACCCTTTTTGTATGATGTCAAAGGGGGAGAGATGGTTTAGAGAGAGCAAAAATACAAATTGAATATTTGAGCTGATTATTGAGATGAATTGAATATGCACGAAATTGAATGTTGAAAACATATATGTTGACTATATAAAATGCTGTACTGAATACTATGCTGAATGTTGAAAAATGCAATATGAAAATTGACTATATAAATAAACTATGCAAATGCAAAAATTGGGAAATATTACTTGAATCTATGCTTATTGTAAGGGGGAGCATTCTGCAAGTTTTTTAGAAATTTTTGCTCCTTATTTGTCATCATCAAAAAGGGGGAGATTGTTAGCCTAACTAGGCTTTCACCTCTTGTTTTGATGATAACAAATGAAGAAAAGGTTAATGATATTATGTGTTCAAGTAATGATGTTTTCAGGAATCTGAAAAAGCCAAACTCAACAAAGCTTCGAAAGATCACCAACAAGCTTAAAGGTGTATGTTGTGTCATGAAGTGATCAAACCAGGAAGCACAAAGACATCTAAAGATGAAATGAACCTAAAGCTTCAAGATGATCATAAAGTTTCGAAGAACAAGAAATGTTCATATTGTTAGGAAATCTTCATGTAAGTACTTCAAAGTTTAAAATGTCATTGTGAATGAAATGAAGCTCATTAGGGGATAAAGATGGACTGAGAAATCTTATTTTAAAACCCCAGAAATTGTTTTTCAAAAGTAAGAAAGCAAAGAAACCAAATATCTTTGAAAAAGAAAGAAGGAAAGTGATTTTGTATTGTCCAGGCGACTGAGGTTAAATCCTCAGGCAACCGAAGATTTTTGTTCAAGAAAATCAAATAGGCAGTGTATCTTCAAGCGCCTGACCCTGAGTTTTTAGGCTCCTGAACCTACTTCAGGCTACTGAGGTTGCACTTCAGGCAACCGAAGTACGGCAACTGGCAGATTTTTCAAACTTCTCTTTTTCAAATCTAATTGACTTGCGCCCTAATATTTTTGGAAACTTTGGGGGCACTCCAAGTAAACTTGGGGAGCACGAATGAAAGTATTTTTGAAGCCTATATATACATGGTTTATGAGAATCAAAATACACCAAGCATTGAAAATTCTTTCAAGATCTCTTTCACTCAAAGCTTCTTGCTATTTGTTTTAAAGCTCTGAATTGCTGTGAAATTTCTGAGAAATCTTTGAACTTTTACAACTTCTTTGAAGTATCTGATTTAAGTTCTTGATCCTCATCAAAGAGAAGTAAACCGGTGATATTTATATTGAGCTTCTTACTTCATTCTTTTGATATTTTGAATTTTAAGTATATTAGTTTCTAAAGTGTACTAATCAGCTCTTTGTGTGAGCATTATTTGTACGCATCTATTTGATTTATTTTCTGTAGATTGACGATTCCAATGGTTGTTTGGATCGTTGGCTAATCAAGGGGATATTGCTTAGAGAGGTGGGCTCTAGCCTAGTTAAGGAGTGACCGGACGAGGGGATATCGTTTGGATACGGTAGGCTCTAGTCTTAACCAAGGAGTGTTGTAACTCTGCCCGTTAAAGGAACAGGTTTAGTGAATCCTTTGGTGGTTTTCCAAAGGCGAGAACGTAGGCTAGGTATAAGCCGAACCTCGTAAAAATCTCCATCTCACTCTCTTTTTCCCTGTTCTTTATTTTTAGTACATATTTGAATTGCGTGGATGGTTTAAATTTGAAAATCATATAAATTACGTATATTTGGAAATCAAGTAAACCTTAAAGTTTAATTTTGATTTGGGTTGCAGAAACCGAAAGGGAGTACGTTGGTTGAACCATTCTTTGCGGAAACCTTATGGGAGTACGTTACTTGGCTAAACATCCCAAAGATAAATTAACTTAAGAGTTTATTTGAATTCAGAAGTTTGGAAAGAGTACTTGGATTTTATATTGAACATCACATTGAAGAAGAAATTTCATATATATATATATATATATAATATATATATATAATATATATATATATATATTATATTGATTGTGATTGGATGGTATAAAGATTTGTTTTATAGTCCAAGAGTCTTAAATCTTGAATGATTTCATCAATCTAATAGTGCTGCAGTGAACTTATATTTGGTAAATAAATTGTGGATGTGTTGGTTTGGAAATTGTGATTAATTGTTTGATTGCTTTTTACTTTCAAAGTGTGGTTGAACTTATATTTAATCAACGTTGGGCACTACCCTCTTTTTATCCTCATTCTCTCCCTTGCTTGGTTGCTCCTTGCCTTGTTTATCCATCATCCTATCACTTTGGAGGGTGGTTAACTCTTGAGCTTGCTCAGGATATGATGAGGGACGAGTGTCCGGTTCACATTCTACCCCATATTGTCCCCTAGGATTCACTATAAGCTGACTTGACAACTTTCCCTCGTCTCTCCAACTCAAGGTAGTAGCTAGTTGCCCCAAGGTGGCTTCTAGCTTTGCGATGGATTGGGAGTGAGAGTGAAAGAGTTTCCGATCTTCTTGGAGATCAGCCTCAATGTTCCTAAGGGTTCTCAACACCATCTCTTGAAATGTGTCATATTTAGGTGGAGGCAGCTGCTGAATGGTTGAAGATCTGGGGCCTAAATCAGAATGATTTTGGAAGTTTTGGTATGGGCATGGATGCAAAGCATTAGGGGCTTGTGGAGGTCTTTGGTATTGGAAACCCAAAGCTTGCGGTCTCGAGGATAAGTTGGGATGTTGTTTTCACCAGGGGTTGTAGGTGTTCAAATAAAGGTTGTTGGACAGCTTATCATACCAATTATGGGTGGCCTTTACTTCCTCTTGCACAAGATCTGGCTGAGAATGTGTATAGGGGCAATTATAACATGTGTGAGAAGGGCCAGAGCAGATTGCACAAACCTCTGCACACACCATTGCCTGCGGTCCTAAGGACAAGCACTAGTATAATTTTTTGGATATGGCATGCAAGGTAGGGGCTAGGTCTTGGCTTGTGGCCAACTCGTAAACTCCCTTACGTTTAGAGGTTGCTGGATTGGGTAGTTTACGAGTGGCATCCATGTGCTGCTAAGAATTTTTAGCCAAACTTTCAAAGAGAATCCAGGCCTTGTTCTCGTGCTTTGTGAGGAAAGTACCTCTGCACGATGCAAAAACCATGGACCTATTTCTCTCAGCTAACCCTTCGTAAAAAGTTTGAACTAATTGCCACTTGGGGACTTGATGATGTGGGCATTTATGAAGTAGGTCCTTGAAATGCTCTTAGGTCTCAAAGAAAAGTTCCCCATCCGTTTGGGTGGAAGTTGTGATTTCCCTTCGCAGCTAGTTATCTTCCCAATTGGGAAGTACTTTTTAAAAAATTCATGCTGCATGGTGGCCCAGTTGGTCACCGAATTTGGCTTTAAGGATGTCAGCCAATATTTGGCCTTATCCTTTATAGAGAACAGAAAAAGCATAAGATGAAGGGCATCATCACTAAAATTAGGTATACGGATGGTGAAGGAAATCTCCAAGAACTCATCCAGATGCTGATAAGGATTTTCAATGGGGTTCCTATGAAGGTTGGGCAGCATCGTGATGATTGAAGTCTTAATCTTGAATTGCGCCACCTGAACATCCAAAAACTAGATACACGACGGCGAGGTGTATGCATTGGGTATGAAGCAATCCCTAAAAGGCCGAAGGGGTTGCTCTCCTACCATAGGTAGGCAGGGAGCTCAGGGTTCCGGGATTTGTTCATCGAGAACTGGTGGGTAATTTTCGACCATAGCTTTTAGTTTAGACGACTCAACCTTCTCTAGATTAGAGATACATTTCCAAAGGGATCTACGAGATTTTTCAATCTCAGGATCAATAGGAATTATCTCAAGTTACAAAGAACATAGACCAAACATACACACTTTTAAGCACAAATGTTCAAACTTCAGAAACACTAAAAAAATAAAAAAATAAAAAAATAATAAAGAAAATGAAAATAAATGGAGAGCAAATCAAAAGAATAAGGCAACAATACCCTAAATTAGAAGTTGGTTCATAACCATAGCCAAGTCCCCAACAACGATGCCAAAATTTGGTAGGCCCGCCATGGCTTGAGTCCTTAACTACCAAAGATAAAATTTATGTAACCTAACTAATCCCAAGTTTAGTAGAAAGTGGGTAAGTCAGGTGTCGATCCACAGAGACTTAAAGCACATATATGAGACCTCTTCCAAATTAGTTTACTAAAGCCTTGTTATGAAAAGAAGTAAAAGATGATATTTTTTAGGGTATTTTCTATCCAACTATTGGAAAGTAATTAAACAAAAGTATGTAAACTAATACTACTAGAAAGCAAGTAAAACCTATGTTATACTACTCCTACAAAGCAGTGCTGATGGCTGAATCAGGCGCTGGACGCCATGCCTCTGACTACACTCCTTCAGGCTTCGAAGAAGTACCAACCCAAGAATCTCAGGCCAAAGCAGGAGAGGGACGTATGAGGGCACAAGGTAGCAAGGGTGCACCAACCATTTGGAGCATGGTCGAGAATCGGAGTATACCCTATCTCAACAATCACAAACACATCTTGGGAATCAGTGGCCAACTATTTCCCTTTGACAGAGACGTAGTAGTGCTTATCCTTATTAGAAACCTTTCATCACACAAACAACAATAAATCGAAAGCAAGTAAAGAAAGATGTAAAGTGAAAGCAAGTAAATGAGAAAGCATGTAAAAAGATCATCCCTTTGCATTCATCACGTCTGTCACTAACGCCAGGAAGTACAAAATAAGATCGTGTAATATACACGGAAGCACAAGAACGTCGCCGATTGTCACAGGTCATCGGACACTTCATGCACAAACCAAAACAGGAATTGAAATCTACTCTACTCCTGATCTAAAGTGGCTCTCAATGACATCTTAAGTCTGTCACTAACCTAAGAGAGGCCAAAGAGGAACCTAGAGCTTATGTTTGTAGTGAATACTTATAGGTTCTAGGGTTTACAAGGTTTGTTTTACATGTTAGGAAAGTTTACGAACAAATCTCGCGTAGAAGATCATCGTTGTTGACCAAGTCTCCCCTATATCATTATTGTGTGCACTTTAGTCAAACCTCGCGGGAAATTAGGAATTCAAATCTTCAATTTCTTCGACTTTCAGGGTCTTGTTGGTCGAGTTGATGGTCAAGACTTGCAGGATCTCGATCTTTAGGAAATCTCAGGAACTCGACATAGTCACCTCTTATGGTCTCTTGGTTGAACACTTCATCAAGGCTCTCAGTAATTATGCTCTAAGTTTAGTCTCAGTATCTCGATGTGGTCGCCCGGGAGAGTCACTTGGTTGAGGAGTTGGTCGAACCTTGTGGCATTTTGATCTCGATCTAAACCTTGGAGTTTGTGGTAGAAGACTAAGTTGCCCTTGTAAAATAATGTAAAATAATTTAGTAAGTAATTTAACAAATAATATATAAAAAAATTCAACATATAAGAAACTATTAGTAAGTGCTAATTAAGTTCTAAGTATCCAACTTTGAAATTGGAAAGAGTTGTGGGTTACGAGAAACCTTGACACTTTCATTTTGACCTCATGAATGTTTGGGAGTTATTACCATTTGATTTAAACATTATATGCCCAATTTGGACACTTGAATTCTGAAATGAGTTAAACACATGAACTATAAAAACAATGACTAAAATATTGTCAACTAAATAATTCATAATAACACTAACTAGAAGCTTAATCTTCGCTACTTCCTATTTTATTCCAATCCCTTTTTTACATCATATTGCACTCTTACTCACTCAAATTTATTTAATATTATTAGCTATTATATTTTTTATATACAATATTTTGCATAATTAATATGATTTCAAAGAATTTGGAAAAAATATATTTTTTTATGGATTCTCTAATTTATAATTTTTTTAATAATAATAATAATGTTAATTTGTACAATCTGACTATTAAGTTAAAATGGTATTAAACAAATTTGAATGCAATAAGTTATCCTTAAATTCATTTTGACTTTAGACTAAATGAAAATAATTACTAAATCTCTAACGATCACAAGGTTCTGCAATGCATTTGTCAAATTAGGAATCTAAGATAATGTTGACCTTTCTGTATTAATAAGAGTGATAAAAATGAAAATTATGGAAATTACACAAAAAATTAAATTTGTTTCCAAGTGTAAAATTATATCTCTGTAGTGAATAAATTATTTTCCATTAGAAGAATTTCAAAAAGAGCAAACCAAAATTATATGTTTGAATTTTAATGAAATGAAATGTTGTCTTTATACGAAAGCTTGAAATATTTAAACCACCTTCAAGTTTACAATAAAAATATTTTAAGACTTAAATATGATGTTAAGAATGTAAAAAAAAATTATATCATTAAAATATTTTCTAACCATGTTGATGATCTTTTCATACATTATAGTATTAAATATTCTAAATATTTTTGTAATTTTTTTTGTTAATTTCAATAGAAATGAGTTTATTAAATTTACAAAAAAATTACTCTACAAAAGGTAAATTTTTTGTTAACAAATTGGAATGAAATGGAAGCAAAGGTTGTGGCAACTATCAGATGATGTTCGGCCGATGACGTGCTATATCGTGTCATGGAAGAGGATTCTCCTATGGCTGTTTCGTAGAAATTTGAAAGTCCGTATATTTCTAAGTCTCTTATGAATAAATTATTTCTTAGAAAAAGTTATATTGGCCTAAGATGGTGGAAGGTTTGAATTTGATCCAACATATCAATGTATTGAATCAAATTATAAGAGATTTAATGTGAATATATTTCAAATTTAAGGAAGATTTCAAGATGATGTTGCTATTGAATTCCCTACCAGCATCTCACACGTAAGAAAAGTTAGTCATGACTCTAACATGGGATAAAGAAAAACTAAATTTGGAAGAGGTAACAAGTGCATTGCTGGGCTTTCATCAAAGAAAGAAGGTCAGCGATGAAATTTCACACAGTGAATGGCTTGTGGTGAAGGGTAACCATGAACGTGGGAGAGGAAAATTCAGGAATGGATTGAATCATAATAAGTATCAATCGCAATCCAGAAAGAAGAAGGACATAAGGTGTTTTAAGCACGGGAAAATTGGACACATAAAACTAGAGTGTCTGGAGTGGAAGAAGGGGAATGTAGAAAATCAAGAGGATTCGTTAAAATCTACGAATGTAATTGAAGAAGGAGACTTATGGAGTAGTGATGGTGATATACTTTCTATTTCATCAGGTTTTGAACACCTCATGAATTCTTGAATCTTAGATTCGGGATATTCTGATCATATGACACCAAATAGAAATTGGTTCAACACCTACATGTTAGTAAATCCTAACTCCATTCTAATGGGAAATGATGTTGCATGCAAATAGTTGTAATAGGAAATGTCAGAATTAAAATGAATGATAGTGTTGTGAGAAATTATGTGATGTAATTCATGTATTGGATCTAAGGAAGAATGTGATTTCATTGGTCACTTTAGATTGCAATAGATATAGTTAAAAGTATGAATATGGGATAATGAAGGTACATGAAGGCGACTTGATGGTGATGAAGGGACAAAAGTTAGAGGGAAATATCTATGCACTGCAGGGTATGACAGTTGTAGGTGGAGTTGTAGCTGTAGAATCTGAGTAAGATGATACCATTTTGTGGCATATGCAGTTAGGACATATGAGTGACTACATTTATCCAAATGTTTGGGGACCGGTGAGGATAGCATCATGGGGTGGACACATGTATTTTGTGGGTTTATCATGAAAGGTCTTGGTGTATCTCATGCGGCATAAGTTGGAAATGTTTGCCAGGTTTAGCTTGTGGCTAAGGTTGAAAACCAAATTGGGAGGGAGATTTTTTAGGTCAGAAATTGGAATTGAGTATGCTGGTTTTCTTCAAGGAGTTTTGTGAGCAGCATGATAGGTTGTGTGCAGGATTTGTAAGGAACTTCTTGGTGAAGTTAGTGAGTATGGCATGTTTTTCATTTAACTGATCACCAAGGGTATCATTAGATTTGAGAGTTACAGAAGAGGTTTAAACAGGTTATGTAGTAGATCACTCTGGTGTGAGAGTGTTTGGATGTTCAACCATGCACGTTTCTAGTGAGGTGAGATCTAAGCTTGGTATAATGTTCGAATAGTACATCTTTATGGGATACAGGAAATGTGGGTTCAAGCTAGTTGATCAAATGGCAAACAAGGTGGTGATCAGCGGAGACATGGTTTTTGGTGAGAAAGCAATGGTGGAGCATAGTCAGGTAAAGGAAGAGAAATAGATGCCAGAAAACTACAGCAACAATGAACATGTGATGTAGGTGGAGCTACAAACTTAAAGTAGAAATGACATTATTCATAATGCTGGTAGTTATAGCTCGGTATAACGGTAGGATCACAATGGATCTAGATGCACTATTAGACCACCACTCAAGTATAAGTTATATGTTCTGGTGTGTTAGAAATTTGTAGCCCTAGAGTATATACATGTCCCCCATGGTGGATATGCAATATAGAGTCAGAAGGGGGGTGAATGGCTCTTTTTTCGTATTTGAGATTTCTCTACAAAATAAAATAATTGGTAAGATTCAAGCAATTATATCAAAATATATGGAATGTAAATCATGCACAAGATAAATAATAAAGAGTAGGGAGAGAAAAGCTTAACATCGGGTTTTAGCGTCGTTTGGCACCAAGCCCACATCCACGTATTAGCACCTAAGGATTCCACAGTCCACAATAAAAGCTTCTTCCATGGTGAAGCAAGTCTCACAACTCGGGTACACAACCCTACACGCTCACACAGAGTGTTCACTTTGGTTCACATAGAACCTTTACCCAATGTGTTGACTTTTTGAGTCCGCCTCCTATTTTGATTATGACAAACCACAACATCTCAATTGTGCATTTAGTCTTTGAACAAATTTATGATGCAGAAGGTGCAAATAAGGGATGCAAAATGGAAGTCAAGGAGTACCTAATCGAGCACAAATTTTGGCGTATTTCATGGAGTATTAAGGAGCAAAAGCATGAAGATTTTATTTATTTTTTAAATTGTAATAGTAATTAAGTTTCAATTTGTGCATACATAATCATATGATTTGAATTGAAGTTTTTAAAAAATGACCAAGACCTTAGATTGACCTTAGGGGCATAAACTTCTCATGAAAACATTTTTCCAAAACAAGTTTTTTCGAAAAAAAAAAAAAAAAAAAACCCCCCCTTCATGTTTCTTCTGTCGCATTGATGAGCACATTTCTCTATCAATAAATCCTTCTCTTAAAATGTGTTCAACATGAAAGTTGTGTTAGTTTTTCTTAAATTTCTATTGATACCAAGCATGTTCAATTTGGAGCTGTATAGAAAAAGTTCTGTTCAAAATACCAAAGGGTGTCTGCAGTAAAAAAATTCCCTTCATGTTTCTTTCTTCTCTTTGATGAGCAATATAAAAATGAGTGTGATTTGTCCCAACGATGCAGCCGGGTGCTCTTCAATTGTGCCTGTAGGGCTTCTTCGATTGGGGTCCTTTATATATTTTTTTACTTCTTTTGGAAGAGCCCCACACCCGTTCTCCTTCTCCCAGCTCCTCCTCTCCTTTCTCTTCTGCTTCTCTGCCGCCACTCTCCAACTCTCCTTCCTCTCTCTAACTCTCCCTCTTCTCTTCTCCCAGCTCTCTCGGCCTCACTCTCCCTCTCTTCCCTTCTCTCAGTCTTCTCTTTGCTTCCTCCCATTTCTCTTATCTTTTCCCTTTTTCCTTGCTTCCCTGCTCCCCTACTGCAAACGCCCTCTACCCGTGACCACACAACCACTGCAACTGCTGAAGGAAGGCCACCCTACTGCACCTAAGCTCCCATTATTGCTGCATGCTGCCGCAGCTACTGCTGCAACTCCTTTAGACCCGAAGCCTTGCTGTGTCGTTCCAAGCTACTACTGTGAACACCAAGTAGAGCTTCTTGTGTTGCAATTCGAGCCTTTCTGTCTCCTCTTAATCTGCTGGTGCTGCTTTGCGGCTGTCCTGTGCCATGTTTGCTGCTGTTGGAGGAAGCCGAAGCTCCCTCTACTACTGCTGCTGCTTCAATCTCCCTACTGCTGCTTTAATTCTCCACTACTGCTGCTTCTCCTCACGTGTGCTACTGTGTGCAGAAGAACCACACAGCCAGAAGCTTTCCTTCAACAGCCAACTGCTCTCTCTCTCTCTCTACTCTTTCTTTTAAATAGTCATTGAATATTGTTAATTTTCATTAGAATTTCAATTAAAGTTTCAACTTTTTAATCTTATTTGGATATTTTTAATAAAGTCAATTTCGCTTTCTTTTATTTGTATTTAGTTAATGTTTTGGTTGAGTATTAGTTTTAAGTTTGGTTTGATCTCCTAAATATAAAAAGAAATAAAAATATATCTTCTTTAGGATTTAGATTAGTTGTCGTCTTAAAAATTGAATTTTTGTTGAGTTCGATTTAATTTAAGTTTAGTTTTATTAAAGTCTGATTTTTTTCCATGTTTAACTGTTGTTTAATGGTTAGAGTTCTAATTTCGGTTTGAGTGCTTAAATGCGTTAGAATTTTGGTATTCGTTGAATTTGTGTTTGAATGAGTTTATTTTAATTGTGTGCTTAAATTAAATAGGAAAGTTATCATCTTTAACTTTTATTTTGAAGTTTAAATGCATGTTTCAATTCTTGTCTGGTTATTAACATAGGATCTTCGCTTCTCGTTATAATTTAATTTAGTGCGTTTTAGGATTTAGAATTTAAATTGCATGTTCTTTTAACTCGTCAAAAAGAAAATCTCAACAACCCAGAAAACCCGAATCTGAACTGTGTTTGGTGACCTTTCTTGTTTCATATTTTCTGATTGGAATTACGTAAAATTTGGAGCTAAACTACATTCCCTGAGGAAACGATCTGGCCTTTAGGCTAAATATTACACGATAGAACTTCTATACTTGCGATAACTTCTGAACTGCTTATTTTTCAAATTAGTCATTTGAATTTAGGATTCATGACAAACTCTTTGATTTTAACTTTGAAAACCATGAAAGTTGAGTTAGTGATTTTAGTGCAATCCTATAAACTCATGTGTCCTAGTATGCATGCATTTGCTCAACTCTTGATTAGAAATCATGTAAGAAACAAAACGCAAGGATTACATCACAAACTATCTCACACAACGCACATTACAAATAATACAACATTAAGCTTTGGTTGTGCTTGAGTCCTTCTGAGTATGTGTCCATTTGATCTTCCTATTTGAACATCAACTTGGTCCAATCTTTGCCTTTTGACCAATACTTCAAGTATGCATCCCTTGAACCTGTACTAAACGTAATCTGCAAAGATGGAAGACACTAGGAACAACATATACATTAATATCATCAAAACACAATAAGCCATGATAGTGTAGCCAATATGGCTAACATGGTGTATTGTGCATTCATTACTACTAGTAAGGTTCATACCATTTTTCAAAATATGGTGCACAACAAAGGGAAAAATAGACGGTTGAGTGTTAAGGTGGAGGAAATGAAAATACTGCATAAAAATCAGATGTGGGAGTTGGAAGAGCTTCTAGAAAGGGAAGAGGGTGATAGGATACAAGGGGGCGATGTTTTTATTGTTTGTGGATAACATGTTATTTGTTGGGAAGGCTTTGATTGAGGCTAATTAGTTGGGAACTCTGTTGAGAAAAGGTTTTGGCAAGATTTTGGGTACGGCGAAGGAGAATCTTGGCTTGGAGATTCACAAGGATAGAGTTGCAGGGATGTTGGGGTTATCTCTAGGTGGCTTTATGGACAGATATCCAGGGAGATCGTGGTTGTCTTGGGGTGGTTCTTTAGAGAATCAATGTAAATTGTCTACCGCTCGATACCCAAAGATGACCAATGATGTTCAGGATATGTCAAAGATCCCCTATGCTTATGTAGTGAGATGTTTTGGCAAACAATAGAGTGATCCGTCAGTTATGAGATTTGTTGATGTAGATTATGTAGGGGATCTTGACGTTAGGAGGTCTACAACAGGGTATGTGTTTATCCTTGTGAGAGGACCTATTTGTTGGAGGTTCATGGCACAATCTTTGGTGGCATTATCAACAACTAAGTTTGAGTATATGCAGTCATCGAAGTTGCCAAGGAAGCATTGTGGCTTACTAGTTTAGTTAAGGAGTTGGGCATACAATAAGGTGGAGCTGAGCTGCGTTGTGACAATCAAAGTGCCATCTATTTGGTGAAGAATCAAGTGTGTCATGCAATAACCAAACATATAGATGTGAGGTTCCACAGGATTTGAGACTAGATTTCTTTAGGTGAACTTGTGCTTGAGAAATTTCACACTTCTGAGATTGCAGCAGATATCTTGATGAAGCCTATTACCATGGATAAGTTCAAGCAATGCTTGGACTTGCTGAATGTCTCCAGTAGCTAGATAAGAGATGGTCCCAACCTATTATCCCAAGGAGGAGTAGTGGTTATATATTTTCAATTTTCTCCTAAGCGGCGTATATTCGCCAAGATGGAGATTGTTGTGATATGTGGCTCATATAGTGAGTGAAAGCCATGCACAAAGAGAAAACATAGTGAAAAAAAATGCTGGTGTTTTTTAAGGAAACTGTCGACGGTTGCCCTGTGTCTGTCGATGGTTTGGTCCAGTTTCAGAGAGGTTTTCCTCTCGGTATTAAACCATCAACGGTATGTCTGCAAACTGTCAACAATTTGGTTTGGAAACCCAGTGCAGATTTTCAAATTTCGAATTGGGACGTTAGGTTGGTTGGGGTTTGGGTAAAGGTCTCCGAGAAATTTATATATATGTTGTATATGTTGTTAGTGTCTTTAACACAAGACACTACAAAAAATAAGGTTATTAATGATAGTTGAATTAGTTGCTATATCTGCCGTTACTAATACTTATTAGTGATAAATTTTTCAAATTGTCACTAATAATAGAGTATTAGTGATGAATTAAAACTATCACTAAAAACCTAAGCCTGTCACTATAAATTCAACACCGGTTCGATCAAAAATCGTCACTAAAGCCATAGTATTAGTGACGGTTTTAAATTCGTTACTAATACTCTATTATTAGTGACGGTTTGAAAATCGTCACTATTGCTCACAAGCAACTATTAGTGACGGTTTTGAAACCGTCACTAATAATATAGTTAGTGACGAATGTGAGAAACGTCACTAATACTATGGATTTAGTGACAATTTTAAAACCGTCACTAATACTATATTATTAGTGACGGTTTGAAAACCTTCGCTAAAACTTTTAAAAAAAGGCAATTAAAACTGTCACTAATAATTAGGCTTGAGCAATGAATATTAAAAGCGTCACTACGCTTCACTAATACTTAAATTGGATAATTAGTAGTGACGATTTTAAAATCATCACTAATAATTTTAAATTAATTTTTTTTCCAATTATTAATTCCTGTAAAAATCTGTAATTACATTTTCGTATAAATAACATTAAACCATAATTGCTAAAAAATTCATAATTATTCAAAATTCTAATTCTAATTCTAATTCAAATTTAAATACAAATACAAATATATTATACAAATTCAAATTCAAATACAAATATATTATACAAATTCAAATTTAAATACAAATATATTATACAAATTCAAATTCAAATACAGAAATTTCATCTATTCAGATAACAAAAAAAGTCAAAAGTTACATCCGTAGTGCATGGTATCGTGCTAACGTTGTGATGGTTGCAAACCCTACAAATTAAGAAAGTTAAAAACGCTTTTTGAAAAATTTTGGCAGTATTTCTCTTGTAAATATGACATTTTCCATAGAGATATGCTCCAAACCTAAGTGTTTACAATAAACATTTCACAATAATCCGATCAGTAATGAATTTTACGAGTGCATAAGAGCTTCATATAATAAGCATTAAATAATGTAACGTGTTCATGCATCCCATAAACAATATATATATATATATATATATATATATATATATATATCATAATATAGTTCTATGAAAAAATAGAATGTGATGTTTATGATTTACATGACTTTCATAGGACTTTAAAATAACTATAATAATCAAATAATGCAATTGAGTCCATGATTGATAGAATTTTCACTTAGCATATGCAAAAATAAATTTAGAGACGAAGTTCAAAGTTCATTTGAAGTTCACTCATTCTTTCAAAAATGTTTTAACATTCAGCACACTATAACCATATAAGCATATGGTATATGACTATGATTATTTTGGAAAAAAGTTCACAAATTTTCGGTAGCATGCTGTCTATAAATAGAACATTTCCTAAACCTGCAAGTCACAAAAGCATGCAATTCACAATATTTTTGCTTCATACAAATGCCATTTAGATTAAGACATGCAACAACCTAAAAGTATCTACCAGCAGGCAATACACATCACTACATCAGCCATGTAGGTGGCGTTCCAATCAAGCATGCAGTCCTAATGTCCACTACCAGCATGCAATTCACAAGAAATATCAATCCAAGCATGCAGTCCAAAAGTTAAGTCATCTATTAAATTGAAGTTAGATAAGCACAAAGAAATTGTGTGTGTTGTGCATAGGGGTGTACACAGTTCGGTTTGGTTCAGTTATTGCCAAAACTGTCAACCGAACCGAACCTCTTGGTTTTTAAAACTACTGAACCGCAACCGAACCGTATACCGTTGGTTTAAAACTAAACCAAACTGTTCATTTTACGATTCGGTTTGGTTAATTCGGTTTTACCAAATTTTAAACTAACAAAACAAATAAATCATTATTTAAAGCCAAGTTAGGCCACAACCCACAGCCCAGTCTCCTATATTATTTTAACTGGGCCAAGGCTTTGATTGCAAAGCCCAGCACGGAAGAAGATGAGCAGATCCAACTTCAATAAATAGGGTGTGGAAACTTTTTTCTTCCCATTTCCAACCGATGTGGGATGACTAGAAACACATTTCGCACCAGTGGGCGTGAGCTGCGTTGTTGTGTGTGACTGCATCGACGTGGAGATATGGGCGTTGGCGACTGGCGTGGGTGAGCGTCGCTGCATCGGCATGGGGTGGGACTTGGGAGGAAGTAGGAGGTGGCGAGGTGCTATGAGGAGTCAAGGACGGAAGCTTTGGGCCAGGGCGACTAGGCGTTGGTGTGGGCGTGAGCGTCGGAGGGCATAGCAGTCATAGACTCGCAAGTTACCACTTACCAGGATTCCAAGACCAGGAGCCAAGACTGAATCTTATTTCCTTTGCAGGTAGTATGGATTACTCATGCATGCCGGCCCCTCCCCTTGTTCCACCCTTTCCGTCAGTTCCTCATAATGTCTCCTTCTTTGATCGTAATTATCATCACCTTCCCGTCATATAATCTTCAAATTTTTACTTTAGAAATTATAAGTTTGCAATTAACAAAGGAATAGGTGGAACCGTCTCTTTAAGCTTCAGTCTTCTTCCCAATGGCTGTATAGCACTCATCCATCCCATATGGCCAAAATGGGAGGCATGAATCTCATGTTAGGAATATACGAACAAATTCCCCAAACCTGTGAGAAACAAATAGAGAAAGAATAACGCCAAAGAAAAATTCAATCACACGCACAAGACAGTATTTACGTGGTTCGGCAATTTTGCCTACGTCCACGGAGTTGTAGGGATTTCAATATTATCAGGAAAAAAACACAGAGAGTGCGGCGATACAATTCTCTCACCCTCACTCTCTCTCACGGCCCAAGCCTTCGCTCAATGGACTAAGCCTTAGGATAGAAATCTCTAATTAAACAGAGGTCGGGTCGTCATCCAAATTAAGACACAACTAGGCTCCACAAAAGCCCAACAAATCTCCCACTTGGAGACTAGTTCAATCACCAATATCAACTGCAATCCTCCTGAAAAACAATCCCTCATCCTTGCAACTCAACCTCCTCTCCTTAAGCTAGAAGACCAACTGAAGCTGCACACAGCTTCAGTTTCTCAATAGTAACACCCTTAGTCAACATGTCTGCTGGATTCTTAGATCCACATATCTTTTCAAGTATTACCAGCTTATCTTCAATAAGGTAATGGATAAAGTGGTATTTTGTTTGTATGTGTTTCGACTTTGAATGAAAAGCCGAATTTTTGGCAAGAAAAATTGCACTTTGACTGTCACTGTGTAGAATGCCCATATTCTGCTTCTTACCCAGTTCCTCTAAGAAACCATGTAACCAAATCATCTCCTTTCCAGCTTCAGTTGTTGCAACATACTCAACTTCTGTAGTAGATAAAGTAACAATCTTTTGCAAATTAGAAGCCCAAGATATAGCTGTACCACCTAAAGTAAATACAAATCCAGTAGTACTCTTTCTACTATCATTATCACCAGCAAAATCAGCGTCTACATAACCCTGCAGTTTCAAACTTGCACCAGTGAAGCAAAAACATGTATCTGATGAACTCCTCAAATATCTCAGAATCCACTTTACTGCCTCCCAATGCTGCTTTCCTGGCCTACTCATGAATCTGCTCACGACTCCCACTGCATGTGCAATGTCTGGCCTTGTACACACCATAGCATACATCAAGCTGCCAATAGCTGAAGCATAGGGCACCTTGCTCATATGGTCCCTTTCTTCTTCTGTCTTCGGTGACTGTTCCTTGCTTAGTTTGAAATGACTCCCCAAGGGTGTGCTCACTGGTTTAGATTCATTCATGTTGAATCTTCTGAGAATTTTCTTCACATACTCTGACTGTGAAAGCTTCAATGTACCAGTGGCCTTGTCTCTAATAATTCTCATTCCAAGGATTTGCTTTGCAGCTCCCAAATCCTTCATTGCAAACTGTTCTGACAATTGCTTCTTCAGATTATTAATCTCCTCAATGCTAGACCCTGCAATAAGCATATCATCTACATATAGTAGTAAAATGATATAAGAATTGTCAAAGAACTTAACATAACAACAGTGATCAGCTTCACATCTCTTGAACTCAATTTTATGCATAAAGCTATCAAACTTCTTATACCACTGTCTTGGAGCTTGTTTTAGACCATACAAGCTCTTTTTCAGTTTGCAGACTAAATTCTCTTGTCCCTGGACAATGAACCCTTCTGGATGAATCATGTAGATGTCTTCCTCAAAGTCACCGTGAAGGAATGCCGTTTTCACATCTAACTGCTCAACATGTAGATTTTCTGCAGCCACCATTCCCAGTACCAGTATAATTGTTGATATCTTCACAACTGGAGAAAATATTTCTGTAAAGTCAATGCCTTCCTTTTGCTGAAACCCTTTGACAACTAATCTGGCTTTGTAGCGCTTGCTACCATCATGTTCGTTCTTTATTCTGTATACCCACTTGTTGTGCAGAGCCTTCTTCCCTACTGGCAATTCAGTTAGTTCCCAACAAGGAGTCCATCTCATCCTTCATGGCTAACTCCCATTTGCTTGAACTCTTGTCCTGCAAGGCTTCATCATAACACTCTGGCTCACCACCATCAGTTAGCAGAAGATAATTTAAAGCAGGTGAATAACGCTGTGGAGGTCTAGTGGCCCTGGAAGATCTACGGACTGCAGCTACAGGTGTAATTTGAATTTCTTGCGATTCTACATTCTCCCTATTATCTTCACCCCTTTCCTGGACAGTATTTTCAGTCAACTCATCTAAGTTAATAAACTCAGAATTTTTCTAATCTATCGCTGTGACATCTGACACTACAGTTGACCTGTCCTTGTACATAACCTGTTCGTTAAATATCACATTTCTACTTCTGATGATTTTCCTGTTTTGTTCATCCCAAAACCGATGGCCAAATTTATCATCACCATAGCCAATGAAATAGCATATTTTGGACTTTGCATCAAGTTTACTACGAGCATCAGAATCAACATAAACATAAGAAACACAACCAAAAACTTTTAAGTAAGAAAAATTTACCTCTTTATCGCTCCAAACCTCTTTAGGAAGTCTAAACTCCATGGGAACTGAAGGTCCTCGGTTTATCAGATAAGCTGCAGTACTGACAGCATCAGCCCAAAAAATTTTTGGTAATCCAGCATGTAGCCTCATACTCCTAGCACGCTCGTTGAGAGTTCTGTTCATGCGCTCAGCCACACCATTCTGCTGTGGTGTCCCAGGAATGGTCTTTTCCATTTTGATTCCATGTGCAGCACAATACTCTCTGAACCCTCCATCTATGTACTCTCCTCCATTGTCCGACCTCAAACACTTTACTTTCAAACCTGTCTCAGTCTCAACCATAGCCTTCCACTTCTTAAAAGTTTCAAATACATCATATTTATTTCTCAGAAAATAAACCCATACCTTTCTGGTTGAGTCATCAATGAAAGTAACGTAGTACCTTGAACCCCCAAGGGATGCAACAGGAGAAGGACCCCATAAATCTGTGTGCACTAACTCCAATTTTTCAGCCTTCGGTGTTCTGCCACTTTTCAAGAAACTCACCCTTTTCTGCTTTCCTAAGATGCAGCTTTCACACAATTCAAAATCAACAGACTTCAATTCCGGCAGTTTCCCTCTTAACAGCAGCATCTTCATCCCCTTTTCACTCATGTGACGAAGTCTGCGGTGCCATAAGCTTGTATCAATATTTGCTTCAGCAACTGCAATTGTATCTCTTGGAATTGACGTCATGTATAAAGTACCAAATTTCTTTCCACGAGCCAATACTCTGGCTTCCTTTGTAACCTTCCAAGTGCCACCAGCAAACAACATCGCATGCTCTTCATCATCAAACTGTCCGACAGAAATCAAATTCCTTCTCAGGTCAGGAATATGTCGTACCTTCTCTAGTAACCAAACAGACCCATTTGGCAGTGACATCCGGACGTTTCCCATACCCACAACATCCAAGGCTGTACCATCAGCCAAATATACCTTACCAAAATCTCCTGCTACATAATTCTGTATGATTTCATGGTGTGAAGTAGTATGAAATGAAGCTCCTGAGTCCAAAACCCAATCATCAAGTGGACTGTCTACTGCAAGAAGTAGTGCATCCTGTACCTCTTCTGTTACAGCATTAGCAGAATCATCCTCACTCTTCTTCTTAAGACTTTTGCATTGTCTCCTAAAGTGACCTGTTTTCCCACAGTTCCAGCATTGTCCCTTTTGGCCAGGTTTGGACTTACTTCTGTTTCGATTATAGTTTCTGGATTTTGATCTACCCCGATCTGAATTTCGGTCATTACCTCTGCCTCTGGTCTCAAGATTTAGGGCAGAGCCGGATCCTGAGGTTTCGCTTGCATCGCTTCTGCGAATCTCCTCAGCCAGAATTAAATCCCGTATATCATTATACTTCAGTTTTTCCTTTCCAGTAGAATTGCTTACTGCCATCCTCATTGCCTCCCAACTATTTGGCAACCAAGCCAAAACGATCAGTGCACGAATCTCATCATCAAAATCAATTTCTACCGACGATAATTGATTTGTGATAGTATTGAACTCATTCAGATGTTGTGCTACAGATGCGTTTTCTGTCATCTTTAAATTAAATAATTTCTTCATCAGATGTACCTTGTTATTTGCTGAAGGTTTTTCATACATACCAGATAGAGCCTTCATCAAATCTGCTATAGTTTTCTCCTTCACGACGTTGTGTGCAACAGACCTGGACAGAGTTAATCTTATAACTCCCAGTACCTGTCTGTCAAGGAGAGTCCATTCCTCGTCCTTCATAGTAGCAGGTTTTTCTCCTAGAAGTGGTAGATGTAACTTCTTCCCATAGAGATAATCCTCGATCTGCATCCTCCAGAATCCAAAGTCTGTGCCATCAAACTTTTCTATTCCAGACGCCCTTCCTACTTCCTCTGCCATTGCTCCCACTCGAACCTAACCCTAGGCTCTGATACCAGTTGTTAGGAATATACGAACAAATTCCCGAAACCTATGAGAAACAAATAGAGAAAGAATAACGCCAAACAAAAATTCAATCACACGCACAAGACAATATTTACGTGGTTCGGCAATTTTGCCTACGTCCACGGAGTTGCAGGGATTTCAATATTATCAGGAAGAAAGCACAGAGAGTGCGGCGATACAATTCTCTCGCTCTCGCTCTCTCTTGCGGATACAACCACACTAACTCTAATCACCCCAAAGCACCCTTTTTATATGTTGCGCCTAGGGTTCCGTTCCGAATGGACTAAGCTTTAAGATAGAAATCTCTAATTAAACAGAGGTCGGGTCGTCATCCAAATTAAGACACAACTAGGCTCCACAAAAAGCCCAACATCTCATGCCTCCTATATAAAATCCTTCCCCACTCCCTGATAAAGTACAAGACAACAAATCAAATTAAAAAAATAATATATTCCACATATATATATATATATATATATATATGTAGTATTAAAAATAATTATTTTAAAATTATAATCGATTTTCGGTTTTTACGGTTCGGTTTTTGAGTGAAATCGAAACCGAAACCAAAAATTTGTTTTTTATAAATTGAAAATCAAAACCGATGATCGAAACTGAAAAACTGAACCGAAGCTTCAAATGGTTCGGTTTCGGTCTGATTCTCGTTTTTTCGGTAAATTTTGTACACCCCTAGTTGTGAGCAGGAAAAAATTTTGAGTGCGCAAATAATAGAAATTGTGTGTGCTATATGTACAAAAAAGAATTGTAAGTGTGTTCTGTGTATTGACAACATGGAAGTGTTTTGTAAGTGAGAATACTTAGTGTTATCTTGTAGTACTTGTGAGGTACATTAGTGTGTGACCATATTTATTGTCTTGCGTGAGTGTCTCGATGTATGTCCAAGTGTAAGGTCTTGGGCACGTATTTTCATCTTGTAAGGATGCCTAGGTCGTTGAATTAAACAAACACAATACTATATATATATATATATATGCAGCTCAACACTAAGGCTCTATTTGGGATTGAATTTTAAGGTTTGGATTTAAATTTGTATAAATTTGAATAAATCTGAATACAAAATTATATTAAATTTTGTCCAACCATCGAATAAACAATCATGCTTAAAAATCATGACATAACTTAAAGATATGCTCTTGCATGCTTAGGAGTAGTAATGCACATTATTTATAGAGAGGGTTTTAGAAAAAAAAAAAAATAACTTCCTATTTCTAATACAAATCTTAAAAAATAAAAAATAAAAAATAAAAAATAATTATAACTTTATAATTTTTTGAAAAAATGTAAGATAAAATTATTTCTCATAATCAAACATATATAAGGTCTTAATTTCCCATGTAAAAACTTTTCTCCCCCTTTTAAGTTTATTTTTATAGATTCTACGGACCACAAACTTATAACCTCTACCTCAATATAAAAATAAAATCACTATTTTATGCCTACAAATGTCACGGACCTTATGTTTTGAAGAAATTTTAGATTTCAATTTGTGTAGATTTTAATATATATATATATATATATAATATAATATAAAATTATATTATATTTTATTCAAATTCACGTAAATTTAAATATGAAATCCAAAGGTTGTATAGGTTTACCATAACTTAAAACAAAAGAAGCTTGTCATGACCTCATCTATCAAAAATACGATTACCATTTCTTAAAATTAAACCTATGTTTACTTCTTTGGAAAGTTCCACACTATATCACTCCTTTTTACATTAGTATGTTGCACTAATTAACTTGAGCAACTTTTTCATTTTGATATGTCTTACACCCTAATTGAAATTGAGTTTTGGCATTGGGCTCTGAAATACATTCACGTCGCCTTTGATTTGCAAAATGAAACATGATAATAATAAAATGAAGCCTAAAATTAAATTATACACACACACACACACATCAGGTCAATAAAATCAAATTCAATTCATTCCATTTTATTCCATTTCCACCTAATTTTGCCAACTCACTCAACACGGCAGTCCAAGTGCAAAGCATTTTCCGTAAAAACATTATTTCCCATAGCAACATCAATAAAAGATTAATCAATGCTGAGCAACTGTATAATAACCTTTTGATTTGGAAAAAAAATGCATGCAAATATGAAAGGAGCTAATAAATGTTTATTAGGCCCCAGGGTAGTTGACTTCACACTTAAAATGTATTAAAAACCTGAGAAACTCTAAAAGTTGATTTGATGGAAAAATATTGATTAATTTGTGTCAAAACTAATATGACTCTAAAAGCTAATAAATGTTTATTGATAAACAAATATTTTGAACAAACATTTTGAGACCTTATAATTATCTAGTTAGTCTTTTTGATTTGGATTTATTAACACTATCAATTTTTTATATATAAATCTTTCAACTTTTTAAAATAGTAACAAATTTATATATTCATATTTATGTCAATTGACTGATAATAGGTTAGATTGATCAATTAAAAAATTAATTGGATATACAAGATTTTTAAAAATATCTTAATTAACTGACCAATTCCCCCCTAAATTAGCTTAATAAGTTTATGTTTTTTCATATTTTATCTTATCACTTTCAAATTGAAGGATAAAATTTTATTATTTTTTTACCTGGACTTAATAAGTGCCTAATGGAAGTTTCATTTTTACCCATACAATTAAATTCAAAGAGATTATTTAATTGGAGTTGATTTAAGGCATTTCATTCAAAAATTGTGCAGTTAGTTTTAGTTCCTAAAATAGTCCATTTTTCATTTTATTATTATTATTATTATTTTTTTCAAAACTACATGAACTTGGATAAGTTCATGCATTACCATGCTATCTCAAAACAGATTTATCACATACATTATCCAAAGGTAGCATGAGACTTTCACTTAGAGGTCCTTAGACATTAGTAAAAAGAGAATCAAATAAAAATGGACTAATTTGCATTTGTTCAGCTCAATCCTGTTAGGCCTCCAATAACCTAAAAACATAATCTTCAATATGCCATGTTGCTAGTTGGAATGTACAGGGTCTTTACAAAACAAAAACCAAGCCTATGAATTTAAGTAAGGTTGAGAAAGTTATACTGTCACGACTTGCTATTTACATGGGGTTTTATATATATATATATATATATATATATATATATATATATATATATATATACTATACCACGTGCTCTGAAACTATATAGGAGTAAACCCAATCATTACCCTAAGCAGCAAGAAGCAGAAATCATATAAATATAATCATAAACGATTATATACAATACCAGAGTTCTGAAATGTTTTCCAAAATATACAAATGTACTGTATCCCCAAAATTCCCTCAACTAGTTAGGGCTATACAAAATATTCCCCAAAAATATACTCACTCTCTCTTTAACTGGTAGTACTGAAACTCCTCTATCTGCGAGCCTGGTCTGCTCGCCTATCTGGATTACCTGAAAAATAATTCAACACTAGAATGAGCCAAAGTTCTGTAAGACGAAATATGCTATCATTAGTGTGTGATAATTGAGTTACAATACTGAGAAAATCTACTACTATATAGTCATGTATCACTGAATCTGTAAAACACAATAATAAAAATATAACTTTTATCCTTTACCTGTTGCATAACATTTCTGTTCCTAGGTTTCTGTTCAAAATACTGCTATTCTATGTATATATTTTCTATTTCCGTAAAGCTGTATAAACATAATAATAGTTGTAAAATTCCCTGTGGATAACTGTGTGTCATGATTTAACCCCTAATGACAGAGTTGTGCGGCTCGTAGGCGGGATTTACCCTGGTTGGCTAACCAGGAATAAATCACTATACTCCGTAGTCTGATCAGCCCTCCTCTACCCATATTTAATGGGGAGTCTGTCCACTCGTGGGCTCTATGCGATTGACTTTTATACCACGTATTATTTGAATATGTGGTTGCACTCTATAAACTGTATGTAGCTACGGTACCGTACTCTGTAAACTGTATGGTCCAACAGGGTCTGATACTCTATAATACATTTCTATATACAATCTATCTATTTTACCATGATTCTGTATAACTATATTAACCATGACGCTGTAATAAACTGTATTTCTGTATAAACTGTATTTCTGTATGTCATGGTTCTGTAAAGCTATATAATCATGGTACTTTGAAAACTGTAAATACATTTCCCTATCTGTATATACTGTAAATATGATCCTGAAAATACTGTAAAATATCATTCTGTTTGAATACTGTAAAACATAATTTTGTAAGAAGTTGTATAAAATTATGTACTATATCAATATTCTCATGCCACACAATTAAAATTCATTAAACATAATTTTATAAACTATATAAATTCCTGCTCTGAAACCCATGAACATATACTATATTTTACTGGTAAAAATCTCTACTTTAACTAGCATAGCATATTTCCCTTACTTGACTACTGGAAAACCTCCCTAGGGAATACAAGCCTAACACCCGCAGGGCCTCCTACAAAATACCTTAAAACCAATATGTGCCAGAACATAATATCAGTATTTCTCTGCCTATATCATTTCTTATAACTACCACAAGGCCAAAAAGAGACTAAAAGGTCTTACCCTGAATTTGGGATGAAATCCAATTCTATTTTCCCGACGATTTACTCTGACAGACTTATAGAGAACTCCGTCAGGAGTGTCATGGTAGCTTCGAATTGTTGATTCGGCGACTGGTGGGGCTGGAATCGAAGAGAGAAGGGAAAGAGTGACGTAGAGAGAGAGAGAGAGAGAGAGAGAGAGAGAGAGAGAGAGAGAGAGAGAGAGAGAGAGGAGAGAGAGGAGAGAGAGAGAGAGCTCGGTGAAAAATGTGATAAAATCCGATTTTCCTTACTTATATAGGACCAGATTCATCGACGAGACACGTCACCTCGTTGATGAGTCTTTCACTAAATTCGTCGACAAGTCCCTGTATTCGTCGACAAAATTCAAAGCTGCTCGGATCCGTCTCTCGGCATTTTCTCGTCAACGAAGCCCTGTGTTCGTCGACGAAATTCTTAAACCTTCGTCGACGAAACCCTGTGTTCATCGATGAAGTCCACGGCCTTCTTCTGTTTTTGTATTTATTTTCTCTCCCTCTTTATTATTATAATGCTATTATTTTTCGAGTCACTACATATACAAAGTGATTGGACACTTTCATCCATAAAGTAATCAGAACAGAGTGGGTTAGAGCCCTGAAGTTTGCAACATGAAAGAACTAAAGAAAGCATAAACAAGCCATCATACTACAAAGTCAGATTGGAGAAATGAGACGCTGACTCACATGTGTGCATACTTCAAATGAATAGCCGAAAAGAAGACAACTATAGCTTGATTTGCCGAGAATGATTAGTAGAATTGGAGATTAGAACAAGAATTGAGGATTAGAAACATTCCATTCAGATTTTAAAATGATGGGTTAAAAATAAGGAGTTCACAAGAACTGTAACTGGATCTTGAATTTTTTTTTTTTTAAATATTTGTCAGCATCTTGGAATGTTATTAAAAATGGCACTCCAATGTTTGAACTCTACAACAAATTTGAAGATTCTAAAGAACAATTTGAAGTCCCATAAAAAAGGAACTTTTTTAATATCTATGGAAAAGCATTTGATGCAAAGCAAGAATTGTTACAGGCTCAACTAGAACTGCATTCACTTAGTGGTTGTCCTGAGGAGGTAAACATAAAGATGAGGAAAAATCTGGCAACACATAGTGCAGAAGAAGAGTTATTGCAGCAGAAGGCAAAAGCAAGTTGGCTAAAGCTATGGGAAAAGCAAAAGAGCAGTAAGCATTTATTAGATTTTAGAGTCAAAAGCAAGATTAAAGGTGCAGTGGATTTGTGTCAAAGCTCAATGCAAGAATATTCTTTAATTCATGAAATATGGTAATGCGTTTATATATATATATAGGACCTGAAGACTTCAATATGTACGTGAACAAACCTACAAACTGAGAAGGTAGAGATGTTGTGGGCAACGACGTGGCTAGGCGACGAGGTGACGCGGCGATGAGCAGAGATGTTGTGGGCGGCGGTGATGGGCGGAGACATTGTGGGTGGCGGCGACGGGCAGAGATGTTGTGGGCGGCGGCGACAGGCAGAGAAGCTGTGGGCGACAACTTGAGATTCAGTGGTGGGAGGACTGCGTTGCGTGCATGGAGGAGGGAGGAGGGAGGGGCAGGAGTGAGGAGAGAGGAGGAGGGAGGGGCAGGAGGCAGGAGGGAGAAGGAGGCGGGAGGAGAAAGAAAAAATTTGGGAAAAGTGTGGGAAATTGTGCGGGTTAAGGTAGGGATTTCAGATTTTGAGCATCGGTGATGGTTTTAAAAACCGTCACTACTACTCTTAAATAAATTGTTATTTATTTATTTTAAATAAAAGGGCAATTAGTGATGGTTCGTAAAACCGTCACTAATAAAGGACGAGTAGTGACAAAAATAAGAAACCGTCACTACTAATTTGAAATTATTTTTGTTTATTTTATTTTTTAAATAAAAAGACTTTTGGAGATGGTTCTGAAAACCATCACTAATAAGGATCCATTAGTGACGAAAATACAAAATCGTCACTAGTACTCTGAAATTATTATTTTTCTTTAAATAAAAGAGCTATTAGTGATTGTTTTCAGAACCGTTACTACTACTCTGAAATGATTTTTTCTTACTTTTTCTTTAATATAAAAGGCTATTAGTGACGGATCAGAAATCCGTCACTAATAAGGAACCAGTAGTGACGAAAATAAAAAAACGTCACTAATAGTCTGAAATAATACATTTTTTTATTTTTTTAATAAGACGACTAGTAGTGACGGTGGCAAAACCGTCACTAATATCCTCTTATTAGTGACAAATTTCCAAATCATCACTAATAATAGACTATTAGTGATGGTTGCTTAATCGTCACTAATAATCGACAATTAGTGACGATCTAGATCTGTCGCTAATACCCCAAAAACCATCGCTAATATTTTTCCGGGATGATTTTTGCACGAAAAGTGATTTACCGTGATATTATCTTTGTTTACAAGAAAAAATTGTTTGTTATATCAAACTTTGACATTTTGGGGGAAATGACATTATGAGTGCCTTGTGATGGATGACCAATGCAACAGATAAAGTAGTGCTTTCGTACGTACCAAACCAAGTGAGCTTGCAGTGATGAGGCCTTTACTGAGCGGTGGGAAGTAGTTTGGTTACTTTTTAAGGGGCATTCTGTGCTAATTGGAAGTTTTTTTAAGCTTGCTCTTTTGGAAAATGCTCTGAATGGTTGTTTTACGTTATAAGTTGAACGAGAAGGGATAAATTAACCTCTAACCCCCCCATCCATATGTACTTCTTCCATTGCAATGATCATGAGGGCTTATATTGCCACTACAGCAATGTGGGCCTATTTGCCTTTGTTCCAGCATTCCCAAGAAATAAGGGAACGTGTGTATGATGATTCGAGAGAAGTTGGTCTTGATGTTAAGCACTAAAGTTTCCCTTTTCATCATGGGAAATATCATCCTTTGGTCAAATGAATGCCAAATTTTCTACATGCTTGGCATTGTTCAACAGTTATGTCATACTCATAAATTCCCAATTAAACCGATGTTATTGGGTTTTTTAGTTAGAATCTGGAGTGCTGCCTTAAGGATTTGGATTATAGGACCATTGGTAGTAGAGTTTTAAGAGAGTTTCTTTCTAAAAATAATATTGATTAAGCGAAGTTCACCTGAGATTAACTGACAGTTCTTTTTTTGGAACAGTTGGAGATCTGAATCATTTGATTTCTGCCTTAACTGTCACTAAGTTTGATATAACAAACAATTATTATCTTTGTGATTGGTGTTCTATATATTTCACCGTTGAGTGTTGCGTTTGTAAGATCGTTTTTATTCCGTTGTGCATTCGTTTTTAAAATATATATATATCAAATTATGCAATAAAAGTTAAGTTAAGATGGTTACAGCAAACATTTAATTGAATCAAATTGCCTAAATTAGGTTGTACTTACAAAGAAAGTTTGTATAACAATCGCTTCAAGGAAATAAAACCTTAATTTACAAAAGCCAACTAACTAAATCAAACCCTACTTTTTTATTTCAAAACACTCCAACTTTGCTATTTTTTACTTTTGTTTTTTTTAGGATTTTGTTTAGTTCGTAAATCTTGACTTATGAAAATGTGCAAAAGAGAACCCAAGAGGCCCTAAAAACCTAGCAAATAACCAAAAAAGTTTTTTAGAAATTTCTGTATTTTTAATTTTTGAATTTTTAAAATTGTTAAAAAGAAATTAAGATAGAAAAAGAAAACAATAGCAAGAACAATAATAATAGTAATAGTAGTAGTAGTAGCAACAGTAATAATAATAATAATAATAATAATAATAATAATAATAATAATAATAATAATAATAATCTAGTACTAATAATTAAAACTAAGGCATAACAAGTTTCTAATTTTTTGGAACCTTTTTTTATTTTTAGGATTTTAAGAATAAAATAGATAATAATAATTATAACAACAATAACAATAATAATAGCATGTAAAATTGATCAAATAAAAAGCTCAAAAGAAGACTAGAATTTTTTTTTGATTTTTTATATTCTTGGGATTTTTATGAGTTAAATCCAATTTTTGTTTAAATTAGAACAAATAAAAATGAAAAACAAAGGAAAGAAAAAAATGAACCGACAGCCCAATTGAATTAGGCGGCAGGTTCAGTCTAACTTATTTAAAAATGCATGCAAAGGGCACGTGCATGCCCCATTGGCCCCACCAATCCATCAGATTGTCTTCCTCATATGAAACCCTAGCATCGCACGGGTTGTTGCAGCTGCAAGCTATCGCCGCCTAACCTAGGCATCGCCTCCTCCTCTACTGCTAGAGTTTTCCGTCAGCATCCCTTTTGTCCACCCCACAGGATTATATATATATATATGAGCCCTATAGAAAACAGCCTTCTTATTCTTCTTCTCCTTCTTCATCGAACCTTAGAAATAGAAAATTAGAGGCCACAATTTAATATAAAATCAAACTATTGTAGCAAGTGCTAGGAGAAAGATAAAGAAGTTATAATTAATTGTTTTACTGTCATGCATTATCTATTATTCTCCAATTAATTGAGAAATTTTTATCGTTTAATCGACCTAGCTCAGGCTTAATTATGAATAACCCCCCTTATTTGATGAGAAAAATATATACGTGTTTCGGTAAAACCTACATTCACGAAAGTAATCGACACAAAAGTTTCACTAAGAAATTGAAAGTACATAATACACTTCACACAACGATATCTACGCAATACACTTCACACAACGATCTCTCTCTTTACAAAATATGCCCACTGTTCCAATTTAAAATTCAAATTCTTTCTCGTAGCCCCAACACTTGTCGACAAGAACAAGGCACTCGTCGACGATCGTATAGAGTCCACTTGTCGACTAGTCAGCCCACTCATCAATGAGTCTCAAAACTTGCTCTCAGTATCTCAGAACTTCTGAATTTTTCTTGCTCTCAGGATCTACTCGTCGACAAGTCATTGCTGCACAGTACAATCTTCAACACATATGCTTTTCTTCTTTTATTTATGAGCCCCACTAAGTATAAAAGCCATATACAAATACAACAATCTCTACCTTGGCGATGATACACCCCTTAGGAGAACCTGAGAAACATATATGACTGCTCCACTTTGAACTTGGAACGCTCGGTTGGGTTTGTGTCCCTTTTATCACTTGGAGACATGGAGTAAGTTCAAGCAATGCTTGAACTTTTCACTAGTGACCGATTTTGTCAAAATACCTTCTATGTTTTCATACATGTGAACCTTTTCCAATACAAGCTCAGCCGAAGTAATAAACTCTCGAACCCTGTGGAACCTTACATCAATATGCTTAGTTCTAGCATGGTACACATGGTTCTTCCTTAAGTAAATAGCACTCTGACTGTCACAACGTAGCATAACCTCATATTGCTGTAAGCCCAGCTCTTTGACTAAATCGGTAAGCCAAAAGGCTTCCTTTGTAGCTTCGACAATTGCCATATATTCAGCTTCAGGTGTGGACAATGCCACTAGAGATTGAACGATGGATCTTCAACATATAGGTCCTCCTACAAGGGTAAAAACATAATCCATTGTAGACCTTCTATAATCCATATCCCCTGTATAATCAGCATCTACAAACCCCACAACTGAATGACAACCTTGTTGCTTACCGAACATAATGCCATAACCCGATGTACCTCGTAAGTATCTAATTAAAGATCCACTTGACGGTTTCCCAATGTTGTCTTCCCGAATTAGAGAGAAACTTACTTACCACACTCACAACATGTGCCAAATCTGGCCTCGTACACACTATGACATATATTAAACTCCCCACAACACTAGTATAGGGGACCTTTTACATGTCCCGAATATCTTCATCCGTACTTGGGCAATCTGTAGTAGACAACTTAAAATGACTCGATAGAGGCGTACACACTGGTTTTGTATTAACTATGCTAAACCTCTCCAACACCTTCTGTACATATTCGCGCACCCTGAGATAACCATAACCTCCCTACATTTCTGTCCCAATGAATATTCTCAATCCCAAGTATTTTCTCGGCCGAACCAAGATCTTGCATGTCAAACTCTTTATGCAATAGTTCCTTTAACTGATTCACCTCAATTAAATCTTTTGCAGCTATCAACATGTCATCGACATACAATAATAAGAAAATAAGAGAACCATCATCAAGCTTGTTCACATATACGCAACAGTCATACTCACACCTTTTATAGCTAATCTTGATCATATAGGAGTAAAATCTTCTATACTATTGCCTTGGAGACTATTTCAACCTGTAAAGTGATTTCTTCAACTTGCAAACTAAGTTTTCTTTCACTGGTTCACTGAATCCCTTCGGCTGCACCATATAAATCTGTTCCTCCAAGTCACCATAAAGAAACACTATGTTCGCATCCATTTGTTCCAAATGAAGATCATAATGTGCCACTAACCCCAACACAATCCTGATAGAAGTGTTTTGGACCATAGGTGAAAAGATCTCATCATAGTCTGTTCCTTTCTTCTATGAGTACCCTTTTGCCACCAAACGTGTCTTGAATTTTTCTCCTTCCATTTCTGAAAGTGCTTCCTTCTTCTTATGTACCAACTTGCAACCTATTGGTCTCTTTCCATCTGGAAGCTCCACAAAATCCCAAGTTTGATTCTTATGTAGTGATTCCATCTCCTTAATCATTGCACCCATCCACCTACCTTTCTCATGGCCGTGCACTGCCTCCTAAAATGTAGTTGGATCATGGCAACTAGTAAGGAAAGCATAAGACACTAACTCTTCAAATCCATACCTTGGTGGTGGTCTGATAGTTGATTCTAGATCTTCGTATAGGAAGATTGTCGACTTGCTAGTTTCCTAAGCTAGAGCTCCCTGCGAGCAAAGAACCATGATCATTGTTGTTGCCCTGAGCTTCCAACTCCACCTACCTAACATGTTCATCTCTACCCTAGTTGTCTGGCTCATATTTCTATTCATCACAATCTTGAGTATGCTTCACCCTAACCTTCTCATCAAAGACTACATATCTACTAATCACCACCTTGTTTGCCATTAGATCCCATAACTTGTACCCCTTCACACCTTTTTGATATCCCAAAAAGATGCAACTTTGAGACTTTGGGTCAAACTTAGACCTCCCCTCACTAGAAAAATGAACATAGGCTGGACACCCGAATACCTTCAATTCGGAGTAGTCTACTACATTTCCCCTCCATACCTCTTTTGCCACTTTACCTTCTAGTGATGCCCTTGGTGATCAATTTATCAAAAAACAAGTCATACTAACTGCCTCGGACCAGAAGTTCTTCGGTAGCCTTATATTAAGTCTGAGACACTAGGCTCTTTTTGCCAGAGTTCGGTTTATCCTTTTGAAATTAGGAATAGCTTCCCAAGAGGGGGGGGGGTGAATTGGATTCTAAAAATTTCTTTTAATTCCTTTTAAGATACCTTAAACTTCCTTTATTTCTTTTAACCAATTCTTGACTTATTTGTTTAATTTGTTAAGCACTCAAGAACTTAGTTTCTTTATTTAACCCTTAACCATACAAACATCCAATAATTCAACCAAAACAATCAACTATAGTTAAAAAGTAAACAAACAAGCCAATACACAGCACTTATGTAATAACAATTCAAGATGGTTGTTTGTTTGAACCAAACCCTGTATAAAAAAATTTATGCTTGCTGATGTAAAGCCCTGTATAGATGAATCCAATCACTCTTTCCAAATATTTAGAACTCAAATAAACTCTTGGTAAATTTATCTTTGGGATGTTAACCAAGTAACGTACTCCCGTATGGTTTCCGCAGGATATGGTGTAACCAACGTACTCCCTTTCGGTTTCCGCAACCCAAATCAAAATTAAACGTTAAGTTTGTTTGATTTCCAAATATATGTAGTTTATATGATTTTCAAATTTAAACCATCCACGCAATTTTAATATGTACTGGAAATAAAGAATAGGGAAACAGAGAGTGAGACGGGGATTTTTATGAGGTTCGACTTATACCCAGCCTACGTCCTCACGTTTGGCAAAACCACCAAAAGATTTACTAAACCTGTTCCGTTGACGGGTGGAACAAAACCTTTACAAGCGATACCCCACGCTCAAACACTCCTTCACTAGGCTGGAGCTCGCCTCTCCAAATGATGTCCCTTCGTTCGATGACTCCTTTAGGCTAGAGCCCACCTCTCTAAGCAATATCCCCTTGCTTAGCCAACGATCCAAACAATCCTTGGAACGTCAAAGAACTACAAGAAACAAGATATAATATGCGTACAAATATACTCTCATAAAGAGCAAGTTAGTATAAGTTCAGCACTATATACTTCAATGTAAAATACCAATATGAAATAGAATGAAGCTCAAGTGTAGAATTCACCAATATCCTTCTTAGATGAGGATAAACAGTAGGAATTCAGAGGAGGAAGGATTAGCACTTCAGAATATCTCAACCAAAGAATTTTGCAATGAGTGATCAAGAAAACTTTGAAAGAACAAGAGTGCTTTCAGCTTTTCAAAACATATTTTCAATTCTTGGATATATTTTGATTTGCAAAACCATGTATTTATAGGCTTTCAAACTTGTTTCCATGTTGATAAAGTTTCCTTAGAAAGTTTCCCAAGTTGTTAGAAAAATTGGAGCTCAAAACGGCTATATTTTAAAATATTAGAATTTAAAAATTTTCCCGTTAAACAGTGTTCAAATGTCTGAAGATTCGAGTTCAGTTATCTGAAGTTTCTGAAACCCTTTAAAAAATGAACTAGACACAGGGTTAGATGTCTGAAGTAGGGTTTAGACGTCTGAAGTTGGGTTCAGACGTCTGAAGTGTCAGGTTCGGATGTCTGAAGTGTCAAGTTCAGATTTCTGAATAGCTACTGACTGCTTTATTTTTTTCCCAGAAAATCTTCAAAAGTCTAAAGTGGTTCTATGTGCTGTTCAGACAGCTGAGGTGCCTCCCGTGAACAGTGTTCAGATGGTTGACAGCAGTGACCCCACTTTAGTGTTTTAGCTATAACGTTTTTTGTATAACTCCAAATTAAGTTTTCTTTATGTCAAAAGAAAGCTAAGAGAAAATCCTACAACTTTCATGTTGAACATATTTTAAAATAAGGAGTTTTTCATAGATAAAAATTCACCTCAATGATGTATAAAAACTAACAGCATTTTAAAAAACTGTTTTTGGTGCTTTTCATTCCAAAAATGATTCTAATCTTTTTAAAATAGTTTTTAACGTTATAAAAATATTTTCCAACTATGTTAAAAGGTATGTAGGTCCAAGAAGTTAACCTAAGAGTTTCAAAATATTTCAAACGATATTTTAAACATTAAAGCACTTACATGAGACTTCTAAGACTTTTCTTATTCTAGGTTCTTGAGTCTTCATGCTTTGTCCTTGGATTGAGTCTATATTTTCTTCAAGCTTCCATATTCTTTGAGCTTTCTCACTTTGCCTTTCTTTGGCTCTTTTGACTTTAATATTCCTTGACTTTCAACAACTCATTCATGTCCTCATATTCTTCAAGGTTTAATATATCATCTTTAAATCCATGCTTTGACTCATTTAAGCTTCATTTGATCCTTGTGAGCACTTTGACCTTGCTTTTTCATGGATGAGCCCTGAAATATCATTACTCACACAAATACATTAAATTTCACTTGTTTGTTATCATCAAAATAAGATAACAAGATTTTAAGCCTTGTAAGGCCAACACCTTTCAACCACACCATTTTGTTGAGGTGTTCGGTGAACGGTAAAGTTACTCTTAATGCCCTGCTGCGCTCAAAACTCCATAAACCGAGAATCAGTGTACTTGGTCCTATTATCCAACCTTAGAAATTTGATTCTCCTCACCGTCTAGTTTTCTATTTTAGCTTTCCACAACTTGAACTTGGCAAATGTGTCAGACTTGTGCCACATGAAGTATACCCCAACTTTCCATGAGTATTCATCAACAAAACTTACATAATACACATATCCATCCCTTTATGCTACTCCAACCAAGCCCAAAACATTGGAATGCACATAATCAAGAATACTTTTCGTCTTGTGAATAGTTGCTTTGAATTTTCCCCTGTTTTGTTTTTCAAGAACACAAATCTTGCAAAAATCCAGCTAACATGATTTCATACCTTTCAAGGGTTTCTTATTTTGTAGTTCCTTTATACCATGTACCTTTATATGCCCAAGACGCATATGCCACAAGACAGTTTCATCAAATTCAACATCTATGGTTGTAGCTCCACCTGCAACAGTAGTTCTCTGCAATGTGCAGATATTCCCATCTAGCTTTTGCCCTTTCAACATCGTCAGATTACCTTTCCATACTTTCATAACCCCACCTTCGGACTTGTAATTGAAACCATTACAATCCAAGGTGCAAAGTGAAATCAAACTCTTCCTTAACTGCGGTATGTGTCTCACATTACTCAATGTTTTCCAACACTGTCAAACATTTTTATCTTAAATTTTCCTATGCCAATGATCTTGCAAGAAACATCATTACCCATAAGAACTGAACCTAAGTTTATCGACCTGTAGGTGCTAAACCATTCCTTGTTTGGAGTCATATGGTAAGAACATGTCAAGTCAAGTATCTATAAGTCTGTAAGGTTATCCGACCCTGACAAAATTGAAAGAACATTACCATCACTGCAAACTGAACCTCCTTCTTGAACCATATTCACAAATTTTGAAGTACCCTCATGCTTTTCAACATTTCCTTTCTTCCAATCCGGACACTCTAGTTTGACATGCCCCTTTTTACTACATTTATAACACTAGATATCCTTTTTCTTGAGTACGAGATTTCTAACTCGATCCATATTTGGTTTTCCTTTGCCACACTCATTGTTACCTTTCATCACAAGTCCTTCTCCTTCATCACATATTTTCAGTCTTTGATGAAAATTCAGTAAGGTACTTGTCACCACTTCTAGATTAAGAGACTTTTTTTCCCAAGTAAGGGTGGTAACTAAATTTTCATAAGTGTGAGTCATTGGCAAGGAGTTTAGTAACATTGAAGTTTTATCATCTTCATCAAACTTAACATCAACATGCATTAAATTGCTTATGATTTGATTAAATGCATTGATATGTTGATTTAAGTTTGATACCTTAACCATATTAAGCCAATAAAGAAGCTGCTTAAGAAAAAGTTTATTAGAGAGTGATTTGAACATATACCAGTTTTTTAACTTTCGCCATAAAGCTGCTGGAGAATCCTCCTCCATCACATGATAGAGCACTTCGTTCGCCAAACACAAGAGTATTGTAGAAAAAGGGCCTTTGCCTGCAATTCTCCCCAAGATGCCTCATCCATATTTTCCGGTTGAACACCATGTAGAGCCTTCACCATCCCTTGTTACACAAGTATGTCCTTAACTCTCCTCTACGAAAAATTGAAATCCCCGGTTCCATCGAATTTGATGACATAAAGTCTTGCGGAAGAAGTACTCGACGCCACGGTAACAATGTTTGACTCACTCTAAAAAGGAGCAGCACAAAGACTATCCCAAGTATAAGACTTCAGTCATGTAATAATTAGCCCAAGGGCCAGATCATATCCTCAGGGAATGCAGTTTAATCCCAAATTTCAGGTAATCCCAAAAGAAAATAAGAAAAGAAAAGGTTTACTGAACACAGTTTAGATTCGATTTCTTGGATTTTTGAGAATTTTTTAATGAAACTTAAACCCTAACTAAAAGATTGACACGTACAAAATAACTGAATAAAAATCCGACTCAATACCATAATAATGAAAGAAAGACCCTTCAACCATTCAACTAAATGCAAAACCAACTATACTAAACAAAGTCCAACTAAAAAAAGGAACCTATATTTAATACGGAGACCAAACTAACTTGAACTCTTGCAAAGTATTGAATAAAAATTCTAATTTTATTAATAAAATACCCACGAAAAATATTTAAATCCTAAAACAGTATTTAAATGAGAAAAGAACAAATTAGACTGAACAATCCCAAATAAAAATTAAAGTAAATAATAATTAAAATTTATTACTACACAAGCCTCTATGGATCAGTATGAAAAACTTAGTGGATTCCTACTAGATAAAGGGTTTTCTAGAGGTAAGGTTGATAGTACTTTGTTTATCAAATCTAAGAAAGATGACATTCTCATAATCCAAATTTATGTAGATGATATTATTTTTGGTGCAACAAATGATAATCTATGTAAAGAATTTGCTAAATGTATGAAAGAATAATTTGAAATGAGCATGATGGGTGAGTTGAACTACTTTCTAGGATTACAAATCAAAAAAGCTAAAAATAGAACCTTCATAAGTCAATACAAATATATAAAAGATATGCTTAAAAAATTCAATATAGAAAGTACTTAGCCCATAGGGACCCCCCATGAGTACTTCAATAAGCCTCGATAAAGATGAAAAAGGGAAACCGGTAGATATGAAATACTATAGAGGTATGATAGGAAGTTTGCTATATTTAATAGCTAGTAGGCTCAATATAATGTTTAGGGTTTGCATGTGCGCACGTTTTCAATCAGCACCTAAAGAATCACATCAAATAGCTGTAAAAAGAATCCTAAGGTACTTGATAGAAACAATTGAATTAGGACTTTGGTATCCAAAGGAAACCAGATTCGAAATGATTAGTTATTCAGATGCCGATTATGTTGGGTGTAAGATAGATAGAAAAGGTACAAGTAGGACTTGTCACTTTCTAGGACAATCTCTATTGTATTGGTTTTCTAAGAAACAAAACTCCATAGCCTTATCCATAGCTAAAGTTGAGTATGTAGCAATTGGGAGTTGTTGTGCACAAATCTTATACATGAAACAACATTTAAAGGACTACAATTTAGAATACTCCACCATTCCAACTAAGTGTGATAACACCAGTGTCATAAACATCTTTAAAAATCCTATATCACATTGAAGAACAAAATGCATTGACATAAGACACCACTTTCTAAGAGATCATGTTCAAAAGGAAGATATCATACTTGAATTTATAAACACAAATGATCAATGGGTGGATATCTTTACAAAACCTCTCTCTAGAGAAATATTTATAACCATTAGAAGAGAACTTGGGTTGTTACATAATAGAGAAGTGAGTTACGAAGGTTTCAGGTTAAGAACAAAGAGAATTTCAGAAGTTTGAGGACTTCAGGTGACTGAACTTGAATGTTCAGGCACCTACACAGAGGCTTAGGAGCCTCAGCTCCAGATCTTAAGCGACTAAGGTGTTCACCTTCAAAAAATCTTTAGGCGACTGAGCTTATTCTTCAGGCGCTTGAAGTTGCGGGTACTATATATATATTAACACGAAAACCCTAATATTTTCATATTCCAAGCTCCCAAACCCTGCTCCACCACTCACCTGAAGTACCCATTTCCAATTTCCTTTGATCCAAGCCTCCCAAAAATGATTCTACATCTTCTCCCATCGATTCTAGGCTTTCGCTTGGTTGATTTCTTCCATCGAAAATCAAAGATGCCTCGCGCAAAGACAACAACAAACAAGGGTTCTTTTTCAGGAAAAGATGACACCAACATCAAACAATGGATGGTCACTTCGCATTCGAAGCATAGATATCGAACTCGTATTCACTTCATAGAACCAATATTTGGTAAAGTTATTGACACACACTTCTTTGATTCCGAATTCCCAAAAATCCTACCTTTATTTCAAGATATTGGTTGGAAAAATTTTGTTGTTTATCAAGCCAAAGGCTTATTTCCCAACCTCGTCAAAATATTTTATGCGAATATGGTTAATGGAGAGAATGTTTTGACCATCGAAGTTAGGGGCAAGGAGATAGTTCTAACCCCTCAAACCTTAGCTCCTATTCTCCATATCACTCTAGGCAAATTTGAATGCCCTGCCTTTACCCAATCATGGATTCTCAAACAAGGCTTCACACCCGAAGAATTTTTGCTACTGATTATGGTACATGAACCTGTTTACTTTGGGCATCCTCCTATGTACAAACAACTAAATTTGAAAGCTCAAATACTTCACAAGATCATCACGAATAACATACTACCACATTCCGATTTGTATGATCATATTCCTACGTCAATTGTTTTGTGTTGTGGTGCTTGACGAAAGGGAAGAAACTTGATTTATCTAGCCTAATTCCGAAGTGGATGTGGGCTAAGTTGGAAGCAAATTGAGTCACCCTTCCGTATCGTGGTCCTCTCAATATTATCTTTTCCAATCTTAGAATTACCACTCATTCAGAACTATTCATCAAAAAAACTCAGTACAACCTTTTTACTTCTACAACCCTCAAGCAAATGGGCTATGAAAAACATGATAAGTGTTGGTTCTTGAAAGGAGGGAGACCACGAAGGCCAGCAGTTGTACCTCCTCCTCAGGATCAGCACCAAGGCCCTGCAGCTGAAACCCCTTCATGGTTTGTACCTTTCTATACTGAGTTCACATCATTCAGTCATGCTATGCGTTCAGGTCTTCTGTCACTTTAAGATAGTTACTCTTCACTAGACTAGCGTCTTACGCGTATTGAGCAGGCTAGAGCTAGTTCATCTCGCATTGATCCTATGGACACTAGCTCTATTCCTCGTAGTGATTATTCCTCGAATGCAACATTTGAAGAAGGTAGCGAGGAAGGAGAAGCAAAAGAAGAAGAGGTTGAGGATGATGATAATGATGATGCTGATGTAGAAAATGATGATAATGCTGATGATTAGCTTAGCATTTTTTTTTTTCATTATATTACAAAACAGCTCTATGTTATCATTTTTTCTTGTACTGCTTTACTTGCTTTTTGTGTTAAGTTTGGTCTGTAAACCTTAAATGCTTATGACTTGTTGGACTTTGATGCCTATATATATATATATATGCTTATGCTTTTATGTTACAACTCTTTGTATTATTGGTTCTTATCTTTTTTTGATTGATGTCAAAGGGCGAGAGATATTCTAGAGATCAAATGTGAGAATATGAAAATGTAAGAATAAAACATAAAAGCGTACGATCTATCGTATGGGGGAGAGAAAGCATATGACATAGAGTATGAGGGAGAGAAAGTACAATGAGGATATAAGCAACATAAAAATATGTTTTAATGAATGACATGATGTTATAATTCATATGATTTTTGAACTTACATGAAATCGTCACTTTGATATTGTTAAAAAAGTATGCTTATTGTAAGGGGGAGTCTTTTTCAAGGATTTCTCATTTTTTCTCCTTATTTGTCATCATTAAAAAGGGGGAGATTGTTAGCTTAACAAGGCTTTCACATCTTGTTTTTATGATAACAAATAAAGGATGATTTAATTAATTCATGTTCAAGTGATGAGATTTCAGTAACTCTAAAATGATGAGTTCAAAAAGATCAAGAAAGAATGACCAAAGATCACCAAGTGCTTAAGGTCATACTACATTTCCAAAGTGATCAAGTGGAAGCTCAAGGAGACTCAAGACAAGTTAAAGCAAATGAAGCTCAAAGAATGATCAAGCACAAGGAAAAAGAAAGGATATTCATGAAGATTTCAAAGAACAAAAGAGTTTTTAAGTTTTAAGAAACTTCATGTAAGTATTTCAACTCTAAATATCATTTTGGATGAAATGAACCTCGCTAGAGGATAAAATGGACTTAGAGACCTTATTTTAAAAACCCCAAAAAATATATTTTAAATGTAAGAAAGCAAGAAAGCCAAGAGTTTTGAAAATAAAGAGAAAAATAGATTTTTTATCTATTCAAGCAACTGAGGAATAAATCTCAAGTGATTGAAGATTTTCCTGAAAGAATTCTGAAGAGGCAGTGTAGCCTCAGGCGACTGAAGTTGGACCTTAGGCGCCTGACCCTGTTTTCAATAGAAAAATAAAACAGTGTGCTGAAGGCTTAGGCGACTGAACTTATAGTTCAGGCGACTGAACTTATAGTTCAGGCGACCGAACCTCGACAACAACTATATTTTTTAAATGTTTTAATTTCAAATTTAAATTTCTCGCACCCCAAAATTTTTAGAAATTTGGGGGACACTCCAAGTAATCTTAGGAAGCACGAATAAGACTCTTTCTAAGCCTATAAATACATGGTCTATGAAATCAAATTATACCAGGAGTTGAAAATCATCTCTCAAAACTCTCTTGCCCTCAAAGCTTTCTTGCCTACTGAATTGCTACTAATCAACAAAGATTATTTTGAGTTTCTGATTTCTTCTTCGAACAAAAGTTTTGAGTTCTTGAATTTTATTAAGAGAAGAATACCGGTGAAATAATTTTTGAGCTTCATACTTCATTCTTTTTGATATTTTGAGTGAAGTATATTAGTGATTTCAAATTGTACTAACCAGCTTTATCTGAGAGCATTCTTTGTATAAACATATTTGATCTTCTTCTTGTAGTTTTTGACGGTTCAAGGTTGTTTGGATCAGTGGGCTAAGCGTGGGGTATCACTTGGAGAGGGGCCTCTACCCTTAAGGAGGTTTGTAACGATTTGTTTTGCCCAGAAAGGAATGGTATAATGGAAACCTTAGGTGGTATTGGCCTAAGGCGAGGACGTAGGCTGAGGATTAGCTGAACCTTGTAAAAAATAGCGGTCTCACTCTTAACCTTTCTCTTTATTTTGTGCATATTTAAATTGTGTGGTGTGTATTGAAAGTGCAGGAAGTCAAAACCATGGTTGAGAAGACTTTTTGACTTAAGAAAGTACGTTGATCTTTTGTGGAAACCTTAAAGGGAGTACGTTGATCATTTGTGGAAATCTTAGTTGAAAGAAAGCAAACAAATTTCATTCTTAACAGGGCTTGAATCAAATATCCATAGGGCTATAACCAAACTCTACTTTGAGTGTTTGGAATCAACAAAGTGTTGCACCTTGTTTATTATGTTGTTTGGATTATTTGGTTGTTATTTGCTTGTTTTGAGATTAAGTGTGGTTTGTGGATTGGTTAAATATCTATGTATTATTTTGTGATTGCTAAAAAGGTTGTGAATTCATAAAAAGTTTATAAAGGAAATTTTAATAACCCAATTCACTCCCCCTCTTTTGGGGTTACACCTCAACTTTCAAACTACGTAAGGACTTGATCATATATGGGGTACATAGGTGACGTGTCACGGCTAACACCATCTAGAAGCATTGGAACACATGAATGTTAGTGAGAATTTGAGTTTATTCCTTCATTTTTATGATTTTTGCGACCCTTGTTTATGTTTCATCCAAGGTAAATTCAATATGAAGATTCAAAATTTTCTACATTACATTCAACATCATTGCTATAAGTTCAAGTTTCAAAAAAAAAAAATCCCAACTATGCATATATAGCCAAAAAATGTGTTAAGCATTGTGCAGGCATAAGTCAACTCCTAGTCAAAACCAAAATGGCGCCAAGATGGAATATGGAATCCAAAAAATATATATAAAAAGGAACAAAAAATGAAGAAAGAGAGAGAGAGAGAGAGAGAGAGAGAGAGAGAGAGAGAGAGAGAGAGAGAGAGAGAGAGAGAGAGAGAGAGAAGGAGGAAAAAAAAGGAGGATTAGTGCATACCATGACACTAGGGCAGTTTTATTTTAAGGAGGAAGGAATTGGGTCAATCATGTTTGAAGATAATAAAGAAATTACCAAATTATCAATCCAGCAAACATTGAGGCAATTTTTTTATGAAAAAAGAAAAAGAAAAAGAAAGAAGGAGGCAATTGTGACTAAGAAACTAGAGGTAAAGATATTGAGAGTAACTTTTGAACAATAAGAGAAAGAGAGAGAGAGAGAGAGAGAGAGAGAGAGAGAGAGAGAGAGAGAGAGTAGAGAGGAGAGAGGAACGATGAAATGAAAAGCTTTATTTTTTCGGAGTCTCCGATGAACAAACTTCATCAGCAAGAGTGCACAATGACTAAAGGGAACACATGTGATGAGAAGTGGGTTGCCATGTAGCATTGCCAGATCGAATCCAGGGAGAAATTTAGCATGGAGAAAAAAAAAAAAGATGAAGAGAGAGAGAGAGAGAGAGAGAGGAGAGAGAGAGAGAGAGAGAGAGAGAGAGAGAGAGAGAGAAGAGAAGAGAAGAGAGGCTCATACATCCTATTTCTTTGGTGAACAACTATTGTTGGCGGAGGCTTAGGGCCATCAAGGCATGCATGCATAGGGATGGGGAGCAGCCCATGCTACACCAAGCCATATAGGGATTATTATTGTAGCCTATGTGCATTAAAAGAAAAAGGGAGAGAATAAGACACATCGGGTCTGTTCTTCAACACATTATATCATCCATAATGATCAAAGATGGTGGCTAGGAGGCAATGCCATTGTAAGGCGAAAACTCCAGCAAGCAATGATGCTTGCAAGCCTTGGCGAAGCTACCATAGTAGCTAAGGTTTAGGGAACATTAATGTGCAAGGAAGGAGACAACTTGGGGATGACCCAACCATATCCTCCCCCCGCCATCTATGTGCATTTTTTAAGTTAAATATTGATTAGGTTGACTGAGTCCATTAATTTTTTTTTTTTTACTTTTAATTGTTTAAGAATAGGAATAAAAATCCTAAAAATTAAGGGAAATTTCTAAAAATTTATAAAGAATTAGAAAGTTATAACACCTAATAAAAATGGTTTATTTTTTCTTTTTAGATGTTATAGTTCCTTTTTTTCTTCATTACTATTGAGCTGATTATTATAACTATTATTTTCTTTACTATTTATTAGTTGTTTAAGATTTTTATTCTACTATTTCTTTTAATTATTTTATTGTAGAAAATTTCTAAACCCAAAACAAATTGAGATAAATCTAAAAAGAATCCCAAAATATATAGAAAAATATACAAAAGTAGGAAAATGTTTAGAAACAAAAAAAAAAAAATGATGTTTGGAGATGTTTTAAGGTTTTATCTCATCTTGGAGAAGGAATGTTTTCCTCTTACTATTTCTTTCTCTAGTTTCTTTGCATTTTTTTTTTTAATTTGGCAAATGATGATACAATTATATTGTTAAAAAATATCCATCCTTTTTCAAAAACAAATATTTTACTAAAATTAGTATGCAAACATTCCAAAAATTTCCTCTCAAACATGATTTCATTTAGTTGATCTTCAAACTGAATCTCTTTTCAAATCCGTCATTGTCAAAAGACAAATATTGACTTTCCCTTCTCATTATTTCAATTTTCAAAATTGGGGGGTTTTATGGTCTTTTTCCTTATTTTTTTTTAGAAACTTTTTTACTCTAAAATTCATTAGACTTTACAATAATGACCTTTGGGCTATCCCTTCTTCTTGTTTTGTGTGTACAAGGGAAACATTCCTTCTTCTCCCTTCCATCAATTCACCTTTGATTTTCATTTTTTCAAGATAAACATCCAATTAATGATGGCAATCCTTCATAGAATAGATGACGTAAGGTGCCTAACACATTCCTTCAACATAATTAGACTCTTGAACCCATATATCTTTTCATTAACTATTAGATTTTTTCTCCCTTCCCCAAAATATGAAGTGGCAACTCCACTCTTCTCTTATTTCATTCTTCTATCTTGATTCTTCATCACATTGCCTTAGACATAAACTAACATTGACAGTGACCTTTATAATTCTTCAAAACTTGAACCCTCAAGTTATTCCTTGAATGATTCTCTGAGAATTTAACAAATTATAATATGATGTTGAAAGACATATCATCATTATATGTTGGTTGCTAACAAAGTTCTCCATGTATTGGGCGCTAGTAGGCTCGCCAAGGCTTGGGTCCTTAACAACCAAAGATAAAATTTATAAATCTAATTAACCCAAGTTCAGTTGAACAGTGAGGAAGTCAGGTGTCGATCCATAAGGACTGGTGTGCAGTTATTAACCACTTCTAGCCTAATTTACTACAACTTTGTAAAAAAGGAACAAAAGAGAGATTTTGAAAGGTTTTTCTAACAACTACAAAAGCATGTAAATCTATATTAACATTACTCCTAGAAAGTAGGTCATAAATCATGAATCATGCATAGACTGTCGTGTGCGCTAACTATGTCTAGTAAGCTATCCGTCTTACGCTAAGTAGTTAAGTGAACCATTCGAGGGTAAGTATTAGTAATGGTTTTGAAAACCATCACTAATAAGGAAATTTTAGTGACGAAATTAAAACTGTCACTAATACTTTCGTCACTAAAACCCAATTTTCCCGCTCAAATTATCGCGGAAAACCACTTTTTGCGCGAAAACTATCCTAGAAAAATATTAACGTTTCTTGGGGTATTAGTGATGAATTAAAAGTGTCTCTAAAAGGAACTTATTAGTGACGGTTAATTAACCGTCACTTATAGTATCATATTAGTAATGGTTCTATAAGCCATTACTAATAATGCACGTTGACTGTAAAAGGTCAACAATATTAGTGATGGTTCCTAAAAATCGTCACTAATAATGCATTATTAGTAACGATTCTTCTAAACTGTCACTAATAGTCTGTATTAGTAACAGTTTAAAAAATCGTCACTAATAATACTTTTGTTGACTAAGAAAAAGTCAACAATATTAGTGATGGTTTATTAGAACCGTTACTAATAGCTTATTATTAGCGACGAATTTACTAAACCATTACTAATAATGTTTTTATTTAAAAAAATATAAAAATATTTATTTAACTATATTAGTGACGGTCTATAAAAACCATCACTAATAGTCAGTTATTAGTGATGGTTTATGGAAACCGTCACTAATAGACTGGTATTAGTAACGATTTATGGAACCATCACTAATAATGCGTTTGCTAACCGGGAAAAGTCAACTATATTAGTGATGGTTTATGGGAATCGTTAATTATAGCGTATTATTAGCAACAATTTTATTATACCATCACTAATAGTGTTTATTATTTAAAAAATATAAAAATAATTTATTTAACTATATTAGTGATGGTTAAGAAAAACCGTCACTAATAGTCTATTATTAGTAATGGCTTATGAAAACCATCACTAATAGTTTTGTATTAGTAATGGTTTATGGAACTATCACTAATAATTAAAACAAGTAGTTTAGCTTACAGATAATCTAAACCTAAAGGATAGGCCTTCCTGCAGAGAGGGAGATGGTCAAGGAATCATCTCGTCATGCCAGACATACATGCCAGCCCCATTAGTGTTCTAGGTCACTTGAGTGGCCCAAGATGCACAACAAAACCAATGCTACCCAAAATCATGTTCATTTTGAATGAGAAATTTAAGAGATAGGTGATACATGATTCAAACTAGGATTTGGTTAGGTATCCAAATAGATTACAAGTCGTCTGAATGTCATCCCCCAAAATCATTCTACTTTCCAAAGTGGCGCCCTGAGACCAAAGCTACTAGCTAGCGAGGCAAGCAAATACACACTTGGTCAGTACTATCGGAGTAAAGCTCTGACATCCTAATATTTTTGATTTAAACCAAAGAAAACAACTGGCAATGATGCTAGATGAAGCTCCCAGAAGCCTCTCAAGCTACCACCTTTCTCTTTGGTTAGTTGAAATGCAGGAATTTGATGTGAAAATCTAAGTAGCTCAGCCCGAGGATCTCCATTACCACTGGTGATTCATCTCTTACTCGAGCCTTGAAAACCAAGTTAAAACCAGAGACATGCTCTAGTATAGAGACTTTCCTCGAAAGATCTTTTTTTTTTTTAATGACTTCCACTATGTCATATTCAAGTTTTTTCAAGTCCAAACGTCTCATTTCAGCCTTTCAGTGCTTGTATAATGCCCAAACTTCACCTTTCCTAGGAAGGATGGTATATTCACCTTTTTTATTAGGGGATTCCACTCTTAATTACTTGATGGGAGAAGGGACCAATGGCATCATAAGTACAATGTTTGCCTTTCTTTAGTTTAAATGTACCACAAAAAATGAGCATGTCTTTCTTATGCCACCAAATTATGCCTTTTGGTAGTGAGCAGGATTCAAGCCACCTTATGTGTAACTAGAAATTTAGGGGAGCATCTATCGTCATAAATTGACCATAGTACTTTGGCAAACCTTCCTTATCGCTATATAATGCTCAAATCTGACCAATTTGAAACCTTTTTGGGGATTTACCAATATCAAAGTCACAAAATTCTGGGTCAGGTATTTCATAGGTTACAGGATCTAAATCTTCAGTATTACAATGATTTTCTACAATGTTGTCAGAACTTCTACTCCTAAAGTTTCAATTAGCATCCTTCTCAACCTAGTGCCCCATTGTGGGCTTCATCTTATTTGCCAAAGCACTAGAACACAAACCTTGGGGTTGTGTTTTTGGAGTCTTTGCCTCAAAATTTTTAGGAACAACAATCTTTTCAATGTCAGTAGGCAGAGAATTTGGGTCCAATTCAAATTATCCTCTTGGAACATCTTCTCTTTCCTCACCTTTCATTTTAAGCATTCTACTTAAGGACATTCTTTTCTTGTTGTATTTTATTTTCAACTCATCCATATTCTCATTTGTGGTGTATGCATGATGAGTCCCTAAAATGCATGATTTTAGACCCTCATTTATCTTTGTTTGTCGTCATTTTACTATGTATTTACCTAGAGTTATTACTATTCAGAGCTATGCAATGTTTGTTTGTCTTTTCAGAAAAAATAGGTTAAAACCGTGGAGTTAGGTATTATGAGAAGCCAAGGACGATTTGGAGGATTGAAAGCCCAAATAAGATGCTTAACCAAGCTCCTGAAGCTTCAGATCATCAAGGGACAGAAAGACAATGCTCGACCATGTGGTGCGACTAGCAGCATAAAGGGTGGCTAAGTCTTTATTCGCAGACTCGAAGGTTCAGACTGAGATCAAAATGATACAAGGTTCAACCAAGTCCTTGACCAAGTGACCCTCCAGGCCGACCACATCAAGATACTAAGCTAGAATTGAGAGAAGAATTACCAAGAGTCTCGATGAAGTGTTTTACCAAGAGACCTTAAGGGGCGACTATGTCAAGTTCCTAAGATTTCCCGATGATCGAGATCCTGCAAGTCTCAACACTCAACTCGACTAAAAAGACCCTGAGGCATGGCACAATTGAAGACATTGAAGATTTGAATTCCTAATTTCTTGTAAGTCTCGACCAGGGCGCACAAAAGAATGGCATAGGGGTGACTTGTTTGATAGCGATGATATTATGGGCAAGATTTACTGCAAAACTTACCTAACTTGTAAAACAAACCTTGTAAACCCTAGAGCTTATAAGTATTCACTATGAACATGAGCTCTAGGTTTCTCTTTGGCCTCTCTTAGGTTAGTGACAAACTTAAGATGTCATTGAGAGCCACTTTAGATTAGGAGTATAGTAGATTTCAATTCCTATTTCGGGTCCGACGGCCTGTTACAACTGGAGACGTTCTTGTGCTTCCAATTATATTACATGATTTTCTTTTGTGCTTCCTAGCATTAGTAATAGACGTGTTGAATGCAAATGGATGATATTTTTACATGCTTTCTCCTTTACTAGCTTTCACTTTACTGCTTTCGATTTATTCCTCTATGTGTGATGAAAGGTTGCAGATAAGGATAAACATTACTACATCTCCGTTAGAGGGAAATAGTTGGCCACAGATTCCTCGGAGGTGTTTGTAATCATTGAGATAGAGTATACTCCGATTCCCAACCATGCTCCAGACGGTTTGTGCACACTTACTACCCTGTGCCCTCGCACGTTCCTCTCCCGCTTTGGCCAGAGATTCTTGGGTTGGTACTTCTATCAAAACTTGAAGGAGTGTAGTCTGAGGCATGGTGTCCAGTGCCTAATTTAGCCATCAGCACTGCTTTGTAGGAGTAGGGTAACATAGGTTTTACTTGCTTTCCAGTAGTGTTAGTTTACATGCTTTTGTTTAATTACTTTCCAGTAGTTGGATAGAAAATATCCTAAAAAATATCATCTCTTACTTCTTTTCATATCAAGGCTTTAGTGAACTAATTTGGAATAGGTCTCATAACTGCGCTTTAAGTCTCAATGGATTGACACCCAACTTCCCCACTTTCTATTGAACGGGGGCTTGGCTACGGTTATGAACCAATTTATAATTTAGGGTATTGTTGCCTTGTTCTTTTGATTTGCTCTCTTTTTATTTTCACTTTCTTTATTATTTTTATTTTTATTTTTTTACTATTTCTGAAGTTTGAATCTTTGTGCTTAAAAAGTGTGTATGTTTAGTCTACGTTCTTTGGAACCTGAGATAATTTTCATAGATCCTGAAATTGAAAAATCCTATAGGTCCCTTAGAAAACCTATCTCTAATTCAGAGAAGGTTGAGTCATCTGAACTGAAAGCCATGGCCGAAAATAACCCACCGATTCCCGCTGAACAAATCTCGAAACCCCAAGCTCCCTGCCTACCTGTGGTAGGAGAGCAACCCTTTTGGCCTCTTAGGGACTACTTTATACCTAATGCATACACCTCACCATCTTGCATTCGGTTGCTGGATGTCCAGGCGGCACATTCAAGATTAAGACTTCAATCATCTCGATGCTGCCAACTTTCATGGGAACCCCACTGAAAATCCTAATTCGCGTATGGATGAGTTCTTAGAGATTTGCTCCACCATCCCTATACTGAATTTTAGTGATGACACATTTCGTTTTAGGCTTTTTCCATTTTCTCTTAAGGATAAGGCCAAATATTGGCTGACGCCCTTAGAGCCGAATTCGGTGACCAACTAGGCCACCATGCAACATTAATTTTTGAATAAGTACTTCCTAATTGGGAAGATTAACCAGCTGTGAAGGGCAATCACAAGTTTCACACAAACCGATGAGAAGCTTTTCTTTGAGACATGGGAGCGTTTCAAAGACCTACTTCGTAAATGCCCACATCATCAGGCCCTCAAGTGGCAATTAGTCAAACTTTTTACAAAGGGTTAGTTGAGAGAGATAGGTCTATGGTTAATGCATCGTACGGAGGTACTTTCTTCACAAAGCATGAGAATGAGGTGTGGATTATATTTGAAAATTTGGCTGAAAATTCTCAGTAGCACATGGTTACCACTCGTAGACTACCCAATCCATCAACCTCTAAACCTAAGGGAGTTTATAAGTTGGCCACAAGCCAAGACCTAGCCCCTACCCTGCATGCCATATCCAGAAAATTAGACCAGTGCTTGTCCTTAGGGCCGCAGGAAATGGCATGTGCATAGGTTTGTGCAATTTGCTCTAACCCTTCCCATATATGTTATAATTGCCCTCATGTGCATTCCCAATATGAGCTTGTGCAAGAGGAAGTGAAAGCCACCCACAATTGGTATGATAAGCCGTCCAATAACCCTTATTCGATTACCTACAACCCTAGGTGGAAACAACATCCCAACTTCTCTTGGATGCCACAAGCCTCGAGCTTTCAAAAACAAAGACCAACATAAGCCCTTAATGCTTTACCTCCACGCTTATACCAAAATTTCCAAAATCATCCTGATTCAGCCTCCAACTCTTCGACTATTCAGCAACTATCTCCGCCTTCGCCTAAATATGACACATTTCAAGAGACGGTGCTAAGAACCCTTAAGAACATTGAGGCTGATCGCCAAGTGGATCGGCAACCCCTTCACTCTCACTCCCAATCCATCGCGAAGCTGGAAGCCACCTTGGGGCAACTAGTAGCTACATTGAGTCAGAGAGATGAGGGCAAGTTGCCAAGTTAGCTCATAGGGGACAATATAGGGTGGAATATGAATCAGAAGTTGCTCCCTCATCATACCCTGAGCAAGCCCACACAGTGACCACCTTCAAAAGTAGCAAGATAATAGATAAACAAGGCAAGGAGCAACTGATCAAGGGAAATAATGAGGATGAAAAGAGGGTAGTGCCCAACGTTGATTCGTGCACCTTATCCTCTTCTAGTTAGGTACACAAACCCTTGATTCCCACACCTGCGATTGGAAGGAACAACCCTCACTTCGCCCTCTATAGATCTTTTCACAGACCTCTAGTGGTATATCCTACAACCCCTCTTGCACCTTCTATATTCAGTAAAGAGGCCTCAATTAAGTCCATCTGGGATATGTTTAAACAAGTAAGAATTGGCAAGCCTCTCCTAGAAGGCATTAAGCAATTTCTTGCATTCACAAAGTTCCTTAATGACTTATCAACGCAAGAGCAAGAGTCAAGGGTGCATATGGATGGTTTAGTCAAACAAGCCAAGCATATGAGCTCCATAATACTAAGGCACCTCATTCCACAACTGAAAGACCCCAGGTCCCCCACTATTTCATGTGTAATTGGAGGTTACACCCTTGATAGGGCCCTTCTAGATATACGGGTGAGCATGAACATCCTTTCATACTCGGCCTATCAACAACTTGACTTTGGGAAGATGAAGCCCACCCCAATAATAGTGAGTCTTATTGATCGATCTCTTAAGCAACACTGGGGTGTGGTAAAAGATGTGGTGGTAAAGGTGGAAAATTTCCTTTATCGTGTCAAGTTCATCATTTTAGATATGGAATCTTCCACCAATTCGATCCTTGTCTTTCTAGGATGGCCATTTCTAGCCACAAACAATGCTTACTTTCAATATAGGACAGGGATTATGGACATTTCATGGGGCTATAGGAAAATTAGGCTGAACACATTTACTTCTCCCCAACACGCACTTAAAAATGTACAAGCTGTGGACAGAGACCTGATTGATACAATTCCCAAGAAAAAGGCTCCCCTAGTTCCATGGAGGGACCCTTTGGATAAAGCTCTCTAGCTTTAATACCCCTCCATAATTGAACTAGGAGACTTCAATGATCACACCTTTGCAAGTCATGATTTGGTCTTTCGTCCTAAGAATACGTTGGGGGTATGCAACATCAGGTGTGACAAGAAAGAGGGGAAGTCTAACATCACCTTCAAACTAGGATGAGTTTGAAATGAGTTTAAATGCGCCTGGCTGAAGACGGTAAACTTAGTGCTTCCGGGAGGCAACCTGATAAATTTTCTTTTCTCTTTGAGTCCATAGGTTGTTTAGGGTAGATTAAGTAGGGGTTTAGCGTCTTTAGAGTAGGCCGTAGGATGTGTTGGGGGTGCGACTAAGAGGGTGACCATCATACATGCGGGTGACTAGGTCCAGTCCCTGAACTCTACTGCATTCCAAAAATGCCGAGAGAGTCGACCATGTCTTCGGCCAGCACTAAGCTTGGATGCGCCCTAGTCGACAACACCGAGAGCCATTTTGAAACCAAAGGTGTAGTCTCAAGAGGGGGGAGGGGTGAATTGGGTTATTTAAAATTTTCTTTTAAGTCCCTTTTTGAAATCTTAACCTTTTATGATTCTTTTTAAAGACTTCTTATTTTCTTGTTGATTTGGCAATTCACACAAAAAGCTTACGTATTCTATTCAATCCATATCAACATAAACAACCAAATAATGAATTATTCAAACCAATTTAACACAATATAGGTAATCAACTAATGTATGCTTTGCAGTATTCAACTTAATTATTAGTAGCGCTGTATATGAATGTGCAAGTCCTATAGTTGGCCTTTGAACTCAAAATTAAAATAACATCCAATCACTCTTTTCAATAACTCAGATTTTAAATAAACCTTTAGTTAAAAGAATTTAGGAGTTGATTAACCAATGTACTCCATTTCGGTTTCCACAATCAATGATGATCAACCCAATCAATTTTAATCTTTGGTCTATTTAATATCCAAGGTTGTTTGTAAGATTAACACATCCACACAGTTTATATTGTTGCTGGAATTTAAAAAGAATAAAAGAAGAGAGTGACACGATGTTTTTGTGAGGTTCGGCTTACCCCAGCCTACGTTCTCGCCTTAGGTCAACCACCTGAGGATTCCACTATACCTTGTTCCTTCCGGGTGGAACAAAAAACCTTTACAATAACCAACCTCTTTTTGAACATGATCTCTTAGGAATGATGTCTTATGTCAATGTGATTATTTTCCTCCTAAACTTTGAGTTCTAGTAGAACCAAACAAGTTTAAGTGTATGAGTTCTAGGGGTCTACTAGTTGATATATGTTTCTTCCTTTTGAAGCTTGTCTTGATTTGTTTTCATAGTTGACAAGCATCACAAATTTTATCTTTGATAAACTTGGTATTAGGAAAGCCTTTAACTAAATTCTTTTTGGAGACTTTAGATATGAGATCCACGCTGGCATGTCCTAATCTTCTATGCCAAAGCCAACTATTTTCATTCATCACAGCTTTATGCAATGCACATTATTCATTCTATGTGCAGTGAATAGTGTCTTATGATCCTTAGAATTCTATATCATGCATTTTTATTTCTTAAACATGATTTCAAATCCTTTTTCGCTAAGTTGACTAATGCTTAATAGATTATGCTTTAGACCATCTACTAACAAGACATCATCAATAGTAAGTGAAGAGTCTTTACCTACTCTACCAATTCCGATGATCTTGCCTTTTGCATTGTCACCAAAGGTTACATATCCTCCATCCTTTTAAGTGAGAGAAGTGAACTTTGATTATCTCCCGTCATATATCTTGAACATCCATTGTGCAAGTACCATTTTTCTTTAGATGGAGTGGACCTAAAGCAAACCTACAATAGAGGATTCATATGGTTACCTTTGGAACCCAAACTTTCTTAACTCTCTTTAAGTCTCGTCTAGATTTTGTGTTTATCTTCCATTCATTTTTCACTTTGATGTACTTTTTCTTGAGTGGACAATTAAACATTATATGTCCTTTATTTTTACACATGTAGCAAGTAGTATGGTCATAAATGTTTGTGGATGAAGTACTTTCATAGTGTTTAGATTGCTTTACAAAATGCCCCATTAACAATTGTTTCTTTCTTTTGGTTGGTGTTCCATTGTAACCAATTCCTTCTCTATTGTTAGCCATCCTTTGTTGTCCTATCATTTTTTCAAAGTTTACTTTACCTCTAGTGAAGTTGTAAATAATTTTTTCCTTATCTTGAATTGATTTTTTAAGATCAATTATTTCTAACATTCTCTTGCCATCTTCATTCACTTGAGACTTAGCTAATTTATGAGACATGTCATTTACTTTCTTCTCAAGCTCATCAATTTTTAGGTCTTTTTCTTCTTCAACAATTTCAAAGATTCAAGCTGATTTCTAAGTGTTTCATTTTATTGTTTCAAGCTTATGTTCCTTTTTGAGACCTTGATGAATTTATTATGAAGAGAGAATAATTCATCTTGAAGTTCTTTATAAGAGGGCATACTTTTACACGACTCATTACATGATTCATTACACAAATCTATCGAAAAAGAGTAGTAAGAGTTTACCTCTTCATTGTGTGCCATGAAGCACATGTTTGCTACTTCTTGTTCGCTGGATTGGCTCTCTAATTCACTCGAACTTGTGTCATTTCAAGTTGCTTTCTTTGCAGGCTTCTTCTTCTTCTTTTCCTTCTTGAGTTGTGGGCAGTTTGACTTGATATATCCGGTCTTTTTATAGTGATAATAGGTGGGTGGTTCATTTTTTCTCTTGTATTCCTTTTTGCTATTTTCACCTTTTTCAGTTTTTGATCCTTTGAATTTTCTAGTGAATTTCTTGTTTCTTTTGAAGAATTTTCCAAGTCTTTAGTTATGAAAGCTAATTCTTCATCTTCTAATTCACTGGTTTCATTATCTTCTTCACTTGAATGTTCTTTTGAGGCTTTTAGAGCTATAGACTTCTTATTATTTTTTTTTTTTCTAGTGCTTCTTTCTTTCAAAGCCATTTCATAGGTTAGAAGTGATCCTATGAGTTCATCAAATGAAGTTGTTTTGAGGTTTCTACCTTCTGCTATGATGTGGCTTTTGGTTCCCAAATAGGTGGAAGTGCTCTTAGAATTTTGCGAATCATCTCATGGGTGGAATATGTTTTTCCTAAGGCACTTAATGAGTTTATGATATTCATCCTAAAAGCTACATGCTTGTGATGGTTTCATCGGTATTCATCCTAAAAGCTTCGTACTCACTAGTCAACATATCAATTCTACTGTCTCTAACATCTACTGTGCCTTCGTAGGTTAGTTTTAATTTATCCCAAATTTCATGTCATTACTCTATTGAATTCATTTGCATCAAGTTCATAATATAGGGCGTTTATTGCACTTGAGTTAATTTGCAGAATTTTGTAATTTGATTCGATTAGTTCTTTTTCTTCTTTTGGTACTTCTTTTTTATTCACTAGTTTAGTAGGGATCAGATTACCATTTGTGACCACATTCAATGCCTTCCAATCTATTGTTTGAAGGTAGATTCTCATTCGTTGTTTCCAAAAGGTGTAATTGAGTCTACAAAAAATGGGTGGTCAAGTTGAGGATTGACCCTCACCAAAGGGAGCTACTCCTATTCATGCCATCTAGATCTTTATATAACTACTTGTTAGGATTTGCTATAACTGGGCTCTGATACTAATTGAAACCAAAAGTGTAGTCCCAATAGGGGAGTGAATTGGGTTATTTAAAATTTTTCTTTTAAGTCCTTTTTTGAAATTTTAACCTTTTATAATTCTTTAAAGACTTCTTATTTTCTTGTTGATTAGGCAATCCACACGAAAAACTTACGTATTCTATTCAATCCACATCCACAAGATAAACAACTAAATAATCAACTATTCAAACCAATCAAACACATACAAGTAATCAATTAATGTATACTTTGCAGTATTCAGCTTAATTATTAGCAGCCCTGTATATGAATGTGCAAGTCCTGTAGTTGGCTTTTGAACTCAAAATTAAAATAACATTCCATCACTCTTTTCAATAACTCAAATTTTAAATAAACCCTTAGTTAAAATAATTTAGGAGTTGATTAACCAACATACTTCCTTTCGGTTTCCGCAATCAATGATGATCAACCCAATCAATTTTAATCTTAGGTTTATTTAATATCCAAGGTTGTTTGTAAGATTAACACATCCACATAGTTTATATTGTAGTTGGAATTTAAAGAGAATAAAAGAAGAGAGTGACACAATGTTTTTACGAGGTTCGGCTTACCCAAGCCTACGTCCACCCTTAGGTCAACTACCTGAGGATTCCACTATACCTTATTCCTTCCGGGTGGAACCAAAAACCTTTACAATAACCAACCTATTTTTTAGGAAGAGAAACCTCTCCAAGCAACAACCTATGCTTGGTGCAACAATCCAACTATGCCTTGAATCGTCAAAGATCTAGTAGAAAGGAACGGATTCTGCATACAAAAATACTCTCAAACACAGAGCAAGTTGTACAAGTTAAATCACTAATTGTACTTCAAAACCAAAACTGAATGGAAAATATGAAGCTCAAGGTTTAGAAGTCACCAATGGTTCTTTCTTATTAATATATAAATTTTAGTTGCAAATCAGAACCAAAGCTTTTTTTAATCAACCAGCAATTTCGTAAAGTTTACCTTAGCAAAAGTGTGAGCAAATATGAGCTTTAGGATAGTTTTAGCGTAGAAATCGTGTATTGGTTGTGTGTATATTTTCATTAAGCAAGAGAGGTATTTATAGACTTCTGAAAGAAAAGTTTCCTTATTTAACATGGAGTATGTAGGTAACTTTTCAAAAGATATTAAATCATAGAATCAATTTTGAAAAACTTTCCGCATAGTTCGAAATTCAAAATCTCCGTAGAGTCAGTCGGGTGACTCACTTGACTGGGTCAACATTTGTATTGGTCAATCGGCTGGAGAGACGACTGAGCACATTCTATCTGCCAAAAATTTATTTCAAGAAAATGTCAGTCGGCTAACTGAATCATGTTCAAAATGGTCAGTTGGCTGGACAAGTTTTCAAAAGATAACTTGGGTTAGTCGGCTGACTGAACCACGTTCAAAATGGTCAGTCGGCTGGGCAATCCTCTCTTTTCAAATATTTTTTATTTATGATTTTTAAAATCTAGTTTACTTGAAAAACTCAAATGAAACTTTTCAAAAACATTTTGAAGGGTTTTTCAAGTGTTGGTCTCTAAGTCTTTGTACCTTAAGGAGCTTCACAAATCTAAATAGTAATGAATTGAAGTACTTACAAATATCCTTCTAAGCATGATCTCATTAACAACTAAGTCTTCCTGTCTCTTAAGATTCAGTCTTTTACTTCATGTCCTACTTAGCATTTAAGCTCTTCATTTGTCATTCATTGCTTTAATATATTGAGAAGCTTTCACTTGATTGACTTTGATTTCCAGCTTACTTCCATGATTAACCATAAGTGTCATTTTACTTAGACCTGAAATAAAGACACTCAACAACACATGTTAAAGCATCCTTCATTTGTTATCATCAAAATAAGATTGAAAAACCCAGTTAGGCCAACATGTTTGAAACCTGTTTCTTTCCCAACTCTTCACCTCCTGCTTTCTCATTACCACCTTCTTGAGCATTGTCACCTTCTCTTCACCCTTGCCACCGAAGCAAGATGTTACTTTATTACACTCCTTTGAATATGTCATCTCCTTCTAATTCATCTCTGGAATCATCCCAAGTGTCATCTCCACCTACTACCAAGCGGCGATGGCTTCGAGTTTTGTCAGAACTGGGTTCCTCGTTGATGGGTCAGCATTTCAAGAGTGCAAGGTGAAACTACATATATGGTGAGGGCACCACATAGACAGATAGGGCAGATATCACGACGGGGTTTGGCTCTGCGACTAGGCAGCTCGGCCCAAACCCTGAGGATGCCATGGGAACGTAATGAAGTCTTGCAGACGTGTCTGCCACACTATGTAACACTTTCATCTGTGAAATAGCCCCCACACCTCTCCACCGGACTTCATGGGGTCCGATTTCCCTATCCACTTCCATTCCAAAAATTCTGACTCACCATGCCATATTTTTCACCCTTTGAAGTCATTAATGACCTCACCATAAAGCACCGGGAGACCATGCCGGATGTACAACCACTACCTTATCCATTCCAATCACACCAATCTCTACAACTAGGTACCATGCCTGACCAGTCAATGCCACTTCAGATTCTCGAGCCACATCAATCTCGATCTCCACTTTCTCCCTATTGGCTTCAGTATCTGTGGGAAATGACACCAACCCATGACGCAACGTTGGCCGAACCATTGACATTTTATTTTGACTCAGATTCTGATTCTAAATATGACTGAAATTAGCTTAGCTGTATCATTCACTGTTAGGTATGGTATTATGCCTTTGTGGCACATTTCACTTTTTCTTTTCTTTTCCTTCTGATTTTTGTTCATTATGCTTCAACAGCAGTCTCAGTGCTTGTAACTCTTTCTATATATTGCACTGCATTTTTCTATGAATGAATACACATGGTGCTTTTGGCTACTACGTGTCTTTTGTGCTATAGTGTATTTTTATATGCATGCTACTTCTGGTTTCTATAATATGCAGGTACACTATTTGATTTTATTGGCACCATGAACTGTCCTCTCCAACGCTCGAGTTTTGTCTTTCTTTCTATACTTCAATGAGGACACTGAAGTTCTAAGTTGGGGATAGGGGGTGGCACACTGCATGACACATTTTAAGCACAAAAATGACAAATTTGTAAATTTTGAACAATCTTTAGTGAACTTTATTTGTCCAGGCCATGCTAATACATATATTATACCCTCTACATACACCTATATAACCTAGTGTTACATGCATAGGATTCTTAGTTACATGCTTTTATTATGCTCACTAACAATGCAGAGAATTAGTTGTGTAAAATTCATATCACATGGTCGATATCTTGGTATTACTTCAGGCAATTTGACTAGTGGTCTATTTGGGTTAATACGACTGTGTAAACTCTTGTATTTAGATGGTACTTCATGAGGCTAAAAACACACTTACACATGATTTGTAGCACTTAGGAGGGTTCTTTGAGAGCATTGAGAGAACACTCGTGGCGACTATGACTCCTTGTGAGGTACCGTTCAGCTGTTTGTTGATTTCTTGAGTTGTGACGTCAAACTCTGAGTTTACAAAACTCAACCTTCCTTCTTTTACTGGATTTCCTTTGCCAACTAGTCTTCGTTTTTGCATTTGCTAGCCTAGAGGTGACATCAAATGGAGAGATATAAATATAGGTCTTGTAACTTACTCGAGACGTGAAGGTTAAGCCACCCCTGAAGACTGACTTTTTCCATTGACTCTTGTTCGAGCTACATTCCCATTGGAAATGTGAAGACAATATAAGAATGTAATGATTGTGTTAGCTGACAATTCAAAGAAAGAAAATGAAAAAAGGAAGAAAAACTTGAGTAGAGAAAATGAAAACAAAATATACACCTGCTCCGAACAAATATAAAGAGGTCAAACTAAGGACATGACACTACAATTCTACATGTATGAAGGATCTTCTGCTAACCAATGCACTTGCTGAATTCATGCTTAGTCTTGGAATAAGTTCATCTAGGGTGGTCTTGATTAAATGTGGCAAGTAAGTAAGAAGATACTAGGGTGAAGGACCTGACACCTTAGTAATGGCTGGATTCCTTTCCTATAAGACCAGTCCACTCTACATTTCTAGCATTAGTTCTTCAAATATGTGGGACGTTTGATCATGACACTCTTCCTCACATATGAGAGTGAACTCATTTTCTTAAGTAAATTTTGAGGGAATAAACCAATGAGACTGAGTCAAGACGACCATTTTGTAGGTGTTCTAAGGCACTCTGAGTGAGACAAATCATATACCTTACACATGCTTTACAAAGTGGCCTATGCATACCTGGATTTACATGCTAATATTAACTCTGAATTATAATCATAGGTTAAGCTTCTATGAGTTGTTTCTTGAGATGGTTGTATATTATTGAGATTTGCAAGATTAAATTGTTGTGGAGTGTGTGTATAATGGAGTCATGCATGAAAAGGCCAAGTTGTAATTAGGATATTTTCTTGTATGTAAATTGGTATAAATTTTGTTGCATGCAACTTTATTTCATGATTTACTGAACTGGTGTTTATAAGTATCACCCTAGAAACCCTCATGAAACTAGAACTCGTCCACTAGGATCAACCTAGGGGTTTAAAGCCTTGTTACATACGGTAAATGTAACTGTGTTTCCCGCGAAAGAGGATGTAGGTAGGATTTAATAGCTTTCTTATATTTTGCTTTGCTCGAGGACTAGTAAAGTGTTAGTTGGGGGTTGCGATGAGTCCCTAAAATGCATGATTTTAGACCTTTATTTATCTTTGTTCGTCCACATTTTACTATGTATTTACCTAGAGTTATTATTGTTCATATTTATGCAAGGTTTGTTTGTTTTTTTCAGGAAAAATACGTTAAAACCATGGAGTTACGTATTACGAGAAGCCAAGGATGATTTAAAGGACTCAAAGCTCAAATTAGATGCTCACCCAAGATCTTGAAGCTTCAGATCATCAAGGGACAAAAATATGATGCTCAACTATGTGGTGCGACTAGTAGCATAAGGAGCAACTAAGTATTTATTTGCAAACTCCAAGGTTCAGACTGAGATCAAAATGCTGCAAGGTTCGATGGAGTCCTAAAAAAAGTGACCCTTTAGGGTGATCACGTCAAGATACTAAGCTAGAACTAAGAGCAGACTTACCGAGAGTCTCGACGAAGAGTTCAACCAAGAGACCTTAAGTGGTGACTGTGTCGAGTACCAAAGATTTCCCAAAGATAGAGATCCTACAAGTCTCAACCATCAACTCGACTAGCATGACCCTGAGGCATGATGTAGTCAAAGACACTGAAGATTTGAATTCCTAATTTCCCACAAGACTCGACCAGGGCATGCATAAGAATGACATAGGGGCCACTTGATGTACAACGACAATCTTCTACGCAAGATTTGTTACAAACTTTCCTAACATGTAAAACAAACCTTGTAAAACATAGAGCCTATAAGCATTCGCTATGAACACAAGCTCTGGGTTCCTTTTTGTCCTCTCTTAGGTTAGTGATAGACTTAAGATGTCATTGAGGCCACTTTAGATTAGGAGTGGAGTAGATTTCAATTCTTGTTTCAATTTGTGCATGAAGTGTCCGACTGCATGTGACAATCAGCAGCGTTCTTGTGCTTCCGTGTGTATTACACAATCTTCTTTTGTACTTCCTGGCGTTAGTGATAGATGTGATAATTGCAAAGGGATGATCTTTTTTCATGTTTTCACCTTTACTAGCTTTCACTTTACTATTTTCTTTACTTGCTTTTGATTTATTGATGTGTGTGTGATGAAAGGTTGTAGATAAGGATAAGCACTACTACGTCTTTATTAGAGGGAAATAGTTGGCCACAGATTCCATGGAGGTGTTTTTGATCGTTGAGACATGGTATACTCCATTTCCCGACTGTGCTCCAAACGGTTGGTGCACCCTTGCTACCTTGTGCCCTCGTACGTCCCTCTCCTGCTTTGGCTAGTGATTCTTGGGTTGGTACTTCTATTGAAGCCTGAAGGAGTGTAGTAAGAGGCATGTCGTCTAGTGCTTGATTCAGCCATCAGTACTACTTTGTAGGAGTAGGGCAGCATAGGTTTTACTTGCTTTCTTGTAGTGTTAGTTTACATGCTTTTGTTTAATTGCTTTCCGGTAGTTGGATATAAAATATCCTAAAAAATATCATCTCTTACTTCTTTTCATATCAAGGCTTTAGTGAACTAATTTGGAAGAGGTCTCCTAACTGTGCTTTAATTTTCCGTGGATTGACACCCGACTTCCCCACTTTCTTCTAAACTTGGGATAGTTAGGTAGTATAAATTTTATCTTTGGTAGTTAAGGACCCAAGCATTGGCAAGCCTACCAATTCACACTGGCTAGGTTAGCCACAACATTATTTCTATCATGTTTTGCTTCCTAGACAATATCAACAACTATTACTATCTGTCCACTGCTACAGAGATAGTCTCCTACTAGCCCATTTGAATTGTAATCATTTTCACGAGCAACTCACCCATGCATATATATTTGAACTAAACTACGTCTTCCATGCATCCCATTCCTTTCTAGTATTGTGATAATGAACAGCTTCAAAAAATCTCTTAAACTCTATTGCATTTAAAAAATCAGTCCAATAATTATAGAACTTCACCCCAACTTCCCTGGTCTGTACATGGTCATTCCAAAGGTATCAACTTCCAAATGTTTAAAGTAAGAGAATCTTGGCAAAATACTTGGAAACTGACATAGATGATGAGTCGAACCTCTCAAACTCCAAAGCGGAATGATCTATATTCGGAATTGGAATTGTTTTTAATTAACATAAAGGACAAAAGAGATGGAAGAGTTGTCATTGATCTAATAGTGAATATTGATTGAAAATATTTTCTAAATTTAAACCTTTTTAAGTTCATACCTTTAAGAATGACTGTGTAAAGACCAAGGAAGATGTGGTTAAGTTCTGCAATGATTGGACTAATTGTTTAAAAGTTCGAGAGATATTTTGAAGCTGTTCATCACAGTAAAAAGGGGTAGTATGCATGAAATTAAGAAACAACTTTGTTCAATATCTATGGGTGGGATGCTCGTGAAGATGACTACAAATTCAGAAGGGCCATTAGGAGACTATATGCCTTTGTAGTAGTAGACTGATAAGAATAGTTGCTGAAATTTTCTATTAAGCAACATGACGCCACAAATGAGAATTTCGATGAGTTGAAAATAAAATACATTGAGAAGAGCATGTCATATGTTTAATGGGATGAGAGCCCTTACACATCATATTATATAGCTTTTCCCCTAAGGAAGTCCCACTTTCATCATCTGTGGAAGATTTTTCCAGTTTCTTTGAGACAAAATTTGTAGTATTGTGCAAAGGCTTCATGGAAGCATTACTTATTTTTAACTTCTTCAATGAATCAGGTCTTGAAGATCTTTTCTCAATTTTCCTAGAAGAAACCTCCTTTAAATCTGAAAGAAAGATCTATATTTCTGACCATGGACTGGAATTGTTCTTAACATAGTGACTAAAAAAATAAAAGCGCTGTTATTGATAGTGAATATTGGTTGAAAAGATTCTCTAAATTTAACATTTTCAAGTTCATACCTTTTGGAATGACCGTGTACAGATTAGGGAAGGTGTGGTGAAGTTCTGCAATGATTGGATTGATTTTTTAAATGCAATAAAGTTTAAGAGATCTTTTGAAGTTGTTCATCACATAGAGTAAAAAGGAATGGGATGCATGAAAGAGAAACAACGCGCTTACTTCAAATGTCTATGCATAGGCGGGTTGCTCATGAAGATGATTATAATTCAGCAGGGCCAGTAAGCTAAGAGGCTATCTTCGTAGTAGTGGACAGATAAAAACAGTTGCTGATATTGTCTAGTAAGCAACTCGACACCACAAATGGGAATCTAGATGAGTTGAAGATAAAATACAATGAGAAGAGCGTGTCCTAGGTTTAATGGGACTATAGCCCTTACATATCATATTATATAGCTTATCCCCCAAGGAAGTCCCACTTTCATCATCGGCACAAGATTTTTCCAGTTTCTTTGAGACAGACTTTGTAGTATTGTGCAAAGGCTTCATGGAAGCATTTCTCAGTTTTAACTTCTTCAATGAATCGGGTTATGACACTACAAGAAACAAGGTTATTAGTGATGTTTTAAACCATCACTAATAATAAAAAAAACCATCAATAATACTATTAGTCACAATTTTATTAGTATTAGTGACGGTTCTAACCTTGTCACCATATCTGCGGATGCTAATACTTATTAGTGACGAAATATACAAACCGTCACTAATAGGCTACAACAGTCACTATAAATTATACATATCATCGGCTTAAATTTGTCACTAAAGCGCAAGTATTAGTGACAGATTTAATAATCGTTACTAATATGAATGTATTAGTGATGGTTAATAAACCGTCACTAATAGTACGATTTTAGTGATGGTTATTAAAACTGTCACTAATATTTGGCCTTTAGTGACGATTTTGGCCCCCATAATGTTAATTCTATAAAGACAATTTTTGTCTTTTAGTGATGGTTTCTAAACCGTCACTAATACTTCACCTTCCCTTTATTAGTAACGGTTTTGCAAACCATCACCAATGGTTTGAAATAATTAAATTTTAAAAAAAAATTCCTGTAAAAACCTATAATTACATTTTAGTATACATAAAATTAAACTAGAATTACTAAAACATTCATAAATTATTAAAATTTAAAATACAAATTGTTCAAAATTTAAATACATACAAGTAAAAATTCAAATTAAAATATACAAATTAATTATGTTTGGATAATAAGAAATAAAGGAAAAGTCAAAAGTTGCACGCATCCGACCCGACTGTGGTGTCTGGCATCGTCACAGTGTTTTGACAGCCACAAATCCTACAAAATAATAATTTTACAAGAAATTATCTAGCTAGTATACAATGTCTGAACATATATGTACATACTATAATTAAAAATAATTTGATAGAAAAATGTTCGGACATTAGGATATAGTGTAAAAAAATGATACAACTGTAACTAACTATGTAGTGTAAAAAAATGATACAATTGTAACTAACTAAGTTTGATCAGTCGAAATTCACCCCACTTGGTTTGGACTTCGTCTTCTCAAATTGTAAGCTAAGTTCTTAAAATGAACTAAGTTTACTATTTTTTTTTATATTCTAACTTTGCTTCGAAGTGGAGAAAAAGCTCTCGGGGAGCAATTTTTGGGCACCGTCAGATCAGGTACGTTCAGGTCAATGTGACAGATGGGTCGGGACTGACCACACTCGGTTTGGACCTTGTATATATGCTTGAAATGGAAACCTAAGTTATAAAAATGAAGTAAGTGTACAAAGTTTGTATTCTAACTTTGCTTCTAAGTGGGGAAAAAGCTCACAGGGAGGAGTTTTTGGGCACCATCAGCTTCGGCTTTGGATGTTGTATGCCCGAATTGGACACTTGGGTGCTTAAAATGAAATAATTTTATTAAGTTTGCCTCTAAGCGTATAATTGTCAATCAAGGAGAAGTTGTTGGGCACCCTTAGATCCGACACGTTCAGGTCAATGTGACGGACATGCTGGGACTAACCATACTTGGTTTGAACATCTTATGCTTGAAATGGACACCTGAGTGCTAAAAATGAAGTAAGTATACTAAGTTTGTATTCTAACTTTGCTTCTAAGCGGGGAAAAAACTCCTTAAGAGGAGTTTTTGGGCACTGTTAGCTTTGACACATTCAGGTCAATATAACAGACGTTTTGGGACTGACCCTAGTCATTTTGGACGTTGTATGCCTGAATTGGACAATTGGGTGCTTACAATGATCTAAGTTTACTAAGTTTGCCTCTAAGTATATAATTTTCAATTGAGGAGAATTTTTTGGGCACCATTAGATCTGGCACATTCAGGTCAATATGATGGATGTGTCGGGACTAACCACACTTGGTTTGGACCTTGTATGCTTCAAATGGACGCTTCAGTGCTAAAAAATGAGGTAAGTATACTAAGTTCGTATTCTTACTTTGCTTCTAAGTGGGGAAAAAGCTCCCAGGGAGGAGTTCTGCAAAAAATGAGACACAAAGTTTTATAACATGTATAGGAATATTGAACTTCTTGAATATACAGATAATTATATAATATCTAGTTACATAAACCCAAGTGTGGACAATCAACTAACTTAGAAGATGTTCAAACTTGGACTGTATTTCATAGCAATATTTCCTAGGAAGATCATTGTGCGTGATATGAACAAAAACTGCATGTACCAATTTTACAAAAGTATAGACAAAAATAATGACATTGAACATTACCATAATATAGGTATAGATAACATAACCACAAGAACTTATGGGGCATATGGATCCAGGATTTTTCTTTCTTCCAATGCAAGCCTCTTGTGCAATCGCTTCTGATGATCTACAAACTCCACGAATAAATCCCTTAATTGCTAAACTATCCTGTATTCTACAGTTTCTAACTGACAGACCTTTAATTCTTCTAATTATAGCATTTTTGCTCTATAATTCCTGCTACAAGATGAGGATCATAAAATCAATTGTGCAATTCCAAAACAGAGCTCCAACACTAGCACAAAATCTCACTTTTATAGTTGATGATATTTCCAAAAAAAATAATAAAAATAAAAATAAAAAAACTTGCCAGGGACTTCTCTTTCGAGTTCCAAATTAATGGTTTAAACAATCCATGCCTTGGTAACTTTTTAGTTATCATCCACAACCTGAAGAAAATGAGCAAAACAATGAAAGCTAACTGACAAGGGAAATATAAGTTCTAATGAAAGCAATTACTCCAAATCCAATATAATTCGATATAGAAATGGAGGAAATAGGTGGACAATGTACAATCAACAATAATAATGTATTTGTTGATATCTTACTATTGAAGATGTTATACCGTGATTTGGATTCTCCAAAAATTCCCATAATTTCTCCAGGTTCTCTTTAGAATCCAACACAATGATTCCCCTCATGTATGTTTCTGAAGACAAGCTTGGGAAAATGTAGACTTGTGTTGATATGGTCATCTACTTATGTATGAATTCAACAACTATCCTTGGGGAAAAGTCATTTCCTAAATTGTCAATTAACACGGAATGGTCATAGCTAGTGATTCTATTCATAAGTGAAGTTTCCCCTCCCATATCTAAATCTTGCTCTATAGACTAAGACAAGTTTGACTTGTTCTTGACATTTGAACTATAAATATCTTCATGGTAGGCAACACTTCCAACACTAGAATCACCACCTTCTCTTGAATTTGAATGAGAAGCTAGTAGAGCGGTAGGCCAGTTCTCCATTGTTAAATTGTGTCTAATCAAAATATGTCCAACTCTGAAGAGAATAAAGTACATTAGTTCATAAATCAAAAAAATAAGTCAACCTTATACAATACAAAACAATAAGGTGTTAATTTTTAGTTTCATTTTGACCACTAAACACCCTTTACAAGACCATACAAAAAAGAACATCCATTATTTTCTGTTCACAAGATGTGCTGAAAAGATAATAACATTCACAAAAGCAATTAATCAAATAAATTAATTGATTGGATTATTATCACAAATTTCAAGACTTCATTAACCCCTACTCAGCTTAAAGCACATCCTCATCACATTTGATGAGACCATTAGTGACCTTTTAATTGTCCACATTCCATCAACCAATGTTGTTTTAGTATATTTTGGATCCTTTAGTTCAACTTACTAACATTGTATAGTAAGGGGAACAAATTGTACATTTATTTTAAACAACTACTAATAAAAAATTTATATATATATATATATATATATATATATACGACAATAATTGTAGAGGCCCAAAGAAATTATAATAATTAAATAATAATGGAAAGAAGAGAGAAAGATAAATTGTAATTTGCAAATCCAAGCACGGGTCTCGTCAACGAGCACAACACGTTGTTCGACGAACACGCTTGATGGGATCGTCGATGTGGACACGTGTCTCGTTGATGAGAAGTTAGCAAGAGGCTATTTTCAGCTCTGAATTTCGTCTACGAGGAATAAGCATTCACTGACGAACTCCCTTTATGGCCTCGTCGACAAAGTGACATGGCTCGTCGATGAGTTCAATTGTATAAATAGCCTAAATTCAATTTTCCTGCACAAGTCACACAAAGAACCCTCTCTCTCTCTCTCTCTCTCTCTCTCTCTCTCTCTCTCTCTCTCTCTCTCTCTCTCTCTCATGTTCATCCCTCTCCCTTTTCTCTAAGATTTTGGGCCGATCTCTTGCCAGTTCGACGATCTGAGGCCGCCACGACACTCCTGTGAAGTTTCTCTCCAAGTCTGCTGGAGTGGATCGTTGGTGGGACTAACTTGGATTCCATCCCAAATTTAGGGTAAGACTTTTTATTTAATATTTGGCTTTCCTACAGTTGTAGAAAATGTAGTAATTGAAGAAATACTGAAGTTTTGTTCAGGGTGATGTTGTTTTTCAGGGTGTTGAACAAGGAACCCTGCAGGTGTAGAACTAGTCATTATAAGGGCTTTTCAGTAGTCAGGTAAGGGAGTAAACTAAAGTAGTTGTTTTCTATGAAAATTATTATTATTTAATAGAAGATTAATTTTCAAAAAGCATGTATTATATGTGAATATATTTGTGAAAACGTATATTTGGGAAAATATGCTGTTATACAGGAATATATATATTTTTAAGTATGAAGTGTCAAGAAATGTGATTTCAAAACAGAATTCATGATTTTATTCAGTATTGTGTGACATGAATATTATTTTACACATATTGTATTATGTTAAGCCAATTTTACAGAAAAAACATGTTTCGGTTCTTTTTAGGAATAACATGATTATACAATAAACTATGATTTAAGAATATATGATAAATAGTACATTTATTCAAATCAGTATGTATGATATGTTCGATGCAAGGCCGTGATTAATAGCCAACACAAGGCCATAGTTATGCATGTTTTCGGTGCAAGGCCTTAGTTATGATTATATTTGGCGCAAGTCCGTAATTATTTATGTTATTAGAAAATTTAGAAATGTTGTCAATCTATTTATGTTAAAATAGTATATTATTATGCAGTATATGTTATTAGAACTCGGATGATAGTTCACATCAGTTATCAAGAGCATGGTACTGTAGCTATATAGTTTAGTTCAGTTCAGACTTGTGCTAACCGCCCTTGCCAGTAGAGGGGGTGGGAGATGAATAGTCGATGTGGCTTTCAGTGTAGAGTTGTAGACATTCACCTGGCAGTCCAGACCAGGGTTTGGCGGGCCCATCGTACTTACAGACATTTTTTACTCGGTAGTGGTCGGCCCACCATTGTCGAGTCCTGCCTTCGAGCTACACAACCTGTCATGGGGGGTAATACATGACATCAATTAGTTATTCATCCTAGGTAAATTTCAGAATTACTAGTTATATTAGATGATTTTATGAAAAGTGAAATACAGTATGATTTAGTATAATTATGAAATGGTATATTTATTTAGGCACGATATTATCAGTGTTTCCAGGTATGTAACATGTACTGTATATTTATTATAGCATGCAAATATTCATGTTGCCACAAAGCTGTATTTAGTTTATTTCCCTTACTAAGAGGTGTTTCACCCTAGCTTAAACCATTTCAAGGAACCCAGAAAGACAGGCGGACCGAGTCCGCCGTTGAGACAGTTTTTACTACCCCGCTAGGAGGGTGAATTTTTTATATAGGGTCCGTAGGTTTTTGTTGTAAGATCCTAGATTTATCTTTTGGTATTTTGAAGATTGTGTATATACAGTATATAGTGGAATTTAGTTAACTCTAGTGTATTGTATTCTATGGTTGAGTGTATGAAATTTATGTTTACTGCTACCTAGCTATCCGCTGTGTATGTCAGGTGTGTCCCCCACAAGTTTGAGTTGACTTTGCCATGTTTTAAATTAATTGTAATTAATGTGGTTGATTATGTAGTAAATTAAGCCAGTCGTTACAGTTTGGTGTCATGGCCTAGGATGTTAGGTTTTGTAGACTGTACAATGCCGCAGTAACAATACTGGAGTATAGGATAGAGGAATTTGAGGTTTGGTTTGTAGTCTAGATGCAGCACTTCCGTGATGGTTTACGTGTCTTTCCTAGGGTGACAATTTTAGGAAAGCCATGGTAAACTATTGATGGGTTGGGTATCTAGGTTGTAGGATTGAACTTTGAATCAAGATCAGGGGTAATGAATTAGTTAAGGATATAATATACTAGTTAGATGATATGTTATGGTAATAGGGTCCTAAGTTAAGTTTATTTTCTTTTCAGGATGGACCCCGAAGGTAGTAGCGCCCATGCTAGTGGTAATGAGGGTGCTGGGTCCTCGAGTGCTACAAGTGGTAATTCAGATGTAGTATTGTGCAGTGTGGCTCAGCAAGTCATGGCTAAAATTGCAAGGAACTCAAGAGAGCAGGGTGGTATGTTTGTAGGCCACGATAGTTCGATTGAGAAGTTTATTAAGATGAATCCTCCATCTTTCTCAGGAGGAACTGATCTTGTAGTCATTTAAAACTGGGTGTAGGAGATTGAAAAAGTATTTGCAGTGCTATAGTGTACTGAGGAGCAGAGGGTGCTGTTCGTAACGTATAAGCGTACTAGAGAGGATGAAAGATGGTGGATGACAGTGAGACTCTTGGAGCAGAAGAGGACAGTGCCTATAGAGATGACATGGGAGTGATTTAAGGAGATATTTTTCGATAGATATTTTCTAGCCTTATCTAGGGAAGCCAAGATTGAGGAATTCTTAAAAATCTAAAGCAGGGACAACAGACAGCGTAGTAGTATGCAACGAGGTTGATTGAGTTGTCTTGCTTTGCCCCGTACATTATTTCAGATGAGACGAAGAAGGTAAGGCAGTTTGAAAGAGGTCTGAGGAGAGAATTATATAAGCAAGTGTTGATACTAAAATTGCAAGATTTTACCGAGCTGGTAGACAAGGCAACTATGGCAGAAGCTAGAGAGCGGTTGGAGGCTGAGGAGTAAAGACAAAGGAAGAGATCCACTCCTTCTAGTTTCCAGCACGAATTCAGTTGTGGTTCTTGGAAGAGAGGTGGCTACTATAGGGATTTGAGGCAGGAGTCAAGGAATTGTGGGTTTTAGGGTATGTAGTCTTTTCCAGCTTGCCCGACTTGTGGGAAGAGACACACAGGTGAGTGTTGTGTCGGGCGAGGTATCTGCTACCGATGTGGGGAGCTAGGTCACATGATGAGGGGCTGTTAGGCTCAAATTAGAGCTGCTCCCACTCCTAGACCTATTCGGGGAGGCTATCAAGCGCCCCGTGGAGGTCAGTAGAGGAATATGGCTCTAGTTAGAGTTTTTGCTTTGACACCGGGTGATGCTAAGACAGCCGGCGACGTGGTGATAGGTATGGTTAACATGCTTTCCTTTAAAGTTATTGTATTATTTGATTCAGAAGCCACACACTCATTTTTGTCTATGGGGTGTATTAAATAATATGGGGCAGAAACACAGTTATTAGACATCGAACTGCTAGTAAGTACACCAACCGGGTCAGTAGTGAGGTGTAGTAGGGTGCTCTGGGGCTGTCCAGTTGATATTCAAGGGAAGATTTATAGTGCTGGATATGCCCAAGTTTGATGTAATATTCGGTATAGACAACAATTAATTTTGCGAGCATAGATTGCCGTTCAAGAGAAGTGATATTCAGGCCTCCAAGAAAACTAGAATTTTGGTTTATAGGGTCAGGAGTGCAACCCCTACCTCAGTCAGTTTTAGCTATTCAGGCGAGGAGACTGCTCCTGAGTGGTTGTCAGGGATTCATGGCCTTTGTGAAGGAAATTTCAGGGAATTAATTGAAGCTCATTAGTACGTGAGTAGTAAAAGAGTTTACAGATGTTTTTCCAGATGAGCTACCAGGCTTGCCACTTGATTGTGAGGTAGATTTTCCTATTGATCTGCTTCTAAGTACAACGCCAATCTCTAAAGCACCTTACCAAATGACGCCTGCAAATTTGGAAGAATTAAATAATTAGTTGCAAGATTTTCTTGTTAAGGGTTTTATACGACCTTGTGTATCTCCGTGGGGAGCTCTAGTGCTATTTGTGATGAAGAAAGACAATTCCATGAGGATGTGTATACATTATAGAGAAATTAATAAGGTGACAATCAAGAACACGTATCCTTTACCTCGTATAGATGATTTATTTAACCAGCTCCAGGGTACACGGGCGTATTCTAAGATTGATCTCAGGTCAAGATATCATCAATTAAAGGTAAGGGCAGAAGATGTATCTAAGACAGCCTTTCAGACTAGGTATGGGCATTATAAGTTTCTTGTTATGCCTTTTGGTCTAACGAATGCTCTTGCAATATTTATGGATTTGATGAATAGGATCTTCCACCAATATTTAGACCATTTTTTTGTTGTTTTTATTGATGATGTACTGGTCTATTTGAGGAGCTATGGGGAGCATGAGATGCATTTGAGGCAGGTTTTACAGACACTTAAAGAAAAAAAAAGTTGTATGCCAAGTTTAGCAAATGTGAATTCTGGCTCGAGAAGGTTGTTTTTTTGGGGCTCGTCATCTCAGGGGATGGAATTTCTTTGGATCCTAGTAATATTGATACTGTAGTAAATTGGGATAGACCGAGGAACATCCAGGAGGTCAGGAGTTTCTTAGGGTTGGCTAGTTATTACTATCGTTTTGTTAGGGGATTCTCAGCGTTATTAGGGCCTCTGACACGACTGACTTGGAAGAACGTCATATTTGAATAGGATGACTACTGTGAGCAGAGTTTCCAAGAATTGAAGCAAAGGCTTGTCACGGCACCAGTGCTAATCATCCCATCAGGGGGTGAGGGTTATGTTATCTACAATGATGTGTCCTTGAAGAGACTTGGCTGTGTATTGATGCGGCATGGTAGGGTGGTAGCATATGCTTCCAGGAAGTTGAAAGAGTATGAAAAGGACTACCCTACCTATGATCTTGAATTGGCTGTAGTAGTACATGCATTGAAGATTTGGAGGCATTACCTGTACGGCGAGTGATGCGAAATCTTCTCCAACCATAAGAGTTTAAAGTAATTTTTCACTTAGAAGGAACTAAACATGAGGCACAGAAGGTGGTTGGAGCTTATTAAAGATTTTGATTCTATTATCAGTTACCACTCAGGGAAAGCAAACGTGGTAGCTGATGCGTTGAGTGGGAAGTTTATGGGATCAGTGTTTGCAGTTATAGAGATTCAGTATCCGATCATGATGGATCTGGAGAGACTTGGCATAGAGGTGGTTAAGAGTGATCCTCAGGTATGTGTTGTCAATTTAGTGGTACAACCTACTCTTCAAGAAAGGATTAAAGTTGCTCAGAAAGAGGATCCAAAATTAGTAGAGGTAATGGTCAGAGTACAAAGTGGTCAAGGAGAGGAATTTTTTATTACAGATGACGGGGCTCTGCGATTCCATTCTAGATTATGTGTTCTTGCTGATGCTAATATCAAAAAGACCATTTTAGAAAAGGCTCACAGATCTTTGTACATAGTTTATCTCGACAGCACGAAAATGTATAGGGATATGCGAGAGTCTTATTGGTGGAGTGGTATAATAAGGAGATTGCCGAGTATGTAGCATAGTGTTTGACGTGCCGGCAGGTAAAAACTGAGCACCAGAGGCCGGCAGGTCAGTTGTAGCCACTTTTTATCCTAGAGTGGAAATTGGATCATATATCTATGGATTTTGTTTCAAGGTTGCCATTGGTATTGCATGACTAGAATGCAATCTCGGTGATTGTAGATCATTTGACTAAGACCGTCCATTTCCTTTCTATCAAGATCAGCTACTCCCTTAACCGACTGACATATATTTATATTTAGGAGATAGTCCGTTGTCACAGTGTGCTAGTGTCTATAGTGTCAGATCGAGACTCGCATTTCACGTCACAATTTTGGAGGAGCTTGCAAGAGGCTCTAGGGTCCTAGTTATCTTTTAGCACAACATTCTATCCTCAGTCATACGGGCAAACTGAGAGGACGATTAAGATATTATAAGATATGCTTCGAGCATGCTTGCTGGAATTTGGGGGTAGTTGGACATAGTTCATGCCGCTGGTGGAGTTTGCGTACAATAACAGTTATCAGGCCAGCATTGGCATGAAACTGTTTGAGGCACTTTACGGTAGAAGATGTTGTTCTCTTTTATATTGGTATAAGATGGGTGAATGGCGAGTTGCGGGACCAGAATTAGTGCAGTAAGCGTATGATAAGATTCAGCTCATTAGAGATAAAATCAGTGCAGCTCAGAGCCGACAAAAAAGTTACGCTGATAACCACCATAGAAAATTGGAATTTGATATTGGTGATCATGTATTTTTGAAAATAGCTCTATTAAAAGGGGTTATGAGATTTGGAAGGAAAGGTAAACTTAACCCTCGGTTCATTGGCCCATTTGAGATTCTAGAGAAAGTGGAGCTAGTTGCCTACAGGTTAGCTTTACCACCTATGTTGTCCAGGATACATGACATATTTCGTGTCTCCGTGTTGAGGAAATACATCCCAGACCCTTCTCATGTAATTAGTTATGATGAATTAGAGTTCAGTGATTCACTAGTTTATGAGGCGGTACTAGTATAGATTTTGGACAAGAAAAAAACAGAATTACGTAATACTAAGATTTCTCTAGTAAAAGTCCTGTAGAGGAATCACGCAATAGAAGAAGTAGATAAGACAGAAATACCTGCAATTATTTCATGGGGTTCAGTTATAATAAGGTAAAGTGTAAGTAATTATGTAATGTTTCTTTTGCAGGTTAGTTAGTATATGTAGTAGTTTAGTTAATGAGACGTATTTTGATTTTGGGAGAACTTTATTTTATATATGTAGTCTCTCTGAACTTTGAATGTAACCACGGTATTCCTCTGCCATAAGTGAGGGTAAGTAATAAATTAAGTAGACTGGTTATCATTAAGGGATGGTGGATCATATGGACAGTGAATTTCGAGGACAAAATTTTTATAAGGAGGAGATAATGTAGATACTTGAAGAAATTATAGTAATTAAATAATAATGGAAAAGAGAGAGAATGATAAATTGTAATTTGGAAATTCAAACAGGAGTCTTGTCGACGAGCACAGAACGTTCGTCGACGAACACGCTTGATGGGATCGTCAACGGGGACACGTGTCTCGTCAATGAGAAGTTACCGAGAAACTATTTTTAACTCTAAATTTCATTGACGAGGAATTCGAATTTGTCGACGAACTCCCTTCATGGCCTCGTCGATGAAGTGACACGGCTCGTCAACGAGTGCAAGTGTATAAATAGCCTAAACTCAATTTTTCTTGTAGAAATCATTCGAAGAACTTCTCTCTCTCTCTCTCTCTCTCTCTCTCTCTCTCTCTCTCTCTCTCTCCTGTTTGTCCACTCTCCCTTCTCTCTAAGATTTTGGGCCGGTCTCTTGCCGATTTGACGATCCGAGGCCACCACGACACTCTTGGGAAGTTTCTCTCCAAGTCTGTTGGAGTGGATCGTTGGTGGGACTAATTTGGACTCCATCCCAAATTCAGGGTAAGACTTTTTATTTAGTATTTGGCTTTCCTACAGCTGTAGAAATTGTAGTACTCAAATAAATACTAAAGTTTTGTTCAGAGAGATGTTGTTTTCAGGGTGTTGAACGAGAAGCCCTACGAGTGTAGGACTAGTCATTGTATGAGCTTTTCTGTAATTAGGTAAGGGAGTAAACTAAAGCAGTAATTTTCTATGAAAATCTTTATTATTTAATAGTAAATTAATTTTCAGAAAACATGTATTATATATGAATATATTTGTGAAAATGTATATTTGGGAAAATACTGCTGTTACATAGGAATATATATTTTTAAGTATAAAGTGTCAGGAAATGTGATTTCAGAACAAAATTCATGATTTTATTCAGTATTGTGTGGCATGAATATTATTTTATGCATATTGTATTATGTTAAGCCAATTTTACAGAAAAAACATGTTTCAGTTATTTTCAGGAATAACATGATAATACAGTAAACTATGATTTCAGAATATATGACAAACGGTACTTTTATTCAGATCAGTATATATGATATGTTCGATGCAAGGCCATGATTGATAGTCGCCGCATGGCTGTAGTTATGCATGTTTTCGGAGCAAGGCCATAGTTATGATTGTATTTGGTGCAAGGCCGTAATTATTTATGTTATTATAAAATTTAGAAATGCTATTAATCTATTTATGTTAAAATAGTATATTATCATGTACTATATGTTATCAGAACCCAGATGATAGTTCAGATCAGTTATTAGGAGCACAGTATCGTAGCTATACAATTCAGTTCAGTTCAGACTTATGCTAACCGCCCTTACCAATAGAGGGGGTGGGTGATGGATAGTCGATGTGACTTTCAGTGTAGAGTTGTAGATGGGTACCTGGCAGTCCGAATCAGGGTGTGGCGGGCCCATCGTACTTACAGACATTTTTTACTCGGCAGTGGTCGGCCAACCATTGTCAGGTCTTGCCTTCGAGCTGCACAACCCATCATGGGGGGGGGGGGTAAAACACGACATCAGCTAACTATTCATCCTGGGTAAATTTTAGAATTATCAGTTATATTAGATGATTTTATGAATAGTGAAATACATTATGATTTAGTATAATTATGAAATGGTATATTTATTCAGTCACGATATTATTAGTGTTTCCAGGCATCTAACAAATACTGTATATTTATTATAACACACAAATATTCATGTTGAACACAATTGTATTTGGTTTATTTCCCTTACTGGGAGGTGTCTCACCCCAGCTTAAACCATTTCAGGGAACCCAGAGAGACAGGCGGACTGAGCCCGCTGTTGACGTAGTTTTTACTATCCCGCTAGGAGGGTGAGTGTTTGAACTAGGGTCAGTAGGTTTTCGTTGTAAGATCCTTGATTTATCTTTTGGTATTTTGAAGATTGTGTATATATAGTATATAGTGGAATGTAGTTAACTCTAGTATATTGTATTCTATGGTTGAGTGTATGAAATTATTGTTTACTGCTGCCTAGGTATCCGCTGTGCATGTCAGATGTGTCCCCGTTACCCACGGGTTCAGGTTGACTTTGCCATGTTTTAAATTAATTGTAATTAATGTAGTTGATTATGTAGTAAATTAAGTAGGTCATTACAATAATAATCATAGTATATGTTTTGGGCACCTTAAACCTCCTCCCTCCTTTCTTTACCTGCGCGCATGGGTGGGTTGCTCGTGAAGATGACTACATTTTAGCAGGGTCACTATAAGACTATCTTCGTAGTAGTGGACAAATGAAAACAAATCCTGATATTATTCGGGAAGCAAAACCGGATATATATATATATATATATATATATTAGGTGATATATTGGCAAACCTTGCCAGTGTGCTTGACACCACATATGAGAACCTAGATGAGTTGAAGATAAAATAGAATGGGCTACTCATGTCCTTTTAAGTAGAATGCTTGAAGAGAAAGACCATCTCTAGTAGTCATATATTAGTGATGATTTTTACAACCGTCATTAATAATGCATTCGTTGATAGGGAAAAAAGTTCAATAGGTGACCAAGTACCGAGGACTTGCACACGAGTAGTCTCATTAAGAAAAAATTATCCGCTAGCTTTACCTTTATAAGTCAATAAAAGATCCCCCATAGGGGTGGATTATTAGTGTCAGTTTTACACACCGTCACTAATATAGTGGATTATTAGTGATGGTTTTAGAAAACCATCGCTAATAATGCATGTTAACGAAACAACAATCTATGTTGATTGGTTGAGTTTAGACGACGAGCTACGGTCTTTCAGTAGGTACTTGGGTGCTTGTGAGCTAGTTGGAATAGGTTGTGTAGTAAAATATCTGCCACATCGGGTGGCTATGCAATTCAGAATGGATCAATAACTTATGGGCAAGGTTGACTTCTTGCCTATCTCGCAAAGATCATTCCAAGAAGGGGTTTCCATTAGGTACTACAACTAGTGGAAGAGTCATATGTTGACTCGAGCAAATTGTAATGAAATATGTGTTTATGAAGATGACTAATCCTAAGACTTCACCATCTGATCAAGCAAGAATGCACAGGGAAGGTTGTGATTCCTCTGCATCGAGGAATCCTAACAATCATAGTGAAGAACCTTTGAAGATCAAGGTAAAGATGGTAAGTGAATGGAGAAATAAGGAGGAAGATTTCCCTTCAGATATGGAGGTTCAACCCAACGATGCAAGTGAAAATAATGTGAAATCAAAAGTGACAGCAATGGTTCCACCTAAAAAGAGTGAAAGAAGTTATCGAATGAGGCTGTGGGGTTGATTGTGGATAGTTGCACCAATGTTTCTTATGGCACCCAGCGTGCTCTGTTCTCTATGGTATTGCTGATCAATCATTCGATGCAATATTGAAATTTGAAAATACTAGTAGATCAAGGGTCCAATTTATATGTTGTATGTTAAAAGGATAAGGTTTCATAGAGCTTGCGGGCTTTGTGTTGCAGAGCTCAGACGTGTTCTTGGATGGCCAACCAAATAAAGAGGTGAAAATTTCTTGGATTGAAGTTGGATCCAATTCTAGAAACGTTCTAGCCTCCTAGAGACGTTCTAGCCTCCTAGAGAATAGGAGATGGGTTCCATAAGAAACATACCCGAGTGCACCTAAATAGCTTAAGCTCCTTCAATGATTTGCAACTTTCCACAATCAACCCCAAGGCCTCATTCGACAATTGCTTTCACCCTTTTCGGGTTGAACCATTGGTGCAACTTTTGATTTGACATTATTTTCACTTGCATCACTGGGTTAAACCTCTAAATCTGGAGGGAAATCTTTCTAGCTACTCATTGCTCCATTCACTTACCGTCTCTACCTTTATCTTGGAAGGTCCTTCACAATGATTGCTAGGATTCCTTGATGAAGAGGAATCGCAACATCTCCCTGTGCATTCTTTCTTGATCAGATGGTGAAGTCTTAGGCATACTCATCTTCATAAACACACACTTCATTACAATTTGCTCGAGTCAACATGTGACTCTTCCACTAGTTGTAGTTCCTAATGGAAACCCTTGCTTGGAATGATCTTTGCGGGAGAGGCAAGAAGTCAACCTTGCTTGGAAGTTATTGATCCATTCTAAAATGCATAGCCACCCGATGTGGTAGATACTTCGCTACACAACCTATTCCAACTAGCTCACAAGCACCCAAGCATCTAGTGAAAGATCATAACTCGTCGTCTAAACTTAACCAATCAAACACCAATTGTTCTTTCGTTAACGTGCATTATTAGCAAAAAATTTTTTTAAACAACGTCACTAATAATCCACTATATTAGTAACAGCTTGTAAAACTGACACTAATAATCCACCCTTTGAGCGATCTTGAGTTGCTTAAAAGGTGAAGCTAGCGGATAATTTCTTCTCAGTGAGACTGCCCTTGTGCGAGTCCTCTGTACTTGGTAACTTATTGAACTTTTTTCCCAGTCAACAAATACATTATTAGTGACGGTTGTAAATATCATCACTAATATAATACTAATAGTGACAGTCTTTCTCTTCAAGCATTCTACTTAAAAGGACATGTTACTTGTTGTATTTTATCTTCAACTCATCTAGGTTCTCATATATGGTGTCAAGCACACCAATGAGGTTTGCCAATATATCACCTAATATATATCTGGTTTTTTTTCCACGGATAATATCAGGAACTGTTTTCATCTGCCCACTGCTACGAAGATAGTCTCCTAATGACCATGCTAAAATGTACTCATCTTTATGAGCAACCCACCCACGGCTCTTAAGATGCTTTTATTAATCCTTTTCACGTTCACATCTTCTTAATTTGATGTCTTGTGTAATTAGGTGTTCTTTAAAAGAAGCCTCATTTATTTGCAACTCAAACTATCCTTATACACCTAATATCTTTGTACTACACACTCGATGTGGGATCCTTAAACAAAGACCCTATATGTAAAACAACTCTTATAGGTTTATATAATAAGTTTCTGATGCTAAGTTGTTAAATGAACTCCATGGAAACTATCCACATTAGACAATTCAAGAATGGTTGAAATACAAACATCACTTTCAAAAATATTTTAGCATGTAGTATAGCATACTCATTTTAGCGCGTGGTTTATGGACTTTTGATTATTTTGAGAAAATTCTAACAAAATTTCGACAGCATGCCGTCTATAAATAGAACATTTTCCCATAAAAATATGCTCCAAAAACTTGGTTGTTTACAACAAGTAATTTACATTAAGCATGCAACAACCTAAAAATATAGACCAATGTGCAATACACAAGTCATTACATCTGCCGTGCAGGTGGCATTCAGTTCAATTAGCATGCACTCCTACTATCACCTATCAGCATGCTTTTCACAATACTGCATCAGCCATGCAGTTGGTGTTCCAGACATATAAGCAATCCTAGATATTTAAGTGATTCAATATAATCCAATATAGTTCATGTCAAAATATAAACTATCCATCAAAGAGATATTATTATTTAATACAATATGGATAGTAGATTGTAGCGCTAATCTCATAAGGCATATAAGACGAAAAAGTCACAATGAATATCTCTTTAGATTTACTTTGAACCATTTCGAGGAATGATATGAAAAATGTGGAGACTAACATCCCATTTAAATATAGATTAGCTCATTCCTTATCAATTCAAAGTTAGCATGTTATAGCCAATATTTCCATATTTTAACCAATCATTGTGATAAAATTAAGGTGTAGTCCCAAGAGGGAGGGGGTGAATTGGGTTATTAAAATTTTCAATACAAATTATTTATTAATTCACAACCTTTTTGTTAATTTATCAATCACACAATAAATGCTTACGCTTTTAACCAATCCACAAACCACACTCAATCTCAACACAAGCAAACAAACAAATAATCCAAACAAACACAATAAACAAGCTACAACACTTTTTGATGATTCCAAACACTCAAAGTGGAGTTTGGTTATAGCCATGTGGATATTTTATTCAAGCCCCGTTAAGAATGAAATTTGTTTGCTTTCTTTCAACTTAGATTTCCGCAAACAATCAACGTACTCCCTTTAAGGATTCCACAAAGATCAACATAATTTCTTAAGTCAAAAGTCTTCTCAATCTCGGTTTTGGCTTCCTGCACTTTGAATACACATCACACAATTTATATATGTAGAAAATAAAGAGTAAGGTTAAGAGTGAGACCAAGATTTTTTACAAGGTTCAACTTATCCCCAGCCTTTGTCCTCACCTTAGGCCAATACCACCTAAGGTTTCCACTATATCGTTCCTTTATGGGTGGAAAAAACTGTTACAAGCATCCTTAAGGGTAGAGCCCCCTCTCCAAGTGAAACCCCACGCTTGGTCCAACGATCCAAACAACCTTGAAACATCAAAAACTACAAGAAGAAGATCAAATATATATGTATAAATAATGCTCTCAGATAGAATTGGTTAGTACAATACAAAATCACTAATATACTTCAATAAAAATATCAAAAGAATGAAGTGTGAAGCTCAAGAATTATATCACCGGTATTCTTCTCTTGATAAGAGTCAATAACTCGACACTTTTGCTCAGAGAAGAAGTCAGTAACTCAGAATAATCACAATTGATTAGCAGCAATTCAATAGGCAAGAAAGCTTTGAGACCAAGAGTGCTTTGAGAGATGTTTTCAATTCTTGGTTAAGTTTTGATTTCATAAACCATGTATTTATAGGCTTAGTAAGGGTCAAATTTGTGCAGATCAAGATTACTTGGAGTGGCCCACAAGTTTTTAGAAAGTTTGGGGCGCAAGTAATTTAGATTTTAAATCAAAACATTTTTAAAAATATAGTCGTTATTGAGGTTCAGTCGCCTGAACTACATGTTTAGTCGCCCGAGCCTTCAACCCATTGTTTTATTTATTTATTTATTTTGGTTTAAAATAGGGTTAGGCACTTAAGGTCCCACTTCAGTCACCTGAGGCTATAATGCCTCTCCAAAATTTTTTCAGAAAAATCTTTAGGCACCTGTACTTAATCTTTAGTTGCCTAAGGAAATTCTTCAGGCGCCTGAGCTTTCACTTCAGTCGCTTGGACAATCAAGTCTCTTTGAGCTTCCATTGGATCACTTTGTAAATATAGTATGACTTTACGCACTTGATGATCTTTGGTCATTCTTTTTTGATCTTTTTGAACTTGTCATTTTAGAGTTCCTGAAATCTTATCACTTGAACATAAATTAGTTAAACCTTCCTTTTTTTGTTACCATCAAAACATGATATGAAAGCCTTGTTAGGCTGACAATCTCCCCCTTTTTTATAATGAAAAATAAGGAGCAAAAATGAGAAAGCCTTTGAGAAAGACTCCCCCTTACAATAAGCATGCTCTTTAATAATTTCAAGATGATGATGTCACATAAGTTAAAAAATTTTAAAATCATAAGAGTCATAACATAATATCGAGCATTAAAACATATTTACTTATATCCTCATTGTATTTACTCTTCCTCTTACTATATGTCACATGCTTTCTCTCCCCTATACTATAGGGCATATGCTTTTATGTTTATAGTCTTACATTTTCACATTCTCATATTTGCTCTCTAGAATATCTCTCCCCATTTGACATCAATTAGAAAGAGATAAAGTACTATAATACAAAGAGTTATAACATAAGAAGCATAAGCATATGTATATATAGGCATTAAAGTTCAACCAGTCATAGGTATTTATGGTTATAGACCAAATTAAACACAAAAAGCAATATGAGCAGTAGAAGTCAAAATGTAAACGCAGAGCTATTTAGGAATACAAAAAAAAAAACAAAGCTAATCATCAGCATTATCATCATTTCCTTCATCAGCATCATCAACTATGAGAGAGCAATGTCAAGTGTTCAGAAGGATTCATGAAAACTTATATTCCAAAGAAAGATGATCAAATGAAGCATGAATTCAAAGATGATCTAATAAATATTAAAGCTTAGAGGGTAAAATCTTAAATTATATTGAAGCTTGAAGACATGATGGAGCCAAAGAAAGACAAGCATGAAGACTTAAGTGCTTAAAAATGTCAAAGTCTTAAGAAATCTTTATGTAAGTACTTCAAGCAATTTCAATATAGATGCATGAAACTCTTAGGTTAATTTGATGGATCTAGATACCTTTTAAAATAATTGAAAAACATTTTTATAAGGTAAAAAATTATTTCAAAAAGTTAAAATTATTTTTGGAATGAAAAGCACCAAAAATAGGATTTTTGAAATGCTGTTATTTTTTTTATATCCGCATTGATGTGCATTTTTATCTATCAAAAACTCCTTATTTTGAAACGTATCTAACATGAATGTTGTGGAATTTTCTCTTAGATTTCTATTGATACCAAGAACATATAATTTTGAATTGTATAAAAAAAGTTATATCCAAAATACTGAAGGGGGGTCGAAATTGTCAAGCAACTAAAGATTAAGTTCAGTCTTCTAAAGCATTTACGGACGAATTTATGAATAGACAGAACACTTTTAGACATCTGAACTATAAGTTCAGTCGGTTGAACTGGGATTTCAAAAAACTGAAGCCTCAATTCAGTCATTTGACCCTGTGTCTAGTTCAATTTTTTCAAAGCATTAAGGAACTTCAGAAGATTGAACCCGAAAGTTCAGTCATCTGAACATTGTTAACGAACATATTTTTTAAAAGTTTTTAAATTCAAATTCGTATTTCTTGTGCTCCAAACTTTCTACAAACTTGGAAAACACTCCAAGTCACTTGGGGAATACGAAATAGACTTGATTTTTCATCTACAAATAACCCCCCAAGGCTAAGGATTAATTACACCAAGAAAATATAGCAATCAAGCTTTCTTGCTCTCAAATCTCCCAATTCTCTCAAAGCCCTCTTATGTAATCAATTTCTAAATTTCACTACTAAGATTTTTCTGATTTAAAGGTCACAGTTCTTGTGTTCTTAACTGAGTTTTACAACTAAGAAAGAACCCCGGTAATATCTTCTTGAGCTTCATCTCTCCATATTGTGATTTTGATTAAAGTATATAGTTTTAAATTGTATTAATCAGCTCTATTGTGTGAGTGTCTTTGTACACCATATTGCTTCCTGTTTCTTGTTTCTTTGATGATTCTAGGTTGTTGTATCATTGACCGAGTGTGGGGTATCACTTGGAGAGGTGTTGCTCTAGCCTACTGAAGGAGTGACAAAGTATGGGGTATCACTTGGAAAGACGTTGCTCTAGCCTACTTAAGGAGTGTTTAAGTGTGGGGTATTGCTTGTAAAAGGTCTGTTCCATCTAGAAAGGAACGGTATAGTGGAATCCTTTGGTGGTATTGGCCAAAGGCGAGGATGTAGGCTAGGGATAAGCCGAACCTTGTAAAAACTCTTGTCTCACTCTCTCTTTCCTTACTCTCTTTAATTTCCAGAAAATATTAACTGCATGGTTGTGTTTTAATTTATGATCATATACACTACATGGATTGGACATTAAATAAGCTAAAGATTAATTGGTTTTGGGATTTACGGAAACAGAAAGGAAGTACGCTTGTTGATCAATACAAATTGCGGAAATCATAAGGGAGTACGTTGATTGATTCAACACCCAAGACTTATTAACTAAACGTTTATTTGAAGTCTAAATTCTTGGAAAGAGTATTGAATTTCATATTGAGCATCATATTGAGAAATAAAATTACATATATTTATAGTGCCGCAAACAAGAAAATATCTTGAATTCTTGAAAAGCTGAAAATTGCCAAAAGGCTATCTTGATTGGGTATTTGTGGATTGAACACTTTGATTATTGAATGGTTGGTTGATTGTTTAAGTTTTATTTACTTGTGTTGTGTTGAATACTTTAGTTGTTGGTTTGTGGACTGAAGAAGTAAATAAGTTTTTGCTGTGTATTTGATAAATCAACAGAGAATTCATAAAAAGAGTTAAAAGAAATTTTAATAATCCAATTCACCCCCCCCCCCCCTCTTGGACAATCCCTTAACTTTCAATTGGTATCAGAGCGGGGTTGTAACAAATCCTAACTAGTTGCTACATAAAGATCTAGATGGCACAAATAGGAATAGCTCTCTTTGGAGAGGGTCAATCCTCTACTAGGCCTCCCATCTTTTGTGGTTTAAGCTATACATTTTGGAAACAACGCTTGAGAATCTATATACAAACCATGGATTGGAAAGCATGGGAGGTTGTCACACATGGTGACCTTATCCCTACTAAACTTGTAGATGGCAAAGAAGTATCCAAAGAAGAAAAAGAAGCGACTGACAATGACCATAGGATGTTACAAGTAAATTCAAGTCCTATGAATGCATTGTATTGTGCTCTTGATATGAATGAATTCAATAGTGTCATGGCATGTAAATCAGCAAAAGAAATTTGGGATAAATTAGAAGTAACCTATGAAGGTACTATTGACGAATCGATATGCTCACTAGCGAATATGAAGCTTTTAAGATGAACACGAATGAAACCATCACTAGTATGTACAATAGGTTCACCCATATTATTAACTCCCTCAATGGCTTAGGAAAAACATGCACCACCTATGAAATGATTTGGAAAATTCTTAAAGGGCTGCCACCTATATGGGAACCAAAAGCCACAGCTATAATGGAAGGAAGAAACCCTAAAACCACCTGCCTAAGTGAAGTCATAGGTTCTCTCCTTACATATGAAATGGCAAGGAATGAAATAAATGAAAAATCTAAAGCCCAAGAATCTGTTGCTTTTATAATATCAAAAGAAAACTCTAGTGATGAAAATGAAGAAAAGATGGATGAAAATTAGCATTCATATCCAAGAAACTTGCAAGAATACTAAGAAGGAAAAATAAATTCAAAAGAAAAATCCAAAACTCAAGTTCAGATGAAGAAGAAACTAATGATAAGAAATCAAAGAATAAAATTCCCACATGCTATAATTGCAAGAAAGTTGGACGCCTAAAACGGGATTGTCCAAAACTTAAGAAAGACTCTAAAAAGAAAAAGAAAAAGGCAATGAAAGCCACTACTTGGGACAATATGAGTACAAGTAGTTCCGATAATGAATCAAGTGACCAAGAGGTTTCTTGCTACATGGATTGGGGCGATGAAGAAAGCTCCTCATCCAAATCCTTAAATACGTCTTGTGATGATTTAGTAGAAGAATCCAATGATGAGTATATGCCATTTTATGAATAATTTCAAAATGATTTATTCAATGTGCATAAAATGTTAGTTAATGTGACTAAACGATACATCACGAAAATAGAAAATAAGAAATGAAGCTATGATGAATGAATTAGAGTCTAAAAATCTTGCTGAAAAAGAAAAAGAATTGAAAATCAAGAGATTAGAAAGCAAGAATGAGAAGATAATAAAGGAACTAGAGGATTTAAAGTCCAAAACTTCATGGATAATGAAAAAGACTTATATATTTTTAAATTAATGAATAAAATGAGAAAAATATCTCAAAATCAAGAAAAGGGCAAAAATATACAAAATTCAGAAATTTATGATCTTAAGGGAGAAATTAAGGATCAAGCCAAAATCATTTATAACTTCACAAAAGGAAAAGAAAATCTTGACAAAATGATTGGCTCACAAAGAATGTCCTTAAATAAAGAAGGCATAGGATTTAATGGTGTTAAGAATACAAAGAAAAAGAATCTCTACATGGGATACTTTACAAAGGCCTCTAAAGACTACACTAGCACTTCTTCAAATGCTTACACTCACACCACATGCTACCTATGTAAAAAAGAAGGGACATATAAAGTTTGAATGTCCATTAAAGAGAAAGGGTGTAAAAACTAAACAAATTTGGAAAGTAAAAGAAACATCCCTTTTTAAACCATCGGGACCCAAGAAATTATGGGTACCAAGATGGAATAAGAAAAATCTAAGTAATATTGTTGGCCTTAATCAATAAATGAATCATACAAGGCTTAACTTAGAAAGTATTAAGATCCGAAAAGTAATATGAATTTTGGGTGTTCATATGAAATCAAAAGAAAAGAATATCTTAAGCCAATTGAGCTTATTGCATGAGTCTTTTGATAAAGAAGAGAGGTTGGCAAAGAAATTGTGAAAGAAACAAACTTTAAAAGAAAACAAAGGTTATCCGACTAACCATAAGCTCAGCCGACTGACTGAAGGTAAAACTTTTTAAACAAGTTTTAATGGAACTTAAATTTAATATGAAATATATTTGAGAATAAGAGATACTTGAGCAACATAAGAACAATTTAAGCAAAAGTGTAGTACAATACAAATAATAATGATATGCTCCCTGCTTATATGTTATGCTACATGCTTGCATGCAGATATCTTAATAATGGCAATGACATGAAAATGATCGATGATTTGTGGCTCACTATATATTGAAAATATGAGCATGAAGTTATTACGCATGATTTAGAAGCATAAATTTTGATATGATATTGATATATGAATATGAAATTAATTCTTGACCATACATGCTAATGATGGATCACATGTATAAATTGAAAAATTTGCGTCTAAATAATTTAGTATCCATGAGCAGTGTATAATGTGCATTAACATTAGTATCTATGAAGTATATTGGTATCCATGAATATATCAATTAATATTTGAGCATAACAAGTATAATTATATCCATGAGCATGTTATGACATTGACATGATATTTGTATTTGATATTAGTATCCATGAGCTTATACATGATATGAATCAAATGTTTGAAACATGGATGATAAATTTAGAAAGCATAATTGGTATCAAATATAAACGTATTAAATTCAGGGGGAGTCATATGACTTACTGCTTGTACTATGTTTTGTTTCTCCCTAGTTTTTCATTTGATATCATGAATTAATGAAATGTCCAATTAGTATTATTTTTTAATGTTTTAATTGGTATCACAAATTCAAAAGTTCAATTGGTATAATGAATTAATGAATTTTTAAATTGGTATCATGACTATTTGACTATTCAAGCACACTACACATGCCGCATTGAAAAATAATGAATTGAATGTGTACATATGCTTGATATGCATGTTTGATATTCATATGCTCAAAATATAATTTTATTTGACCCTAATCATTTTTGATATCTTACTCTTTTTTGTTGATGTCAAGAAGTTTTGAGCAAAAATTGAGCTTGGTATTGAAAAATTTTGATATTTTGAAAAATTTGAACATGATATATGTATCAAAAGGGGGAGAAGTATTTGATATTGAATGATGATCTTGAAATTAAATAATGGATGATCATAGTAAAACATTTTTTGAAATTGATCTTGATATTGTTAAGCTTGTTGATATAATGCTTATTTTAAGGGGGAATCTTTTTAAGGCTCACAAAAATTTTTTGTTCCTTATTTGTCATCATAAAAAAAAGGGAGATTGTTGACCTTACAAGGCTTAATATCCTAACTTGATGCTAACAAACAAGTAGAACTTAACATATTTGGTTAAGTGATGACATTTTAGGACTCAACTATGAGAAAGCAAGGTCAAGTGTTCTGAAGGATTCATGAAAGCTTATATTCCAAAAAAAGATGATCAAATGAAGCAAAGATTCAAAGATGATATAATAAATATTGAAGCTTAAAGGGCATGAATATTAAAGAGAACTTGCTAAAAGTTTAAAGTATATTGAAACTTGAAGAAAAGATGGAGCCAAAAAAAGACAAGCATGAAGACTTAAGTGCTTAGAATGTCAAAGTCTTAAGAAGTTTTTATATAAGTTCTCTAAACAATTTCAATATGGATGCATGAAACTCTTAGGTTAATTTCTTAGACCTAGATACTTTTTAAAATACTTAGAAAATATTTTTATAAGGTCAAAAATTATTTCAAAGGGTTAAAATTATGTTTGAAATCAAGAGCACCAAAAATAGGATTTTCCAAATGCTGTTATTTTTTTATATCCAAATTGATGTGCACTTTTCTCTATCAAAAAGTCCTTATTTTAAAACGTGTCCAACATGAAAGTTGTGGTATTTTCTCTTATATTTCTATTAATATCAAGAACGTATAATTTGGAGTTGTATAGAAAAAGTTATAACCAAAATACTTAAGGGGGGTCGAAGCTGTCAGGCCAGTGAAGATTAAGTTTAGTCTTTTGAAGCATTTACAGATGAATTTCTGAATAGACAGAACACCTTCAGACGTCTAAACCGTGAGTTCAATTTTCTGAACTGGGATTGTAGAAAATTGAACCTTCAGTTCAGTCGTCTAACCTTGTGTCCAGTTCAATTTTTTCAAAGCATTAAGGAACTTCAGAAGACTGAACTCGAAAGTTCAGTCATTTGAACACTATTAACGGACATATTTTTTAAAAGTTTTTAAATTTAAATTCGAATTTCTTGTGCTCCAAACTTTCTATAAACTTGGAAACACTCCAAGTCACTTGGGGAACATGATATAGACAAGATTTTTCATCTATATATAACCCCCCAAGGCTAAGGATTAATTACACCAAGAAAATATAGCAATCAAGCTTTCTTGCTCTTAAATCTCCCAAATCTCTCAAAGCCCTCTTGTGCAATCAATTTCTAAATTTGCCTACTGAGATTTTGCTCATTTAAAGGCCACGGTTCTTTTGTTCTTAATTGAGTTTTACAACTAAGAAAGAACCCCGGTAATATCTTCTTGAGCTTCATCTTTTCATATTGTGATTTTGATTGAAGTATATAGTTTTAAATTGTACTAATTAGCTATGTTTTGAGAGTGTCCTTGCACACCATATTGCTTCTTGTTTCTTGTTTCTTTGACGATTCAAGGTTGTTGGATTGTTGACCGAGTGTGGGGTATCACTTGGAGAGGTGTTGCTTTAGCCTATTGAAGGAGTGACTAAGTGTGGGGTATCACTTGAAGAGGCGTTGCCCTAGCCTACTTAAGGAGTGTTTAAGCATGGGGTATCACTTGTAAAAGGGTTGTTCCAACTGGAAAGGAACAGTATAGTGGAATCCTTTGGTGGTATTGGCCAAAAGCGAGGATGTAGGTTGGGGATAAGCCGAACCTCGTAAATACTCTTGTTTCTCTCTCTTTCCTTACTCTCTTTAATTTCTAGAAAATATTAACTGCGTGGTTGTATTTTAATTTATTATACACTACATGGATTGGACATTAAATAAACTAAAGCTTTTTTTTTTTTTTGGATTTGCAGAAACCGAAAGGAAGTACATTTGTTGATCAATACAAATTGCGGAAATCGTAAGGGAGTACGTTGATTGATTCAACACCCAAGACTTATTAATTGAAAGTTTATTTAAAGTCTAAATTCTTGGAAAAAGTATTGGATTTCATATTAAGCGTCATATTGAGAAATCAAGTCCATTAACCACAGGGCTTACATACATTTATATGGCCGCAAACAAGAAAATATCTTGAATTCTTGAAAAGATGAAAAATGCCAAAAGGCCATCTTGATTGGATATTTGTGGATTGAACACTTTGATTGATGAATGGTTGGTTGATTGTTTAATTTTTATTTACTTGTGTTGTGTTGAATACTTTAGTTGTTGATTTGTGGACTAAACAAGTAAATAAGCTTTCGCTAAACAAGTAAATAAGCTTTTGTTGTGTCTTTGATAAATCAAAAGAGAATTCATAAAAAGAAATAAAATAAATTTTAATAATCCAATTCACCCCTCCCCTCTTAGGAAAACTCCTTAACTTTCAAGCATCTTTATCATCATCATCATCGTTCTCAACTTCTTCTTCTTCATCATCTCCTTCCTTACTACCTTCTTCAGATGCGGCATCTGAGGAATCGTCACTACGAGGAATAGAGATAGTGTCCATAGGGTCACCATAAGATGAACTAGCCCTAGCTTGCTTAGTACGCGTAAGACGCTGGTCTAGCGAAGGGTAATTATCCTGAAAGGGTTAAAGACCAGCACACGTATCACTGCTAAATGATGTGAACTCAGTGTAGAACGATACGAACCATGCAGGAGTTTGAGTTGTAGGGCCTTGGTGCTGATCCTGAGGAGGATGAGGAAGAGGTACAACTTTTGGCCTTTGTGGTCTCTCTCCTTTCAAGAGCCAACCCTCATTGTTTTTTTCATAACCCATTTTTTTTAGGGTTGTGAAGGTAAAAGGGTTGTACCGAGTCCTTTTGATGAACAGTTCTGAAGGAGTGGCAACATTAAGATTTGCAAAAATAATATTGAGAGCACCACCATATGGAAGGGTGACTCGATTTGCTTCCAACTTAGCCCACATCCATTTCAGAATTAGGCTAGCTAAATCAAGTTTCTTCCCTTTCAGCAAGTACCACAATACAAAACAAACTACGTACGAAATATGATCATACGAACTAGCATATGGTAAGATGTTATTGGTGATGATCTTGTGAAGTATTTAAGCTGTAAAATTTAGTTTCTTGTACATAGGGAGATGCCTAAAGTAGACAAGTTCATTCACTATAATGAGTGGGAAAAATTCTTTCGGAGTGAGGCCTTGTTCAAGAATCCAAGATTGAGCAAAGGTTGGGCATTCAAATTCACCCGGAGTAATATGGAGAATGGGAGCTAAAGTTTTAGGGGTTAAAACTATCTTCTTGCCCCTTACTTCAGTAGTCAAAACATTCTCCCTATGAATCATATTTGCATAAAATATTTTGACGAGGTTGGGAAATAAGCCTTTGGCTTGATAAACAACAAAACTTTTCCAACCTATCTCTCAAAACAAAGGTAGGATTTTCGAGAATTCATAATCAAAGAAGTGTGTGCCAACAACCTTACTGAAGATTGGTTCAATGGAGCGAAGATAGGTTCGATATATATGCTTTGAATACAAAGAGACCAACCATTGTTCAATGTTGGTGTCACCTTTTCCTAAAGAGGAACCCCGGTTTGCTGTTGTTTTTGTATGAGGTATCGTCAGAATCAGAGAGAAAATGAACACCCAAATTGAAGCGTTATAAAGAGTAGGAAAGATGTAGGATCGTGTCTATGAGGCTTTCATTCGGAGGATTTTGAGTGAGAAGTTAAGGGAAATTAAGAATAGGGTATTCGGATGAGTGGACGAGCAGGGTTTAGGAGCCTAGAATCTGAAAAGACTAGGGTTTCGCGCTAAAATATATAAAGCACTTGCGACTTCAAGCATCTGAAGAATAAGCTCAATTGCCTGAAAATTTTGTGAAAGTGAATATCAACAGGTAGTAGCACTTTAGTCGCCTGAGGTCTGAAGCTCAGGCTCCTGAGCCTCTGTGTGCCTGAACTATAAGTTTAGTCACTTGAAGTCCTTAGACTTGTGAAGTTCTCTTTATTCTTAACCTAAAATCATCCTAACTCACTTCTCTACTATGTAACAACCCAAGTCCTCGTCTGATGGATATAAATCTTTCTTTAGAGAGAGGTTTTGTAAAGATATCCGCCTATTGATCATTTGTGTTTATAAATTCAAGTGATATGTCTTCTTTTTGGATATGATCTCTTAAAAAATGGTGTCTTATATCAATGTGTTTTGTTTTTGAATGTGATATTGGATTCTTGGAAATGTTTATTGCACTTGTGTTATCACATTTGATTGGGATAGTGGAGTATTCTAAGTTATAGTAATTTAGTTGTTATTTCATGTATAAGGTTTGTGCACAACAACTCCAAGTTGCAACATACTCAGCCTCAGCTATGGATAAGGCTACGAAGTTTTGTTTCTTAGAAAAGCAAGATACCAGGGATCATCCTAGAAAGTGAAAAGTCCCGCTAGTACTTTTTCTATCTATCTTACAGCCTGCGTAGATGGCATCCGTATAGCTAATCATTTCGAATTTGGTGTCCTTAGGATACCAAAGACCTAAGTTCATTGTTCCTATTAAGTATCTTAGAATTCTTTTAACAGTTATTTGATGTGATTCTTTAGGTGTTGATTGAAAAAGTGCACACATGCAAACGCTAGACATGATATTGGGTCTGCTTGCTGTTAGATATAGTAAACTTCCTATCATACCTCTATAGTATTGCATATCTACCGGTTTCCCTTTTTCATCTTTGTCGAGGCTTATTGAAGTACTCATGGGTGTAACTATAGGCTTACTACTTTCCATATCGAATTTTTTGAGCATGTCTTTTATATATTTGGATTGACTTATGAAGGTCCCCTTTTTAGCTTGTTTAATTTGTAATCCTAGGAAGTAGTTTAGCTCACCCATCATGCTCATTTCAAATTCTTCTTGCATACATTTAGAAAATTCTTTATGTAGATTATTATTTGTTGCACAAAAAATAATATCATCTACATAAATTTGGATTATGAGCAAGTCATCTTTCTTAGATTTGATAAACAAAGTACTATCAACCTTACCTCTAGAAAACCCTTTATCTAGTAGGAATCTATTATGTCTTTCATACCAAGCCTTAGGAGCTTGTTTTAAACCATATAAGGCCTTAGTTAGTTTGTACACATATTCAGGTTTTTGCATATCTTCAAAGCCCGGAAGTTGTTCTACATATACTTCTTCATTAATATAACCACTTGAAAAAGCACTTTTTACATCCATTTGATATAATTTAAATTTTTTTTATGAGATGCATAGGCTAAGAGCATCCTAATTGCTTCCATTCTAGTTATGGGAGCAAATGTTTCATCATAGTTTATCCCTTCTTCTTGGTTATATCCTTTAGTTACAAGTATAGCTTTATTTCTAACTACAATTCCATTTTCATCCTTTTTATTTCTAAATACACATTTAGTTCCAATAATTGAATGATTTTCCGGTTTGGGGACTAATGTCCATACTTTGCTTCTTTCAAATTGATTCAACTCTTCTTGCATGACAATTATCCATGAATCATCACTTAAAACTTCTTCTACATTCTTTGGGTCATTTTGAGATAAGAAGGCATAGTGATTGCATAAATTTTTCAAAGAGGATCTTGTAATTATTCCTCTTGATGGTTCTCCTATTATTTATTATTTTGGGTGACTTCTTATATATTTCCATTCTTTTGGCAATTTACTGTTTTCAACAACATCATTATTTGATTTTTCTTCATTTTCTTCTTTTGCTTCTACAATTTCTAAGTCTTCTAATTTTTGAGTATTTTGTACTTCTTCAGCTTTTGTTGCTTTATTGAATGGACTCTCTTCATCAAAGGTTACATGAACTGATTCCAAGATAGTAAGAGTTCTTTTATTGTATATCCTACAGGCTTTACTTTTTAATGAATATCCTAGGAATATCCCTTCCTCAGCTTTTGCATCAAATTTGCCTAAGTCATCTTTATCATTCAATACATAACATTTACATCCAAAAACATGAAAATAAGAGATGTTAGGCTTTCTTCCATTCCAAAGTATGGTGTTTTATTTAATTTTGATCTTATTGACACTCTATTGATTACATAGCATGCGATATTCACTGTTTTAACCCAAAAGTATTTTAGTAGATTGTGTTCATTAACATTGTTCTTGCCATTTCTTGAAGTTTTCTATTCTTTCTTTCAACAACTCCATTTTGTTGTGGAGTTCTAGGTGCTGAAAATCTATGACTATTTCCATGTTCATTACAAAAATTATTAACTTCTTTGTTGTTGAATTCTCTACCTTGATCACTTCTTATGTTTGAAACATTTTATCCTTTTTCATTTTTAAGTTTCTTGCATAGATTTATCAACATATTACAAGCTTCATCTTTGGAGGCTAAAAACAATACCCAAGTAAACCTAAAATAGTCGTCAACTATCACAAAGGTATATTGCTTACCTCTTAAGCTTTGAGTTCTAGTAAGACCAAACAAATCCAAATGTATAAGTTCTAAGGGTCTACTAGTTGATATATGTTTCGTCTTTTTAAAGCTTGTTTTAATTTGTTTTCCTAGTTAGCAAGCATCACAAATTTTATCTTTAATGAACTTTTTATTAGGTAAACCTTTGACTAAATTATTTTTGGATAGTTTTGATAGAAGATCCAAGCTTGAATGTTCTAGTCTTCTATGCCAAAGCCAACTGGCTTCACTCATGGCAATTAAGCATGTTACATCTTGAGAAATTAGACTTTTAAGGTTTAAACAATACACATTGTTAATTTTATAGGCTGTGAATAGAAATTCATGATTTCTATGATTTTGAACTATACACTTATCTTTCTTAAAGATTATGTCATGACCTTTTTCACTAATTTGACTTATACTTACAATATTATGCTTTAATCTATCAACTAACAAAACATCATCGATAGTAAGTGAGGATTCTTTACCAATTTTACCTATACCGATGATTTTACCTTTGGAATTGTCACCAAAGGTCACATATTCTCCATCTTTTTGAACTAGGGTTGTGAACTTTATTTTATCTCCCGTCATATGTCTTGAACACCCACTGTCCAAGTACCATTTTTCTTTTGATGGAGTAGTCCTAGAGCATACCTACAAGGAAGGATTTATGGTATTACTTTTGGAATCCAAACCTTCTTAATTCTTTTTAAATTATCTCTAGTTTTAATGTTTACTTTCCACTCATTTTTAGCTTTGACATATTTCTTCTTAAGTGGATAATTAAACATTATGTGTCACTTATTCCTACACAAGTAACAAGTAGTATGCTCATGTATATTTGTAGAGGATGTACTTGCATAGTGTTTTGCTTCTTTTACAAAGTATCCCATGAATAAGTTATTCTTTCTTTTGTTTTTAATTCCATTGGAACCTATTCCTTCTTTATTATTAGCCATCCTTTGTTGTCCAACCATCTTCTCAAAATTCTCTTTTACTTTAGTAAAGTTGTAAATGATCTTTTCTTTATCTTCATTTTGACTTTTGAGATCATTTATCTCTAGATTTTTCTTGTTATCATTGTTCTCTTGTAATTTCACTAATTCTTGAGGCATATTGTTAATTTTCTTCATTAGATCATCAATGTGAGAATCCTTTTCTTTTTCAGCTGATTTAGAACTTTCCAGTTGATTCTTAAGATTCTCATTTTGTTCTTTTAAGGCTATGTTTCTCTTAGATACTTTGATGAACCTTTTGTATAAGTTAAATAGTTCAACTTGAATTTTTTTGCAAGAAGGTATACTTTCACATGAATTATTGCAAGATTCTCCACTAGACTCTTCTGAAGAACTATAGTAAGAATTTACCTCAGCATTGTGTGCCCTGAAGCACATGTTGGCCATCTCTTGTCCGCTTGATTCTTTCTCCAACTCACTTGAGCTCATATAGTCCCATGTAGCTTTCATTGCGGTCTTCTTCTTCTTCTTCTTCTTTTCTTTCTTGAGCTGTGGACAGTCAGGCTTTATATGTCTAACCTTTTTACAATGATAACAAGTAGGGGGATCATTTTTGTTCTTGTTTTCCTTTTTACTTCTTTCTCCTTTTCCAGTTTTTGCACCTCTAAATTTTCTAGTGAAATTCTTGTTTCTTCTAAAGAATTTTCCAAGTCTTTTAGTGATAAATGCAAGTTATTCATCATCTAATTCACTTGTGTCATCATCTTCTTCACTTGAGCTTTCTTTATATACTTTAAAATCTATAGATTTCTTATTTTTTGTTTGGAGTGTTCCTTTCTTTCATAGCCATCTCATAAGTGAGACGTGATCCTATGAGTTCATTTAGTGAGGTGTTTTTAAGTTTTCTTCCTTTTGTTATGGCTATGGCTTTTGGTTCCCAAATGGGTGAAGTCCTCAAGGATTTTACGTTTCATCTCATAAGTAGAATAAGTTTTTGCTAAAATGTTTAAGGAGTTCATGATGTGTAAACCTTGTATCCATGTTTGTGATGGATTTTTCTGGATTCATCCTAAAATCTTCGTATTCACTAGTCAGCATATCAATTCTATTGTCTCTAACATCAACAATACCTTCATAGGTTATCTCAAGTTTATCCCAAATTTCCTTTGCTATTTTGCAAGCCATGGCCCTATTAAACTCATTTATATCAAGAGCACAATATAAGGCGTTTATAGCACTAGAGTTGACTTGTAACATTTTATGGTCAATTTTGGTCATGTCTTTTTCTTCCTTAAAAACTTCTTTTCCATCTACTAATTTTGTAGGAATTAAGTCACCATGTGTGACAACCTTCCAAACTATCCAATCCATGGTTTGAAGATAAATTGTCATTCGTTGTTTCCAAAATGTATAATTGAGTCCACAGAAGATTAGTGGTCTGGTTGACGATTAACCCTCTCCAAAGGGTGCTACTCCTACGTGTGCCATTTACATCTTTATATAACTTATTTTTAAGATTTTTTATAACATGACTTTGATACCAATTGAAAATTAGGGTGTAGTCCCAAGAGGGGGGGTGAATTGGATTATTAAAATTTTCCATATAAATTATTTACAAATTCACAACCTTTTTGTTAATTTATCAATCACACAATAATGCTTAGCTGTTTAACCAATCCACAAACCACACTTAATCTCAACACAAGCAAATAACAAAAAAATAATCCAAACAACTACAATAAACAAGCTGCAACACTTTTTGATGATTCCAAACACTCAAAGCAGAGTTTGGTTATAGCCCTGTGGATATTTGAATCAAGCCTTGTTAAGAATAAAATTTGTTTGCTTTTTTTCAACTAAGATTTCTGAAAATAATCAACGTACTCCCTTTAAGGTTTCCGCAAAGATCAACATACTTTCTTAAGTCAAAAGTCTTCTCAATTTCCATTTTGGCTTCCTGGACTTTAAATACACACCACACAATTTATATATGCAGAAAATAAAGAGAAGGGTTAAGAATGAGACCGAGATTTTTTACGAGGTTTGGCTTATCCCTAGCTTACGTCCTTGCCTTAGGCCAATACCACCTAAGGTTTCCACTATATCGTTCCTTTTTGGGCAGAGCAGACCGTTACAAGCCTCTTTAAGGGTAGAGCCTCCTCTCCAAGTGATATCCCACGCTTGGTCCAACGATCCAAACAACCTTGAACCGTCAAACACTACAAGAAGAAGATCAAATATTCGTGTGCAAAGAATACTCTTAGATAGAGTTGGTTAGTACAATATGAAATCACTAATATAATTCAATTAAAATATCAAAAGAAAGAAGAATGAAGCTCAAGAATTATATTAACGGTATTCTTCTATTGATAAGAGTCAATAACTCAGCACTTTTGCTCAGAGAAGACGTCAATAACTCAGAATAATATCAGTTGATTAGCAGCAATTCAATAGGCAAGAAAGCTTTGAGAGTAAGAGATCTCTGAGAGATGTTTTCAATTCTTGGTTAAATTTTGATTTCATAAACCATGTATTTATAGGCTTAGTAAGGGTTAAATTTGTTCTGCTCAAGATTACTTGGGGTGTCCCCCAAGTTTTTAGAAAGTTTGGGGCACAAGTAATTTAGATTTGAAATCAAAACATTTTAAAAAACATAGCCATTATCGAGGTTCAGACGCCTGAACTATAGGTTTAGTCGCCTGAGCGTTCAACCCACTGCTTTATTTATTTTTGTTGAAAACAGGGTCAGATGCCTGAGGTCCAACTTCAGTCGCTTGAGATTACACTGCCTCTTCAGAATTCTTTCAAAAAAAATAGTCAAGAGCATGTACTTAATCTTCAGTCGCTTGAGAAAATTCTTCAGGCGCTTGAGCTTTCACTTCAGTTGCCTAGATAGTCAAAAAACCTATTTTTCTGTTTAGTTTTCAAAACTATTGACTTTCTTGCTTTCTGACATCTAAAATATATTTTTCGGGGCTTTTAAAATAACGTCTCTAAGTCCATTTTATCCCTTAATGAGCATCATCTCATCCAAAATGATATTTAGAGTTGAAGTACTTACATGAAGCTTCCTAAAACTTAAAAACTCTTTTGATCTTTCAAGTCTTCATGAATCTCTTTTCTTTTTTTCTTGATTTTGATCATTCTTTGAGCTATATTTTCTTTAACTATCTTGAGTCTCTTTGAGCTTCCACTGGATCACTTTGTAAATATAGTATGACTTTAAGCACTTGGTGATCTTTTGTCATTCTTTCTTGATCTTTATGATCTTGTCATTTTAGAGTTCTTGAAATCTCATCACTTGAACATAAATTAGTTAAACCTTCCTTTATTTGTTACCATCAAAACAAGATATGAAAGCCTTGTTAGGCCAACAATATATATGCATTAAAATGGGTACATATTACTTCAATTTTTGTAATGGCTTGATTTTATGAAGTTCTTAGTATGCCAAAGGTGTATAGTGAATGCATATAACAAGATTTGTCATTTTAGGCACAAACCACTTCCTAAGCCTTTTAGTCATCACTACCCCTAATCCTAAGAACTAAGGAAGGATTAAGCAATTATGCAATTCCAATCGGAATCCATTCCTTCTTAGGTCTTAAGGGGTTTGCTTTCATGATTACCCATATCAATTTCTTATTCTTGCCTCTAGCACCTCTAAATGAACAAGTGAATTTGATGTGCCCTTACTTTAAGGTCTTTCTGTATTCAAATGGGTATGTATTACATCTTCACTTTCGAATTACTAACTTTCCTACTATAGCTTAAGACCTACATTCATACACATCACAAAATAAACTGAAAAGTAAATTGCAATAAAACAATTTCTAGGAAAATACATTAAAAAAAAGAAGAAGAAAACTTCAATTTTCAATCTTCCTTGGTTTTTCATTTGCAAAACATACACGAACTCATCAGATTCAATCACAAAAATTCATGCAAACACAAAAATGTAATGAGTTCATATAATATTCAAACTTAAAATCAAGAACTTTCAAAATTGATTGCAAAAAAAATTCAAATTCCCCAAGTAAAGATTAATTGAGTTGTAATTGTCAAATTATAACTCAATTGAACCTTAAAAATTGAATCCCAATTGACCTCTCATTTTCTTAATTAAGGCCAAATTGAATTTCAATTTGACAAATTGAACCTCAATTACATAGATTGAGCTTAATAGAACCTTAAACCCATCAAATCAAATATTAATCAAAATCCATATGCAAGCCTTTGAACTCAATTCAACCTTGAACTCTCTCTCGCTCTCTCTCTCTCTCTCTCTCTCTCTCTCTCACACACACACACACACACACACACACACACACACACACACATTCATACTCACGCACACATATAGGCACACACACACACACACACCTATAGACAATCAAACACATATGCACACATACAAGCACACACACACACACACACACACACAAGAAGAAGAAGAAGAAGAAGAAGAAGAAGAAGAAGAAGAAGAAGAAGAAGAAGAACAACAACAACAACAACCTGAGGAGCTTCGGAAATCTAGCACGTCTAGGTCAGGTGAGTGGCGGAGGCAAAGGTGGTGGGATGACCTCCGGAGAGCGATGGCGGCAACGGTGGCGAGAGGAGCACCCACGAGCAATGACGGCGCTGGCGGCAACAACGGTGGGACGTGTAGGAAAATAAATTTGAGAGGGAAAATGAGGGAGGGTGGGAAAAGGAGGGAGGAGGGAAAAATGGGGAGGAGGGTAATAAGATCAATGTGGGTCTTAGGGTTTTTACAAGGTTAGAGTATTAGTGATGATTTTAAAACTGTCACTCATACCCTAAAGTCGTACTAATATGTAAATAACTTATTCTTTATTTTTTAAATAAAGTTAATATTAGTGACGATTTTTCTAAATCGTCACTAAAAAAACTATTAGTGATGGTTTTTCTAAATCGTCACTAAAAACAGACTATAACAATTACTAAAATACTATGCGTAATATATATATATATATAATATAATATAAATAATTTTTAAGGGGATTTTTAAAGTTATAACTTGGAACATTTATTTAGCCTTAATTTAGTTTAAAGTTTTATTTAAAGAAAAAAAAGAAAAAAAAAATACTAAGGAAATTAATGCATAGTATGTGTATATATAGCTGGTAGCACAGCAGTCTGACATGTATGGATAATTGTACATACTTTGTTCTATATTTTATAAGAAGGAGCTACAATTTGTTGTTCTCATTTACAGTGTCCCCCTACATGTGCACGCAACTTGCTCTTATGTATCCCCATTGAAAAGGTTTAAAATATATATTATAATATTATATACTTATAATATATAGACCACACCTTCCCTAGTCTGTACACGGTCATTCCAAAAGGTATGGATTTGAAAAGTTTGAAATTTAGAGAATCTTTCAAACCATTATTCACTATCAATGACAGCTCTTCCATTTTTTTCATCCACTATATGTTAAAAACTATCACACTCCATGGCCAGAGATATAGTTCTTTCCTTCATATTTGAAAGATCAAGGTTGCTTCTATTAGGAAAAGTGACAAAAGACCTTTAGAACTTGATTCATTGAAGAAGCTAAAAACGAGTAATGCTTCTGTGAAGCCTTGTAGCACAACACTACAAAGTCTGTCTCAAAGAAACTAGAAAAATCTTTCACAAATCATTATGAAAGTGGGACTTCCTTAGGGGAAAAACTATATAATATGATGTATAAAGGCTCTGGTCCCATTAAACCGAGGATATGCTCTTCTCGTTGTATTTTATCTTCAACTCATCTAGATCCTTTGTGGTGTCAAGTTGCTCTTACTAGACAATATCAGTAATTGTTCCTATCTATCTACTGCTACGAACATAGCTTTTTAGGAAACTGGCCCTGCTAAATTAAGAGAACCTTCACGAGCAACCCACCCATGCATAGACATTTGAAATAGCTTCAAAAGATCTCTCAAACACTATTGCACTTTAAAAATTAGTCTAATCATTACATAACTTTACCACACCTTTCCTTGATTTTTGTAGACAGTCATTCCAAAAGGTATGGACTTGAAAAGGATTAAATTTAGAGAATCTTTTTGACCAATATTTCTTATCAATGACATCTCTTCCATTTTTTCATCCACCATGTTATGGACAATCCCAGTCCATGGCCAGACATATAGATCTTTCCTTTCAGATTTGAAATAGATTGCTTCTATTATCTAAGAAAAGTGAGAAAAGATCTTCAGGTACTGATCCATTCAAGAAGCTAAAAATCATAGGCTTTTGGGAGCTTGATCCAACATCATTTCCAATTTTTTTTTTTTTTTAATTAATAATTGCAAGATGTCAGAGCTTTACCTTCATTAGTACTGACCGAGTGTGTATTATCTTGCCTTGCTAGCTAGTAGCTTTGGTCTTAGGGCGTTGCTTTGGAAAGTAGAATGATTTTGGGGGATGACACCCAGATAGACTTTTGAATCTGTTTGGATACTTGAGCACATCCTAGTTTGAATCATGTATCGCCTATCTCTTAAATTGCTCATTCAAAATGTACATGATTTTGGGTAGCATTGGTTTTGTTTTTTGTATTCATCTTGGCCACTTAGGTGACCTATAATAGTACTAATGGGGCTAACATGTATGTCTAGCACAGCTAATTCCTTGGCCATCTCTACCTATGTGGGAAGGTTTTACCTTTAGGTTTGGATTATCTATAAGCTAAACTATTTGTTTTAATTATTAGTGACGGACCATTACTAATACAAGACTATTAGTTATGGTTTAATAAATTCATCGCTAATAGTAGGCTATTAGTAATGGTTCTTATAAATCGTCACTATTATAGTGGACTTTTCACGGTCAATAAACGAATTATTAGTCACGGTTTCACAAACTGTTACTAATACCAGTATATTAGTGATAGTTCCCATAAACCGTCACTAATAACATACTATTAGTGACAATTTCTCTAAATCGTCACTAATATAGTTAAATAAAAAATTCTATATTTTCTAAATAAAAACATTATTACTCATAGTTTAGCAAATTCATTGCTAATAATAGGATATTAGTAACGGTTCTAGTAAACCGTCACTAATGTTGTTGACTTTTCTCAATCAACAAACCTATTATTAGTGACAATTGTATAAACCATTACTAATATAAGACTATTAGTGATAGTTTTGGAAAAATCATTACTAGTAATGCATTATTAGTGACAGTTTTTAAGAACTGTCACTAATATTGTGACATTTTTACAGTCAACATGGATTATTTGTAACGACTTATGGAACTGTGACTACTATAATACTATTAGTAACGGTTAAGCAATAGTTACTAATAATTGTGTTTTAGTGATGCCTTAAACTCGTCACTAATACCCCAAAAAACATCACTAATATTTTCCAGAGATAGTTTTCGTGTGAAAAGTGGTTTCTCGCGATAGCTTAAGTGGGGAAATTGGGTTTTAGTGATGAAAGTATTAGTGACGGTTTAATATTCGTCACTAAAAGTGTCTTATTAAGGACAGTTTTGGAAACCTTCACTAATATGTACACTAGTAGCGATGGTTTTTAAAAAATCGTCACTTATTAGGCACATTTAATGACGAAATTCAAACTGTCGCTAATACGTTCGTCACCAAAAACTAGTTTTTTTGTAGTGTGAACATCTTTTCTCACATTTCCTAATAGAAGGAACCACTTTCAAATCTAAAAGAAAGATCTATATGTCTGGCTATGGACTGTGATTGTTTTCAACATAATGGATGAAAAAAATGGAAGAGTTGTCATTGATAGTGAATTTTGGTTTTAAAGATTCTCTAAATTTTAACATTTGCAAGTTCATACCTTTTGGAATTACCATGTACGAACTAGGGAAGGTGTGGTCTATCTATTGCACATGTATATATTATATTGTGAGTATATAATATTATAATATAATGGGGGGAGGATCGAGGAGGATAAGAACAAGTTGCACATAGGGACACTGCAAATGGGAACATCAAATTGTAGCTCTTGCTTACAAAGTATAGAAAAAAATATGTAAATTTATCCATACGTAACAGTCTGTTGTGCTGCTACCTGGCATTAATTTCTTATATTTGCCCTTCAAGTGTCTCATTTTACACCATATTACTTTGTTTAACTTGAGTAGCCTTTAGAACAACACAATGAAAACAATTTCCCTTTTTTTTTTGGTGAACTAAGGAAAGATCAAAACAAAATTTAATATTTCACACTACATTATTTCTGAGTTATCTGATACTAATAATGATTGATATAAAAATTTAGATTTCAAAATTTTCTTATTATCTTTTAATAGTACAATTCACAATCTTTAAGTATTTGAAGTTTATTAAAAAGATTATAAAAATAAAATAACCTTTTTTTTTCGTATTCAATGTTTAACAAAAGTGAAAACCATAGAATACATAATAAATCAATTAATATATATGAACTTGACTAATTTTTAAAATTTTAAATTTTAATCTTACTAAAATAATTTAAAATTTTTAATATATAATGACTGATGAAGAAGGAAAACGCAATTAAAAAAAATATTTTCATTATTATTATTTTTTTCTTTTTTAACTTGAACAAAAAAATTAATCTAAATTAAGGCTAAATAAATGTTCCAAGTTATAACTTTTAAACATCCCCTTAAAAATTATTTATATTATATTATATACATTATGCATAGTATTTTAGTAATACTAGTAGTATGTTATTAGTGACGGTTTAGAAAAACCATCACTAATAGTCTGTTTTTAGTGACGATTTAGAAAAACCATCACTAACACTCTATTATTAGTGACAGTTTAGAAACATCGTCACTAATACTCAGCTTTTAGTGACGGTTTTCTAAACCATCACTAATAGTATTTTTTATTTAAAAATTGTAAAAATAACTTATTTAACTATTAGTTACGATTTTTAAGAGTTTTAGTCACGGTTTTAAAACCGTCACTAATAATCTAACTTGGTAAAACCCTCACACATGCGCAGATTTCCCCTTTTTTCCCCAATCTCCCTCATTTCCCTCTTCCCTCCTTCCTTTCCCTCCTTTCTTTCCCTTTTCCCTCCTTTCCCTCCTTTCTTTCCCTGTGCGTCTCTTCTCCGGCCATCCCTACCGCCGCTGTTGCTCATGTGAGCTCCTCCCACAGCTGTTGCTACCGCCGCTGCTTGCTTGAGATTTTTCCACCTCCATTGCCGCCGCCGCTCGCCTGAGCTACTCCTCATCCCACCGTCGTCACTCACCTAAGGTTGGAAGATCCTCCCAGGTTCCTCTAATTGTGTATGTGTGTTTGTGTGCATGCATGGTGCGTGCGTGTGTTTGTGTGTGTGTGTGTGTGTGTGTGTGAGTGTGTGGATGTGTGACTATGTGTGGGTGTGGGTGTGTGTGTGTGTGTGTGTGTGTGTGTGTTATCAAATGTTAGAAATACTGAACAAGTATTATTGTATTTGTTGTCTTTGAGAGTATACATGGGTTCCTATTTATATTGGAGGAATGGAGTGTTGTACAAGTAAACAGGAGTGCAATAAAAGAGCAGTACAAGTAATAAGAGTGTAGTATAAGTAAATAAGGGTTGGGCTTCAGTCCAAAGCCTAATACACATTAACAACCCCCCTCAAACTCAAGTGGGTGGGAGACCAGCTTGAGGTTGTCAACCAAAGCATGATGACATCCCTTAGGATGTGACTTGGTGAAGATATCTGCAAACTAATCTTTAAAAGAAACTCAGAAGAGCTTGAAAGCACCATGGACAAGATGATAACCGATAAAATGACAATCAATCTCGATGTGTTTAGTCCGTTCATGGAAGACATCATTGTAAGCAATGTGAATGGCACTTTGATTGTCACAATAAAGAGGAGTAGCAGAGGATGTGGACACACCTAAGTCTTTAAGAAGCCATTGTAGCCAAAGGAGCTCAGATTTGGTATTGACAAAGGGACAATATTCTAATTCAGTACTGGAGCAGGCTATAAGGGTTTGTTTCTTAATTCACTAAGAAATTAGAGAAGTGCCAAGAAGAAAACAATAACTAGTGGTGGACCTGCGATTAGTGGGATCTCCTGCCTAATCAACATCAGAGAATGCATAGAGAACAAGCGGAGACTGAATAGAGTAGAAAAGGCCATGGATGAGAGTGCCCTTCAGATATCGAAGAATGCGCAGAACAATAGCATAGTGAGTTGAATATGGAGCATATTGATGCTAGCTTACCTGGTGAATAGCATAGGAGATGTCTGGACGAGTGATAGTGAGATAAACTAGGATGCCAACCAAGTGTCTATAAATAGAGGGATTAGATAATGGTTTTCCCCCCTGAGGGAGTCAGATGCGCATTAAGTTCAATTAGAGTGTCAACAATATTGTTATCAGTGAGTCCAGCATGAGACAAAAGTTCAAATGCATACTTGGCCTTAGAAATGTAAAGACCATCTATGGAATGAGTGATTTCAAGACCCAAGAAGTAGTTGAGATGACCAAGATCTTTCATCTCAAACTGCTGACTGAGAAAATCCTTGAGTTCTTGAATTCCACCGAGGTCATCACCTGTTATAATCATATCATCCATATATAGGAGAAGAAAAATGGTGCCTTTGTCAGTGCGACGAATAAATAAGGCAGAATCATAAGGACTAGCAGTGTAACCCATGCAAAAGATGGTGGAGCTAAACTTGGCAAACCTAGCTCGTGGAACTTGTTTAATACCATAAAATGCATGTCGAAGGTGACAAACCTTGTTTGGTTCAATAGAAAGACTAGGTGGAGGTTGCATATAAACTTCTTCACTTAACTCCCTACTAAGGAAGGCATTTTTTACATCCATCTGAAAAAGGTCCCATTTACTAGTAGCAACAAAATGAGCCTTATAGCGCTCAATGGACCCATGAAAGCGAGTCTTGATTTTCTAGATCCACTTACAACTAATAACAGACTGTCCAGGAGGGAGAGTAACCAAATACCAAGTATGCTTCTTAGATAATGCATCAAGTTCCTCTTTCATTGCAATCTTCCATAAAGGGTCAGTGGAGGCCTCATGATAGGTGTGAGGCTTGTACAGTGTAGCAAGAGCAATGTAACAATGATAATCAAGTAAGTGAGTAGGCTAGATCCTACCTAAGTTGAGTGACAAGGTTGAATGTCTTCTACAAGATCTTCAAGTGAAGTAGGAGTAAATGACCCAAGCACAGGGTTGGGTAGCCCATCATCGACCTGTTCATCTTTCACCCGTTCGTGAAAAGGGTGAACTGAGAAAGGGATCAAATATTTTTGGTGGTTGGATTAAGAAGTCTATAGGAGGATCATAAGCATCTATAGAGGAAATAGGTGACTCATCTGGAAAGATTTATGACATAGAGGAGGTAGATAGGGAAGAACGAAAGTGAGAGAGCTCAACAAAGGATCAGTGTTTCCAAAAGACAACATTACAAGAGACACGTAGACGATGAGAGACATGATAATAACATCGATACCCCTTTTGAGTTTCACCATAGCCAAGGAAACAACAAAGTCTAGATCAACGCTCAAGTTTTTTGTGCTCATGTGACGGAAAAAGAATGAAACAAGAAGAACTGAAGGAGTGAAGGTGAAGACAGTCTGGGGGTGACCCAAAAAGATGCTCATATGGAGTTTGATTTTGGATGATGAGACTGGAAATGCGATTAATAGTATGAACAACATGAAGAGCAGCTTCACCCCAAAAAGGAGCAGGAACTTTGGCAGAGAGAATGAGAGCACGAAAAGTGTCCAGAATAAGACAAAGTTTTCATTCGACTCTACCATCTTTCTGACAGGTACCTAGACAAGTTAGGTTATGTACAGTGCCATGGGAATGCAAAATGGCTTGAAAAGCATGTTGAGTATATTCAAGAGCATTATCACATCGAAAAATCTTGATACGTTTGAAAAATTGTGTTTCAACCATTTTTTTCAACGTTACTATAGATTAGTAGTAATTCAAACGAGATTTCATGTAAAAAATCCAACTATAACGAGAATAATCATCAATAAAGTTAACAAAATATCGAGATCAACCAATACTAGTAACAGGAGAAGGTCCCCAACATCAAAATGAATTAACTCAAAAATGCTATTAGTGATATATTCACTATCATTGAAAGGTAAAGATGGTTGTTTTCCTAAATGGCAAGAAGTACAATCAAAATTGTCATTGTACATAGAACCTAACATACCCTTAGAAGTTAGTTGTTGTAACCAAGAAGAGGGTGCATTACCAAGACGAGAATGACAAAGTGTGAGAGAAGGTAAAGAAGGAACCATAACAGCTGCAGCAACAACAAAAATAAGAGCAACATATGGAAGATGAAGGTTGTCCACGAGAAACATACACCCAACTCTAGGACTGATCCTAAGCTCCTGCCTTGTCCTTGGATCTTGCACAATACATCTAGAGTAGTCAAAGGTAAGGCGATAACCTAGTTCAACTAATTGTCCTAGAAAGAATAAATTATAGGATAAATTAGGTACATGGAAGACCCCAGGAACTGAAAGGTTGGAGGTCGAAACATAGCATAGACTATTGCCATATAAAGTGGAACCATCGGCTATATAAATATTTAGAGGGTGTGGTGCAGGGTCAAGTTTAAAAAATAAGGACGAGTAAGGTGTCATGTGGTTGCAATAGGTAGAATCAAAAAGCCAAGGTTGAGATTTACTAGGCAAGACTGAGTGAGTAGTGAAAAGAGACGCATTACCGGCCATACGAATAGTCTGGGCTATTAGTCTTGTAGTTCAGCTGAGGAAAGGTGGATAGAGGATATAGAAGAGTGAAACTTAGCTAATACGGAAGGCATTTATGGAGTAGACTCAGAATTGGCAACAACTACAATAGATTTGTTATGAAGGGAACAAGTCTCAATAGTGTGGCCAGGACGCTTGCAATAGTTACAGAACTTTTTGTTGGACTGCTTATAACGATTGCTAGAGCTAGAGGCATCAAACCCTGATTGCGAAGGTTGCTCTATAGGAGCAGAGGGAGCAATAGCTAGAACATTCTGCTTATTCTGGGCTTGAAGGGTTGCAAGACGAGCTTCTTCTCCAGCCAAAGCATTTACAGCAATATCAAGAGAGGGAGAAGGACTGCAAGTAAGAAGCTAACCTTGAATGGGCTCATAGGCTTTGTCTAGTGACATCATGAACTCATAGAGACGGAATTCATCTTGAATAGCAGCATATTGTTGAGCATCTTTTGAGCATGCCCAAGTTGGATCAAAAAGGTTAATTTGGTCCTAAAAGAAGTAAAGCTGATCATCGTAGTCGTTGATAGATTGCCCTGGTTCTTTACAAAGCTCATGCAACGCAACCACTAACTGATATGTCATGGATCCGTGAGAAGTGGAATATAGTTTGGCTAATATATGCCATGTAGATTTTGCATCATCAAAGCTGCCCAACAGATTGGAGATGGAAGGAATGGAAGTATTCCGAAGCCAAGTAAGGATCATATGGTTATGACTATCACATTCAACTATGCGAGCAGTGAATGCAATAGCTTCTTCAGCTACCCCCTTGACAAGAATAGTGATTGCACTAGCATAATATTGCCAAAGCATGCAACCCTTAAGAAAACTGCGCATAGCTTGAGACCAAGATAAATAATTCCTAGTCCCCTCCAATGTAGTATTGATGTGGCGAGGAAGAAAAATGTCTTTTTTATCCATTTAGAGACACAATATGCAAAAATGACTACAAAAATGAAATTTACGCAAAAAACTGGATAAGGAGAACCCGGCCTACAAAAGTCAACCCTAGGAAAGTCAACGTTCAAAGTCAACGATCAACGGTCTGGTCAACAGTCAATGCTCGAGGGTCAACAGTCAACAGTGCTAACGTGGTGTGCTGACATGGTGTGATGATGCAGGATGAAACAGGCAAGTGCAGCACGTGTAGGCAGCAGGTGATTGGTGCATGAGCCGCATGGACTTTGAAGCAAAACACGGTGGCGACGTATGCGGGCGGGTACAAGCTCCGATTACGTCTTGGTTTCCATTGATCAATAGATTGACGAATGACGATCTTGATGGTACTTGTAGAAGCTTGATCGAAGTGATGAGCACGACGGTGACAGAGGATGCAGTGGTTTGTGGTGTGGTACCTTGACAACGGCAAAAGCATGATAGGTAAGGAGCAATGCCAAGAAAACAAAACTGCTAAGAAAACATCAGGGTAGTGGCTCTAATACCATGTTAGAAATACTAAACAAGTATTATTGTATTTCTTGTCTCTAAGAGTATACATGGGTGCCTATTTATATAGGAGGCACGAAGTGCAGTACAAGTAAATAGGAGTGCCATACAAGTGCAGTACAAGTAATAAAAGTGTAGTACAAGTAAATAAAGGTTGGGCCTCAACCGAAAGCCTAATACATGTTAACATAAAAAATTCATTTTCTGTTATAGTAAAATAATCATTAGTTAGCTAGCAATATGCAATTTTGGGTTTTTATTTTCTTTTTTCGTTTTAAATATTTATTTGTTTATGCTATTGCCTCATATTGAAAATGTTATTCTTTATGTTTTAGTGAGTTAGTGATTTTTGAATGGAAATGAATTAAATTCTCATTTTAAATATTTTAAAATGTTTTGATGTTATGATGCTATTGCCTCATATTGAAAATGTTATTCTTTATGTTTTAGTAAGTCAATGTTCTAAAATGGAAATGAATTAAATTCTGGTTTTTTTAATGTTTAGTTGTTTTTATGCTATTGCCACACATTGAAAATGCTATTTTTTATGTTTTAGTTAAGAATGTCTGAAATGGAAATGAATTAAATTCTAGTTTTCTAAAAAAAATTATTTTAATGTTTAGTTGTTATTATGCTATTGCCTTACATTGAAAATATGAAATACTTATGTTTTAGTTAAGAATTTCTAAATTGAAATGAACTAAATTCTAGTTTTTTTGAATAATTATTTTAATATTTAGTTGTTATTATGCGATTTTTCATGTTTTAGTTAAGAATTTCTGATATGGAAATGAATTATTTTCTAGTTTTTTTTTTAAAATAAATTAAAGTTTAGTTAAGAGCTTTATAAAGTCAATTTGGTTTTAGTTAAGAATATTAATGAAAAATTTAGAGAGAAAAAAAAAAAAAAAGAGGTTTCGAATCTTTTGATTTTCAATTCTTTTGATTCATGAATTTAAAATTATATTTGATAGTCAACATTTAAATTATATTGCAATTAAGTTAGGGGTCTCCTACCATAAATGGTAGTTTTGAACTGACATAATATGAACCCAAACATGATATATGTTTTAGATCCAACATGGTATGAATGTAGACATAGTGTGCTTTGGATTACAAACAACATCCTTGGTGTGGCTTTTTTAGGACATTTTTCTTCACATGGAAATACACGTGTGCACATTAATATAAGGCTAATTAATTAGTAGCATTTTCAAGGTTAATTTGGTAAGTGTGCCGATAGTGACCTAATGACATTAATTCTAGTTATAATTAGGCATTGTCCACGTGAATTTCATTAATTAAGCCCTTGTTAAAAAGATATATTTAAAGGGTGATTCACAAATATTACTTCCACCTAATGTTTTTTGAGTAGAAGTTTGACTTTTAATAATTTAAAATTAAATAAATTAGTTTTGTAAGAGAAATAGTGCTAAATCATTTCCAATCCAACCGAATATCTTTTTTGTTTTGTTTGAGAGTATAGATTTTGGGTCTTGAATTTAGATTTGAACCAACTTGAACAATATTAAATATAATTTTACATTGTATAATTTTTCAAATTCACAAAAATCCTAATTTAAAGTCTCTTCCAATCATGAGGTTTGAAATTTCTTAAGAAGCCCATCTAGAGTCTTTGTCAAACATTTTATCGCTAAGAAAATATAAATTTTACAGTACTTCATATATTTCAAGGCACACTGGTACTGACAAACATGTTCAAAAGGGAGTAACTAAATGAATATATTGATTTGGTGTTCAAATTCATAAATTGTTCTAATAATGTTCATAATATGGCTTTATAGATTTAAAATTGCATTTAAGAGCAATTAGCAGTGAACATATAATTTTATTAAATGCTCCCATGTATGACTCGCGGGATAATTAATAGTGTTAGCATGACTTTGAAGATTAATAATTTATTTATTTCTATCTTTTGTTTGGAGTGGTGTTTGATTTAGATAAAATATAATATTGAAAATTTGTTTAAATTCATCCAAATCAAAATCTAAAATTTAAAAGTACTTGATATTTTCATGTTGAAGATTAGGAGTATGAATCACATGGTTTGCCCCAACCCAAAAAGTAGAATGTTATAAGTTAAAATGAACATCGCTTAAGGACAAAACAATATCAAAGTGAGACAACCCACTTATTGTCCACCTGGCCTAGAGACTAAAAGGAAGATCACCTAAATGAGATGAGTCATCTATCATCCAATCATTCAAGGCTTGAATAAACTCGAGCTTACTTCATCCTAAACCTTCTTAACAAACAAGCTAAATTTGGAAAAGAGTGAACTTGACTTTTACAATTGAGCATCTGCAGAAATTGAGAATTGCATGCTAGATAGATGACTAGGATATTACTTGCTGGTTGAGTTGAAAGCATCTGCATGCTTGATGCAAAAATTGTGAAATGCATGCTACTTAGTTTACTAGAATGTTGCATGTCGGTTAATTGAACAAATTGAGAACTGCATTTCATGTTGTTGACCTTATAGGTCACGTCCAGTTTTGATTATGACAAATACTCATTGTATCTAATAAGTGTTTGAGGTTTTGTGTAGGAACTAAGATTGTTAAGATCAAGATGGGTACAAAGCAAGTAAAGTTTGAAGACCAATTATTGATCTTAATTGTAATATAAATCATTTATGAAAATTGGTTTGTAATAGTAAGTAGGGCTCTGGTTTGTAATAAGCTCACACAAATCACATGTATGATTTACTTCGTAAGTCCAAACAAACCGTAAATGAGAAATGACCTTAGAAAGACCTAAGGGTTTTCGGTGTCTTAATTTTGGAAATAAATGACCCTAAGACACACACATTTGCATATATGTTTGTTGGGTACTTGAATAAGGTTTGTATGTTTCAAAACGGGACCAAAATGCACACTTGGTACACTTTCGATCGATCGGCCTACACAGTTCATTTTGGCCTAGTCAACCGAACCAGACCTCGGTCAACAGTTGACCAAGGTCCTGGTCAACCAAACTAGGTAGTTCAAAAAGTCTCGGTCGACCGAAACCTCCCTAGGTCAACAATTTGACCATCTGGTCGACCGAGCCAAAAATGAACTCCAAGTACCTGGTCGACCAAGGGTTCTCAGGAGAAATCCCAACAGTGTGGTCGACCGAACCAGTCAGTTTAAAATGGCCCGGTCGACTGAACCTTGGAGATTTGAAAAATCACCTTCTCCTGGTCGACCGAGCCGTTAGTTCAAAATCCCCCTAGTCGACCGAACCATATGAGACTTGGTCGACCAAAACATTTCTAGTCTACCGAAGCTCTCGGGTTACCCTGATTTTTACCGCGATTAAATATTTTTTAAATAGGGTTAAAATATTTGAAATATCATTAAACTTTCGTAATAATACCCAATAGGTCCCTAACGGTCATATTTCCTCCCATGTCTATAGATATGAGATCATTTGTGAAAATTAACATGGATTAGCTACTTTGATTAGGGGAGAATTCTCTGAAAATTCAAAAGCCTATACTACTCATTTTTTAGCCTCATTCACTCATGCTTACTTTCTATTAATGCCTACATCATTTGTAAGTGGATTAAGTGTTTGTTTCCATAGGTTTGCTCTCCTTGTCTTGCTTGGTTGATACAATTTTATTGAGAGCAAAACCTAAGTACTCTTAGGGGACTTCGTTAATAAGTCTCTCCTAAGAAGACTTTCATTTGATCTTCTGAGGTTGTACAATCATTGCAATATCTTGAGAAGATCGTATAGTATTTTGGTTGCAAAATCCTTTCATAATCACTTTCAAATATCTATTGTGCTTTATACTAAAAAATATATTTGAAGAGATATTTGTTCGTGTGATAGTGATCTTTGTTGCAACATTCACTCACTCATATATTTTACTGAATACAAAGATTACACATCTTTTGCAAACCAAGCATATACTTCATTTGATACTTGCATGCTTGAGACATTTTGCTGATTGAAATACTTGAGACTTGACATCTTTGTTTGAACTTATTAGCTGAATATATTGTGAAACAAAGATTGCTTGTTTGACACTCTCACGTACGCATTACACTGATAGAAAATACCTTTGAGAGTTGAACTATCTAAATCACACTAAGCTTACATATTGAATCATATTGTGGTGTATGTTATTGCGTGTATTTGGGTACATATATGCTTTACACAAAAGCACAATCACTGTACCATTTGATTGTATACACATTTGTTGTATTTTCAGGCATGGGCCTGAAGAGGGAGACTAGCCCTGGAATAGTCCTGGATTGGCTTAGACCCGGTTAGGAAAGTTAGGTGCGTCGTCCTGTTAAGGTATTTAGGTTGAGGTCAGCCCCGCTAATTAACCTGGTTAAGGTTGAGGTTAGCCCTGTGTTAATTGGACCTGGTTGTAATCGGTGTCGCTCCACCCTTAAGTGAGCTATTAGTGGAATCCTCGGACTTGTGAGTTAGAGGCGGGGACATAGGTACAGTTGGCCGAACCCCAATAACATATTGTGTGTTTGTGTACATTGTCGTACTTTATATTTACCGCACGTATATGTTATTATATAAATGATGCACTTGATTTAGATTTCTGCATATTATATTTATCAGTGTATTCATAATCATAGAAAGACCCTAGGTTGTTACACTCAGCTAACATCTAGTTTAATCTAGGAGAAAAGTTTAAAATTCCAATTCACCCCCTCTTTTGGGAATACACCAATTCTAACACATGTGTTCAGTGAAGCTTAGACTCATTCAAGAATGGTTACTATACATTCATGCCCCATCATACATGTGAGACAAATCAATTATTAAAATTCAATTGATTATGAGTCATACTATGTAGACTAAAACATGGAATATAGATTTTTTTGCCGCAACCCAACTACTGCCACCGTGATCATAAGTAAAATAACCCATAGGAACTAGTCCTACATCAAATAAGCTAATGGTCCCCAAGTTTAAACTGCAAGACCTAAATACAAGTGAAAAATGGGCTTTGAGATGCCCAAAACATGAAACATGCATATTTTTTAAACAAATTGACTGCTGCCACCATACTCATAATAAAAAAGACCCATGGGAACTAAACCTCCATCAAATGATGCAACAGTTCCCAAATTTGAACCATATGACCTACAAAACAAGTCAAAAATGGGGTTCAAGGTACCCAAAACAAAAAAAATACACTTATTTTTGTCACAAACCAACTATTGCTGCCAAAATTTTAAGTAAAATTACCTACGGGAACTAAACCAACGTCAAATAAGCTGACGGTTCCCAAGTTTGAACAATATAACTTACAAAACAAGTCCAAAAAGGCGTTTAAGGTGCTCAAAATGTGGAATATGTTTGTTCCTGTCACAAGCCAACTACTGTCACCGTGCTCATAAGTAAAATGACTCGTGGGAAGTAGTTCTGCATTAAACGAGCCAACGATTCCCATGCTTGTACCGTATATAACGTACAAAAAAAGTCAAAATCAGGGTTTAAGGTGCCCAAAATATTGAATATGCATGTTTTTGTCAAAAACCAATTACAACCACCATGCCCATAAGAAAAATGACCTATGGTAACTAAATTTGTGTCAAATTAGCTAACAGTTCCTAAGTTTGAAATGTATAACCTACAAAACAAATAAAAAATGGGGTCCAAGGTGCCCATAACATGGTTTATGCTTGTTTTTGTCACATCCAACTACTGGCACCACAATCGTAAGTAAAATGATCTGTGGGAACTAAACTTGTGTCAAATGGTCTGACAATTCCCAAGTTTGAACCATATAACCTACAAAATAAGTCAAAATTGGGGTTCAAGGTGCCTAAAACATAGAATGTAGATGTTTTTGCTACAGCCCAACTACCGCATCCGTGATCGTAAGTAAAATGACTTGTGGGAACTAGTACTGCATCAAATGAGCAAATAGTTCCCAAGTTTAAACTGTAGGACCTGAGAACAAGTCAAAATGAGGTTCAAGGTACCAAAAACATGAAATATGCATATTTTTTACACAAATTGACTACTGCCACCACACTCACAAGAAAAAAGACCCATGGGAACTAAACTTGCATCAATTGAGGAAACAGTTCCCAAATTCTAACCATGTGACCTATAAAATAAGTCAAAAATGGAGTTCAAGGTGACCAAAATGTAAAATACGCTTGTTTTTGCCACAAACCAACTACCACCACCATACTAGTAAGTAAAATGACCATTGGTAACTAAACCTACATAAAATGAGTTGTTGGTTCCCAAGTTTCAACGGTATGACCTAAAAAACAAGTCCAAAATAGGCATACAAGGTCCAAATTCAGTTGGGGTGAATTTCGACTAATCAAATTTAGTTATTTATAATTGTATTATTTTTTTACACTATCTCTGAATGTCTAATCATTTTTCTTTCAAATCATTTTTAAATATAGTTTATACATATATGTTCAAACATTGTATACTAATTTCTTGTATAATTATTATTTTGTAGGGTTTGCGACTGTCACAACACTACGATGATGCTAGGCACCACAGTTGGGTCAGATGTGCACAATTTTAATCTTGACTTTTCTTGTATACTTTTTCACCTAAATAGAATTATTTTTTATTTTTTATTTTCAATTTGTATTTATACATATTTGAATTTTGAATAATTTATGAATGTTTTAGTAATTTTGGTTTAATTTTATGTATGCTAAAATGTAATTACAGGTTTTTACAAGAATTATCAAAAAAAAATTTAATTATTTCAAAGTTGTTGGTCTTATATGGCTTTCAAATCTTATTTTGATGATAACAAATAAAGATTATTTTAACAAGTTGTTGTTTAAGCGATGATATTTCAAGAAACCTTGTATAACAAAGGTCAAAAGGATCAAAGAAATGAAGGTTCAAGATCACAAGTACCATAAAGTATGCTCCATCAGCAAAGTGATCAAAAGAAAGCTCAAGAGGACCAAGATGTTCAAAACATGTGGAAGCTTAAAGAATATTGAAGCTTAGGTCTAAGAGGATTCAAAGCAAAGATATATGAAGACTTTAAGCTTAGAGAGTTTTTATGTCTTTAAGATGACTTGTCTAAGTACTTCATTATAAATATCATTTTGAAATGCTTTGAAGCTCATTATGGGTTGATATGGACTTAGAGACCTTATTTTGAAAACCCCGAAAAATGCTTTTTAAAAGTAACAAAGCAAGATGGCTAAGAGTTTTGAAACTAAACTGAAAAAATAGATTTTATAACTGTTCAGGTGACTGAACTTTAGACCTCAGGCGCCTGAAGATTTTCTTGAACTGATTTTGAACAAGCAGTGTAAGTCCAAGTGACTGATCCCTGAAACCTCAGGCACCTAACCCTGTTTCAAGTTGAAAAATTACACCGTGTTTAGAAGGATTGGGTGACTAACCCCAAAGCCTCAGGCGCTTGACCCTTGTTAACGACTATTATTTTAATAATTTTTAAAATTCAAACTTATATTGCATGTGCTCCAAACTTCGTATAAACTTGAGAAACACTTCAAGTAACTTGGGCAACACGAATTAAACACTTTTTGAGCCTATAAATACGTGATTTCTCAAATCAAATCAGTGCCAAGAATTGAAAAATCTACTTTCAAGTCATATTGCTCACTTTTTCTCAAAGCTCTCTTGCTTACACATTCTTATCGAGAATTTCTGAGATATACTGAGTCTCTAATCACTCTTCTCTGAGCTCAAACCTTTGAGTTACTGATTCATATCAAGAGAAGAATTTAGATGATACATTCTTGAGCTTCAATTCAGTTTCTCTTTGCTATTTGTTTTGAAGTATATTAGTTGAGCTATATTTGTACTAACCAGCTCTATTTGAGAGCATCTCATGTGTAAAAGAAATCTTTATTATTTCCTTGTTTCTTTAAGGGTTCAATTTTATTGGATCGTTGTAACCGAGCGTGGGGTATCGCTTAGAGAGGGGGCTCTACCCCAAATAAGGGATTGTAATGGTTTATTTTGCCTGCAAAGGAACTCAATAGTGGAATCCTTAGGTGGTCTTGCCTAAGGTGAGGGCGTAGGCTAGGTATAAGCCAAACCTTGTAAAAAACTCTATCACACTCTTTACTCTTACTCTTTAATTTTTCTGCATATATAAATTGTATAATTCTGTATCTAAGTGCATGTAACTGAGACAATTGAGATTGAGAAAATCTTTTAATTTAAGGAAGTACGTTGATTGATCGTTTGTGGAAACCTTAAAGGGAGTTCGTTGATCAATAATTTGTGGAAACCTTGGTTAAAAGGAAGTGCACAATATTCATTCTTACAAGGCTTTATTTAAACTCTAAGTTGAGTTTTTGCAAACGCTGAATTAAGGAAGTGTTGTAGAAGGTTAATCCTCAACTAGACTGCTTATTTTCTGTGGTTTAAACTACACTTTTTGGAAACAAAGAATGAGAATATATATTCAAACTATGGATTAGAAAGCATGGAAAGTTGTCACACATGCTGACTACATTCCTACTAAATTAGTTGATGGTAAAGAAGTACCTAAAGAAGAACGAAACTTGACCAATAATGACCATAAAATTATGCAAGTAAACTCAAGTTCCATGAATGCACTATATTGTGCTTTAGACGTTAATGAATTCAATAGGGCCATAACATGTAAGTTAGATAAAGAAATATGGGATAAGCTAGAGGTAACCTATAAAGGAACGGTAGATGTTAAAGAAAGTAGAATCGACATGCTCACTAGCGAGTATGAAGCCTTTAAGATGAATCTTGATGAAACTATCACTAGCATGTATACTAGGTTTACTCACATAATAAATTCCTTAAATGCTTTAGGGAAAAATTATTCAACATATGAAATTATTCGAAAAATCCTTAGAGGACTTCCTTCGATATGGGAACCTAAGGCCACAGTAATCACGGAAGGAAGAAACCTGAAAAATACCTCCCTTGATGAGTTAATCGAATCCTTCTCACATATGAGATGGCGATGAACGAAAAAATTTCAAAAAACTATAATAAAAATAAGAAATCAATAGCCCTTAAGGCTAGTAAAGAAAGTTCTAGTGATGAAGACGAAGATAATGAATTAGATGATGAAGAAATAGTCTTTATCACTAAAAGACTTAGAAAATTTTTTAGAAAGAATAGGAAATTCCATCGGAAGTTTAAAGGATCAAAAGCTAACAAAGGAGAAACAAACACAAAGGAAACTAAGAATGAACCACCTACATGTTATAATTGCAAGAAGGTCGAACACATTAAACTTGATTGTCCACAACTGAAGAAAGACAAGAAGAAGAAAAAGAAGGCAATGAAAGCTATATGGGACGATACAAGCTCAAACGAATTGGAGAATGAATCAAGTGAACAAGAAGTAGCCAACATGTGCTTTATGGCGCACAATGTTGAGGTAAACTCTTACTATAGTTCATCGAAAGAATCTAGTGGAGAGACTTGTAATGATTCATGTGATAGTATACCTTCATATAATGAAATACAAACTGAATTATTCACCTTACACAATAGGTTCATTAAAGTGTCTAAAAGGAACATAGCCTTGAACGAACAAAATAAAAATCTTAAGAATCAACTAGAAAGTTCTCAAATAGCTAAAAAAGAAAAAGAATCTCATATTGATGATCTAATGAAGAAAATTAACAACATATTTCAAGAGTTAGTAAAACTACAAGTGAATGGTGAAAGCAAGAAAGACTTAGAAATAAGTGAACTTAAAAGTAAAATTGAAGATAAAGATAAGATCATTTATAATTTTGTTAGAGGAAAAGAGAATTTTGAAAAGATGGTTGAACAACAAAAGATGATTAGTAACAAAGAAAGATTTGGTTACAATGGAATTGAAAACAAAACGAAGAAAAACTTTATTCATGGGATATTTTGTAAAAGAAGTAAATACTATGCTAGTACATCATCTACAAATATTCATGAACACACTACTTGCTTCTTGTGTAGGAATAAGGGACACATAAAGTTTAATTGTCCACTTAAAAAGAAGTATGTCAAAATAAAAAATGAATGGAAAGTGAACATTAAAAATAAATATGATTTAAAAAGAATTAAGAAGGTTTGGGTTCCAAAAATAACACCGTAAATCCTTCCTTGTAGGTATGCTTTAGGACCACTCCATCAAAGAAAAAATGGTATTTAGACAGCTGGTGTTCAAGACATATGACTGGGGATAAAACAAAGTTTACCATCCTAGTTCAAAAGGATGGAGGATATGTGACCTTCGGTGACAATGCTAAAGATATAATTGTCGGGATTGGTAAAATAGGTAAAGAACCCTCCCTTACAATTGATGATGTTTTGTTAGTTGATAGATTAAAGCATATATAACATTTTAAGCATAAGTCAACTTAGTGACAAAAGGGTTTGACATATTCTGCAATGCCCTAATTTTTGAACCATTTTATTTCTTTCTCATAAAATATTATTACTTTGATAAAACTCTGATACCGTAATCTATAGTCAAAGTCAACTCGGACCCATAGGTACGGGATTTACCTGTTTATACATACATATCACCTAAGCAGCAAAATTATAACATACTTAACATATATACAATAACCAGAGTTTCACTATCTCTATATATAAACATATAAACCCCAAAAATTTGTCATGTCCCCAACTCATCTACTTACCCTATTATTGGGTAAAACCAACGAACTCCTCAGTCACTAAGCTCGCTCGACTCGTCTGTTCAGGTTTCCTGAAATATTTGTAATTTTAGGGTGAGACACCTCTCAATAAGGGAAATAGACTAATATTAATGTGTGGCAACGTGATTTGGTCATATAGTAAACATATACCGCAAATAATTTCATTGTACTATTATTTAAGTTGTAACTGTCAATACATGGAAAATTTGTACTTATAAACATACTCATAATGAATTTACATAATATTGAAATCATCTTCTAAATCTGTATAATACTGAAATTATACCTTGGATGTCCGTGTATCATGACTCCACCCCTCATGATCTGGTTTGTGCAACCCGAAAGCTGAACCTAACCTTGCTGGCCTACCAAGTTAAGTCAAACATAATATGCTATGCACGATTGCCCACCCAACCTAGCCTGCCCATCCTACTACACCACTCGCACTTCTAGCAGGTCAATAACATAGTGGGTATCCTACTACACCGACTCACTTTTGGGCTAATCAACCACCGACCCACACTTCCTCACTAGTGTGGTTGCACTGTCAGCTATACCCAATTTGGTTCGCCCAACCTACTACACCATCAAAACCACTAGGGTCAGCACTCAGTGGGTATACCTACTACACCGATCTGACTAGCTAGCTACGGTACTGTGCTCTTAACGTAAGTAACCATCAGGGTTCTGATAGTATGTAGTACATTTCACATAATATATATTTTTGTTCATAAATAACATTTTCATATTCTTGAAATAAAAGATGACTTTTACATATTTCTAAATAAAACTGTTATTTCATAATTTCTAAATCATAACATCATAATAATACCGATCACGACATCTGCACTGGCTATCATGTCTCAGCATCTGCGCCGGCTATCAAACCTCAGCATTTGCACTAGCTATCATATCTCGGCATCTGTGCTAGCTAATATATCATAATATATTGGAAATATTCTTTAATTTCTGTACTGATTATTATCGTTATAAAATCACTGTAATATCATGCTTATTCCATGAAATAAAAACATATTCTGATATACTGTTAATAAAATCAATTTATACTCATGCCACGCGAGTGAGTCATTCTATATAATATTATATGGCCTGGAAAACGTAACTTACTAATAAAATATTATTAAATATAAAATCATGGTTTACTCAATTCAACACCAGTATTTCCCAAAACTAATTATATCATACATACATTTCTGAAACATATACTGAATAATAATAAACGTTAAATTTTCTGAAAAAACCCCACTTAGTCTATTCCCTTACCTTGTTTTCTGAACTACGCCTGTGGGGATCCCGAAATTATACCCATGGCGCTCACCCGAACCCTGAATTCAATAACCCTAATTCAATCAATTTCATCTCAAATAAAATACTACTTTAAAATTTCCTAGGTCCATAAACTTCAAATAAACAATTAAAATCCCAAAAATAACCAATTTGCTTAATTCCCTAAATCCCACTCTCGCTTTGGAGTGGTGCCTAGGACCACCAAATTGAAAATTTGTTCCGGCCAAAATGTCAACGATTGAGACTAGGACCCCACGGTGGTGCCCAATCATCAATGTAGTTGAAGATTTAAGGAGAAATTAAGAAAGAAAAAAGGAGTATACCTTTCCTCAGGAGTGGTGCCTATGCCGCTCCAAGGACAAATCCACTCCAGTAGGTATGTCGATGGTGGATATAGGAATCCAACGGTATCTTCCATTTTTCGATCGGTCAAATATTTGTCGAGAAAATTAAGGTAAGAGAGGAGAAGGACGGAGGAGAGACGGGCGAACTAAGAGTCTCTGTAATTTCTTTTCAATTTCAATCCTATAAGCATGAAGCTTGCTTCCTGTTTAAGTTTCAAAACATATATATATATATAATATAACTTATATTATAATATAATATTATATTAATATTATATACATACATATATGTTTTACTTTAATTCTTATTATTTATTTTATGAATTCAATTTAGTAATATGTAATTAATTCAATTTAATAATAATAAATAAATAAATAATTTTTTTTTTTGTTTTTAAAATTTTTTTACATTCCCAAGTATATCATTTTCTAGGACATTACATTCTCCCCTCCTTATAAAAATATCGTCCCGAAAATTTGTTGAATACAACCCCAAGTCAACTCCATCATTAACCTAGTAAGTTTTGAGTTAATCTTTTAAACAAGTTTATTAGAACTGATAATTAACATAAATTGATGGATTATACATCCTGTTCTAATGCACCTTACCATTCTTCCAAAGATCTAACACCAACATAACCTCAAGGCCTCATTATGTGCGCAACCTATGATGATGTACTAGATTGAACAAATTCCTTGTCGAGAAAATTTTCTAGTTGCACCCTAAGTTACTTAGTCCAGCTAATGTCATTCTATATGAAGTAGTCGACATAGGCTCCATTTGTCCTTAGCACCAAAACAATATTAAATTCAATCTCCTCTTGGAGGTAGCCCCTGATAAATTATTTGGGAAAAAATATCTAAAAATTCATCACCTATGGGTAAAGAAGTTGGGATTCGTTAACTCGTATATTTCTTTCATTGCTACTACAAACCCCATACATGTTCCCAAATTCTATCCTTCCGCAAGCACTTAAGACATCAAGTATGAAAGCTTATTAGTTAGAAAGAAAATCCTCATTCCATTTGGATCTCTGAGTACTATTTCCTTTTAAAAACAATCAACTGGGTGCATGATAAATAGTCAATCACCAATGGTTAGCCTCATCTTTAAATAAAGAACTTGCAATGATGATTCATACTCATCAAGGACCATACCTGTTGACACATCTCAAACCATAATGTGTAATCTTTAGCTTGTCAGATCAAATGTATAAAAACACTTCAAACTCTCATCATAACTTGTGATTTGATTACGCGCCGAAACTGCGTAATTGGGCATCTTAACCCAGGCTTTACGGTTTATATTTTTAATTAAATGTATAAAATTATCCAATATTTTAATAAAGTTCCAAAATCATCCTTCTTGAACTTTATTGCATTATTTATGAAGTTTTGGTATTTTTTTGTTGCAGGAAAAATCTCGGAAACCAAAACCAATACCTCTTCATATTTCATGCATAACTTTTCTCCGATCGAGACAATTCAAATTTATAAAGAAAGAGGAAAGGATTATCTACAACTTTCATGTTTTGAGTTTTATGAGAAACGGGCTCCAAAAGAGTCAGATTTGCGATGAATAGAGAATGAAAAAAATGAAAAAAAAAATATAACAATTCGAGTCAGCTCCAATTGGGTCAAGTTGCTGGGTTGGTTGGATCTGGGTCTAGGGCTTTCCCCCCTATCCTTAAATTCCCTTCTCTTCCTTCCCCTGCACAGGCAGCCCCTGAGGCTCCCCATTCTCCTCTTCTCCTTCTTCTTCTTCTTCTTCTTCTTCTTTAGTTTGTTTTTTTGTTCTTTTCAATTCTGCTTTGCTCCTTCTCTGATCTCTCATCCTTCTTCCCTCTCCATCTCCATCCCTCCTTTATTTTTTTTACCCCCTTGCAGCTTCTCTTTCCTTCTTCAACCTCCCTCTACCTTCCGGTTGCAACTCCAGCCGAGCAAATCTCCCACGGCCAGCCTACCATCCAACCATCCGAGTGTACCTCCAGCAGTAGCAACAGCCGAGCCAACTCTCCTCTGCCAACACCAGTGCTGCTGTGCAGTAGCTTGGAGGAGAGTAGCTGAAAGCAGGGACCAAAAAACAGCAACTAAGGTTGCTGTGTGTAGGGAAGAAAAGGTGGTTCAGCCATAAGAAAAGAGGAACACAGCAGCTTAAGCAGCTGTGTGCAATGCATCCTCGGCCAGCCAGCAGCACACCAGACTACCAGCAGCTGCCCTCAAAGACCCCAGCAGCAGTTCCATCTCGCAGGCCCCTGCTTTACTCTCTTTTACTCTCTCTCTCTCTCTCTCTCTCTCTCTCTCTCTCTCTCTCTCTCTCTCATCTTTTCTTTCTTTTTATATAATTTTTGGTTAGTTGAATAAGTGTTAAATGTTATCTTTTGAAGATTATTTAAAGTTTTGAATTTGAATGCTGTGTTAGTCAGATAACTGTTAAGTATTAATTTTTTTTGGGTTATTTAAAATTTTGAGTTGCGAATGTTATTTAAAGTGCTTTTATTATGGTAGTATTCATTTATTTTCTTAGATAAAAATTAGTGGTATATTTAGCTAGCAGTAATTAATTTTTGGTTCTTTTTGAAGCTCAACTTAATTAGGGTCAGATTTATCAAAGTTTGAATTTTTATTCTGTTTCGATAGCATTTAACTTTAGGTTTTTGTTTGTGTTTTTTTTTATTTTGGTTCAAGTTCTTGATTTTTGTTAAAGTTTCGATTTTTAATGTGTGTGTGTTTGATTGAGTTTCCATTGCATGTTTTAATTCCTTATCCGTAGTTGCCATCTTTAATAATGCGTGTTTAGGATAGAGTGAAAAGATAAAGCTTCAGGTCTAGCATGTATGGTTTTCCTTTTGGATAGTAGATTGCTAAAGGTCCGAGTATCATTATGATTTTTTTCTAGGTAAATTGTTAAAGATGATTCTATTAGGTGTTATTTGATTCACAAAATCCTTCGGATTGGTAATGTGATGCCCATGACATCTTGTTCCCATAGTTGGTTTCAGGTTATGGTGATGATCCCACTTCCCAAGGAATAAAGAATTTCCACAGAACATAGGAGTCCAATTGTTACCCACTTAGTATCTTACATTCTTATGGGCATATTAATTTTAGGATTACACTATCCCCACTATTTTGGCCAACTTATGAAAATATAAAAATATGTAATTGATGCACACTCACATTGACCCATCTTTCTTTTCCCTAAACAATACTGGTGCTCTCCAGGGTGACACGCGGGGCCGAATAAATCCCTTATCTAACAGTTTCTACAATTGTTCCTTTAACGCTTTTAACTCTACCGGTGCCATTGTGTACAACGCCTTCGAAATCGGCACTATTCCCGGAACTAAAGTAATAACAAATTCTACCTTACAATTAGGAGATAGTCCTGATAAATCCTCAGGGAATACACTAGAAACATCCCTCTCTACCATAATATCCTTAATTTCCCCTTTCGATACTTCCTTCACACAAGCCAAATATCCTTGGAAACCCTCTAACAACAACCTCCTCACCTGAATGGTAGATAACAACTGTGGCGGGGTGCACACCCATGACCCCACAAATCTATACCCCTTTCCTCTTGGAGGTCTAAACACCACCTCTTTCTGATAACAGTCTATACTAGTGTAGTTAGATGTAAGGTAGTCCTTACCCAATATTATATCGAATCCTTGCATGTCTAACACTACAAGATTGGCTGGTAATATTTTTTCCTAAATGCTCATTGGATAGTTTTTAAGTACCTTTCCACATCTCACTACTGATCCAGTTGGCGTCGCTATTGACAAATCAGTATCTGACAATTGTGTCTCAACTCCAGTCGTCTTAACATATCCCAATGACATGAACAATTGGGTGGCACCTGAATCAAATAATACAATATCTTTATATGATAAAGCAATAATCATACATGTCACGATGTCGCCTGCAGCCTCAGCATCTCTCTACGTCAACGCATAAACCCTCACCGGAGTTGTGTTCCTCTACTGGTCGCCACCCCTAGGCACCTGCATATTCCCACAAAATGGTCTAGAAGTAGGAGTAGTATTGTACTGCATACGACAGTATCGTGCTACATGACCTAGTGCACCACATTGGTAGCAAACATTCCTCCCTGCTCGACATTCTCCCAGGTGTCTCTTTCCACATGTAAGACAAACTGGATATGCTTGCTCACCCTAAATCTCCCATCTCCCAGTCTCCTACCTCTAGACTCTGCCATATTTATCTCCTCTCCAAGGGCCTCGGTTGGACCCTGCCTAGAATCCTAGAGGCGTGGGCTTTTTCCTCTAACTCAACGTCCCCACGTCCCTCTAACTGCTCTCCTTTGCTACTGTGGTCCTATCCACTAACTCGAAGAAATCCTGTATCTTTAATACTACCACCTATCTATGAATGTCATTCCCTAAACCCCTTTTAAACATCCTTGCTTTCTTCACCTTATCTGGAACGATGTAGGGAGCAAAATGTGACAGCTCGAGAAACTTTGCTGGATACTATTGCACTATCAGTTGTCCCTATCTCAAATTCAGAAATTATGCTATCTTAGCTTCTCTAATCATAGGAGGAAAGTAACAATCAAAGAACATCTCCTTGAATCGGTTCCATGAATTGACCACCGGTACGGGTCTCTGTTCCTCAAGCAACTTCTCGTATGTCCACCATCTCTCAACTGCACCTATTAGCTTATACGTGACATGTACGACTCTTTGTTCATTGGTGCAGTGAAGCACTACCAATTTTTTTCTCAATCTTCTACATCCAGTTTTCAGCAACTACAGGATCAGCTCCTTTTGAAAATGCTGGAGGATTCATTTTAGTGAACTTCTCTATAGTGTAGCCTTACTATGCTGCTGATCCTCCCTGCTCCCTAGAGCTTCGTGCAATCTCAGCCATAATTTGCTGAGCCACACTACACAGAACCGTGTTTGAATCACCGCCACTAGCACTAGAGGGGCCTACACCATCATCTCCACTGACATGGGCACTGCTACCCCCAGGGTCTATCCTAGAAAGAATATAAACATAGTCTGGGGACCCTGTCTACATAACATAACTAGCATATTTATCTAACTGAAATCTTATATCCTCAATTAACCTAACGTCCTTATTCTCAATTTAAGATTCAGTCCAACAATTGAGAAACATAACTTGACAACAGTTTACTATGACTTTCCTAAGATCGTCACCTTGGGAAAAACACAGAAACCACTATGGAAATCTTGCTTCCCGGTCACTAAACAAAACCCTAAATACTCATCTTAATTTCCCCAGAATTGACTCACTAAATTCCTAATCTATTCATATACTCTGGTATTATTTCCGCTGCACACTAAAGTCTACAGAACCTAGCAACCTAAGCCCTGATACCAAAATGTAACGCACAAATTTTTGAACCATTTTTTTCTTTCTCATAAAATATTATTACTCTGATAAAACTTTGATACCATAATCTATAGTCAAAGTCAACTCGGACCCATAGGTATCGGAGATTTACCTATTTATACATATATATCACCCAAGTAGCGGAACTATAACATACTTAACATATATACAATAACCAAAGTTTCATTATCTCTACATATAAACATATAAACCCCACAAATTTGTCATGTCCTTGATTCATCTACTTACCCAGCTACTAGGTAAAACCAACGAATTCATCAGTCATAGACCTCGCTCCACTCGTCTATTGGGGTTTCCTGAAATATTTGTAATTATAGGGTGAGACACCTCTCAGTAAGGGAAATAGACTAATATCAGTGTGTGGCAACGTGATTTTTTCATATAATAAACATATAGTGCAAATAATTTCATTGTAGTATTATTGAAGTCGTAACTATAAATACATAGAAAATATGTATTTAGAAACATACTCATAATGAATTTACATAATATTGAAATCATCTACTAAATATGTATAATACTGAAATTATACCCTAGATGTCTGTGTATCAAGACTCCACCCCTCATGATCTGGGTTGTGCGACCCGAAGGCTGGACCTAACCTGACTGGCCTACTAAGTTAAGTCAAACATAACATATTATGCACGATTGCCCACCCAACCTGGCCTGCCCATCGTTCTACACTGCACGCACTTCTAGCAGGTCAGTAACACAGTGGGTATCCTACTACACCGACTCACTTCTGAGCTAATCGGCCATCGACCCGCACTTCCTCACTACTGTGGTTACACTGTGGGCTATACCCAATCTAGTCCACCCAACCTACTACAATGTCAAAACCATTAGGATCGGCACTCAATGGATATACGCACTACACCAACCTGACTAACTAACTATGGTACCGTACTTTTAACGTAAGTAACCATCCGAGTTCTGATACTATATAATACATTTCACATAATATATATTTTTGTTCAATAATAACATTTTCATATTCCTGAAATAAAAGCTGACTTTTACATATTTCTAAATAAAACTGCTATTTCATAATTTTTGAATCATAACATCATAATAATAATGATCACGACATCTACACCGACTATCATATCTCGGCTTCTGCGTTGGCTATCAAATATCAGCATTTGCACTGACTATCATATCTCGACATCTGTGCTGGCTAATATGTCATAATATATTGGAAATATTCTTTAATTTTTGTACTAATTATTATCATTATAAAATCACTGTAATATCATGTTTATTCCATGAAATAAAAACATTATCTGATATACTATTAATAAAATCAATTTATACTTATGTCACACGAGTTAGTATATCTATATAATATTATCTAGCCTGGAAAATGTAATTTACTGATAAAATATTATTTAATATAAAATCATGATTTACTCAATTCAACATCAATATTTCCCAAAACTAATTATATCATACATATCATTTCTGAAACATATATTGAATAATAATAAACATTAAATTTTATGAACTACACCTAGTTTCCTGAACTACACCTGCAGGGATCCCAAAATTATATCCGCAGTGCTCACCCGAACCCTAAATTCAATAACCCTAGTTCAATCAATTTCATCTCAAATAAAATACTATTTTAAAATTTTCTAGGTCCATAAACTCCAAATAACCAATTAAACTCCCAAAAATAACCAATTTGCTTAATTCCCTAAATCCCACTTTCATTTTGGAGTGGTGTCTAAGACCCCCAAATTGAAAATTTGTTCCGGCCAAAATGTCGACGATCGAGACTAGGACCCCGTGGTGGTGCCCGATCATTGATTTAGCTGAATATTTAAGGAGAAATTAAGAAAAGAGAGGGAGTATACCTTTCCCCAAGACTGGTACCTATGCTACTCCTACGACAAATCCACTCTGGTAGGTATGTCGGTGGCGGAGATAGGAACCCAATGATATCTTCTGTTTTCCGATTGGCCGAATATTTGTCGAGAAAATTGAGGTGAGAGAGAAGGAGGATGAAGTAGAGATGGGTGAACTGAGAGTCTTTGCAATTTCTTTTCAATTTCAATCCTGTAAGTAGGAAGCTTGTTTCCTATTTAAGTTTCAAAACATATATATATATATATATATATATATATATAAAATATAATATTATATTAATATTATATATATACATATATGTTTTACTTTAATTCTTATGTATATGTGTGTGTGTGTGTGTGTGTCTATATATATATATATATAAATATATATATATCTTATCCTATTATTTATTTTATGAATTCAATTTAGTAATATTTAATTAATTTAATTTAATAATATATATATATTTTTTTACATTCCCAAGTATATCATTTTCTAGGATGTTGCATAATCTCTAAGTAAGATAAGTGCATAATTTAAAATCCAAGAAAACATGAAATTCTATTCATAGCTTATTGAGTAAATAATGTATATTGTATAGACCTTGAAAACTTAATCTCTCAAGATGTAACATGCTTAGCTGTCATGAATGAAATTAGTTGGTTTTGGCATAGAAGACTAGGACATACAAGTATAGATCTATTATCAAACTTATTTAGAAAAAAGTTAGTCAAAGGTTTACCAAATACAAAATTCATAAAAGATAAAATTTGTGATACTTGCCAACTTGAAAAGCAAATTAAAACAAGTTTAAAAAAAAAGAAAAAAAGAAGAAACATATCTCTACTAGTAGACCCTTAGAACTTATTCATTTAGATTTGTTTGGTCCTACTACAACTCAAAGCATAGAAGGTAAGTAATATGCTTTTGTCATAGTTGATGACTACTCTAAGTTTACTTGGGTATTATTTTTAGCCTCAAAGGATGAAGCTTGTAACATGTTAATAAATTTATGCTAGAAACTTCAAAATGAAAAAGGATATAGTGTTTCAAATATAAGGAGTGATCAAGGAAGAGAATTCAACAACAAAGAAGTTGAAAAATTTTGCAGTGAATATGAAATTAATCATAATTTTTCAGCAACTAGAACTCCAAAACAAAATGGAGTTGTTGAAAGGAAAAATATAACTCTTCAAGAAATAGCAAGAACGATGCTAATGAACATAATCTACCAAAATACTTTTGGGATGAAGCGATAAATATCGCATGCTATGTGATAAATAGAGTTTCAATAAGATCAAGTTTAAATAAAACTCCCTATGAACTTTGAAGAGGTAGAAGGCATAACATTTCTTACTTTCATGTTTTTGGATGCAAATGTTTTGTATTAAATGATAAAGATGATTTAGGAAAATTTGATGCAAAAGATGATGAAGGTATATTCTTAGGGTATGCATTAAAGAGCAAAGCTTTAAGAATATACAATAAAAGAACTCTTACAATTTTGGAATCAATTCATGTAACATTTGATGAAGAAAATCCATTCAATAAATCAATAAAAGTTGAAAAAGTTCAAACTACTCAAAAACCAGAAGACTTAGAAATAGTATAAGCAAAAGAAGAAGAAAATGAAGTAAATTCAAATAATGATGCTGTAGAAGTTAGTGAATTACCCAAAGAATGGAAATATGTAAGAAATCATCCGAAAGATCAAATAATAGGAGAATCATCACGAGGTATAACTACAAGATCTTCTATGAAAAATCTATGTAATCATTATGCTTTCTTATCTCAAGATGAACCAAAGAATGTTGAAGAAACTCTAAGTGATGACTCATGGATAATAGTCGTGCAAGAAGAATTAAATAAATTTGAAAGAAATAAAGTATGAAAATTAGTTCCCAAACCAGACAACCATTCAATCATTGGAACTAAGTGGGTATTTAGAAATAAAAATAATGAAAATGGAATTGTGGTAAGAAATAAAGCTAGACTTGTAGCTCAAAGATACAACCAAGAAGAAGGAATAGATTAGGATGAGACATTTGCTCCCGTAGTTAGAATGGAAGTAATAAGAATGCTTTTAGCTTATGCGTCTCATAATAAGGAATTCAAATTGTATCAAATGGATGTAAAGAGTGCCATTTTAAATGGTTTTATAAATGAAGGGGTATATATAGCACAACCACTGGGCTTTGAGGACATTCAAAAACCTGATTATGTGTACAAGTTAACTAAGGCTTTATACGGTTTGAAACAAGCCCCTAGGGTTTGGTATGAAAGACTTAGTGGATTCTTACTAGAAAAGGGGTTTTCAAGAGGAAAATCAAAACTGAGAAGGATGACATGCTTATAATTCAAATTTATGTAGATGATATCATATTTGGTACAACCAGTGATGATCTATGTGAGGAATTTGCTAAATGTATGCAAGAGGAATTTGAAATGAGCATGATGGGAGAATTGAACTACTTCCTAGGATTACAAATCAAACAAGCAAAGAATAGAACTTTTGTAAATCAATCCAAATATATAAAAGATACGCTGAAGAAATTTGACATGGAAAGTAGCAAGCCCATAGGAACTCCTATGAGTACTTTCATAAGCCTCGATAAAGATGAAAATGGGAAACCAATAGATATGAAATATTATAGAGGTATGACAGGAAGTTTGTTATACCTAATAGCTAGTAGGCTAGATATAATGTTTAGTACATGCATGTGTGCATGGTTTCAATCAGAACCTAAAGAATCTCACCAAATAGCCATTAAAAGAATCCTAAGATACTTAATAAGAATAATTGATTTAGGACTATGATATCCTAAGGACACTGGTTTTGAAATGATTAGTTATTCGGATGTGGATTATGTAGGTTGTAAGATTGATAGGAAAAGTACAAGCGGGGCTTGTCACTTTCTAGGATGGTCTCTTGTCTCCTGGTTTTCCAAGAAACAAAATTTCGTAGCTTTATCATCCTTTGAAGCTGAGTATGTGGCAGCCGGTAGTTGTTGAGCACAAACCTTGTATATGAAACAACAATTAAAGGACTATAATCTAGAATATTTAGTCATACCAACTAAGTGTGATAACCCAAGCGCAATAAACATCTCTAAAAATCCAATATCACACTCAAGAACTAAACACATTAACATAAGACACCATTTTCTAAGAGATCACGTTCAAAAAGAAGATATACTACTTGAAATTTATAAATACAAATTACCAATGGGTTAATATCTTCACAAAACCTCTTCTCGAAGAAAGATTTATATCAATTAGAAGAGAACTTAAGTTGTTACATAGTAGGGAAGTGATTTAGGAAAATTTCATGTTGAGTGAAAAGAGAAATTTAAAAGATTAAGGGGGTCAAGCGACTAAGCTTGGAAGTTCAGGTGACTGAACAGTGTAAATTGGAGGCTTAGGTGCCTGAGCCATTAGACCTCAGGCAACAGAAGTGCTACTGCCTGCTAAAAAATTAATTTCATTAATTGTTACGACTAAGCCAAATCTTTAGGCGCCTGACCTCGCGGGTTATATATATGTTAAGCGCGAAAAACCCTACCTTTTTAGATTCCAGGCTACTGAACCCTGCTCCATCACTCACCCGAGCCTTCTTCTCTTGATTTCCCTCGACACCTAACTCAAAATCCCTCGAATCAAAGCCTCACAATCATTCTACTACACCTTTTCCCACGGATTCTAGGGTTTCACTTGGTTGATTTGTTTCATCCTCCAAAAATAAAAGATGCCTCGCACCAAAACTGCAAAAAATCGAGGATCTTCTTCGGGGAGAGATGATAATAACATCGAACAATGGCTTGTCACTCCTTAATCGAAGCTTCGATATCGAACTTGTCATCTCTGTTTAATGGAATCAATTTTTTGTAAGGTCATAGAAGCCATCTTCTTTGATTCAAAATTTCTGGAAATCCTACCTATGTTTAGGAATAACGATTGGAAGAATTTTGTAGTTTATCAATCCAAAGGATTGTATCCCAACTTAGTAAAAAAATTTTATGCAAATATGATCCATGGAGAAAATTTCCTAACCACTGTGGTTAGAGGAAAGAAGATAGTCTTAACTCCATAAACCTTGGCTCCTATTTTACATATTACCTTGGGTGAATTTGAATTGTATCCCAACTTAGTAAAAAAATTTTATGCAAATTTGATCCATGGAGAAAATGTACTAACCACTATGGTTAGAGGAAAGAAGATAGTCTTAACTCCACAAACCTTGGCTCCTATTTTACATACTACCTTGGGTAAATTTGAATGTCCAGCTTTTGCTTAAACATGGATTCTAGAGCAAGGTTTCACACCCGAAGAATTTTTGCCACTGATTATGGTAGAGGAACCTGTTTACTTTGTCCATTCTCCATTGTACAACCAGATGAATCTTCAAGCTCAAATACTTCAAAAATCATCACAAACAACATCCTACCAAAGGCTAGTTTATATGATCACCTCTCGTACGTAGATTGCTTTGTGTTAAGGTGTTTTCTAAAAGGGAAGAAACTTGATCTCTCTAGATTAATTTTGAAGTGGATATGGGCGAAATTAGAAGCTAGTCAAGTCACTCTTCCATATGGTGGTGTTCAAAAGCTTATCTTTGCTAAACTCAATGTTACTACCCCTACTGAATTGTTTATAAAGCGTACTAGGTATGATCTTTTCACTTCCACAGCCCTGAAACAAATGGGATATGAAAAGTATGATTAGGGTTGGTTTTTGAAAGGATGACGACCACAAAAGCCAACATTTGTACCTTCTCCTTCTCCAGCTTAGTAGCAAGACCAAGGACCTCCAGTTGACACTCCTTTTTAGTTTATTCCCTTCCATCATGAATTCATTACTTTCAGTAAGGATATGCATTCAGGACTCCAAAAACTTTAGGAGAATGTACCCTCACTCCACACTACCTGCTCTTCACTTGACCAGCACCTTACTCACATAGAGCAGTATAGTCTAGCTCATCTTGTAGTGTTGATCCTATGGATATCAGTTCTGCCCCTCATAGTGATGCTTCATCCGATGAAGAATTTGAGGAAGGAAGTGAGAAGGGTGATGAAGAAGAAGTTGAAACTGATGATGATGATGCTGCTGATGATAATTGATCTATTTTTCACTTTGTGTTGTATCGAGTACTATCTATGTATTGGCTTTGTCTTATGTTGATTTGTTTGTTTTTGTTTTAGTTTGGCTTGTAACTCCCCTACTTATGGCTTTTTGTAAACTATATGACTATGTTCTTTATGTGCTATCCTAAGACTCTTTGTGACTATGCTCCTTATTTCTTATTGATTTATGTCAAAGGGGGAGAGATATATTAGAGAGAAAACATGAGGACAGAGAGTATTTTCGAGAGCAACCATGAGAACATGAGAATGTGGCAAATACATAAAACACATAATCTTGACATGAGATATAGCATGGGGGAGTAAAAGCAAAAGCATAGGGGAGTAAAAGAAAAAAAGAGCATAATAAGAAAAATGAGAACATAAGAAGAATGAGACCATAAGCATATGTGTTGACATGAAAAAAGAGCATAATAAGAAAAATGAGAACATAAGAAGAATGAGATCATAAGCATATATGTTGACATGAGCTATAATGCATTAAAACATAATGTACTTGACTGTGACTTATTGAGTTCTGAACTTACCTATATTTGAAATCATGATTTTTCATAATTCTTAAAAGGCATGCTTATTATAAGGGGGAGCCTTATCAAAGTTCTTTCATCTTTGCTCCTTATTTGTCATCATCAAAATGGGGAGATTGTTGGCCTTACATTGCTTTCAAATCTTGTTTTGATGCTAACAAATAAAGATTATTTTAACAATTCGTTGTTTAAGTGATGATATTTCAGGAAGCCCTATATGACAAAGGTCAAAAGGATCAAAGAAATGAAAGTTCAAGATCACAAGTACCATAAAGTATACTCCATCAAGAAAGAGATAAAAAAAAAGCTCAAGAGGGCCAAGATGTTCAAAACATGTGGAAGCTTAAAGAATATTGAAGCTTAAGTCTATGAGGATTCAAAGCAAAGATATATGAAAACTTGTTTAGAGAGTTTTTATGTCTTTAGGATGACTTATGTAAGTACTTCATTATAAATATCATTTTGAAATGCTTTGAAGCTCATTTGGGATTGATATGGACTTAGAGACCTTATTTTGAAAACCCTGGAAAATGCTTTTTAAAAGTAACAAAGCAAGATGGCTAAGAGTTTTAAAACTAAACAGAAAAAACAAATTTTAAAACTGTTTGGGCTACTGAACTTTAAACCTAAGATGCCTAAAGATTTTCCTGAATAGATTTTGAATAGGCAGTGTAGGTCCAGGCGTCTGACCCCTAAAACCTCAAGCGTCTGACCCTATTTCAAATTGAAAAATTACACTATGTTTAGAAGGATCAGGCGACTGACCCCGAAGCCTCAGGCACCTTACCCTTTTTAATGGCTATTATTTTTAAAGTTTTTAAAATTCAAATTTATAATGCTCGTGCTCCAAACTTCGTATAAACTTGGGAAACACTCCAAGTAACTTGGGCAACACGAAATAAACACTTTTTGAGCCTATAAACACATGATTTCTAAAATCAAATCAATACCAAGAATTGAAATTTTGCTTTCAAGTCATATTGCTCACTCTCTCTCAAAGCTCTCTTGCTTACACATTCTTATTGAGAATTTTTGAGATATACTGAGTCTCTGATCACTCTTTTCCGAGCTTAAACCTCTGAGTTACTAATTCATATCAAGAGAAGAATTCTGATGATACATTCTTGAGCTTCAATTTAGTTTCTCTTTGATATTTGTTTTGAAGTATATTAGTTGAGCTATATTTGCACTAACCAGCTCTATCTAAGAGCATCTTTTGAACAAAAGAAATCTTTCTTGTTTCCTCATTTCTTTGAAAGTTTAGGTTTATTGGATTGTTGTAACCAAGCATGGGGTATCGTTAGGAGGGGGCTCCACCCTAAAAGAGGGGTTGTAACGGTTTATTTTGCCCGCAAAGGAACGCAATAGTGGAATCCTTAGGTGGTATTACCTAAGGCGAGGATGTAGGCTGGATATAAGCCAAACCTCGTAAAAAGCTCAGTCTCACTCTCTACCCTTACTCTTTAATTTTTCTGTGTATATAAATTGTATAATTATGTATCTAAGTGCAAGTAGCTAAGACAAATGAGATTGAGAAAAGCTTTTAATTTAAGGAAGTACGTTGATTGATCATTTGTGGAAACCTTAAAGGGAGTACGTTGATCAATCGTTTGCGGAAACCTTGGTTAAAAGGAAGCGTACAATATTCATTCTTACAGGGCTTTATTTAAACTCTAAGCTAAGTTTTTGCAGATGCTGAATCATGGAAGTTCCGCAGCTCTTACAATTGGTTAAGTATCGTGTGTTTGAATGATTGGTTGATTGATTATAATTGTTAAAGGTATTTGGCTTGCGCTGATATTGAGTGTGGATTGTGGTTGGTTTAATTGAGCATTTAAAATTAAAAGATTATTTTGTTTTTGATAAGTATACAAAAGGTTATGAATTTGTAAAAAGACTTAAAAGAATTTTATAAACCCAATTCATCCCCCTTTTAGGACTACACCTTATTTTTAAAAGTATTAGTGATAGTTTGAAAAACCGTTACTAATAATAGAAAAATGTTGTATTAGTGACGATTTTTAAACCGTCACTAAAAGACTAAAACCATCACTATAGAATCAACATTTTCTCAGCTCAAATTTGTCACTAAAGGCCAAATATTAGTAACGGTTTTTAACCGTTACTAATAGGACATCATTAGTGACAGTTTTAATAACTGTCACTAAAAGCGTAACACTAGTGATAGTTTATTGACCGTCACTAATAGCACCATATTAGTGACAGTTATTAAAGTCATCACTAATAATTGGGCATTAGTGATGAATTTGAGCCAAGAATATGCACAATTTATAGTGACGATCATAGGCTATTAGTGACGAAAAAAATCGTCACTCATACTCCATTATTAGTGATGGTTTGTATAATTTGTCACTAATAAGTATTTGTCACCACAGATATGGTGACTAATTTCAAATCGTCACTAATACTGATCCAACCATCACTAATAATTCTTTGGCATGACCTGGTCGAGTCTCTGAACTTTCAAATTACCAAGGCGTTCGACCATGGGCACGATGAGTACTTTATGCTGGTGCAATCTAGTCGAGCATGGATGTTCCTATTCAAATGGGAGTGCAACCAAGGCATGACCAGCCAAGTGCTGGCACGACCTAGTCAGCTGGCGTGACCTAGTCAACTGGCACAACCTGTTCGAGCAATTAAAAATTGTTTTAAACCCATTTCTCTCCATCTTCTCTTTGGTCTTCCATCATCACACCTTCCTTCAACTTAGTCACCCGAACTTCCCTCACCTTCCTTGACCTCCGGTGATCCTTTGACCATTGCCCTAACATCGGTGACATCCCCCTTTGTGTGAACACTTTGTTCGTGCACCTAAGGTTTCGCCCTATGCCTTCTCCAGCACCCATGACCCTTTGTTTTATATTCTAGAGACTATATCTCTTCCTCTCCCTCCATCTTCCTCTTCGTATATAAATCCCACCATTTCCATATTCATCTCCTTATGCTTCCAGTGAAGTTCATTTTCTTATCAAATCGCCTTCCAAACCACTTTCATCCCTCATTTCTCCAAAAATGCCTCTCTATTCCGAGTCTAAGGCTGCCTCCAAGCAACCTCAGTCCTTGTGATCAAGTGCCAAGAGAAAAATGATGCAAGGTCAGTTGAGGGACAAGCCATAATTTGGGTTTGAGCCCACGCCATCTGCACTGGCACCGAAGAGGGGTTGGGTGGCCTAGCATACGCAGGTAAAGTCTTCCAAGAGACCAAGGGCATTGAGGATGACCCTTGACGACTATGACTTCTGGCCCATGTTTCAGTTTCATCTAGACGAGACCTATGCTCACACTAGGAGGAAATACTACATATAGATCCTTGAGTAGCGGAAAATGGACAACTACTTGACTCCATCCACCACCACATATCACCCTAAATTGGTGTGGGAATTTTATTGGACCATGTGGCATGATCCTCAGATAGGCGTCCAATCCACTATAGTTCTGGGCATTGGATTCGAGCTTATCGCAGCTCTGATTGACGAGCTGTGGTCTCACACGGAGGCCGATGACACACCATATGAGGCTCTCAACTTGTGCGATGTCCACCACATCATTACCTAGATGTTCCATGGCATCTACTACGATTGGGCAAACATGCAACACGGAAAGTGCCTGGCGTGAAGTAGGGTTCCTGATTACCTACTACTATTGGATCTCATCCTCCAACGCAACATCTGCGCATCCGGCCATCATTCAGAGCGGCGCAGTTTTCGTTGTTGGTTATATATGCCATGCACCACAACATGATGATAGAAATCCCCCAACTAACCATGGACAAGATGTTCAGATTCTACACATGGAATATGAAACACCCAAAGCTGAGGGGCCCGACACCGAAGCCTGGACATGGTCTGACTACTAGGGAGTCGAGGAGACCTCTTATCCTATATGCCTAGCCCGTGATGTATATTATGATGATCTTGAAGATCAATTTGGATGATCCAGATGCACACACTCCCATCGGCGAGGTTACCATAGAGAAGACGTCGAACCAGAGCCTGCACTTGATAGCCACGGCCCGGTAAAAGGTTAATAGGTGGGTACCATTCGAGGGAGCACAGGGGTCGGAGTTTGAGGCTCCTTTATTCTATCATGATCCCGAGGATGATCCCGCACACCCACCAGTGCCACTGCCACCCCAAGCTCCAAAGAATAAAAGGAGGATGATAGTTAAGCCACCCACTTCAACGACAACACCCAGCCTCAGAAGCCGGTCCTTCAGTGGCAACACCACATCCATCAGCATCCCCCTCTGTGCCGCGAGCAGGGATGATCTGGGCCACCTGCGCTATGATTTTGAGTCATTGAGGTCCAAGGTGCGCCACAAGATTGCAGCAACCAGGGAGACCATTTCTTGGGGTTTTGGGGCGTTAGTCGAGGCACTTAGAGTTTGTTTTTCCAGTGAATTGGTGACGTTTACCTTCCTGGGATTTGTAGCTTTTTCCACGGCCCCTGGGCCCTCCTTACCTTCAACTTCCCTATCTCCCACAGCTTCTCCAATAGTGCACCCTCCTGGTCGTCCGTCTCTCCCTCCTCATGCCACTCCATCGACAAGCCCAATGGTCATGATCGAGGTTGAGTCCTCAAGTAAGAGTGAGGCGGAGGTCCCTCCTACTAATATCCCACCACCAGCTGCCATCGCGGGTGAGACTTAGTCCCCCGTGTGCTCTATTTAGGTGCCCACTACTACAGAGCTAGCCATTGAGCCATCTTCCATTCTGGTACCTGCCCTGTCAGTCCCTGATGTCATTCCTTTTATATACTCGCCTAGTGGAAGCCAAGACACTTCCTAGGGATGTTCTCACACCATCTACCTCATATGCACCACCTTTTGTTCGACCGCGCACTGTTGCTCCATTGCCACCTATCCCCACCCCATTTGTTCCACCAGTGGCTCCTGGCTTGTGCCCACCAATTCCTGCACCCATGCCAACATAGGCCCCACCTACTCGAGTGCCACCTCCTCCTACCCCAGCTTCACTCGAGTCACCAACCATGTCTGGTAGCTTTTCTGATGAGGAGGAGTCTGTTGCAAGCCCGCCATCTAGCATAGCTCACCAATCTTATGAAAGCACTCCCTCTTAAGCGTTTTATGATTTAGGGGGCGGCGATGATGTTTTTGCTTCTATTTGGCTTTTGTGCTTTAGTGTATCATTTCATTCCTCTTGCTATTTCTAGATTTTATGTGGTTGTTAAATACGCAAGTACACTATTGATCTTATAGTATCATACAGTGTATCCTTGCCATGTTTTGTCAAGTTCTTTCTTTCCACACTTTAGTGGGACACTAAAGTTTTAAGTTGGGGTAGGGGGTTAGGAAAGCACTACGCGACGCATGTGAGCACAAAAATGACCCAATTTTAAATTTTTCAATGAACATTGCTTGTTTCATGTCATGTTAGCACTTCTAATGCCCTTTACATACTTTTTTATAGCTTATATGTTACATGCTTAGGCTTATCCTTTTGATGATTTTGTTATGCTCACTAAAGAAGTAGTGAGTTGCTTGTGGGTAGTTTCACATGATATAGTGAATGTACTTGTTCTGCCACTCTTTGAGGATTGACTAATGGTTCATTCGTTTTAATATTATTGTTTATGTTCTTGTATTCATATGGTAATTCACAAGGCTAGGATGCACTTTCACATGATTTGTCTCACCTAGGATTCCTTGAGAGCATTGAGAGAACAACCATGGCGACTACGACACCTTGTGAGGTTTCGTTGAGCCTTTCATTTTTATGAGAATCATTTACATGAACTCTAAATTCACAAAACTCAAATTTCCTTCTCTGGATATTCTTTGCATGCTAGTCTCTATATTTGATTTGCTAGCCTAGAGGTGATATCTAGTAAGGAGATATAAACTTAGGTCTTGTAGCCTACTCTAGGATATGAAAATTAAGTCACCCCTAGAAAAAAAAAAACATAATTCATAAACCACTTTTCGAGCTTAGTTTCTTATATGTAGCATGAAGACACAAAAAGTTGCAATGATTGTTCTAGCTAACTATGAAAAAGAAAATAATAAAGAAAAGAATGAGCAGAAGAAAAAGAAATGAAAAATATGTAAAATACCTGCTCCAAATACAAAAGGGTCAAGCTAGGGACATAACACACATGTTCCTGCACTTATTAAGCTTCTTCAATTGTTCAATGCATATGATGTATTCACTCCTGGTTTATGAATAAGCCAATCTAGGGTGGTCTTGGTTGGATGTGCCGAGTAGGTGAGAAGGTGCTAGGGTGAAGGACTCGACACCTCATTAATAGGCTAGATCTCATTCTTATGAGACTAGTTCACTCCATTGTTAGCATTAGTTCTTCAAAGTATGTGGGATGTTTAATCATGCATGTCTTCCTCGCATACAAGAGTGAACCCATTTTCTTAAGTGTTTTAAGAGTATGCTAGGGAGGCTGTGTCAAGATGACCGTTCTATAGGTGTCTAAGGGTGACTTGAGTGTGATGAATCATTCACTTTACCCATACCTTGTGGCTTTGCCTATTTAGACTTGAATTTATATGATGTTATTAACTCTAAATTACAATTGTTGGATTGATTCTCTATGAGTTATGCTTTTCTTTATGACTATGCACTATTGAGACTTGTATGAGTAATTTGCTTCGAAGTTGTTTGCATAATAGAGTTATGGAAGAGTTTGCTTGTAATTAAATTATATCCTTGTATGTGAAATGACATGATGGTGTTACATATGATCATATTTAATGCCCACTGAGATTGGTGTTTGTGGGTACCGCCGTGGACACCCTTATGAGACTATAACTCATCCACTCTGGTCACCTAGGGGTTTAAATCCTTGTTGCATATGGTAAATGCAACCGTGTTTCTCACGAAAAAGGAGATAGATAGGATTTTCTTTTTTTCTTAGTTTTTGCTTTGCTTGAGGACTAGCAAAGTGTAAGTTGGGGTTGTGATGTGTTCCTAAAATGCACTATTTTAGGCCTTCATTTATCTTTATTTTATCCTTATTTATCATATATTTACCCTTTGTTATCATAGATCGGAGTTATGCAAGGTTTGTTCATATTTCAGGAAAAACAGGTTAAAATTGGGGAGTTAAACAATACAAGAATCCAAGGGAGTATTTGGGAAGCATAAAGCTCAAATTAGATGCTCAACCAAGCCATTATAGCCTCAATTCACCAAAGGAAAGACGACATGGTTTGACCTTATGGTGCGACCAGCAACATAGGGGGCGACCAAGTCACAAGCTATAGACTCCAAGGTTCAAATTGAAAGAAGAATGCTGCAATCTGTCCAGGCACGGTTGACAGAAACCTTCCACACTCAATCTGAGATGTGTGGTTACACTCTAATTTGTAATAGCAATGGTACCGTGCTCTTTTGATATCTAAACTGATTCATTAGGGTCTGATACTGTATAATACTATTTTCTATATATACATCTTACTATTTCATCATAATTTCAAAATAACCATAACACCAAAAACTATTCTGAAAATACTATAATATCTGAGTTGTAATAACTGTAATAACTGATTTGTAATATTTGAACCGCATAAACTATATATCATAGTCTTATGGCCTTAACATTTTGGAAATCATGGTAATCTGTTCATGCTATAAAATATTTGCCTGTAATATATATATATATATATATTTTTGTATAATATCTATCTGTAAAATATATCTGTCTACATAATATCAATCTATAAAATATATCTGTCTGTAAAATATATCTGTATGTATAAAATTGTAATTCATAATTTTGTATAATCTGATAATGTCTCATGCCACACAACTAAATAAATAAATATTCCATATTCTGAAAACTATATCTTCTAATATACAAATAATTTGCATACTAGATAATAATCTAAAAAATATATAATTTACTGATAAATATTTCTTAATTCCTAGCATAGCATATTTCCCTTACCTATCTGATTGGGAGGCTTGCCTCCAATTCAACCCTCATGCCCTCAGCGTACTTGTAAGAACCCGAACCGTGGTGTATGGATCAATTATGTAAAAGAGGGGTAAAAATGGAATTTGTACAGAATTCGTTGACGAGGCCATAATTCGTTGATGAAGGCTGAAGGCTTCTCGTCGACAAAATTCAGAAGCTCATCGACGAGTGAATACCAAGGGGTTCAAGAAAAATTGGGAGTATCTGGCTCGTCGACTAGGCTTCCGATTCGTCGACGAGGCTAGTGAAGAATTCATCGACAAGGATACAATTCGTTGACGAATCTACTTGGGTCAAAGGCCAATAAAAAGATATTTTGAGTTTGCTTTGGGGCTAAGTTTTCCCCAAGCTCTCCCTCTCTCTCTAGAACTCTCCCTACACTCTCTCTCTCTCTCTAGATTTCTTCGCTGTATGTCACCTGATTCACAAATCCGAAGTTACTGCGAGGATCAGTGAAGGATTCTCTATGTTTCTAGCGGATCGAAATCTTGATTCGGAGGATTTCAGGTTTTGGGTTAAAATCGAGGTAAGGCTCAATTTTCATTCAGTTTTCATTTCAGATTGTAAGAATTTATTGTACTGTGGTTTGTAGGTTTTGGAGCCTCGGTTCGTAGTTTTGAGGGCCGTAGAGTTCGTAGTTGGAATTCGGGTTAAGGTAAGGGGATTTTGTTTATATCAGTCTATTTTCGAAATCAAGATCGGTAAGCCTATAGGCTACGATCGTATTTATGTTTTGGTAACTTATTTGGGGAAATCTATCGGGTAAAAATACGGGATTTTTGAGTCACATTTTTTCAGAAAAATTGGGAATTTTGGGTATCATCTCTACTTTGTTTGGAAAACTGTTGGTTATGTTAAAACTGTATTATTGAGGTGACCGTAATCCATATTTGCATAAACTGTATACTTGAAATTGTAAACGATATGATTTGCCGTAACCAAATAAGTGTGGTATGTATGGTTGTATGTATTTGGTCCAGTTATTTGTAAAACAGTTAGGCTTATTACCATACGCTAAAATGTATAGGAACGTGAGTTCCAAAATGATTCCAAGGATTTGTAAAACAGTCATGTATCGGTTAACTACCGTGGGTGAGAGTGGACGGCTTTAAATCCAGGATGTGAAATATCACCTGTATGTTTCGGCTGGTCACCGAAGGGTGTGTTTTACACCGTATATAGCAATGTAATCATTGTGGGCCTGATTCGTCACAGTGTAGTTGGGCATACGACAATGTAATTGTTGTGAGACTAGGTGACCTTGTGTAGTTGTGTATGCCGCAATGTAATCACTGTGGGCCTGAGTCATCGCTTCGTAGTTGCATGTGTAGCAATGTAATCACTGTGAGACTAGGTGACCTTGTGTAGTTGCGTATATGGCAATGTAATCATTGTGGGCCTGAGTTGTCGCATTGTAGTTGAGTGTATAGCAATGTAATCGATGTGAGACTAGGTGACCTTGTGTAGTTGCATATGGAGCAATGTAATCACTAATTGGGCCTTGTTCGTCGCAGCGTAGTTGCGTATGTAGCAATGTAATTGCTATGAGACGAGGTGACCTTGTGTAGTTGCAAACTAGTGTGATGACACTGACCGTATGTATGTATATATGTATGTTTGGGTATCGTATGTACTGGAATGGTTTTTGTGAAAATACTGGAACTGTATGGAATTGTATGTATATGTATGAAACTGTACGAATTGTTTCAAACTGTATCGTATTTTATGGTGTTATGAGGTATGTAAAAATAACACTGGTATGCCACACACTGATATAAACTCTTTTCTTCCTTACTGAGAGGTGTCTCACCCCGAATGCACGTAGAATGTTTTTTTCCAGGTCCTTCAGATAGCAGTAAGTAGCATCCTAGCGTTTAGAAGCAAGGGTGTCACAGCTACAGCTAGTACCCTTTTAGGTACGAGTTTTGGTATCCAGGTTGTCAGGATAGTTTTGTAGACACCTGGGTATGTCTTGTATTATGGGAATGTATATCCTAGATTGTATAGTATAGACTCTGGTATGATACTAGTTATGTATAAAAGACCATTTTCCGCTGCGTATGTTGGATGAGTATGGATGTTTGTATGTATGTATGTGGGCGTCCATTCACCCTATGGGGTCAGACTCTCTCTTTGGTATTGTATCATGTATGTTTTAATTGATACAGAGACAGGTTAGGTTACTTTATTCACACCTGGGACCCACCTGCGTGTTCGGGGCGTGACAGTACCAACCTCTGAATCCTGTAATTACATATATACAAATTCCCTAGAAAATCATCATACTCACATTTTCTGAATCTGCCTATTCATGATTTCCTAAACTATAATTTACCTGGGTTCCTGAAAAAAAATATCTACTCGGTCCTCAACCCATACCTGTAGGGTCCCAAAACACCCTAACCCTGAAATCATAACACCCTAATTTTTACTTCACAAAACACCAGTATATTCTGATATAAAACAAAATCTGGCTTCAATTAAACCTGGTAATATTGGAAATACCAAATAATCTACTTACCCTAAAATTGGGATGGTGCCCAAACTAGGGGTGAGCATAATTCGAGGAAAATCGAATTAACCAAATTAACTGACCGAAATTGGTCAGTTACCTTCTATAATTCCATTCCCTCTCGGCTCTCACTCTCCGTCTCACTCTAAGTGCTCTCAGAAACTCAAAAGTCAGAAGGCCGCCTCTCTCTTGCTCACCCGAGCTCAATCCACCACAGTTCGCACCACCATCTTCATGCGATGCTATCGCCTGCGACCATCGCCATCGTCGTCGCTGGCCATCGTCACTAACACTCAAGCTCCCTCTCATTCTCATTTTTATTCTCTTACAGTCTCGCACACAGAGCAATTCACCGAGAACCACCCCGGCTCGGCTACTCCTCCTCACTGGCATCAAGCTCGCCCGAGCCCAATCGTCTCCCTAACCAACCACCTTTCCTCCACATCAATCTCCACTTCTCAGTTCCTCGGTTCTCCCTCTTCGCGAATCGCCTCTTCCTGGCTTCGCCTGAGCCCCTCTTCCATTCTTCCCAGTTCGTGACCCGTCCTGATCCCGATTCCCTCTTTGATCGGCTCTTCCCTCGCGTGGGCATGGTGATGGATCTACACTCAGTGACTCAGGACTTCAAGGCTTCAACCTTCCCCCACCTTTCCTTGTTTCAGATGGATACACATACACATACACCAGTCCAGTACACCTTTCCCCCTTCTGTTCCTCGTTTCACGGTTAAAATCGGTTAACCGAATTACCCGAAAAATAATTTCGATCGGGTTTGGTTCGGTGAGACCAAACAGTTCGGTCAGTTCGGTTAGCAGGATTCTTTAACCGAAATTTTCGGTTAATTCGGTTAATTAACCAAATTTGGCCGAACCGATCGTTTGCTCACCCCTAACCCAAACTTCTCAAATCAACATTTTGCTTCGGTTAGGTTGTAGAGTATCTCCCTAGGATCACCGTGGTAGCTTTTGATCATCAAATTGGGGAGAAACGGAGCCGAAAATCTAGAGAGAAAGAGAAAGAGAAAGAAATGGGGACGAATTTTTCTCGCTGAAAATGAATTTTCAACTATATATAGGTGGCTGACCACGTGGCCTCATCGACGAGCCATGACACCTCGTCGATGAGTTGAAGAAGGAGGTTCGTTGATGAACATATAACCCCCATTGACAAATTTCAGGCTTTGAAATCAGCATTCTCGGTAAGTTCTCGTCGATGAGACACGTGTCCCCGTTGACATGCTTAAGAAGACTGCTTGTCGACGAATGCTTTGCGCTCATCGATGAGACCCTGATGAGTCCTCTTATGAAATTTCCTTTCCTCTCCTTCCTTTTATTATTTAATTGCAATAATTCTTCGGGTCTGTATATTCTCCCCTCCTTATAAAATTTCATCCTTGAAATTTGCTATCTGTATTGAACACCATCCTTTAAGGAAAATGGGCTATTTATTTTATTAATTACCCTCACTTATGGCAGAGGAATACCATGGTTACATAAGAAGTTCTGGGAGATTACAAATATATATATGAAAGATAACCCTCCCAAAGCCAAAACACTATCTTATCTTATAATCTAAATACAACTATACATTCATCACTCTATACTGAATAAAATAAAAACGTCGTTATCTGAACAATACTGACTATTGTTGTATCTCATTAAATAGGTGTGGGTATCTCTGTCGTATCTCCTCCTCTGGCTCCCATGAAGCTTCCTCTACTGCATGATTTCTCCATAAAAATTTTACTAATGGAATTATCTTAATGTGCAATACCTGTTCTTTCCTATCTAGGATCTGCACTGGTGTCTCTTCATATGTCAGTGAATCTTTGAGTTCTATCTCTGCATAACTAATCACATGGGAAGGGTCCGGGACATATTTCCTTAACATGGAGACATGAAATACGTTGTATATTTTAGACAATGCTGGTGGTAAAACTAGCTTGTAAGCTACTGGACCCACTCTTTTTAATATCTCGAATGGGCCAATGAACTTAAGGCTCAGCTTACCCTTCCTCCCAAATCTCACAACTCCCTTCAATGGTGCTACTTTCCAAAATACCTAATCTTCAACATCAAATTCCAATTCCTGGCGGCGTGTATCAGCGTAACTTTTTTATCGACTATGAGCTGCACTGATTCTATTTTTAATTAGTCAGACTTTATCGTACGCCTGTTAGACCAACTCTGGCCCCAAAATTCGCCTCTTACCCATTTCATCCCAGTATAAAGGTGAACGACACCTCTTACTATACAATGCCTTGTAAGGTGCCATGACGATGTTAGCCTGATAAATATTATTATAGGAAAACTCAACCAGTGACATATAATGGGTTCAACTACCCCCAAAATCCAGCACACATGCTTGCAGCATATCCTCAAGTAGTATCTGGATTGTTCTCTATATCTGCCCATTAGTCTGAGGATGATATTCCATGCTGAATGATAACTGAGACCCCAAAGCCTTTTGCAAGCTCCTCCAAAATTGTGATGTAAAATGTGGGTCACGGTCTCAAACAATGAATATTGGCACTCCATGGGGTCGAACTATCTCTTGAATGTAGATCTCTTCTAATCAATACATAGGGTAGCTAAATTTAATAGGTAGAAAGTGGATTGTTTTTGTCAATCGGTCAACAATCACCCAAATAGCATTCTAACCATGCAGTACTAGCAGTAACCCAGTGATGAAATCCATGGATATGTGATTCCACTTCCACTTAGGAATGTGGAGGGTCTCCAACTATCTTGTTGGCCCTTGGTGCTTAGCCTTTATCTGGTGGCATGTCAAACACTACTACACGAATTCAACTATCTCCCTCTTCATTTCGCTTCACCAAAATGTCTCTCGAAGATCCCGATACATTTTAGTGCTACCAGGATGAATTGTGTACAAGGATCTATGAGCCTCCTCCAATATAGTCCTCCTGATCTCAACATCTGCAGGAATGCATAGTCTGGCATGGAACCTCAGGGCTCCATTCTCTGAAATATTGAACTCGTCTTCTTATCCATTCCGCACTTTCTCTATCAATTCTACCAACTCTGCATCATTCTTCTGTACAGTTTTAATTTTCTCCTACAGGGTAGGTTGTACCACAAAGTTGGTAATGAATGCCCGATGATCGCCCTTTATCAACTCCATTCCTAATCTCTCAAAATCCATCTAGATAGGGCGCTAAATCTCTACTGCTGACACCACTGCTCCTGCTGTTTTCTTGCTCAGTGCATCAGCCACCACGTTTGCTTTCCTTAGATGGTAACTGATAATACAATCATAATCCTTAATGAGCTCTACCCATCTCCATTACCTCATATTCAAATCTTTTTGGGTGAAGAAATACTTTAATCTTTTATGATCGGTGAAGATCTCGCATTTCCCACCATAAAGATAATGTCTCCAGATTTTCAGAGGATACACCACTGCAGTTAACTCTAGATCATGCACATGGTAGATCTTTTCATACTATTTAAGATGTCTAGATCATAAGCGATGAATATCTCGTGCTACGTCAACACGTACCTGAGTCCCTTATGGGACGCGTCACTGTAAATCACAAAATTGTCTTCCCCTGATGGGATAGACAATATTAGTGTAGTGACCAGCCGCCGTTTCAACTTCTGGAAGCTCTGCTCACACTCATCGGTCCAATCAAATTTCACGTTTTTTCTCCTGAATCGAGTAAGTGGACTTGATAATCTGGAGAAGCCATCCACAAAATGCCGGTAGTACCTTGCCATACCTAGGAAGCTTCTGACCTCTTGAACATTCATTAGTCTCCTCCAACTCACTACTGCCTCTATTTTACTCGGATAAACTGATATACCGTCCCCAGAGATCACATGCCCGAGGAAAGTAACCTGCCTTAACCAGAAGTCAAATTTCTTGAATTTAGCATATAGTTTCTTTTTTCTCAACACTTGCAAAACCAGTCTCAAATAACCCTTATGCTCCTCAAGACTCTTCGAGTTGACCAGTATAACATCAATGAACACCACAACAAGCTAGTCTAGGTACCGATGGAACACCTGATTCATTAAATCCATGAACACTACTGGTGCGTTTGTCAATCTAAACGACATTACTAGGAACTCCTTTGCCTTGACTTTCACTTGGTGATAGCTTGACCGAAGGTCAATTTTGGAGTAGACTTGGATCCCCTGGAGTTGATCAAATAAATCATCAATTCTAGGAAGAGGATATTTATTCTTGATTGTCAGTTTATTTATTTCCCTATAATTTATGCACATCCTCATGGTCCCATCTTTATTTTTCACAAACAGAACTGAGGCTCCCCAAGGTGACACACTAGACCTAATAAACCCTTTATCTAGCAAATCCTGCGACTGATCTTTCAATTCCTTTAGTTCAGCTGGAGCCATTCTGTAAGGTGCTTTAGATATTGGTGCCGACCTTGGTAACAGATCCACAGTAAATTCGATCTCTTGATCTGGTGGTAAGCCAGGTAATTCCTATGGAAAAACATCTGGAAATTCTCTAACCACTAGAATATCAGCCTATTTCAATTCTTCCTTCAGTAGCTCTTCTATGTAAGCTTTATATCCCTGGCATCTACCCTGAATCAGTCTCCTCACCCAAATAGCTGACACTAGCTGTGGTGAGGTACATACACATGAACCCATAAATCTGTATTCTTGCTCACTTGGGGTTTGAAAATCATTTCTTTCTGATAGCAATCTATGATGGCGTGATTGGCTGCTAGCCAGTCCATACCTAATATTACATCAAACCCTTGTATATCTAATATCACGAGATCAACTGGTCGTACATTCCCTTGAATGCCCATTGGAAAGTTCTTAAGTACCTTCCTACACCTCACAATAGATCCCGTCGGCGCGGCTATAAACAACTCAAAATCTAACAATTGTGCCTCTACCCTAGTTACTTTAACATACCTTATAGATACAAAGGAATTGGTGGTACCTGTATCATATAAAACAATAACTTTATATGGTAAAACAGTAAGGATACTTGTCACAACCTCTCTAGCAGCCTCAGCATCTCTCAGCGTCAATGTATAAACCCTCGTCGGTGTTGTGTTCCTCTACTGGCCCCCATGAGGTGCCTGATAACCACCCTAAAGTGGTCTATGAGCTGGTACATGGATCAGCGGTCCCTGACATGATCGTGCCATATAGCCAAATCTCCCACACCAATAGTAGACATTCTTTCCCAACCGACATTCACTTGGGTGCCTCTGGCCACATCTAGGATAGATAGGAATAATCTGCCCACCTTGAACACCGTTGTGCCCGATCGTTTGTCTCTGGCCTCCTCCATATTGGTCTCCTCTCTATGAGCCCTAGCTGGGACCTATTAGGAAACCTGGTGGCGTGGCCTTCTTCCTCTAACTCAATACTCCTACATCTATCTACTCACTTTCCTCTGCTACTGTAGCTTTGTCAACCAACTTAGAGAAATCCCACATCTTCAGTACTGCCACATGCTTGTATATATCTCATCTCAATCCCTGCTCGAACATTATGGCTTTCTTAACTTCATCTAGTACTATATATGGAACGAATCGTGACAACTCAATGAATTTCACCGCATATTGCTGAACTGTCAACGATCCCTAGGTCAAACTCATAAACTCCTGTACTTTTGCCTCTCTGACAGTGGAAGAATAGTATCTATCAAAGAATATGTCTCTGAATCGGGCCCAGTTCATTGACATTGGGATGAGTCTCTGCTCCTCTAGAAATTTTGTGGATGTCCACCATCTTTCAGCCTCTCATGCCAACTTATACATGGCGTAAAGGACCCTCTACTCGTCGGTGCAAAGGAGCACTGTTAGTATCTTTTCTATCTCCTGCATCCAGTTTTCTACAACTGTAGGATCAGCTATTCTCGAAAATACTGGAGGATTCATCTTCGTGATTTTTTCTATTGTGTACCCTTGTGTCGTATATGGACCTCCCTGCTCCCTAGAGATCCATGCAATCTCAGTCATGATCTACTGAGCTTCACTGCGTAATACCGCAACTGAATCCCTGCCTCATGCACCAGAAGGCCCTGCTCCATCGTCTCCACTAGCGTGTGTGCTACTACCTCCTGGATCCATCCTACAATAATATCAAATTATTCTGAGAATCTGAACCTTACAATACTGCTCTAACTAAAATACTCTATACCTTTTATCACTAATTTAAGGTCTAGTCCCACCATATGAAAAAATAAACCAACGATAGTTTACTATGATTTTTCTGAAATCATTACGCCATGAAAATCATAGAAACTACCCCGAAATTCTTGCTTCCAGACTGCAGAATAGAACCCTAAATTCTTATCCTAATTTTCCAACATCATCTCACTGATATTCTATTATATCCCAATTCCTATCCTTCCTCAAAATTCATTCCTATATTCTGGTATTATTTTCTGCTGCATTCTAGAGTCTATCGGACCTAGCAAACTTAGGCTCTCACACCAAACTGTAGTGACCGAAAAATCTATACCATTTTTTTTTCAAATAAATAAACTTTACTATATACTTTATTTTACTTTGATATCCTTGGATTATCTACTATAACATCTCAGGCCCCAAATGAGCACTAAGGAAACCCTGTTCATTTTGCACAGCAACAAAGAGGAAAACATAAAACTGTACATCCATATTTACAATACCAGAATTCCATAATTCCTCAAAATATACATAAAAAAAAACACATCTCCCAATAACATCCACCAAGACACTAGAAAACTACCCAAAAATACATCTCCCTGAAAACACTTACCCCTCAACCAGGGCAGTGCAACAACCCTCTATTGGTGAGCCTAATTTGCTCATCTAGTTAGATCACTTAAAAAATGTTAAATTACTGGGATGAGACAACTCTCAGTAAGTGGAAATATGCTATTACTAGTGTGTGGTGACTGAGTTCCATAAACACTATACTGATAAATATCTGAAATTGTAAAAACTAGTAAAACAACATACAATACAACTTGTATCTATCATAATTTAAAATACAATTTTTATATATGAGTTTCCTACTTTTTCATACTTCTAGTATCATACTATATCTGCTAATATTCTTTAAAACTATACATATACATAACTGTAATATTTACCCTAGAAAATTGTATATCATGATTTAACCTTTTACGACAGGGTTGTGCAGCCCATAGGCGGGACTTAACTCTAGTTGGCCTACCAGGATAAGTCAACTGTAACTCTACCAATCCTCAGTCCAACCATTTGCAATCACTTTGAGGCACGGTACTAGTATATACCTCGTCAAACCAGCCACCTCAACCCAGTTTCTGGGGAGCCTACAATCTCTCCAAGCACGGTTGACGGAAACCTTCCACACTCTATTTGAGATGTGTGGTTGCACTCTAATATGTAATAGCAACGGTACCATGCTTTGCTGATATTTGAACTGATTCATCAGGGTCTAATACTGTATAATACTATTTTCTATATATACATCTTACTGTTTCATCATAATTCCAAAATAACCATAACATCGAAAACTATTCTGAAAATACTGTAATATCTGAGCTGTAATAACTGTAATAACTGATCTGTAATATCTAAATTGTATAAATTGTATATCATAGTTTTATGGCTTTAACATTTTGGAAATCATGGTAATCTATGCATGCTATAAAATATTTGTCTAAAAAATATATTTGTCTAAAAAATATATCTGTCTGTAAAATATATCTATCTGTATAATATCTATCTATATAATGTCGACCTGTAAAATATATCTGTCCATAAAATATATTTGTCTATATATACACTACAATTCATAATTCTGTATAATCTGATAATGTCTCATGCCACATAACTAAATAAATAAATATCCCATATTTTGAAAACTATATCTTCTAATATACAAATAATTTGCATACTAGAAAATAATCTGAAAAACATATAATTTACTGATAAACATTTCTTAATTCCTAGCATAGCATATTTTCCTTACCTATCTGACTGGGAGGCTTCCCTCCAATTCAACCCTCACACCCTCAGTGTACCAACCTCTGAATCCTGTAATTTCATATATACAAATTCCCCATAAAATCATCATACTCACATTTTCTGAATCTGCCTATTCATGATTTCCTAAAATATAATTTACTTGGGTTCTTGAGAAAAATATTTGCTAGGGTTCTCAACCCATGCTTGTAGGGTCCCAAAACACCCTAACCCTGAAATCATAGCACCCTAATTTTTACTTCACAAAACACCAGTATATTCTCATATAACACAAAATATGGTCCCTGTTGAACCTAGTGGCCTCGGAAATACCAAATAATCTACTTACCTTGAAATTGGGATGGTGCCCAAACTTCTCAAATCAACAATCTGCTCTGGTTAGGTTGTAAAGTATCTCCCCAGGATCACCGTGGTAGTTTCTAATTGTCGAACTAGGGAGAAATAGAGCCAAAAATCTAGAGAGAAGGTAGAGGATTCATTTTCTAGAGAGAGAGAGAGAGAGAAATAAATGGGATGAATTTTTCTTCCTAAAAATGAATTTTCGACTATATATAGGTGGCTGACCACGTGGCCTCATCGATGAGCCATGACACCTCTTCGATGAGTTCAAGAAGGATGTTCGTTAACGAACACATAACCCCCATCGACGAATTTCAAGCCTTGAAATCAGCACTTTCGGTAAGTTCTCGTCAACGAGACACGTGTCCTCATTGACGTACCCAAGAAGACTGCTCGTCGATGAACGCTCTGCGCTCATCAACAAGACCCTGCTGAGTCCTCCTATGAAATTTCCTTTCCTCTCCTTCCTTTTATTATTTAATTGTAATAATTCTTCGGGTCTCTACATTGCTTCTCCCACATTCTTGGTTACCCTTTACTACAAGCCCTTCACCTTGTGAAATCTCATCGATGGTTTTCTCCCTCTAATGAAAAACTAACAGAGCGCTTGTGATCTCCTCCAAATTTAGGGTATGATTGAATAGATTGATGTGTTAGTTCAAATCCAAACCCTATGTCATCTTAAGACAATACAATTTCTACTTAAGATACAACTTGTTTGTCAAAGACTTGAACATATACCATGTAACAACTTACTTACCTTACTATATAATTAATCATGTTGAACACCCTGATACCATCACTAACAATTCAATAAAGTCTACCCCAAAACCCATGGGTAATGGGGATACACCTGTCATACACAGCGGAAACCTAAGTAGCAGTAAATATAAATTTCATTCACCAAATCATATAACACTTTATACCAGAGTACCTACATTCCACCATATACTATTTGAATATACATTTCCCAAAACATCAAAAGTTATATTTAGGGTCTTACATCAAAAACCTACTGGCCCTAGTTCAAAAACTCACCCTCCTAGCGGGGTAGTAATACTGCCTTAACGGCGAGCTTGATCTTCCTGTCTTTTTGGGTTCCCTAAAATGGTTTAAGATGGGGGTGAGACACCTCTCTATAAGGGAAATAAACTAAATATAATTGTGTGACAACATGAATATTTACGTGCTATGATAAATATATAGTACATAATGCATACTTGAAAACACTGATAATAACATAACTGAGTAAACATACAATTTCATAGTTTACTAAATCATATTATACTTCACTATTCATAATTCTAAAATTTACCTAGGATGAATAGCTAGCTGATGTCATGTATTACCCCCCATGACGGGTTGTGTAGCCCGAAGGTAGGATCCGACAATGGCTGGCTGACCACTGCTGAGTCAAAAATGTTCGTAAGTACGATGGGTCTGCCATACCTAGTCCGGACTGTCAAGTGGATGTCTACAACTCTGCATTGAAAGCTACATCAACTATCCATCTTCCACCCCCTCTACTACCAGGGGCGGTTAGCACAAGTTTGAATTGAACTGAACTGAACTATATAGCTACAGTACCGTGCTCCTAAAACTGATCTGAACTATCATCCGAGTTCTGAAAACATATAATACATGATAATATATTGTTTAACATAAATAGATTGATAGCATTAATGAATTTTGTAATAACATAAATAATTACGACCTTGCGCAGAATATATTCATAAATGCTGCCTTGCACCGAAAACATGCATAATCCACAGCCTTGCACCGACTATCAATCACGGCCTTGCACCAAACATAACATACATATTGATATGAATAAATGTACTGTTTATCATATATTCTGAAATCATAGTTTACTGTATTATCATGTTATTCTTGAAAATTGCTAAAACATGTTTTTTCTATAAAATTGACTTAACATAATACAATATGCGTAAAATAATATTCATGTCACACAGAACTGAATAAAATCATGAATTCTGTTCTGAAATAACATTTCCTGACATTTTATACTAAAAATACATACTCCTGTGTAACAGCAGTATTTTTCCAAATATATATTTTCACAAATATGCTTATATTTAATACATGTTTTCTGAACATAAACCTGTTATTAAATAATAATAATTTTTGTGAACAATTACTTTTTTAGTTTACTCCCTTATCTGGCTACTAAAAAGTTAGTACAATGTCTAGCCCTACACCCGTACGGTTTCCCGTTCAACACCCTAAAAACAATATTCCTCTGAACAAAATCTCAGTATTTCTTCGAATACTACCTTTTCTATAACTGTAGGAAAGGTAATTATTGAATAAAAAGCATTACCTTGAATTTGGGATGGAGTTCAAGTCAGCCCCACCAACGATCCACTTCAGCAAACTTGAAGAGAACTTTCCTAAGAGTGTCGTGGTAGCCTCGGATCGTCAAATCAGCAAAGATCCAGCCCAAAATCTTAGAGAAAAGAAGGGAGGGATGAACAGGAGAGAGAGAGAGAGAGAGAGAGAGAGAGAGAGAGAGAGAGAGAGTGAATGCTTTTTGCTTAATTTCTGAGGAAAATTCCGAGTTTCAGCTATTTATACATTGACCTTCATCAACGAGACACGTCACTTCGTTGATGAGGCCATGAAGGAAGTTTGTCGATGAATGCTTATTCCTCGTCAATGAAATTCAAAACAGAAATATAGCCTCTCGATATTTTATCGTTGACGAAACACATGTCCCCGTCGACGATCCTCTAAAGCGTGTTTGTCGATGAACGTCATGTGTTCGTCAATAAAACACTATTTAAATTCCAAATTTAATTCATTCTTTTCTCTCCTCCTCCTATTATTAAATTACGATAATTATTCGGGTCTCTACAGGTAACTTTCCAGTTTCTGCCAAATTGCCATTGGAGATTACTTATCCATGACATGTTACAGCATGCCATTAGCCAGACAAAGTCTGATAGTTGCCACAACCTTCGCTTCCAATTCCTTCAAACTTGTTTTGTTCATTCGTTCAGGTTGACTTCCTTATAATGCCTTCATCATACCCTATTGCACTAACAAATCCTTAACCCTCATCTTCCATAGTTTGAAATTTCCTAATCCATCGAACTTGACAACGTTAACTTTGCAGAAGAAATCCCAAAAACCATTATAACCAAAAGCTCTTATACCAATTTATTGTGCAAATCAATGCGCAACGTGTGGAAACCGATCGTACAATGTAACAATCAATGATTAATAATATGTAAACACAATGCCTACATCCATGGGAGCAAATGACTATAATTTTCACTATTTTTGTGTCAAATACTAGAGTTACAACATACAATATTGTATATATACTAACCCTCTTCAACCCTCGAAGGTTTTTCCTTTGAAATTCCAACTTATTCAACTTCTCAATTCAAAATTTTTAAAGGTAGCATTGAGTAACCAAGCAAAATCGTCAACGGTTTAGTCCCAAGGCCAAACTGTTGATGTAACGATCAATGGATTCTGCCAAGCCGTCGACAATTTCTTCCTGAGCCTGACTCCGTCGATGCAGCTCTGCAAACCATCGACGATTTCTTTTGCCAATCAGTTTTTTCTGTTTTTCTAAACTAAGTTTTCTTTGTACACGTATTTCACTCAATATATGAGTCACACATTAATTACAATAAATGTCTTTATTAATTACAACAAATGTCTGTGTATACACATCCCAATATTAGAAAAGTGACATCAGACATAATATTTGGTGAACTCTAACTAGATAGGTTCAAAGTAGAATAAAGTAAAAAATTTATGACAAATATATGAAAAATATAACGATTAATTTCGTCATACTACTTCTTTTTTCGTAGTAAACATGACGTATAGCAACTAAAACATGCACATCATGCAAAATATGCAATGCCCATGCCCATTGCTAGTGTAAGTAAAAGATAATTCATCCGGATAAAATAGAATAATTTACTACAAATCTGTCAAATACCATTGAAAATATCACCAACCGCAAATCCCATCATCATTATTGGATGAATATGAAATAAAGTATCAGTTCTCAATGGGTTCAACTTTTTATTGTATGTATTTATTTATTTATTGTCTTTATGTCAAAAGAAAGGAGATTTTTCCTCCTGCGCAACGGAACCGAAGATTCGATCCGGGAGAGGACAAATCCATTCATGCATCATTGCAGTAAGCGTGCTTTCAGTGCCACACACCGCGCGGCACTTTTTATGAACAGCTCTATCCCGCGCCTCATTTTTCTACTGCTCCGCCGAGCAAAGGAGCGTGTCCTTTTGCGAGTCACGAGCCCCCAAAAATCCACATGCTCTAATTCAACTCTATTTTAATTTAATCTGTTCATCCTCATCTATAAAACCAATCTTTCCCCAACACAGGGGCACTATAATCGATGGGATCTTCTCTCTATTCTCTTTTTGTTCTCTTTTGTTACCTTCCGAGCCATCCAGATTTTCCGACAGTACTTCTATCTATGGCTACTGTTTCCAGCTAGAGCTTGATTCGTTCTTGTTCATGTCACCGACAGGTATAGAAGATGTCAGAGTTTCTTAGGCGGTGCCGCCTGACTTGACGACGGGAAGAGAAGTCTGCAATCCCTCCTTGCAGAAGGACGTTGATCCGACAAGGACGTCGTCGGAAGTTTAAAAATGAAAAAGCAAAATCCAAGCGGCACGCGCCGGGACGGCGATGATGAACGCGGCAAAGCTTAAACGGTGTTTCCGTCGGATTCTCATCACGTCTCTCGATTTCCCGGTAAATAAAGAGGAAAAACAAAAAAAACGAAGAATTCCCCGGAATTAAATTTGTATGATTGGCATACTCATTCGTATCCCTTTTCTTGGCTTCTACTTCACTTGAATGTATCTTGTTTGTGTAATTGATCGATTGAACCAACTTAAGCTTTGATTGCATGAATATCCTTTTAAAACTGAAGGCACTGTCCGCTAGCTGCAATGATTGGAGCATCTTCGTGCGTGTGTGTGTGTGTGTGTATTAGATCTTGAAAAATTATTTCAGTTACGCAATAAAGACATAAAACTAATGCAGGGGAGTATAGTAATGAGTAGCTTCAAAGGCAGACGTCCTAAAAATAAAAAAAAAAAAAAAAAAATCGTGGATCTTATATATTACTATTGAATTGCTGGAAATAATACAATCAATAATTAATCTACAGCTACAGTGTGCGATTTAACGTTAACCCTGTGCCTCTTAAATATATGTAGCTGTTGTATTATTGTCAACATAGTTTCAGTGCTTTATTACGAGTGTGTGTTTGCGCAGAGCCGGAGGGTGTGACGGCGTCTTTTCTGGCGAGGAGAAATGCCGGGTAATCTGGCCGCTGCGAAATGATCATTTTGCCCTTCCCTATGTATCCAATGACGACAAGGTCCTTTCCGTCCCTCCATTTCCGTACTGCCACGCTGCTCTTTTGCTTTTGCTGCTGCTTTTGCTTCTTCCCGCCTTCCCACCCCCTACGGGAGGAAACCCAAGCGCTCCTCGCGTTCAAAAACCATCTTAACGACCCCTACAATGTTCTGGACTCGTGGAAGAGCGATTCAGAATCTCCCTGTAAATTCCTGGGAATCTCATGCGACTCAATTTCCGGACTCGTGACGGGAATCTCGCTCGGCAACAAGTCTCTCTCCGGTGAGATCTCGCCGTCGATCTCCGCCCTCCGGAGTCTAAGATCTCTTGTAATGCCGTCGAATTCTATTTCGGGAAGTCTCCCAGCCAAATTGCGCAGTTGTGACAATCTTAGAGTGTTGAACCTGTCGATGAATGCGATGAGTGGGAGCCTTCCGGATCTTTCTGCTCTGACGAACCTCGAGGTTCTTGATTTGTCGCTGAACAACTTTTCCGGCAAGTTCCCCGCTTGGGTGGGAAATTTAACCCAATTGGTTACACTGGACATTGGTCAGAGTGGATACGAAGAGAGTGAAATTCCAGACGGTCTTGGAAATCTGCAGAACTTGACTGAACTTAACTTTCGTAGTTCGCATTTGAGAGGCGAAATCCCAGAAGCTATTTTTGAATTGAAAGCCTTGCAAACATTGGACTTATCGGACAACAAAATCTCCGGGAAATTACCCAAGTCAATTTCAAACTTGCGAAATCTGAGCAAGATTGAGCTCTTTGATAACAACTTGACAGGAGAAATCCCGGCTGGGCTTGCAGGCCTCACGCTTTTGCGTGAAATTGATCTTTCCAGGAACAATATGTATGGAAAATTGCCGGAGGAGATTGGAAACCTAGAGAATCTGGCGGTTTTCCAATTATATCAGAACAACTTCTCTGGAGAACTACCCTCCGGCTTTGGAAATTTGCAGCATCTCATTGGGTTTTCCATCTACAAGAACAGTTTCTCAGGGCAATTCCCTGCCAACTTTGGCCGATTCTCACCGCTAGTGAGCATAGACATATCAGAGAATCAATTTTCAGGTCGCTTCCCGAAGTTCTTGTGTGAAAGCAACAAGTTACAATACTTCCTTGCTCTGGGGAACAATTTTTCCGGGGAACTTCCAGGCTCCTATGCCTACTGTAAGTCTGTTGTGAGGTTCAGGATCAATAAAAACAATCTCTCTGGAAAGATTCCGGATGGGGTTTGGGCATTGCCAAATGCACAAATAATAGATTTTAGTGATAATGCTTTTAGTGGAGAGATGTCTCCATCTGTTGGGATTTCTGCCACCCTGAATACGTTGTTTTTGGATAACAACCAGTTTTCTGGTGCACTTCCAAAAGAACTTGGCAATCTCGCAATGTTAGAGAAACTCGATTTCAGTAATAATAGATTCTCTGGCAGCATTCCTTATGAATTTGGTGCTTTAAAGCATTTAACGTCTTTACACTTGGAAGAAAATTCATTGACAGGATCAATACCAGCAAAACTGGGTCAATGTAATAGGTTGGTAGACTTAAACCTTGCGGGGAATTCACTCAGTGGTAAGATCCCAGCTTCAATATCAGAGATGAGCGCTCTGAACTCTCTGAATTTATCTGGAAACAAAATTACAGGTTCAATTCCAGAAAATTTAGCACAATTGAAGTTAAGTTCCATTGACTTGTCTGAAAACCAATTATTAGGAAGAGTTCCATACGATCTTCTGGCCATGGGAGGGGTCCAAGCATTTCTTGGGAACAGGGGACTCTGTATTGATCTAAATTCAAGAACCCCCACTAATCCTATGATGAAGATTTGCAATGGAAAGCATGGACATCAAAGGGTTGTTGAAGATAAGCTGGTTTTGTTCTGCATCATATTGTCTGCCTTGGTTGTTATTTTGGCTGCTTCGTTGTTCATGAGTTGCAGGCGTTTCAAAATGAGTGAAACTTTCTTAGAAAATGATATGGAAGGCGAGAAGGAAATAGATCTGAAGTTAAAACTTCAGTGTTTCCACCAAGTGGAATTGGAGGCAGATGAAATATGTAATTTGGAGGAAGATAATTTGATTGGGAGTGGAGGTACAGGAAAAGTTTATCGATTGGATTTGAAGAAAAATGGTCCTACAGTGGCTGTAAAGCAACTTTGGAAGGGAAATCGAGTAAAGGTTATGACAGCAGAAATGGAAATTTTAGGGAAGATCAGGCATAAGAATATATTGAAGCTTTATGCTTGTTTAGTGAAAGGGGGGTCCAGTTTTTTGGTGTTGGAGTACATGACAAATGGTAACTTGTTTCAGGCACTTCACAGACAGATCAAGGGTAGCTGGCCAGAATTGGATTGGTGTCAGAGATATAGGATTGCTCTGGGAACTGCAAAAGGGATAGCCTATCTTCACCATGATTGCTCTCCTCCTATCATGCACAGAGATATAAAATCTACAAACATTTTGCTCGACAAGGATAATGAGCCAAAAATTGCTGATTTTGGGGTTGCCAAGATTGCGCAAGAGTCTCATCAGGTTTTTGAATCTAGCTGTTTTGCTGGCACTCATGGTTACATTGCTCCTGGTGAGTTTCAAAAGTTTTGTCAAGCTATTATTTTCGTGGCTTCAGCTTCAAAGAATCTTATTATATGCTATCAGTTGTGTCTTATGGTACTGAATGTCATTCTATTGGTACTTGTTTTGAAATTTTGTTTTATGACCTTTCCAATGGTTTCAATTCTTCTATTTGCTTATCGGGTTCATTTTCTTTTTAATCTTATATAAACAAATAAAAATCAAGCCTTAACAATTATCTTTCTTTTTTATTTATATATTTTTTGAAATTTTTATGCACATTCATATCTTAGATGCAAATTTCAACTAATTGATGTGGATTTCCATTGGTCCTGATTTAATATTACAACTGTGAAATGTGGTTGGTCTTGATGATCTTCATTTTGTGTGGCTTGTAAGGCTCTTTGAAAAATGACATATTGTTGGTTTCATATATTTTTCACCTTAAATGGAAGAAAGCCAAAAAAAACTTTTCCTGCTTTCTCTTTATGTCTAAAGATACCCAAAAAAATTTATTTACAGCACCAACCTTTTAAGGAGCAAACAAGAAGTCAGGCTCTATTGTTATCAGTTTTTTTTTTTTCCTGTGTTTTTGTGATTTAGTGTTGGATTTGTGAAGTTCAGACCATCAAACTTTTGGGATGGTGGTTTAGGGAAGTAGAATAGATCATAGATTGAGTATTTTAGTCTTGAAATAAGTCTCAACATGTGGTCATTTCATAATATAGGAATGAGCTTCATCTGGAAATGTCTCAAGTTTTGATATAACATTCGTTGATTCCTCCAATGTTTTTTTATACCATTTGCAAAGCTAAAAGAGTTTAAGATCAGTGGTTCCCATTAATCCAGGAATTGTCGAGTCAATTTCTGCTTACATCGTCAGCCTCAATTATGCATTGTATAAGCACCATCTTCAAGCACATTAATGTGGAACTTTCTCCTCTAAATTAAGCTGGTGTTATCAAACTCCTCCACTTGGTAATTTTTGAATTTCTTAGCAGTTTTCCATACATTAAGATCCTTTTTTATGATTTCCCACAAGATTAATACATGTAGAAGAAACCTAAGTAACACAACATTCTTTTTAACCAATAACCCTCCATTTGTCTCTCCAGCTTGGAATTTTAAATACAAATGCTTAGGTCTTCAGTTTTTGAGAAATAGACTAAATATGTCCCAAACTGACACAGGATGATTCCGGTATGTTCAGCCAAAACAATGTGTGTGTAATTTCTATTTCCTAATGCAGAATAATCATTTTAAGAACAATTTGATTACAAGTTATTGGACCTATTCATTAAGGATTTAATGGGAATATGACCAATTAAAGTCTTTCATAATGGAAGAGGATTCAAGATCCCTTCACTTTTTTGTGCATCTTATTCCTCTTATTTCAGGATAGGCTTTGCATTGGATAAAAAAATGCTACCTATTTCACCTCTTTCTATTGTGATCATCAGGTGATTGTTCTTATTTGTTCTCATTTTCACTTTACTTCTAAAGGATAATTAATGATATCATGATTGTTGTATTGCTAGATAGATGATGATAAGGTGTTTTGCTTTTGTTTGTATGCTTGTTTTTTCCTTTTTCTTTTTGGCCTGTTTTTGGGTCAAAAAGTAAAGGAAAAGAAAACAAAAGAAAAGAAATCATGTTGATCTGCCTGCTGCATATGTATAAATATTCTGAAATTGTTTTGAATTGAAGTTGGAATATATATATATGTAATGAACTTGTTTTGGTTTGCCTCCCGCTGGACATGCAGAGCTCGCGTATAGCGTTAAAGTGACGGAGAAGAGCGATGTGTATAGTTTTGGGGTGGTGCTATTGGAATTAGTAACAGGTAGAAAAGCAGTAGAAGAGGAATATGGAGAAGGAAAGGATATTGTGTATTGGGTATCAACTCATCTGAATGACCGGAACAATGTTCTTGAAGTTGTGGACCACAGCTTGGCATTTGATTCTTCTGTGGTCCAAGAAGACATCATCAAGGTCCTGCAGGTGGCTGTTCTCTGTACCAACAAGCTCCCATCCGTGCGCCCCAATATGAGAGACGTGGTAAAAATGCTTATTGATGCTGATCCTTCTGCTAGTAGGTCTCCCCGCAATTTTTCTGATAAAAATGGGAAGCAGCTCTTTATCTAGTTCTGCATGCATGCTCTCTCCATGCATATATATATATATATTCACCAAATTTTGGTGGATAGAATATGTCGCTGTTTTAATTAGTAGGCACAATTTTAAACTTCAGTTTACAGTCATATACTTTTGTGAATAAAATTATACTTTTATTTGTTTCTATATAATGTAAGATATGCCTAGGCCCTCTCTCTCTCTCTCTCTTGTGAGCACACACACACATTTAGTTAAGGGCCAGGACTTGTGTTGAATAAAAAAGACTTGTAAGGAATGGTTCTTACAATTCTTTAGGCACAAATTGAAGCTTCATTTTACAGTCAGATACTTGTGAATAAAATTATACTTCTGTTTGTTTCTCTATAATGTAAGATATGCCTAGGGCTCCTCTCTCTCTCTCTCCTGCACGCACAGCCACACACATTGGCTAGATAGTTAGATAGTTAAGTAGGGGCAAGGACTTGTGTGGAATGAGAAAGACTTGCAGGGGTTTTTCAAATCTTTCTGTGTAGAATATCTACGTGCAACAATGATGGCACATGATGATCATTTAGTCGGGGAATTTTAGACTTTCCAAAATTGTATCTTGGGAACACATAGGGCTGATGTGCAATCCCATCCAGACATGGGGCCCAAACTTGCCCTGTATCTTCCTAGAATATGGCTTTCTAATCAATATTAATAATTCATAATTTTGAAGGAAAGACTTTTTGACGACCAAGTTTCATTTTGACATCATGAATTGTATGTAAGTTTAATATAAACATGATTGAATCATTGGATCTTTGAAACTCATAATTTTATACAACAAACAAGAAACTCATACCTTGATCTATACTTCTAAGTGAATATTCTTGAGCTGTATTTCTATCTCACAACCTTACGTTTCGTTGTGCTTTTCTTAATTTGATGGAAAAGTAGCACAAACTTCCTAAGATGAGATAGGATCAGCCACAACCACCTTTATATACTAATCACTTCCATCAAGTGATTAATTAACATTCATAACTTATCATAATTATGACTCCTCAAATTTCGAGAAGTCATTAGAAGTTATTATTGTAAATAAACTCTTTATATTTGGGAAACTAATATTATTATAACATTATTATATTTAAAAACCTTTCATATCATGTAAATAAATATAATCATAATTTAAAACCTTTCATATTACTTAAATAAATATAATCATAATTTTATTTGAGGCAATTTATTTTTGTCTTATATTCTCCCACTTGACTTAAGTGAAATTATTTAACATAGTTGATCATAATACGCATACATTAGTTATCATTAACATGTAGAAAACTATTTACTTTTTGAGTCTCTCTCTTGTTTTGATTATGACAAATCACAGTATCTCATCTGTCTGCTAAGTGTATGAATAGGTGTATGTTTCTAAGCATGGTTGACAGATAAGAGGTGGAAGCCGTAAGAGCACCTAAATGAGCATATCTCAGCATATTCCATGGAATTGCAAAGGAGCCGCGCATGAAGACCGATTTATATTTCAAGTTGTATTATGTTTTTATATCTATCATTTGAGTTTGTAATCTTATATGATTTGTAATAATTAATGCATTTCATGCATGATAGGACAGATAAGCTCAAATGACCATAAGGAAACAAAATGGCCGTAGGGTAGTCGACCGACGTCGGATTTTTTCGGTGTCCTCAAAAAGACATAAAATGACCTTATGATACTCACACATGCACATATATATATATATATATATGGTCATAAGGAAAAGGTGATTGCATAATTAAATTGAACTGAAATGCACTTAAGTTGTATGTTCGGTCGACTGTACTGCTCAAGTACATAATCACTTGGTCGACCGAATTGGGACTGGGTCAACAGTTTGACCATAGCCCGGTCAACTGTGCCATGGCCAGTATATTCCTCCCGGTCGACTGAACTCCCTATAAGTCAACACTTTGACCACCTGGTCGACCAAACTCAAATTGTAAACCAACTACCTGGTCGACCGAGTTCTCACTTGTGAGAACTCAACGCTCCAGTCGACTGAACTACGTAGTTCAAATCCTCCCGATCGACCAAACTGCGCTAAAAAGGAAAATCGCCTTAGAACCTCCATGTCTGGTTGACCGAACTTGTAGTTCAATTTATACCCGGTCAACCGAACTCTACACAACTCGATCAACGGAACTTCCTTCGGTTGACTGGTGCTCTCCGGTTGCCCCATTATTTTTACCATAGTTAAAATATTTAAACGGGGTTAATTGTATTAAAATGTATTAGAATATTTATAATAATTCCATATATGTGCTGAACGGTTATATTTTTGGGAAAGTCTATATATACCCCCTCATTTGGAATAATTAGCATCGAATTAGCAATTTTAATTAAGAAAAATCCTTTGAACTTCGAAAATCTATTATATTCATTTTTGAACCTCTAACACTCATTCTTACTAGATTTTATTACTCAAATATCTTTGTAAGTGTGATTGCGTGTTCTTCTCATTAAGCTTAAGCTATCTCTTGTTCTTGTTGATTGAAACTATTTTATTATAGAGCTAAGCTTGAAGGTTGCCCAAGAGACTTTGTTAATAAGTCTTTCCTATGAATACTTCATTGAGCCTTTGAGTTTTGCATTGTCATTGCAATACTCAAAGAGTTCATTTTGGATTTTGATTGCTAAATATTTTGCAAATCATTCTCAAAATATTTCTTGTGCTTATATTTGATAAATATATATTTTGAGATATTTGTTTGAGCGTCAAAAGATCTATGTTTCTATACCCTCGATTAAGATAATTATTTTAATACAAAGATTAAACAACTACTTTTACAAACCATTGTTGAATATCTCTTGTGGTTCACTTTGATAAAAACTTCTGTTGAGATATTTGTAGTATACTTGTGATCTTTGTTAGTGTACTGTGATTGAGAATATTATTTTGACACAAAGATCTTGTCACTTATACTCTCACGTACTGATTGCATTATTGACATTAATTTGAGAGTACACACTAAGGCTACACTGAGCTTATTATATCTTTTCATTTGATAGTGTGTTGATTATATTGGTACATTTCAGCTTATGTAAGAAGCATTTCCTTGTACACAAAAATTGTATTTCAAATCTGTTGTATTCCAAGCATGGGCCTGAAGAGGGAGACTAACTCTGTTGAATAGTCCCGGACTGATTTAGACCCGGTTAGGAAAGTTAGGTGTATTATCCTGGTAAGGTGTGTTGGTTGAGGTTAGCCCATTGAATTGACCTTGTTGTAATCAGTGCCGCTCCACCCATTAAGTGAGCCTTTAGTGGAATTCTCGAGCTTGCGAGGTAGAGGCGGGGACGTAGGTACAGTTGGCCAAACACCAATAACATTTCATGCGTGTTCTTTACATTTTCGTAATTTACATTTCTGCACGTGTATATTATAGTTTGAATGAAGTACATGATTTAATTTACGTTTTTTATATTTATCTGCGCATTTGGGATTGTATGGAAAAACCCTAGGTTATCAAATTGTATGGACTTCTGACTTAACCTAGGAGAAAAGTTTAAAATTTCAATTTACCCTCCTCTTGGAAATATACCAATTTTAACAAAAACATGTAGGAGTCATGGCGGTTCCATATCATTTTTATTAACATAGTTTCTTTCATGCACTACAATACAAGTTCCACTACATATAATGATTTTTAGTTGAGAGGCATACATTAGGTCTAACTTTAATCTTGTTATCATTAATCCATAACAATTATGTATACAAAATGGAAAACAGAAATAATATAAAAAATTTCATTATTGAGCTCAAATATCGATTGAACAACATAAATTAAGATTCAATAATGCCCATATTTTCAACATGACCAATAAATGTTTTGGATGACAATCCTTTCGTCAAAAGATCTACTATCATACAATCGGTGCTAATATGTTCAATTAACACTTTTTGTTTCTGTACGTCTTCTTTAACAACAAAGTATTTCAATTCCATATGCTTAGCACCCTTGGAATACTTATCATTCTTAGAGAAGAAGACAGTTGCGCAACTATCACAATAAATTTTCAACGGCTTGGCGATACTATCGACTATTCCAAGTCTTGAAATAAAATTTCGCAACCAATTAGCCTGAACTATAGCCTCAAAGTAAGCTACAAATTCAGCTTCCATAGTGGATGCAACAATTATTGACTGCTTCGCACTCTTCCATGAAGTTGCTCCTCCGGCTAGCAAGTATACATAGCCAAATGTGGATAGCCAAATGTGGACTTTCTTGTATCCACACATCCAGTAAAATCAAAATCCGAATATCCAACCACCTCAAGATGATCAGACGTTTGATACATAAGCTTGTAATCTTTCGTTCCTTGCAAGTATCTTAAAACTTTCTTTGCAGCCTTCTAGGGAATCATTCTTAGATTACTTTGATATCTTCCGAATAATACAACTGCAAAGCTAATGTCAGGCCTTGTGCAAATTTGAGTGTACATCAAGCTCCCAACAACAGATGCATAAGGTACATCCTTCATTTGCCTCTGTTCTATATCATTTTTACGACATTGCATGAGACTGAACTTGTCTCCTTTCTGAATTGGAACGAGTGATATTGAGCACATGTCCATGTTAAATCTCTCTAAAACTTTATTTATATAACCTTTTCAAGACAAACCAACCAGTCCTTGGGACCGATTTTGAAATATTTCTATTCCGATCACATACTTTGCCTCTCCCATATCTTTCATTTTAAAGCTTTTAGAGAGAAATTCTTTAGTCTCATGTAACAAACTAAGATCATTAGTTGCAAGCAAAATGTCATCAACATACAGAATCAGGAATATAAACTTACTCCCACTAATCTTCAGATATACATCGATCAACAGTGTTCTCTTTAAATCCAAAGGAACCAATGGTATTATTAAACTTAAGATACCATTGTCGGGAAGCTTGTTTAAGTCCGTATATTGACTTCTTAAGTTTACACACCAAAATTTCTTTCCCTTCAACTGTAAAACCTAGCTAGTGGTTGATCAATATAAACATCTTCATCTAAATTTCCATTTAGAAAGGCTGTTTTCACATCCATTTGATGTAACTCTAAATCGTAATGAGCTACTAAAGCCATAATGATTTTGAAAGAATCTTTCTTAGCGACTAGTGAAAAGGTCTCTTTATAATCAATACCATCTTTATAAGTAAATCCTTTAGCAACAAGTCTGACCTTGGAACGTTCAAGGTTACCACTAAAGTATTCGTTTGGTTTTAAAAACCCATTTACGTCCAACTCTCTTGCAATCTTCTAGAAATTCTACAAGATCCTAGACTTCATTTTGTTCCATAGACTTTAACTCATCTTTCACGACATCCATCCATTTATCAGAATTATCACAACTAATGGCTTGTGAAAATAAAATTGGATCATCTTCAATTCCTAAGTCAATATCTTACTCATGAAGATAAACCACATAATCATACAAGATAGTAGATCTCTTTGCTCTTTGAGATCGCCTTAACGCAACCTCTTGTGGTTTTTCTATGATATGTTTACTTTGAATAGCGGGAGTTGTAATTTCCTTAATTTCCACATTTAATGAAACCATACTCCCACTAGTTTCATCATTCTCAATGAACCTAGCATTTCCAGTTTCAACTATTTTTGTGACATGATTAGGACAATAAAATATATACCCTTTCGATTTTTTTGGATAACCAATGAAATTACCACTGATTGTTCTTGTATCCAGCTTCTTTTCTTGTGAATTATAAACTCTAATTTATGTCTGACAACCCCAAACATGCAAGTGTCACAAACTTGGGTTCTTGCCAGTCCAAAGCTCAAATGGTGTCTTTGGAACTGCCTTACTAGGAACACGATTTAATACAAAAATGACAATTATTAAAGCATACATTCACAATGAATTGGGTATAGACTTTCTACTTATCATGCTCCTAACCATATCCATCAAAGTCCTATTACGCCTTTCTGATACACCATTCTGCTATGGTGTACCTGGCATTGTGTATTGAGCACAAATACCAAGTTTTTCAAGGAATTTAGCAAATGGACCAGGTAGTTGTCCAATTTCGTTTTACCTTCCATAATATTCACCTCCTCTATCAGATCTAACAATCTTCATCTTTCTATCTAATTGCCTTTCAACTTCATTTACATAAATCTCCAAAGCGTTTACGACTTGAGATTTATCATGTAGAAAGTAGACATCCGTAACGTGAAAAATCATTGATAAAGGTGATAAAATATCTATCATTATTGAAGGTATTTACGTCCAAGGGTCCACAGATATCGGTGTGTATAATTTCTAGAAACTGAGTGCTTCTGGCTCCTTTCTTTGTGTGTCTTGTCTGGTTTCCTTTAATACAATCTACACAAATGTCAAAGTAAGTGAAATTCAAATCTGGAAGTATTTCACTCTTTACTAATCTTTCCAGTCTTTTTTTGGAAATATGACTTAACCGTTATGTGACAACCTGAACGCAAAGCATTCGTCGACGACATTGCACTTTGGAAGGAATAACCGAGAGAAATCATCAGGGCCTCGTCGACGAACACAGGAGATTCATCGACGAGGGTATAAAAGGACCTCGTAGACGAACACAGGAGATTCATTGATGAGGGTATAAGAGGACCTCGTCGACGAAGATAGGATTCGTCGACGAAAAAATATCGAGAGAGGTTTTGAGCAGTCTGAATTTCGTCAACGAGGAGTGGGTTTTGTCAATAAAATTATTGAAGGACTCGTCGACGAGATGACATGGCTCGTCGACGAATCCCATCCTATAAATATAAAAAATCTGGATTAAACGTCAAAATTAAAGAAAAATTACACACACACACACACACACACTCTCTCTCTCTCTCTCTCTCTCTCTCTCTCTCCCTACGGTTTCTCTCTCTTCAATTTCGGGCCGGATTTCTGCCAGTTCGACGATCTGAAGCCACCACGACACTCTTGGGGAAGTTCTCTCCAAATCTACCGGAGCGGATCGTTGGTGAAAGCAAGTTGGAAATCATCCCTGAGTTAAAGTAAGACTTTTTACCTCAAATTTGATTTCACGATAGTTATAGGAAATGATATACACGTGAAAATACTGAAGTTTAGTACTAAGAGTTTTCATTTTCAGGGTATTGATTAGGAAATCCTATGGGTGTGAGACTAGAGTTTATAGGGGCTTTTCTTAGTAGTTAGGTAAGGGAATAAACTAAAGTAGTTATTTTTCACCCAAATTACTATTATTTATGAGTAAATTGATTTTCTGAAAAATATGTACGATATTTGAATATTATGGAGTAAATGCATTTGGGAAAAATACTGCTAATATGTTGAAATGAATATGTATGTATGAGATGTCAAAAACTATGATTTTAGAATACAATGTATGGTTTTATACAGCAAATGTGTGGCATGAATATTATTTTACGTGGAAAATATCAGGATATGACAATGATATGAATGAAATATGTTTTAAGAAATTATGAAAGAATACAGTACATTATGATGTTGAAAATACATGATAAGTTGATTATTTTTAGAATGATATACATATATGAAATGATTTTGACGCGAGGTCAAATCAATGTATGATTTTGGTGCGAGATCGTATTTATGAAACGATCGACACGAGGCCGTATTTATGAAATGTTTGGCACGAGGCCGTATTTATGAAATGATGAAAATTGTTATAATATCATGTATTATATGTTATCAGAACCCGAATGTTAGTTTAGTTTAGTTCAGAAGCTCGGTACCGTAACTTATATATCATATATCTATGATCAGATTGGTGCTAATCACCCCATGAGGGGTTGGGAGATGGATAGTCGATGTGGACGTCCACCTGGCAGTCCGGACCAGGGTGTGGCGGGCCCATCGTACTTACAAACATTTTTAACTCGGCAGTGATCGGTCAGTCATTGTCGAGTCCCGCCTTCAGGCTGCACAACCCGTCATGGGAGTTTATACATGCCATCAGCAACTATTCATCCTGGGTATGTTTTGAGTATTGTCAGTTATAACAAATATTTTATGTACTATATGATTTATTAGCAAATATGAAAGTATATGATTATCTAGTATGATATGATGAACGTTTACAGAAATATGAAATGTACTGTATATGTATAATTACCTTAAATGTTCATGTTGCCACACAGTTGTATTTAATTTATTTTCCCTTACTGAGAAGTGTCTCACCCCCGAATGTAATTAATTTTTCAGGAGACTCTGAGAGACCGGCGGGTCGTGGCCGCCATTGAGTTTATTAAGTTACCCCACTAGGAGGGTAAAGTTTTTATCTAGGATCAAAAAAATTTTGTTGTATGATTCTAGGGTTATTTTGATGTTTTGGAGGTTATATATAAATACAGTATTTTGATGATGTAGTAAACTCTGGTATTATGTTTTATGGTTGGATGATTGAAATTTTATACTTACTGCTGCTTAGGTTTCCGTTATGATTGACAGGTGTCCCCATTACCCACTGGTTCAGGTTAACTTTTCTATTTATTATGTTACATTTTATATTAAGATTTTGAGGTCGTTATAGTTTGGTATCAGAGCCTAGGATACTAGGTTCTATAGATTCTAGAGTGCAGCAGTAATAATACTAAAGTATAGGATGAGGGAATTTGAGGTCTGGTTTTGTAGTCTAGACGCCGGACTTTCGTGGTGGTTTGTGTGATTTTCCCAAGGTGACGATTTCAGGAAAGTCATGGTAAACTATTGTCGGGTTAAGTATCTAGGTTGCAGAACCTTGAATTTAGATAAGTAAAGATGAATTAATTACGAGAATATACTATATAAGTTGAGTGATATGTATAGTGAAGGGATTCTGAGTTAAGTTATTTGTTTTCAGGATGGACCTTGGTGGCAATAGTGCCCACGCCAGTGGGAGTGAGGGTGTTGGACCCTCAAGCATTGCGGGTAGTGATTCAGATGCCGTTTTACGCAGCGTGGCACAGTAGGTTATGGTAGAAATTGCCAGGAGTTCGAGGGAATAAGGCGGTCCATTGGCAGGCCACGGTAGCTCGATCGAGAAGTTTATTAAGATGAGTCCTCCGGTTTTCTCAAGAGGAATAGATCCTGCAAGTGCTGAAAATTGGGTGCAGGAGATAGAGAAAGTGTTTGCAGTACTGTAGTGTTCGGAGGAGCAGAATGTACTATTTGCCACATATAAACTGACTGGAGAGGCTGAGAGATGGTGGTCGGCGGTGAGACTATTAGAGCAGTAGAGGGTTGTACCTATGGAGATGACGTGGGAGTGGTTTAAAGAAATGTTCTTAGATAGGTATTTTCCAACTTCGTTTAGGGAGGCTAAGATTGAGGAGTTCTTGAATCTAAAGCAGGGACAGCTGTCAGTGCAACAGTATGCGGCGAGGTTCATCGAGCTATCTCGCTTCGCCCCGTACATCATTCTAGATGAGGTGAAGAAAGTACGACAGTTTGAAAGATGCCTGAGGAGAGAAATATACAAGCAGGTATCGATATTGAAGTTATAGGATTTTGCTGAGCTAGTGGATAAAGCCACTATAATGGAGATTGGTGATCAGTTGGAGGCTGAGGAGCAGAGGCAGAAGAAGAGATCCACACTTTCCGGTTCCTAGTAGGGAGTCGGTTGTGCTTCGTGGAAGAGAGGTGGCTATTATAGAGACTGGAGACAGGAGACCGGGAATCGTAGTTTTCAGGGTGTGCAACCATCTCCAGCTTGCCCATCTTGCGGGAAGAGATACCTGGGGGAGTGTCGTGTCGGGCGGGGTGTCTGCTATAGGTGCGGGGAGCTAGGACATATGATGAGGGAGCATCCGACACAGATTGATGTTGCTTATGCTCCTAGACTTGCTTGAGGAGGTTACTAGGCACCACGTGGAGGCCAGCAGAGGAATATGGCCCCAGCCAGAGTTTTCGCTTTGACGCCGGGCGATGTTGAGGTGACCGGCGACGTGGTGACAAGTACGGTTAATATGTTTTCATTTAAAGTTATTGCACTTTTTGATTTTGGTGCCACACACTCGTTTGTGTCCTTGGGATGTGTTAAATTATGTGGGGTTGAAACGCAATCACTAGATGTCAGGTTATTAGTGGTTACACCGACCAGATCAGTGGTGAGATGTAGTAGGATACTCCATGGTTGTCTAGTTGATGTTTAGGGGAAGATTCTATCTACTGATTTGGTGGTGTTAGATATGCACGGGTTCGATATCATCTTCAGCATGGATTGTATAATAACCTGAGAAAAAAAAATTTAAAATGAAAAAAAATAATAATTAATTAAGTGGTTAAACATTATTAAATTAATGTATTAAATAAACAAATAAAAATAAATAGTATAAAAATAATAATTATTATTAATTAATTAATGAATTAATTAAATGTTATTGAATTAAATAAATAAAGAGTAAAGAACAAAAAAAGAATAAAGATATATATATATATATGTAAGTTTAATATATGTATATATAAAAGTTAAAGTATAATATATATATATATATATATATATATGATATAATATTATTATGATAAGTTAAAGTAATAAATATATATAAATATATGTAAAGTAAAAAGAAAGAATAAGAAGAAGAAGTTTGCAGGCATCTGAGACACGCCCCCCCCCCTTGAACTGATTTCCTGCGCCTTCCACTCCTCCGTCTCTGCTTCTCTCTCTTCCCTCATTTTTTGATAAATATTCGACCGATCGGGAAATGGAGGGTGCCGTTGGGTTCCTAGCTCCGCCACCAACATTTCTACTGGGGCAGATTTATCGTGGGAATGACTTAGACCCTATTCCTGGGGAAAGGTATATTTTCCCTAATTTCTTAATTTATGGTTAAATCTAATGTTGAATCGACGATCAGGCACCACCACAGGGTCCTAATCGTCGTTGTCGTCATTTTGACGTAGGTAATTTTTCAATTGGGGTTTTCTAGGCCATACTCCAAAGCGAGAGTGGGATTTGGGAAATTTGGCAATTTGACTAAATTTAAGGGTATATTTATTTATTTAGGAATTATGGCCTTAGGAAATATTTAAATAATATTTTATTCAAGAATAATTTATTGGAGTTAGGAATTTTTGATTTAGGGTCCGGGTGAGCGCCATAGGTATTTTTCAGAGTCCCTATTGGCGTAGTTCAAAAAACTAGGTAAGGGGAAAAATATATATTAAATCATAATTTTTATGAATTTAATGAAAAAATAAATTGTGTTATATGTACATGTATATATTTCAGTATGGGTAAAATGCCAACTGTTTAAATTATATTTTTTTTCAGAGTTTAGGGCTATTTATTAGATATGTATATGCGAAAATGAACTGATGAAAGTAGGAAATAATTTCAGGATAATTAAGTAAGAAATGAAAGGTATTTTTTAGTATATAAACATTAAATATTGGTTGGCTTATTTTACAGGCAGTGTATGAATTTTATTGCTAAATTGTGTGGCATGACAATCTGTGCAAATATATGTTAAATGTATGAGATGCAGGCTAAGTAAGTAAAGCAATTAAAATAGAATATGATATGGACAATGTTACCTGTGTATGTTAAATGCAACCATGTAAATGTAAGACAACTGAAAGACAGCCATGTTAGTAGATCTAGCACACTTCTGTGTAGACTAACTGATGACAGCTAAAAGGAGCTGTGTTAGCAGATCTAGCACGTTTCTATGTAGACTAATTGATGATGGCTAAAGACCAGCTATAGTACGAAGTAATGAAATGAAATGTTATGCAATGAAATGACGATGAAATGGTAATGAAATGAAATGACAAAGATAAATGATGTAAATGGGAAAAAGTCACTTAAAGTGAAACGAAATGCAAAGTTAAGTTATAAACAGGAATGAATGTGCATGAATGTATAATGACAGAAAAGAATGATGTATTATGATATTAGAAGTATGTATGTACGTAGAACATGTTACGATTGGGCGAGGCGTACCTTTCGCCTGAGGGCTTGCTGAGTAAGGCGAGTGCACTAATAGCTTCAGATGTGGCAGTAGCTGCATAACGCACTATGGCAGAGGGAACCTACTCGTATGGGCGAGTAGAATTCTCCTTAGGGCCTTTGCCAGTAAACTATTGTTGAATGTGTGAGTACGAGATCAATTTAACACTTGAGGACTTACTGAGTAAGGTGAGTGCTTTGGTATGTTTTAATTGTGACCTATAGGGTTACCTAAGTATCAGAGCAGAGGGGTGCTACTTGTATGGGTGGGTAATCACCCCTATCCTTGGGTAATCTCGTGGGTTAAATATTTGCATGTGTTTGATTAGGATCAGGGAATGATTTCGGAAATTATGTTAAGGATTTTCAAATTTTAAATATTATGTTATTTATAAACTCATGTTAGCCACACATTGTTTTAATATATGGTTTCTTTCCTTACTGAGATGTGTCTCACCCGAATATGAATTCATCTTTTTTTTTTTTCAAGATTTCTCAGGATCGAGCTTTGAGAGTTCGAGATTTTATAACATTTTTGGAAGATATAAGAAAAAAGGGTATATTTTTGTGTTAATTCTGATATGCATATTTTATGTTTTATGTTTTTATATTTTAAGTCAGTTATGAGAGGATAGTTGTGAAACTTACTGGTATTAGTGGATAATGTTTTGGAGACATATATATATTTGAATATTGGTGAATGATTAATTTATTATGGTTGGTAGTTAGAATTAGTAAACTCTGGTATTATGTTATGTGGAGACTATGGTTATGTTTTTCGCTGCGTATATTATGGATTATGGATTATCAGGGATTTTATCAGGTATAACGCGCCAGACACGGGTATAAAGGTTTGGGGCATTACAGATTGGCTGGCAGCTAATTCTATTATTATAGACTGTCGTGCAAGGGAAGTGATATTCAAACCTCCAGGGAAACCACAGAGTCACGAGTGCAATCTTTACCTCAGATAGTCTCAGCTGTTCAGGCAAGAAGGTTGCTCCAGAATGACTATCTGCGATTCGTGGCTTTTGTGAAGGAAATGTTAGAAAATGAATTGAAGCTTATTAATATGACTGTGGTGAAAGAATTTACGGATGTGTTCCCAGCTGAATTACTAGGTCTACCACCTGATCGTGAAATAGATTTTCCTATTGATCTACTTCCACGTACAACACCGATCTCTGAAGCACCGTACCAAATGGCCCCAGTAGAGTTGGCAGAACTGAAAGATCAATTGCAGGATTTGCTTGATAAGGGCTTCATACAAACTAGTGTATCTCCATGGGGAGCTCCAGTGCTGTTTGTGAAAAAGAAGGACAGGTCTATAAAGATGTGCATAGATTACAAGGAGATTAATAAAGTGACTATCAAGAACAAGTATCATCTACCCCTTATCGATGACTTATTCGATCAACTCCAGGATACACAGGTATATTCTAAAATTGACCTCTGATTAGGTTACCATCAGGTAAAGGTGAGAGCAGAGGATGTATCGTAGACAGCTTTTAGAACTAGATATGGGCATTACGAGTTTCTTGTTATGCCATTTGGTCTGACGAATGCTTCTGCGATATTTATGGATTTGATGAAAAAGATTTTTCATCAATATTTAGATCAGTTTGTGGTTGTTTTTATTGATGATGTACTGGTCTATTCGAGGAGTTATGAGGAGCACGAGATACATTTGAGGCAGGTTTTGCAGATGCTTAAAGAGAAGAAGTTGTATGCGAAATTCAGTAAATGTGACTTCTGGCTCGAAAAAGTTGTGTTTTTGGGGCATGTTATTTCAAGAGATAGAATTTCTGTAGATCGTAGTAAGATTGAGGCAGTAGTGAATTGAGCTAAACCGAGGAACGTCTAGGAGATCAAGAGTTTCTTGGGGTTAGCTGGATATTACTTATGTTTTGTCGAGGGATTCTCAGCTTTATCAAGGCCTTTGACACGACTGACTAGAAAGAATGTCATATTTGAGTGGGATGACAGCTGTGAACATAGTTTTTAAGAATTAAAGCAGAGGCTAGTCACAGCCCCAATACTGATCATCCCGTTAGGGGGTGAGGGCTATACTATTTACAGTTATGCGTCCTTAAAGGGATTTGACTGTGTGTTGATGCAGCATGGCAGAGTGGTGACATATGCATCCAGACAGTTGAAAGAATACGAAAAGAACTACCCTACCCATGATCTTGAATTGGTTGCAGTGGTACACGCATTGAAAATTTGGAGGCATTATCTGTACGGCAAGCAGTGCGATATTTTCTCTGATCACAAGAGTTTAAAGTATTTCTTCACTCATAAGGAATTGAATATGAGGCAGAGAAGGTGGTTAGAGTTGATTAAGGATTTTGATTGTACTATCATTTACCACGCAAGGAAAACAAACGTGGTAGCTGATGCACTAAACAGGAAGTCTGGGGAATTAGCGTTAACAGCTATGGAGATCTAGTGGCCGATCGAGATGGATCTAGAGAGACTCGACATTAAATTGATAGAGAGTAATACTCCAATATGTATTGTCAGCCTAGTGGTACAGCCTACACTGCAAGAAGCCCAGAAAGAAGATCCAGAATTGGTAGAGGTAATGGACAGAGTGCAGTGGTCAGGGAGAGGAATTCTGCATTTTAGAGGACGGAGCTTTGCGGTTCCGTTCTAGACTATGTGTTCTTGCTGATGCCGACATTAGGAAGACTATTCTGGAGAAGGCTCACAGATCATTGTATACGGTTCATCCCGGCAGTACGAAGATGTACAAGAATCTGCGAGAGTCGTATTGGTGGAGTGGTATGAAGAGGGAGATTGCCGAGTATGTAGCCCAGTGATTGACGTTCCAGTAGGTAAAAGCTGAGCACCAGAGGTCGGAAGGCCAGTTGCAGTTGCTATTTATCCTAGAGTGGAAGTGGGATCATATATCCATGGACTTCGTTTCAGGGCTGCCATCGACATCGCATGGCCAGAATGCGATTTGGGTGATAGTAGACTGGTTGATTAAGTCTGCCCATTTCCTCCCAATCAAGATTAGCTATTCCCTCAGCCGATTGGCAGAGATTTACGTCCAAGAGATTGTTTGTTCTCATGGAGTGCCAGTATCCATAGTGTTAGATCGAGACTTGCGCTTTACGTCACGTTTCTGGAAAAGTTTGTAGGAAGCTCTAGGGTCTTAGTTATCTTTTAGCACAGCATTCCATCCTCAGTCAAATGGGCAGATTGAGAGGACGATACAGATACTAGAAGATATGCTCTATGCATGTGTATTAGACTTTGGGGGTAGTTGGACTCAGTTCATGCCGCTAGTTGAGTTCGCGTATAATAAAAGCTACCAGTCCAGTATTGGCATGGCATCATTTAAGACTTTGTATGGTAGGAGATGTCGATCTCCTTTGTATTGGGATGAGATGGGTGAGCAGCGAGGTGTGGGTCCAGAGATGGTGCAGCAGGCATATGACAAGGTTCGGCTTATCAGGGAAAGAATAAGTGCAGCTTAGAGTCGACAGAAAAGTTATGCTGATAATCGCCACAGGAATTTGGAATTCAATGTTGGTGATCATGTGTTTCTAAAGATAGCTCTATTGAAAGGAGTTATGAGATTCGGAAAGAAGGGTAAACTTAGCCTTAGAATTATCGGTCCATTTGAGATTTTAGAGAAAGTGGGGTCGGTGGCTTACAGGCTAGCTTTGCCACCTACACTATCCAGGATGCACGACGTATTCCACGTGTCTATGTTGAGAAAATATGTCACAGATCCTTCTCATATTATTATCTATAGTGAGTTAGAGTTCAGTGATTCGCTAGTCTATGAGGAGGTACCACTGCAGATTCTAGACCAAAAGGAACATGAATTACGTAGTAAGAAGATTCCTTTGGTAAAAGTTCAATGGAGGAATCATATGATAGAAGAGGCTTCTTGGGAGCTCGAGGAGTAGATCAGACAGAAATATCCGCAACTCTTCCAAGAAGTTTAAATGTAATTAGAAAATGTAAGTAAATATGTAGTTTTCTTTTGCAGGTACATGTAATACTTTAGTTAGTATGTGATATTTTAGTTTTGGGGGAAATTTAATTTTGGTATATGTAATCTCCCAGGACTTAGAATGTAACCACGATATTCCTCCTCCATAAGTGAGGGTAAGTAATAAAATAAGTAGACCATTTTACCTACTAAGGGATGATGAATTATATGAAAAGTAAATTTCGAGGACGAAATTTTATAAAGAGGGGAGAATGTGACAACCCGAATAATAATGGAATTTAAATAATAAAGAGGAAGGGAAATGGAAACAGTAACAGAAAGAGGACATTGCACTTTGGAAGGAATAATCGAGGGAAAGCATCAGGGTCTCGTCGACGAACACATGGGATTCATCGACGAGGAAATATCGAGAGAGGTTTTGAGCAGTCTGAATTTCATCGATGAGGAGTGGGTTTCGTCAACGAAATTATTAAAGGACTCGTCGACAAGATGACGTGGCTCGTCAACGAATCCAATCTTATAAATATCAAAAACCTAGATTAAACGTTAAAATTAAAGAAAAATTACACACTCTCTCTCTCCCTACGGTTTCTCTCTCTTCTCTCTTCGATTTCGGGCTGGATTTTCGCCGGTTCGACCCACCACGATGCTTCTGGGGAGGTTCTCTCCAAATTTACCGAAGCGGATCATTGGTGAAAGCAAGTTGGAAATCATCCCTGAGTTGAGGTAAGAATTTTTAAGTTAAATTTGGTTTCACAGTAGTTATAGGAAAGTACTAGGAGTTTTCATTTTCAGGGTATTGATTAGAAAATCCTACGGGTGTGAGACCAGAGTTTATAGGGGCTTTTCTCAGTAGCCAGGTAAGGGAATGAACTAAAACAGTTATTTTTCACACAAATTACTATTATTTATGAGAAAATTGATTTTCTGAAAAATATATACGATATTTGAATATTATGGAGTAAATGCATTTGGGAAAAATACTGCTAATATGTTGAAATGAATATGTATGTATAAGATGCCAAAAACTATGATTTTAGAATACAATGTATGGTTTTATACAACAAATGTGTGGCATAAATATTATTTTACGTGGAAAATATTAGGACATGACAATGATATGAATGAAATATGTTTTGAGAAATTATGAAAGAATACAGTACATTATGATGTTGAAAATACATGATAAGTTGATTATTTTCAGAATGATATACATATATGAAATGATTTCGACGCGAGGTCGTATCAATGTATGATTTCAGCGCGGGACCGTATTTATGTATGATTTCAGCGGCTGGCTGTATTTATGAAATGATCGGTACGAGGCCGTATTTATGAAATGTTTGGCGCGAGGCCGTATTTATGAAATGATGAAAAATGCTATAATATCATATATTATATGTTATTAGAACCCGGATGTTAGTTTAGTTCAGTTTAGGAGCTCAGTACTGTAGCTTATAAATTAGATATCTATTATCAGATTGGTGCTAACCACCCCACGAGGGGGTGGGAGATGGATAGTCGATGTGGCTTTCAGTAGAGTGTGGACATCCACCTGGAAGTTCGCACCAGGGTGTGGCGGACCCATCGTACTTACAAACATTTTTTACTTAGCTGTGGTCGGCCAGCCATTGTCGGGTCCCGCCTTCGGGCTGCACAACCCGTCATGGGGGGTTATACATGACATCAGCTAACTATTTATCCTGGGTATGTTTTCAGTATTATCAGTTATAATAGATGTTTTATGTACGATTTGATTTATTAGAAAATATGAAAGTATATGATTATCCAGTATGATATGATGGACATTTACAGAAATATGAAATGTACTGTATATGTATAGTTGCCTTAAATATTCATGTTGTCACACAAATGTATTTAGTTTATTTTCCCTTACTGAGAAGTGTCTCACGCTGAATGTAATTAATTTTTCAAGAGACCCTAAGAGACTGGTGCGTCGCGGCCGCCGTTGAGTTTAGTAAGTTACCCCACTATGAGGGTAAGGTTTTGATCTAGGATCAAGAAATTTTTGTTGTATGATCCTAGGGTTATTTTGATGTTTTGGAGGTTATATATAAATACAATATTTTGATGATGTAGTAAACTCTAGTATTATGTTTTATGGTTGGATGATTAAAATTTTATACTTACTGCTGCTTAGGTTTCCGCTGTGATTGATAGGTATCCCCGTTACCCACGGGTTCGGGTTGACTTTTCTATTTATTACGTTACATTTTATATAAAGATTTTGAGGTCGTTACAGTTTATGCCATAAGTAAGCAGATCGTTCATTCACTAAACTTCGTTTAGTGTCAATACTATGATGCAAGGCTAAAAGTGTTTTAGTATAATGATTATCAAGTTTTAACTTATATAATCTATCACAAAGCATACCACAACCAACCATACAAGTATCCTTAAATAAACTGAAAAAACCTTTATTAAAATTACAAGTGTACCCAAAAACATGCAATTTAGATAATGAAACTAAATTCTTAGAAATACTAGGAACATAAAAAGTCTCATATAAATCCAAATAATAACCAGTGTCTAGGATTAAACGATACATCCCGATAGCTTCAACTGGCACTTTTATTATGTTCTCCATGAAGATAAACTTCTCATTTGGGTTTATGTTCCGGATTGTAAGAAATCCCCTTCCTTTCGAACCAAGCTTTCCGTTTCAAGCAGAACTTCTGGTAATGTCCAGGTTTTCCATAGAAATGACATTTTTCCTTACTTGATACCTTCTTTTGGATATGAGAAGAGGATTCATTATCCTTTAAAGATCCTTTCCCCTTTCCATGTTTCTTTGCTTTCTTTTCAGCTCCTTGATTGTTCACATAATGAATAGTGTGAATTCCTTTATGGTGTAGTCATATTTCCTCTTGAACTAGCATATTATGCAACTCATGCACATTCCATTTATCTTTCATGGTGTTATAGTTCATTTGAAATGGCCCATACTCAGTTGGTAATGAGTTTAAAATGAACTGAATAAGAAAATTTTCATTCACATCTATTACCAAAGTCTTAAGTTTTGTTGCAATATTTGTCATTTCAATAACATGCTCATGCATATTACATGAACCATCAAAGTTCATGATAGTTAACGTACCCATTAATGTCCCAGTAAGAGACTTATCTGCTGTTTGGGAATGCTCTCCTAGAAACTTTAAAAACTCTTTAGCACTTCCAGTTTTGTTAATAACTGTCTTAATGTTATTTGCAACACTCATTCGCATAAACATCAAACTTAACCTGTTTGATCTTTCCAAAATATTGTAACAGGTTATTTCTTCAACATTGCTAGAATCAGTAATAGCAGTAGGTTGATCACTTAAAAGTGTCAAATCAAGATCCAATACCCCGAGGTGAAATTGAACTTATTCACTCCAATCAGCAAAATTAAACCCATTAAACATTGGAACAGAACGATCTAGGCACAAGTACTACAAAAATTAACCATACTTAATACTTTGAATGAAACATTTATAAGATCACAAATATAAATATATTAATGTTTTCCTTTGGGAAAAACACTAATGTAAAGAGTTTTGAAATGATGCTAATTAAATTTTTAATTTTAACATTACTTTGGTAACATTATATGCCCTCATTATAAGTATCTATTATCTTTGGATAAATAGAAATAATAATAATAATAATAATAATAATAATAATAATAATAATACCAAAACATTATCCTTATATTATAAGAACAATTAATCGACCTCTAGGTGATTCTTGATATCTTATAATAATTTAATATCATTCTTGCATCGAACATATGAGTACTTTACTTAATGATTTAATCACTTTGGTGATTAAAATCAAAATACTTTATAACATTAAAATGTTAAAATATTGTGAGTAACGTAAACATGTTGTCAAAATACTTATATAGACTCATATTAGCATGCATTGTGAAATTTAACCAATGCCTTGACTCACAAACTAAAATTTAACGAAACATCAACCTTTAATCATCAAAAAATCATGAGTTTCTAAAACCATAGCTCTGATACCACATGTAAGTTTAATATAAACATGATTTAATCATTGGATTTTTGAAACTCATAATTTTATACAACAAACAAGAAACTCATACCTTTATCCATGCTAAACTCATACCTTGATCCATGCTTCCAAGTGAATATCCTTGGGCTGTGTTTCTATCTCACAATCTTACGTTTCCTTGTCCTTTTCTTAATTTGATGGAAAAGTAGCACAAACTTTCTAGGATGAGATTGGACCAACCCTAACCAGCTCTATATACTTATCACTTCCATCAAGTGATTAATTAACATTCATAACTTATCATAATTATGACTCTTCAAATTCCGAGAAGTCATTAAAAATCATTATTGTAAATAGACTCTTCATATTTGGGAAACCAATATTATTATGATATTATTATATTTAAAAACCCTTCATATCATGTAAATAAATATAATCATAATTAAAACCTTTCATATTACTTAAAAAATATAATCATAATTTTATTTGAGACAATTTATTTATGTCTTACATTGTAAACTATTAGGGGGTTTCTTATTATTCCCACGTGTTTCCAAAATTCATAATTTACCTAAAGTTTTTCAACCTTTTGTTGTATTGGCAATGATTTTTTTCCTCTAGAGAAGTGTGTAATAAATTTTTTTTTAAATAATTTTTCTAAATGCAAGGAAAAAAAAAGCAATATTTTTTTTAAAATTTTTTTAGAAAATATGGGGTGGTTCAATTTTATCACCTTTCAACATTTTTAAGAATATGATTCCGTTCTAGTAGATTATTTTGGAGTAGGACCCTCTTGATGTGATAGTAATACCACTCTCGATAAGAAAATATTTAATAGAATATTGAAATTTTATTCTCATCCTATCTTTTAGGTAAGATTTATGGAAATTTCATTCTCATAACATTTTTATGTATCACGAACTATTTATAATAATAAATTATTATAGTGATAAAAGTAGAAAATAAGTCAACAACAAAAGTAATATTATTATATCATAATAATGTAACATAGATATTGTCTATATTATTTTGGTTATATTTATCATGTCTTCAAATTTTTTTAGGATAGAGATTTAAGTTAGTACTATCAACATCGGGCTTTGGTGGCTCGTATGGTTGCCAACGAGTTCGGTGGCAGTTTGAAAATCAACTAAGTGTAGATAACAAAATCATCGATTACTTGCTTTTCATGTTTTAGAAAAATGAAGTTGCTGCTTTATTTTAGTTTTGAAGATGTTAAATAGAGGAAAAATCTTTTTTAGAAGAAATTTATGTTTGAGAGTACCATTATGAATGTAGACACCTAATTTTGTTCGCATTGAAATTAATTTGGAGAATAGAAGAGTCTAATTGAAGTTTTTCTTTCTTTGCCCTATGCTTTCCTGAATGAATTTGAACCCTCAATTGCACTTTCAAGGCTTAATTGAGCCTTAATTATGGTAATTGAGAAGTTATCCCAAATAAGGATAAGCTCCCATCCTTGAGAATAATTATTTCTGACAGGAATGGTGTATTCCCAAGGGGGGATGAATTGGGTTTTAAAAACATTTTACCTAAATTAAATTTATGTCGATTCAACACAAATCATATCTCATTCAAAATACAAGCGTGTATGTAAAATAATTAAACAATGAATATAAATAGACATGTGTATAACATATCCCATTTAAATTAACTCTGTGTATGCGAAATAATAATAAATAAGCAAGCATGCATGTGCGAAAATTAAAGTGCAGAAATTAAATGAGATAGAGAGAGACACAAGATTTGTTATTGAGGTTCGGCCAATCCTGCCTACATCCCCGCCTTGGGCCAACCACCTAAGGATTCCACTATTTGCTCACTTAACCAGGCGGAGTGACACTATTTACACTTCTCCTTATGGGGCAGAGTCTCCCTAACTCAATTCACCAAGCTGAGCCAAACTGGTTCCTCCTTATGAGGCAGAGTCTCCCCAGCTCAATTCACCAGGCCGAGTCAAACTAGTACATAAACAATTTTTGTACAACAGAAAATGCTTCTCAAAATAAGCAGATTTGTACACATTGAAGAACTATATGCACTCTCATATGATTTATAAAATGAAGCTCAGTAGAGTATAATTTTTCTCTCAAAAATTTTATTTTTCATGTAAAACAATAAGAGTATGGAAAATGATTTTTCTTATCTAAATGACCTGTTTAAATTTAAATACCGAAAGGCTTTCGAGAAAAATGTATGGAAGTGAATATATGCTCAAACCATTATCAAGATGCTTTTCAAGCACAAAATATATATATATATATATATATATATATATATATATATATATATCAATGAATATATATGCTAAAAGCAATCTTGAATAACCCCCAAAAGATTTTCTTCCAAAAATATATTCAATGATAAGAAAGGGAGAAATTAGGGTTCTTAAAATAATTGACCTTAAAAACAATAAGGCTCTCAAGCTTTATATATGGAGTGAGATATAAGCTCAATCCTTACTTGAGTAACTTCAAGAATAATTCTCAAGAAGAGTATGGGAGAATTTGATCTATGAAGAATATGAAATAAATAAAATAAAAGGCTTTCAAGCAAGCATATATGAACTCAAATATATTGTTCAAGTCTCTTTGAATAACTTAAAAATTAATTTCTCCACATGATTTTCAAAATAAAGGAGTAGGAGAAATTTTGATCTTTGAAAAAATAATAATAAAAGAAGAGACCTTCAAGCAATATATATGAACAATATAAGCTCAAGCCTCTTCAAATAAAAAAAAAATCAAAAATATTTTCCTCTTAAAAGAAGTTTTCAAATGAAGAGTAGATGAGAAACTTTAGTCTTTTGAAAATATGAAAATAAAAAGGCTAGTAAGCACAATATATATATGAAAGATAATATATATGCTCAAACCTTTAAAACAAAATTATCTCAAGAAAAAGAAGCCTTTGAAATAAAAATATATGAGTGGATATATGCTCCAAGCTTCCTTTAATAACCAACAAAATTTTCTCCAAGAAGAATTTTCAAAATGAAAGAGTAGGAGAAATATGAAATTTAAAGCACAAGAATGGTTAAAAAACAATGGGGAGAATCAAAAATATTTTTTTAAGCTTCCCAATGATTCTCCTTGCTTTTCAAAGTTTTTAAGCATGTATTTATAGGCTAAAAATCATTTCTAGTCGTTATATGATCGTGGAAGGGGGGGGGGGGGTTTTAAAATATTATTATATTTTAAAAAATAGCTGTTTTCCGGCAGTTGTGACACTTTCCCGAGAAGGCCGGTCGGCTGGGGCCAAGCCCTGGTCGGTTGAGGCTTGAAAATGGCAAGGTTTGGTCGGCTGGCCTCAGGTTTTCTGCACGGACCCCCTTCAATGTTTTAACCATAACTTTTTATATAAATTTTATATTGAATGTTCTTGGTATCAACGGAAAGCTAAGAGAAAATCCCACAACGTTCATGTTGAACACTTTTTATGATAAGAAGTCATGGATTGAGAAATATGCTCATCAATGAAATGAAAGAAACTTGAAGGGAATTTTTCTACTATACACACCTTTCATTATTTTGGGCATAACGTTTTCTACAAAAATCCAAATGAGACATTCTTGGTATCGACTGATCGGTTGACCGACCCCTTTGTAAAAATGTAACGACCCCAAAAATAAAATGTGAGTAAGTGTGATCCTAAAAAAAATAAAAATAAAAAATTAAATTAACCGTCTCTCTCCACCGCCACTTCTCTCTCTCTCTCTCTCTCTCTCTCTCTCTCTCTCTCTCTCTCTCTCCTCGATTTCCTTGGCCAAATGTGTGCCGATCGGAGAACAAAAAATACCTCTGGGTTCCATTCTATGCCACCGACATTTTAACCGGAGTGGATTTGTCATAGGAGTGTTGTAGGCACCACTCCTGGGATAAGGTAATCTCTATCTCTCTCTCTCTCTCTCTCTCTCTCCTCAATTATTCTCAAATCTTTAGCCAAATCGATGATCGGACACCACCACGGGGTCCTAGTGTCGATCCTCGTCATTTTAATCGGAGCAGATTTTTAATTTGGGTTTGCTAGACACCACTCCAAGGCTCGGGTAAAGATAATGAATTTATATCCATTAATTATTTTTAAAGTTTAATTAGCTATTCAAAGTATGTGGGCCTAGGTAATATTAAAATAATTATTATTATGGGGTTGAGTCAATTGAACTAGGGAAAAACAATTTCAGGGTTTTGAGCTCTGAACGCCGCGGGCGTGGAATTAGGAATTTTAGCAAGCCTCTTAGTAAGCCAGGTAAAGGAAACTAAATTATGATAGAAGTTTTTGGAAATTAAAGGATTAAATTAACGTATGATATGAAAATAATATATTTTTGAATTTTCTAACTTATCAGGTATATATATGTGAAATTGTAGTTTTGGAAATATCCAATGTTTTACTGGATAATTATAATATGGTTAAATATTATTGGAAATATGTGTGGCATGGGAAATAATTGTGATTACTAAAAAATAAATCTGTGAATATTTTATATGAGGGAATGAAGTTTATATTGGGATATAACAGATATGATGATATGAGTAATATACTGATATGTTTGAGACAAATATGTTGAAATAAGATTTATACATACATGTTTTTATCAGACATGATATGATAATATGTGATATTTACAGTTATAATAGTTTTATACTGATAGAAATGATGAACAGCCATGAGTTACAGACGAGATGTGTTGCATGCACATGGATACTCATGAGCTTGAGCACCATGAGTTACAGACGAGATGTGTTACACATGGATATTCATGTGCTTGGTCATGTTAATGAGAAATGAAAGCTTTTTGGAACATAAATTTTTATGTAAAATAAGTGATGGAAATAAGAACCTGGTTGATTAAGGATATGAAAACATGGTACCGTTGCTAGTGATTAAATTAGTGCAACCACATAGTTGAGGGAGCGTGTAGCTATTGGAAGTCGATTGGGCTTCGGAGAGATGTTGATTGCCCTTGGGTCCGGACCAGGTTGTGATGGGCCAATTGTACTACAAACAAGGTATTTTGACTTAGCTTGGTAGGCCAACCAGGGTTATGTCCCACCTTCGGGCTACACAAGTCAGTCATGTGGGGTTATTACATGACGATGATATGAATGGGTCTCCTCATTACAGACATGATACACTCATATGATTGTACTTTGACAAATACGATACTTTGTATACAAAAATATTTATTGAGCATAATTATATTTTCGAGAAAAGTATATGGTTACAAATATACACATATGTTTGTGGATATAAGTACAGATTCCTATGATACCTCAGTTAAATTAATATTTTTATAAACATGATATGATACACTGAAACTCATTTCCACACACTGATAATAATTTATTCCCACTTACTGAGAGGTGTCTCACCCCATAGATCTTAAATATTTTAGGAAATTCGGGGCGTCAGGTGAAATGAGCTCCGTGATAATGGAGTAGTAGATTTCCATTAGTCAAGGTATGTTTTTATTTTGGGACTAGATATATGTTTGTATAGACTCTCAGGGTCTGATGAATTTCGGGAGTTGGTCTGTATATTTTTGGGAGAATGTAGTATACTGGTATTGTACCTAGAACTTGGATGTGTTATGTTTTCCATTGAGTAGACAATATATGAATATGTACAGGTGTACCTCTAGTAGCCCACCCTGGGTCTGGGTTGACTTGGTTGACCTTATATTTATTATGGTATCATAGGTATTTGATTAAAAAAATAACCAGGGCATCACAGTTTGGTATCAGAGCCTGGGTTACTAGGTTCTGCAGATTTTAGGGTATAATGGATAACAATATTAGAGTATAGAAACGGATTTTGGTGAGGATTAAGATAAAAAATTAGGATTCTGTCTTGTAGCTTGGAAGCAGGAAATTCTGTGGTGATTTCCGTGATTTTCTTAGGATGACAACTTTAGGAAAGCCATGGTAAACTATCGCCGGTTCTTGTTTCTGAGTGGTAAGATTGAATCTTAAATTAGAAATAAGGATGTAAAGATGATTGGTATAAAAGGATATGTTTTGATTCTTAGATAGATAAACGCATTAGACATGTTATGATGATAGGATTCTAAAATTGTTTCTATTCTATTTTCAAGATGGACCCTCGAAATAGTAATGCTCATGCTGGTGGTGACAATGTGGGGCCCTCTAGTAGGAGCTACTAGGATTTTGACGCAGTCCTATGTAGTGTTGCTTAATAGGTCATGGCTGAGATAGTGTAGAATTCTAGGGAGTAGGGATGCCCGCTAGTGGACCAGGGTTGCACTATAGAGCAGTTCACCAAGATGAACCCTCCGGCCTTTTCAGGTAGGGCAAACCTAATTGTGGTAGAGAACTGGATACAGAACATTGAAAAGATCCTAACTATACTACACTGCACCGATGAGCAAAGAGTTCTATATGCCACATTCAGATTGACATGGGAGGCTGAGCATTGGTGGCATGTTGTAAGGCTCCTAAAGGGGCAGAGGTCGGTATCAGTAGCCCTAACTTGGGGAAAATTTAAAGAGATTTCTTTCGACCGTTATTTCCCCTCCTTCGTTAGAGATGCCAAAATGGAAAAGTTCTTGAATCTGACTCAGGGCCATTTGACAATGCCACATTACGTTGCTAAATTCATGGAGATGTCACGTTTTGCCCCCTTCATGACACTAGATGAACTCAAGAAGGCTTAGATATTTGAGAGAGGGCTAAGGTAGGAGATTTATGAGCAGGTGGCATTGTTGTAGATAAGGGATTTTTATGAGCTGGTGGATAAAGCCACCGCAACCGAAGCCAGTTGATAGAAGGTCATGGGAGGACATAGTTAGAGGAAAATGCTTGCACCTCCTAGCTTTCAGGTGAGCACTAGTTGGGGCCAACGGAGGAGGCATGATGTGAACCAACGATGGGTAGGGGGATACCGAGTTCCTTACGACAATCTAGCACCTCTTACTTGCCCTCGATACTATAGAAGGCACTCAAGTGAGTGTCAAGATGGGGTAGTCACCTGCTACTAATGTGGAAGGCCGGGCCATGTTGCACGAGATTGTCATGCTCCTCTGAGCATTGTGCCTATTCCTAGACTGTACCAAGGAAACTATCTAGCACCACGAGACGACCAAAAGAGGAATACCACCTCGACATGAGTTTATGCACTGACCCCGGGAGACATAGAGGCAGCAAATGATGTGGTGATATGTATCATTTATATTATGTCATATAAAGCTAATGTTTTCTTTGATTTAGGGGCAACACATTCATTTGTGGCCCAGAAATTTGTAAGGTTATATGGAATAGGAACTTAATCACTGGATGTAGGTCTATCAATGGCTGCACCGATGGGGACCATAACAGTGTGTAGTAGGGTACTTAGAAATTTTTTGATTAGTATTCAAGGGAGGTCACTACCTGCTAATCTGGTGGTTCTCGATATGCATAGGTTCGACATGATTATGGGGATGGGCTGGTTAGCTACCAGCTATGCCAGTATTGATTGCAATAAGCAAGAGGTAGTCTTCAGACCTCTAGGAGACCAAGAGTATAGCATTGTGGGGACGTGTGCGTACCCCACCACAAGTATTATCAGCTATCTAGGTGAGGAGGTTGCTTCTGTAGGGGTGCCAAGGGTATATAGCTTGCGTGAAAGAAGCACCGAGAAGGGATTTAAAATTGGAAGATATTTCGATAGTGAGGGATTTTCCTGAAGCATTTCCAAAGTAATTGCTAGGATTGCCTCCCGATCAAGAAGTAGAGTTTGTGATTGATTTACCTCTAGGGACGGCATCAATCTCTAAGGCTCCGTATATAATGGCCTCGGCAGAGTTAAAAGAATTGAAAGAATAGTTGGAAGATTTGCTGAATAGGGGATTTATCAGGCTCAGTGTGTCACCCTAGGGAGCCCCAGTACTCTTTGTGAAAAATAAAGATGGGATGATGAGGATGTGTATTGACTACGGGGAGATAAATAAAGTAACAATTAGGAATAAGTATCCTCTTCCCCGTATTGATGATCTGTTTGACCAACTTTAGGGAATACAAGTATTCTCTAAGATTGATTTTTGATTTGAGTACCATCAGTGAAGGTCAGGGCAGAGGATGTTTCAAAAATTGCATTTTGGACTCAGTATGACCATTATGAGTTTCTGGTTATACCGTTCGCACTGACGAATGCCCCGATAGTATTCATGGACCTAATGAATAGGGTTTTCCACCAGTATCTGGACTGGTTTGTGGTAGTATTTATTGATGACATTCTGGTATACTCAAGGAGCCTGAGGATCCCGATGAACATTTAAGAGCAGTTCTTTAGATACTAAGAGAAAAAAGACTGTATGCAAAGTTCAGAAAGTGTGAATTTTGTCTAGAGCAAGTTACATTTCTCTGACATGTGGTATCTAGAGGTAGCATTTCAGTTGATCCAAGCAAGATTGAGGCGGTAGTCGATTGGAAAAGACCAAAAAATGTTCAGGAAATCAAAAGTTTCTTGGGCTTGGCAAGATACTATCGCCGATTTTTAGAAGGATTCTCTAAGTTGTTAGGCCCTTTGACTAGATTGACCAAGAAGAATGCAAGGTTTGAATGAACAGATGAGTGTGAACAGAGCTTCTAGGAATTGAAGCAGCGACTTATCACTGTACTGGTCCTAACAACTCCTTCGGGAGAAGAAGGCTTTGTAATCTATAGTGATACGTCACATAAATGGCTCGGGTGTGTTCTGATGCAGCAGGGGAGAGTTATAGCATATGTTTCATGCTAGCTCAAAGAATATGAAAAGAGATACCCTACCCATGATTTGGAGTTAGTAGTGATGGTTTATGCGCTGAAGATTAAGAGGCATTATTTATGTAGGGGTAGGTGTGAGATCTTTATCGACCATAAAATCTTGAAATATTTCTTCACATAGAAAAAATTAAATATGAGGCAGAAGAGGTGGCTAGAGCTGATTAAATACTATGACTACACCATTAGTTACCACCTAGGAAAAGCTAATGCGGCAGCTGATTCTTTAAGCCAGAAATAAGGGAGCTCATTAATGTCAACTGTGGTGATTCAAAATCTGCCCCAAATTGATTTAGAAAAGCTTGGCGTGGAACTGGTGGAGGGAGATTACTAGACATTCAGTGCCAATTTGGTAATTCAGCCCACCTTGCACGAAATAATTAAGGCTACTTAGATGAAAGATGTGGAATTAAGGAAAATTATGGATAAAGTGCGAAATGGACAGGGACATAGTTTAGTATCTCAGATGATGGAACCTTGAGGTTCCACACTAGGTTGTGCATACCTACCAACCTTGAGATTGAGAGGATTATCTTGGAAGAAGCGCACCGATTCCTTTATACAGTGCACCCGGGAAGCACTAACATGTATAGAGATATTCGGGAGTCATTTTGGTAAAGAAACATGAAGAAAGAGATAGCTGAGTATGTAGACTAGTGTTTGACATGCCAACAGGTGAAAGGTGAGCATCAAAGACCGATGGGATCATTGTAGCCACTTCGCATCCCCAAATGGAAGTGGGAGCATTATCGATGGATTTTGTCACAGATTACCGCTGGCATTGCATGGATAGGATGCCATCCGGGTAGTCGTAGATTGTTTGACGAAGAATGCCCATTTCCTTCCTATTAGAGTTAACTACTCTATGAGCAGACTGGCATAGTTGTATATACAAGAGATAGTTTGACTCCATGGCGTGCCAGTGTCCATTGTTTCAGATCGAGACCCACAGTTTACATCTCATATTTGGAGGAGTTTGCAGAGGGCCATGGGTTCTCAATTGACGTTCAACACAACATTTCATCATTAGACAGATGGGAAAACGAAAAGGACGATACAGGTTCTGGAAGATATGCTACAAGCATGTGTATTGGACTTCAGGGGCAGTTGGATACAGTTTATGCAACTTGTTGAGTTTTCTTATAATAACAGCTATTAGATCAGCATTGGGATGACACCATATGAGGCGTTATATGGCAAAAGGTGCCGATCTCCATTATGCTAGGATGAGATTGGAGAAAGACAGATTTTGTGGCCAGAGTTGGTACAACAAACTTATGCTAAAGTTAGACTTATTAGAGATAGAATCAGAGTAGCATAAAGTCGACAGAAGATCTATGCAGATGCTCACCGATGAGAGTTAGAGTTTGATACAAGAGATCATGTATTTCTGAAAGTGGCACCAATGAAAAGGGTTATGACATTTGGGAGGAAGGGTAAACTGAACCCTAGGTACATTAGAACATTCGAGATTCTTGAGAGAGTCGGTCCAGTTGCCTACAGGTTAGCCTTACCACCAGTCTTATCTAGAATTCACAACTTATTTCATATTTCTATGTTGAGGAAATACGTCCCAGACCCCTCCCATATGATTAGTTATAAGACACTAGAGTTTAAAGATACTCTATCATATAAAGAGGTGCTAGTGCAAATTTTAGATTGGAAGGAACAGGAGCTATGCACAAAAATGATTCCATTGGTAAAAGTGTTATGGCATAACCACACAATTGAAGAAGCTTCATGGGAATTGGATGATAAGATGCGCTAGAGTTATCCATACCTGTTCAGCAGGGCCCAGAGTTAAGTTAGATAATCTTGTATATGAGCTTGTATAGGGCAAAGTAGTTGGTGTTTTAGTTTTGGTAATGAATGGTTTTTGGAGAGTTTTCTTTTTATGTGATTGATTATAATCTCTTAGAACTCCCCTTTGTAACCACGGTATTCCTTCGTTATAAGTGAAGGATATTAATAAATTTGGGATGGGGCCTCTATGTGGGTGGTTGCCGGCTCTTCATAGAGTTGGGTAAACATTTCGGTGATGTTTTAGAGCAGAGAGACTAGAACTTGAAATTTGAACTCGAACGTTAGGTTCGTTGATTTGTGGAGAAAAGTCTTTGAAGGAGAATTTTGGTAATTTATGTGTTGTGATTTGACGGTTTGTGATCGACTTGAGTGTTTGATATTTAAATTGGAGTATATTGAAACTTTTGGTATGAGAATGGTTAGTTAATTCTAGAATTATGTAAAATGATTAGTTAGCGAATTTGGAGGATGAAATTCTTTTAAGGAGAGGAGAACGTAATGACCTCAAAAATAATATGTGAAAAATTTTGATCCTAAAAAAAATTAAATTAAATAATCAATTAAAAAATAATAATAATTATTAATTTTATAATATAATATAATATAATATTATAATATATATATATATATATAGTTACCTAAAGCATCTAGATCCTTTAGGATTGAATTTGTTGTGCTCTTTCTCTCTTAGTCTCTCTCTCTCTCTCTCTCTCTCCTCCACCCATCTCTCTCCTATGCCACTCTCTCTCTCTCTCTCTCTCGCTCTCTCCACCACCCATCTCTCTCCAATGCCACTTCTCTCTCTCTCTCTCTCTCTCTCTCTCTCTCTCTCCTCAATTTTCTTAGCCAAACGTGCTTCGATTGGAGAACGAAAAATACCCGTGGGTTCCATTCTCCGCCACCGACATTTTAACTAGAGTGGATTTGTCGTAGGAGCATCGTAGACACCACTCCGAGGATAAGGTACTCTCTCTCTCTCTCTCTCTCTCTCTCTCTCTCTCTCTCTCTCTTCAATTATTCTCAAATCTTTAGCCACATCGACGATCGGACACCACGACAGGGTTCTAGCACCGATCTTCATCATTTTAATCGGAGTAGATTTTTAATTTGGATTTCCTAGGCACCACTCCAAGGCTAGGGTAAGGATAATTAATTTATATCCATTAATTATTTTTAAAGTTTAATTAGCTATTGGGAGTGTGTGGGCTTAGGAAATATTAAAATAATTATTATTTTAGGGCTGAGTTGATTGAACCAGGGAAAAATAATTTCAGGGTTTTGAGCTCCGAACGTCGTGGGCGTGGAATTAGGAAATTTAGCAGGCCTCTCAGTAAGCCAGGTAAGGGGAATTAAATTATGTTAGAAGTTCCTGAAAATTAAAGGATTAAATTAAAGTATGATATGAAAATAATATATATGTGAATTTTCTAGCTTGTTGGGTATATAGTAAAACATTGGATATATGTGTGTGTGTGTGTGTGTGTGAAATGGTAGTTTTGGAAAGATCCAATGTTTTACTAGATAATTATGATATCGTTAAATATTATTAGAAATTTGTTTGTCATAAGAAATAATTTTGAATATTGAAAATTAAATCTGTGAATATTTTATATGAGGGAATGGATTTTATGTTGGGATATAACAGATATGATGATATGAGTAATACAATGATATGTTTGAGACGAATATGTTGAAATGGGATTTATATAGACATGTTTTTATCAAACATGATATGATAATATGTGATATACACAGTCATGATAGTTTTATACTAATAGATATGATGAACAACCATGAGTTACAGACGAGATATGTTGCATGCACATGGATACTCATGAGCTTGAGCGTCATAAGTTACAGAAGAGATGTGTTACACATGGATACTCATGTGCTTAGGCATGTTTCTGAGAAACAAAAGCTTTTGGGAACATAGATTTTTATGTAAAATGAGTGATGGAAATTAGAACCCGATTGATTAATGATATGAGAGGACAGTACCGTTGCTAGTGATTAAATTAGTGCAACCACACAGCTCGAGGAGCATGTAGGTATTGGAAGACGATTGGGCCTTTGGAGAGATGTTGACTGCGCCTGGGTCTAGACCAAGCTACGGTGGGCCAATCGTACTACAGACGAGATATTTAGACTTAGCTTGGTAGGCCAATCAGGGTTAAGTCCTGCCTTTAGGCCACACAACCCAATTATGTGGGGTTATTACATGACGATGATATGAATGGGTCTCCTCATTAAAGACATCATACTCTCATATGATTGTACTTTGAAAAATATGATACTTTGTATATAGAAATATTTATTGATCATGATTATATTTTCGAGAAAAGTATATGGTTACAAGTATGCATATATGTCTGTGGATATGAGTACAAATTCCTATGATACCTTATTTAAATTAATATTTTTATAAACATGATATGATACACTGAAAGTTATTGTCACACATTGATAATAATTTATTCTCACTTACTAAGAGGTGTCTCACCCCATAGATCTTAAACATTTCAAAAAATTCAGGGCGTCAGGTGGATCGAGCTCCGTGATAGAGGAGGAGTAGATTTCCATTAGTCAGGGTATGTTTTTATTTTGGGACTGGATATATGTTTGTACAAACTTTGGCATCTGATGACTTTCGGGAGTTGGTCTATATATTTTTGGGAAAATGTAGTACTTTGGTATTGTACCTATAACTTGGATGTGTTATGTTTTCCGCTACGTAGACAATATATGAATATGGACAGGTGTACCCCTAGTACCCCACCTTGGGTCCGAGTTGACTTGTTTAACCTTATATTTATTATGGTATCAGTTTGATTGAAAAAAGAACCAGAGCGTCACAAAAAATTTGCTTTTGCCTTCTTTTAACTTCAAAACCCATTCCAAAACCTTTTGTAAGTTAGTCATTTTATGAAAAAGGTTTTTCATGTTACTTGGAGGTCCCTATGGTCAATCTAAGGTCATTTGAGCTTTAATATAAATCAATTGAACATGCATGGACATATAACCCTAAGTTACTATTACAACTTCAAAAATGAATAAAATCTTAAACTCTTTTGCTCCTTATTTCCCATGGAATACGCTGGTTGGTGTGAGTTTTAAGTACATGTACGACTTCCATTGCTCATCTATCATCTGTACTTAGAAAAATGAACTTGCTCATACAATTGGCATATAGATGAGATACTGTGGTTTGTCATAATCAAAATAGGGATCAGACTTAAAAAGTCAACAATCTCTTCCCTTTTTGATAATGACAAACACAGGAGCAAAAATTTGGGTTTTCCTGACAAGGCTCCCCCTTGCAATATGCATAAATAAAAGATACCCTTACTGTAACGCCCTAGAAAATAATATGCATGGAAGTGTAATCCTAATATATATATATATATATATATATATATATATAATTGATTAAATAATATTAAATTAAATTAATTAAATAAATAATATTTTAAATATACATGTATATATATATTATGATAAAAGTAATATATATATATATATATATATATATATGTATGTATATAATAGTAATATAATATAATAGGTATATATATAAGTTGATCATCATGAAGCTTCTTTAAGCTTGCTGATTGAAATTGAAATTGAAATTGAAGTTTCAATTGCAAACAGAACCCCCCAAGCGTACTCTTTGTCTCTCTTTCTACCTTCTATCTCTCTCCATGCTACATCTCTTTCTCTCTCTAAGATTTCTTCATATAAATGTGCGCTGATTGAAGAACATGAAGTATCCCTGGGTTCCAAATTTGACCACCAACATTTTAACCGGAGTGGATTCGTGGTTTGGGCGTCGTAGGCACCACTCTTGAGATAAGGTAAGGGGAATACATTATGTCAGTTTTTAAAGATTTTGAACTGGTTAAATTTGAGGATATTATACGTATACGCCGTATTTGAATTTCTTTACGATTTGGGCGAATGGAATGATCATTTTTTAGTGTTATACATATTTGGGAATAACTAGGAGGGTAGTTCGTGTGTGTCCATTTTAGGAAAATTTGCATCTTTAAACTAAATAGAATTTTCGGATATTATACGTATATGATTACGAGTCAAAACTGCGTAATTGGGCATCTTAACCCAGGCTTTACGGTTTATATTTTTAATTAAATGTCTAATTACATCCAATATTTTAATAAAGTGCTAAATTTATCATTTTTGAGTTTTATTGCACAATTTATGAATTTTTGGCAATTTTTTATCGTAGGAAAATCCCCAGGAACCAAAACCGGAACCTGTTCGTATTTCATGCATAACTTTTCACTCTGAGCTCCAATCGAGACAATTCAAATTTTTGGAGAAAGGAGAAAGGATTATCTACAACTTCCGTGTTTTGAGTTTTGCGAGAAACAAGCTCTAGAAGGGTCAAATTTGGTGGTGAACAAAGAATGAAAAAATAAAAAAAAGAAAGAAAAAATAATAATAATTAAAGTCTTGATTTGACCTGGCCATGCAAGCCGGGTCGGGTTGTAGTTTCACGGGTCTAGGGCAAGCCATTACCCTTTTTTTCCTTTAAATATATTTTTTTCTTCCTTTTGCCCTGTTGGGCGCTGCCCCCATCCTAGATCTCTTCTTCTTCTTCTTCTTCTTCTTCTTCTTCTTCTTCTTCTTCTTTAGTTTGTTTTGCTTCATTCCATCTTGCTCTAATCCTCTTCCCTGTCTTCCTCTCTCTATTCTCAGTCTAGCCTCAACTCCTCTGCAATAGCTCCATCTTCTCATCTGCTGTAACAACTGCTGCACAAGCCTTCCACACAGCAGTCTTCACGGCCCCCCTGCTCAGCCTGCAGTAGACCACCACGAGCAGCAGCTCCTACCAATAGCCCCAGACCCGCACATAGCAGTCTCCATGCACCAGACCTCCACAATTCTCCCTTAGCAATCAGCAGAGTAGCAGTCCACGAACCAGACCACTCCACCCGTCGCAGCATCCTCAACTCCATAGCCTTCACCGCAAGTCCTCCTCTCTGCCACACCAGCTGCTTGCCCCAGCCAGCTGAGCCCGAAGCAACAGCAGATCCGAGCAGACCCGAGGACTCTCTCTGCTGTTCCACCCTACAGCACAGGCTTTAAGGCTCTCTGCAACAGGCCTCTCCTTTCTCCCTCTCTCTCTCTCTCTCTCTCTCTCTCTCTCTCTCTCTCTCTCTCTCTCTCTCTCTCTCTTTTCTATCTTTTTATTTAATTTCTTTCCTTCTCTTTTCCTTTCTTTCAGTTTTTCTTTTGTTTTATTATTATTATTATTGTTATTTGCTTGAATAGTATTTTAAATTGTTAAAGCTTCTTTTAGACTTGATTACTTTTGGGATCTTTATTAAAGTAAGAATTTTTATGGGAATGTTTAGTTAGGTTCTTTATTTTTGCTGCAGTGTTTATTTTTTTATCTATTTGTCCTTGTCTTAGAAATTAAATTAGTTACCCTTTTAAAGTTTAATTTTTGATTGAAGCTCGATTAGTTTAGGGTTAGTATTACCAAAGTTTTCATTTTTATTGTGTTTCGTTATTGTTTGTGTATCTTAAATTGTGATGTTGGTTCATAATTTTTGGTCCATGTTAAAGATTTGGTTTTTATTGCATGCGTGTGTGTTTGGTTGAGTTTCCATTACATATTTTTAATTCCGGGTTCAAAGTTGTCATTTTTAATTAGTGTGTGTTTTGATGTTCCTTAGGTAGATTAGAGTTTCCATTCTTACTCTTTGATTCAAAACATGTTAGTTTTAGGACTTTAATTTTTGTTTTTGTTTCAGTCTCCACAATTCTAAAAAACCCCGAATCTGAACTGAGTTCAGTACTCCTTTTGTTTTCGATTAGAAAAACGTAAAATCTGATATTAAAATGCATTCCCCGAGGAGATGATCTAACCCTTGGGTTGAATATTATACGACATAACTCCTATACTTGGGATAGCTTCCGAGCTACTTATTTTCGAGTGAGTCAGCATACGCCGTATTTGAATTTCTATATGATTTGGGCGTATGGAATGATCATTTTTGAGTGTTATACATATTTGGGAATAACCAGGAGAGTGGTTCGTGTGCCTCCATTTTAGGAAAAATTGCATGTCTTAATTAAATGGAATTTTCAAAAAATAATCGAACCAAATTTTTGAAATACGCGCTTTTTCCCAGCGGATTACTTAGCATGAGAATAATTAACAAATAATTTTATATGAATTTGTTGAAATTGTTATGATATGATATTGTGAGTATGTGACGTAACACTAGTTTATGGATATATGTATATAGTGGAATTATTGTGAAATTATAAAATGATAGGTTTGATATGGATATGGGGATATGACAGTTTAATTCCATTAATCGCAAAATGGTAATTTAGATTATGCATTTGATTATAAAAATTGAAGTTGTGATGCCAGTATAGAAACTCTGTATGAAGTCTATACTGATGTCGAAGGCCTGAGTGGCGTATAAATTGAAATGGTGATGCTTAGTATAGAAACTCTATGTGAAGTCAATACTGATGTCGAAGGTTTGAGTGACGAATAAATTAAAGTGGTGACGCTCAGTATAGAAACTCTGTGTGAAATTTATATTGATGTCAAAGGCTTGTGTGGCGTATAAATTTAAGTGGTGATGCTCAGTATAGAAACTTTGTGTGAAGTCTATACTGATGTTAAAGGCCTATATGGTTTATAAATCGAAAGAGAAGACCTGTGTGGCATATAAAGTACTATAAAAGTGTAAATTTAATTATCTATGATGTGTTGTAAAACCTTACGTTAGTAGATATATTATAAACTGCTTTTTCTTGTGTGTGATATGTCGTAAAACCTTACGTTAGTAGACTTATCTAACTGCATCATATTGATTACTCTGATGTTGAGTATTTTTAGGGGTAATATAAGAGACATATATAAATAATTGTCACCATAGAACTCATCTACCATACGCTGATAAGAATGTATTTCGTATTACTGAGAGGTGTCTCATCCCATTCAAAATATTAACTTTTCAAGTGCTTCAGGAAGTTGAGCCTAGGAGCTCCAAGGTGGGACTTAATCATCGATCATGCCAAGGGTGAGTGTGGGTAGGATATTGTATGGTTTATGTTAGATGTTTTTGGATATTTGGGGTGGTCATATGTATATTTTGGGACTGGTAGATGTCTTGATTAGGTTATTACTATGGTAGGTATGACTTCAGGAAAATATTTTCTTCCGTTGTTTGTTTAATTATGTTATGGACAATGATACGTGAGACCCCACTAGGTTTTTTATGATATAACAATTATGGTATCAGGGCATGTACATGTTGATGGTAGTTGTGATATGGCATTTCGGGTATTTATGTATATGATGTGTTGAAATTTTTCAGGGTCGTGGTAAGTGGTATTAGAGCATTTATCTGATAGCATCATTAATCATGTTATTTGATTATTTTAAAATTTTTGGGTCATTACATGTGGCATCAAAGCCTAGGTTGCTAGGTTCTGTAGACTATAGTAGATAATACTACCAGAGTAAAGGAATGAGTTAAGGGAAGGATATGAATGGGGGTTTTTGTCATATAGCTCGGAGGTAGATATTTCATGATGGTCTTCTGTGGTTTTCTTGAGGTGACGGTTTCAAGAAAATTATGGCATACCATCAACGGTTCTGTTTCTGAACTGTAAGATTGAAACCTAAGATTAGAAATTTGGAGGGTTACTAGTTCACGGTGAGGAGGAAGTTTAGGTATTTTAGTATGAGGGTAGTGAATTTCAAGATTAGTTAGTTAATGATATTTGTCATATGCTGTTAGTAGGATTCTAAGAAATCATTCACAGTTATATTTTCAGGACGGGCCCTGAGAACAATAATGCAAATGCTAAAGGGAGTAGCCATGTGGGGGCTTCCAGCTCAGGTGTTAGTGATTCAGATCAGGTTTTGTGTAGTATTGCTCAGTAGGCTATGGTTGAGATAGCACGGAGTTTCAACGAGCAGGGTTGCCCATCGGTAGACCAGGGCAGCATGATAGAGCAGTTTACTCGAATGAATCCCTTGGACTATTCAAGAAGTGCAGACCTTGTTATGGCAGAGAACTAGATTTAGGAGATTAAGAAAATACTAGCAATGCTGCACTGCACTGATGAGTAGAGAGTTTTATATCCCACGTTTAAGCTTATAGGAGACGCTGAACGATGGTGGTTAGCGGTGAAACTCCAGGAAGAGCAGAGACTAGTACTAGTAGCCCTGAATTGGGGATGCTTTAAGGAGATCTACTTTAATCGCAACTTCCCCGCCTCTGCTAGAAAGGCTAAGATAGAGGAGTTTCTGAATCTGATTAAGGGTCATTTGACAGTGCCCCAGTATGCTACCAAGTTCGTGAAGTTGTACGATTTTGCCCTATTTATGATCCCCAATGGGTTCAAGAAGACGTAGAGGTTTAAGAGAGGGTTGAGGCATGAAACATGTGAGCATGCAGCGGTGTTGTAGATACGAGACTTCTTAGAGCTAGTGGATAAAGCCACTGTAGCTGCGGCGAGTCAGCAGAGGGGTACAAGAGGACAGAGTCGAAGGAAGAGGCCTATGCCTCGTAGTTTTTAGACGAGCTCTAGTCAGGGTCCGTGGAGGAGGGAAAAAAACAATATGTGTCACGCCCCGAACCTGATAATGGGACCCAGGGGTGAATTAGTAACCTAACTTGTCCCTGTATTATACAAAAACATCCAAACACAGGGCAAAGAATGAGGGTTCGACCCCGTGGGGTTCCTAGGCACCCAAAACACATCCATATACAACAGAATATACACAGCGGAAAAAGGTCATTCTATACAAAATCTATACCATACCAGAGTCCATACACAAAGAAATCCAAGTCCATAATACAATATATAATTCGAGTGTCTGCCAAAACCACAAAAGACCGCCCGTTACAGTCCTAGTACTTACCCAAGTACTTCCCGCAGTACACCAACCACTACGCTCCCACACAAGGACGCTAGTTCCGGTTACTCGAAGGACCCAAAAAATATGTACGTACAGTAGGGGTGAGACACCTCTCAGTAAGGAAGAATACATGTTATATCGGTGTGTGGCATTCGAGTGTTATCATGATACACAACACATACACATTTAAATGCAGTTCCAATACTAATTTCACAACAGTGCATTCAAGCACACACACACATGATCAAGCAACCCGGTGTCGTCACACCCTTCGGCCTGAAGTTGGCCCACCATACTCAGCGCCAGCACGTAGCCGACCTATGATACACGACATCACCGACACATGGCTAGCCCCAGACTCCCATGGCATCGTACTGGCACAAACTGGTGGATCCACACCCCTCGATGATCAGCCGATAAGGCTCACGCCCTCGGATATAGAGCCGAACACTCTTGCCAAACATAGCCTAGAGATTTTATATGCCCACGGATATAGAACCAGACACTTTCAATACCTGGAATAACTCAGAACCCAGTTACAACTGCATTCCACCAAACACAACTATGCATGCTCATATAACCAAACATACCACACCCATTTGGTAATCTAAAATCATGATTTTCCAAACATATACTATTTAAATAAAGTCAAGGCACGACCATCCCTATTACATAGTATAAATCATCACATACATGTGGTTTTTCCAAAAAAACCAGGGATGCAACCCAATATCCCCTTTTTACCAAAATTGTAATTACGAAAAACCCATAGTTTTACCCGTTAGATCCTTCCAAATGAGTAACCAAAACGCACATAGGACCATGGACCACAGTTCCACCGAATATGATTTCAAAAATAACTGACATAAATTGAATCCCTTTACATTTTCCCCAAATGGCAAATCCCAAACTCCAAGACCCCTAAACAGTGAACCGAGTTCCAAAACCTACAACCCACAGTACAGAATATACTCACGACTCCATTCTCTACAAAACTACTAGAACGGAAATGAAAACCTAGCCTTACCTTGATTTTTCGCCAAAAGCTGAAAACACCTGAAACGAAGATCCGATCCGTAGAACTTGTAGAGAATCCTTCCATGATCCTCATGGTAACCTCGGATAAATGATTCCAGCAATGTACGGTGAAGAAATCTAGAGAGAGAGTGTGTAGGATGAGTTTCTAGAGAGGTAGAGAGAGAAAATGATATTTCTTAGCTGCGAAGTAATGGAAACTGATATTTATAGTACCTTTGACTCGGCTATCCTCGTCGACGAGCCCATATAGACATCTCGTCAACGAAGCGGTGACCTCGTCGACGAGCCTGAGATTCCCGATTTCCCGAAACCTCTCGGCTTCTCCTTGTCGACGAGCACCTGAATTTTGTCACGGAGAAACATAGGGCCTTCATCGACGAAGCTTGCTTAAATTCCAATTTTACCCTTCTCTTAATTATTTAAATCCATATATCACAGTTCAAATTCTTACAACCTCCCCTCACAAAAATTTTGTCCTCGAAATTTGCTATCTCTCGTGCACAAACTAAACCACACGACTAGTTAGATACATAATCAACTCTAAAGAAAATCGGCGACTACTAAAATACAGCCCCGTCACAATATATACATACCCTCACTTATGGCGGAGGAATACTGTGGTTACATACACAACCGTCTCAGGAGTTCACAATACACACACTCCCAACAATTGACCACCTATCCCAACCCAAGGTAGGGTAATGTACAAGCACTCAAAACAACTATGGATACTTCTGGCATATCTCCGTTTCCAGTTCCCAAGAAGCTTCCCAAACGTTGTGATTCCGCCACAATACCTTCACTAATAGTATATCCTTGGTATGAAGTTTCTGAACTTTACGGTCTAGAATCTGAATAGGTATTTCCTCAAATGCTAAAGTATCCCCAATCTTCATATCCTCATAGCTAATAACATGTGAAGGATCCAACACGTACCTTCTCAACATGGATACGTGAAACATATCGTGGATCTTCGAGAGTGCTGGGGGTGGAGCAATCCTGTAGGCTACCGGACCCACTCGCTCAAGAACCTCGAATGGTCCAATATACCTCAGGCTCAGCTTGTCTTTCTTCCCAAATCTCATCACCCTTTTCATCGGAGCAATTCTCCAAAATACCTTACCCCTCACCTCAAACTTCAACTCATGGCGGTGAACATCTGCATAGCTCTTCTGCCAACTCTAAGCTGATTTAATCCTTTCTCGGATCAAACCTACCTTCTTAGATGCCTGCGGCACAAGTTCAAGTCCTAACATTCGATGTTCACCAACCTCACACCAATACAAAGGAGATCGACACCTTTGACCACACAGAACCTCAAATGGTGCCATCCTGATACTAGCCTGAAAGCTGTTGTTATAAGCGAACTCTACTAGTGGCATAAACTATATCCAGCTACCACCGAAATCTAACACACAAGCCCACAACATATCCTCCCAGATCTGTATCATTTTCTTCGACTGTCCATCAGTTTGGGGGTGGAACGATGTACTGAAAATAAGCTTCGTCCCCAGTGCTTCCTGCAAGCTCGACTAGAATCGAGAAGCAAACCTCGAGTCTTAATTTGACACAATGGACACCGGTACCCCATGCATCCTAACTATCTCATGCACGTATAGGTCTGCTAGCCTACTCAAAGGATAGCTAACCTTCATCAGTACTAAGTGAGTAGATTTCGTCAACCTGTCCACAATCACCCAGATAGCATTATACCCGTGAAGTGCTGGCGGTGATCCGGTCACAAAATCCATGAAAATATACTCCTATTTCCATACCGGAATGGCTAAGGGCTGTAACTACCCTGCCAGCTTCTGATGTTCAGCTTTCACCTGCTGACACTTCAGACACTACTCCACGAACTGAGCAATCTACCTCTTTATACCACTCCACTAGAAGGTCTCGTGCAAATCCCGATACATCTTCATACTACCCGGATGTACCGTATACAATGAACAATGCGCTTCCTCCAGAGTCTTCCTTCTGATCCCATCGTCGTTTGGAACACATAGCTTAGTCCCAAACTTCAACACACCTTCCTCAGAGATGTTAAAGTCCGTAGCCAACCCTTGTTGCACTTTCTCTACAATCTCAGCTAACTTGGCATCACTAGCCTGTACAACTTTAATACACTCAAACAAAGTTGGCGGGATCACCAAACTAGAAATAAAAGCATGATGGTCACCAGCCACCAACTCTATACCTGAGCTCTCTAGATCCTATCTAATGTGATGCTAAGCTACAAGTGCAGATACTGCCACGTGATCTAACTTCCGACTCAACGCATCAGTTACCACATTAGCTTTTCTCGGGTGATAACTGATGGTGCAATCGTAGTACTTAATCAACTCAAGCCACCATCTCTGCCTCACATTCAACTTCTTCTGCGTGAAAAAGTACCTGAGGCTTTTGTGATCAATGAAAATCTTGCATTGCACACCATACAAATAGTGTCGCCAGATCTTCAGTGCATACACAATAGTAGCCAACTCCAGATCATGTGTAGGGTAATTCTTCTCATAATCCTTTAGTTGCCGAGAAGCATACGCTACTACCTTACCTTGCTGCATAAGCACACATCCCAAGCCTTTCAGAGATGCATCGCTATAAATCACAAAATTGTCATCCCCAGAAGGAATGCTTAACACTGGAGTAGTAACCAGCCGATGCTTCAACTCTTGAAAACATTGCTCGTAATCACTGGTCCATTTAAACTTTACCCCCTTTTTGGTCAATCGAGTTAAAGGCCCAGACAGTTTAGAGAAACCTTCCACGAACTGAGAATAATAACCCGCCAGTCCTAAAAAACTCCGAACCTCTTGCACACTCTTCGGCCTCACCCAGTTGACCACAGCTTCGATCTTGCTAGGATTAACTAAGATACCATCTCCAGATACCATATGACCTAAGAATGCAATCTGATTCAACTAGAATTCATACTTCTTCAGCTTAGGATACGACTTTTTCTCTCGTAGAATCTGTAATACTAACCTCAGATGGCTTTCATGCTCTTCAAAACTCCTCGAGTATACCAAAATATCATCGATAAATGCCACTACAAACTAGTCCAGGTACTTATGAAAAATCTTGTTCATTAGATCCATGAACACTGCCAGAGCATTCATCAACCCAAAAGGCATGACTAAGAACTCATAGTGGCCATACCTGGTATGGAAAGAAGTCTTCGCTACATCCTTAGATCTGACCCTTACCTAATGATATCCTGACCGTAGGTCGATCTTCGAAAAGACATACGTCCCCTGCAACTGGTCAAAGAGATCATCGAACGAGGTAAAGGGTAACGATTCTTCACCATCACCTTATTAATCTCATGGTAATCAAAGCACATACGCATCGACCCGTCCTTCTTCTTCACAAACAGAACTGGAGCTCCTTAGGGCGAAACACTAGGTCGAATGAATCCCCTGTCTAGTAATTCCTGCAACTGCTCCATTAATTCTTGAAGTTCCGTTGGAGCCATCCAGTACGAAGCTTTAGATATTGGTGCCTTACCAGGTAGCAACTCTGTAGCGAACTCCACCTCACGATCCGGAGGTAAACCGGGTAAATCATCTGGAAACACATCCGAGAACTCGCTGACTACCCGAATATCCTTAAGTCTCAACTTATCCTATAGCGATTCCTTCACACAAGCTAAGTACCCCTAACATCCATCCAAGAGTAATCTCCTCGCCTGCAGCACCGATAGAATCTGTGGCGCCGAACGCACACATGATCCTATAAACTCGTACTCCTGCTCCCTAGGAGATTTGAACACTACCACCTTCCTATGACAGTCGATTACTGCATAACTGGAGAATAAACAATACATCCCCAATATGACATCAAACCTTGACATGTCGTATACTACAAGGTTTGCTGGTAGCAGCTTCCCCTAGATTACTATTGGGCAGCCCTCCAACACACTTCTACAGAATGATATACTCCCAGATGGTGTGGCCATAGATAATACTTCGTCCATGACTTGGGTCTCCACCCCACACAGTTCCACAAAATTAATAAAGATAAAGGAGTGGGTCACACCCAAATCAAATAAAACCACAACTCTATTTAAAAGCAACATCATAGTACCTGTCACCACATTCCCCGTATGCTCAGCATCCATTGGAGTAAGCGAATACACTCGTGCCGGAGCCGTGTTTGCCTGATATGTCCTCTGAGATACATGATTACTTCCCTGATTCTGACTTAAAGAAGGCGTACCCCTCTTTGGCACGTGACAATCCCGAACCATGTGACCTGACTGGCCATAGTTGTAGCAGTTAGCCTCAAACGGCTGGCATTCACCGCTATGCCATCGGTGGCACTTGGTACAATGATCACTCGACTGGCTTGCCTAAGAACTTTGGCACTCAGTATTCTGACAGTAATCCAAGCCTCTGTTCCTCCTCTTCCATGATCCCTAACGAGATCCAAACTGAGAACCAGAAGCTACTGGCCTCTTCTTCAACTTCTAATCCACCTCATCCTCTCGAATAGCGGTCTCAATGGCTTATCCACTAAGACCGAAAACTCACGGATCTGAAGCATTCCCACTAATCTACAGATGTCCTTCCTCAGGCCCTTCTTAAACTTCCGAGTCTTCTCATACTCGTTCGAGATCAAACACGGCGCAAATTGGGATAGCTCTATATACCGAGCAGCATACCCCTGCACCGTCATACTCCCCTGAGTTAGTGTAGAAAAATCATCGGCCTTAACATCACGTACAAAAGCAAGGAAGTATCTGTCAAAGAACACCTCCTTAAAACGACTCCAAGACATCTCCACAAGATCGGCAGTCTGCTTTTCCAGAAGATTCACTACTGTCCACCAATGCCTTGCCACCCCTGACAACTGGAAGGTAGCATAGAGGACTCTCTACATGTCCGTGCAGTGTAGGACCTCCAAAATTCTCTCAATCTTCTCGACCCAGTCCTCTGCTATTGTCGATTCGGGTCCTCTTAAGAACGTCAGAGGATGCATATGCGTGAACCTCTCAATGGTGCACCTCGCAGACGTAGGAAAGCATTCGCGTCTCCTAACACTCCGCCCGATCTCCCGCAATACCTATCTCATCAATCCTCGAGGCATAGTAGGAGACTCATCACTTTTCGTATCCTCGGAACCACTTCCCAGGTCATTATCCTTGGGCTCCATTCTGAAAACACAACAAATTTCTATCAAGACTCCTACAACACATACAGTTAACACAATTATCTAACCCTAATCATGTTAACTACCACCTATTAGGTCCAGATTTGTCCTATCACACTGACACGAAAGTCATCAACAGTTTGCCCTGCTTTTACTGAAATTGTCATTCTAAGAAAAACACGGAATACCGTCGACAAGTCCTAGTCTAGCAACGGAACAACCCTCAACTAACTCTACCCACATCCAACATCTTATACTCTGCTATGTACTCACAGCTAAGCCTAACCAAGTATACAAGACCTAACAACCTGGTTAGTTCTGATACCAAGCTGTCACGCCTCGAACCCAATAATAGGACCCAAGGGTGAATTAGTAACCTAACTTGTCCTTGTATCATACAAAATCATCCAAACACAAGGCATAGAATGAGGGTCCGACCTCGTGGGGTTCCTAGGCACCAAAAACACATCCATATACAACATAGTATATGTAGCAAAAAAAGGTCATTCTATACAAAATATGTACCATACCAGAGTCTATACACAAGGAAATCCAGGTCCATAATACAATACACAATTCGAGTGTCTGCCAAAACCACAAAAGACGACCTGTTATAGTCCTAGTACTTACCCAAGTACTTCCCGCAGTATACTGACCACTACACTCCCACACAAGGATGCTAGTTCCGGTTACTCGAAGGACCCAAAAAATATGTACGTATAGTAGGGGTGAGACACCTCTCAGTAAGGAAGAATACAGTTATATCAGTGTATGGCATTCGAGTGTTATCATGATACACAACACATACACAGTTAAATGCAGTTCCAGTACTAATTTCACAACAGTGCATTCAAGCACACACACACGTGATCAAGCAACTTGGTGTCGTCACACCCTTCAGCCCGAAGCCGGCCTGCGATACTAGCATCAACCCGTAGCCGACCCACGATACATGGTGTCACTGGCACATGGCTAGTCCCAGTCTCTCATGGCATCGTACCGGCACAAACTAGTGGATTCACACCCTTCGGTGATCAGCCGGTAAGGCTCACGCCCTCAGATATAAAGCCAAACACTCTTTCCAAACATGGCCTAGTGATTTCATACGCCCACAGATATAAAGCCAGACACTCTCAGTACTTGAAACAACTCAAAACCCAATTTCAATTTCATTCCACAAAACCCAACTATGCATGCTCATATAACCAAACATACCACACCCATTTGGTAATCTAAAATCATGGTTTTCCAAGCATATACAGTTTAAATAAAGTCAAGGCTTGGCCATCCCTATTACATAGTATAAATCATCACATACATATGTTTTTTCCAACAAAACTAGGGATGCAACCCAATACCCCCTTTTTCCCAAAACTGTAATCTTGAAAAACCTATAGTTTTACCCGTTAGATCCCCCCAAATGAGTAACCAAAATGCACACAAGACTGTGGACCACAGTTCCACCGAGTCCGATTTCAAAAATAACCGACATAAACTGAATCCCCTTACCTTTTCCCCAAATGGCACATCCCGAACTCCAAGGCCCCTAAAAAGTAAACCGAGTTCCAAAACCTACAACCCACAGTGTAGAATATACTCACGACTCCATTCTTTGCAAAACTATTGGAACGAAAATGAAAACCAAGCCTTACCTCAACTTTACGCCAAAACCCGAAAAAGACTCGAAACGAAGATCTGATCCTTCCACGATCCTCGTGGTAACCTCAGATCAATGATTCCAGTGACGTACAACAAAGAAATCTAGATAAAGATAGAGAAGAATGAGTTTGTAGAGAGATAGAGAGAGAAAATGAGATTTCTTAGCTGAGAAGTAATGGAAACTGATATTCATAGCACCTTTGACTCGACCATCCTCGTCGACGAATGACATCCTCGTCGACGAGCCCATATAGACATCTCGTTGATGAAGCGGTGACCTCGTCGATGAGCCTGAGATTCTCAGTTTCTAGAAACCCCTCGACTTCCCCTCGTCAACGAACACTTGAATTTTATCCTCGAGAAACATGGGGCCTTTGTCGATGAACTCTGGCTTCGTCGACAAAGCCAGCTTAAATTCCAATTTTACCCATCTCTTAATTATTTAAATCCATATATCACGATTCGGGTTCTTACAATATGGGCCAGAGACCAATGGTGGTAAATCGAGCTGAACAGGGTGATATGTCACACCCTCCATCCCCTAGGTGTAACAAAACGTGTAGCGCTCCGACCCGCCACGTGGGCCCGAAGTGCTAGTGAAACATATAAATACTCTCTGATATATATAATGCAACCCGCCCTAATCAAAGAGAACCCGAGTGCATCAGTGATTACTGAAATTAAACCATACAGCGGAAGATTTCTAAAACATCCAAACACTATACCAAAGTTTATCTATTCCCAAATACATACATACAGAACATTATATGCCCATATATTACAATCTCCTCACATAACAAAATAAAATATCTGGTATCTCACCAGTCTTGATAGCTACTCCCCAAAAGTCTAAATCCCAGCCCCGAGGTAAGCTAGGGACGACTCTCTGAAGGACCTAAAAAATTATTTGTATAATGGGGTGGGACACTTCTCATTAATATGGATTATGTTACTATTAGTGTGTGGCTAGCATGAGTTCTCGCATGAAATAAAACTTCCATTATTTAACTGTATATGAAAAATGGCATTTAAAATGTACTAATCGGTATATCTAAAAATACATAATTTCTGAATAATAACATGTCGGCTCAATATAGCCCTTTATAGTAAATTTTCCCATATATGCATAAAAGACACAACCTGGATAGCCAAAGTAGCGTCGTCACGCTATCACATTCTCATACAACATGCTTCCCCCTATGATGGGTTGTGCGGCTCGAAGGCTGGACTCTAACTCGCACCCAGCAATTCCGTAGTTGAGTCAAAATCAACATTGTAAGTATGATTTTTCCTACCTATGGTCAATCAGAATTCACCTCGAATCGCCCCCCTTGGCAAAAATCTCGGAGTAGTACTGTGGCTCAAATCTCCAATCGACTTTTCACATCACACTTCCATGCCAGTGTGATTGCACTCACTACCCACATATAGCTACAGTATTGTGCTCACAATATCACAAATCACATATCCACAAGGTTCTAGAATCATATATGACAATTTACACAACAAAACTGTATTATATCTCATTTCGTAATAAAACATGTTATTCCATAAAAACCCGGCCCCCGACCGTTATATCACTCCTAGCCCCTGGCCATTATATCAATCTCGGCCCCTAACCATTATATCAAAACTAGGCCCCGACATTATACCAAAACCCAGCCCCGACTATTATATCAAAACCCGGCCCCCGGCCGTTATATCAATCTCAGCATATAGTTGTTATATCATATTGTATAATACAGTGAAAAACTTATGTTCATATATGCCATTTAAACCATTCTCATCCCACACAAATTTTCATCATATAAATCATAATTATTTCATCAACTAAAACACTAACATCATACTAAATATCAGCTTAGATAAAAAAATGGGTTTAACTATCTCGATAGGTTTTATTTAATTAGAATATATATGTATATAGGAAAACGGAGGTAATCAACCCTATTTACTTTGATCATTTATAAAACACCTATAATAATTCGAAATCAATAATTCCAATCAGTCAAAACGTTCAGAAAATCTAGTACTTCAATCCGGTAATCTCATATTTAAATTTAATTGGTTGCTTTCAAAAATAATATTTATTAACCGAACCTTTGGCTTGAAAACCTCATTTTGAACGATTGGATTGGAAAATAAAAACTATAATCAGTTGCACATAAACATATACTGCATTTTAGTCGATCTACATCTCAAAAATAGCTAACATAATATAATCCCCTTATATGTTTTCTCGAAAACGACCTGAAATAGACGAAACTCCGAAACCCTAGCTTTTTGAACCGGCTAAACAACAAGATCCTACAAGTTGGGAGGAGGGAGAGAGAACCGAGGAGCACTAGAGAAGAGTTCACAAGGCTAAAGAGTGAGATAGAATCAAAACCCAAGTTTTTAGAGAGAGAGAGCGAGAGAGAGAGCAAATGATAGAATTAAATAAAAATGAGTAACTTAGCCCTTAAGTAAACAGACTCGCAGGAAAAGCGTGCTAGTTTTCCTGAGCTTCAGAAAATCGGTGCCGGTTTGGCAGTTAACTCTCCCAGTTGACTGAAACTGGTGACGATTTTCTCACCCTTTAGAAAACCGACACCGGTTTGAGCCTTGACAAACCAACCTCCTTCTTTTCCTTTTGTTTTCCTTTATTTCTCTTTTTTATATTTGTTTTATTTTATTTTCAGAATTCGAGTTTCTACCATCTCCCCTCCTTATAAAAATTTCGTCCTTAAAATTTGCTAACTAATTTCCATCTTATCCCTTGAATGATTACTGATATGCTGATTCGACTCTAAGAAGAGCCGGTAGCCACCCACATAGCAGCCCCGTCCCAAATTTATTAAATACCCTCACTTATGGTGGAGGAATACCGTGATTACATGTACTGTCTTAGGAGATTACAATATCCATATCAAATTCTCCCAAAGACCCACCACGAACAAACCAATAAAAACCTAATAAAATTAAACAACCTACTCTAAGAAACCTATATACAAAACTAATACCTACCTACCATTTTTCTTACCTATTTAACGCTAAGCCTCTCCAAATAGCTGTGGATAATTATGACATATTTCTATCTCTAATTCCCACGATGCTTCCTCCACTACATGATTACGCCAAAGTACCTTTACAAGCGGAATCCTCTTAGTATGAAGCTCCTATTCCTTATAGTCTAGGATCTGAATCGGTATCTCATCATATACCAATGTATCCCTAAGCTCCAAAGACTCGAAATTGATCACATGCGAAGGATTCAGAATGTACTTAGTTATCATGGACACATGGAACATGTCGTGAATCCTATACAATGTTAGAGGTAATGCAATTTTGTATGCCATCGGACCAACTCTTTCCAGAATCTTGAAAGGCCCAATGTATCTAGGGCTTAGCTTCGTTTTTTTCTCAAATCTCATTACCCCTTTCATCGAAGCAATCCTAAAAAATATGGCATCACTAATCTCGAACTCCGGCTCAAGCAGGCAAGTATCTGCATAGCTCTTCTGCCGACTCTGTGTTGTCTTTATTCTTTCCCTCATAAATTGAACCTTCTTAGAAGTCTGCTGAATAAGCTCTAGCCCCAAAATCCTTTTCTCACCAACCTAGTCCCAATACAATGGAGATTGGCACCTTCAACCATATAGTGCCTCATACGGTACTATATGATATTGGCTTGATAACTGTTATTGTATGTAAACTCAACTAATGGCACATATTTGATCCAACTACTCCCAAAATCCAGTACACACGCCCGCAACATATCCTCTAGAATCTAACTAGTCCTCTCTAATTGTCCATCAGTTTACGAGTCAAAAGTTGTACTGAAAGTGAGTTGAGTTCCTAATGCTTCTCGTAGACTCTTCCAAAAATAGGAAGTAAACTGCGGGTCCCTATCTAAAACAATAAACACAGGCACCCTATGCAATCTAACTATCTCCTGCACATAAAGCTCTGTCAGCCTAATCATAGAGTGACTGACTTTAACTGGAATGTAATGGGCAATCATCGCCAGTCTGTCAATAACTACCCAAATAACATTCTATCCATGAAGTGCCGATGACAATCCCATAACAAAGTCCATGGAAATGTGCTCCGACTTCCACTAAGAAATGAGAAGTAATTGCAATGGTTTTGTTGGCCTCTAGTGCTAGGCCTTCACCTGCTGACATGTCAGGCATTACTCAACAAAACGGGCGATCTCCCTTTTTCATATTAGATAGCCAGAAAGATTCCCCCAAGTTTATGTACATCTTTGTGCTCCCTAGATGTACTGTATATAGAGAGTGATGTGCCTCTTCCAAGATGGTTCGTTTAATCTCAACATCATTTGACATGCATATCCTAGTGTGAAATCTCAACACCCCATCATCCGAAACATTAAAGTCTACCTTCAACCCATCTTGAACCTTATTCACAATCTCTATCAGCTCTGCATCTTTCATTTGAGCTATTTTGATTCTTTCCCGTAAGGTTGGTTGCACTACCAGGCTAGCAATGAATGCCTAGTGATTTCCTTCCACCAATTCCATACCCAACCTTTCCAAGTCCATCCTGATCCGATGTTGAACTTCAACTGCTGGCTGATACTTACGCAACCACTAACTTTCAACTCAAAGCATTAGCTACCACATTAGATTTTTCTAGGTGGTAACTAATGTTACAGTCGTAGTCCTTTATCAACTCAAGCCATCTCCACTGCCTCATGTTCAACTCCTTCTAAGTGAAAAAGTACTTAAGACTTTTATGGTCAGTAAAAATATCACACCTTTCACCATACAGGTAGTGCCTCCAAATTTTTAACACCTATACTACTGCTGCTAATTCCATGTTATGCGTCGGGTAGTTCTTCTCGAACTCCTTGAATTGGCGAGAAGCGTACGTAATAACATTTTCCTGCTGCATTAAGACACACCTGAGTCCCTTCTTATATGCTCCATTGTAGATCACGTATCCACCATCTCTTGATGAAATAGTCAACACTAGGGCAGTAACTAGCCGCTGCTTCAGTTCTTGAAAACTCTGCTCACACTCACCAGACCATTCGAACTTCATGTTTTTTCTCGTGAGTCGTGTCAGCAGACCTGATAGTCTAGAAAATCGCATTATGAATAGGTGGTAATATCCTACCAGACCTAAGAAACTTCTAATCTCATGCATGTTCTTCGGTCTCGCCCAATCAACTACCGCTTCTATTTTACTTAGGCCCACTAAAACACCTTCCCTGGACGCTAAATGTCCTAGAAATGTCACTTTCTCTAACCAGAATTCGCATTTCTTGAACTTTGCAAACAACCTATTTTCTTTGAGTACTTGAAGTACCAACCTCAATTGAATTGCATGCTCCTCAGGACTCCTCGAATAAACCAGGATGTCATCAATGAATACCACCACAAACTAATTTAGGTACTTGTCAAACACCCTGTTCATCAGGTCTATGAATATCGCAGAAGCATTCGTCAATCTGAAAGGCATAACCAAAAATTCTTAGTGGCCATACCTGGTACAGAAAGCCATCTTCGGTACATCCTTTGATTTAACTCTCACCCGATGACACCAGGATTGCAGATCGATCTTGGAGAAGACCTGTGTGCCCTGTAACTAGTCAAATAGATCGTCAATTATGGGTAATGGGAACTTATATATCTTTAATAGTCGATGCTCATCCTCATCGACCCATCCTTCTTCTTCACAAACAACACCGGTGCTCCCTAGGGTGATACACTCAGATGCAGAAGATTAAGAAAATACTGGAAGTGCTGCACTGCACTGATGAGCAGATAGTTTTATATGCCATGTTTAAGTTGACAAGAGAAGCTGAGCGATGGTGGTTAGTGGTGAAGCTCATAAAAGAGTAGAGACCAGTACCAGTAGCCCTAACTTAGGGACGATTTAAGGAGATCTTCTTTGACCACTACTTCCCCGCCTTTATTAGAAAGGCTAAGATAGAGGAGTTTCTGAATCTCACCCAGGGTCATCTGATAGTGCCACAGTATGCTGCTAAGTTCATGACATTGTCCCATTTTTCTCCATTTATGATCCCTGGTGAGTTTAGGAAGGTGCAGAGGTTTGAGAGAGGGTTGAGGTAGGAAACATATGATCTGGTGGCGTTGCTGCAGATTCGGGACTTCTCAAAGTTGGTAGATAAAGCCACCATCGCCGAGGCGAGTCGGCAGAGGGGTACAGGAGGAGAGAGTTAGAGGAAGAGGCTTATGCCTCCTAGTTTTCAAGCGAGTTCTAGTTAGGGTCCATAGAGGAGGAAGAACAACAATATGGGCCAGATACCAGTGGTGGGAAATCGAGTTGAACAGGGTGATCTGTCATGCCCTCAATGCCCTAGGTGTAACAAAAGATGTAGCGCCCCGACCCACCACATGGACCCGGAGTGCTGATGAAACGTATAAATACTCTCTAATATAATATACATACATGCAACCCGCCCTAATCAAAGAAAACCCAGGTGCACCAGTGATCACTGAAATTAAACCATATAGCGAAATATTTCTAAAACATCCAAACAATATACCAAAGTTTATCTATTCCCAAATACATACATACAGAACATTATCTGCCCATATATTACAATCCCCTCACATAACAAAATAAAATATCTAGTATCTCACCAGTCCTGATAGCTACTCCCAAAAAGTCTAAATCTCAGCCCCGAGGTAAGCTAGGGACGACTCCCTGAAGGACCTGAAAAATTATTTCTATAATGGGGTGGGACACTTCTTAGTAAGATGAATTATATTACTATCACTGTGTGTCTAGCATGAGTTCTCGCGTGAAATAAAACTTCCATTATTTAATTGTATACGAAAAATGGCATTTAAACTATACTAACCAGTATATCTAAAAATACATAATTTATGAATAATAACATGTAGGCTCAATATAGCCTTTTATAGTAAATTTGCCTATATATGCATAAAAGAAACAACCTGGATAGCCAAAGTAGCGTCGTCACGCTATCATATACTCATACAACATGCTTCCCCCCATGACGGGTTGTGCGGACCGAAGGGTGGACTCAAACTTGCAGCCGACAGTTTCGCAGCTGAGTCAAAATTAACATTGTAAATACGATTGTGCCTACCTATGGTCATCTTAAATTCACCTTGGATGGGGCACCCCTGGCAAAAACCTCGAAGTAATACTTTGGCCCAGATCTCTAATTGACTTTTCACATCACACTTCCATGCCAGTATGATCGCACTCACTACCCACATATAGCTACGGTACCGTGCTCACAATATCACAAATCGCATATCCACAGGGTTTTGGAATCATATATGACAATTTACACTATAAAACTGTATTATATCTCATTTCATAATAGAACATGTTATTCCATTAAGACTCAGCCCCCGACCGTTATATCACTCTCTTCCCTCATCCATTATATCAATCTCGGTCCTTGACCATTATATCAAAACTCGGCCCCCAACCATTATATCAAAACCCGACCCTCGACCATTATATCAATCTCGGCATATAGTCGTCATATCATATTGTATAATACTAGTGAAAAATGTATGTTTATATATGTCATTTAAACCATTCTCATGTCACACATATTTTCATCTGATAAATCATAGTTATGTCATCAACTAAAACACGTCATATCATACTTAATATCGGCTTAGATAAAAATACGGGTTTAATTATCTCCACATATTTTATTTAACTAGAATATATATATATATATATATATATATATATATATATATATATAAGAAAACGAAGATAATCAACCTTACTTACTTTGATCATTTATAAAACACCCATAATAATTTGAAATCAATAATTCCAACCAGTCAAAATGTTCTAAAAATATAGTACTTCAATTGAGTAATCTCATATTTAAATTTAATTGAATGGTTTCAAAAATAATATTTATTAACCGAGCCCTAGGCTCGAAAACCTCAGTTTGAACGGTTGGATTGGAAAATAAAAACCATAATCAGTTGCATATAAACATATACTGCATTTTAGTCGGTCCACGTCTCAAAAATAGCTGACATAATATAATTCCCTTACCTGTTTTCCCGAAAACGACCCGAAACGGAAGAAACCTTGAAACCCTAGCTTTTTGAACCGGCCGAACAATGAGATCCTACGAGTCGAAAGGAGGGAGAGAGAACCGAAGAGCACTAGTAGAGAGGTCCTGAGGCTAGAGAGTGAGAGCGAATCAAAACCCTAGTTTTTAGAGAGAGAGAGAGAGAGAGAGAGCAAATGATAGAAATGAATAAAAATGAGTAACTTAGCCCTTAAGTAAACAGACCCGTAGGAAAACCGTCATCGGTTTTCTTAAGCTTCAAGAAACGGGCGCCAGTTTGGTAGTTGACTCTCCTAGTTAACTGAAACTGGCAATGATTTTCTCACCCTCTAGAAAACCAACCCTGGTTTGGGCCCTGCCAAAGCAACCTCTTTCTTTAATTTTTTTTCCTTTGTTTCTCTCTTTTATATTTATTTTCTTTTATTTTCTGAATTCGGGTTTCTACAAAAGGCATGTCGGGGTATCTCGGTAGGAAATGAGGACGTGTTGTCAGTGTGGTAGACCTAGCCACTTGGCACAGGAATGTCGTGCACAGCCGATCAATGCCACCCCCATTAACTAGTTTTGGGGAGATGGTCAGGAACACCGAGGCGGCCAGCAGGGGAACACCGCCTTGGCTCGGGTCTATGTTCTTATGATGGGAGAAGCAGAAAAGGAAAATGACGTGGTGACAGGTAATATTTCATTTTTGTCATATAAAACTATTGTATTGATTGATTTAGGGGTAACACATTCACTTAAAGCTAGGAAGGATTATCAAGACATATGGGATGAAAACTCAGCCATTGGGTGTTGATCTATCGATGGCTATGCCAACGAAGACTGCGGTAGTGTGTAGAAGGATTTCTAAGGAATATCCGATTGGCATACAAGGGAGAACACTTCTGATTGATCATGTGGTTTTTGACTTGCATGGTTTTGACGTGATTTTGGGGATGGATTGGCTAGCATCGATTTATGTCAGTATGGATTGTTATAAGACGGAAGTAGTATTTAGACCTCTCAGGGAGTAGGAGTACAAATTCATGGGGTCATACGTATGCGCTTTGCCACCGATCTTATCAGCCATGCTAGCTAAAAGGCTACTCCTAAATGGGAGTCAGGGGCACATAGCTTGTGTAAGGATGCACTAGAAGGTAATTTAAAACTTGAGGATGTCTTGATGGTAAAGGAATTTCTTGATGTGTTCCTGGAGGATTTCCCGAGGTTACTTCCCGGGCGTGAGGTGAACTATCGACCTTTCTTTGGGAATGAAACCAATTTTTAAGGCTCCGTATAGAATGACTCCAGCAAAGTTGAAAGAATTAAAAGAACAATTACAGGAGTTGTTGAACAAGGAGTTTATTAGGCCCAGTGTTTTATCGTGGGGTACACTGGTGTTGTTTGTTAAAGAAATACGGATTGTCGAGGATATGCATCGAGTACCAAGAGATAAGTAAAGTGACGATTAAGAACAAGTAACCACTTCCTTAATCAGACTATTTGTCTGACAAATTTCGGGAAACACAAGCTTTACCTAAGATTGATCTTCGATCTGGGTACCATCAGGTGAGGGCCAAGGCAAAGGGTGTACCTAAAAAAGTGTCCCAAACTCGGTATGGCCTTTATGAATTTTCGGTTATGCCCTTTGGATTGACTAATGCCCCTACTGCATTCATGGACCTCTTAAGTAGAGTATTTCATGAATATTTGGATCGATTCATGATGGTGTTGATTGACGATATTCTAGTATATTCAAAGAGTCATGAGAAGCACAAGGATCATTTGGGGATGATACTTCAGGTGTTGAGAGAAAAGAGATTGTATAAAAAATTCAGGAAATGTGAATTCTGATTTAAACAAGATCGAGCACGTGATATCCAGGGGTGGTATTTCTATGGACCCGTGTAAGATAAAGGTAGTGGTGGACTGGGTAAGACTGAAGAATGTCCATGAGGTCAGGAGTTTCATGGGATTGACAGGATATTATTACTGATTCGTAGAAGGTTTTTCCAAGTTGTCAGGTCTTTTGACCAAGTTGACCAATAAGAATATAAGATATGAATGGACAGGCAAATGCAATCAAAGTTTCTAGGAGTTAAAGCAGTGACTCATCACTGCGCCAATACAAACCATTCCTTTAATAGAAGGGGTTTTTTGTAATTTATAGTGATGCGTCTCAGAAAGGGTTTGGTTGGGTGCTAATACAGTGAGGGAAAGTAAGTGCGTATGCTTCTCAGAGACTCAAGGAGTACAAGAAGAATTACCCGATGCATGACTTGGAATTAGTGGCGATGGTTGTTGCATTAAAAATCTAGAGATATTATCTAGACGGTGGAAATGTGTTTATATATATATATATATATATATAAATGTAATTTTTACAGAGTTATGGATATAATAGTTTAATATGAACACGAGAATGAATGGAAATTAGGGAAAATACTGGTGTTGGTTGAAGTAATTATGAAAAAAGGAAAAAAGTGGATGGCGATACGAAGCGCCCTGATCCTCGAGACTTAGGTCTAAGGGCTTGTTGATTTGAGGGACAACGATGCGAGACGCATCTCAGCGAGTACTTGATATGTACGTCTTATGTAAATTGTAAATTTATATGAATGGGGTCAGAGAATATTTGACAGACTTCTGAGAATAATTATTATTGTATGATTAAACATGATGTTTAGATGACTTTAAGTCGAGTTCAGAAATAATAGTTTTAAATAGAAATATAATAAGACAGATTTTATACAGAATTGTGAACATGTCAAATTTTATACAGACTTATGAAAATGAGATCATGTTATAGTGTTGTTATTATAAATTGTGTTATATGATACTATATGGCAAGAGTTATGATATGACGACTGTGTGCTGGGGTATGATATGATGACTATATGCCTAGACTTGATATGATGGTTGTATGTCAGGTTATGATACGACGGATTTATATCGAGACACGACATGACAGGTTTTATATGATTATGTGAATATTACAGTTTGATGTTGTTTAAGGATATGTTAGACTCTGCATTGATTTGGGAAATGTGAGATGACTATAGGAACTATTGTGTGAAGATTCAGTATAGAAACTCTGTGTGAAGTTTATACTGATCCCGATGGGAAAATATGCTCAGTATAAAAACTCTGTGTGAAGTCTATACTGATGTCGATGAGAAGTTATGTTGAGCATAGAAACTCTGTGTGAAGTCTATGCTGTTGCTGATGGGAGAATATGCTCAGCATAGAGTTTATCTATGTGTGTATAGAAATGAAAATCATTTTTATTATTTGTCATGTATATATTTATACGTGTAATTACATAAGTGAGAATGGCTTCCTCTACCATAAGTGAGGATAATTAATAAAGATTCAGTGATTTATTTTTCAATTAGTGATACAAGTGATGATTAACAAATTTCGAGGACGAAATTTCTACAAGGAGGGGAGAATGTAACACCCTAGAAAATAATATGCATGGAAGTGTAATCCTAAAAAAACTAAAATAAAAATTTATTATTGATTAAATAATTAATTAAATATTATTAAATTGAATTAAATAAATATATATAATGATAAAAGTAATATGTATATATATATATGTATATATGTATATATATATATATATATATATATGTATATAATAGTAATATAATATAATAGGTGTATATATACATCAGGAAGCTTCTTTAACCTTCTTGATTGAAATTGAAATTGAAGTTTCAATTGCAAACAGCCCAAGCGTACTCTCCGTCTCTCTCTCTCTCTCTCTCTCTCTCTCTCTCTCTCTCTCTCTCTATCTCTCTCTCTCTCTCTCTCTCATCTCTTTCTCTCTCTAAGATTTCTTTAGCGAATCGTGCACCGATTAAAGAACGGGAAGTATCGTTGGGTTCCAAATTTGACTACCAACATTTTAATCGGAGTGGATTCGTGGTTTGGGCATCATAGGCACCACTCTTAGGATAAAGTAAGAGGAATACATTATGTCATTTTTAAAGATTTTGAACTAATTAAATTTAAGGATATTATACGTGTACACCATATTTGAATTTCTATATGATTTGGGCATATGGAATGGTCATTTTTGAGTGTACATATTTGGCAATAACCAGGAGGGTGGTTCATGTGCCTCCATTTTGGGAAAAATTGCACGTTTAAATTAAATAGAATTTTTGGATATTATACGTATACGTCATATTTGAATTTCTATATGATTTGCACATATGGAATGGTCGTTTTTGAGTGTTATACATATTTGGGAATAACTAGGAGGGTGGTTCGTGTGCATCCATTTTAGGAAAAATTGCATGCTTAAATTCAATAGAATTTTTTGAAAAATAATTGAACCAGATTTTAAAAATAAGTGCTTTTTCTCGGCGAATTACTCAAATGAAAATTTTAACGTATAATCGCATGGCATGAGATTAATTAATAAATAATTTTATATGAATTTTTTGAAATTGTTATGATATGATATTGTGAGTATGTGGCGTAATACTAGTTTATGGATATATGTATATAGTGGGATTACTGTGAAATTATAAAATGATAGGTTTGATATGGATATGGGGATATGACAACTTAATTCCATTAATCACGAGCTGGTAAGTTAGATTATGCATTTGATTATAAAAATTAAAGTGGTGATGTTCAGTAAAGAAACTCTATGTGAAGTCTATACTGATGCTAAAGGCTTGAGTGACGTATAAATTGAAGTTGCGATGCTTAATATAGAAACTCTGTATGAAGTCTATACTAATGTCAAAGGCCTGAGTGGTGTATAAATCGAAGTGGTGATGCTCAGTATAGAAACTATGTGTCAAGTCTATATTGATGTCGAAGGCATGAGCGGAAAATAAAATGAAGTGGTGATGCTCAGTATAGAAACTCTGTGTGAAGTCTATGCTAATGCCGAAGGCCTGTGTGGCATATAAATTAAAGTTGTGATGCTTGGTATAGAAACTTTGTGTGAAGTCTATACTGATGCCGAAAGCCTATGTTGTGTATAAATCAAAGGAGAAGGCCTGTGTGGCATATAAAAGGGCTATAGAAGTGTAAATTTAATTATCTGTGATGTGTTGTAAAACCTTACGTTAGTAGATTTATTATAGACCACTTTTCCTTGTATGTTGTAACGACTTGCCTATTTTACCATTTTTTCAAATTAATAAATCTTACAGATCATAACCCACCTGTACCCATGGGTACCAGGGACATATCAAAAATACAATGCAGAAGCCTAGGCAGCAGGAAAACATAAAATCATATATATCCTGGAATATCATTAAATACAAAACCAGAGTTTACTATATCGATAATATAACTCCCAAAATTTCCAAAGACTAGTCCTAGGGTCGTTTTCCACAACATCCATTTGACTCCCAAAATTTCCAAAGACCAGTCCTAGGGTCGTTTTCCACAACATCCATCTGACCCTACCAAAAAGACTTACCCTTTATAAAAGGATATACCAACGATATCTATCTCAACGGAGCTTTATCTGCTCTCTTATCTGGGGCTCCTGAAATAATCAAATAATTTGGGGTGAGACACCTCTCAGTAAGGGAAAATAAACTAATACCAGTGTGTGGCAATATGGGTATTCCGTGTTATACATAAGAGCATATAAAAACATATTTAGTAAAACTGTCAATATTATTTCTGGGAAATCATATATAATCATAACATAACTGAACATACTGAGTTTCCATAAACATAATCCCTCTTTAAATAATGATAATAATACAAAAACAACCCTGGTAGGTTAGCTGACTAATGTCATGTATTACCCCCACATGATTGGGTTGTGTGGCTTGAAGGTGGGACTTGACAATGGCTGGCCAACCACTACCAAGTCAAAATAAATGTTTATAAGTACGATGGGTCTTCCAAACTAGTTCGTACACCAGGGCGCCAACACTTTAATAACCATATCGACTATCCATCCTCATGCTGTCCCGTACGACAGTGATAACATAAATATCACGATAACTGTGACCACATAGCTATGGTACCGTGTCTAGTGTAGCCTAAACCAAGCCAACCAAGTTTTGATATTATATATCGTATTCCAAACCATGATACATCATTATTCCATAGTAATAATTGTCAATTCATTATCATTATATTGCATTTCATATACAAAGTGAAAAATCATCGGCCCGTACACCGGCATTTCATATTTTATCAATCACGGCCTGTATGCTGAATCACATAACAAATAAGAGGCTTGGCCCGTACGCCGACTCAATCACCTCAGTAGCTCAGCCCGTATGCCGGCATATCATATTAGTAGCTCGGCCCGTATGCCAGTATATCATATATAAAAATATTCTCAGATCGTATGCCAGTTTTACCATTGTAAAACTCTACATTTTCTCAAAACACAATATTTCACAATAAATCTTACTTATGCCACACAGAATAGGTATTAAGTATATTTAAACACATCGTCATTTATCATAGTATTTCCTAAGCTAAATCTTACTTATGCCACACAGAATGGGTATATTTAAACACATCTTACATATATATATATATATATATATATATTCATTTTTCTGAAGTCAAATTGTGTAAGATTATATATACATTTTCATAGAATTACTGGCTTAGTTTATCCACTTACCTAATTCCTGAAAAGCCCATAAAATAATCTGCCCTGGCCCCACAAGGTTCCCCACTCAACACCTTGAAAACAATATTTCCCAGAACTAAAATTCAGTATTTCATCGTATATAGCATTTCTTACAACTATAGTAAGGCCAAATACTGAGTAGAAAGTCTTACCCTGAACTTGGGATGGTTTCCAACTTAGCCGCACTGACAATCCACTCCAGCAGATATGTAGGGAACTTCACCAGGAGAGTTGTGGTGGCCTCAGATCGTAGAACTGGCGACAGATCGGCCCAAGATCTTAGAGAGAAGGAAGGAGGGGCATAGAGGAGAGAGAGAGAGAGAGAGAGAGAGAGAGAGAGAGAGAGGAGTATTTGCGTCGGAAATAGCCAAAAAATGAAGGTTGGCTCTATTTTGGCTCTATTTATACACTGGGCTTCGTCGACAAGCCACGTCATCTCATCGACAAGGCCAAGAAGAAGACTCGTCGATGAACTCTCTCCTTGTTGACGAAATTCAAAATCACCCAAAGGCCTGCTGCCCCTTTCTTTTCCCTTCCAACTTCTATTTCCCCCCTCTTTATCATTATTTAAAATACCGTAATTCCTCCGGGTCATTACATGTGTGATATGTCGTAAAGCCTTACGTTAGTATACTTATCTAACTGCGTCATATTGATTATACTGATGTTGAGTATATTTGGGGGTAATATAAAAGACATATATAAATAATTATCATCATAGAACTCATATATCACACATTGATAATAATGTATTTTGTCTTACTGAGAGGTGTCTCTCCCCATTCAGAATATTAACTTTTCAGGTGCTTCAGGAAGTCAAGCCTAGGAGCTCTAGAGCTAGACTTAATCGATCACGCTGAGGGTGAGTGTGGGTAGGATACTGTATGGTTTATGTTAGATGTTTTTGGATATTTGAGGTGGTCATATGTATTATTTTGGGACTGGTAGATGTTATGGTTGGGTTAGTACTCTCGTAGGTACGGTTTTAGGAAAATATTTGTCTCTGTTGTTTGTTTAATTATGTCATGGACAGTGATGCCTTGGACTCCACTCGGTTCTTTATGATATGACAATCATGGTATCAAGGCATGTATGTGTTGATGGTAGTTATGACAACGCATTCGGGTATTTATGTATATGATGTGTTGAAATTTTTCGGGGTCATGGTAAGTGGCATTAGAGCATTTATCTGATAGCATTGTTAATCATGTTGTTTGATTATTTTAAAATTTTTGGGTCGTTACACTTACAATATGCATAAATAAAAGATATCCAATAAAATTCACATACAAACATGAAGACTTCAGTATTTTCAAGTTATGCATTTAAGTACAGTTGGGTTCAATGTGCTGTTTATGTTTGAAGCTTACTTTGGAAAAGATATTCATTTAAAGCACACTTATCATTTTCCATTTTGTAAATAACAAAAGGACAGGGAGAAAGATAATTTTTCTCATAAAACATCTCCCCATTTTATCATCAGAAAAAGGGCTAATAAAAGTTCTTCTTAAATAAGAAGATCACTTAAAAACCAAAGCCCTTAGGTTTTTAAAATAATTTCATGACAAATGAATTTTATAAACTACGTAATGCATGTCATGAATTGCATTTAAGCACACAAGTAAGATAAAAGATATATCCTATATAAGTTCAGTTCTTGCTTTTGAAAAAAAATAATAATTTTGCCTTATGACATTGCTAATAAGTTCTGGGGTTTGTGCTGGCTAAAAAAGAAACTTTAATATACAGTTCAAGTAAGTTATGGTTTTTTTTTTTTTTTTTGTTAGCAATTAAGAACATAGCATTAATTAACTAGAAAAAAAAAAAACCGTATAGATCCAAAAAATATATATCAGAAAAGTTTAAAAACAAGGATCTCATGGAAAAACCAAAGAACTTGTGGCTAAGCTGTATATTTTCATTCAAGATATTCAAGAAAATCATTACACTTTAATGAACGTAAGCCACGGAAGATTTGTAATCTAATCTATAATGTTGGTGAGCATAACAAGATAGAAATTCATTTTCAGATGCTCCCAATATCAATTTGAATACGTGCTTAGATTCTATTAACTACTTATATTGATACCTATTTGTGAAAAAATCATTAAGACAATATAAGTGTAACGCCCCAAGCCCTCCAAGTGGGGCTCGAGGTGTTATGTGTTCCATTCACCTATTTCTGATACCATAAATATCATCCAAGTAACGGAATATGATTAAACATCTTCCAATAAAGTACCAGAGTACTAATTTATACAACCCAAAAAGATGTATCCTTCTATCCATATTACATAACAAGAAAATAAAATAAACATAATACATTTGAGTTCTACAACCACTCACTCTAAGCTATACTATCACCCCACTCCGAAGCTCACTAGGCTCGATCACGAAATGGTCCTAAAAAATAAGTTGTATGATGGGTTGAGGCACTTCTTAGTAAGGATGAAATAGATTATCATTAATGTGTGGCCAATGAGTTTAGTGTATACAAAATATAATCATTTGTTAAATGAAAACAATTATTAAAACACTTAAAGATTGTATTCACACATGCAACATCATTTAAAAGTGAGAGTTCTCGAGGACTAGGGAGATTTCAAGCCCATAACATGTAACGCCCCTTTGCTCTGATACCTTTTGTAACCTTACCCATTTAGCTTGGGTGTGGCTAAAACTGATACCTATCAGGATACTCGCCTTACTTAGCAAGCCCTCAGCAGAGAGTTTACTTCACCCCATTTACATGAATTACTACAAAATAAAATACATTTAATACTTTGCTATGATTAACTTTCATTTGCAAACTCACACCTATATAAATATTATAAACTGTAGGCTGTTAATAATTTTGCAACTATAAGCTTTGTATTGTAAATACTTTGCAACTACACTCTATGAACTGTAATCTCTGGAATACTCTGCTCTGTTATACTCTATTTTCATATGCTCTGTTTTTATATACTTTACTCTATTATACTTTGGTTAAATCTACAAAAATGAATATAAGAACTCACTCCCGAATGGTTAAACGACATGCTTCCCCCCCCATGACGGGTTGTGCGGCCCGTAGGCTGGACTTAGCCTTGGTCGGCCTGTGACCAAGTTAAGTCATCTATACTGTATGTCTGCTAATACGAATAACCATCCCATAGCTGGTCTAGGCTCCAGGTGGGAACTCTACACTTCACTAGCCCACTCGACTATTTAATATAAATACTCTCCCCGAGACGCGTGGTTGCACTAAGCTCTTCATTACTATAGCTACAGTACCGAGCAATCTATGGTCCATCAGATTTTTTAAACCATACATTGTAATTTGATAAAACCACCTGTGGTCTATATGCCACCATAATTATTTACTATACATGCATTCTTTTCAACCATTCCAGAAAACTATCATCAACACATTTCCAACATATCATTATATCAAACCATAAACTCATAACTTTAATTAAGCAATAAAATTATTTCTCATGCCACACGATTTAAGTGTTTCTCATAATTATATAAACTACTGGAAAACATGTCAATTTATTCCCAATATCTGTTTTATCAAAAATACAAGTGTTAGCTTTACCGCAATCCCAAGAGGGGGGGGGATAAATTGATATTTTTAAAATTAATGCCCTAGGTCAGTATCCTAACAATAGTATATTCACAACCCTAAAGTCAATCTAGTGCAAGGAAAGTAAATCAATTGTAATATGTACTAGAAATTAAATAATGCAATTTAATTAGCTAAGCATGCACCAGAAAGCAGTAAAGAGAAGTGACACACAGAAGTGTTATCGAGGTTAGGCAAATTGCCTATGTCCCCACCTTGGCTAACAAGCACAAGGATTACCACTATAATGCTCACTTAAATGGGTGGAGCGGCACCTAAACAACCAGGTCAATTAGCACAGGGCTGACCTCAACCTTTATACAATCCTTACCAGGCTAGATTACCGCCCCCTCAGGCCATGCATGGAAATATAACAGTATTCTCTCAATCAAATGGTACAGTGATTATGATTTCATGTAAAGCATATATGTACCCAATACGCGTAGTCACATACACATCAATGATATAGATAGTGTAAGCTCAGTGATGCAAATAGTTATGCTATCAACACTTAATATGGTATAATCAGTGAAATGCTCAAGAGTGTTCAACACAAGCAATATCTTGGTATATGAGCAAAGCACAGTTCAATAGAAAATTAATATTCCAAAGATATGAATCAAATAATCAAACTAGTTCAAGAAGATTTTCCTCAATAAAATGAGCACAATACTAGTTTGAAAATATTTTGCTTGTTGGAAAAATCTTTACACAACAAATATCCAAACTATTGGACACTTGCAATAATAATGCAAATATCCTTAGCTTACTTAGTTTATCCCAGCACATGATTTATAATATCAAAATCTGTGAGATAAACTTAAACTAAACTCCCCTAAAATAATATCACAATCAATCAATCAAATGGGAGTTTCTAGGAAAGTGTATCAATCACAAGCACTCAAAATATGCTCTCACAATCTCATAATATATCAAGGAAGTAAAGATTTGAGAGTATTTGGACAAATAGTGTATTTTGAAAAGAGTGGATTTTGAAAAGAGTGGATTTTTTGGCTAATCAAGTTGCTAATTCTCACTAATCCTCACAAATAAGCCTATATTTATAGGCAGGGGTAGAATTATAACAGTTTGGGACTTGTTGAGAATTATTAAAAAAGTTTCAAATAGTTAAAAACTCATTAACCCAACTTAACCCAATTTTACCGTAGTTAAATTAATTTTAACCCGCCAATGTTCGAGTGGCTGAACCGTAGTTCGGTCACCCAAACAGGCACTGTAATAAAAACTATTAAAATTAGTTCAGCAGCCCGAGTTCAAGTTCAGTGGCCCGAATCAAAATCAAAAAGTTTTCTTCGTAAATTCATGTGCGCGATCATATGTTTAGTAGCCCGAACTCATGTGTTCGGTCGCCTGAGGCTCAATTTGAATTGTATCTCTTAGCAGCCCGAGTTGGTAGATTGTCCCTTTCAAAGGGTTTGGGTGCCCAAGGAAAGTATGCATAAATATGTTCGGTTGCCCAACAGCCTAAGTCAACTATTGACTTCTCAATAGTTCGGGTGCCCGAGGAGTTTTGAACTCCTGGGGTTCGGTCGCCCGAGCTCTCTCAATTTACCTAATAATGTTCAATTTAAGCTCATTTTCAAAACCCTTGTATTTTGTGTGATATGTGTGAGTGTTGGGACCTAAAGTCTTACTATGGTCTTACTTAGTTTACCATATATCCTATATTCATGATATGCGGGTAAGAAAATACAGACCATATCCTAGGTTACTAATACAGACCCATATTACAATAATTGAATTGACAATGCAAATTAAAGTCTTTAGGGTCTTCTTGTTGCTTCAAGTGTCATTCCTTGGGATGCTCATTTAAGCCTACACAAACACTTGACAACCATCAAATGCCTAAGTATTTGTCATTATCAAAACCAAGTGTGACCTATAAGGTCAACATTCTTGAAAGTAGGATAGCTTCCCAAGAGGGGGGTGAATTGGGAATTTAAAAACTTTCTTTTTAATTCCTTTTAAGAATACTTAACTTCTTTTATTGTTTATCTAATTATTTTACTTGTTTGTTTAATTTGTCAAACAATAACTTGGTTTCTTTTATAGAATCAACAACACAAGCACTTAAACAACTAAATCACCAATCAACCTTTCAATTAACCACACTATCCAAACTAACCAAACACAATTTGAAGGCAAACAACCAAACCAAAATTAAGATATACAGTAGTAAGAAATTAGGATGGTTGTTTGTTTATGTATGCCTTATAAATATGAATCAAGCCTTGTAGTTGAATGATATGCATGTTAAAATAAATTTGCTTCTTTTATATGATTTACAACCACACATCCACACTCTTCCCAAAATTCAAAATTCAAATAAACTCTTAGTTAATTTTCTTTAGGTGTTTTAACCAAGTAACGTACTCCCGTATGGTTTCCGCAAAATATGGTTTAACCAACGTACTCCCTTTTGGTTTCCGCAACCCAAATCAAAATTAAACTTTAAGTTTGTTTGATTTCCAAATAAACGTAGTGTATATGATTTCAAATTTAAACCATCCACGCAATATAAATATGCTGAAAATAAAGAGTAAGGGAAAGAGAGAGTGAGACACAAGATTTTACGAGGTTCGGCTTCAACACAGCCTACGTCCTCGCCTTTGGCAAAACCACCAAAGGATTCACTAAACCTGTTCCTTTATTGGGTTGAACAATACCTTTATACACTCCTTCAGAAGGCTAGAGCAGCACCTCTCTAAGCGATAATCCCTCGCCTAGCCAACGATCCAACAAACCTGGAATCATCACAATCTACAAGAATATAATATAAATTCTGAGTACAAAAAAATACTCCCAAAATTTAGAGCAGGTTGTACAAATTGAAACGTAAATTGTACTTCAAAAAACCAAAGCAAAATAGAATATATGAAGTTCTAAAGTTTTTAGAAGTCACCAATGGTTCGTTTAAAAGAGAAATGGAATTGCAATCCGGAACCAAACTTTGATATTTCAATCTACCAGAATTGTAGAATTCCTCTCCAGCAAAAGATGTGAGCAAAGAAGAACTTCAAAAGAATTTTAGCACAAGATGAATTTCAAAATTTGTCTGATTTCTCTCTTTTCTTGTGTTTTCAAGTGTTGTGTTTTTTCATTACCCAAAGAGGTATTTATAGGCAATTTAAAAGATCAACTTCCACATAAAATTAGGTAAACTTTGAAAAAACATTTAATTTTGAATTTCAAAATTTTGAAAGATCAACATTCACATCAAATTAGGTAAACTTTGAAAAAAACATTAAAATTGTTGACTAAATTTTGAAATTCAAAATTTTGAAAGAAGTTGTCCATATTAAATTAGGTAAACTTTGAAAAAACATTAAATTGTTGATTAAATTTTGAAATTCAAAACTTTGAAAGATGTTGTCCATATCAAATTAGGTAAACTTTGAAAAAACATTAAATTGTTGATTAAATTTTGAAATTCAAAATTTTAAAAGAAGCTTCCCTTTGAGATTTAAAATTTGCTCCACGTGGCAGTCGTCTGCCATGACATGGCAGTCATCTATCATAGTTAAAATTTAAACCCAAAATACTTTTATTAAACCCTTTAACTTGCCAGTCGTCTGTCCATAGGCAGACAGTCATCTGTCAAGTGCACTGCTTATCATAAATTCAATTTTTATTTTGAACACTTTCCTTCCTTTAAGACCTTTGTTACTTTAATTTCAAAAACATGTTTTAAGCTCTTTAAAACAAAGTGTTTCTTAATTTCTTTTGTTTTTATAAGAGCTTCACATATCTAAATGACATTTGGTTTTGAAGTACTTACAACAGTTCTTCTAATTATGGTCTTCTTAAATCCTTCAGCCTCCTTCAGCCTTTTGAGGTTCACTTTTGACTTTGAGTTTGCTTGTCCTCAAGCTTCTTCACTTGTTATTCATTTCCTTCAAAATTCTGAGGCGCTTTCACTAGATTAACATTGAGCTTCAATTTATCAACCTTGAGAGTTCTTTTACCTAAAACGCATCACTTAACATTATATGTTAAAGTGCTCTTCATTTTGTTATCATCAAAACAGGATTGAAAAGTCCAGTTAAGTCAACAATTCTCCCCCTTTTTGATGATGACAAATAAATCATGCAAGAAATTGGTAAAGCCTTAGAAAGCTCCCCCTAAAAATGTGCATCATGTAAAATTTATTTGAATGCTCCCCTTGAATTTATGCAAACTATGAAATATCTAGGAAGCATCTCTACTATGCATGAGACCTAATTCACGTCTAATTTGTATGAACTTGTCTTCTGGAAGTGGTTTAGTGAAAATGTTTGCCCACTACTCATTAGTGCATACAAACTCAAGAGCCACATCCCCTTTCTGCACATGATCACGAAGGAAGTGATGTCTAATTTCAATGTGTTTAGTTCATGAATGTGAGATAGGATTTTTAGAGATGTTGATTGCACTAGTATTATCATATTTAATTGATATTGTATCATAGTGCAATCCAAAATCCATAAGTTGTTGTTTCATGTAAAGAGTGTGCACAACAACTTCTAGCCGTAATATATTTTGCTTCGACTGTGGATAAGGCAACTGAGTTTTGTTTCTTGGAGAACCAAGAAACACGAGATTGTCCTAAATAGTGACAAGTGTCGCTGGTGCTATTTCTATTAACCTAACAACAGGAGCATATGTTTCATCAAAGTCTATTCCCTCTTCCTGATTATAACCTTGAGCAACTAGTCTAGTCTTATTCCTAGTTACTACATCATTCTCATCTTTCTTATTTCTATATACCCATTTAGTTCCAATAATGGTATGATCATTAGGCCTAGGAACTAGGGTCCACGCTCTGCTTCTTTCAAATTGAATAAGTTCTTCTTGCATGGACATCACCCAAGATTCATCCTCTATAGCTTCTTTTATACTTTTAGGTTCTTCTTGATACAAGAAAGCATAATGGCTCACTAGGTTCTTTAAGGAGGATCTTGTGGCTACACCACAGGATGGTTCACCTATGATTTGATCTATAGGACGGTTCCTAATAAATTTCTAATCTCTAGGCAACTCCTGAACTTCATTTTCATTTTCATTATCTTCAGATGATTTATCATTTACTTCTGAATTTTCACTTGCATTGTTTTCAATAGATAATTTGTCTACGCATTTTCTAATATCGATATCATCTTCATCATCTTTCTTAGAAAATGGATTAGATTCATCAAATACAACATGGATAGATTCAATGATAGTCAATGTTCTTTTATTGAAAACCCTATATGCTTTACTATTAAGAGCATAGCCTAGGAAAATGCCTTCATCAAATTTAGATTCAAATTTCCCTAGATGTTCATTATCCTTAAGCATAAAGCATTTATAACCAAAAACATGAAAATAGAAAATATTAGGTTTATGGTTGTTCCACGATTCATAAGGGGTTTTATCAAGTGATGGTCTAATCAACACCCTATTCATGACATAACAAGCAGTATTTATGGCCTCGGTCCAAAAATATTTAGGTAAGTTATGTTCATTTAGCATAGTTCTACCCATTTCTTGTAATGACCTATTTTTTCTTTCTACCACACCATTTTGTTGAGGGGTCCTAGATGCAGAAAAGTTATGTGATATGTCATCTAAGTCATAATAATTTTCTATGCATTCATTTTTAAATTCCATGCCTCTATCACTTCTTATATGAGTTATCTTATAGCTCTTTTCATTTTGAATTCTCCTACAAAGGTTGGTAAACTGTTTACATGATTCATTTTTATGTGAAAGAAATAACACCCCATGTGACCTAGAAAAGTCAACAACAATGAAAAAGCATACGATTTACCACCAAGACTTTGCACAGAATTAGAACCAAACAAATCCCAGTGAATCATTTCAAGTGGTTTAGTGGTAGATATAAATTTCTTATTTTAAAACTAGATTTTGTTTGCTTACCCATTTGACATGCATTACAAATTTTATCTTATACAAATGACATTTTAGGCAAGCCTTTTACTAATTCTTTTCTCTCTAGTTTTGACAATAAGTCCATGTTAGCGTGTCCTAAGCACCTATGCCATAACCAACTAGCTTCATTTATTATAGAAAAACAAGTTACTTGTTGTGAAGCTAAGTTATCAAACATGGTAGTGTATACATTTTTATGGCGATCTGTAGTAAAAAGCACTTTATGATCTGTTTTACTTTCAACTATGCATTTATCATTTTCAAATGATACCTTATAACCTTTATCACACAATTTACTTATGCTCAACAAATTATGCTTTAGCCCATAGACTAATAAAACATTATCAATTACAAGGGAAGGATCCTTACCAACCTTACCTACATCGATGATGCGCCCCTTTGCATTGTCACCGAACGTCACATATCCTCCATCCTTGGGAATGATTGAGACAAATTTTGCCTTGTCACCAGTCATGTGCCATGAGCACCCGCTATCCAGGTACCACCTGTCCTTGGAGGAGGACGATCTCAAACATACCTACAAAATAGACTAAGTAACTGATGGTAGTCCCCAAATTTTGTTGGGTCCACGGGGGTTAGTAGATGGATCACCCTTAACTACCCATACTTTTCTAATTTTTACATGCTTATTCCTAAGTGGACAATCAAATTGAATATGACCAATTTGTTTGCATTTAAAACATTTCATTTTACACTTAGGATCTTTAGGAGGGACTTGAGATTTCGATTCACGCATGAAATTTCCCAAGTAAAGATTAGGCCGTCTAACATTTTCAATACCATTAAAACCTAGACCCTCTTTACTTAGAGAATTTCTTTGGGCACCAAGCAGTTTTTCAAAATTGCGTTTGCCTTTAGTGGATTTAAAATAATTTTGATGCTATCCTCCAATTTCCTTTCAAGTTCAGCAATAGTCACATCTTTTTCTTTCAACATTGAAACATGAGAGGTTTTTGCAATTTCAAACAATTTTGACCAATTTTCACATTTCTTTTTTGAATCATCATTTTCTTTAGTCATTTTCTTCAACAGTTTAGATACATGAATATATTCAAATCGTAATTCTCTAAACGTAGGCATGCAATCAAAATCACAATCATCAGATGAATAATATGAAGATAAAGAACAAGAGGACGATTCCTCATCACCATGTTCCATCAAGCATAGATTAGCAACTGAGTCGCTGCGGTCTAATTTTGAGTCACTGCTACTTAATTTATCCCATAAAGTGCCTTCTTTCATGGGTTTCTTCTTTTTCTTAACCTTCTTTTTTAGTAGTAGGCAGTCCGGCTTGATGTGCCCAACTTTGTTGCAATTGTAACATGTGGGAGCATTTGATTTTTCTTTTCTTTTTTAGACTCTCCCTTCTCAAATGCAGACTTCCTATATCTTTTGTATAGCTTTCTATTATTCCTAAAGAATTTGCTAAATTTTCTAGTTAGCATGGTCATATCATCATCAGTGTCAGGTTCGCTGCATTCACTATATGTGTTAGTGGAGTTTTTCAATGCAGTCACTTTCTTTGCCCTATTATGTTCATTGACTCTCATTTATGGCTAATTCATAGGTGATCAAGGAACTTATCAATTCATCTAGAGTCATGGCCTTAAGGTCTCTACTATTAGTCTATGCTATGTGGCTCTGATACCAATTATTAGCTTTACCATGATCCCAATAGGGGGAGTGAATTGGTATTTTTAAAATTAATGCCCTAGGTCAGTATCCTAACAATAGTATATTCACAACTCTAAAGTCAATCTAGTGCAAGTAAAGTAAATCAATTGTAATATGCACTAGAAATTAAATAACGCAATTTAATTAACTAAGCATGCACCAGAAATCAGTAAAGAGAAGTGACACGCAGAAGTGTTATCGAGGTTCGAAAAATTGCCTACGTCCCCACCTTAGCTAACAAGCACAAGGATTACCACTATAATGCTCACTTAAATGGGTGGAGCGGCACCTAAACAACCAGGTCAATTAGCACAAGGCTGACCTCAATATTTACATAATCCTTACCGAGTTAGACTACCGCCCCCTCAAGCCATGCATGGAAATAGAATAGTACTCTCTTAATCAAATGGTACAGTGATTATGTTTTCATGTAAAATAGATATGTACCCAATACACGCAATCACATACACATCAATGATATAGATATAGTGTAAGCTCAGTGATGCAAATAGTTGTGCTATCAATACTCAATATGGTATAATCAGTGAAATGCTCAAGACTTTTCAATACAAGCAATATCGTGGAATCTAAGCAAAGCACAGTTCAATAGAAAATCAATATTTTAAAGATATGAATCAAATAATCAAACTAGTTCGAGAAGATTTTCCTCAATAAAATGAGCACAATACTAGTTTGAAAATATTTTTCTTGTTGGAAAAATCTTTGCACAACAAAAATCCAAGCTATTGGACACTTGCAATAATAATGCAAATATCCTAAGCTTACTTAGTTTATCCTGGAACAAGATTTATAATATCAAAATCTGTGGGATAAACTTAAGTTAAACTTCCCCAAAATAATATCATAATCAATCAATCAAATGGGAGTATCTAGCAAAGTGTAACAATCACAAGCACTCAAAATAGGCTCTCACAATCTCATAATATATCAAGGAAGTGAAGATTTGAGAGTTTTTGGACAAATAGTGTATTTTGAAAAGAGAGGATTTTTTTGGCTAGTCAAGTTGCTAATTCTCACTAATCCTCACAAATGAGCCTATATTTATAGGTAGGGGTAAAATTATAACCCTTTGGGACTTGTTGGGAATTATTAAAAAAGTTTCAAATAGTTAAAAATCCATTAACCCAACTTAACCCATATTTACCGCAGTTAAATTAATTTTAACCCGCCGAGGTTCAGGTGGCTGAACCGTGGTTTGGTTGCCCAAATAGACACAATAATAAAAGCTATTAAAATTAGTTCGGTCGCCCAAGTTCAAGTTCGATAGCTCGAATCAAAGTCAAAAAGTTTGCTTCGTAACTTCGGGTCCTCGGTCATATGTTTGGTAGCCCAGACTCATGTGTTCGGTCACCCGAGGTTCAATTTGAACTGTATCTCTCGGTAGCCCGAGTTGGTAGAATGTCCCTTTCGAAGGGTTCGGGTGCCCGAGGAAAGTATGCATAAATATGTTCGATCACCTAAGAGCCTAAGTCAACTATTGACTTCTCAACAGTTCGGGTGCCCGGGGAGTTTTGAACTCGTAGGGTTTGGTCGCCCGAGCTCTCTCAATTTACCTAATAATGTTCAATTTAAGCGCATTTTCAACACCCTTGTAATTTGTATGATATGTGTGAGTGTTGGGACCTAAAGTCTTACTATGGTCTTACTAAACTTACCATATATCCTATATGCATGATATGTAGGTAAGAAAAAACAGACCATATCTTAGGTACTATTACAAACCCATATTACAATAATTGAATTGACAATACAAATTAAAGTCTTTAGGGTCTTCTTGTCGCTTCAAGTGTCATTTCTTGGGATGCTTATTTAAGCCTGCACAAACACTTGACAACCATCAAATACCTAAGTATTTGTCATTATCAAAACCGAGTGTGATCCATAAGGTCAACAACAGGTTTAATTATCTCCGCCATTTATTTAACTCAAAATACGTATTTAAAGGGAAAATGAAGATAACTAACCCTACTTACTTTAATTTTTTACAAAATATGTATAATAAATAAAGCCAATAATTTTAACTGATCAAATCATTTAGAAAATCTGCTACACTAATCCAGAAATCAAATACTTTAATTCAATCGGTTCAACTTTAAAATAACAATTATTATAAAATTCGTAGGCTCACAAGTCCCAATTTAATTAACTCATAATAATAATAATAATAATAATAATAATAATAATAATATTCCAAAATCCAATTTCCATATGACAGAATATTCAGAAAAACGTGTATGTAATTCTTGTAATCTCATATTACAATTTAATCAGTTAAATAATAAAAATTCCTGATATAATTTATTCCCCTTACCTTAACCTTGGAGTGGTGCCTAGGATCCTCAAACCTAAAATCTGCTACGATTAACTTGCTAAGGATCAAAGTCGGGACTTCGTGGTGGTAGTCGTTTTTTGATTCAGCTTACGAATGGAGAAAAAATGAAAAGAGAGAGTGGGAGAGCGTGAGTGGAGAGAGAGAGAGAGAGAGAGAGAGAGAGAGAGAGAGAGAGAGAGAGAGCGTGGAGAGAGAGTGGCATGAGAAATTTTGGGGGGGGGGGGAGGGGCTTCTGTGAATCTTCAGGAAGCTTAATTCTTAAGTTTTCATATATATAATATTATATTATATACTTATATATATATATATATATATATATATCACTTATCCTTATATATTTATGCATATATATATATATATAACCATCATATTACTTAATTTAATTAGTTCTGTCAACCGGGTGTGCGTCTAGAGGGGGGTGAATAGACGTTCTTCGCACTTTTCGTGGATATGAAAATTTTCTACAATCACAAAATTATCTTGGCAATATGCAAGAGTATTATATCATAGTTTATATTCAAGGCAAATAATAACAAGCAAACAAAGTGAAAGGGGAATGATAAGAAAAGCTTAACACGACGATATTAACGTGGTTGGACACCAAGCCTACGTCCTCACCTTGAGACCAACTCAAGGATACCCCACATCCACTAAGCAACCCTCCTTCACTGGCAGAGAACCTTTACAATCCAGCTGCTCACCAAGAGCTACAACAAAGTGCTTACCAAGAGTAACCTTACAAAGGCTCAAAAAGAACCCTTCAACACTATGAATTTAAAACAATGAGATACAATAACAAAATGCCCCTTCTTGAGCAGATAGTACATACCAACACCTCACACTACTCTCTCTTTGCAAATGATGTGTAAACAAGAGTAAAGAGCAAGAGAGCTTGAAAGCACAAATGAAACCCTAGAATGAATGCTCAATAAATGTTCTCAACAACCAAAGTGCTTAACATGTTTTGAAATTAATGCACAAGACTCATTTTAAAGGCCAAAGGGACGAGCAATGCTCTGGAGAGCCATCGGGCATTAATGGATGTGAATTCAGGTGTAATCCCAAGAGGAGGGTGAATTGGGTATTTTGAAAATATTTCATTTTACTTCATCAATCAGTTCCTATTTTAAGATTTAACACAGACAATCACCAAGCCTTGAAATTAATTCAATCCAAAAATTTTATATTTAATTATAACCAATTGATTACCAAGTGCATGTAAGGTTATTCAACATACACACATGCAAGATATGTAATGAAATGCGTTGTGAAAATTAAAAGGACTAAGAGAAGAGAGAAGGCAAACATAATTTTTATGAGGTTCAGTCAATCGGCCTACGTCCTCGCCTTAAGCAACCTACTCAAGGATTCCACTAAATCCTGGCTCTTTTAACTGGGACGGAGCTTCCCTTACAATCCACTGCTTACAAGAGGTACAACTTCCTCCTAATCCACTACTTATAAGAGATATAGCTTTCTCCTCAAATTCGGTTCATAGCCTGAACTGTGATTACAATATAACAACTCTACAAAAAACTCAATAACACTTCTACACAAGCTGATGAGTACAGTAGAAATTCCTAACACATAATCATATGATAAAACTTGAAGCTCAGTATGTATGTAACGATGAAATCATTATATGAATGATATGCTTCACAAAATTACCCTTTAATCAATATCTCCTAAAAATTGATTTCTTAAAGATAAGTACTTTGGAGATCTTAGGGTTTAATCTCAAATAACTTTAAGCAAGATTTGACAACATGATCCTTTAAAATAATATTGAATAATGTTCAAATTTATATTCCTTCTATCAAACAATTTGTCAATATCGAATCTTTAAATAAATATGAATTTGAATATTTTACAAAGATTTAAACAATACTTTAAAATATTCCACAAAAATTGTTTCAAGAAGCTATGAGAATTTCCAATCAAATACCCAATTAACAAATCTTTGAATAAAAAATAGCTTCAAAATATCTAAAAGATTTAGTTATTTCAAAAAATAACTTTCTCAAATATTTATTCAATCAATCAATATACAATACCGAAATATTGATTTATTCTCCCATTAAATATATTAAAATAATGAATGCGGGAAAACAAAAATCAGACTTGTATATTCAAAGATACTCAAACCTCAATACCAATGTTGATGACTAAATATGTACGTGAATGCCTTTAAGATCAACGTAAAGAATGCCCAAGCTAGATGTGAATGCTTTGGAGTGCAGGCAAGAGGTGTATTTTCTTTTGATGCTCTCAAGATCAATCAAAAACATTCAAGGCTCCCAAGATATGTTCAAAAAGTGAGGCACTAGGGTTCTTAGGTTAATTTACATGAGTTCCGACCCTACATTTAATCTCGGCCGTTGGATCAATTTAAATGGAAGAAATTCCACGCATATACCCGCTAAATCGTAGCTCTACGCCCAACATTCATCGACGATAGGACACCTTTGTCAACAAGTGTTCAACACTTGGTCGTCAACGTGAACGTGAGTTCGTCGACGAGAGACCTGTTTGAAATATTTGTGCTCTCGGTATTTTATCGTCAACAAGAACAAGGTGTCGTCGCTGAGTAGCCTTTATGAGTTTGTCGATGAGGCCATTGGGTTCGTCGATGAGGCTTCTAAAAATTTGTCTCCAAAATGCAGTTTAACTCAGACTCTTTTAAATAAATTCTTCATGATATGCATGTGTCCTAAGGTCAATCTAAGGTTTGATTTTGAGCTTCTAGCTATATCATATAAAATATGCAAATAGAATGAAATTTAAATACCCATTCCCATGACTATCTTGAACCTAGCGCTTGCATCTCCATTCTTATACTCTTTTAGTTCCATGGATTTGCCTGGTTGTATATTATTTAATCCTCATGGCTTCCATAACTTCCTCAACTTTTGTGCATGCTAAATAATGTTCCTATTCACACTCTCAATGCACAGATCAAATTCCAAGTGATTTGTCATTATCAAAATAGGATTGAACTCATCGAGTCAACAATCTCCTCCTTTCTGATGATGGCAAATATACAAGTAAAAATAGAAAATGGGTTACGCCTAACAAGGCTCCCTCTCAAATAATGCACAATATAAAATTCATCAATATGAAATATGCTCATATACAATGTAAAAATAGGCAATAGTTTTGCACGTATAACTCATGTACTTATGTGTTTTTCTCTACTTGCTTTTAAAAAAAACTTGTATGCTTCTCCCCCTTTTTGCAAACTTATACTTGCTATAAACTATTTTTGCTATAAAACTTATATCTATACAACTTATATTCTTCTCCACCTTTTGACATCAACAAAAAGGTACGTATCCAAAGGTTTTGACTTAAATATCTCATTTCTGCAAAACAAATCTCAACTTCTCCCCCTATTTAATTTAATTTACTCCTCAGCCTTTCTAATGTATATCTGTGTTATGGAATCAAATGTCAATGTGTAAAACACAGTATTTCAGTTTACATAGGCATGTATAAATAAATCAGTCATTAAAATCCAAACACTTAACAATGCAATAACCATGTCTTGAGTTCGATGCCAGACATCAGGAGACTTTGGAAAGAAAATTTGTTACTAAATGTTAGAAAATTTTGCCTAGTGTGATACCAAATACAATAAATTTAACCAATTGTTAATTTTGGTCCCCCCTAATGACGTAGTCTAATATAATTCTTGACAACTTCTCGACTATGCATAAGGCCTAATTCACGTCTAATCTGGGTAAACCTATCCTCCAGAAGTGGTTTCGAGAATATGTCTACCCATTGTTCATCTATACATACAAACTCAAGTTTCACATCTCTTTTTTATACATGATCATGAAGAAAATGATGTCTAATTTCTATATGTTTAGTTCGTGAATGTATTATAGGAATCTTTGAGATGTTTATTGCACTCGTATTGTCACATCTTATAGGAATTGAGTCATAGCTTAATCCAAAATCCACCAATTGTTGCTTCATGTATAACGTTGAGCACAACAACTTCCTGCCACTATGTATTCTGCCTCCGCTGTGGAAAAAGCAACTAAATTCTGCTTCTTTGAAAACCAAGATACTAAAAAATGTCCTAGGAAATGATATGTGCCACTTGTGCTCTTTCTATCCACTTTACTACCGACAAAATCAACATTTGAATAGGTAATAATCTCAAAGGATGTATACTTAGGATACCATACTCCCAGTTCATTAGTTCCTATCAGGTATTTGAGTATTCATTTGACGACTAATAAATGTGACTCTTTTGGTGCAGCCTAAAATCTTATGCACAAACATACACTGAACATCATGTCAGTTCTTCTGGCAGTCAAATATAGTAAGCTACCAACCATCCCGCGATAGAGCTTGACATCCACTAGTATACCTTGTTTGTATTTTTCTAATTTCAATGAAGAGCTCATAGGTGTCCCTAGTATTTTTCCATCTTCTATATCAAACCTTTTGAGCAGGTCTCTAATGTACTTCGATTGATTTATAAAAATTCCATGTTTATAGTGTTTGATCTGAAGTCCTAGGAAGAAATTTAGTTCACCCATCATGCTCATCTCAAATTCATTTTGCATAATACTTGTAAACTCATTGCACAACTCTTCATTTGTTGCTCCAAATATGATATCATCTACATATACTTGAACTAGGAGCATGTTATTATTCTTAGACTTTATGAAAAGTGAGATGTCTATCTTCCCTCTGATAAATCCATTATCTAGTAGAAAACCACTTAGTCTTTCATACCAAGCTCTAAGAGCTTGCTTTAAACCATAGAAGGGTTTTGTTAGTCTATAAACATGATTTGGATATTTATGGTTTTCAAAACCTGGGGGTTGTTCTACATAAACTTCTTCACTTATATAGCCATTTAAAAATGTGCTTTTGACATCCATTAGATACAACTTAAAATCCTTAAAAGTAACACAGGTTAAAAGCATTCGAATGACTTCCATTCGAGCTACAGGTGCAAAGGTTTCCTCTAAGTCTATTCCTTCTTTCTGGTTATATCCCTGAGCTACTAGTCTTGCCTTGTTTCTAACAACTATCCCATGTTCATCTTTCTCCATTTTGTTCCAATAACTGTCTTATCTTGAGGTCTTGGAACTAATGTCCATACTTTAGACGAGTCAAATCCATTCTCCAAAAATACTGATGATGATGAAATTGAAATAAATAAGGAATTTGAAAAACATTTACAGTTATTAGAACAAAATGGATAGATTCTACAACAGTTAATGTTCGTTTATTATATACCCTATAGGCTTTACTATCTAAAGCATACCCTAGAAAGATACCTTCATTCGATTTCACATCAAACTTCCCTAAGTGTTCATTGTCTCTAAGCACAAAACATTTACAGCCAAAGACATAAAAATATGATATGTTTGGCCTATGGCCATTCCATAATTCTTAAGGAGTCTTATTTAGAGATGGTCTAATCAAAACTCTATTTAGAATATAGCAGGCGGTATTTACTGCCTCAGCCCAGAAGTACTTGGGTAGTTTATGTTCGCTAAGCATAGTTTTGGTCATTTCTTGTATAGACCTATTCTTTCTTTCAACTACATCATTCTATTGTGGTGGTCTAGGAGCCGAAAAGTTATGAGCTATTCTTAATGAATTGCAATAGTCTTCTATGCCTTGATTTTTAAATTCTCTACCCCTATTACTTCAAATTCTAGTGATAGTACCTTTTCATTTTGAATTTTCTTGCACAGAATTATGAATTGTTCGCACGCTTCATCTTTGTGACCTAAAAATAGTACCCATGTATATCTTGAGTATTCATCAACTATGACAAATGCGTAAGATTTTCCTCCTAAACTCTGAGTTGGGTTTGGACCAAATAAGTCTAAGTGTAGCATTTGAAGTGGCCTCGTAGTAGAGATAACTTTCTTCTTCTTAAAACTAGATCTTGCTTGTTTTCCTAGTTGACATGCATCACATATTTTATCTTTCACAAATTTAGCCTTAGTCAATCCTTTAACTAAGTCTCCCTTAACTAGTTTAGATATCAAGCCCATCTTTGGGTGTCCTAGTCTCTTATGCCAAATCTAACTAATTTCATTCATAATAGAAAAACAAGTAACATGTTGAGAAACAAGATTGTCAAAACTAATGGTGTAGACATTTTCATTACAGTATGCAGTAAACAGTACTTTGTTTTCAGATTTGTTCTCTACAATGCATTTGTCATGTTCAAATGAGACTTTATAACCATTATCACATAATTGACTTATACTCAATAATTTGTGTTTCAATCCATCAACTAATAGCACGTTATTAATGACAAGTGAAGGTTCCTTACCAACCTTACTAACTCCAGTGATTTTACTTTTCGAGTTATCCTTAAATGTATCGAATCCTCCATCTTTGGATATAATGGATGCAAATTTAGCTTTATCTCCTGTCATATGTCATGAGCATTCGCTATCCATATACCACTTGTCCATTGAATAGGACAATCTCAAGTACATCTGCAAGACATAATCAGATAACTACTTTTGGTACCCAGATTTTATTGGGTCCATGGGGGTTAGTACTAGATTCTCCTTTGACTTTCCTGACTTTCTTTATTTTGACATCTTTATTTTTGAAAGGACAGTCAAATTTTATGTGACCCAACTTTTTACATTTAAAATATGTAATATTTTTATAATAGTCTTTAGTTGGAACAAAAGATTTTGACTCTCTTACGAAATATCCCATTTAAAGATGTCTCTGTTTTAGGTTATCATTTCCATTATAACCAAGACCTTCCTTTTCTAGGGAGTTTCTTTGAATTCCAAGGAGTTTTTCAAAATTAGCTTGTCCTTCTATAAATTTACAGATAATCTTAGATTTATCTTTTAAATCCCTTTCTAACTCTTCAATTTTCAAATCCTTGTCTTTCATGAGGAATGCATAAGATTGATTTTGAATTTCTACTAACTTAGAAAATTATTTTAATTTTAATTTCAACTTAGAATTTTTCTTATTCATTTTCTCAAGCATTTTAAGGGTATACATATGTTCCTAATGCAATTAATCATAAGAAAGCATGCTATTTTCATTTTCTGAATCACTAGAATAATAAGAAGAAACGGAACTAAAAGATTGTACCTCGTGGTCTTCATGAGCCAGCAGATATAGATTTGCAATCTCGTCATCACTAGATTCAGATTCTAAACTACTGGTACTGTAAGTATCCCAGCCAACCTTTAGTGCCTTCTTCTTTTTCTTCTTAGACACTTTCTTCAGCTGGGGACAATCTGGCTTGATATGTCCAACTTCTCTATAGTTATAGCACATAGGAAGATCATTCTTTTGCTTCCTTCTTCTTGACTCTCTCTTTTCTATTTTTGAGCCCTTGAATTTCTTGGTGTATTTCTTGTTCTTTCTTATGAACTCTCCGAATTTATTAGTAATAAGCGCCATGTTATCATCCGATTCTGAATCACTTCCCTCACTATAGTTGTTGGATGATGCCTTAAGCACTGTAACTTTCTTGGTTTTGTTTTGCTCATTCTTCCTTTCATTTATTGCTAGTTCATAAGTAATAAGCAAACTGATCAATTCATCAACCGACATCTCCTTCAGATTCCTTCCTTCTACTATTGCAGTGGCCTTAACTTCTCAAACTGATGGTAGTCCCCTAAGTATCTTCCTAATGAACTCATAAGTAGGGTAAAATTTACCAAGAGCATTTAAAAAATTCATGATGTGTGTGAATCTAGTGTACATGGATTGAATGGATTCATCAAAAGTCATTTTAAATGCCTCATATTCACTAGTAAGCATGTCTATCCTACTATCTTTTACTTCCTTAGTACCTTCATATGTGACTTCTAACTTTTCTCAAATATCTTTAGCAGTGTTACAAGCCATCACTCTATTAAACTCATTTACATCTAGTGCTCAGAATAGTAAGTTCAATGCAGTAGCATTTATTTGCACAGATTTCCAATCTTCCCCTGTATATTCATCTTTAGTCTTAGGAACATTTACCTTATCAACTACTTTCAAGGGAACATGGTTTCCCTTAGAAACTATTTTCCATACTTTCCAATCTACATTTAACAGGTATATACTCATCCTACGTTTCCAGTAAGTGTAATTTACACCACAAAAAATTGGTGGTCTAGTGGACGAGTGTCCCTCAACGAACGGAGTTATATCGATGTGCACCATGTGATCGTTTCACAAAAATAACGATTAAGTCTATGTAAACCTTACACTGATACCAAATGTGAATTCAAGTGTAATCCCAAAAGGGGGGGCGAATTGGGTATTTTGAAAATATTTAACTTTACTTCATCAATCAGTCCCTATTTTAAGATTTAACATAGATAATCACCAAGCCTTGAAATTAATTCAATCCAACAATTTTATATTTAATTATACCCAATTAATTACCAAGTACTTGTAAGGTTATTCAACATACACACATGCAAGATAGGTAATAATGAAATGCATTGTGGAAATTAAAAGGAGTAAGAGAAGAGAGAAGGCAAACACAATTTTTACGAGGTTTAGCCAACTCGGCCTACGTCCTAGCCTTGAGCAACCCATTCAAGGATTCCACTAAATCCCTGCTCCTTTAACCGGAACGGAGCTTCCCTTACAATCCGCTGCTTACAAGAGGTACAACTTCCTCCTAATCCGCTGCTTACAAGAGATATAGCTTTATCCCGAACCGCGATTACAATATAACAACTCTGCAAAAAATTCAATAATACTTCTACACAAACTGATGAGTACAGTACAAATTCTCAACACACAATCATATGATACAACTTGAAGCTCAGTATGTACATAACGATGAAATTGTTATATGAATGATATGCTTCACAAAATTACCCTTTAATCAATATCTCCCAAAAATTGATTTCTTAAAGATAAGAACTTTGGAGATCTTAGGGTTTAATCTCAAATAACGTTAAGTAAGATTTGACAACAGGATCCTTTAAAATAATATTGAATAATGTTCAAATTTATATTCCTGCTATCAAACAATTTGTCAATATCGAATCTTTGAATAAATATGACTTTGAATATTTTGCAAAGATTTAAACAATACTTTAAAAATATTCCACAAAAATCATTTCAAGAAGCTATGAGAATTTCGAAACAAATACCCAATTAACAAATCTTTGAATAAAAAATAACTTGAAAATATCTCAAAGATTTAGTTATTTCAAAAAATAACTTTCTCAAAGATATGTTCTTTTGATGCTCTCAAGATCAGTCAAAAACATTCAAGGCTCCCAAGATATGTTCAAAAAGTGAGGCACTAAGGTTCTTAGGTTTATTTTATATGAGTGCTCGACCCTACATTTAATCTCAGCTATTGGATCAATTTAAATGGAGGAAATTCCATGCATATCCCTGCTGAATCGCAGTTCTGCACTTGACATTCGTCGACGTGAATGTGAACTCGTCGATGAGAGACTTGTCTGAAATATTTGTGCTCTCAGCATTTTCTTGTCAATGAAAACAAGGTGTTCATCACCGAGTGGCCTTCATAAGTTCATCGACAAGGCCATTGGGTTTGTCAATGAGGCCTTTAAAATTTTCCTCCGAAATTCAGTTTAACTTAGACTCTTTTAAATAAATTCTTCATGATATGCATATGTCCTAAGGTCAGTCTAAGGTATGATTTTAAGCTTCTAGTTATATCATGTAAAATATGCAAATACAATGAAATCTAAATGCCCATTCCAATCACTATCTTGAACTTGACACTTGCATCTCCATTCTTCTACTCTTTTAGTTCAATGGATTTGTCTGGTTGTATATTCTTTAATCCTCATGGCTTCCATGACTTCCTCAACTTCCATGCATGCTAAATAATGTTCTTGTTCACACTTTCAATGCACAGATCAAATACCAAGTGATTTGTCATTATCAAAATAGGATTGGACTCATAGAGTCAACAATGGACATAAGACAATTTAAAAACTAGCCATTAATACTCATTAAATGTTTTCTGTAGCCTGACATTCATCGACGAGTTCACGCCTTCATCAATGAGTCTTATGCATGCCTTCATCGACGAGACCCTGTGTTCGTCGACAAACCGTCTATTTTGAATTCAGGTGGGTCTCGATTTCTTTTTGTTAACGAGTCCCCTGCGTACATCGACGAACCACTACTATGTCTTCGTCTCCGAATCCCCTATATTGATTGACAAACTTGTTCTAAAATTTTAGGTGGTCTTGGTATCTTTTCATCCACGAGTCCCCTGTATACGTCGATGAAATCTCTTCTTGCATTCGTCGACAAATCCCCTGTATTCGTCGACGAACCCTTTGCTTATATAAGTTTTAATACGTTCAGGAATTGGTTTTCGTTCAAGTAATGGTTCCATCTTGTCTAAAATTAATTTTAACCACTTTTAAGATGTCTTGGCTTGATAAAACATGTTTGAAAGCCATTTTGACATCTTATGCAGTTTAAGTGACTCGACATGCATGTGTGTACTTGAAATCATGTTCTAACCTTTTATGAACTATATGCATGAATTGCTCATCTGTTGGAAGATACCCTTGAAACATATCATATGAACAGGATTTACAATATTAATCTCATATGCACAACCCAACACATATATGTAGAAATCATAAACGCTTTTCTTGGGTGGTTAAGTTCCGGATGTGCTGTATATTGGACTTTGCTGATGGTCATTTTCCTGTTCAATACATATTTGACCCTTATGCTTGTCTTGGAGTTTTCCTGTATATCTGAACTGAGCTTGAGGAAAGATGTTAGTAAACTTAAAGAACTACTAATGGGCTATTGTCATCAAAACAAGATGGAATGAAAACCCTTAGCCACTAGGGCTAACATTCTCCCCCTTTTTGATGATGGCAAACCATTTGTGTTCTTTTGAATAATTTTTCTTAAAAAATTGCTCCCCCTCAAAGTATGTATATATGTTAAAAATGTAACAATTCCTTCTCCTTAATGTATGCACTATGTGATCATCATATTTAATTTTGGAAAAGAAATTCAAATGAAATTTCAATAGCATGTCGTCTATAAATTAAGCATTTTCTATATTTTTAAACCTGCGTCAATTTAATATTCTACATAAGTAGTTCAGTATTACCATTCGACACAAACAGTTCAGTATTTCCATTCAACATAGTCATTTCAGTATTTCACAATTCAATCACAAGCATCTCAGTAGAAGTATCAATAATTCATTCAGTTATAGTCATATTCTGCATCTGTCCATTCGTGAGTACAAAGGTAGAGTAAATAAAAGGTGTAAAGAAATTTGCAACAAGACATCAAAAGTGATGCAAATTCAACATTATGTTAGAACAAAATGGAGAACGATTTCTACATTAGAATATCTAAAATAAACAAACCATCATCCTACATCAACATCTCCCCCCTTTGCCATTATCAAAAGTGGGGGGGTGTCGACCTCAGAGCTACTCCAGGAGGCAATCCAATTTGGTGAGGATGGTGGCTAAGGCATCGTCAATAGAATCAAATCGAGTATGATTTTGATTGGCCTGCAGTGCCAAGGCTGCATCAATAAAATCAAAACGGGCACTATTTTGTTGATCTGACTGTGCCATAGCGAGTTGTAGGCCATCTAGACGTTGCAGGATGGGATCATTTCCTCCATGGAAGCTTACACCTCGTCCACTGGTGCCCTGCCCTATTTATGGGCCTTTACAACCCCTTTACCCAGTTGGTTGTATCCTCGTCTTTCTTAAAATGCATCTGATGCAAAGTAGCCTCAATGTATGTATTGTCCAGAGTAGGTCTAACACAAGGCATACCAACGTGGATGAGGCCTAAGTGATCGAAAAGGGTGGCAGGTAGGTGGTCGTACGGTAGACAACCCCGTTGCCATTTCATACTTTCTTCCATATGTTGAATAATGATTGTTGGCAAGTAGATCCTTTGCCATGCCACTGACAGTACATGCAGAAAATATGGCCCAAAGTCACCCAGTCGCACCCACCGGTCCTTGGTGAGAAGTTATACGTGATCATATGATACAGGACCCAAAATTCAACTGTAAGGTCCTTGGATTTGGGTTGGGCAATGGGAGGAATGTGGTAGTAGCCGGTGATCAATTTCAAGGCCTCATGAGAATCAAACTAGTCAAAACGAGTAGGCCATAAGGCCTTAGGAGGCCGTGTATTGGATAAAGCAGGCAGCCTAAGACCTAAGTGAAAGTGTTGTTGGATAACCAAATGATGGTCCCCCGAGCCGCAGAGTATGCCGCACAACCTCGATTGGAAAAAACAAAGTTGGCATAAAACTTACAAACGAGTTCCTCATACACAAGCTCTCCTAAATCGAATAGAACATCCCATTCGAATTCTTTGATTTTGGTTAACATGGTGGGGAAGTGAGTCTGAAGGAAAGCCAAAGGAACAATATTATCATGCACTTTGTGGCACTTGGAGATGTCAGTATGATACCAGTAGGCAGCCTCATAGGAGATGAAGTGTTGGTCAGCCTCGGTGGTGGCTTGCTGGGACGGCTCGGTGGGACAGCGCTGAGAAGAACCTTTGCCAACATCAGGGTAAGAAACTCTCTTCTTCGCGCAAAGAGCCATTTGGGTAAGAGAAAGAGAGGGTGGGAGAGAGCTGGTGAGAGGGAGTTGGAAGTCTGGGTTAGAGCATGAAGGAGGGAGAGACAGCTGGTGAGAATGGGCAGCGAGGTGGTTGAAGGGATGTGAATGAGTTTTATAGGAACGGAGGTGGGAGAAGGGTCACAAGAGCTTGGGTTTAGGGCTCAAGGAAAACATTATGAATTCTGGTAATTTTAAGTAGCCCCTACAAATTTCGTCGATGAATCCCCTGTGTTCGTCGACGAAGAGCTATATATTGTTTGACAATGAATCCTCTGTGTTCGTCAACGAAGAGCTCTTCACTCCGTGGTGATGAATCCCCTGTGTTCATCGACAAGGCCAGTGAAAATTGTTATGTTTTACTTTTTGGGAGTTTTAAGCCAATGAAAGGCAATGTGATCTTCCTAAGATAGGTCCTTGGAAGTGCACATACCCAAGGCATGCCTGATTTTGCTGAACCTTTCTTCGTTTTGGGGTTTTGTTAAAATATCAGTCAGTTCATTTTCATTATTTATGTATATTAACTCAACATCCCCCTTTTGAACATGATCTCAAATAGAGTGTTGTCATATCTCAATATGTTTGGTCCTAGAGTGCAGGCACGAGTTTTTTGACATATTGATGATACTAGCATTATCACAATGGATTGGTGTACCTTTTATCAAAATTTTAAAGTCTTCAAGTTGTTGCTTCATATATAAAGCTTGTGCACAACAACTAGTGGTTGCAATGTATTCAACCTCGGTGGTTGAAGGAGCAATCGAAGTTTGCTTCTTGCAAAACCATGAGACAAGCGAATGTCCTAGAAAGTGACATGTTCCACTAGTGTTCTTTCTATCAGTTTTGCACCCTTTATAGTCAACATCTAAGTAGCAGGTGAGATCAAAATGAGCATTCTTAGGGTAAAAGAGCCCTAAGTCATGTGTTCTTACAAGGTACCTAAATATTCGCTTGACTCTTTGGGACATGATTGGAATCTAGAACACAGGAAAACACTGAACATAATATCTAGCCTACTAGAAGTGAGGTATAATAAACTACCAATCATTCCTCTATATAGCTTTTGGTCAACATTCTTCCCTTTTTCATCATTGTCAAGCTTTGTTGTTGTGCTCATAGGGGTTGCTTTGGGTTTTCCTATTTCAAGTCCAAATTTCTTGAGCATGTCTTTGACATACTTGGCTTGATTAATGATTATACCATTTTTCAATTGTTTGATTTTCAAACCAAGGAAGAAAGTTAATTGGCCCATCATACTCATCTCAAATGTCTCTTGCATAGTTCGGGCAAATTCTTTACACATATTTTCATTTGTGGCCCTAAAAATGATATCATCTACGTAAATCTGAATGACCAGCATATTATTTTCCTTATGTTTTAAGAACAAGGTAGTATCAAATTGTCCTCTTGTGAAGTCATCTTCCAAGAGGAATTTTCTTAAATGGTCATACCATGCTCTTGGTGCCTACTTGAGTCCATATAGGGCTTTTGAGAGTTTGAAGACATATTCAGGGTGTGTATGGCTCTCAAAACCTCAGGGTTGTCTAATGTATACTTCTTTATTAATGAATCCATTTAGAAATGCACTCTTGACATCCATTTGAAATAGTTTGAAATTTTTGAAACAAACAAATGCAAGTAACATCCTAATGGCCTCAAGTCTTGCTACAGGGGCATAAGTTTCATCGTAATCAAATCCTTCTTGTTGATTACACCCTTGTGCAACTAGTCTTGCTTTATTTCTCACAATGTTACCATCTTCATCTTTCTTATTCCTAAACACCCATTTTATGTATATTATGGTTGTGTTCTTGGGTTTAGGAACCAATTCCTATACTTTGTTTCTTTCGAATTGGTCAAGCTCCTCTTGCATGGCAATGATCTAGTTCTCATCATTTTCAGCCTCCTCAAAGTTCTTTGGCTCTATTTGATATACAAAGGCTATGTGATTGCATCCACTTCTCAAGTGTGACCTAGTACTAACTCCTTTGGATGGATTACCAATGATAAGGTTAGTTGGGTGGTTTCTAACAAATTTCCATGCTCTAGGGAGTTCCTGATTTTCTTCTTTGGGTCTTATAGAATATTCCTTAGGTGATGACTCTTGATGATCATTTTTTATTTCTTAGGGATTTTCATTTTGTTCACCATCTATTTTAAGTTGCTTAAGTTCCCTCTCAATTCTCATAGTAGTTAGTTGAATATCTTCGTCAACTATTTCTTTAGGTGCATTAGGTTAGTTTCATTAAAAACAACATGCATTGATTCTTGAATAACTCGAGTCCTTCTATTAAATACTCTGTAGAATTTACTTTTCATTGCATACCCTAGAAAGATCCCTTCATCGGATTTTGAATGAAATTTGGCTAAGTGACCTCTATAATTTAGAATGAAGCATTTGCATCCAAAAACCTTGAAGTGTGAGATGCTAGGTTTTCTACCCTTCCAAATCTCATATGGAGTTTTGCCTATTTTGGATCTAATAAAGACATGGTTACTAACATAGCATGTTGAACTAACGGCTTCGGCCCAAAAATATTTTGGAAGTTTATGTTCATTTAGCATTGTCCTCGCCATTTCTTGGAGCGTTCGGTTCTTTCTTTCAACTACTCCGTTTTGCTGTGGAGTTTTAGTTGCGGAGAAATTGTGTGAATAACCATTTTCATTACAAAAATCTTCTAGTTATTGGTTTTTAAATTCTCTTCCCCTATCACTCCTAATATGAACAATGGGCATACCTTTTTCATTTTGTACTTTACCACAAAAGTGAATGAAAGCACTGCATGTGTCACTTTTGTTTACTAAAAGGATAACCTGGGAAAATCTAGAGAAGTCATCAACAATAACAAATGCATACAATTTTCTAGATATGCTTGCAACATCATTTGGCTCAAATAGATCAAGGTGAATTAACTCTAATGGTCTTGATGTGGAAAGCACTTTCTTAGTTTTAGACGATGATTTATTTTGTTTTCCATATTGGCAAGCATCACATACTTTGTCTTTAACATAGTTATCTTTAGGTAAGCCATTTACTAATTCTTTAGAAGATAAATTATGCAAAACGTCCATGCTAGCGTGACCTAACCTCCTATGCCACAGCCAACTAGACTCACTTGTTACCACCAGACATTTTAGATCACAAGAATTTATATCATTAAATTCAATAGTGTATACGTTTGATTCCCGCTTGCCCACCAATATAGTATTTCCATGTAAGTCAGTTATTGAAGATTGTGTGGATTGAAATAAACATTTAGTCCTTTATTCCATAAGTGACTAATACTCAACAAATTATGCTTAAGAGTATCTACAAGAGTAACATTTTCAATGGAGAGAGAGGAGTTAACTATTTTACCTTTACCTATGATTCTTCCCTTGGCGTTGTCTCCGAATTTGATAAGCCCTTCTTTCTTGTAGATCAGTGAGAGAAATTTGCTGGCATCCCCCATCATATGCCTTGAGCACCCACTATCAAGAATTCACTTGTTTTTCATCATGGAGGTCTTCAAGCAAACCTGTAGAGAGAATTAGGTGATTTGTTTTGGTACCCAATTTCCTTGGGTCCTATGGGGTTAGTGTTCTTGACCATCCATACATATTTCTTTTCTTTTTCCTCTGTTTCCTCTAAAAGTATAGGTGAAGCATACATAACCCTTTCTCTCACAATATAGGCAAGTTTTATTTGCATGCAAAGGGTTTGGTTTGGATGCTGGATTTTTTCTTGGTAACGAATTTCTTTTGACACAAAGGTTTGTAAAATCGATAGATTTGGATGATGAAAAGTTATAGCCTAAACCTTCTTTTAAAATCCAAAATATTTGAACCCCAAGTAATTTGTCAAATTTTCCTTTCCTTTTGTAAACTTGTAAATGATATTGCTCTGGTCTTCAATTTTCTTTTTTCAATGACAAGTTTTCCTCAACACTTTATTCAATTTGGTTTTTCAAACTTTCAATTTTCTTTTGGAAAAGCTCATGATCAATTCATGAAATTTCATTGAGATTTTCAATTTTTATAATCAGAGATACATTTTCTTCCTTTAAAGTAGAATAAAGACATACTTCTTTTCTCTTGCATTTTGAATGAGTTTCTTCAAGATGTTTATTTCTTCTTTTAGCGGCAATTAATTCATTATAGAGTTTTCTAGAAGTATCTTCTAATTCATCATATGAGGGAGTGTATTCGTCGTCAAAAATTACCTCATCTTGCTCATCCACCATGAAGCAAAAGTTGGCGACTTCTTCTTCATTTTCTTCATTGGTAGAAAGTCCATCGAGCTTGTCCCATTCAATTGCATTCATGGCTTTGTATTTCTTCTTATCTCCTTGCTGATTATTCTCTTTGTTTTTGAATAGCGGGAATTCGGCCATCCGATGACCGGGCTTCTTACAATTATAACACCTCATACTCAATTCTCCCTTATTCTTTTGCTTACCCTTCTTGTTTACCAAGAAACTTCTGATTCTTCTAGTGATGAGGGCAACTTCTTCCTTGTTGTCGCACTCTTCTTCTTCTTCGATAATTTCCTTCTTACTTGTTGTCCTTAGAGGCATGTCCACTGTCTTTTTGGGCTTTTCTACTTCAACTGAGGCGTCCTTCTTCTTGATCTCAAAGGCCATAAGAGACCCAATGAGCTCATCAAGAGTGACCTTAGAAAGGTATTTTGCTTCTTCAATTGCCGTAAACTTCCCATGCCACGAATTTGGTAATGAACGAAAAACTTTTTGCACATTATCTTCCATTGAATATTCCCTCCCAAGTGCTTTCAATCTATTCGTTATATGTGTAAAATGTGTAAACATTGAAGTAATTGACTCACCTTCCTCCATTTTAAACATTTCATATTCTTTGACTAACATATAAATTTTTTATTTTTTTACTTGAGTTGTACCTTCATACATTGCTTGGAGCTTCTCCCACATTTCCTTTGTCGTGTTGCATCCACAAATTCGGTTGTATTCTTCATTGTTCACAGCACAACAAAGAAAGTTTTTCTTTTTGAAGTTTAGTTGTGCTAGCTTTGCATCGGCTGCTGGTAGTTTCCCAATCAGTATGACTTGACCTTGGTCGTCCTTGAATACGTAGTCTTCTTCTGTGATTACGTTCCACATTCTGTAGTCGTATGCTTGGATGTAGATTGACATACGATATTTCCATGTCAGATAGTTGACACCACATAGCTTGGGCGGATGGTTAACAGATTGTCCTTGAATAAACATATCCGCCATTTGATCTTTACGCCTGGATATTACTCCGAAGGTCTAGCGACTGACCCTCTGATACCAAATGTCGGCCCGGGTGCGCATCAAAAGGGAGTTGAATAGATGTTCCTTGCACTTTTCATGGATATGAAAATTTTCTACAATCACAAAATTATCTTGGCAAGATGCAAGACTATTATATCCCAGTTTATATTCAAGGCAAATAATAACAAGCAAGCAAAATGAAAGAAGAAGGATAAGAAAAGCGTAACACGACGATATTAACGTGGTTCAGCACCAAGCCTACATCCACACCTTGAGACCAACTCAAGGATTCTAGTGATTCAAAAAAATAGAAATAAATAAATAAATAAATAAATAAAATAAAAATAATAATTAATTAATTGAAGTTAAAATTAAAAATTAATTAATTAATAATTAAATTATATAATATAATACATTAATATATTAATATGATATATTATATAGTTAATTAAAAGCATCCTAGAGCTTCAAAACAAGCTTTGTGCAATTGGAATTGGAAAAAAAAAGTTCAGAAGCCCTGCGCAAGTCTCCATTTCTCTCTCTTTCAGCGTCCCTCCATCACTCTCACTCCTCCGTCTCCCTCTCTCTCTCTCTCTCTCCTTATTTTCTCAATAGATATTTGCTTGACTGGCAAACGGAAGGTACTGTTGGGTTCCTAACTCCGCCACTGACATTTCTACTGGAGCGGATTTGTCATGGGAGCAGCATAGGTACCATTCCTAGGGTAAGGCAAAATTTCCCTAATTTCTCAATTTTCTCTTTAAATCTACCGCTAAATCAATGATCAGGCACCACCACATGGTCTTAGTCGCGATTGTCATCATTTTGGCGTGGGTAAATTTCCAATTTGGGTTTTCTAGGCCCCACTCCAAAGCGAGAGTGGGATTTGGGGAATTACGTAAATTAGTTATATTTGAGGGTATAACTATTTATTTGGAATTTATGGCCTTAGGAAATATTAAAATATTATTTTATTTAGGGTTAATTTAATGGAATTAGGATTTTTGATTTAGGGTTCGAGTGAGCGCTGTAGGCATCTTTTCGGGGTTCCTGTTGGTGTAGTTCAAGAAACTAGGGAAGGGAAAAAATATATATTAAACCAAAATTTTTATGAATTTAATGGAAAATGAATTGGGTTATATATATGTGTATATGTTTTGGTTTGGGTTTAAAATGCCAACCCTTTAAATTATTCTTTCTCAACCTAGGGCTGTTTTATTAGATACTTATATGTGAAATTGAACTAATGAAAGTGAAATATTTTTTAGAATAATTATATAAGAAATTAAAGGTATTTTTCTAGTATGTGAATGTTAAATGTGAGTTGACTTATTTTATAGGAAATATATATTTGAATTTTACTGCTAAATAGTGTGGCATAAGTAAATGGGAATGTTGTGTGGAAATATGTGATATGTATGAGATGCAAGATATACAAAAAATGAACTAAGTATGAAAATGTTATATGAAATATGCTGCATGTGAGTGTTAATGCAATCATGTAAAACAGCTGAAAGATGTTGGGTAAAATAGCTGAAAGATGTTAGGTAAAACTGGTGAAAAATATTGGGTAAAACAACTGAAAAATGCTGGGTAAAACAGCTGAAAGATGTTGGGTAAAATAGTTAAAAGATGCTGGGTAAAACAGCTGAAAAATGTTGGGTAAAATAGCTGAAAGATGCTGAGTATAAAATGAAAATAGAAATGAATGAAATGGAATTGAATGAAATGGAAATGAAATGTGAAATGTGAACAATGTAAAATGGGAAAGAGTCACGTAAAGTAAAATGAAATGAAAAGTAAAAGATGAAAACATGAATAGTTGAAAAATGTAAAATAATGGTAAACAAAATAATGTATTATGGTATTATCAATATTTATGCTAGTAGAACATGTTACGTTTGGGCAAAGTAAACTCTTCGCCCCAATGGCTTGCTGAAAAAGTGAGTGTCCTAGTTGTATCAAATGTAGTAGTAGGCTGGATAACGTGTTAGGGCAAAGGAAAACTACTTGTATGGGCAGGTAGATTTCTTTATTCTTAGAAGCCTTTGTCTGTAAAATTTTGTATGAACTGTGTGAGTACGAGATTAATTTATCACTTGAGAGCTTATTGAGTAAGGTGAGTGCCCTGATATGCTTTAACTGTGACCTTTGGGTTGCCTAATGTATTAGAGCAGATGGGTGCTACTTGTATGGGCGGGTAATCACCCCTATCCTTAGGTAATCTCGTGGGTAATCTTGCATGTGTTGGAATAGGTTCAGAAAATTATTTCAGAAATTATGTTAATGATTTGAAAATGATGAATAATATGTTATATACAAACCTCATGTTGGCCACACACTGTTTTAATATATTGATTCTTCCCTTACTGAGATGTGTCTCACCCGAATATAAACTTATTTTTTTCAGGACCTCCACAAGATCGAGCTTAGAGAGCTCGAGCTATTATAGCACTTTTGAGTAAAAGGGTATAATGTTGATAATATTTGGGGATGTAAATATTTCATGTTTTATGTTTTATGTTTAAGTCTTCTAAGAAATGGATGGTTGTGAAACATACTGGTGTTTGTGAATACTAAAAGTGTAGGTTATGTTTTGGAAATATGAATATATGTGAATACAGGTGGAAGCATGGTTTATTATGGTGTGTAGATAGATTTAGAAAACTCTAGTATTATATTTGTTGGAAGATTATAGTTATGTTTTCCGCTGCATAAATGATATTAGAATGTGGATTATTAGGTAAATGAATGGATTAGTAGCACTCCGAGCCCACGCAAAGGATCGGGGCGTTACAATGATTCCCCAAATCCACTAAGCAACCTTTCTTCACTAGCGGAGAAGTCTTTACAATCCAACCACTCACCAAGAGCTACAACAAGGTGCTCACCAAGAGTCACCTTACAAAGGCTCACAAAGAACCCTTCAACACTATGAATTTAAAACAATGAGATACAAAAACAAAATGCCCCTTCTTGAGTAGATAGTATAAACCAACACCTCACACTACTCTCTCTTTGCAAATAATGTGTAAACAAGAGTAAGGAGCAAGAGAGCTTGAGAGCACAAATGAAACCCTAGAATGTTTGCTCAATGAATGTTCTCAACAACCAAAGTGCTTAACATGTTTTGAAATAAATGCACATGACTCATTTTAAAGGCCAAAGGGACGAGCAATGCGCTGGAGAGCCGTTGGGCATTAATGAACATAAGACAATTTGAAAACTAGTCGTTAATACGCATTAAATGATGTTTGCAACCCGACATTCATCGACGAGTCCACGCCTTCATCGATGAGTCTTATGCATGCCTTCATTGATGAGATCCTGCGTTCATCGACGAACCATCTGTTTTGAATTCAGGTGGGTCTCGGTTTCTTTTCATCGACGAGTCCCATGTGTATGTCAACAAAACACTACTATGTCTTCGTCGTCGAATCCCCTGTATTCATCGATGAGCTTGCTCTGAAATTTTAGGTGGTCTCAATATCTTTTCATCGACGAGTCTCTTGTGTACGTCGATGAAAACTCTTATTGCGCTCATCGATGAATCCCTTGTATTCATTGACAAACCCTTTACTTGTATAAGTTTTAATACAAACTTCATGGTATTTTTTAGCATTTTCAATAAGCTCCTCGTTTCCCTTTTAAGGGAGACATTTTCTTCATTTAAGGAGGATTCCCTTTGTTTAATTAAAACAAGCTTTTTTCTCATGGTTTTTTGTTCTTTATTTTGATCACAATTAATTCATTATATATTTAGTACATGTGATTTTTAATTCATCATAAGAAGGAGCATAATCATCATCATCAGAACTTGTTCCTTCTTGTTCACTGCCCATGAGGAAAACATATGCTTCTTCTTCTATGTCATCATTGGTGGATAATCCATCAATTGCATCCTCTTCTACCCAGGCTTCTCTAAGTCATTTACTTCTTCAAAGACCTCATATGTATCTTGAAGCTTATCCCATATTTCTTTTGTGATTTCACATCCGCAAATACGATTATATTCATCATCACTCAAAGCACAGTAAAGAAAATTTTTGGTTTTAAAATTAAAGTGTACTAACCTCTTTTATGTTGTTGACATCTCTTATATTGATTTCAGTTCCTCTTTATCATTATTGAAGATGAAGTCTCCCTTTGTGATGACTTGTCACATCTCCAGATCATGTGATTGAGTGAAGATGGTCATTCAATTCTTCCATGCTAGATAGTTGGAGTCGTTGAACATTGGTGGTCTGGTCACAGATTGTCCTTGGGAAGAAGTGTCCACCAAATACGCCATTTGATCTTTTCTCTTTGGATTTTACTCTGATAACTCAAGCGCCTTGCTTTGATACCACTTGTTGGCCTAATAGTAGAGTCTAGAGGGGGGTGAATAGACTCTTTTGCATATTTAGGCTTTTCTCTACAAAATAAAATTCTTGACAAGATTCAAGCAATTATCTCATAATAAATAAAAAGTATGTTGATTTAGGTGTAATCCTAAGAGAGGGGTGAATTGGGTATTTTAAAATTCTTTGAACCTATTTACCACTTAATCCCTATTTGTATATTTAACAAATCAATTTTAGGGATTTATGACAGAATCAAAATTATTTTATCAATGAGTTCTTTTTACCCAATTAATTGTGTGTAACGTTAATCAACATACACATGCAATACGAATAAATAAAATATAGTGCGGAAAGTAAAGAGTTAAGGGAAGAGAGAAGACAAACACAATTATTATGAGGTTCTGCCAACTCAGCCTACGTCCTCGCCTTGAGCAACCCACTCAAGGATTTAGCTATAATCCCTGCTCCTTAAATTGGGACGGAGCTTCCCTTATAATCCGCAGCTTACAAGAGGTACAGCTCCCTCCTACTCCACTGCTTACAAGAGATATAACTCTCTCCTCACACCCAGTTCACAGCCCAAACTTTGCTTACAATCAAATCTGTAAAACACTCAAAATTGCTTCCAAACAAAGCTAGTGAGTACAATTCAAATTCCTAATACATTACTACATGATAAAATTTGAAGCTCAGAATGTATGAAACGATACAATTGTTAATGAATGATATGCTTCAACACACAAATCCCTTTTTATCAAATCTCCCAAAAAATATTTATATAACTCAATGCTTTGGAGAACTTAAGTTAAATCTTTGAATACAAAAACAACTTTGAAGATTGCAAAGATTTTAAATACACTTTGTCAAAAACAATATTTCTCTCAAGATTTCAATCTCAATGTGATCTTGGTAATATTTGACTTAATGTATATATAAGTATCTATATGATGAGAATACCAAAGATCAACAAACTTAATATATGATTTTCAGAAAATATCCTTCAATATATATATATATAATTATGCACTTCTAAGGATATCTAACCAAATAGTTTAGAAATATTCAAAACAACAAATCTTTAACTAAGAACACACTTGAATGTTACTCTTTGATCAATGGCCTAATAAAAACTTTCTCAAGTATTGAACTTGTCAAAAACAATCTTTATATGAATGTGAAAACTCAATATCAAACTTCTCTAAAGATATTCAAAAACAGATGTTGATATGAGAATCTCTTGATAAAACTAAATGGATTAACCAAACCTCAATACCAAGTTGAATGCACAATGATTGCTAGATTGTATTTTGTAAATCTAGGTAGCCTCAGCTAAGATTCGACGTAAGAACCTTAAAATCCCAATCTAAATTTTCAGCAATATGTTTAAATTGAGCTAAACGTGCAAATCTTATCAAGTGAATGCCAAAAGTTTTGATGATGTATATATAGTGATCTTGCCTTTAGAATAGATCTCAACCGTTAGATCAAAAATATCTCGCAAGTTCTCTTAACAAAAATTAAATTTTTAAGTTTTCCCACAAGTTCAGACGACTGAAGTCAAGGGCCCATACGAGTGAAGTTCTTTTGAAGCTTCGAAAAAATAACTTAGACACAGGGTCAGACGACTGAGGTTGGGGCTCAGATGGCCGAAGTGTCGAGTTCAGATGACTAAAGTGTGAGTTCAATCTTCTGAGGTGCTTTTGCCAAGTTCTAAGTTTCACCAGAAATTCTTCAGACGACTAAACTTAATCTTTGGTCTTTTGAAAAAATTCTTCAGACGACTGAGATTAACTTTCGTCTTCTAAAGTTGCCACTTAGACGACTGACCGTTGACTTCAGTCTTCTAAAGTTCCCAATTGCTGGATTTTTTTTCTTTTAGTTTGGAAAATCTGTTTTGCTTTCTTTCTTGGCTCTTTTATAAAAATACTTTTCAGGGTTTTGACATTATTTCTAAGTCCTTGAATGTCCTCTAATGATGTTTATGAAATGCATGAGTCCTAAAGTCATTTTAAGGTATGATTTGAGCCTTAAATTAAATTATATGAAAATGTAAGTACATGAGTTCTAAGTACCCATTCCCATAACGTTCCTGAACTTTGCCGCTTGCATCTTGATTCTCGTATTCTTTGAGTTCCATGGAATGTGCCAAGATATGTAAGCTTTAATCTGCATGGCTTCCATTACTTGTTATCCTTCCGTGCATGCTTAATATAATTCTTGTTCACAATATCAATTGCATAGATCAAATACCAAGTGATTTTTCATTATCAAAATAGGATTGGACTCATAGAGTCAACAAAGTAAATCATGCACAAGATGTAAATTAAAGAATATAAGGAAGATAAGATTAACACTAATGTTTAACGTGGTTCGGCCTCTTGCCTACGTCCAAGCCTTGAGTGTAACGACCTGCTACTATATACCATTTTTTTAACTTAATATATTTAAAACATATAGCAAATTTGTCTGTAATACTACTAAAAACATCTTAGACCCAGAGGAGCACTAAGGAAAACTCTATACATAATACATTCCTAAGCAGCGGTAAATATGAAACTGTAAATAACTATATACAATACCAGAAATCTAAAAGGTCCCAACATATACATCACAAAATACCTAGCGACGTCATCAAAAGTCTTGGGATCTACCCCCAAACCACTAACACCACAGAAAAAAAAAAGAGCAGCGCAAGAACTCCTTTACTCGCGAACCTGATCTACTCGTCTAGCTGGATCACCTAAAAAATGGTAAATCACTGGGATGAGACAACACTCAGTAAAAGGAAATATGTTATTACTAGTGTGTAGCTACTGAGTTACACATTTAAATCTACTATTATAGTACTTGAGACTGTAAAACTGCTAGTCTAATATATTGTACAGGTCATGTTTATTATAACTTAAAATACAACTAGATATCTGAGTTTTCTATTCACACATATTTCTAATATTATAATAATACTGCTGCTGCACTATATATCAGTATATATATAATAACTATGATAATACCCTGGGAACGGAATGTCATGATTTAACCCCTCATGACAGGGTTGTGCAGCACGTAGGCGGGACTTACTCCAGTTGGCCTACCAGGCAAGTCAATCCATATCTTTATCAACCATCTAACCCACTACATTCTCTCTGGGCATACTCCTACTCTATCTCGTCTAACCGGCCACCTCAACCCAGCTTTCTGGGGAGACTGCAATCTCTTTTAGCGTGGTTAGACGGAATCCACACACTATCTGAGATATGTGGTTGCACTCTAATATGAAATAGCAACAGTACCGTGCTCTATTATCTGAATCTGACTGAATATCTCCACAGGGTCTGATACTATTTAGTATTGTTACATACATACATACATACGTATATAGATATATATATATATATATATATATATCTTACTATTTTTACTATGATATAGAAATAACCATAACATCTTTAAACTACCCTGTATAATCTGTATTTCTGACTAAATAATAAAATAAACTGAATAATTGAATGTTATGGATATGAAGTCATGGCATTCTGAAAAGTCTTACCTTGAATTTGGGATGGAGTTCAAGTCAGCCCCCACCAACGATCCACTCTAGCAAACTTGGAGAGAACTTTCCCTGGAGTGTCATGGTAGCTTCGGATCATCGAACCGGTGAGAATCCAACCCAAAATCTTAGAAAGAAGGGGAAGGGGATGAACATAAGATATATATATATATATATAGAGAGAGAGAGAGAGAGAGAGAGAGAGAGAGAGAGAGAGAGAGAGAGAGAGAGAGAGAGAGAGAGAGAGAAAGAAAGGGGTTTCTACGTGTAATTCTGCAGAAAATTTGAGTTTAGGCTATTTATACACTTGTCTTTATCGACGAGACACATCACTTCGTCGACAAGGCCACAAAGGAAGTTCGTCGATGAGCGCTTATTCCTCGTCAACGAAATTCGGAGCTGAAAATAGCCTCTCGATATCTCCTCATTGACAAAACACGTGTCCCCGTCAATGATCCCAATAAGTCACTTTGCGTTCGTCAACAAGGACCTACTGTGACCCTTCCTTTACAATTTCCTTTCCTTTTCCTTTTATTATTTAATTAATATAATTCCTTTGAGTCTCTACATTGAGACACACTCAAGGATTCCACAATCCACTCTAAACTCCTTCACCGGCAGAGAAACCTTTACAACCAAGAACAAATCCCTTTTGCTCACCAAGAGTCGCAAGGTTCACCAAGAATCCTTGCACTTCAGTTCACCAAGAACCATCAACCACGGTTCACCAAGAACCCTTTAAGATCTGGTTCACCAAGAATCTTTTACAACTTGAAGGTGGAATAAAAAACAAATGCTCCTTAAATGAGCTGATAATTAATACAACCAAAACCTCACACAACTCTCTCAAAGTAATGATTCACAACAAAGTTAAGGAGCAAGAGAGAAGTTGAGCACTTGAAATATAAACTAAAATGTGGTGTGCTTAAGAATGACATATAAACTACTAAATCAATCTTTAAAACAAGTCTTTGGACTTGTGTTTATAGGTAAAATGGGCTACTAGCCGTTTTATGGTCATTGGGATGATATATTATATGTTTACTTTAAAAACTAGTCGTTTATATGCATTGGGGACTAAAGCCCGACGCAAACCGCCGACTGATTACCCCAATCAATCAACTGATTGCCCCAATCAGTCGACTAATTCAGCATATTTAGTTACTACTCCAATTAATCGATTGATTGTCCCTTAACTGAAAAGGTCTTCAACATGAAAGTTGTGGGATTTTTTCTTAACTTTCCGTATGTTCAAAGATCTTCATTTTTGGAGTTTTCTAACAAAAGCTATGCTTCAAATACTAAAGGGTGTTTAAAAAATTTGAGAGGTACATAAATGAGATTTTAAACCCAATGATGACCAAATTTTTAAAAGATTATGATACTAATATGATTTAAAACTTGTTCCATATAAAAATATATTTGAGTAAAGGAACTCGTCTCCGCCCACGATTTCGAAGTAAAAGGCTGCTTTGGGAGCTATTTCTCAATGGAAATTGAATCCCGGATGGAAAGCTAGTGCAATTGAGGAGGGATTGTCAGTTAGAGGAGTATTGTATCATCAATGCGTAGATCAAGGTTTGTTAATTCAATATTTTTGAGATGGATATAGTAGAGCGTGAAGAAATGAAGGACAGAGAAGAGAGGACGCAGACGTAAAGGTAAAGGCGTAAAAGGAGGAGAGAGAATGATGAGTTTCTATACAGAGGAGCCATTAAAATAGTTGGAAAGCCTTGAAAGACGAGAATTTCATTGTAAGAGATGAGTAAAAGACCCTTTTTCAACGTTTAGACATTTTTTTATTCAATTTTTTAGCCCTCCTAGGTATTTTTATCTTATTTCTTGTGTTCTTAACCTTTAATAAATTAATAAAAATTAAAGAAATTTCTTAAAAAATACTAACAATTTTTAAAAAGCTTATTATTTTGTTTTCAAGATTTTAAAAGTGTTTTGAACCCCTTTGCATCCTAATTTAAGTGTAAGTGTAAAAAAAAAATGTATAAAAATCAAACTCCTTTAGCTCCTCGTACATCGTTTAATGTGTGTTTATTGATTGGTCAAAGTTTGAATGATTAAATAGTGTCAAATTTCAGTGGCTGAACAATTTTGTAATGTCTTATGATGGTTTGACTTGCCTATGATAATTTAATGATATGTGGTCCTCCTTTATTATGGTTTGACTATGACTCGTTAAAAAAAACATGACTGAATGATAATATAAAAATCTAAAATACTAACTAATTAATCTAATGATGGATCCTCAAAGAATATGTTATTTTTCGTGTGTTTCTTAAGATGAGGAAAGCCTTACAATACTGATAAGTTGCCCAATGATTGTAAGGTTGAATAATATTCAATGACATGATAAATAAATTCACTAAGCACCCATTTGACATTATGTAATATAAACGTGATTGTGTATACTTAGTTTCAATATGAGATTGATGACATAATAAGAGGTGTTGTCTGATTCATGTGACAAAACCACATTAACCAATTTCATAAAATCATATTTAATGAATTTGACAACGGATTCCTAAGGAACACGTTATTGTTTTTTGTGTGGTGAGGGAAGCGAGTTGCTTGATGGTTATAAGGTAAAACAATACTTTTTTTTTTTTAAAAAAAAGGTAACTTAAACAAAAAAAAAAAGGTAACTTAAACAAATATTCAAAGATTGATTTTGATTAATATTTGAACATCTTGAACCTATCATGGTACCATTCGAAAGGATGTGTGTGTAAGGGGTGCCTAATACTAGAGACTATTGGTTCCTTAGACTTTAGAATTAGTTAGCGACCAATTAAACGTTAGTAATTAGGTGAACTAAACCGCAACTAAATAAAAAGGATTAGTGGTGACTCCATGAACTTATATAGTGCAAGATAAAAGATATTTAACAATATTCTTTAAATAGTCATATTTGTTGAGGCCTCAAATTCTGGTCCGCATGTAATTACAATTATTTTTTAAAAAATTTAATTTTTATTTTAATTTTTAAAGTGGCTCTTCTGCCTCTTGGATGAGGAACAAATTTTTTAAGTTCAATAGTTTAGGGGTCATTTGATATCACTATCAAAAAATTAGGGAAACATAAATAAAAAATAAAAATTCAAAAGCCAGAAACAGAAATTAAAAACTAGAAACTAGCAACCTAACTGGTTAGCATTTATAAAACTAATAAAAATTATAAACTTAATTAAAAAAATGCACATTTTCATCTTTAAATCAAAATATTTAAAATATATATATAATTAAAATAATAAAATTACAAATAATACATATTAAAAATTACTATAATAAAAATAAAATTCATTATTATTATTTTAATTATTCCACTTTCAAAATTTACTTTACAAAAAAAATTTATTGGACATGAAAATTGAAAAATAGTAAAAGTATTTTGTAATTGGTTTTATTAATATTTTTTAAAATTTATTAATATTTTTATTTTAATTATATTTAAATTTATATGATCATTTAATTTTGATTTTAATTTAAAAGTGTATAAAATGAATAATTTAATCCAACAAATTATTTTTAAATATTAAAATTTCTACGAATATGTTAAAATAATGAAAATTATAAAATTTGATTTTCAGTTTGTTTGTTAACAAACAGTTGAAAAATTGGCAAAAGAATAGAAAATTTATAATAGAAATAAATATATATTTTTTATAATATGTTTTGAAAACCGGTAAAAGAATAGAAAGTTGAAAATAAAAATAAGTGTATATTTCTATAATATGTTTTTTCACAAGAAATAGAAACAAGAAGGATAAAAGAGCTAGAAATCTGTAAAACACTCAAAAATTGCTTCCAAACAAAGTTAGTGAGTACAATTCAAATTCCTAATACATTACCATGTGATGAAATTTGAAGCTGAGAATGTATGAAATGATACAATCTTTTCTAAATGATATGCTTCAACACACAAATCCCTTTTTATCAAATCTCCCAAAAATATTTATATAACTCAATGCTTTGGAGAACTTAGGTTAAATCTTTGAATACAAAAATAACTTTGAAGATTGCAAAGATTTTAAACACACTTTGTCAAAAACAATATTTCTCTCAAGATTTCAATATCAATGTGATCTCGGTAATATTTGACTTAATGTATATATATATAAGTATTTATATGGTGAGAATACCAAAGATCAACAAACTTAATATATGATTTTCAGATAATATCCTTCAATATATATATATTTATGCACTTCTAAGGATATCTAACTAAATACTTTAGAAATATTCAAAACATCAAATCTCTAATTAAGAACACACTTGAATGTTACTCTTCAATCAATGGCCTAATAAAAACTTTCTCAAGTATTGAACTTGTCAAAAACAATCTTTATATGAATGTGAAAACTCAATATCAAACTTCTCTAAAGATATTCAAAAACAGATGTTGATATGAGAATCTCTTGATAAAACTAAATGGATTAACCAACCCTCAATACCAAGTTGAATGCACAATGATTGCTAGATTGTCTTTTGTAAATCGAGGTAACCTCATCTAAGATTCAACGTAAGAACTTTAAAATCTCAATCTAAAGTTTTAGCAGTATGTTCCAATTGAGCTAAACGTGCAATTCTCCTCAAGTGAATTCCAAAAGTTTGTTCTTGTGTATTCTCGTTAATCTCTATGTTTGCACTAGGGTTTAGATGATGTATATATAGTGATCTTGCCTTTAGAATAGATCTCAACCATTGGATCAAAAATATCTTGTGAGTTCTCTTAATAAAAATTAAATTTTTAAGTTTTACCGCAAGTTCAGACCACTGAGATCAAGGGCCCAAACGATTGAAGTTCTTTTTAAGCTTAAAAAAAACAACCTGGACACAAGGTCAGACAACTGAGGTTGGGGCTCAAACGACTGAAGTATCGGGTTCAGATGACTGAAGTGTGAATTCAGTCTTCTGAGGTGCTTCTGCCAAGTTATGAGTTTCACCAGAAATTCTTCAGACGACTAAACTTAATCTTTGGTCTTTTGAAAAAATTCTTCAGACGACTGAGATTAACTTCCGTCTTCTAAAGTTGCCACTTAGACGACTGACCGTTGACTTCGGTAGTTTGAAATTCCCAATTCCTGGATTTTTTTCTTTTAGTTTGAAAAAAAAAATTTTGCTTTCTTTCTTGGCTCTTTTATAAAAACACTTTCCCATTTTTGACATTATTTTTAAGTCAATGAATGTCCCCTAATAATGTTCATGAAATGCATGAGTCCTAAAGTCATTTTAAGGTATGATTTGAGCCTCAAATTAAATCATATGAAAATGTTAGTACGTGAGTTTTAAGTACCCATTCCTATGACGTTCTTGAACTTTGCCGCTTGCATCTTGATTCTCGTATTCTTTGAGTTCCATGGAATGTGCCAAGATATGTAAACTTTAATCTGCATGGCTTCCATTACTTGTTATCCTTCCGTGCATGCTTAATATAATTCCAGTTCATAATCTCAATTGAACAGATCAATTACCAAGTGATTTTTCATTATTAAAAAAGGATTGAACTCGTAGAGTCAACAAAGTAAATCATGCACAAGATGTAAATTAAAAAATATAAGGAAGATAAGCTTAACACTGATGTTTAACGTGGTTCGGCCTCTTGCCTATGTCCAAGCCTTGAGTGTAACGACCTGCTACATATACCATTTTTTTCCTTAATATATTTAAAACATATAGCAAATTTGTCTGTAATACTATTGAAAACATCTCAGGCCCAAAGGAGCACTAAGGAAAACTCTGTACACAATACATTCCTAAGCAACGGTAAATATGAAATTGTAAACAACTATATACAATACTAGAAATCTAAAAAGTCCCAACATATACATCACAAAATACCCAGCGACATCATCAAAAGTCTTAGGATCTACCACTAAACCACTAACACCACAGAAAAACCTACCCTTCTAGAAAGAGCAGTGCAAGAACTCCTCTACCCGCGAGCCTAATCTGCTCGCTTAATTGGATCATCTAAAAAATGGTAAATCACTGGGATGAGACAATGCTCAATAAGAGGAAATATGCTATTACTAGTGTGTGGCTACTGAGTTACACATTTAAATCTACTATTATAGTACTTGAGACTGTAAAACTGCTAGTCTAGTATACTATACCGGTTATGTTTATTATAACTTAAAATACAACTGAATATCTGAGTTTTCTATTCACACATAATTCTAATATCATAATAATACTACTGCTGCACTATATATCTGTATATATATATATATATATATATATATATATATAAAATAACTGTGATAATACCCTAGGAACTGAATGTCATGATTTAACCCCTCATGACAGGGTTATGCGGCCCGTAGGCAGGACTTACTCTGGTTGGCCTACTAGGTAAGTCAATCCATATCTTTATCAATCATCTAGCCCACTGCAGTCTCTCCGGGCATACTCCTACTCCATCTCGTTTAACCGGCCACCTCAACCCAGCTTTCTAGGGAGACTGCAATCTCTCTTGGCGTGGTTAGACAGAATAAACACACTATCTGAGATATATGGTTGCACTCTAATCTGAAATAGCAACAGTACCATGCTCTGCCATCTGAATCTGCCTGAATATCTCCATAGGGTCTCATACTATTTAGTACTGATACATACATACATACTTACATATATATATATATATATATATATATATATATAATTATGTTACTGTTTTTACCATGATATAGAAATAACCATAACATCTTTAAACTGCCCTATATAATCTGAATTTTTGACTGAATAATAAAATAAACCGAATAACTGAATATTATGAATCTGAAGTCATGGCATTCTGAAAAGTCTTACCTTGAATTTGAGATGGAGTTCAAGTCAGCCCCACCAATGATCCACTCCAACAGACTTGGAGAGAACTTTCCCTAGAGTGTCGTGGTGGCTTCAGATCATCGAACCAGTGAGAATTTGACCCAAAATCTTAAGGAGAAGGGGAACGGGACGAACAGAAGAGAGAGAGAGAGAGAGAGAGAGAGAGAGAGAGAGAGAGAGAGAGAGAGAGAGAGAGAGAGGTTGAAGCATGTAATTCTGCGAAAAATTTGAGTTTTGGTTATTTATACACTAGTCTTCGTCGACGAGACACGTCACTTCGTCGACGAGACCATGAAGGAAGTTCGTCATCGAGTGCTTATTCCTCGTTGATGAAATTCAGAGCTGAAAATAGCCTCTCGGTATCTCCTCGTCGACAAAACACGTGTGCCCATCGACGATCCCAATAAGCCACTTTGCATTCATCAACGAGGACCTGCTGTGACCCTCCCTTTACAATTTCTTTTATTTTTCCTTTTATTATTTAATTAATATAATTCCTTCGGGTCTCTACATTGAGACGCACTCAAGGATTCCACAATCCACTCTAAACTCCTTCACCGGCAGAGAGACCTTTACAACCAAAAACAAATCCCTTTTACTCACCAAGAGTCGCAAGGTTCACCAAGAACCCTTTACGATCTGATTCACCAAGAATCTTTTACAACTTGAAGATGGAATAAAAAACAAATGCTCCTTAAATGAGGTGATAATTAATACAACCAAAACCTCACGCAACTCTCTCAAAGTAATGATTCACAGCAAAGTTGAGGAGCAAGAGAGAAGTTGAGCACTTGAAATATGAACTAAAATGTGGTGTGCTTGGGAATGATATATGAACTACTAAATCAATCTTTAAAACAAGTCTTTGGACTTGTGTTTATAGATAAAATGGGCTACTAGCCGTTTTATGGTCATTGGGATGATATATTATATGTTTACTTTAAAAACTAGTCGTTTATATCCATTGGGGACTAAAGCCCGACGCAAACCGCCGACTGATTACCCCAATCAATCAACTGATTGCCCCAATCAGTCGACTAATTCAGCATATTTAGTTACTACTCCAATTAATCGATTGATTGTCCCTTAACTGAAAAGGTCTTCAACATGAAAGTTGTGGGATTTTTTCTTAACTTTCCGTATGTTCAAAGATCTTCATTTTTGGAGTTTTCTAACAAAAGCTATGCTTCAAATACTAAAGGGTGTTTAAAAAATTTGAGAGGTACATAAATGAGATTTTAAACCCAATGATGACCAAATTTTTAAAAGATTATGATACTAATATGATTTAAAACTTGTTCCATATAAAAATATATTTGAGTAAAGGAACTCGACTCCGCCCACGATTCCGAAGTAAAAGGCTGCTTTGGGAGCTATTTCTCAATGGAAATTGAATTCCGGATGGAAAGCTAGTGCAATTGAGGAGGGATTGTTAGTTAGAGGAGTATTGTATCATCAATGCGTAGATCAAGGTTTGTTTATTCAATATTTTTGAGATGGATATAGTAGAGCGTGAAGAAATGAAGGACAGAGAAGAGAGGATGCAGACATAAAGGTAAAGGCGTAAAAGGAGGAGAGAGAATGATGAGTTTCTATACAGAGGAGCCATTAAAATAGTTGGAAAGCCTTGAAAGACGAGAATTTCATTGTAAGAGATGAGTAAAAGACCCTTTTTCAACGTTTAGACATTTTTTTATTCAAATTTTTAGCCCTCTTAGGTATTTTTATTTTATTTCTTGTGTTCTTAACCTTTAATAAATTAATAAAAATTATAGAAATTTCCTAAAAAATACTAACAATTTTTAAAAAGCTTATTATTCTGTTTTCAAGATTTTAAAAGTGTTTTGAACCCCTTTGCATCCTAATTTAAGTGTAAGTGTAAAAAAAAAAATGTATAAAAATCAAACTAGCTCCTTTAATGTGTGTTTATTGATTGGTCAAAGTTTGAATGATTGAATGATGTCAAATTTCAATGGTTGAACAATTTTTTGATGTTTGTTAGAGCTAATGATGGTTTGACTTGCTTATGATAATTTAATGATATGTGGTCCTCCTTTATTATGATTTGACTATGACTTGTTAAAAAAAACACGATTGAATGATAATATAAAAATCTAAAATACTAACTAATTAATCTAATGATGGATCCTCAAAGAACATGTTATTTTTCGTGTGTTTCTTAAGGTGAGGAAAGCCTTACTATACTGATAGGTTGCCTGATGATTGTAAGGTTGAATAATATTTAATGACATGATAAATACATTCATTAAACACCCATTTGACATTATGTCATATAAATGTGATTGTGCATACCTAGTATCAATATGAGATTGATGACATAATAAGAGGTGTTGTCTGATTCATGTGATAAAACCTCATTAACCAATATCATAAAAACATATTTAATGAATTTGACAACGGATTTCTATGGAACACGTTATTGTTTTTTGTGTGGTGAGGGAAGCGAGTTGCTTGATGGTTATAAGGTAAAACAATATTTAAAAACAAATGTAACTTAATTAAAGAAATATTCAAAGATTGATTTTGATTAATGTTTGAACATCTTGAACCTATCATGGTATCATTCGAAAGGATGTGTGTGTGAGGGGTGCCTAATACTAGAGAATATTGGTTCCTTAGACTTTAGAATTAGTTAGCGACCAATTAAACGTTAGTAATTAGGTGAACTAAACCGCAACTAAATAAAAAGGGTTAGTGGTGACTCTATGAATTTATATGGTGCAAGATAAAAGATATTTAACAATATTCTTTAAATAGTCATATTTGTCGAGGCCTCAAATTCTGGTCCGCATGTAATTACAATTATTTTTCTTAATTTTTATTTTTTATTTTTATTTTTAAAGTGGCTCTTCTGCCTCTTGGATGAGGTACAAATTTTTGAAGTTCAATAGTTTAGGGGTCATTTGATATCATTGTCAAAAAATTAGGGAAGCAAAAATAAAAAATACAATTTCAAAAGCCAGAAACAGAAATTAAAAATTAGAAACTAATCTATTTGGTTAACATTTATAAAACTAATACAAATTATAAACTTAATTAAAAAAAATGCACATTTTCATCTTTAAATCAAAATATTTAAAATATATATAATTAAAATAATAAAATTACAAATAATACATATTAAAAATTAATATAATAAAAATAAAATTCATTATAATTATTTTAATTATTCCACTTTCAAAATTTACTTTACAAAAAAAATTTATTGGACAGGACAATTGAAAAATAGTAAAAGTATTTTGTAATTGGTTTTATTATTATTTTTTAAAATTTATCAATATTTTTATTTTAATTATATTTAAATTTATATGATCATTTAATTTTGATTTTAATTTAAAAGTGTATAAAATGAATAATTTAATCCAACAAATTATTTTTAAATATTAAAATTTCTAGGAATATGTTAAAATAATGAAAATTATAAAATTTGATTTTCAGTTGAAAAATCGGCAAAAGTATAGGAAATTGATAATAGAAATAAATATATATTTTTTATAACATGTTTTGAAAACCAGTAAAAGAATAGAAAGTTGAAAATAAAAATAAATGTATTTTTTTATAATATGTTTTTTCACAATGGAGAAATAGAAACAAGAAGTCGTTTCCGCCTCTAAACTCCTGAATTTACCCTTCCTTTGAAGTTGTGGGGTCAACTTTAAGGGACGCAGGATTAGTCACGTGAATCGTAAAACGGAACGCGTGGATACCCGGTACGGTACGTATTTCAAAAAAAAAAAAAAAGGATAAAAGAGCAACAACACTGACCAAGTTTTGGGTGGGTTTTGTACGCTGCTAAATCAACACGGACTGGACGTTAAACTTGAATTTTTCAGAATGACTTGGTCTCGGTCCTCTCTCTATCTCTCTCTCTCTCTCTCTCTCTCTCTCTCTTTCAACCGCGGTTTCCTCTTTCCATCTGCTTCTTCCCCAAAACGTACCGAACACCCTTAAAAACAATCAGATCAGAAACACTACCTTGCCCATCTCTAGCTAATTTCTCGTCTCCTATAATGAAATTCTCGTCTTTCAATGCTTTCCAACTATTTTAATGGCTCCTCTGTATAGAAACTCGTCATTCTCTCTCCTCATTTTATGCCTTTACCTTCACGGCTGCCTCCTCTCTTCTCTGCCCTTCATTTCTTCGCTCTCCACTGTATCCATCTCAAAAATCTCGAACGAACAAACCTTGATCTGCGCATTGACGATACAGTACTCCTCTAACCGACAATCCCTCCTCAATTGTACTAGCTTTCCTTCCGGGATTCAATTTCCACTGAGAAATAGCTCCCAAGGCAGCCCTTTATTCTCCGGAATCGTGGGCGGAGACGGGTTCCTATGTGCTCTGCTAACCTCATCCACGTCGGTTATGATTTGCTGGAGATTCTCCCCCAATGGCACAATTAAATCTTACAAACGCATCTACCTCGGCCCGGCTTTGGACGAACTTGACGCCGGAGACTCGCGCATTTGCGGCCTTGTTGCAACAACCAGGCGCCTGCAATGCTGGCAATGGCCGGCATTCAGATCCTCCCGCGCGGCCCACCACTACTTCTCCAATATCGCCGTCGGAGGCAATTTCGTTTGCGGGTTATCGAAATCCGGAAAAATTACCTGCTTGGGAGATGAATCAAATTATCAGGGCTGCGGCGGCATTAACGGGACGGGTGTTGAGTCACCTGGTGAGAATTACGGTGCAGTTGCAGCGGGATCTCGGCACGTTTGCGCCGTCTCTTTCAACGGCAGCTTGAGCTGCTGGGGAGACATGGCGGGCGAGAAACCGCAGGGGGAGTTTGCATACGTGGTATTGGGAGAGAACCGCAGCTGCGGTGTTCGCCGCGATGGAACAGTCCTTTGTTGGGGGTATAACAATTTCAAATTGCCCCAGAGGTTGCGAGACGCTCGATTTGTGGCGGTTGAAGCAAAACGCAGCATCTTTTGCGGAGTTTTAACACAAAACTATTCCTTGTCCTGCTGGGGTGATGAAGCTATATTTGGGTCATCAAATTCCATAGTTTTCCACAACGTGTTGCCGGGGCCATGTAGAACCGCCTGCCCGTGCGGTCCATTGCTGGGTGCGGGCAACCTCTGTACCCGAAGTAATGTTTGTCAGCAGCCTTGTGTAACGGGGGAAACTCCTCCCAATCCAATGTCATTGGTGCCTCCCCCTGGCACCACCTCCACGCAAAGTAGCAGTAGTACCAGTACTCGTCGTCTAGTAAATGGACGATTGGTGGCTTTCCTTGTTGTAGGGTGCATCGGTTCTCTCTCCTCAGTGATGGTTGCTTGTTACTTCTCATTGCAATTTTGTAAAGGGGGAGGATGTCGTGTGCACGATTCAGGGCACTTGGATGAGACTGGAGCCCCACAGGAAGAGGGTTTGAGTTCATTACAACAAAATTTAGAAGCACCGCAGAGTCCATCTATTTTGGAAAGGCCGCTAAGCTGCCAATTGATCAGTGCAGGAAGTAATAAGGGTAATTTGGAAGAATTTTCTTTACAAATCCTTCTTCAAGCCACAGATAATTTCTCTAAGAAGTACAAGATCGGGGTAGGAAGCTTTGGCTCCGTCTATTATGCCAAACTAGAGGATGGGCGAGAAGTGGCAATTAAGCGAGCAGAGGCATCAGCGTCGTCATCCCATGCATACAACAACAATAGCAGATGGCAAGAGGACATGGACAATGCATTCCTAAATGAGCTAGACTCTCTATCCCGCCTCAATCACAAGAACCTCGTTAGGCTATTGGGGTTTTATGAAGATAGTAAGGAGCGAGTTCTAGTGTATGAGTACATGAACAATGGCAGTCTCCATGACCACCTCCACAAGCTCCAAAGCTCATCGTTAATGTCATGGACGGTGCGTCTCAATGTAGCTTTGGAAGCAGCTAGAGGGATTGAGTACTTGCACGAATATGTAGTGCCATCTATCATACACCGTGATATCAAGTCATCCAACATCTTGCTTGACTCAAGTTGGATGGCCAAGGTTTCAGATTTTGGACTCTCTTTGATGGGTCCTGAGCATGAAGAGTCACACATTTCACTTCATGCGGCAGGTACAGTTGGGTACATGGATCCTGAGTACTACAGGCTCCAACAACTAACCAAGAAGAGCGACGTGTATAGTTTTGGAGTTGTTTTGCTAGAGTTGTTGTCTGGGCGCAAGGCAATTCATCTCAATGAAAATGGATTGCCAAGAAATGTAGTTGATTTTGTGGTTCCATACATTATCAAAGACGAAATACATAGGTGTTTAGACCCTAGGGTGCCCCCTCCCACACCGTTTGAGATTGAGGCAGTGGCACATGTTGGGTATGTCGCAGCGGATTGTGTTACTTTGGAAGGCCAAAATAGGCCAACCATGACCGAGATTGTCTATTGTTTAGAAAGAGCTGTGGTTGCATGCTCGGTACCACAATCGTCCCTTTCTCAATTAACCACTAGATCTTTAACTTAGTTGTGTGGTTGTTTCACCTATCCATAGATGAAGAGATAAAGTACTATAGTTGCATTCCGATGACTAGAACTTTTTTAAAATTGGTGGTCTTAAACATGGGCTACTTTTGTATAAATCCATGTTAGTTTCACATGTGACAATTCCATCAAAATCTCTTCGCTAGTTAAGGGGAAGAATCCATATGAACAAGATGTTTTGAGGAATGCAGTGAGATAGAATTTTGTTGGTTAAGACTCACATTCAAATATTAAGAAGGGAGTACGAAGACATTTAACTATAGGAATGATGGACTATCTGCAACGACCCAAAAATTGCACCATGTTTTTTAAGTAAATAAATTACTCTGATACCCCTCCTATAGCATCTCAGGGCCCATAAAAGCACTAAGGTATTCATGTACATAATAAACACACCTATGCAACGGAAAACATAAAGTCATACATCCATATATACATAAATACAATACCAGAATCCAATGTTTCTAAACCATAGATACATTCTTACATCACCCACCGACACTACCTACTCAAAACAAAACCTCAAAATATACTTACCCTATCAAAAGGGAAAATAAAAGGACACTCTATCTGCGAGCCTGATCTACTCGCCTATTTGGATCACCTGAAAAATGTTAGAGTAATGGGGTGAGACGACTCTCAATAAGTGGAAATATGCTATTACTAGTGTGTGGAAACCGAATTGCATAAATACTATAATAATATTTAAAACTGTTTCAACTGGTGAATTAATATAAAGTATGACTTTGCATTCGTCGTAATTTAAAACATACTAGTATCATCTGAGTTTTCTATCATTCATGCTGCTAATATCATACTATAATGTTGTAAATATGTATACATATACATAACGGTAACTTTTCCCTACAAATCTGTATGTCATGATTTGACCCCTCATAATAGGGTTGTGCGACTCATAGGCAGGACTTAACTCTGGTTGACCTACCAGATAAGTCACTATACTCTACCCTTCCTCAGTCCGGCCAAACTGCATCCACTCCTAAGCACAGAACTGGAAAAACTACCTCGTCAAACTAGGCCCCCTCAACCTAAAGTCCTGGAGAGACTGCAAGCTCTCCGAGCGCGGTTGACGGAATCAACACACTATCTGAGATATGTGGTTCAACTATGATCTGTAAATAGCAACGATACCGTGCTCTGCTAACTGAATCTGTCTATAATATTTCATCAGGGATCTGATACTGTATATATATATACTACTATAATCTTCTTACTGTTTTCATCATGTTTCCAAAATAACTATAACACTGTAAATCTGAACTATATATACTGTAACATCTGTATAACATATCTATAGTAACTGACTGTGATAACTGTATATCTGTCTGTAATAACTGACTTTATAATCTGTAAATCTGAGAAAATGCCTTTAAGAAATATGGCATGCTATAATTACTGTAACATACTAGTATGGAGAAACATCTATAATATTTTTCTGATAAATATTTGTCTATATCTATATATACCGTAAATTATGATATTCTGGGAAAAACCATATAAATTCTATATCAGGTAAATATCTACTGAGGCCACACAAATTAAATTCACAATCTAGAAAACTGGATAATAAACTAATATATATATATATTTATATATTTATATATATATATATATATAAACATGCATAACATTTATGATAACTTGGCTAAAATTTCCTAACATAGCATATTTCCCTTACCTAATTATGGAAAAACCCCCCTGTTGTATCTAGTCCTACACCCGCAGCGTTCCCCGCTCAACACCCTAAAAAACAATATCTCCCAAAACAAAATTTTAGTATTTCTCTGTGTAATATATTTTCTATAACTATGGGGTAGGCAAATACCAAATAAAAACTTTACCCTGAATTTGGGATGGAGTTCAAGTCAGCTCCATCAACAATCCACTATGGTAGATTTGGAGAGAACTTTACCAAGAGTGTCGTGGTGGGCTCGGATCGTCAAACCGGCGAGAAACAGAGCCGGAATTGAAGAGAGAAAGGGAGAGGGACGTTTAGAGAGAGAAAGTGAGAATTCCTGCAAATTTTTCGCAAGAAATCTGGTTTTAAGCTAACTTATAGCCCCGGATTTGTTGACGCGACATGTCATCTCTTTGACGAGCCCATGAAGGAAGTTCGTTAATGAACCTAAACCTGTCGTCAATGAATTTCAGACTGCCAAAACCCCCCTCTCGATATCTTCTCATCGATGAGACACGTGTCTACGTCGATGAACTTCAGTAGAGTACTCGTCGACGATGTCTGCTTTCGTCGACGAGACCCCCTTTGAGTCCCTTTAAAATATTTTCTTTCCCTCTTATTTAATTCCAATAATTTTCTTGGTTATTACATTCTCCCCTCCTTATAAAATTTCTTCCTCGAAATTTACTAGCTGTGTTGAACACCATCCATTAAGGAAAATAGTCTACTTATTTTATTACTTACCCTCACTTGTGGCAGAGGAATACCGTGGTTACATCTGGGGTTTTGGAAGATTACAATCATAAAAGAAAATTCTCCCAAAACCAAAACACTACCTATTCTATAATCTAAAATCCAACTATACATTCATTATTCCATACTAAACAATATTAAACTATTTTTGTACTTACAAACCATTACTATATCCCACCAAACAGATGTCGGTATTTCTGTTTAATTTCCTCTTCGAGCTCCTAAGAAGCTTCTTCTATTGCATGATTTCTCTATAAAACTTTTACTAGAGGAATTTCTTTGGTGCGCAAGGCTTGTGTCTTCCAATCTAAGATTTGTACTGGTGCTTCATCATAAACTAATAAATCCTTATCTTTGCATAGTTAATTATATGGGATGGGTCTAGGAAGTATTTCCTCAACATGGAAATATGAAATATGTCTTGTATCCTGGACAAAGCTGGTGGCAGAGCTAGCTTGTAGGCAACTAACCCCACTTTCTCTAGCATCTCAAAAGGGCCAACAAACCTAGGACTCAACTTGCCCTTCTTCCCAAATCTCATAACCCCTCTCAGAGGAGCTACCTTCAAGAATACCTGATCTCCCACATGAAATACTAACTCCCGACGACAGGTGTCTACATAGCTTTTTTGCCGAGTCTGAACTATTCTAATCCTTTCTTTAATCACAAACCCGTCCTCTCCTGATGGGATAGCCAACACTAGGATAGTAACCAACCTTTGTTTCAACTCCTGAAAGCTCTATTCAAAGTCATAAGTCCATTCAACCTTACATTTTTCCTCGTGAGTCGCGTAAGCGGACCTGATAAACTAGAGAAACCGTCAACAAAACATTGGTAGTAGCTTGTCAATTCCAAATAACTCCTGACCTCTTAGAAATTTCCTGGCCTTTCCCAACTCACCATTGCCTCTATCTTACTCGGATCAACTGACACACCTACCTCAGAGATCACATGGCCGAGAAAAGAAACCTGTCTCAACCAGAATTCACACTTCTTGAACTTTTCGTATAGTTTTCTCTTTCTTAGTGTTTGTAATACAAGCCTCAAATGATGCTTATGCTCCTCAAAACTCCTCGAATATATCAGTATATCATCAATGAATACAACTACAAAATGGTCCAAGTACTGATGGAACACTCGGTTCATTAAATCCATAAATACTGCTAGTGCGTTAGTCAACCCAAATGGCATCACTAAGAACTCGTAATACCCATATCTAGTTTGAAATGCCATTTTTAAAATGTCTTCTGCCCTAACCTTCACCTGATGATAACCTACCGAAGGTTAATTTTAGAATAAACTCGGGTCCCTTGGAGCTGATCAAACAAGTTGTCAATCTTGGGAAGAGGATATTTATTCGTAATTGTCAGATTATTTATCTCTCTGTAATCTATACACATCTTCATAGGCCCATCGTTCTTCTTTACAAATAGAACTGGTTCTCCCCAGGGCGATACACTAAGCCTGATAAATTCTTTATCCAGCAATGACTCACTCGAAAAATGAGCAGTTCGAAAGCTATCCCAAGTATAGGAGTTCTGTCGTGTAATATTAAGCTCAGGGGCTAGATCGTCTCCTCAAGGAATGCGTTTAATCTTAGATTTTATATTTTTCCAATCGAAATTAAAAAGGTACTAAACTCGGTTCAGATTCAGGATTTTCAAAATTGTTTGATTTTACTTTTAACAAATTAAATAGCACACAAATTAAAGTCCTAAAACTAACATGTATTGAACTAAAGAACAAAAACGGAAACTCTAATCTACTCATGGAAACACTGAAACACGTGTTAATGAAATATGGCAGCCTAAAACATGGAATCAAAGATGCGCAATGGAAACTTAATTAAACACTCGCGCAATAAAAACTAGATCTTTAAAAAAAACGAAAGCTCAAATCACAACTACAATCTAAAATTAAACTTTCTTGAAAACCAACTAATTAAATAGATAAATAATTCTAACACAGACTTAATTGAAAGAAAAAGAAAATAAGTAAATAGATAAATAAATATTGTAAGAAGAATAAAGAACCTAAATAAATACCCCAATAAAAATGCGTACTTTAATAAAAAACAAATTCTAAACAACAATCAAAGTCTAAAACAAGAAAAAAAATTTAATACAATTCAAATCATTTTAATCCAATACTCAAGCAATTAATACTAATAAAATAATCATAAAGAAAAGTTGAGAGAGAGAGAGAGAGAGAGGGGGAGAGAGAGAGAGAGAGAGAGAGAGAGAGAGAGAGAAAGAGAGTTGTAGGGACTGTGTAGCAGGGTGGCTGGCCGTGGCTTTGGACTAGCAGAGTCTCGGCTTGGTGCTCATGGAGGCTGCTGCTGTGTCTGCTGCCTGCTGAACTCTGCTCAGTAGATGGCTGGGTTCCAGTTGGTCTGGTGGTGGTCCGGTGGTACTGTGAGGGATCCGAGATGGTCTCGCAGCCGGACGTCTCCTGTGGTTGCTGCTGTAACTGCCGGAGCAGGGGAAGCTGGTGCACGGGCTACTGCTAAAGTTGCTAGTATGGTGCTGGTCGTGCTCTACTGAGCAGAGGGCTGGCTGGAATGCTAAAGGATTGCAGAGGAGTTGAGGCTGGACTGAGAATAAAGAGAGGAATACAGGGAAGAGGAGTAGAGCAAAAAGAAGAAGAAGAAGAAGAAGAAGAAGAAGAAGAAGAAGAAGAAGAAGAAGAAGAAGAAAAGGAGAAGAAGAGAGGAGAAGAAGAAGAAGAAGAAGAAGAAGAAGAAGAAGGAGAAGAAAAGAGGAGAAAAGTGGTGTGCAGGGCACACCCAAAACAGGGGAAAAAAGAAAGAATAAATAGGATAGGGGGGAAGAAACCCTATGACTCGCTGGAGCTAACCCCACCCAATTGAAGCTGACCTGGCAACTTGACCCAGCCCGAATTGTTATATTTTTTTTCATTTTTTTTCATTCTCTGTTCATCACAAATCTGACTCTTCTAGAGCCCATTTCTCACAAAACTCAAAACACAAAAGTTGTAGATAATGCTTTCCTCTTTTTCGAAAAATTTGAATCGTCTCGATCGGAGCTTGGATGGAAAATGTATGCATAAAATACGAACAAGTGTCAGTTTTGGTTTCTGAGATTTTTCCTGCGACAAAAAATTACCAAAACTTCATAAATAATGCAATAAAGTTCAAGAATGATGATTTTGGCACTTTATTAAAATATTGGACAATTTTGGACATTTAATTAAAAATATAAACCGTAAAGCCTGGGTTAAGATGCCCAATTACGCAGTTTTGACACGTAATCACACCCCCCAACTAACGTTTTCCTAGTCTCTAGCAAATGATGTGAATGAATCTCAGGGTAGTGTCTACAACTACATACTCCAGTGATCATGAAATCAATGCACATGCGACATAACTATACCACTTCACATAGAAGAACATAACTGAATTTCACACAAGCTCGTTCATATTCAATGCACATTCTCCAAAGCACGTCACTCGTGTAAGTTTCATCATTTATATGTCATTTAAGAGTAGTATACTCACATAAAGTTAATTAGTGGCACATTCAGAGTTAATGCAATCATATAAGTTCGAGTATAAACAAGTAAACTCTCGAGGTGTGTGTGATGTGTGTGACTCAGTACACCTAGGATACTAGTGAACACCTACAGAACGATCGCTTTGACTCGGCCTAACTGGTATACCCTTAAGAACACTCAAAGAAAATGGGTTCACTCATCATATGTGAGGAGGAGTGTCGCGATCAAACATCCCACATATTAAAAGGAACAACGCTAAGTATATGAAGTGGACTAGTCTGGAAAGGATCTAGCCTATCTATGAGGTGTCGGGTCCTTCACCCTAGCATCTTCTCACCTACTCACCATATCCAACTGAGACCACCCTAGATCAACTTACTCACAAACTTGTTGTGAATACATCTGAGGCATTAACTGGTTGAAGCATCTTCATACGTGGAAAATATGTGTCGTCCTTGACTTTTTGTGATATGTATTTGGGCCGGCATTGACATTTCATTTCATGTGCATGTGTATTGCTTATTCTTTTTTCTGCTCATTCTTTATTTTCTGTTTTTTCTTGAGCAATAAGGACAATATTAACACTTCTTTTGTAATCTTCATACCATCAATGGGAATTGAGCTTGAATAGTGGTCTATGAACTAAGTCTATCTCTAGGGGTGGCTCAGCCTTCACATCTTGAGTAGGCTACAAGACCTAAGTTTCTATCTCCCCACTAGGTGTCACCTCTAAGCTAGCAAATCAAAACATAGACTAGTGTACAAAGGAATCATCCAGAAAAAGAGAATTGAGTTCCATGAACTCTGATTTGATATTAACACTTAAAAGGACGATAAATAGCTCAAGGATATCTCACAAGGTGTCATAGTCGCCACAGGTGCTCTCTCAGTGCTCACAAGGAAACCCTAAGTGCAATGAATCACGTGAATGTGTTTATTTAGCCTCGTGAGATGCATGTAGATACAGGAAATTATATAGCCAAATTAACACGAGTGTACTACCAATCAGTTCTTCATAGAGTCATAACGTCATATAAAGATAAACTACGCATGATTGACTCAAGTGTGTCATTCTGAAGTTATACACATATATGCAAAAGGTATGAGTCAGTGTTAAGCATGGCATAATGCAATGTAATTCCTCAGTGCTCCTCTTTCTTTCTCTCTTTCTTTTTGGTTTTTTTTTTTTTTTTATATTTTTATATTTTTTTGTTTTTTTTTTAAACCTAGTACGTGTACGTGCACAGTGTCACATGCGAATGTGCATCCCCCCCCCCCAACTAAAGTGGAACATTGTCCTCAATGTGAAAGCATAGAGGAAATAGAAAATACTATGCACGGGAAAAGTAAGGCGTACCTGAGTGGCGAAATAATGGAAAACAAAGATCGAACTACGAGAAAATAGACCTGAAAACTAACTAAAAATAAAATAAGATAAAATAAAAGGAAAAGAAGGAAAAGAAAAACATCACAATTGTTTGGTGGAGGCTCAGGAGGAATTTCGTCTGGTGGCTGCAGGTCTATAAATTGTATCGGCAGTTCTCCAAATTTGAGCCGCCACAATCGATCAGTCGTCATACCTACATGAAAATAAACCTCAAATGAATTAATACGCGTTAAAATACCAAACAATATGTGTGCAGATTGACCCTCATGTGTTGACAGGAAAGGGTCTTTATTTAACATCGTGTCCAGGAAATTTGCTTCTTTACGAACTAACGGTTTATAGAAAGTGATCGGAATAATTACCTGCAGTTCTTTGAAAGCATTAACATTAAAGGTTTTACTTGGTTCTTTGAAAATTATATGCTCACCGGACTGGTCACCCACTTTATCGAGTGTACATATCATCATACCACTGCAAGAGTCTACCTCCACATTAGGCTCCTTAACATCTGATTCAGGCAGGAGTGACGATTTCACGATTTCTGAGCTCGGAGTATGAGCTACCACAGGTTGTCACTCCATATGAGTATCAGTCTCCTTATCAACTAACTGCTCCGCTTTTGACCCCGTTTCCTCTGATTTTTCTTTGACCTCTTCTGGTTCAGCCATGACTTCTAGTGCTGGGACAACTAGTTGTTCGACGATGAGCATCTCTGGTTGGGGAAATTCTTTCTCACTTCTTGAAGTAGTGGTGGCCTCTTCTGTCTCAAGAGAAACATCGTGTATTTGTTGGTGTGGCTGCTGGTACTCTTGAGGACTAGGTTGAGGTTCCACGGGCAATTCTTCGTTTTCTAAGATGTCCAACTGCGTGCTTATTGCATTAATGGTATCCCGCAATTCATTATTATGATCGACTTGAGTTTGCATGAATTGTTGGAGCATGTTCGCCATCTGTGTTATGCTATCCTCGAAAAGGTCTAACGACCTACAGCTCAGAGAGATCTGTTATGGCTGATATTGAGGCAGATGGTTGTTTGGGCAGTTTGGTGGCTTGTATACATCTCCACCACTAATTGTTCTGGTAGGGTGTGCAGTCATGGCTGCCTGAGTGTATCGTGTATTGCACTGTGGGACATTATCAGCTAAGTAATCAAAGAATGATAATACCTGATCTGGATCCTCGCTGACGAGCTCTCCATTAGACATAGTCTGGACAAAACACTTGCAATCAGGGGTAAGAACAGTATAAAAACAATCAACTAACCTCCATAAGTCAAACCCGTGATGTGGACAAGTGCTTAGTAGATCCTTGAATCGCTCCCAGCAAGCCCGAAATGTCTCGTCATCCTGCTGCACAAAATTAAGAATCTGTTCCTGCAAAAATTGAGTTTTCTGTGAGGGACAAAATGCATGCAGGAATTCACACTCCATATCAACCCAATTAATGATAGAGTGAGGTCTCAAGGAATGAAACCAGATTAGTGCCCTATCTTGCAAAATAGTAAGAAATAAATTCAGTCTAGTAGATTCGTCAGCTCTAGCATGAGAGAAAAACATGTTGCAGGTTAACTCAAACTCTGCTAGGTGCTGATATGGGCACTCAAATTCCGTCCCGTAGAACTCGGGTAGCAGTGACGTCCTCCCGCGCTGCATCATGAAATTAGCTCGTCATAAGGCAAAACAATGGAAGAGGATGCAGTGGCATATTCAAGCTGCAAAAAGTCTATTATCGTACGCGGTGCAGGTGCAGCCATTTTTTCAAAACTCAAAATTTTTTTTTTCTCTTTTTCTTTTATGTTTTTTTTTCTTTTTCATAAAACTAATAAAAATGATGGGAAAAATGCAAAATTGAAACTAAGAACGACATTCCCCGGCAACAGCGCCAAAAACTTGACTCACTCGAAAAATGAGCAACTCGAAAGCTATCCCAAGTATAGGAGTTCTGTCGTATAATATTAAACCCAAAGGCTAGATCGTCTCCTCAGGGAATGCGTTTAATCTTAGATTTTACGTTTTTCCAATCGAAATTAAAAAGGTACTGAACTCAGTTCAGATTCAGGATTTTCAAAATTGTTTGATTTTACTTTTAACAAATTAAATAGCACACAAATTAAAGTCCTAAAACTAACATGTATTGAACTAAAGAACAAAAACGGAAACTCTAATATACTCATGGAAACACTGAAACACATGTTAATGAAATATGGCAGCCTAAAACATGGAATCAAAGAAGCTCATTGGAAACTCAATTAAACACTCACGCGCGCAATAAAAATCGGATCTTTAAAAAAAACGAAAGCTCAAATCACAACTACAATCTAAAATTAAACTTTCTTGAAAACCAACTAATTAAATAGATAAATAATTCTAACACAGACTTAATTGAAAGAAAAAGAAAATAAGTAAATAGATAAATAAATATTGTAAGAAGAATAAAGAACCTAAATAAATACCCCAATAAAAATGCGTACTTTAATAAAAAACAAATTCTAAACAACAATCAAAGTCTAAAACAAGAAAAAAACTTTAATACAATTCAAATCATTTTAATCCAATACTCAAGCAATTAATACTAATAAAATAATCATAAAGAAAAGTTGAGAGAGAGAGAGAGAGAGAGAGAGAGAGAGAGAGAGAGAGAGAGAGTTGTAGGGGCTGTGTAGCAGGGTGGCTGGCCGTGGCTTTGGACTAGCAGAGTCTCGGCATGGTGCTCATGGAGGCTGCTGCTGTGTCTACTGCCTACTGAACTCTGCTCGGCAGATGGCTGGGTTCCAGCTGGTCTGGTGGTGGTCCGATGGTACTGTGAGGGATCCGAGATGGTCCGGCAGCCGGACGTCTCTTGTGGCTGCTACTGTAACTGCCGGAGCAGGGGAAGCTGGTGCACGGGCTGCTGCTAGAGTTGCTAGTATGGTGCTAGTTGTGCTCTGCTAAGCAGAGGGCTGGCTGGAATGCTGGAGGATTGCAGAGGAGTTGAGGCTGGACTGAGAATAAAGAGAGGAATATAGGGAAGAGGAGTAGAGCAAGATGGAATGACGCAAAGCAAATTAAAGAAGAAGAATAATAATATGGAGAAGAGAATAAAAAGAAGAAGAAGAAGAAGAAGAAGAAAGGAGAAGAGTGGTGCGCAGGGCACACCCAGAACAGGGGAAAAAAGAAAGAATAAATAGGATAGGGGGGAAGAAACCCTATGACCCGCTAGAGCTAACCCGACCCAATTGGAGCTGACCCGGCAACTTGACCCAGCCCGAATTGTTATATTTTTTTTTATTTTTTTCATTCTCAGTTCATCGCAAATCTGACTCTTCTAGAGCCCGTTTTTCATAAAACTCAAAACACAAAAGTTGTAGATAATCCTTTCCTATTTCTCTAGAAATTTGAATCATCTCAATTAGAGCTTGGATGGAAAAGTTATGCACAAAATACGAACAAGTGTTGGTTTTGGTTTCTCATATTTTTCCTGCGACAAAAAATTACCAAAACTTCATAAATAATGCAATAAAGTTCAAGAATGATGATTTTGGCACTTAATTAAAATATTGGAAAATTTTGGACATTTAATTAAAAATATAAACCGTAAAGCCCGGGTTAAGATGCCCAATTACGCAGTTTTGACGTGTAATCAAGCAACTCCTGCAATTGATCTTTAAGTTCTTTTAACTCAACTGGAGCCATTCAATAAGGTACTTTAGATACTAGTGCTGAGCCCAATAGAATATCCACACTAAATTCAACTTCACGATCTGGTGGCAAACCAAGTAATTTTTTTGGGAAATGGAACATTAGTTTGCTTCATTTCTTCTTTTGGCAATTCTTTTATGTAAGCAACAAATCCCTAGTAGCCATCTTAAATCAGTCTCTTCACCTGAATAGCTAACACAAGCTGTGGTAAAGAACATACACGTGAACTAAGAAATTTGTATTCTTACTCACTTGGAGATTTGAAAATCACTTCTTTCAAATGGCAATCGATACTTGCATTATGAACTGCCAACCAATCTATACCCAAAATTATAGCAAATCCCTGCATGTTTAATATCACAAAATCAGCTAGCAGTACTTTTCCCTGAATGGTCATGTTTAAGTTTCTAAGTATTCTTTTACATCTCACCACTAATCCAGTCAGTGTAGCTACAGCCAACCCAACATCCAATAATCGTACCTCATACCTTGTCAACTTAGCATACATCGATGAAATAAAAGAATGGGTAGCACCTGTATCAAATAAAACAACATCTTTATATGAAAAAGTAATAAGGGTACCTGTGACGATGTCTCCAACAGTCTCGGCATCTCCCAGCATCAATGCATACACCCTAGCCGATGTCGTGTTCCTCTGTTGACCTCCACGAGGTGCCTGATGACCACCCTGGTTCGGTCTGGGAGCTGGTGCATAATTCGATGGCATCTAGCATGTTCGAGCCATGTGACTGGGTCTCCCACAATGGTAGCAGACATTCTCCCCTAGTCGACACTCACCTAGATGTCTCTGTTCACATCTGGGGCAAGTGGTATAAGGTTGTTCGCCCTAAAATCCACTCTGCTCTACCATCTGCCTCTAACCCCTACCAGATCTACTTCCTCTCCAAGGGCCTCGGCTGGACCCCACTTGAAAACTCGAGGGTGCGGTCGTCTTCTTCTGGTTCTATATCTCAATCTCTCTAGGCAAACTCTCCTCTGTTATTATGGCCCTATCAACCAACTCTATGAAGTCATGTATCCTTAATACTACCACCTGTCTATAAATATCTCGCCTCAAGTTCCTCTCTAACATCCTAGCCTTTTTTACTTCATATGGAACAATATAAGGGCATAAATGTGATAATTCAATAAATTTCTTCACGTACTGCTGGACTGTCATTGAACCCTGGGACAAGCTTAGAAACTCCTGTACCCTAGTCTCTTTAACCGAGGCACAATAGTATCTATCAAATAATATGTCCCTAAATCAAGCCCAGGTAATCGACACTAGAATTACTCTCTACTTTTCCAGTAGTCTAGAAATTTAGTTGTCATCCACCATCTATTGGCCTCCTCTGCCAGCTTGTGTGGAGTATAAAGGACCCCCTGCTCATTTGTACAGTGAAGCACCATCAGAATCTTCTCTATCTCCTACAGCCAATTCTCCGCAACTGCAGGATCAGCCGCTCCTAAGAATGCTGGTGGCTTCATTTTCATAAATTTCTCTATCGTACACCCTTGAACTGGAGATGGACCTCCCTATTCCCTAGAGCTATGAGAAATCTCAATCATAACTTGTTGAGCCACACTACGTAGCACAGCATTTGAATCCTCGCCTCCGGCACCAGAAGGCCTAGCTCCGTCATCACCACTAGCGTGAGCTCTATTACCTCCTGGGTCCATCTTGCAACATTACCAATTATTTTAAGTATTTGAAACCTACAATACTATACTAACTAAAATACCCCTAACCCCCCATTACTAATTTAAGGCCAAGTCCTACTGTATGAAAATAGAAATCATCGATAGTTTGCTATGGTTTTTATGGAATTGTCACCCCAGGAAAATCACAGAAACCAGCCCGAAATTCTACCCCCAAACCGCAGAATGAAACCCTAAATTCTCAACCTAATTCCTCAATATTAACTTCACTGATACCCCGTTCAGCTCTTCTTAAAATTCCATTTTCTCTATAGTCTATAGAATCTAACAGCTTAGGCTCTGATACCAAACTATAATGACCTAAAAACTACACCATTTTTTTAAAAAATAAATAAATTACTCTGATACCCCTGCTAGAGCATCTCAAACCCCAGAAGAGCACTGAGGTATTCATGTACAAAATAAACACACCTATGCAGCGGAAAACATAAAGTCATACATCCATATATAAAAATACAATACCAGAATCAAGTGTTTCTAAACCATAGATACATTCTTACATCTCCCACCGACACCACCTACTCAAAATATACTTACCCTATCAACAGGCAAATAAAACGACACTCTATCTGCGATCCTGTTCTACTCGCCTATCTAGATCACCTAAAAAAAGTTAGAGTAATAGGGTGAGACGACGCTCACTAAGTAGAAATATGTTTTTACTAGTGTGTGATGACCGAGTTGCATAAATACTATAATAATATCCAAAACTGTTTCAACTGGTGAATTAATATAAAGCATAACTTTGCATTCGTCGTAATTTAAAACATAACAATATCGTATCTGTTTTCTATCATTCATATTGCTAATATCATATTATAATGTTGTAAATCGGTATACATATACATAGTTGTAATTTTTCCCTGCAAATCTGTATGTCATGATTTGACCTCTCCTAATAGGGTTTTGCGGCCCGTAGGAGGGACTTAACTCTGGTTGGCCAGGTAAGTCACTATACTCTACTCTTCCTCAGTCCGGCCAAACTGCAACCACTCCTAAGCACAAAACTGGAAAAACTACCTCATCAAACTAGGCCCCCTCAACCCAGAGTTCTGGGAAGATTACAAGCTCTCCGAGTGCAGTTGACGGAATCCACACACTATCTGAGATACGTGGTTGCACTCTAATCTGTAAATAGCAACGGTACCATACTCTACTAACTGAATCTATCTATAATATTTCATCAGTCATCTAATACTTTATATATATAAATACTACTATAATCTTCTTACTGTTTTCATCATGTTTCCAAAATAACCATAACACTGTAAATCTAAATTGTATACACTGTAACATCTGTATAACATATCTGTAGTAACTAATTGTCATAACTGTATATCTTTCTATAATAACTGACTGTATAATCTTTAAATCTGAGTGTTATGGCTTTAGGAATCATGGCATGCTATAATTACTGTAACACACTAGTCTGGAAAAACATCTATAATATTTGTCTGATAAATATTTTTCTATATCTATATATACCTTAAATTATGATATTCTGGGAAAAACCATATAAATTCTATATCAGGCAAATATCTACTCAAGCCACACAAATTAAATTCACATTGTATATATATATAAACATGCATAACATTTATGATAACGTTGCTAAAATTTCATAGCAGAGCGTATTTCCCTTACCTAATTATGGAAAAGCCCTCATGTTGTATCTGGTGCTACACCCACAGGGTTCCCCGCTCAACACCCTGAAAACAACATCTCTCAGAACAAAACATTAGTATTTATCTATGTACAACATTTTCTATAACTATGGGGTAGGCAAATACCAAATAAAAACCTTACCCTCAATTTGGGATGGAGTTTTGGTAAGCTCCACTAACGATCCACTCCTGTAGATTTGGAGAGAACTTTCCCAGGAGCATTCCTGGTGGCCTCGAATCATCAAATTGGCAAGAAACGAAGATGAAATCAAAGAGAGAAGGAGAGAGGGACGTTTAGAGAGAGAAAGTGCGAATTCCTACAAATTTTGCGCGAGAAATTTGGTTTTAAGCTTATTTATAGCCTCATATTCATCGACGAGACACGTCATCTCGTTGATGTGCCCATAAAGAAAGTTCGTCGAAGAACCTAAACCCCTCATCGACAAATTTCAGACTGCCAAAATCCCCCTCTCGGTATCTTCTCGTCGACGAGACACATGTCTACGTTGATGAACTTCAGTAGAGTAGTCATCGACGAAGTATGCTTTTGTTGACGAGCCCCCTTTGAGTCCCTTTAAAATATTTACTTTCCCTCTTATTTAATTCCAATAATTTTTTCGGTTATTACACCATCTCTTTGTAAAGTATCTGTGTGTGTGTGTGTGTGTGTGTGTGTGTGTGTGTGTGCACGCCCACATACACACACTGATTCTTAATCATTATATGAATTTTGCTCCAGCTAAAAAGTATTTATGTTAATATTTTTTTGTATACTTAACAAAAATTTGGAGAGAGTAATCATTTTAAAAAAATAAATGTATCTTTAAGAATATTTTTATTCAATTTTAATTGATAAAATTAGGAAAATGGTCGTTGGCCTAACAAGACTTAATCCCGTTTTGATAATGACAAGTCAAGGTGTAACATCCTCAAAATTTCCCCATTTTTTATTTTATGTATCTATATAACAATACCTAAGCAGCGGAAATATAAGTCATACAACCACATATACTATACAATACCAGAATTCTATACATACAGACCATAACCATATACAATAACTCCCTCCAGTATTGTCTACCCAAAAAACAAAAAACAAAACCCTGTCATAAAGTTACCCTAAAACTAGGGCTATCAAGAAATCTTTCTATCTACGAACCTGATCTGCTCGCCTAGCTGGCTCACTTGAAAAATGGTAAAATAATAGGGTGAGACGACGCTCAGTAAGTGGAAATATGCTATTACTAGTGTGTGGCAACTGAGTTATAAAACTATAACATTAACATTTATATATATAAAACTGCATGATCTAGCAAATTTGTAAAACACATGAATCGTAACTTAAAATATTTGTATCATCGAAATTTTCTATCATTAATACTGTTATATCATACTATATACGACAAAAGCTATAAAACTGTATACATATAAATAATTATGCTCTTTCCCTAGTACTCTATATGTCATGATTTAACCCCTCATGATAGGATTGTATGGCCCATAGGCATTACTTAACCTGGTCAGCCCTTCAAGTAAGGCATCATACTCTACACTACCTCAGCCTGGCCAAACTGCATCCACTCCTAAGCTCGGGACAGGCTACTACCTCGTCTAACCTGGCCCCTCAACCGAGAGTTCTGGGGAGCTGTATCCTCACTGAGTATGATTAGACGGTACCCACACATTATCTGAGATATGTGGTTGCACTATATCTATATATAGCAACAGTACCATGCTCTGTAAACTGTATCTGTCTGTAATATTTCCACAGGGATCTAATACTATATAGGTACATTTATATATATATATATATATATATATATATATCTTTGTTATTTTCATCATGTTTCCAAAATAGCCATAACGCTATGATTCTGTACTGTAAATACTATAATATCTGAGTAACTGTAGCATCTTGATGCTATAACTATATAATTTGTCTTTATAAACTGTCTGTATAATCTGTTTGTATAAACTGTGTTATGGCATTTAGGAAAACATGGCATTCTATAAATACTATAATATACTGAACTGAATAAAATCTGTATAAATCTGTCTATTAAATATTTGTGAATTTCTGTATATATATACTATATAACATGATATGCTGAAACACTATACAAATTCTACATCGGGTAAATATCTACTCAGGCCATACAAACATTAAAACTCTTATTCTGTAACAATTATATAATAAACTGATATATATATATCTATGAAATTTCTGTTAACATTCTTAAAACTCCTAGCATAGCATATTTCCCTTACCTTAAATCTGAAAAGCCTCTCACTGAACTCTAGCCCTACACCCGTAGGGTTCTCCACTCAACACCCTAAAAACAACATCCCCCAAAACAAAACATCAGTATTTTCTTACCTACAACATTTCTTATAACTACAATGAAGGCATAATTTGAATAAAATTCCTTGCTCTGGATTTGGGATGAATTCCAAACCAACTTCTCCCACGATCAACTTTGACAGACTTGCAAAGAACTTTGCTAGGAGCGTCGTAGTGCCCTCAGATCTTCAATTCGGCAAGAAACAAAGCCAGAATCAAAGAGAGAAGGGGAGAAGGGCGTAGAGAGAGAAAAAGGGAGTGTTTTGCACCAAATAATAGTGAAAAATATGAGTTTTTACTATTTATAGGGTCGGATTCGCCAACGAGACACGTCACCTCGTCGACGAATCCTTAAGTAATTTCGTCGACGAACCCAATCTCCTCGTCGACGAAATTCAGACTGTCCAAAAAACCCCCTTGGTATCTTCTCGTCGATGAGGCGTGGCTTCATCGATGAGACCTACTTATGCGCTCATCAACGAACTCCCTGTGTTCGTCGACGAGACCCTGTGTAAAAATTTTTCAAGTTATTATATTCAAAATGCAACATCATCAACGAACACTTCCTCCTTCAGTTTTTGTTTCCATTCCCCTCCCTCTTTATTATTTAAATACCATTATTCTTCGGGTCGTTACACAAGGCATCTAATTGTGCCATTAAGCATGTATACAGGTATTAAGGTATTAAAACCCAGTGAAAGATGTAAAATGGAAAGTCATAAAGTATACACAACAAATATGTATGGCTATTGACATAAAGCTTGTATGAAGACCAAGCTTAAAGACATGAAGCCCTTGGGTAGGATGCCCTTTTCAATCCTGATGAGCTCATTTATGAAGACCTTGTTTGCAAGTTCTACGCAAATTTCATTCCCTCATATCGCAGCATTGCCGCTTACTCCACTGTTCGACGCACCGTTATTCAGCTTTCCTATGATACATTCTCCGCGGTACTCGGTTGCACCTCTTATCCTCTTCGCGGCATCCCCAAGTCAGCTTGGCTGACACGATTCGACTGGTTCACCTCACACACTGCCCTCAAGTTGATTATCGGTAATCCTCGCATTCCCGCGATGGCTCGCCCAAAATCCAAGGACCTCACTGTGGAATTTTGGATCCTCCACCATATAATAACATATAACTTGTGCCCTCGCACTGGTGGTAGGGATTGGATCATCCTCGGAGACATATTCTGCATGTACTATCTATGGGTTGGCCGTGGTATATATCTTCTCTCTATTATTGTTTAGAACATGGAAGAAGACCTCAAATGGCAACGCGGTTGTCTCCTGTACAGTTGTATTCTCACGACCTTCTTTGATCACTACGACCTTATTCACGTCGGCCTGCCTTGTATTCATCCCATTCCAAAAGATGTTTACACTAAGGCGACTCTTTGTCGCATGCACTTTGAAAAGGACGAAGCAGCCTACACGTGGGTCAAAGCCTACGAGCAGGGCAATATTCCCGTCGATGAGGTTGAGGCCACCCTGGAGGCCAAAGAAGAAGCCGATGAAGGGGAGCATGAGGACACCGTGTATGGCCACATACTGGAGCGCCTGGATGGGCTTCAATACGCTATGACGCAATATGAACTTCGACACCGCCATCATTTTGACTCTATAGATGCATCTCTTGCTCGGAAAGAAAGCACTAACCGTGCTCATTTTGACTCTCTCGACGCGTCTTTTGCTGCACTCTTTGATCGACTGAGTCGCCCACATGAATAGTGCACTTTCTCCACTGTCCCCCAATTTTGATTATGGCAACAGGGGAGAAGTAGATTTAGGTCTCTTTTTCAGTTGTATTCGGTTGCAGTGAGAATACATTTCTAGTTGATACTATTAGCCTTAATCACTGTATGTAAGCACGGCACATATTTAGTAATGGAACATTCGCAAGCATTGCATCTTTTGAATATAAATGCTTTATCTGTGTACTTGAATGATTGATATACTGGACAATCATGGTTTATGCAGGATTAAATGGAAAATATCTTACTTATAAACGACATGCTGCCAAAATTTAAATAAAATATTCTTTCATAAAATGCCAACATTAAGGGGGAGAATTTTATTTAAACTCTAAACCATTCCATTTAGTAAGGGGGAGCATTTATCTTTCAAAGAGAACACTAATGGATTGTCATCATCAAAAAGGGGGAGAATGTTAGACCAAGTAGTCAAGGGTCTTTCATTCCTACCGTGTTTTGGTGATAACAACCCATTAGCTGCTCTTAAGGCTACTAAAGTTTGTCTCTAAGTCTTGTTCAGCTATACAGAATGGCACCTAAACCAACAAACAATCAAAGCAACCCATGCCATGACCAAAAGCACAAGCCTCTCAACGCATTCATGGATGATACACAAATATACAAAGTCATTTGAAGGATGAGTGTGAGAATGAGAGAGAGACCATCTTGTAAATATCCTGTATATAGAGTAAAACTCAATACTAAAAGCAAGAAAGGGGCGTATCACACACACACAACAAAATACAAGTAAAGTTATTTAAAAGTGTGTAAAGAAACCCCCCAAACGGATAAGGACCTTCTTAAAACTTAAAGAATAAGTCTTAAGTAGAAGGAACTCGTTGATGAACACAGGGCTTCGTCGACGAGTGAAACAAAAACTTCGTTGACGAACACAGGGTTTTCATCGATGAAAAGATACTGAGGGGCATCTGAATTCAGAGCCATAACTCGTCGACGAACACAGGGCATCGTCGACGAATGGCATGAAGAACTCATCAATGAACACAGGGTTCTCGTCGACGAAAATATACCAAGAGGTACCTAAATTTAGAACTAGCAACTCATCGATGAACACAGGGCTTCGTCGACGAATTGGCTGAAGAGCTCATCGACGAAGTTTAGGCTTCATCAACAAACGTCGGGTAGCAGCGAATATTAAATGCTGTAGAACAGCTAGTTTGACCCTTGTCTCATATTCATAAATGCCCAACGGCTCTCCAGCTTTGCCTTCACCCATTTGGTATTTAAATTGGAGTAAATAGCATTTATTCCCTATGAAGAAAGTTCATATTGTAAGAAGATCATTCATTGGTGTTTTTATTTCTAGGGTTTGCTCGTACACTCACTTGCCCTCTTCTTGCTGCTCTTAGTCTTGCTTCTACTCTATTGACAAGAGGACATTAAGTAAGGATTTTATTGTTGTAATCAGCTCAAAGGGAGTATTCAAGTTTACATTTATTTCTCATCTACTTCTTGTAAAGAAAGGCTCTTTGTGAGATATTATTGGGTGTCTCTAAGTGAGCACCTTATTGAAGCTCTTTGTGAGCTGCTGTGTATTGGTTTCTCTGCCCGAAGGAAGATTATAGTGGATTTTGGGAATCCTTGAGTTGGTCTCAAGGCGTGGATGTAAGCAGGGTGTCGAACCACATAAACATCTTTGTGTTAAGAATTTTCTTCTCTCATATCTCATTTATATTATTATTGTGATTTCCTGCATCCTTACATTGCAATTTTATGCACTTGCTCTTGGTAAGATTTTTGTATTTGTAGAAAGTTAGCACATCCGTGAAGAAAGTTTATCCACCCCCCCCCCCTCTAGACATTCAACCGGGCCAACACTATGTACCTCCTCTTTCGTGGGAAACACAATTGCATTTTCCATATGCAACAAGGCGTTAGACCCCTAAGTAACCCTAGTGATTGAGTTATAGTCTCGGAAGGTTTCCAAGACGATACCCACAAACACCAATCTTAGTGGACATTCAATAAAATCAACAAGTAACACAATCATGCAATTTCACATACAATAATATAATCTTATTACAATCAAGCCCCTCCATACATAACTTCATTATATATAAAATTCATACAAGTCTCAAAAGTGTATAGCCATCAAGAAAATCATAGCTCATAAAGAATCAACCAACAATTACAACTCAGAGTTAATATCATCATACAAATCCAAGTATAAAAAAGCATGATTACAAGGCATGTGTAAAGTGAGTGATTCATTGCACTCGGGTCACCTTTGAACACCTACAGAATGGTCGTCTTGACTCAACCTCACCGGTATACTCTCAAAAACACTCAAGAGGATGGGTTCACTCTCGTATATGAGGAAAAACATGCATGATTGAACATCTCACATACTTCAAAGAAATAATCTTGAAAATGGAGTGAACTTTTCTCATGGAAATAGAATCTAGCCTATTAACGAGGTGTCGAGTCCTTCACCCTAGCACCTTCTCGCCTATTCGCCACATCCTACCAAGACTACCCTAGATTGAACATTCACAAACCAAGAGTGAATACATCATATGCACCAGAGCACCCAAAGAAGCTTCATATATGCAGGGATATGGTGTGTTGTGTCCCCAGCTTGACCATTTTGTATTTGGAATAGGTATTTTATGTATTTTTCTCATTTTTATTATTCTCTTTTGCTCATTATTTTCTTTATGCATTTTTCTTCAATGGCCAGTTAGGACAATCATCACAGCTTATGTCATCTTCATGCTACTGATAGGAAACTAAGTTGAAAGAGGTGGTTCATGAATTATGTTTATCCCTAGGGGTGGCTTAATACTCACATCTTGAGCAAACTACAAGACCTAGGTTTATATCTCCCCACTAGACATCACCTCTAGACTAACAAATGCAAATACAAAGACTAGCATGCAAAGAATATCCAGAGAAATAAAGTTAAGTTTCATGAACTCAGAGTTCATGTAAATGACTCTCACAAAAAACGAAAAGGTTCAACAAAACCTCACAAGGTATCATAGTTGTAGAGACCCAGAAAATAGAAATAATAAGAAAAAAAAAAAAAGAGGAAAATGGTTTGGTGAGGACCAAACTGTCGATGATTTTATAGAATGCTAAGAAAATTGTCGATGATTTATATATTTTACCGCGGCCAGGTTAAGGGTAAATAGTGAAAACCAATTTGGTCAAAGAACAAACCGTCGACGATTTTCTAGGAGCCTAAGAAAACGGTTGACGATTTTTCTCTGGGACAGAACAGTATATAAGGGCTACATGTCATTTTTCTTTTAGAATTACAAAAGCTCTCTCTCTCTCACACACACACACACAAGGCTGCGAATTCTCTCTCTCTCTCTCTCTCTCTCTCTCTCTCTCTCTCTCTCTCTCTCCTCATTTTCTCTCTCTAAACTCGCCCAATTAATGATCAAACACCGTATTTAAGGCCTAGCGGTGATCCTCGTCAATTTGACCAAAGCAAAATTATGTTTGGAGGATCCCATGCACCACTCCAAAACTGAGGTAAGAGCGTTATTTTTAAGTTTAAATAGTCATTGGGATTATGTCAACCTAAGAATATTAGAGTGGTATGCATTCTGGGATTAAACTGATAAATTCATATTTATAAATTACAATGTTTTTGTGCAAATGCCGCAGGCACGAGTTTAGGGCTCCTACGGGCGTTTCCTTAAGGAATGAGGTAAGGGTGATAAATATTTAATTGTTTGGAGTTTCATTGATAAAATAGAGTATGTGGGTCCAGGAAAATGTGAATTTGATATTATTCTAGGGTTATATGATTTTAGGATTTTTGAGTTCTGAATGCCGCAGGTGTGAGTATAGAGATTTTTAGCAAACCTCTCGATAATCAAGTAAGGGGAATAAGTTAAATCAGTTAATTTCAAGAATTTTATCAATGAAAGTATAACAAGTGTTTATGGGATTTTAGTATATGATTTATTGGATATTACAGAATATAAAATCTAGAGTATGGGATTTGAATTTAACATCTGTTATATGTTTGTGAAAATTTAGAAATTTTGGGATACAAAAAAGTTTTACAAATGATATAAATTATTTTTATATAGCAGGAAAATATAGTTTTTCTCGTACAGATTATAGTATAAGAGTTTCATTTAAATTGTGTGGCAAGAGAAACAGCAGATATAGTACAGAGATTTAAAACAGAAATTTTTACGGCTTTTACAAAACCATGATATTATAGTTTGTACAGAACCATGATTTACAGTTATTACAGAACCATGATATATAGTTATTACAGAGTTATGATTTATATGTTATTATAGAACCATGGTATTACAGTTTATACATAATCATGGTAAAACAGTAATATTCAAAAATAGTATTATATATGTTGACCCTATGGTTCATACCCTATTTTGATTATAACAACAACAACAACAAAACCAAGCCTTAGTCCCACTAAGTGGGGTCGGCTATATGAATCCTTTTCCGCCAATTTATGCGATCATGGACCATTTCTTTTGATAGATTCAAAGACATTAAATCCTTACTCACTATCTCCTCCTAAGTTATTTTAGGTCTACCTCTACCCCTTCTACTACCCCCCACAGTAACTAAGTCACTCTTCCTCACAGGTGCACTATAAGGCCTACGTTGCAAGTGTCCATACCATCTGAGTCATCCTTCCCTTATCTTATCTTCTATAGGAGCTACACCTAACTTACCACGAATATGTTCATTCCTTAATTTATCTTTTAATGTTATACCACTCATCCATCTAAGCATCCTCATCTCGGCAACTTTTACTTTTTGGATATTATGTTTCTTCGTCGCCCAACATTCTGATCCATATAGCATAGCTGGTCTTATAGATGTCCTATAAAACTTCCCTTTCAATTTTAAGGGTATTCTACGATCACATAGAACACTTGAAGAACTTCTCCATTTTACCCAACCTGCTTTAACTCTATGCATTACATCATCTTCAATTTCTCCTTCAGCTTGCACAATAGATCCAAGGTATCGAAATCTACAAGTACTATTTATTTCTTCATCATCAAGTTTAACTTTGTCTCCAATATTCCTCCTATTATTACTAAAATTACATTTCATATATTCTGTTTTATTTCTACTTATCTTAAAGCCTCTGGATTCCAAAGCTTCTCTCTATAATTCTAACTCAGCCTCTACTCCATCCCTAGTTTCGTCAATTAATACAATATCATCTGCAAACAATATACACCATGGAACCTCCTTTTGAATACTCTTAGTCAATTGGTCTATCACTAAAGCAAAAAGATAAGGACTCAAAGCAGATCCTTGATGTACACCTATGGTAATTGGAAATTCTCTAGTTTCTCCATCTATAGTCTTTACACTAGTCATTACTCCATCGTACATATCCTTAATGACATCGGTATACCTACAACATACACCCTTTTTTTCTAAAACCCACCATAAAACTTCCCTAGGTATCCTATCATATGCTTTCTCAAGGTCAATAAATATCATATGCAAGTCCCTCTTCTTTTCCCTAAACTTTTCCATTAATCTTCTTAAAAGATAAATAGCTTTTGTGGTAGATCTCCCAGGCATAAAACCAAATTGATTTTCTGAGATCTTCGTTTCTAACCTTAATCTTCGTTTTGATTATAACAAATACGCTAGTATTTAATGGTTTGATGAGTTTGTGTGGAGGACCAATCGAACGTATCATATGGTGCACGCACATAGATTTGTAGAAGATGAAGACTCAAAATGTGTATTCATTGTAATTTATATTTATCATATTGAGTCTGTAATAGTAAATAGGAAATGGTCTGTAATAATTAATGCCTTAGCAGCATGGTAGGATCGATAAGCTCATGACCATAAATGGACCTTAGGGAAACCCTTCGGTCGACCGACATTGAATTTTTTCAGTGTCCTCGAACTAAAAAGGACCTAAAAATGGCCCTAGGACACTCACACATGCATATATATGAATGATCATTTGAATAGGGTGTTTACATGCTTAAATAAGACCGAAATGTTCTAAATATGTGCATTTGGTCGACCAAACTTCCATGTACAAATACACCCGGTCGACCGAACCTGGACCAATTCAATAGTTTGACCGCAGTATGGTCGACCGAACTTGTTAGTTCAAAAGTTGCTGGTCGATCGAACTAGGACTAGGTCAACAGTTTGATCACAGTCCAATCGACCGAACTAATATAGTTCATTTATGCCCGGTCGACCGAACTCCCTTTTAGTCAACTTGTTGACCACCTAGTCGACCGAGCCCAAAATGAACTCCAACTATCTAGTCGACCGAGGGTCCTCGAAAGATGTCCCAACTACCTTGTCGACCTAACTTTGCAGTTCAAATACTCTCGGTCGACCGAATCGCGCTAACTGAGAAAATCGCCCCTAAACCTTCATGTTCGATCGACCGACCATATAGTTCATTTCTTGCCCAGTCGACCGAACCTTATGAACTTTGGTCGACCGAAAATGTTTCTAGTCGACCGGACCACACGGGTTGCCCCTAATTTTTTACCGTGGTTAACTTTTTTAAATGGGGTTAAAATAATTAAATTGTATTAAAACTTTCCTAATAATTCTAAGTATATCCTAAACGGTTATTTTTTTGGGGAAGTCTATATATACCCCCTCATTTGGAATAATTAGAATGAGATTAGCAAATATAATTAGCCAATATCCTCTCAATCTCAAAAAGCCTATACTTCATATTCAAGTTTTAAACTCCCACTCTTACTCATTCATATTACAAATACCTCTTTGTAAGAGTATTCTTGTGCTTATCTCACCAACCTTAAACTCTCTCTTGGTTGTTCTATTTGAGATTTATATTTCATAAAGAGTAAGCTGTAAGTTCTCCTAGGGGGCTTCGTAAATAAGCCTTTCGTAGGAAAACTTCTTTGGGCTTATGAGTTTTGCATTCTCATTGCAATACTTATGAGTTCATATTGTGTTTTGGTTGCAAAAATATTATACATCATTTTCAAAAATATCTCTTGTGCATATCTTTAAGAAATCTATTTTGACATGTTTTATTAAGTGCTAAAAGATCTTTGTTGCTACACCTTTTAATTGAGATTATCTTTTTATTACAAAGATCAAATAAATATTTTGCAAACCATTTTTAAATATCTCTTGTGGTTTATATTGAGAAATATTATTTGTTGAGATATTTGATGTGTGCTCTTGATCTTTGTTGGTGCATTGTGATTGAAACCTATCATTTACACTCTCACACACTGATTGCTATATTTGCGTAAATATTTTAGAGTACACACTTAGACTACACCGAGCTTATCAAATCCTAACGTTTGGTAGTGTATTGATTATACTGTGCGTAATGGGTACATATCTGCTTTACACGAAAGCACAATCACTGTACCATTTGATTGTATTTCAAATCTATTATATTTCCAGGCACGGGCCTTAAGAGGGAGACTAACCCCTTGAAATAGTCCCGGATTGGCTTAGACCCGGGTAGGAAAGCTAGGTGCACCATCCTGTTAAGGCGTGTCGGTTGAGGTTAACCCCTTGAATTGACCTGGTTGTATTAGGTGTCGTTCCACCCATTTAAGTGAGCATTATAGTGGTAATCCTTGTGCTGGTGTGGCCAAGGCAGGGACGTAGGCATTGTTGGTCGAACCTCGATAACATATCGTGTGTGTTCATTTACATTTCGGCAATGTAATTAGTGCACGTGTATGTTATATTGTGAATGATTGAGTTTACCTTTGCATAGATAAACCCTAGGTTAAGTAATACCATTTATCTCGTTCATCCTAGGCTATAACTTTTAAATACCCAATTCACCCCACCCCCCCCCCCCCTCTTGGGATTGCACCAAAACTCAAGAAAATCCTTTAAAAATCAAAATTCAAAGATAGAAAAATGGTATGGGTTGTCAAGAAAGCAAACCCCTTGAAACTCAAGGAAGAATTTACTCAAACAGGAGTTACAAGATCACATAATTCTTCCTTAGCATCTAGGATCAACCATAGGGGGTAGTGTCCTCTAAAGGCTTAGGAAGTGGTTCGGGGCTGAAACTGTAAAATCTTAGTATATGTCCACTATTTAAAATTTTACATGCTAAGTACTTTGAAAAATAAAGCCAATATGCAAATCCAAGTATATAACGAATCTGAACTCATTGCATATATTCATTGGTTAAAAGATGAAATTATTGGCTGCTTGAATAAAAATCCACTTCCAAATGGACATGGCATGCTTGCCTTATTTTTTTTTATTTTCAATTTGCTTAACTCACACTTAAATATGAATATATAAAGTTAAGCATACTTTGTCCACTACACAAGTTTGAGTTTTAGGAAATGAAGTTAAAAATCCTGTCCTAAACTCATCTTGAAAGCCTAAAATGCCTAATAAAATGTTTAGTCATCATTCTAGGCTTAAAGCACTATTGATTATAAATTTTCAAATATTCCCGGTGCTTATTAAAAGACATTTCTTTCTTGATCAAAAGTAAAGGCATCCACTAGGGAATTCAAGTTTCATTGTTAAATCAAAAATTCCCTTTGAGCTTAAATTATAAATCCTGTATTTTTGGTTTGTATCCTTCGTAGGAAATCTTTACCAACCACGATCACATCAGGTAAAGATCCACCCTCTCATTGGTTCGTATCCTTACTCGAAAAGTGTGATCATATCTAAAAGATACTTTCCAATCACCAAAGAGCAGTATTCAAAAACTCATATACTTCTAGTTGCTCTTTGTCTAAATGGTTTGGACATATCATCTTCCATGCAAATATTTTGAAACATGTCCATTCATAATAAATACTCTTTGAACAAAACTTAAATTTTAATTTTTCAAGAGTATCAATCTAAAATTTCTTTTATAAGCTCTCAAACATTAAATCAAATCCTTTAGAGATTCAACTTTGTGAATTAAGTTAAATGACTAAAATGATTAATATAGGTTTCAATTTAAATGATAGAACAAAACTCAAAGAAACCTACGCATGAACCTTAACATTCAAAGCCATTTGAACCTAGGGCCTCTCACGTAGTGTAAATCATAAGAAAATAGGCAAATATAGGCTTAGAACTCTTAAAGAAATATCTATTGTGACCTTTTGGTCCTCTAAGCTGAATGCATCTAAAGCCATGATATATATCATTGAAAATCTTAATACACTTGGCTAAAGAACCTGAAAATTAAGAAAATGCATAAATTGAATTAGCACATAACTCAAAGGGGAGCATATATTCTTTTATGATTGTATAAATTAAAATGCTCTCATATATTTATTTCATGCCTAAATGTCCATATGAGTATTGCACTAAATTCCTAACCATCCATGGTTATTTATTGTTTACAATATCTAGTTGGATGGTTTACATTTTATATGGACAATTGATTATACTACCTGATTGCATGCTTAGTTTAGAATGCCTCCTGTATGGCGGATGCAGTTGATGTGAATTGCATGCTGGTAGTAGATTATAGGCTCTCTTGTGCCTTGAACTGAAATATAAATTGCTTGTTTGAACCTATTAGGTACAATTTTTATGGGAAAATGTCCTATATACAAACGGCATGCTGCCAAAATTTTGCTAGGATTTTCCCATATAAAACCTTGTGTTAAAGATGATTATGATAAAATTAACGTTAAAATATTTTTGAAAGGATGAGTGAAAACTAATTGAAAATTAAACTTCATCATTGCATAATCACCAAGCACTTAGAGAGTTGAGCACCTACCCTATAGAAAGAACTTATAGGACTCATATGCATCACTATCGTTTATTGAAATATTGAGGCTCTTCTGATATCCCTGAACACTATATCTAGCACGTAAAGTTCTTTGATTTTATATGAAATGTTTTTGGGTCATGAATTGCATGGAATGCCTTAATATCTATTTCCGATGCACTTGTTGTCTATAGGGATGACTATACGGTTTAGAGATAAATATTGTTAATAGATATCAAGTATAGTTGTTGAAAAATGGTTTGTGTGCTCACTTATACTTTGGCATATTCTATGAAATCAATTCCTTTCAAAGTATAAGTAATTTATAGTATATAAGCAATAATTCAAATTGATAGGAGGAGCATCTAAAATTAAAATGCATCTAAAATTAAAATGCCTATCATATTATGCTCACAAACTTTTGAGGCTTAGATATGCTTTAAATATAGTGTGGCATGTGCTTAAATAAAATAATCTTTGTGAAAATCTTAAGCTGATGTTCATTACGTTGCCACTAGTTGTTTGTGCTTTGCCATATGATCTTGCATGTGATTGTTAAATCTTTAGGATCATTATGGTTGTGTTTTTATGGTCATGCTTAATTTGGTACTTAAATGAAATACCAGAAAAGTAGTGCTGGCATTATCTTTAAAGCTTCTTTTTCAACAAGCACACCCCTAACACTATTCTGCAAACATTAAAAAGGGGATATATATTTTTATGTGTACATATATACATATATATTTATTGTAATACTTTATGGCAAGAACTATTTTCAAAACTCAAACTTTTTCTCTTGCCTCATTATTACTATTATATACATACATGTTTTAAAGTCATATAACTAGTTCAGTAACTTCACATAAAAATGCATGCAAACTAGTTAGACTGTGTCGATACTCAAACCCTCTTTTTGGTATCATATGACATATGTTTTAACTCAAATCTTTCACGGGTCTTATGATATGTGTCATTTGAAATGGTCTGTGCATATTTATGGTCTAATTCTGTTCTTCATGTCATTTAAATCATTTAAATGACCAGTTGTGCTGTTTGTGTGCTAAATTGCTGAAGTTATTTTTTTGTCATTCATTTTGCATTATATGACTATTCCATCTCTTAAATGACTAAAAGTTAAACTTCTATTTCATGTTTTGAGAGTACTGAACTGTTTGATTACATACTTGTGGATATCTTGAAAATATTTTACTCAATCAGGTCACTTGCATACAGACATTTTTGGAAAATGTTCTATTTTCAAATGGCATGCTGCCGAATTTTCTAAAAACCTGTTCCCAAACATTTCCTATATTCAGATGATTATTTGCCTATTCGCTTAAATATTTATTTAGGCCCTTTTCGCTGTTGCCAAAAATGGGAGAAGTAGGCAAATATTTGTCATCATTAAAAAGGGGGAGATTGTTGATCCTATGGGTCATACCCTGTTTTAATTATGACAAATACTCTAGTATTTAATGATTTGATAAGTTTGTGTGCAGGACCAATCGAACGTATCATATGGGTGCGCACATGGATTTGTAGAAGACAAAGACTCAAAATGTGTATTCATTGTAATTTATATTTATCATATTGAGTCTGTAATAGTAAATAAGAAATGGTTTGTAATAATTAATGTCTTACCTCCATGGTAGGATCGATAAGCTCATGACCATAGATGGACTTTAGGGAAACCCTTCGTTCGACCGACACCGAATTTTTTTGGTGTCCTCGAACTAAAAAGGACCTAAAAATGACCCTAGGACACTCACACATGCATATATATGAATAGCCATTTGAATAGGGTGTTTGCTTGCTTAAATAGGACAAAAACGCTCTAAATAGGTGCATTCGGTCGATCGTACTTCCACGTACAAATACGCCCGGTCGACTGAACCCGGACCAGATCAACAGTTTGAACACAGTCTGGTCGACCGAACTTGTTAGTTTAAAAGTTGCCAGTCGATCGAACTCGGACTAGGTCAACAGTTTGACCACAGGTTGGTCGACCAAACTGATATAGTTCATTTATACCCAGTCGACCGAACTCCCTTTTAGTCAACTTGTTGACCACCTAGTCGACCAAGCCCAAAATGACCTCCAACTGTCTGGTCGACCAAGGGTCCTCGGAAGATGTCCCAACTACCTGGTCGATCAAACTTTGCAGTTCAAATACTCTCGATCAACCGAACCACGCTAACTAAGAAAATCGCCCCTAAACCTTGATGCTCGGTCGACCGACCATATAGTTCATTTCTTGCCCAGTCGACCGAACCTCACGGGTTGCCCATAATTTTTTACTGTGGTTAACTTTTTTAAATGGGGTTAAAATAATTATATTGTATTAAAACTTTCCTAATAATTCTAGTGTGTCCTAAACGGTTATATTTTTTGGGAAGTCTATATATACCCCCTTATTTGGAATAATCAGAATGAGATTAGCAAATATAATTGGACAATATCCTCTCAATCTCAAAAATCCTATATTTCATATTCAAGTTTTAAACTCCCAACCTTACTCATTCATATTGCAAATACCTATCTGTAAGAGTATTCTTGTGCTTATCTCACCAACCTTAAACTCTCTCTTGGTTATTTTATTTGAGATTTATATTTCATAGAGTGTAAGCTGCAAGTTCTCCTAGGGGGCTTCGTAAATAAGCCTTTCGTAGTAAAACTTCTTTGGGCTTCTGAGTATGCATTCTCATTACATATTGTGTTTTGGTTGCAAAAATATTATACATCATTTTCAAAAATATCTTTTGTGCATATCTTTAAGAAATCTATTTTGACATATTTTATTAAGTGCTAAAAGATCTTTGTTGCTACACCTTTTGATTGAGATTATCTTTTTATTACAAAGATCAAATAAATATTTTGCAAACCATTTTTAAATATCTCTTGTGGTTTATATTGAGAAATATTATTTGTTGAGATATTTGAAGTGTGCTCTTGATCTTTGTTGGTGCATTGTGATTGAAATATTATTTTGACACAAAGATCCTATCATTTACACTCTCACACACTGATTGCTTTGCATAAATATTTAAGAGTAAACACTTAGACTACACCAAACTTATCAAATCCTATCGTTTGGTAGTGTATTGATTATACTGTGCGTAATGGGTATATATCTTCTTTACATGAAAGTACAATCACTATACCATTTGATTGTATTTAAAATCTATTATATTTCTAGGCACGAGCCTTAAGAGGGAGACTAACCCCTTGAAATAGTCCCGAATTGGCTCAGACCCGGTTAGGAAAGCTAGGTGCACCATCTTGTTAAGGCGTGTCGGTTGAGGTCAGCCCCTTGAATTGACCTGGTTGTATTAGGTTCTGCTCCACCCATTTAAGTGAGCATTATAGTTGTAATCCTTGTGCTGGTGTGGCCAAGGCAGGGACGTAGGCATTGTTGGTCGAACCTCAATAACATATCGTGTGTGTTCATTTACATTTCCACAATTTAATTATTGCACGTGTATGTTATATTGTGAATGACTGAGTTTACATTTGCAAAGATAGACCCTAGTTTAAGTAATACCATTTATCTCATTCAACCTAGGCTATAACTTTTAAATACCCAATTCACCCCCCCCCCTCCTCTTTGGATTGCGCTAAAGCTAATAATGTAGTATCAGAACCCTGATCGACTAGAGCACATAGCACAATACCGTAGCTAACACGATATAGATAGTTCGACCACACATCTCAAATAGAGTGTGGTGTTGATAGTCGATTGTGCCTCAGTGAAAAGTAGAGTAGCTCCCTGGTAGTCCAGACCAAGCTGAGTGATGGGGATTAAAATTCCTCATGGACGAGCTCTCGATGTCCACTCCTTTGCTAACATGGTAACACATTAACAACCTCAAGATGTCCACTATTGTTTATATCTGTTTTGCAGGAACACATGAGATTAATTGAAGATCATACTTGAAGACCATCTAACTATTTGAATGGAAGACTTGAAGACTTTGTTATTATTATGTTGAATTTATAAATTTGCTTGGATATGTTATTATAAGACTATTAGGTGCTTAAAGACCTTATTTAAAGACCCAAGTAAAGTATTGAAGCAAAGTTCAACTTAAGACCCATGTGGGCCCCACAAAGTCTTGTGGGCCCACAAGATTTCATGGGTCCCACACAGATTGGTTGTTCGAAGACTACTTGGGGACCTTTCGTGCATGAAGACCCCAATTCATATGCCAAAGCAAGTTTGAGTCTGAGATTCATGTGGGCCCCACATGGCTTCAATGGGCCCCACACGGTTTTGGCCCTCCTTTTGGAATATGTTTAAATTTCAAATTTGAATTGTAATAATGCACGAGAGCTAAGCTTGACTTGTGTGCTTATGAGTTGGAGTTCCTTATTTTTTAGTAAGTATTAATTGTGTTAGGTTAATAGTTGTTGAAAGTTATTGAGACTTGTTGTTGAAAATTGTTGAGAGTTGTTGAGTGTTTAATGATTTGTCTCCCATACTATGCCTATAAATAGCCTTCTTATTGTAAGAACAAGACATGAAGTTGAAGTTGAAGTTGAATATAGAAGAAACATTTCTTTGCTTGAGTTTGTAAAGCTTGTCCCTCTTCTAGTGAGTGAGTAGTGTGAGGTAACGGCATTCTCTCTGGAGATCAAGTGGTGAGAGACCACTAAACTATCCAACGACTCCATCAACCCCTCCTCCATATAATACTCTCACGGCCCCTATCAACACCACACAGCCAGCTACTTCATACAGCCACACGACAATCATCATTTACACTTCAGTGTTGCGTTCATCTTGTGATTCAAAGCTTGTACGAAGGATCTACGGTATGACCTAACTACGTGTGGAACAATGTCAAGTCATCCAAATCAATCCCTTGGTAACTTCTGTACTTGTATTTGAATCCTTTGCTATATCTTGTGAACCCTTGCTAGTAGACTAAAATCACATCTTTGGATAACCCATTTGATCCATAGATTACAATATTGGTACTTGCTAGTTAAAATCAATTGTATGAATATTAGTTTGCTAACATAAAGATTTTATTCTTGAATCTTTGAAATAACAACTTTTCAGCATATAACTTGATTCCTTTGTGAAAGAACCAATTGGGACTTAATTGTTGGACAAGTCATACACCTTTTCAAAATCCTTAAACATGTGAAATAAACCATGATTTATTGTGTTTATGTTCGGATAATTAAATTATTAAGTTAAAGTATTTAATTGCATGTTCTTGTGTGAGGACTAAATCATAAGACATATGTCAACCATTCACATCATACATCATCTTGGTATCAGAGACAAGTTCAAATTAGGCAAACCCTCTGAGTCGCAACATCTTCATTTTCTTTCTACCAAATTGATGTGTGATTTTTGCTGTCAAAACCTTCCCTTCTTCAAAAAGTTAAACACAAAAGTTGTGGAAAATTTTCTTAGTTTTCTTTTGACACCAAGATCTCCTTATTTGGACTTTTCTAGCAAAAATTATGCCCCAGATACCGAAGGGTGTTCGCGGGTGAAAATCCATTAGTAGCTCTCAGGTTTCCAGAAAAACGGGCGACAATTTTGCCCAAAACAACCCACCTATACTCTGAATTTTGGGTATTTGGACCTTAGTTATGTTACTTTTACACTTGACCTTACCTTGTGTAACCAAACGCCATTCCAAAGGGCTGCCCTAGTGCTCTCTGAATCCTTTCCCAACCCCTAGGATGTCTACTCAAGTCATGAATCCTAACCAAGGTCATAGGATTCATGTTGAGAGAGAGCCACTTATGACTCCTAGAGAAAAACCTTCCCTCCCTCCACAAAGGCGAGTGAGTCACCAAGATGACATTACTAGGATACCACAACATTATGAGCCCTATGCCCAACATTAGAATGATGAGGACTATAATGTTGATGACCTTCATGTTAGGAGATCTTACCAAAGGGACCATCATGATCCTTATGAGGATGTAATGAAGCAAGTAAAGATAGAAGCCCCCATATATGATGGCAGATGGACCCTAAAGTCTTCTAAGATTGGTTGACTAGGATGAATTCCTTTTTTGATTGGTGTAAAATGACTAACCCTCGCCGGGTTAAGTTTGCAAAAATGAGGTTAACGGGGTAAGCCAAGCTCCATTGGGTGAATGTTGAGAGGCAAGAAGTGAGGTTGGATCATAGACCCATTGAACATTGGAATCTAATGAAGGATAGGTTAAGGGAGAATTATGTACCCCCTTAGTTATAGAGAGCACCTTATAGATCAGTTTTATAGCGTGCATTAAGGTAGCATGATTGTTTCAAAATACATGAGTCAATTCAATGATTTATCTATAAGACGTGGTGTCTACGAAACTATTAGTCAGCAAATCTCCCGATTTTGCCTAGGATTAAAGACTGAAGTAAGGATAAAGTTGTTTTCCCATCACATTGAGTCCCTTGAACATGCCTATAATTTAGCTCATGACTTTAAGCAAATGACTAAAGGGCCCATGGGAAAATAGTTTGATACCTTTTCCAATGAGTCATACTCTTGAAAGGTACAGAGTTATGACAAGTTCCGAACAGCACAATCAAGTCAAGGTATCTCCCGAGGGAGCAATCCCATAGTTCAACAACCTATAGAAAAAGGAAAAGCACCCATGACTGGATCCTCTCACCATAGTTCTGGCAGTGCAGTGTGCTTCAAGTGCCATAAACAAGGACACTTTTCCAAACAATGTCCCACCAGAAACTTGGTGCTTGATAGGGAAGATGATGAGAAAAAGAAGAAGAAAAAGAAAAAAATTAATGGAGAATCTTTGAACACCATAAGTAAAAAGTTGTGTAAGCAGGAAAGTCAAGATACACAAGAAGTGAATGTGGTTGTTACTAAGGAGACTGAAATGGCCCTTTCCGAGAAACAAACACCCGTAGAAGTATCATCCCTACCTTTTGAGTTCAAGGATGTCATCTCCGAGTCACCTAGTGAGTCATCTCCTAGGAGAGACAATCAACATATCACTAACCTTGTTCCTTATTCATCTCTGCCTCATTTACCACATCATAGAGTGAACCTGATAGAACATAAGGAGCTTAAACAAGTGAATGAATTGAATGAACATGACTTTTTTCATAAGAGTTTAGGTCCACTTGTCTACCCTACTTTCCCTAATCCCAAGGAAGATAACATTTTGAGCACATGAATCAATGATAAAGCAACCAAGAAGATTGTCATCAGGCATAGGTTTCTCAAAATTATTGTTTCAAATAAAGATGTACAACTTATAGGTTATTTCTTGAAAGCCTTGAGGACCATGTTAGGCACCAAACTTAAATGTTCTAGTGCTTACTACCCCCAAACTAATTGGCAAGTAGAAGTAGTAAATTGAAGCCTTAGGGAATTATTGAGATGTAATCTAGTTGAAAACATCATAGCTTGGGATTTATGCCTTCTTGTGGCTAATTTTGCATTCAGTAGTTTAGTAGATAGGACTGTAATACTCAAACCACTTCAAGTTATCATAAGATATAGTCCTAAAAATCCTATAAATCTTATTCCACTACCACTTAAGTCTAGAGTGAGTGAGCCGATTAATGCTTTTGCAAAACATATACACAATCTACACTCTGAAATAAGAATGAAGGTTAATTTGAATTATGAACATTATTAATCTACTGTTGACATACATTGCATGTTGAAAGAATTTTCAAAGGGTGATATGGTTATAGTCTGTATTCGTCCTGAGCAGATTCCTATAGGAGAGGTGAGGAAGTTTCATGCTAACAAGATGGATCATTTCAAAATTTTAAATAAAACTGGTTCTAATGCTTACATTCTTAATATTCCTATTGATTTTAGCATAAGCAATGTTATTCATATTGAAAATCTAACCCCATTTCTTGTAGCATCTTCTTTTGTAGAACCTTTAAATTCTAACCCTGCAGGTGACCCCACTCCTCTTGACCCTGAAAACCCAAAATTGCCTTTGCCACTACCTTTACCCATGCCCAAGAACCTTAATGTAATCTTAGATGACAAGCTAAAGTTCACACAAGCAAGATCATACCAGAAGTTCATGGTCAAGTGAAGAGATAAGCCACTTCCCGAAAGGAGCTGGAATCTTAAGTCCTCCTTCATCTTAAACCAGAATGTTACTCCCAGTATTTCACCTCTAATTCTTTGGAGAATAATTCTTTTGGGCTCAGGAGAGATGATGGGGATCAACATGCCTTGTGTATCCTTTTTGTTGATATGATGACACGTGGACAACTTCACGATGTCCACTCCTTTGCTGACATGGTGACACGTGGATGACCTCTTGATGTTCACTATTGTTTATATCTGTTTTGCAAGAACACATGAGATTAATCAAAGATCATACTTGAAGACCATCTAACTATTTGGATGGAAGACTTGAAGACTTTGTTATTATTATGTTGACTTTATAAATTTGTTTGGATATGTTATTACAAGACTATTAGGTGCTTGAAGACCATATTTAAAGACCCAAGTAAAGTATTGAAGCAAAGTCCAACTTAAGACCTAAGTGGGCTCTACATAGTCTTGTGGGCCCCACATTACTTCATGGTCCCACACGGATTGGTTGTTCAAAGACTACTTGGGGACCTTCAGTGCATGAAGACCCAGTTCATATGCCAAAGCAAGTTTGAGTCTGAGATTCATGTAGGCCCCACATGGCTCCAATGGGCCCCACATGGTTTTGGCCTTCCTTTTGGAAAATGTTTAAATTTCAAATTTGAATTGTAATAATGCAAGACAACTAAGCTTGACTTGTGTGCTTATGAGTTGGAGTTCCTTGTTTTTTAGTAAGTATTAATTGTGTTAGGTTAATAGTTGTTGAAAGTTTTTGAGAGTTGTTGTTGAGAGTTGTTGAGTGTTTAATGCTTTGTCTCCCGGGCTATGCCTATAAATAGCCTTCTTATTGTAAGAACAAGACATGAAGTTGAAGTCGAATATAGAAGAAACATTTGTTTGCTTGAGTTCATAAAGCTTGTCCCTCTCCTTGTGAGTGAGTAGTGTGGGGTACGTCATTCTTTCCAGAGATCAAGTGGTGAGAGACCACTAAACTATCCAATGAATCCATCAACCCCTCCACCATCTAATACTCTCACGACTCCACCTCCATACACCCACGCGATGATCGTCATCTACATTTCATTGCTGCATTCATCTTGTGACTCAAAGCTTGTACCAAGGACTTACGGTGTGACCTATCTACATGTGGAACAATGTCAAGTCATCCAAATCAATCCTTTGGTAACTTCAGTACTTATGTTTGAATCCTTTGCTATATGTTGTGAACCCTTGCTAGTAGATTAACATCACATCTTTGAATAACCCATTTGATCCATAGATTGCAATATTGGCACTTGCTAGTTAAAATGAATTTTATGAATATTGGTTTTCTAAAATAGAAATTTTATTCTTGAATCTTTGAAATAACAACCTTCCAGCATATAACTTGATTCCTTTGTGAAAGAACCAATTGAGACTTAATTGTTGCACAAGTCATACCCCTTTTCAAAATCCTTGAACATGTGAAATAAAGCATGATTTATTGTGTTTATGTTCAGATAATTAAATTCTTAAGTTAAAGTGTTTAAGTGTATGTGCTTTTGTGAGAATTGAATCGTAGGACATAGTGTTGACTTTTTAGTCCGATCCCTGGTTTTGATAATGACAAACCGCAAGATGCTTATGTGTGCACTTAGTACTTGAACAAGGCTCTAATTCAAATACACACGTAAGGCAAGGAAATGGAAGCCAGAAAGGACATTAAGCGCATATATTTTGCGACATTTTCTATGAAGCTTCAGAAGAGCAAAGAAGAAGAAGACTTATTGTTTATTTTGTATAATGCATTTTGTTTCCTTATTTAGTCTATAATATTTGCATATGCATGCATAATATGAATGAGCTCAAATGACCTTAGACTTCGGTCGACCGACGTCAGGTTTTTAAGGCTAAATTAAAAAGCCTTATCCTTAGAAAAGACCCTAGGTCCTTGTACAGGCACTTAGGAAAGTCCCTATTATCATCTATGCAATCAGGGGTCAAAAGAGGACTTAAGTGCTAAAATTTAAAGGGCTTCAGGTGACCGAACTTGTGCATTGAAAATGCCTCGGTCGACCGAATGATTGACAAGTCAAAAAAGTTTACTTGGGTCAGGCAATCGAACCAAAATGAACTAAACGTTCTCGATCAACTGAACTCCTAAAGTCACTTTTCACATTTTCCCCAAGCGCCCGAACTTGTATTTCATTTTCACCTCAGGTGACCGAATGTTGAAGTTTGGCAGACCGAACTTAAGACTAGGCGACCGAACCTCGAGCAGTTTGGAAATTGCCTTGGTTCAGCCACCCGAAGTTCTCACCGGGCACCTGAACTTTAAAATTACCTTTTCCTATTGTGAGTGTTCAGGTGATCGAACCTATGGTCTAGGCAACCGAATCTATGGTCCGGGCGACCGAATCTCTTGGGTTACTTTATTTTAACCATGGTAATTAGGGTAATTTTTTTATTAAACATTTCTAAAAATCCTAATATGTCCCTAACGGTCAGATTTTCTAAGGAGTCTATATATACCCCCTCCATTACTCATTTTTTTTAATATAAGATTAGAGAGAAAATTATCCCAAAATTATTTTTGTTCTTCATTCAATTTTTACTCTCTTTTCACTATTCTTTTGAAAAATTCTTTATTAAAAGAGAGTATTCATATTTTGAGCATTTATCTTTCAAGGCATTCACTCTCTCTTTGATTTTAATTTAGAAAAATAATTTTTGAGAGTGGTTTTATTGTCTCTCCCACATATCTTAGCTGATAAACATTTTTGGGAGTAAAACATTCTTACTTGTGATTCTTGCACATTCATTGCAAGAATTCATAAGCTCATTTTGGCTTTATTACAAAATCCTTTTGGGGCTTGAACCCTAAATCTCCTACGCTTTATTTCTTTTATATTTATATATATATATATATATATATATATATATATATATATTGGAGATATCATTTGAGGGTTTTAGATCTTTGAAAAACATCTATTGAATATCTTGTATTTAAATCAAAGATCATCATTATTATTTTCTCTTACATTTTTAATAAAAATATCTTTGAGAGAAAATCACACATACTCACTTGAGCTTATATTCATATCATATTTGAGTGCATTGATTGATTATGCATAATGGTACATATCTGCCTGTATTATAAGCAATCTAGTTGTACGAAATATTTCATTTAAATATTTTTTGTATTTCTGGACGTATGATCGGAAGAGGGAGACTAGCCCTGTGAATAGTCCCAAACTGGTTCAAACCCGGTTAAGAGAACCAGGTGCACCATCCTATAAAATGTTGTCTTAGGTGACATTCCACCCGCAAGTGAGCAATCATTAGTGGAATCCTTGGACCTACGAGCAGAGGCGAGGACGTAGGCAGTATTGGACGAACCCCGATAACATATCGTGTGTGCAATTTATATTTTTACAATTTATTTACTGCACGTGTATGTTACTTTCAATAGTCTATGAATGTTGCGCATGACTTAATTTCTGCACTTTATATTTTTTGCGCATTTGGGATTGCATAAACAGACCCTAGGTTGGGAAATACTGTTTGTGGAACTGAAATCAACGTAGGAAGTTTTAAATACCCAATTCACCCCTCCCCCCCCCCCCCCCTCTTGGGAACACACAAATTCCAACACATAGGTCGACCATTCTCATCCTACATGACTGAGCTGGCCAATCGTACTACAGACAACTTATAGTTTGACTTAACTTGGTAGGCCAGCCATGGTTTAGGTCCAGCCCACGAGTCGCACAACCCGATCATGCAAAGTTAATTCATGATTATAGTTATCCATCCATGGAAGCTTTCAGTGTTATATAGATAAATGTATATAGTTTTACAAAGAGTGGGAGCTATCTATTATAGTTATAAGTATGTTCAATAGAAAGCTTATTTTAAAAGGCATAGGTGTGAGTTATAATATGTCTTACATTGTAATATTATCACAATTACAGTTGAATTAATAATTATGTTATTCAAGTAAAACTCATTTGCCACACACTAGTTATAACTTATTTCGTCTTACTGAGAGGTGTCTCGCCCTCGAATTTCAAACATTTCAGGTGATCCACAGAGGAGTGCAGAGTGAGCTCCGAGATAGAGGGGACTTTAGTACTGCCTTCGCTGAAGGGAAGTGTTGTATTAGGAGATGTTTTTTTGAGTAGTCCCTAGGAGTTTTTGTGGACTTTCTGGGAGATGTATATGTTTGTTTTCGGAAATACTAAAACTCTGGTATTGTAAATAAGGTTAATGTATTTTTATGTTTTCCGCTGCATAAGTGGTATGTTTTGTGAACAGTTATCCTCAGTACCACTTGAGGTCCAAGACATTATAATGGATATTATTATAAGTATCAAAGTAATATTATATTGTTGCAAGATATATATATATATATATATATATATATGGTAATAATTTTGGGGTCGTTACAATAGTTTCCACGGTTGTTCTCTCAATGCTCACAAGGAACCTTAAGTGATACAAATCATATCAAAGTGCGTCCTAGCCTTATAAAATACCATGTGAATACAAGAACTTATACAATAGCATTAAAATGAATGAACTCCTAGTCAACCCTCATTGAGTGGCAAAACAAGTAAATTGACTATATCGTGTGAAATTATGCACAAGCAACTCACTAAATTGTTAGTGAGCATAACAAAGTCATCTAAAGGATACAGCCTAAGCATGTAACATACACATTACATAGAAGCATGTAAAGGGCATCAAATGTGTTAAAATTTTTAAAATTATGTCATTTTTGTGCCCAAAATGTGTCGTGTAGTGCTTTCATAACCCCCTACCCCAACTTAAAACTTTAGTGTCCCTACTGAAGTATGGATAGAAAGAACCTGAAAAGTATAGAAAGGAGGGACTGCACGGTGCGAAAAAATCAAACTAGTGTACCTGCATAAGGAACCATCCAACATAAAACCAAGATACATAGATAAAAGCAATGGTACACTTAGCATAAAAGATAGACAGAAGTAGTCAAAGCACAGATGGGACCATATTTAAATCAATGTGGAGCTAACCCCCAACTAAGTATGAAAAAGAGGCGGGATTGGTTGACCATGTCTGAAAATTGCGGTCCCTGAGAACACATAGCTGGGAACAGGTCGCACCTAGTGGGTGTCCTGGTCACACAATGGTCAACTGAATCTATAAAAATTGACACACTACCCTAACTATAGACGCTAATAAATTGACCTAAACTAATTACTCTACACTCTAACACAACCTACAATGGACAACCTAAAGAAACAAAGATCAAGAAAAACACTCAGGTTGCCTCCTAAAAGCGCTAAGTTTACTGTGTTCAGCCAAATGCAATGAGTACTCATTTCGAACTCACCCAAGTTTGAAAATAGGAATTTCTTCCTCCATTTTCTTATTAAACCACTTCTCACTTACCCAAAGCCCTCCCTCTAGGCTAGAGACCAAGTCATAAAGGGCAAGGATCCGCTCATATGGGCCCTCCAAACTAGAGATGGAGGGGCTATCAGGCTGAAGTATATCCTCAAGGGGGTCCCTCCACAAAACCAAGGGAGCCACTTCCTCAACACATTCATCAGTCATGTCAACGTCCACAACTTGGAATTCATCGAGTGGATGTTGGGAAGCATGAAATACATTCAGCCGAAGCTGCATGTTGCTAAAGGACACATCCATGATCCCGATCCTACACTAAATGCAACCATTAGTCATAGTTAAGAATGGTCATCTTAATAGAACAGGGATCGGATCCTTGGTTAGGTCAGTAGGTTCCATATCTAAGACAATGAAGTCAGCAAGGTAATAGAACTCTTCAAATTTAACCAAAATTTCCTCTATCACACCCTGGGGCCTTTTCACTAATCGGTTGGTGAAACTCAAGGTGACAAGGGTGGGCTTCAGCTCTCTTAAATTGAATTGTTTGAAAATTGAGTAAGGAAGTAGGTTCACACTCGCTCCCAAATCTAAAAGAGCCCTATTGATGGTGTAATCGTTGATTGCATACGAGTTGGTGGCAACACAAAAGTTTTTTTGTTTTGGATGAATGTGACCAAAAAGAATTGAACTCACATTCTCGGCCAGCCTCACTTGCTTGTTTATGTGCACCCTCGACTTGCGTTTTCGTGTGCACAAGTCCTTGAGGAACTTGGTATACGTAGGCACTTGCTTGATAGCATCTAAGAGAGGAATATTGACCTTGACTTGCCTGAATGTATCCATGATGGACTCAGTATTGGTTTCCTTCTTAGATTTTGAGGGTACATGAAGGGTTGTAGGGTATGGCACTGTAGGAACATAATGGGGAAGTGCTCCATCATTGGAAGGGGTAGGAATCGTAGTATCAATTACTATATTGGAGAAAGAAGGATTACTTAGTTTAGCATTGGACTCTTCCGCCATCTTCTCACTACCCTTCTCTTGGTCTAACCTCTCCTTAGGCCTATTGTTTACCTCCCCACCACTCCGAAGAATGGTCATAGCTTGAGGTTGCTTATGATACGATGAAGGACCAGCAACTAGCTCACATTCTACCCTATATTGGCCCTTAGGGTTCACTAGAGACTGACTTGGCAACTTACCCTCATCTCTCCTACTCAAAGATGTATCTAGTTGGCCCATGGTGGCTTATAGCTTGGTAATAAACTAGGAGTGAGAGTGGAGTAGTTGTCAATCTAATTGGAAATCAGCCTCGATGCCCTTAAGAGCTTTCAATACCGTCTCCTAAAAATATCTATCACATTGAGGTGGAGGAGGAGATGGCTGCTGATAAGCTGAAGATCTAGGGGCAAACACTGGAGGATTTTAAGGATTCTAAAATGGGCGAGAAGGTGGAACCGTGGGTGACTACTGAGGTCTTTAAGCTTGAAAACTCAGAGCTTGTGGCCTCCAGGAGAAGTTAGGATGTTTACTCCATCCAAGACTGTACTTGTTAGAGTAAGGATCATTGGTCAACATGTCGTACCAATTATGGGTGGCCTTAACTTCCTCCTGCACAAACTCAGGTGGGGGAGGCACATAAGGGCAATTATAACAAGTGTGCGAGGGATTAAAGTAGATGGCATACACCTCTGCACATGCCACAGGCTGAGATTGTTGTCCTAGGGACAATAACTGATCTAATTTCTTCATAATGGTGTGTAAGGAAGGAGCCAAGCCATGGCCCATGGCTAACTCATAGACTCCCTTAGGATAGGAAGAGGAAGTTTGGGATGGTCTACGAGCAACAACAGTATGCTATTGAGAATTCTCGATGAGGGTCTCAAAGAGAGTCCAAACTTCACTCTCATGCTTCATGAGGAAAGTACCTCCACATAATGCATCTACCATGGATTTATCACGCTCATCTAATCCTTCATATAAGGTTTGGACTAACTGCCACCTAGGGACTTGATGGTGAGGGCATTTACACAAGAGGTCCCTAAAGCGTTCCTATGCCTTGAAAAATTGTTCCTCATCTATCTATGAGAAACTAGTGATTGCCTTCCTCAGCTAGTTAGTCTTCCCAATGGGGAAGTACCTTTTTAAGAATTTATATTGCATAGTGGCCTAGTTGGTCATCAAGTTCGGTTTTAAGGAGTTCAGCCAATATTGGCCTTTATCCTTCAAAGAGAACAAAAATAGCCTCAATTAGAGGGCATTATAACCAAAGTGAGGGATACAAATGGTGGAACAAATTTCAAGAAACTCATCTAGATGCTTGTATGGATTTTCAATCTAATTCCCAAAGAAGTTGGGAAGCATCGAGAACCAAGGTATACCCTATACAGTGAGCATGAGATCATCTATACAGGAAATGTAACCTATTGTATAAGTGACTAAATCCCTAACTATGCTATCCTATCCCCTAGGGTTTCATCACAATCAGAGAAGTAAAAGTGCATGAAATTAAAGACAAGGTATTTAAAGTGTAGAATTTAAATCAATGCTGAGTAAAAGAACATATTGAAAAGGGCTTCAATTGCAACTCGAAGGCCTATCACTAGCAATCAGGATTACAATCAAGAACTAGCTAATCAATGTGGAAGCACCCAGAACTTGAAGGTTGTCACAGACTTCAAAGAATCCAAGCACGAACCAGTACAAGAAATTGAAAAGTAAAGTTGTAAATCTAATCTAAGGGCACCCAAAGACTCTCTAGGTTTGTCACTGGCCAAAGAGGGGCCAAAGGGGAACCTAAGCACATATTTGAAGCTAGGTTTTATACCCAAAAGGGTTTACAAATATTTGAATTCATGCTCTGTTAGACTTCATGTGAAAAAAAATCCCAAGTCTAGGATCTAAGAACCCGTGAGGTGTTCTGAACCTGATGGAATAGCAAGTATCTCACCATCGCTGCTTCCTGAGTCCCCTTCTTCAACTACATTCAAGGATTTTGATGAACCCTCTTAAGCTTTTGCCTTTCCATTCTCCCACTTCACACATTTCAATTTTATATGCCCTAGTTTCCTACACTTACAACAACGAACATCCTTCTTTCTCATGGACTGAGTTTTATTACCACTCGATCCACTCTATAATTTGCCTCTCCCATGATCCTAATTACCCTTCGCCATAAGCCCTTCACCATGTGAACCCTCTTCGCTAACCTTCTTCCTTTGATGGAACCCCATCAATGCACTCATGATGTCCTCCAACTCCGAGGTTTCTTTCTCCCAAGTCTACGTCATAACCAGATTATCGTATATAGGTGGTGTAGGTAGGGAATTTAGTAGCATCAATGTTGTTGACTTTTTGAGTCCAATCCCTGTTTTGATACTAACAAAGCACATATATCTTATGTGTGTGCCTAGTGTTTTGAACAAGTTTATAATTCATAATGCATACATAGAAAAGAAAGATGGAAGCTAGAAAGCTCACAACAACTAGCGTTTTCCATGAAAGACAGAAAAGTAAAGAAGAAGAAATTTGTTTTGTAATTGTATTGCATTTAATTTTTTATCTTTGGTCTATAATAATGCATGCATTTGCAGGATATGGATGAATACTCAGATCGACCGTAGATTGACCATAAAGAACCAAATGACTATACGGCGGTCGACCGACACTAGATCTTTAGGGTATATGCTCAAAGGAGTTAGACTGCCCTTAAGACCCTCATTTCTATATAAAAATGTGCCCTATTATCTTAAAATTAATCATCATATGATTAAGGACATTGCATAAGAGGAAAAGGACTAAAATTCCCAAAATTGGCATGTTCGGTCGACCGAACCCTAATACTCAAGGCCCTTCGGTCAACCAAACTTTCCTGGGATCAATAATTTGACCCTTCGGTCAACCGACCAGAAATGTAAAGCAACGCCCTGGTCGACCTAACAGACACGTGGTAAGTCCTAACGCCTTGTTCGACAAAACCACCAAGTTCAAAAGGACTTGGTCGACTACAGTTCATAAAGTTCAGTCAACCAAATTCAATCTGGTCAACCGAACCTTGGAGGGTTCAAAATCACCTTTGGACGGTCGACCGAACTTAGTAAGATGGTTGATCGAACCTTAAAAATGGTCTACCAATCGTCTCAAATTGGAAATATTTTAAAAGGCTTAAATCTCATTAAAATTTAATTAATTTTTTCCAAAATACCGAGTGTGTCCCTCGATGGTCAAATTTCCTGAAAATCTATAAATACCCCCTTCATAACTCAGATTATCAACTTTGATTAGCCAAATTTTTCTCTTTAATATTTTGGGCTAATTTTTATCAAAGTTCCTCAAAACTAATTTTTCATTGCAAAAATCTTTCATTGGGGCAACATTTTCAAACTTTCTCAAAACCTCTTTCATTCATTCATTCACTTGAAAAATCATTTTTTTGAAAGAGAGTTTTTATTTAGGGCATTTACTTCATCAAAAGTATTTTACTCTCATTATTTCTTTCATTGTTTTAAAATCATTCTTGAGAGTAATCTTGGTTCTCTCCATATGACTTCTTGAAAAACATTTAAAGGAGAATATTTTTTTTAGGGTCAAAACCTTTGAGTGATCATTATACAAATTATTTTCAAAGGTTAAAATATTATTTAAAAAAAAAAACTTACTCTACTAAGCATATATTTCATATCATACTAGAGTGTTTGTATTGATCTTAAATGTGTACATTTTTACTTGTATTTTTTAGAAGCATTTTCATGCACAAAACTATTTTCAATGTATCGGTTGGGTTCAGCCTAGAATTGAACTGGGGAGTCTCAGCCCCATAAGTGCAACCGGTTTGGTTAAGTTCGGAAATTGAACTGGGGAGTCTCAGCCCCATAAGTGAGACTAGTTCGACTCAGCCTAGTAATTGAATTGGGGTTTTCCTTGCCTCGTAAGGAGAGGATGTAAATGGCTTCTGCTCCACCCGTTTAAGCGAGCAGGTATGGTGTAATCCTTGGGGGGTATGCCCAAGGTGGGGACGTAGGCTAGTTTGGCCGAACCTCGATAACAAATATCGTGTGTCACTCTCTCCCTATCTCATTTACTTTCCGCACTTTAATTTCAATATGTGTATGTTTGTTCATGTTTTGTTATAACTATCTTGCATGCAAACAAAACTAATTTAAATGAGATATGTAGCACAAGTGTATGTATGTACACACTAATAACTTAATCGTTGTACGTACACGTTTTCAATATTGAATGGGATATGAACTGTGGTGAATTGGCATAATTGTTTAAATTAGCAAAAAATATTTTAAAACCCAATTTACCCCCCCATCTTGGGATCACACCAATTTCAACAATTGGTATCAGAGCCCAGTTGTAATAAGCTTAACCGCTATTTGCATAAAGATTGCAACGGCTCATATTTCGGTGTATCCCTGTTTTGAGGGTCAAGTCTTTGCAAATCCTCCCCTAGTTTTAGTGTGTAGATTTTATGGTTTGAAATTTGAAAATGATTTTTGTAAAATCAATTGATTGGAGGATTTGGGAAGTATTTTTCAAAATTATCATATCCTATTGAAAATGATTTTAAAATGCATAGTTTTTCCCATATCAAAAAATATTTTGAAAAGGCATGACATTGCCTTAATGCATATCATTCTAGTGCCATGCATATTTTCTCACTCTACCTTAGTTACTAATGCTCTTATAAAGTTTATTCTTTTGAGTGTTAAGGTCCTTTGGTAAACATAAGAGGTATAAGAAACCAAGAGAGAGAGAGAGAGAGAGAGAGAGAGAGAGAGAGAGAGAGAGAGAGATGAACACCACTCCGAGCTTAAATGACTAAGAAGGAGTAAAACTCAAAGTTATATTTGTCCTCCTTCTATTTTATTAATTTCTCAATGACGTGATTCATACTGTTTATGTTGTGTTATATCTTTTTATGAATCATGTATTTTGATTTTATGACATCTTATGAGAAGCCATATAGGAATACTTGTTATACTCATAGGATGTCTATTTTAAATGAAAAGGGGGGTTATGAACTTTAAACGCCCAAATAGTGTTTTGTGCTTAAAATTCTAAATTTTGTATACACTATTATCATACTAAAGAAAACCAAACCAATACATGAGTTTGTGTGATCACATCCAATCTATTTTCCTAATATATGTACGTCACTATATTTGGATAATTTGAAGATATTGGCTACCCCCTTCGAATGGATGAAATGTTTTAAATTGCTAAACCTTTTTAAATGCTATACATTTGCTTAAAGTTTAAAACTCTTGAATATAGCATGACTTGTCCATCACACAGATTTTAAGTTTAGGGAATTAATATTTTATATATCATATAGTCCTAAATTTCACAATGGAACTTAAAGCTCATCCCCATATTTGAAAATTTTGTTATGCCAAATACTATTATTGAATATGAAATTCTTTGATTGCATAACTGAGGGGGAGTAAGGAATTTTTGTTTAAATCTACTATTTAAGCTGAATGCCAATATCTTGTGCTTGTTAATTTTTTGCATTATTTAATGGATAATTTATATCTTATTTGATATATTGATTGAACCACCTAACTGCATGCTTAGTCTAGAATGTCTCCTGCATGGCGGATGCAGTTGATGAGAATTGCACGCTAGTAGTGGATATAGGTTCTCGCATGCCTTTAACTGAATGGTTTTTACATGATGCAGATTATTTTATATTGCTTGCTTGAATCTATCAGTTTTCAGGTACATGAATATTTGGGAAAATGTTCAATTTACATACAAAATGTTGTCGAAATTTTGGTAGAATTTTTTCCATAAATGAAACCATGGATTAGGATAGATAGTTTAATGCATGCCCAAACATTTTTGAAAGAACGAGGGAATCATAATGAAATTATTATTCTCAATCTTTGTTGAAAATGCATGCAAATTAACTATTTAGGTAAAGTACATGTCAAATCCAGACCACTATGTAAATCAAAAACATGTAACATTTCGTCATCCAAGGAGGGATTAGTTCATAGACACTATTTGGTCCAATTCTTTGGGTTATGCACTTTCACTCAGGACTCAAATGGTAAAGCATCATCTTTTTAATTAAATATACCATATTTTGATGATGGTCCATAAACTTGGTCAATCGCATGACTTGGGGGAATTTTTCATTTTGCACACTCTCATCGTGTTTTGAGGTGTGCCATTCTCTTTGATCCCCTATTGCATTAGCCTTGAGTATAGCCTTGATTGGCTATTATGTATTTAAATTAAAATGCAATATGCCATGTTGTGTGCTAAATGTTCAATATTTGCTGCATACTGAAATCCTTAGAAAGGATGAAAATATGAGGAATGTTTTTAAATGATTGTCATCCTTGAACTTTAATGCAAGCATGTGTGTACGTAAATATACAAGGGGAGGTTAAGCCCCACTTTTAGGAAAAAAAAATTAGAACTTAATGCCTATAATCTCTTGCATGCTAAGTAATATTCAGAAGGATGAACATGTGGAGTGTGCTTAAATGAAATTCATCCTTGAGCGTAAATGCACTTATGCATGTGTGAGACTATACTAGGGAGTTTAAGCCCCGTCCTTGAGAAAAGGATTAGAAATACCTGACCCATGGACTCTCGCTATTATTGTTTCTACTTTTTGAGTCTGAAGCTTTTTAGGTACCTCAAACATTATATCCTGTCTTTATTAAATCATCTTTGATATGGATTGTTCCTGGTACGCACGAACACTGCACATAACTTAATGTTTGCATTTTCTGGTGCATGTGTTATCCATAGTATCTAAGCACAAACTCAAATTGATAGGGGGAGCATCTAAAACTAATTGTCCATCTTGTTATGCTCACCAACACTTTAGGCTTAGATTTGTTTTTGTATTTTCTGTGGCTTATGCTTAAATATGATGTTTATATTGAAAATTTTTGAATTAAAATGTTGCTTGACCACAATTCTTTATTTTTTCATATGATCCCTATTTTTAAATTTATTTAATATTTTTACGATCTATATGGTTGTTTTCTGGTCATATCTTTTTGGAATATGCTTAAATGTTAAACCAAAAAAACATTGTTTGTTTGGTCTTTTAATTAAAGTTTCTTTTTCAGCAAGCATAGCCCTTAGCATTTATTGATAATCATAAGAGGGATATATATATATATATATATATATATATTGACTTATATACATTTATATATATTTATATTCTTATGGTAAGAAATGATTTTAAGTAATACATACCTTATTTCTTGCTAGTGTGCTTAAATGTCTTCATGGTTGTGCTTTTCTTGTATTAAAATTTTATGTCATGAAGATTTATTGTTTATAAATTTTAAAAGGGTGTTGCATAACTAGTTCATGGATGTTTCATGAAATGCATTTGAACTTGTTAGATAATGTTTATGCTTAAACCTATTTTTTTTCATATGTCGCATGTTTTTAAATTCCAATCTTTGAAGGGCCTTTCGTTGTACTTAAATTAAAATGGTTTGTGTATATTTCTTATTTGGTCTTGTTCATCATGCCATTTTCTTTTGACTAGTTATAAAAATCATTGTGTGCTTAATTGTTATATTTTTTTTAACGAGTTATAATTTCTTTTATGCCTAACTATTATATCAAAAAGGGGAGAGTTTTTTCAAAGAAAATTAAAAATTATCTTAAAAGGGGAAGTTCTCTTTGCTAAGTCAGTTTCTAAATGATCAAAATGTTTTCTACTTAGCTTAACCCTTTTGCTGATGACAAAAGGGGGAGAATGTTTTTTAGCAAAATGATAATGATCGAATGGGAAAATTTTAAGGGCAAATATTTGAGCTTGTGCTTTAACGTAAAAATTTAAATGCATAATTTCTTATAATGTCTTCTTTCGTGAATATGCCTAAGTTTTACTATTTATTTTTACATTATACATATTCTTAGAGGGAGTCTTTTCAAGCTGTACCCATTTTACTCTTAGGTATTTGTCATCATCAAAAAAGGGGTGATTGTTGACTTTTTGAGTCCAATCCTTGTTTTGATGATGACAAAGCACATATATCTTATGTGTGTGCCTAGTATTTTGAATAGGTTTATAATTAAGAATGCACACACAGAAGAGGAAGATGGAAGCTAGAAAGCCCACATCAACTGGTGTTTTCCACGAAAGATAGAAGAGTAAAGAAGAAGACATTTGTTTTGTAATTGTATTGCATTTAATTTTTTATCTTTGGTTTGTAATAATGCATGCATATTCATGATATGGATGAATGCTCAAATCGACCGCAGATTGACCACAGGGAACCAATTGACCATAGAGCAGTCGACCAACGCCGAATCTTTAGAGTGTATGCTCAAAGGACTTAGACTAACCTTAGGACCCTCATTTCTGCATAAAAAAAGTGTCCTATTGTCTTAAAATTAATCTTCGTGTGATTAGGGACATTGTATAAGAGGAAAAGGACCGAAATGCCCAAAATTGGCATGTTCGGTCGACCAAACCCTAGTACTTAGGGCCCTACGATCGACCAACCAGAAATGTAAAGCAACGCTCTGGTCGACCGAAAAGACACGTGGAAAGTCCCAACGCCCTGGTCAACCGAACCACCAAGTTCAAAAGGACTTGGTCGACCAAAGCTCATAAAGTTCAGTCAACAAAACTCAATTTGGTCAATCGAACCTCGGAGGGTTCAGAATCGCCTTTGGACGGTTGACCGAACCTGTAGTTCAAAAATCCCCTGGTCGACCGAACTTAGTGAGACGGCCGACCGAACCTTAAAAATGGTCGACCAATTGTCTCGGGTTGGAAATATTTTAAAGGACTTAAATGTCATTAAAATTTAATTAATCTTTTCCAAAATATCGAGCCTGTTCCTCGATGGTCAGATTTCCTAAAAATCTATATATGCCCTCTCCATAACTCATATTAGAAACTTTGATTAGCCAAATTTTTCTCACTAATATTTTGAGCTAATTTTTATCAAAGTTCCCCCAAACTAGTTTTTCAATGCAAAAATCTTTCATTGGGGCAAAATTTTCAAACTCTCACAAAACCTCTTTCATTCATTCATTCACTTGAAAAATCATTTTTTTGAAAGAGAGTTTTTATTTAGGGCATTTACTTCATCAAAAGTATTTTACTCTCATTATTTCTTTCATTGTTTTAAAATCATTCTTGAGAGTAAATCTTGGTTCTCTCCATATGATTTCTTGAAAAACATTTAAAGGAAAATATTTTTGTTAGGGTCAAAACCTTTGAGTGCTCATCATACAACTATTTTCAAAGGTTGAAATATTATTTTGAAAAACACTCTTACTCTACTGAGCATATATTTCATATCATACTAGAGTGTTTTTATTGAACTTAAATGTATACATTTCTGCTTGTATTTTTCAGAATCATTTTCATATACAAAAATATTTTTAATGTATCGGTTGGGCTCATCCTGGAATTGAACTTAGGAGTCTCAACCTCGTAAGTGAGACTAGTTCGACTTAGCCTAGTAATTGAACTAGAGTTTTCCTCATCTCATAAGGAAAGGATGTAAACGGCTTCTACTCTACCCATTTAAGCGAACAAGTATAATGTAATCCTTAGGGAGTATGCTCAAGGCGGGGACGTAGACTGGTTTGGCCGAACCTCGATAAAAAAATATCGTGTTTTACTTTCTCATTATTTTATTTACTTTCCGCACTTTAATTTCAGTATATGTATGTTTGTTCATGTTTTGTCATAACCATCTTGCATGCACACAAAACTAATTTAAATGAGATATGTAGCACACATGTATGTATGCACACACTAATAACTTAATCGTTGTACGTACACGTTTTCAATATTGAATGGGATATGAACTGTGGTGAATTGGCGTAATTGTTTAAATTAGTGAAAAATATTTTAAAACCCAATTCACCCTCCGTGTTAGGATCACACCAATTTCAACAAATGTCTTGTCCTCCTCCTTGAACTTCACATCAACTCACCCCAGATCACTAATAATCTAATTAAATGTGTTGATGTGCTAATTCAAGTACGAAACCCTCCGCCATCTTAAGCCAATAAAGCTTTTTCTTAAGATACAGTTTGTTCGAAATTGATTTGGACATGTATCGGTGCTTCAATTTCAACCAAACCGCCGCCGGCGAGTCCTCATCCAAGGCGTGATACAACACGTCATCGACTAGACATAACTTGATCATGGAAACCGCCTTTGCTTCAAGCTCCTTCCAACTTGCGTCGTTCATGTCGTCCGATTTCTTTCCATACAAAGCCTTCACCATTCGTTGCTGCACTAACAAGTCCTTCACTCTTCGATGCCAAAGCCTAAAATTAAAAGTTTCATTGAACTTGTTCACATCGAACTTAATCTAAAAGACCTCAGCCATTGTAGAACCAATATCTCTTATACCACTTGTTGACGTTCGTTCAACTTGAACACGCACAGCGGAAGCACACAATCAAACATGAAACAATCAAAAACCACTAATGCAATCACTCAATGATAAAATATACTCAAGAAGCAATCAAAAAATAATAAGAAGAATTTATAACACAACTAGAACACACAAGATTTACATGGTTCAATAATAACCTACGTCCACAGGAGTAGCACTTGGGTTTCCACTATGATCAATGTCAAAGCTCACACTTTTAGGTTACAAATATTATTTATATAACAATCCTATGCATACAAAAAAGTTCTAGTAAACCTAAACAACTTCTGTAGCAATCCTCCCGAGGAAAATCCTCCAAAAAAGCCCAATCTACAAGCCCCTAATTCAAAAATACATTATCTGCACTGATGGAAACCGTTGACGGTTTGGAGTAGAATAAAACACCTTGCTTCAGTCTCTTGGTCTTTCACTTCATGTAACTTTTTCCGGTGCATGTGATCCGCTTTGAATATAAGCCACATCCCCAATATACATACATACATACCATCATGCATCATTCATCTATGCTCTCCATAAATTTACATGCATTGAAATGCATACCCATGCATACTTCCATACATACTTAGATCATACATGCATGCATACATCCATGCATATCATCATGCACACATATACATGCATGCATGCATGCATACATCACACACAACCGTATACATACATTTGTGCCCTAATTCACATGCGTACATGCCCCCCCCCCCCCCCCACACACACACAACACCACTCGTACCCACAAAACACACTTACACACAGCACATACCCAAAGCACACATGCACCGATAGGGGAAAACAAAGAGGGGATAAAAACAAAGGAAGAAGAAAAGGGAGGGGAGAAGAAGAGAAAGAATAATGAGGGAGAGAGAGAGAGAGAGAGAGAGAGAGAGAGAGAGAGAGAGAGTGTGTGTGTGTGTGTGTGTGTGTGTGTGTTTGTGTGTCGGCCAGCTAAGACCTCTCCTATGGCCCAGCCCCTTCAGGGCTTAAATAGTAAGGAGAGGGGAAAATAAAGAAAAAATGAATCAACATATTTTAAATATATATATATATATATATATATTATTTTTTAATTATTATTATTATTATTATTATTATCATCGTTGTTGTTGTTGTTGTTGAAAGCCCAAAGTCTTTTGTCATTTTTGATCTGAGGGTATTTTGTACTTCATGAGTTCAAATGAGTTAATTGATTACTAATACCATGATTTTAAGATTTACTAGAGGTAGTCCTTTCCACAATATTTGCAAACAGCCCTTCATTTCCATCTTCATAATTATTGACTTTATCAAAATGACCCCAAGTCATGGATTTTTTTGTACAAGCACTCATTTGACTAACCTTGGCATCGTTACTACTAGTAATAATATTTTTCAACTAAAGAGACTTATGTGATTGGAGTAGTAACAAAATTGTTTTCTTTTCCTTTCGAGTCATCCATCATTAAAATCAAAAAAAAAAAAAGAAAAAAAAAAAAGGTAATTTGATATATATCATTTTGGGCTTTCTAGCCCTTATCTAAATATAATTTATCTATTGTCTTTATCCTAATATACTAGATTGTTTTGTCTCTCTAAAATTAATTAATTAAATATTTAAGTGGTTGTCAACGTCCTGGCTTGAGTGTTTCCTTAAAATTAATTTATTAAATATTCTGCTGCCCTTAGTCAATCTAAAGAGAAATATAAAATCAGGAATTGTATTAAATTATTATGATGTGATAGTACTTTAGCTTATACATTGCCATGTTCTCATTTCACATAAAACAGAGAGAGAGAGAGAGAGAGAGAGAGAGTTACTACTTACCAATCCTAGCTACTATGGAAGAGGAGTGAGGCAAAGCGGTGTGGGAGGTTGCTACCCTAATTCTATACGATCAATATTCAACATCAAAGGTCTCATGTATCGTGGGCCATTATTATATATATATATATATAGCAAGTGGGTTGGATTGGGTTGATGGGTTTAGATGCTAAACCCACAAATCGATTCATACAATTGGGTTATGCAAAATGGAAAACCGTCAATCAATCCACAAATCATTTAAATTTGATTTATTGGGTTGGTCTAGTTTGAGTTAGTAGGGTTAAGTAGATTGTTGTGCACCCCTAATAAGCCACACCGTAGTCATAGGGGATTCTCTTTACTGTAGATAGTTGAGCGTATAGTAGGCAAGCAAGTCTTGAGCTCTTTGTCGATCAATTTTACCATTGCCAACAGTTTTAATCTTTTAAAGAAATATAATAAATTGTCTTTCTCTAATACATTCAAAATATCCAACATCAGAGTTAAGAACTATTTGATATATCCTCTTACCTTACCAATACCATAGCTTAACGTCCCTTCTCAAGCACATAGTAACCATGGATATTTTCACCTCCTATAAGACAACTCTAATTACACAAAAGTATTGTACCATGTGTAATAAGTTCTCTAACTCAATAGTTTTGCAAGACCAACTATTTGTTATTGGTTTTAGTTCCTTTACTATCACATCTTCTACCTAAGAGCATAAACCATTAGGTTCATCTTGGTAGCAAACTCACCCATATGGTGTTGCAGGGCCTCCATCATAACTAAAAAGCCTTCTGATAATTCATCAATGGAACCTTATCTCTATTTTTAAGTTCGCTCCAATACACCAATATGTTTCATAAATTGTGCCACTTTTATGGCCACATAGCTAACGGTTTTAACATAAGCCTCTAGCAAATCGATTCTTTCTATACTAGTGCATGGCTCTCCTATTGATACTTCACTCAATCCTTAATTTAAAGATGGATGTATTATGAAGCAACTAACCAAGTTAAGATATCAATGTCACAGGTCAAACACTTCATATTTTGTGAAGAGTCATGTGGCACTAGTTCTAGCACACAAACCTAACTAATCAATGAAAAGTAAAGCATGGATGCACCATTCACACAAGTTCAAAAGCATGAAATACAAAATAAAGAAAATCAAGTAGCAACCGTGAAACAAAATACGAGTTATGCAGTAAATTGTTAAGTAACACTATTCATTTCCTTCATAGTGTATTTAGTGATGAAGGCAAGTAGGTTAAGTGCGTTTAAAATAACTACTAAGTTTTACAAGATTGATGAACGCTTACTCTCTCCTAAAGTGCTTTCTAAATAATTCCTACTCTTAACATGAAAAAATATCAATGTGCATTTCATCTACAAAAGAAAGTGCGGCCACCAAAAGTCAATATCCATGAGCTTACAAATGTTAATATTGTTATCGAGCTTAGTTTTTCTAACGGTTGGTCCTTGAAGCCTCATTATTGCATTGTGAGAACCTAAAATCATTGAGTTGATTTATTATGGTTGATCGTGTAGACATCCATATAAACAAAAGAGTCGATTATTAGAGTTATTAACAAGCTTAATTTATTAGGACTACGCAATTTTTTAGGAATATTCGATTAAATTTATTTTCTCCAAACCTTTAATCACACAGGGTTTTCATTCGACTATTCCCTACAAGAATCCCCTTGAAACTCATTAGGCTTTTACTGTTGCACTAATTTAGTGCTCTATGGATCATTTTTTAATGTTAGATAGAGGATGGAGTATTAACTCATGTGAGTAGTTTTTTTCTTTCTTCTTCTCATTTTTCATTTGTTTTTTCATTGAGCCTTCGGTCTTGAATTCTTATTTGACATGGATCACTCGTGAGATTACTTGAATATTAAAATGATACAAGTGTTTATATAGGCTTTAAAAAATAATGTAAGCTAGGTTTGTATTATTAAACCACAACTAGGATTAGTTTCGAGTTCATGAAATGCAGTATTGAGGATTCTAAATGACTACAAAAAGGCAGACAAACAAAAAAGATTAAATTTAAAAAAAAAAACACGCACACACACACCTTTGAGACTCTTTTGAAAATATAAAATTTTAAATTAATTTAAAATAATTTTAAATTTTATCAGATCCTATACAAAACTGAATCTAACGCTTGAATTTGTGACATTCAGGAAGGTTGGACAAAGAAATACTTGAGCTCATTTTCTAGATGCAAGTGATTCAAACTAAGGTGAAGGAGGGTTCATAAGGCCATTTTACTGGAACGTGCAAGTTTGACAAACTGCATCGAGATAGAACCATAGGGGGAGGAAAATAGCATAAATAGGAAATAAAAGTAGCAATGACCATGTAATGTTGTAATACATGGCAGAATAGCCACTTCAATCCTTCTTACAAATCGACCCAGTTACTGGGTATCATCAAAGCAGCTTCCCTGTTCTTACATCTGTGTTCTCCTACATCTCTTGCGTGCCTTCTCCACAGGCTAATATTGTTTCCAGAGCTTCACATCCTTGGAGGCGGCCTTTTTATTCTAATTATTCAACATCAGCATACTTCTAGGCTACTGTAGAACCCCCAAACAATCCCTCCTCCGCTCAAGAAGTTCAGTGAGAGCACCATCAATTTGGGCAAACACATCCTCCTTTGAAACGCCTCCATTTACCTGCAATGAACAAAAATGGTTCTCCAACCTTAGATTTCATGGAAGATATCCAGATACAATTTGTCTACATAAATTACACACACACACACACACATATATATATATAAGGAAGACAATAGTGACTTCAAGCATATATGGTATTATTACAATTAAAGGCTAACAAGTAGCCATCCCTTGCGTCCAAACCAAAATCAATCGGCAGGAGTTTTTCCATAATGACTACAATGGGCATATGAATACAAAGATAGCTAAAATTGAACAAATTATGATTTCCAAACAATCTTGAAAGATAGATATCTAATGCAAGAAAGCCTTTCCAAAAATTATGACCCCTAATCACGCACAACAATTCCAACATCTCACAAGGTTAGAGAGCTCCAGCCTCCAGGCATAACCCAAGCATGCTATGCCTAAGAACAAATTTCAATTAACATAGCCTCCAGGCTTGAACCAATCTTGCATGAGAAGGAACAAAAAATTAAATCACATGAAGGGAAAAAAAAAATGAACAAGGTATATTTATTTGCATTCATGACAACCATGACACATATATATAAACAAGACATGCTACCATATCAAGATCCGAATGGCAACACATTGACGTAGCCACAAAGAGCATCAGTGGAAACTGCACACACTTTTTTTTTTATACATAGAATTGATGTTATGAATGCTAAATAAAGGGCCACAAAATGGAAGAAACTGTTTTCCTCTATTTTAGGTGTTCTTGTACTTCAAGTAATTAAAGATCATATCAATTATTATGTTACCGCTAGCATTTATAGCAATTGCTTACCTAATATGCCAATATATAAAATGTAAAAAGGAATAGGAGATTCCTGTTGTTCTCCAACTTTGATCATTTGCTAGAAGATCACATCAATGGTGCAGGCTCCCCAAGCCAGTCATCTAACAGCAAACAATCCTCTTCTGCAGCTGTTCCACCATGGCAAGAAAGGGGTTCAGGTGATAAGATCTTGCCCTCACCAGAGTCGCAGCATCAACACCTCTGCCTCTATACTGATCACAGCTACTACTAAGCGCCAGGAAATTCCCTAACCAATACTTTGGGAATCAATTCATCCAACTGAGCATGCAACTCCTCATTCTCCATCACGTTCATCCTATATTAGGAAGATCAATACAATGCCAAAAGTTTCTTATAGGGGTAACCTAGACAGAATATCATGAGTAACATTACTCAACTCCCTTCTCAAGGGTTGTAGTAACAGACTTGCCATTCTCAATTCTGTTTCTTAAGTTTTCAGCATCAAGGTATTCTCCATAAAGGATTTATCAACTTCAGTGCTACCTGCCCTTTTAAATGCTTGAGAAGTTGTTCCGGATTTAAAGTAGCTAAAACAATTTTACTCTTATCTTTAACAAAGTGTAAGTGATTTTAAACCCATTGTGCCCATCCATTGGCAAGGTCTACCCAAAAGCAATAACAAACACCCGAGGGTACAAGATCAAAATAGATATTGTTGACACCCATTTTGTCTAGGCTAACTCCAAACCTTAATTTTTGAAATCCAGCAAATTAGAATATTTTGCAAGTCTCCAAGGCCCAAATTGGGCTAATGTGGAACTAAACTTTAATAACTTATAATGAATGTCAGCAAGGATTAAGTCTTCAAGTTCATTATTTGGCAATTTGGTGAAAAGATAACATTTTAAGGATATTATAGGAAACCTAGGCTACTTAGACCAAAACCCTAGCCCTTTGTCTTATAAAAGGAAGCTTGGAGGCAAGGAGAGAGGAGGTTGAATCCATATCTTGGAGGGGTTCTCACGTTGGAAAAGTGGAAGTGGCTCTAGGGTTGTTGAGTCCTCCCTGTACTCTTTTATTATCCTTGGCATTGTTGAAGGTAAACGAAGACCCAAGACCAAAGAGGAGAGGGAGGAGATTACTGCATGAATGTTAGAAGGTGGTTGGTTTCTTTGGATCTTCTTGGCTTTCTTGGATTTCGATTGCTCTTAGAAGATAAACAAGGAAAATTTTAATCTTTGTTAATTGTTTTTTGGTCTCTTCGCAAGATAAAGTATATGCTTGTTAGATATCAACTCCTTTTGGGAGCTTCATTGTTGTCCTGGTTATGTTCTCTGATTATTTCTGATGTTTTGTGAATGTTCCTGGTTGCAATTGCATCAAGGAGAGTCCTAAGATTGTTTTATGAAGTGACTACGCATGTGCAATGCTAAGAGTTCCTTTAGAGCTTTGTTTATTCTTCTTGTTATACGCATATTGTCATGGCTCCAAAAATCTGTAGATTTGATTGAATGGAGAAAACAAGTGGGAGGAAATAGGCCCAAAAAAGCTGCCGCTTTATACAGTCTCAGCATCCTCAGATTACAGTGACACCAAGGTGGTAGCAGGGCTCTGTACAGGCATGACATGGCTACAAGCGGGCAGAAGAAGAAGAAAGAACAGTCACCAGTGACTTTTCTGGCGAGCTTTGCAGGCATTCAGGACGGCTATAGGCAACATCCAGAAATCGGACGTAGGTTCAGTGCTGGCCATAACCAGGTGCCGCCATGGTTGCAGCAACAGTGCAACTATTCCTACGAGTGCCCAAAAGAATGTTGGGATACTGGAGAATAGTGCTCAGTGCCTGAGAAGCGACAAGCTGTAGTGGTCGATGTCAAGTGACAACTGGGGTGGCAAGGTGGCTTGATGATTGGGCCAGCAAAGCCAGCAACAATGTGTTACAGCTACAATTTGCTCTAGCTGCACAAAGATGGGCTTTCCCTGCACAAAGCTAACTAAACCAGTCGACCGGTTCTCCTTTTTAATTTATTTTTTTCTTCTGTTTTATTTTCTGTTATTAATTAAAATTAGTTTAAAATGCACAAAATTAATTAAAATATAGAAAAAAAAAAACCTAATTTGGCTGTTCTTGTTATTTTTTATCTCTCTTAAATTGTATTATTATTATTATTATTATTATTATTATTATTATTAAAAATTAGAAAATAAATAAAAAATAAAATGTTTTTAAGAAACTAAAATAAAAATCATCTTTTCTATGTGCTTCATTATTAGCCCCAGGTTGTTATTATTATTATTACTACTATTAATATAATTATTATTTTTATTATTAATATTATTTTCCATTTTAATTGCTTTTTAATAATTTGAAAATCCAAAATAAATGTTCATAAAAATTGCAGGAAATCTCTTGAAATTTCTAGGGCATTCTTTTTAGGTTTTTAATGGTTTCTAGGGCTTTCTTTTCATAGATTAGGATTTCCATGTCAGCTAAAAATTACCCAAAAATAGATTTAAAAAATATTAAAAAATCAGCTTCCTCAAACATAAAGTTTTGATTTTCTTTGATAGAACATTTTAAAATTAGGAATTACGGTTTAAATTTACTTATTAGCCATTTATAGATTAGGAAACTATTACATGTGACTTCATTTCTTTATTTCATGGGAATAATGCAATTTTCCCTTACATTATTTTACGTGGCTTTGATTTAATTGAATATTGGCTTTGATCGTTGGACTGCAATACTCACTTTCGACTAACCTTTTCTAGCATGATTTGGCACATATTTCTCTATTGTGTAATTTATTCTCATATATTGTACCCTAACATTAAAAACATTTAACTAAATTAATCCTCCGATGGACACCATAGGGGAAAGCACTAGTGCTCTCTATTGGTTTTCGTGTGTTCCATATCAAACTATCGTAAAGAAAGCAAGGTGGGCCGAAATTAAATGGAAAGGTAATAATACTCAATTAAAAGACAATGAATGCAATTTGGTGATTATATTTGGCTAAGTAGGTACTATTCGTGTGACGGGTGTGTGTGACGGGTGTGTATAGGGCTCTAGTACCTTCCTCCCTAATAATCGTACTCCCAAATCTTACTCTGATTACGCAAACCATGACTATTGCTTTTTAAACTTAGGTTAACTTAGAGACCAACCAATCGATAGTAATTAGGTGACCTAACCATAACTAAGGTAAATAGAAGTTTTGTGGTGACTGCATGAAACCCTTAACACCATTGAACACCCTTCAAAATCATTTTAAGGTCACCATCCTCATTGAGGCGCCAAACCCACGGGCCGCACATGTTGACAACTTGGCGACTCTACTAGGAACATTAGAGAGTCGAGTTGAAACCGCCATTTATAATCACCAATTAATTAATTGTCCTTTTACTTGTTTGGCGAGAATGTTGTTATGCTTAAAGGGTATGAGAAATCTTAAGATTCATTGCACAAACATAAGCCTTCGACTCAGGCTCATTCTTGTAGGATTAGTTAGAGGGCAAAGTAGTGATTAGTCTCATGAGATCATAGTGTCCTTACAGGCTCATGAAGTTTCATCCCCACTCAAATTGAACCCTCTCTGCATGTGAGTGAGGATTGGGGACCCTACTAGCTTATGTGGGTGACAGTAAAAGGCAATTTGGGAACCTTTATCATTCGGGCTTAGAACCTAACCATGCATGCTCGTTTCTCTCTTTTTGATAGAGTAGGCCTTTACTCACTTGAAGTTGGGGCTTCCCTTTTGAATAGTTTCTATTCATACACGCATACACTCATGTTGCCTTAGGGCACAACTAGGTCCCTCACATCATTAGGTTTAGGACTTCAGTTACATAGTCCATATCAGTTTATTTGCATCATTCCTTGAATAAAGGTTTGAGGTCTTAGTCATGCATGCATGTGTTCACAAAATAAAAACAATGTTTTCAAAATTTGAACCTCAGTAAGGCCACGTTTTGATTTATCACCTAAGCCTTTCCTTTTATCATAAACATCCATGATCAATTTTTTAAAAATAAAATTCCCTGTTTCAAAATTTTTCCTTCTGAAAAAAACAAAGAAAAATCTTTCAACCAAAATTGTGCTCAAACAAAAGCATACTTCTAAGGTCTTCTTCTGTTGGCCTAACTAAGCTTTTCAATCTTATTTTGATGATAACAAATGAAGGATATATTAACATATGTTGTTAAGTGATAATGTTTCAGGATTGAACAAAGTTATCATGGAAGGAAGCTTAGCAATTAAAGCCAATCAAATGAAAGCTTACCGGAGTATAGAAGCAATACATGTCAAACTTAAAGGTTAAAGGCACTTGGGACTTGAAATCAAGTTGAACCTCAAGAGATGGACAAAAAGCTTGAAGACTTAGTGCTTAAAGAGTTTATATTTAGAAAGTCGTTTGTAAGTACTTCAGTTCAAATATAATTTAGAATTATGAAGCTCATTAGGATGCATTATAGACTTAGAGACGGGTTTTTTTTAAAAAACCCTAAAAATGATTTTGAAAAATTACATTTGAGTCTTTCAAATAACAAGGGTTTAAAAATAAAACAAATGAAAGTTTTTCAAAAAATTGAATGGTCAGCTGACTGACCAGAATACACTGAATTTTCCCAACTGACTGACAAACATATCTGTTGAATAACTGCCCAGCCGACTGATCATTTTGAACTGAGATCAGTCAGCCGACTGACAAGCCCAGCCGACTGACTCTTTTTTAACTATGTTCAATCATCCGACTGACAATTTCTTGGAATTTATTTCTGGCAAACAGAAGGGTCTCAGCCACCTGTCCAGCCGACTGACCCTATAAAAATACCTACCCAGTCGCTTGTCCAGTCGACTAACTCTACAGGATTTTTAAATTTTGAACTTTAACGGAAAAATTCTAAAAATTAGTTTTTCAAATATGAACGTTATAAAAATTTGGTAGACACTCCAAGTAACTTGGGAAACAAGGGAACTCATCCTAAAAAGTCTATAAATACTCCTTTAAACCAAAGAAATCAAATCACCAAGCAATCACATAGCATTCAAGCATTCAACTCTCAATCTCTCACAAAGCTCTTTCTTGCTCACACTCCATCTAGGAGAAGTCATCTAAATTGCTGCTTATTCATAAGCCTGTGGTTCTAATACTGAGTTTTCTCAATCACTAAAGAGCCCTTGGTGATCTCTAATCTTGAGCTTCATACTTTCTATTTTTATATTTGATTGAAGTATATTTAAGTGCTCTAACTTGTACAAATCTGCTCTGTTTTGAGAGTTATCTTGTACACAGATTCTTGTACCTTTCCTATTGTACTTTGACGGTTCAAGACTGATTTGGATCGTTGAACCAAGCGTGGATTGATCGCTTGAAGAGGTTTCTCTTCCTGAAAAAGAGGGATTTTTGTAAAAGGTTTGCTCCACCCGGAAAGGAGCATTCATAGTGGAATCCTTTGGCGGTATTGGTCAAAGGCGAGGACGTAATCTAGGGATAAGCCGAACCTCATAAAAACATGGTGTTCTTGTTTCCCTATTCTTTTAAATTTCAGCACTTCATATATTGTGTGTGTATATGCCAAGTGCAAGATGCAGGGCTCAAACATTGAATTAAAAAGAAGACTCTTAATTTAACAAAAGTACGTTTCAATTAACCGTTTGCGGAAACCCACAAGGGAGTACGTTCGTTAATTTTCGGAAATCTTAATTAAGAGAACGCAATAAAATCAATTCAAAAATAGGGCTTGCAATTTATTTACAGGGCTGCTTACAAAAGCAAAGCTGAAATTCCACAAAGGTCTTTAAATTGTGATTGGTTTGGTATTTGTAGTTGATTACTCTTAAATTGATTGGTTGTTTAAGTTTTCAGTAAATTTGTGGATTGTTTGAGTTTTAATTGTGAATTGATTGGTTTACTTAAGTTTTGTTGTGTGTATTAAACAAGTAAAAATTTGTAAAAGGAACTTAAAGATTTCAATAACCCAATTCAACCCCCCCCCCCCCCCTCTTGGGATCACTATTCCACTTTCATCTTCTACACTCTAATTCAAATTTTTTCAAAAAAACAGACTCCAGATCTACAAAGACAGGACATTCAAATAACTGCAACACCACCAATATCTTGGAGCAAAGGGTTGAGGCCTTGGACTTGACTATATCATTGGCACCTAGCCGGACAAGAGTTTTAAGGGCCTTTGCTTCAGTCTTTGCTTCCTTTTTGTCTATTTTCCAACTAAATCAATGTATGACCAATGATTTCATTCCTATACAACAAAAGAATCCTTCCAAATAAATATGCACATTATATACTAATTTCATAAAATGATATATGGAGGTTACATTTTCATCTATTCATTGCCTTTACAATCATGCTCCTCTATCTTGATGCCACCACGTCACAGAAGAGACAAAGATTTGACAACAATAAGTCTACCTTTGGTATGAAGAACGGCCCTTTTTTACTATACACTTTATCATTGAAAGAAAAATCCCCTGAAGTCCCAATTTGAGCCTAAATTTTTTCCTTTTTAAGCCCAGGGCAAGATCACCCTCGAATTGAGGTTAGCACATCGGTTGCTCATAATTCAGATTTTTCACTAGATATCACTCTCATGGGAATTCATCACAAAAGTTGTTCATGTTTTCAACATACTAGAATTATCATGAATAAACTTTGATTATATCAAGTTAAAGAGTTGTTAGTAAAGACAAGTGGTCATCAATTGACTGACTATTTTTACCCATAAAACCCTATACATTGAGTCACCAATTGTCAATCCTTTAAGCTTTTCATATGGTCTAATCCTTCTATAACCCTAAATTCCTACATTACCTAGGTACGGGGCCCCTAGCATAGTTAATATATATAATCATTCAAAAAAGAATATGCAAAAATGAAGAAAAAAATGTGTGAGCAAGAAAAAGCCAAATATGCACATGACAATGGAAAAATAATGAGAACAAAATCATGAAATGAACATCAAATTTGAAAAAAGCAATCCAAAACCATTTTTTGAACAAAAAATGTCAACCCAATCTATGTTAGGACTTGATCCTATACTAGGTACGTAGGCAAACTTGTTTTAAACAACTTTTATCCAAATGTCATTGCTCTCAAATGTTCAAGTTACTATGAGCATGCTAGGGGCAATGAGTAAACCATCAGGTTTTTGAGCCGTCGTTCCCATCATTTCATTTTATCTAATCAAGACTACATTTTGTCCCGTGTTTGAAAGTCCACCTTGAGGTCATGACTTTAACATAAAACTTGAAAATTTTGTTTGAAATTGATAAAGGAGGATGAAAGGAGGAGGAAGATGGGAAAAAATGAAGCTCACTAGACTGAAGTCACTGAACACTAATAAGACTGCCTAAGCAAAAGGTAGAGCATGAAAGACGAGCATCATTTGAAGGCCCTATTCAATGAAGCAAAAGATCAGATGTTGATATTTCTGCAAAAATGGCCAAATATTTCATAAGGCAACCAATAATAGTGATTTTGGTCTTTGTTAACCCACACAAACAATATACTTTGAGCCAAATATATCCATTCTTTTATGACCCCGAGCTTAGCCTACATTACGTGCTTAAAAAGTCCATTTTGATCAAGGAATGACTACTTATGGTGTAGAGTCTTAGTCATAAATTCTGCATACACTATCTTTTTCATACCACCACATCAAATTGTACAAGTTTTACCTTCAAAAGAATACACATCTTTATTACCCCATCATATCAAAGTATTGTATGTTGGATATCATTTTCATAACCGTGACTGAGAAGTAACATTTTGTTTGCTACCTATAATAAAGTCATGCCATTCAACCTTGCCTAAAATAACCACTATCATGATAACTAGTCACAATACCACCCTTCGTTTCAGCATCAAAGTCCTGATCTTTACTTTACTGAACATTTCTCCTAGTCAACATCATGAGTCGTACATGGCTTTAATTGATTATACTGACAAATGGATTGCAAACAGAAACTTGGGCCTGTGAAAATCTTCGAGCATAAGCATGGGGGTTGGTATTATATGTTGGTTCAAACATCTTGATTGAATTGCAACAAGAATCTAATACCAAACTTGTGTGTAAGGATCCCGTTTGAAGGCTCTTTTGCTAAAGATTAGGTTGGACAACCATGAGATCTTTGTAGTGTCTTGCTTAAACACAAAATATATACTTTTTTTTTTAAAAGAGTTTTAAACTTAGGGGGCTTAATTTTCTTTTTATGTATATTTTTTTTTTTCGAATACAATAATAATTTAGGCATTGCACCAATTGAAAAAAAAAGATAGGGAGAGGCGGCTTAGATGGTTTGGACATGTGAAACGCAAGCCTAGTAAAGCACATGTGAGGAGGGGTGAGTTAGTTATTGTTTCTCATATGAAAAGTGGTAGAGGTAGGCCTAAAAGAACTTAGAATGAGGTAGTGAGGAAGGATTTAACAGCCCTTAATCTAATAAAGGAAAATGCTCTTGATTGGGTGAATTAGCAAAAAAGGATTCATGTAGTCAACCCCACTTAGTGGGACTTAAGGCGTGTTGTCATTGTCGTCGTCGTTGTTGTTGTATATTTCATTTTTAAAAATTTGGGATTTTGTTTTAAATTTTAGTAAATTTATCTGTTTTATAAATTTAGTTAATTTAGTGTTGTGTGTATTTAAGTATTTTGGAGTTATTTTATAATTAATTTATTTAGTTGTAATGTGGACCACGTGGTGTATGTACTTTCTTTGTATTCTATTACACAGCTATCATATTTTGAAGTCAGATTTCAGAACTAGTTTCCCTCCTCTCATATAGCCTCTCTTTTTTTCATCTTCTTCCTCCTCCTTTCTTCTTCTTCCTTCTCCTTCTTCCTTTCTGCTTCTCTCTATGTTCTGTTTCTTTATGTTCTACCCTGCAACAGTTTCTCTCTTCTTTCTTCTTCTCTTCCTCTCTGTTTCTGTTTCTTACTGTCCTACACCAATTCGCTGGCATCAGAGTAAACCCTGATGACCCACAATCTTCCACGCTATCATCCGTAACTGACCCATCATCAATCTCCTAACTCCGACAAGCTCCCTTTAAGAATCATCCCAAAATTCAAACCACAACCACAAAACAACTGCAATTCACTTCCATGGGCAGTTGCTGCAACAATGAAGTTCTCACAGAAATGTTTTATATATATTATGATTATGTTGCACATTGCATCATGAAAGGAATCCCTATGTACAAAACAGTTAACTATTGGTCCCACAATTTGCAACTTGATGCAATTCTCCTCTAAACACTATATATGCACATACATTTTCATATGCACACATCACATTTCACAAGCAATATGCTCTGAGAGAGATGAGCCTTGACCCAATGTTAAGGGTGTTACACTGAAATGGGTTGAAGTCATAGAAACAGCCTCTGCAAATGGTGAAGGCAATGGAGGTAAGGCAGCATACATCATGCCCTTCCTAGACTCCTCATATAGCATGAGAACCTTGTGTGGTGGTGGTGCATTGAGAGAGAGAGAGAATATCGCTTACTTTTACTGTTATGTCTTTATACATTGAAAGCACTGCCTCCACATTCTTATGATGAGTGTTTAAACGTAACTTCACCTAAACAAAGGCAAAAAAGGGATAGTAAATGAAGATTGTTAATGATAAAATTATACTCAGTTGTATTTGGTTGAATAATTGCACGCAAGCATAACTAGGAAAAAATAGGAACAAATAATCATCAACAAAGATGCTTATGTTGACCAACAGAACTCAAAAATCTCAAAACATGCCCAAAAGGAGTAGTTTACAACATGCCTTTTCTTCTGTATCGTCAAAGCGTTGGGTAAGTCTTGCTGCAATCTCTTCTGTTTCTGGTGGAAAATACTTCAAATGATATATCCTACCAGTAAGAGGATCTAACCTTCTTCCAACCACTCTCTCAACAACAATCTCTTCAGGGACCTGCAAACATAAGTACAAATGCTTAATCTTTTGATGGATGAACTTTTTGATGGGAAAAATAAATTGAGTTAGAAGTTATCAAGTCCATTATTATATCTGCATAAACTGAATTTTGTGCTAAAAGAACTTATTCCCATAGCTCATGAACAGAGAGGCTATGGAGAATTTGAGTAACAGGATTTAAATCACATCACCCTCTTCCCTATTCAGTGATTTTCAACATACTTGAATGATTATGAAGAATCAACTGGAACAAGATTATCAAAACCTTACATCTAAAAGAATAAAAAGGTCTGGCCGGAACCCCAATTCCATAAGGGCAATTGCTTGAGATGAGCTCCTAGGATACCCATCGAGAAGCCAGCCATTTTCTTGAGAATCTGGCTGCAACAAGCGATCCTTCACCATCTACATGATCTAAATCAAGTTACATATCACAAACAAGAAAATAGTTAAATTCATAAAACAATACTATACCTACCATGACAACTATTTCATCTGGCACCAACTGCCCTTTCTCCATGTATTCTCTTGCTCGCCTTCCATTTTCACTTCCAGCTGCAACTTCTTTCCTCAGTAAATCACCAGCAGCAACATGCACCAAACCATACTGCAAATATGAGGAAGACTTGATTCATTTTTTTTTTTCCCTTCAGAGGGCAATTCCAAATGAGAAGATCATGCAGTGAAACCAGTTCTTTACATATGCCATGAGTTGGGAAATAATATTTCAACTGAAATATATGATCAAAAAAAAAAAAATCTGTTCATACAAACAAATAAATGCAAACCACGATTTTTCTGTCCTGAATCATTTACTTTATTTACCTATCTTGGTGGTGTAAGGGAGAGAGAGTACTTCCAATTTCAATGCAAATTCCAGCTTTAGGGTTGTAAAAAAATGTAGACCACAAAGTAAACTGCGCAAATATCACACCAGCAGACAAATCTGTAAAAACATATGGTCCACAAAGTAAACTGGGCAGATATCACACCAGCAGACAAATCTAGAGACTTTCCCATCAAGCTTAACAAAAACAAAACAGTGACTTCTCTCTCTAATAAATTCTCCTTCTCTCAAAAGAAAATAAATAAACACAGTTACCTAACTATCTACGCAGTGGATCAAATTCCAAAGTACAGAATATATCTTTGCAAAAAATATTTGAAACTAGCCATCAGGAAAATTTTCATTACTTATGCATTTTTAACCCAAAGCTTTAAAAAAAATAAAGGGGGTCAGATTAGCAAGAAAAAAAAAATTTTCACCTAAACAAAAAAAAAATAGTGTACCTACGTCTAGAAAACATATGCTCTTTCTCACCTATCTTCAATTCTAGACTTAATGGGCATGTAGAGTGATGCAGCCACATGGTGTTGACGTTTGGAAGTTGATTATAAAGAGTGGGATCAGTTCTTTGCTTATGTTCGTTTGATGCAGGAAATGCTGAGAAAACTGCTTAATATTTCTACTCTCATCCCTTTTTTTCGCTGGTCAGACGAACACTTTAGTGAGATCCCATAGTTGCCCTCTTTTGGATCTTGGAATATCCCCTTCATGAAAAAGGCCCAAGATTAGGAACTGAAACTTTCTTGAATTTTTTGAGTTGGTCAAGTCAGGATGTTGGGTATGAGTAGAGAGGATATTGGCAGGTGGATGCTCAATAATGGGGGATGTCTCAATGTTAAATTATCAGAATGATCAACTGTTAGTTTAAACTTTAAACTTTAAAATAATACTCTTGCACTAGACAGCTGCAAGATTTTATTTTATTTATTTTTTATCATTTTGAGTCTCCTGTGCCACAGAAGGCGTTATAGATGAAAAAATATAGGCCAAAAGGGATATATACTTGTACACCTATAAAAGCATCACAGCTTTTGATTCCTCACACCATTTTTTAGGCAATGTGGACAGAGCGAAATGGAAAGCTTTTGGAGGAAAGAATTTCTCCTAATTCTTAAAGCTAGGAGGATTAGAATGCTAATGTTTTGGCTTAGTTTTTGGACATGCTTGTTGGTTTACCCTGTGCTTGATAGGAGAGCAAATAAAAGGGAAGAAAGGAAGGATGGTAAGTTCTCCAATGGATGAACTACAAAACCTCCTTTTTTCAAGTATCATAACCATTGGGTACACCAATTTTTGCCCCTTTATTTTTCCTTTCTGCCAGACATCATTAAATTTTGTTGATTTCCTGACCTGTAGATAATTTCCTAGGTTGGGAGTTCAACCCCTTGGTGCCTGTCAATAACACATTGCTATTAGTATTAGATACTTAAAAAATATACTGACCATGTGATAGAGAACAAATAATGGAGAAGTTTAGGATCTGTTTTAGTTGTGGAAAAAATTTTCATTTTTCAATTTAATTTTTCAAAAAAAAAAAAAAGTTCGCAAATTTTTCATTTTCACAAAATTTGTATGAAATAAATGAAAAACAATCAATAAAGTTGGCACTATTTGCCTGTGGAAATAGTTTTATTTTCCAATTCTAATTTTTCAAATAACAAAGAAATGCCACCTTGTTTTCCAATTTTCCAAATTTATATAGAAAAGTTGCAAAACATCTTCTTAGAATTTTTCTAGATTTATAACTATTTCTTTGTGTACGGGGAGCATGAAATTCTGATCTTGAACTTTAAATTTTATTGATTATGTAGGGTTTCTTCTTAACCACACAAATCCAAATTCAAGCCACAAAATCCATGATCCCAACTCCCAAGTAGCACCTTATATAATATTTGGAAAATTCAAAAACAAGCTATGCTTTTTTGTAATTATTTTGAAATGTAGAAATAAAAAATGAAAAATCGTTTTGCACATTTAAACAAACTATTTATTTTCTACATTTTTAATTTGAATCTTGAAAAACTGAAAAATAAGCTAATTTTTTTATAATTCTTGGAAAATTAAAAAATGGAAAACGGAATGAATGTAAACTTTTTTGTAATTATTTTTCGCTTGGGTGCATGAATGTAAACAAGTACAGTGGACCCAAAGACACAAAGCGGAAGATGTAAGCCAAGCCTAGAATTGGGAAAAGTCTCTTGGAGTTTTTGGAGCGGAGTTGCAAAGGATGGGACTCTACTAGGCATTCGGTTAATGAGGTATGTGGCTGTCAAAATTGAGTCACCCCAAAATTTTGTTGGCATGTGAGAGGTGAACAACAGGGCACGAGCAACTTCAAGGATATGTCGATTTTTCCATTCAGCAACCCCATTTTGTTGAGGGGTGTCAATGCAAGAGCTTTGATGGATAATACCATTCTCTTGAAGATACGTGCCCAAGGAGTGATTGAAATACTCGGTACCATTGTCAGTATGAATGATTTGGATTTTTTGTGAAACTAGGTTTGTATCATAGAGTGAAAATTCATGAAGACTAATCGAACCTCAGTTTTATCATTCAATAAATATACCCAACACAGACAAGTGTGATCATCAATAAAAGTAATAAACCATTTTGTGTGGGTCCTATTAGGAGTACGAGAAGGACCCCATAGATTACTGTGAATCAGACTAAATGGCATGGATGGTTTATACTGAGATCTAGGAAAGTAGTACAATGGTGTTGGGCAAGTTCACACACTTCACACTGAAAATCCAAGGCAATTTTATTCGAACATATTGAAGGAAATAAGTGCTGCAAATATTTGAAAACTAGGATGTCCCATCCTTTTGTGCCATAACAAAAGTTCACTTTCCCTTGGACTAGATGCGGAATTACAAACAGAAGGAGGACATGATCCATTCACATTAGCTTTGTCGAAGTAGTAGAGCCCGTCACATTCCTTATCACTGTCAATCGTCTTCCCCGATGATAAGTCCCAAAAGACACAATGATAGGGTAGGAATTTAGCCGAGCAATTAGACTGTTTGGTTAACTGACTAATAGACAGCAAATTGCACGATAAATTAGGAACGTGGAAAATAGATTCAAGAGTAATATATTCATAAATACGAATACTCCCTTTGCCAACGACAAGGGATAGAGTCTCATCTGCAATTTTGACTTTTAAATTACCGGTGCAAGGTGAGTATGTTGAAAATAAATGATGAGCATCAGTCATATGGTCAGATGCACCAGAGTCAATAATCCAAGGGGTAAAATGAGAAGTGGAACTAAGGGCTGTCAAAAAAGTACCTTTGTGGGCTAAAGAACTAGATGACATATTATTAGAGGACTGGCCTGAGGCTTGGAAATTGGAAAATAGCTCATATATTTTCGCAAGTTGGTCATAATTAAATCCCCCACTAGAAGCTGTCAGACCATGCGCTTCTGTGGGTATGTTTTTTTCCTAGGTTTCGGTGGAGGCCTGATGACCATGGGCTTTATTGGACTATCTGGGCTTCCAATCCGTAGGCTTGCCATGTAAGTCCAGCAGGTGTCTTTAGTATGGCCCGTTTTTTTGCAATGCTCACAATAGGGCCTTCTGGACTATTTTGAGCCGAATCTAGTATGAGGCCCATGGGTTACAAGAGTTGATGCCTCAGGCCTAGACTAGTTTTGCTCCTTCAACATCACGTTCCTCCTACTTTCCTCTCACAAAACCTCATTAAAGACTTCTTGGATGGAGGACAACGGCCGGCAACCTATAATCCTGCTCCTCACGTTGTCAGGCTCTCGGTTTAGCCCTACCAAAAACTTGAATACTCTCTCGTTCTCCATCTTCTTCTTGAAACGTACACTGTCACCCATGCATTCCCATTCCTCTTCACAGCTAAGACCAAGTTCTTGCCAAAGTCCGAGCATCTCGGTGAAGTATTCCATGACTTCCCGATCTCCTTGCTTCGTCTGCCATAGCCGCGTCTTCAACTCGAAAATCAAGGAAGCATTTTCAGCATCGGAGTATGTCCACGCACCGCATCCCACATGTCCTTTGTCGTCGGAAGAAACATGTACGTTTTGCCGATGGTTGGCTTCATAGAGTTTATCAAGCATGACATTATCAAGGAGTTCTTAGACCGCCATTTCTGGGATGCCACTGTATCAGTAGGAGGTGGTCGCCAAGTCTTGCCGGTAAGAAAGTAGAGCTTTCCTTTACCATTAACAACAAGCTTGATTGACTGTGTCCATTCTCTATAATTCTTACCATTGAATTTTTCAACAGTAAGATGGAGTGGGGAATTCTCGAATACGCCGGCCGAGCCCATGGAGGAGGTTATCTCCGACTCTCCTTCCTGGGTTGCCGACTGGCTGGACTCATGGCTGTCTCCTTTTTGGGCAGCCATGGCTTGCTTAGAGTTTCAGAGTAACCCGAGCTCTAATACCATGTAGAAAATGAGAATAAATCTATAGTATATTCAATTATGTATTCTCTACATACTAGGGTCCCTATTTAACATGTACGCAGAGAATAAAATATGGAAATATAAAAGCCAACCCATACAATCAGCCTAAATATAGGATCTAATTAAAGCCTCAATCTTTTACCACAAGCTTCTCCAAATCCCTTCCAAATCATTCAGGATTTCCACAATGTACAACCTTACCCTGTTTTTTATCCAAAGAGGTTGTTTCCTTGAATTCAAACCAATGACCAATTGATCACGAAGGAACAACCTTACCATTGATCCAAGGCTGACCCTCTATGGAAAAATAAAAGGAAAAAATAAATAAAAATAAAAAAATACCTTTCCTTTTCACTTCTCCATTTCCCTCTTTTCATAAATCCCTCTCAATACATTATGTGAAGAGATGCATTAATTAATAACTTGATATGAACATTAGTTTATTAAAAGAACATTTATTTTGATAATATTAGTAATCTGATTTTTCTTTTCGATAGTATCCAACTTCAAGTGTATTTTTCTTTTCAAGTTTTTGTTGTGTTGAATTTGTTACCTCATTTAATTAATTTTTTTATAGCAATCCTTCATTTACTTAATGATAAATTTTATGACTATATTATACTTTTAAAGCTTAGGTTATAACCATACAATATAGCTTCTTGGTCTAAATTTATTAGATTTTTATTACTTTTAACAAATAAAGTAATAGAACTTGTTTAATTTATCATATTATTTGTATGTATTATGTGTATAATGTATTTTGTTTAAATTAACTTATCACACATGATTAATGGACAAGTGGATATTGTCAACGAAACAGCAAACACAAAAAGATTTCTTTCCTTATTTCAGCCCACAATTATTTCCTTACTTCTCCATTCATTATTTTGTACAGTTAGCATATATTTAGTTTACATGTATAGGGCTTGACAAATTATAGTTTACACGTATAGGGCTAGAATCATGCTAGAACTTATTTACTTTCCATGTATTGCATTCTTGTAAAGTCTATAAATAATATACAGAACTCGAGGCCAAAGCATTCGGCCATTCACACAATACTTTAACATGGTATCAGAGTCTGCCGACTGCTAATTTTTTTTTCCCCTCGAATTTTGTTTCTTTTGTCTTCTCGGTTTTGGAGGTGTCTCTCGTTTATGTGGCTGTTGTGGGTCTATTCTCTTTTGGAATATTTTGGTTCTCTGTTTTTCAGTATTTCTGTGGCTAAGTGACTGTCGGACCAGCTTTCTGTTGCTGTTCCTGTGCTTCTCTGTACTTGTATTTCTCTCGGCACAGCAGGTTTCTTGGTTTGTGCTGTTTCTGGTGCTTCTCTGTCCTTGTGATTCTCGGCACAGCAGGTTTCTTGGTTCAAGATTTTTTTTAGTGCAGGAAGGTTGATCTTGGTTCTTTCTGTTGCTGTTTCTAGTGCTTCTCTGTCCTTGTGATTCTCACACAGCAGGTTTCTTGGTTCAAGATTTATTTTTTAGTGCAGGCAGGTTGATCTTGGTTTTCTTTGTACCTGCGTTGATTTATTTTTGGGCTCCTCGATTTTCTGGTAGTATATTTCTTTTGGCACAGTCTGTTTTTTTTTTGGTAGGCTTCTCAATTTTCTCCTTTATTTACCATGGACTACGTACCTGCATGTGCCAAGTTTATGGGCAACAATTATTCTATGTGGGCTTTCAATTTGAACTTTTCCTGAAGGGAAAAAATTAATATATTATATTATATTATTTAATTAATAATAATAATAATCATAATTTAATTATTTATTTATTTATTCATTTTAATTTTTTTTTTATTTTTTTTTTACACTCCCAAACATATCATTTTCAGGGGCATTACAGGATTTGGTCTGAGTAGGGGAATACAAACCTGTTTTTTGGACTAGGCTGTGAGGCAAATCGCACTTACAGACACAATGTTTTGATTTAGCCTTGGTTGGCCAACCAAGTTAAGTCCACTCTTCAGACAGCACAACCCGATCATGGGGATTAAACATGACATGCATCGGCCAAAAAGGAGTCTTTTATACATATTTGGGTATTGGGGTCATATTGATGGCACGGATTGTGCACCCAATTCTGATAAATCCAAGCATTCAACAGCATGTCTTTCATGGGCTGTGCTTGATGCCAAGGATTCAGCGGCTTGTCCTTCATGGGTTGTTCTTGATTCTCGGATTATGTCTTGGCTTCTTGGCTCGGTTGAGCCACATATTGTCCCAAACTTGCAACCTTATCGCACCGCTTAATCCACGTGGACTTATTTAAAAACAGTATATCATCAAGATAACGGTGCCCATCGTTTTCAGTTAGAGCATGCGACTGCCATGTTTCAACATGACAATCATTCCATTCAAGACTATTAGTCGGCATTTGTGACTCTTTGGAACGAATATTCTGATCTGATTACCACAAATGTTCTTGTTGCCCATAGTAGTCAGAGGCGCGAGGCGAAGGCGTGCGCCTCACCTTTATTAAAATGGTGTAAAATGTCTATTTGGGGTAATTGATATATGAACAAATGAATATCTAGTAATATTAGAATTTAAAATGCCAAAACATTCAATAACAAAATTGAAAATTTAATAAAATTGCCAGTACGAAACCCAAAAGCATCAACAATTCAACATAGTTCAACATCAAAAGAAAAGAGTACAAATCAAAAAATAGTAGCTAAATTTCAACAAAAAAGAATAAATATTATGTATTAGTTATAATTTATAAACTTACATTAATTAAACTAAATATTACAAATTAAAAAACAGTAGCGAAATTTCAGTAAAAATAAAAAATATTATGTATTAGTTATAATTTATAATCTTACATTAATTAAACTAAATATTTAATTAGTAATTACATATAAAGAAGAAAGAAGAAGAAGAAGAAGAAGAGTAGCTAAATTTCAATAAAAAGAATAAATATTATGTATTAGTTATAATTTATAAACTTACATTAATTAAACTAAATATTACAAATTAAAAAACAGTAGCTAAATTTCAGCAAAAAGAATAAATATTATGTATTAGTTATAATTTACAAGCTTAAATTAATTAAACAACATATTTAATTTATAAGCTTACATATAAAGAAAAAGAAGAAGAAAAAGAGAAGCAGCACACAGCATGCAACAAGCAGGCAGCAGGAAGAAGAAGAAGAAGAAGGCAGCAGGACGCAAGCAGCAGAAGAAGCAGGACGCAAGAAGAAGAAGAAGAAGAAGAAGACTTACGAAGGTTCGAAGGTAGGCAGACGAACTCGCGAGGGCTCCTGCTGGTTCGAAACGAAGTCGCAAAGGGTTGTGCTTCTTCAAAATGTCGAAGACGAACTCATGATCCTGGTTTGAAGCTAGAAGACAAAGTCGTGAAGGCTTCTGGCTGGTTCGAAGGCTCGCAGATGAGCTCACGCTACCGGTTCAAAGGATCGCGAATGCTCCTGCTGGTTCAAATGTGCAAGACGAGCTCACAAAGGGCTTCGAAGGGCCAAAAGGGGTTAGGGCTATGTTCGTTTGAGTCAAATGAGGGCTACAGGTCTTGCTGTGGCTATTTCTCTCCTTTAAATGACTAAAAATTCACAAGGCGCGACTCACTGCGCCTGTCGCCCCACTGTGCCTGGTCTCACCTAGCGTCACCTCGCCCCACTTGGTTTGAGGCGCAAGCCTCTTCACCTCACTGCGCCTTGCACCTGAGACGCACTTTTAACTACTATGTTATTGCCTCTCTTCTCATTATTCAACGTCTTCACGAGACTAGTCGTCATGATCAGTTTCTTATGAAACTCCGCCTCGAGTATGAATATGTTCACTCCTCTTCTGAATCGCTCTCTTGTTCCTTCTCTTGATCTTTGTTTTGGTGAGTTACTTCACGAAGAACAACAGCTTAGTACTCAAGTTACTCTGGCACAATCTCATGATAGTTCAGGATCCGTCCCTATGGCTTATGCTGCTCAACAATGAGGACTCTCTGCGCATTCTAGCACCTTGTAGTGTTTTTGCTGCAAAAAATTTGGGCATATCGCTGCTAATTGTTCCAAGAAATACTGCTCTTATTGCAAGAAGAAGGGTCACATTATCAAAGACTATCGTATCTGCCCGCAATATCGCCAAGCCCAGGCATTATAGGCTTCTGTTATTGTATACCCCACAGTGACTTTTGCGGTCTCTGACTCTTCTTCAAGTGACTCCTCTGTTCCTGCACCTCCTACAGTGAATTACTACACACCCGAAATGGAGCAACAGATGCTAATTTTGGCATTATCAACAATGGGACTCCAAGGTAACAATTCTACTAAACTTTGGTATGTGGACTTGGGTGCCTCTAATCACATGACAAATAATCCCACTATTCTATGTCATGTTCGGCCCTACGCTGGTCAATCTATTCAGACTACCAATTGTAGTTCTTTGCCAATAGCTGCTGTCGGAGATGCCTCTTCTAAGTTCATTGATGTGTTTCTTGCTCCTCAGCTTTCCACAAATCTTATTTCTGTTGGTCAATTAGTTGATAACAATTGTGCTATTAATTTTTCTAGTGATGGTTGTGTTGTGAGGTAACAAGGGATCCGATCGCGAAGGGACCTAAAGTGGGGCACTTGTTTCCACTACTTTTGCCTGTTCTAGCACTTTCTCTAGTTTCTTCTATTAAGTCTTTTGCTTGTAATAATGTTTCAGATCTTAGTATGGTGTGCCATCGTTGTTTAGGTCATCCCAATACTCATATTTTTTCTAATGTATTGAAATCTGGTTTACTTGGTAATAAAGGACATTCTTCTTTATCTCTTGAGTGAGCTTCTTGCAAACTTGGTAAAAGCAACTCTCTTCCCTTCCCTTTGCATGCTAGTAGAGCCTCTCAGCGCTTTGATCTTATCTATAGCGATGTTTGGGGACCTTCCCTAGTTAGTTCACATGAAAATTTTAAATACTATGTGACTTTCATTAATGATCATAGCAAATTTACTTGGGTCTACTTTTTTCGCTCTAAGTCTGAGGTTTTTCGTACCTTCACTGAGTTTTTAGCGTATGTTGACAATCAATTTTCTGCTTCTATTAAGACATTACGTAGAGATTCTGGTGGTGAATATTTGTCTATTGTGTTTAAGGAATTTTTGGCTTCTAAAGGTATTATTCATCAACGTTCATGTCCTTCTACTCCCCAACAGAATGGAGTAGTCGAACGCAAAAATCATCATCTCCTAGATGTGGTAGATACTCTCTTGCTAGAATCCTCTGTTCCATCCTTGTTCTGGGTTGAGGCTCTAAAAACTGCTACTTACTTGATTAATCGTCTCATGGAGTCTCCCTATTTCCACTTATTTGCTAAGCAACCTAGTTACGATAACCTCCGTATTTTGGGTTGTGTATGTTTTGTTCATTTACCTCCTCATGAGCGACATAGATTATCTGCTCAATCTATTCGATGTGCATTCTTGGGATATAATGTGTGTCAAAAGGGATTTGTTTGCTATGATCCTACATTACATCGTACACGCATTTCTAGGAATGTTATTTTCTTTGAAAATCAACATTTCTTTCTTGTGTCCTTTATACCCTCCTCTTCAACTGTGATTCTCCACTCCTTTGAGGAGCAGTTCTCAAATCCTCATCAAGTCAGTTCTTGTTTTAAACCAGGTATTGTGTATACGCAACACTCCTGCCCTCAGTCTCTTTCGGTGGTTCATCCGATATCTGATCCTACCACGCTCCAAATTCAATCAGTTGCAGCACCTCCAGAGCCTTTGGTACGTCACTCTCCTCGAGCGTCTGTACCCTCGGATAGGTATGGGTTTCCCTCTTCCAGTTCTAGAAATTTTGTTTCAGCTCTTACTACTACATTGTCCAATTTAGATATTCCCACATCCTACTCACACTCTGTCAAGCATGATTGTTGGTGACTAGCTATGCAGGAAGAAATTGCCGCTCTAGAGGCCAATCACACCTAGGACATTGAGCCTCGTCCTCCCACCATTGTTCCTCTGGGTTGTAAATGGGTTTACTCAATCAAGGTCCGATCTGATGGAAGTCTGGATCGTTACAAAGCTCGCATTGTTGCACTTGGGAATAATCAGGAATATGGTGTCAATTATGAAGAGACATTTGCTCCTACGGCTAAGATGACAACTGTTCGTATAATTCTGGCTATTGCTGCTTCCAGCAATTGGCCACTGCATCAAATGGATGTCAAGAATGTTTTTCATCACAGGGATCTTAAAGAGTATATTTATATGAAGTCGGCCCCGGGCTTTTTTCCTTCTCCGACTTCACATGTTTGTAAGCTTTGTCACTCTCTTTATGATCTCAAACAAGCTCCGAGGGCCTGGTTTGATAAATTCCGCACCACTTTATTACAATTTTCATTCAAGCAGAGCAAGTATGACACTTCATTGTTTCTTCGGAAATCAGATATGGGTATTGTTGTTCTTTTGGCTTATGTTGATATTGTGATAACTGGTTCCAATTCTACTTTACTTGCTCAACACAAGACTCATCTCTCAGAGTGCTTTCATATGAAAGATCTTAGGACTCTCACATATTTTCTTGGTCTTTAGGTGAATCATAGTCCCTCTGGCATTTCACTCAATCAAGTAAGTATGCTAGTGACTTGGTGGCTACAGTTGGCCCTCAAGAGGGTATTTCTATTGATACTCACATGGAATTAAATGTCAAGCTTCGCAAAGAGGAGGGTGACTTACTTGTTGATCCCAGTTTATACCGAAAGTTGGTGGGTAGTCTTGTCTATCTCACCATTACTAGACCGGACATTTCTTTTGCTATACAACAAGTCAGCCAGTTTCTTCAGACTCCTCGTCATCTTCTTTTGGCTGTTGTCTGTAGGATCTTATGCTATGTTCAAGGCACTTCTGCTCGTGGTTTATCCTTCCCTGCAGGCAATTCTACTCGCCTTGCTGCTTATAGCGATGCTAATTGGGTTGCTTGTGTACTTGTGTGGATACACGTCGCTCCATCACTGGTTGGTGTGTGTTCGTAAGTGATGCATTGATCTCTTGGAAAAGTAAGATGCAAGACAAAGTTTCTAAGTCATTGACGGAATCTAAATACCGGGCAATGTCTCTTGCTTGGTCTGAAATTATTTGGCTTCAAGGTTTGCTTGCTGAGCTAGATTTTTTCTGAGACCAATCCTACACCTCTACAAGCCGATAATACGAGTGCTATCCAGATCATGGTCAATCTTGTCCATCATGAGCGCACGAAGCATATTGAAGTCCATTGTCACTCTATCCCTGAAGCATTTGAAGCTCGTGTTATCACTCTTCCACACATTTCCACCGACTTATAAATTGCTGATATCTTCACCAAGGCTCTCACTCGTCATCAACATTGCTTCCTAAGTAGCAAATTGATGCTTGTTGATCAACTCGCATCAATTTGAGGGGGGTTGTCAACGGAACAGCAAACAGCAAAAGATTTCTTTCCTTATTTCAGCCCACAATTATTTCCTTCTTTCTCCATTCATTATTTTGTACAGTTAGCATATGATTAGTTTAGTTTACATGAATATGGCTAGAATCATGCTAGAACTTATTTACTTTCCATGTATAGCATTCTTGTAAAGTCTATATAATATATAGAACTCAAGGCCAAACCATTCAGCCATTCACACAATACTTTAACAGATGTGTGTGTGTGTGTGTGTGTGTGTGTGTGTGTGTGTGTGCGCGCGTGCGTGTGCGTGTGTGTTGTCAATAGTGGTTCAAAACAAATGTAAAATTTGTTGTTACACTAAACAACATTAGTGAGTTGCACTAAAGGATCCAAAATGTGTTAAACACTCCAAAAATGGATGAGAGTTTAAAACACACAACTATACCAATATACATAAGGTTGTGTGTGCCTGAAAAATGGCATTACACCTGCTTCCTGTTACGCAACATGCACTAGTCCCAATTTCCACTACACCCATTACTATTACACTATGCTGCTTACTACCACTTTTTAAGACTATGGTCATGCAATATTTTCATTTTCTATTGAAAGTGACAACTGTAAGGAGTTTAATCAGCACACGCTAACATGGACAGGATCACCCAATCCACTTCTTATAAAACCAAACAGATTCTTCCACCTCCAGAATTGACAAAGATCTAACTCTATTATAAAAACTTATCTTGGATGATTTTGAGCATCAAATGCTGCTTCAGTTGTAGACTTATTTTCTAGCCCAAAGCTTACACCAAGAAAGCGAACGAGAAATTAAAAAGAAACCAGAGTCTGAACAAAACATATCCAACAGGCCAGACTCTGTTCCCATTTAAAATGTAGCTTCTAAGCCTACCACCTTTTTTACTCCACAAAAAATAACAATTCTCACTTTTGTTTTTACTTTTTCAGATGACACTCCATAAGTATAACAAAAATTCATTCCATCCTTTTGCTAATTATTTGTTGCTTTATTAGGTTAGTGATAGCCCAATTATTTTAGAAGAAAAAACTCCAAATCAGTCCAAAAAAAATACAGGCAACAATATGTGCCTCATGGAAGAGCTCCAATAATTGTTTTTCTACAAGCTAGATGCTGGTAATGCTGAGGCACAACTTAAAGTCAAGTGCTCTTGCACATATCAAGATCTACTATCATCAATACAAACAAGGATCGAACACACCCTGTACAATATGTGTTACTTGTTGCCAATGGCATCAACCCTTGCAGAAGCCTAACAATAAAACCCAAAAAATTATGCTATAAAAATTGTACAACCATGGGTGCAAAGGTTTCCAATTCTTCAGAATTCTAATATCCTGTTCCTTTCAAATAGAAACATCACCAAAAAAGAAAAAGCAAAAAAAAAAAAAAATTGTCATCTTTCTCCAAAGCCTATCCCTTTAGTTAGATCTTTGGTTTTAACTCTCAGACCAGTAACCAACCCAGTAAAGCTGCCAAATGGTGGAGCTGGTTGGACCAATGACTCAGCCAATGGCAGAAACTGTGATACAAGGGATGACATTATATATATACACATGCACACTGCAAAGAGAGCTTAATAATGATGAAGATGATAATTATTGTAATTATTATTATTTAGTCAAACAAATATATTACAAAATTTTTTGATTCAAATAAGTTTTACTTAAGGATAAAATAGCTCAGAATTTGATTAATTCATAAATATTAACTAATAGTAAGGGAAGGGTTTCATTCAATAAAAATTTGCTTGGGAAGGTTTTTGAGTTAGAAATTTAATTAATCCATTTATACTTAGATATATATATATAATTATAATTGTTAGAAGAGAATAGCTTATTTCAGAAATTAGGTTATGTGAGTGGCAGCATTTTTTTTCCTTAAGAATTATATTATCATTAATATATAAGAGGGCAGACCTGGAGCTGTATGTAACTCACCTAGATACTGCTGCCTCCTTTCTCTTACTTTCTTCTTCCTTTCTTCTCTTCTCCTCTTTTCTTCTCTCCTCCATCTCTAACTTTACAACATGGTATTAGAGCATCAATCACCTCTAAATGTGATTTATCACAGTCGTTACGTTACATACTCCGTTTTTCATTTCTTCCCTTATCTTTTCCTAATTAATTCTCAAATCTGATTTTCTGGTTGGTTTGAGAGTCACCTGGGGACCTTTTTCCTCGAGGTTATGCTGTGCAGCATCCTTGATAGGATGCTGTCTGCTTGCGGTGGTTTGGTGATGTGAAGCGGTTATGCTCTGTTTTGGGTATACTGCCAGAGCTGTTCTGCTGTTCTGGCTGGTGTTGGCATGATTAAACTGTTTAATTTTACATTTTCATGATTGCTTGCTTGCTTGCAATCTTGTTTCAGTTACAGGTGGTTGCAGTTGGTGTTCAGTGACTACACACTTTCTTCTAGTTGCTGCCAGCAACAATTCCTGCAGCTGCTGTGTTACCACGTAGTTTATTAAGTGTCCATTGTGCTTGTGTGTGCTGCCTGATTCTCCGTAGTTGCTGATTCATTCTTGACTCTGGTGTGTACTGACTGAAACGTATAAGGGGTGGTTTTACTTACTCTATAGAGAGAGTTTCGGATGATACTATTAACGTACAGATCACAGCCATCAAATTGGTTGGATCCTCCAACTACCTGTTCTGGTCTCAGGTGGTGCATGTTTATATTAACACGAAAGGGAAGTCCAAGTATTTGTTGCATTCTTCCCCATCTCCAGACTCCAAAGTTTATGAAGATTGGATGAAAGAGAATTAATATATAGCTTGTGTGGTTGTGGAATAGCATGGAGCCACGAGTTGCTGCAAATGTGATGTTTCATAGAACAGCCGAGGATGTATGGGATGATCTTCGTGAAAGCTTCTCTCAAGATAAAAATCAAAGTCATATTTTTTACCTATATGAAAAGTTTTCCAAATATGACCAAGGAGGTAGGTCCATTAGTGAGTATTATATCACTTTGAAGGGCATGTGGGAGGAACTAAACATCTATCAACTAGTCAGTTCCAACATTGAGATGGCTAAGAGGCGCAGGGCAGAATTTTTGGCTGCCAAGGTTTTGTCTGGGTTGAGTTCCAAGCTTCAACACAACGATCATATTCTTGCTAGTGAATCCATACCACCCATGAATGAAGCATACACGTGAATCCAATGGATCATCAAAAATGGCTCCCAATCTTCTCCTCAAGCTTCTTCCCATGATAGTTCAACAATGTTCAGCACCACCTCCAACCATAGTTAGGGAAGTGTTGGAGGATGAGGATGGAGTTTGGAAGGCAGAGGTAGTGTATTTGGACAAGCAGCCTGCCATGGCAATTCTCACATTTGCACACATTGTGGCAAGCGAAACCATACTGTTGACTGCTGCTGGGATCTAGACAAGAAACCAAATTGGGCTAATACGCCTGTTGCTAAGGATGACTCCATTGTTTAAAGTTCAAGTGCAGCTAGCCACTCCACTAGGGAGTTGAGTACATCATCTACCATGTACCAAGAAGAGTAAAACAATCTTGTCCGCATGGTTCAACAACTCTAAACTCATTCTTCTACATCTAATGCTACTATTGGCCCATTCAGGTACAACCAGGCGTCTTGCCTCTTCATACTCTTCACCCTAGGTTATTGACTCTAGTGCCTCCTCCCATATGGCAGGCAGTCTTAATTTATTTAAGTTACACTCTACAGTTACTCTTGCTGAGGGTTTAGTGACAACGGTTTCTGGTTGTGGAAATATTCTCTTATTTCCTTCTATGCCTCTTTCCTCTGTCGTATATGTGCCAAAATTTCCCTTGAACCTATTATCAATTAGTCAAATAACAAAATCTCATTACTATTTGGTGCCTTCTTTCCTTCTCATTGTGTTATTCAGGATCTCCAAAAGAAAAGAGGACCAGTGGAGGGCTTAGGAAGGACAACTTGTACCATTTTGATGATGAACGTGGTCGATCCAATTCTTGTCATACCGCATCCTCAATTTCTACTCATGGTGTTTCTCTTGATCAATGGCATGCTCACTTGGATCATCCATCCCTTCAAAAACTTCAAGAAGTTTTTCCTATGTTCAAGTTTGTTTCTTGTTTTGAGTGCACTACATGTCAATTAGGAAAGCATGTTAGGATATCTTTTCTATCAAGAATTGAGTCTCATGATAAATAGTTGTTTCCTCTTATTCATTCTAATATTTGGGGCCTAAGTAGAGTCAAAAATTTGATTGGTCATCAATATTGTGTCCTTCGTGGATGATTTTTCACATATGACTTGGATTTTTTTGTTACAAGACAGATCATAATTTTTTTGAATGTAATACTCAATTCTACCAAGAAATAAAAACTCAATTTGGCAATGGTATTCAAATTATTCTGATGCAAATACGTGTAGAAATAGGACAAGAAATTTAGAAATAAATACTGAGAATTCAGGGTAGTGTTTTAGAAACCTTTCTTGACTCAATTACTAAATCTGTAAACTAATAAAGAGATGACGGCTGTGAATTTCAGTTGAGCAAATAATATAAATTTTAGTCATGCTGAATAATAGGTGAAAAATGGAAGACCTAACCTCAATGATAGTTCACTCCCTCTATTTATAATATATGTCAAATACAATGCCAATGACCATAATACCCTTACTAACTCACACTTATTAACATAACTCTTTAAAATTTAATAATAATAATAATAATGCAAAATTACTAAATTACCATTAACACTCCCCCTGATGTTGGAGCATATATATCATATGTTCCTAGCTTGTTACAAATGAATTTGACACGAGCACCTCCCAAGGCTTTAGTGAACAAATCCGCAAGCTAAAACTCAAACTTCACATAAGTGGTTGCAATTAGCTTTTGTACAAGTTTCTCCCAAATAAAGTGGCAATTAGCTTCAATGTGCTTTGTCCACTCATGGAAGACTAGGTTGGAGGCAATATGAACAGTAGCTTGATTATCACACATCAACTCCATAGGTTGAGAATGTGGAAAACCTAGTTCTTTCAACATGTTCTTCAACCAACACTTGACCTAGCCACCACAAACAAAGTTACAGTACCCACTTGTGGTCTTCGGTCGGCAAGCAACCAGCTCAATCTACATCTATATATCCTTGAATATGAGTGTGGCCTTGATCCTAATATAAGAGACCTCTCCCTGGTGCACCTTTGAGATATCCCAATATACGAATTATTGCATCCCAATGACTTGTTCTCGCAAAATCGAGAAATTGACTCACAACACTAGTGGCTACGGGTATATCTGGTTGAGTGACTATAAGATAATTCCTTTCAAACAAGTCTTCGATAACCTCTGGGTTAGGCAACAAATCACTCATATCTGGTGCTAACTTACTATTGCGATCCATGGGTATATCAACAAGTGTGGATGCCAACAGCTCTGACTCATCTAAAAGATCAAGAACATACTTATGTGACAGAAAGTTCTTTTACGAGATCTCGATACTTCTATACCTAAGAAGTACTTCAATAGTCCCAAGTCCTTTGCCTGAAACTTAGTCTACAAGAAATGCTTTAGACTTTGAAATATCTTGACCATCATGACCAATAATCACAACATAATCCACATCCACTATAAGCAAAATCAATCTAGATGGAGTATGACGATAAAATACAGAATGATCTACTGCACACCATTGAAGGCCAAACTCAAGTACTACAACATTGAAGCAACCAAACCATACCCTTGAAGACTGTTTAGAATCATATAGTGACTTCTTGAGCCAACAAACTAAGCATGACTCCCTCTGACCAACAAACCCATATGATTGCTCCATATAGACCTACTACTGAAGATCACCGTGCAGGAAAGCATTCTTCACATCTAATTGGTGTAGAGGCCAATGATAGGTGGTGGCTAAGGAGATGAAAAAGCATATTGAAGCGAGTTTGGTTACAAAGGAAAACGTTTCCGAATAGTCCGGACCATACACTTGAGTATGTCCCTTAGCAACAAGGTGGCTTTTCAATCAAGGCAGGGAACCATCTAGATTAACCTTCACAGTGTACACCCAATGAAAAACCACAGACTTATCAAGAGGAAGACGTACCAAGTCCCAAACATCATTATACTGTAAAGCATACATCTCTTTTATCATTGCATTCCTCTACCTAGAATGGGACAGGGCTTCAAAAATAGATTTTGGAATAGCAACAGAAGACAAAGTACTAACAAAACAATAATATAAGGGTGACAAGGAATCAAAACAAACAAAATTAGAGATTAGATGTTAGGTCCAACTATGTTTGCCCTTTCTATCAACAATGGGCGGATCACAATCTTAAGAAATAGGATCATCTAACGAGGAAAGTAAAGGCGTAGAAGTGGAAGCTAAAGGAGGCTCTCCTCTCCCTTGAGTCGTCATGTGCATACGTACAAATTGGGATGATCCAAGCGATGAGAAGGACTCAAACTGGATGAAGATGTTGGAGGATTGGGCACAGATATTAGGTTAGGATCGGGAAGACAAGGCAGAGGAAGGGACTCATTAAGGTCAACAAAACTCAAGGAATTAGAGTAGTGTGATGTAGACTCAAAAAGGTGACATCAACGGAGACAAAGAATCAATGTAAAGTAGGACTATAACATCGATATCTCTTTTGAGTATAGGAATACCCTAGAAAAAAAATATTCAATAGTGCAAGTACCCAACTTATAAGATCCTAGAATTAACTGATGGACAAAAGACACAACCAAATTACGAGGGGGTAAGAAGAACAAAGGAGCCTTAAGGAAGATAACTGAATATTAGATTTTACCACCAAGGATAGAGGATGGCATTTTATTAATGAGAGAGCAAGCAGTGAACACAGATCAGTCCAAAAACTTTGGAGACATTCATTTAATACAATAAGGTACGAGTGGGTTCAAAAATATGTCTATTTTTCTATTCTGCAACTCCATTTTGTTGTTGAGTGTGGGCACAAGATGACTAATGGATCATACCAAAATTAGTTATATAGGTACTAAACTAGGCACTAAAGTACTCCTTAGCATTATCACTACAAAGTATCTTGACTGGCATATCAAAGTGAGTCTTTATTTGAGAACAAAAGGCACAAAAGATGTTAAACTCATAACAGTCTTTCATTAAATACGACGAAGTCATCCTAGAGTAGTCATCGACAAATGTAATAAAGTAGCGAAACTCCAATTTTGACACGACATGACTCGGACCCCAAACATCAGAATGGATGAGCATGAAGGGATTATCTACCCGTTTTTTGACTCGAGAAGCAAAGGGAACACAATAATGTTTTCCCAACTAACGAGACTCACACTCAAGAATAGACACAAAACTCAAGGTAGGAACTAGTTCTTTCAATTTGTTCAAGGACAGATGACCAAGGCAACAATTGATTTGAAGCAGTGTAGCAACAACTATGCAAGCAATGGGAGAAAAGAGCAACTCAAAGTAGTAGTGTCCACAAGCCTCACATCCTCAGCCAATTGTCTTCCTCATCATCAAAATTAGGAAAGAAGATTACAAAAAAATTTAGGAAAAGAATATTACAAAACAATTTAGTGCCTTTGAAAGCTTATTAGCTGACATGAGATTGAAAGCGGACTTAGGAATGTATAAAACAGATGAAAGAGACATGGAGGGAGTAGGATTTGCTATTCCTATCCCTTTAACTATAATTGTCATCCCATATGCAAGGGTAACTTAAGGTTGATTTTCAGGATAATGGAAGGCATAAAAGAAGTTGGTTACAGCTGCACATGATCAGTATCAGTAGAGTCAATAATCCAAGTACTCGTGGGAGAGATACCAGATGACATACAAACTATAGGATTACTCTTCTGAGCAAAAGATGTAATATAATGAGATGCTTTTTGGGATGTTTGATATTGTAGGAACCTTGAATACTCTTCCTCCAAGATAGTTGTAGTGCGTTGTTCACTTGAACAAAATGTCTGACAATGGAAACACACTTTTGGAGTTTGAGGACACCATCCCAGCACACACAACCTCGATACAGCAGCAAATAAATGTTCTCGGAATTCCAAAAGTGAACTTCTAGACCAACCAAAACAACCACAAGTAAACTTCTAGACCAACCAAACCAAACAAAAACAAGTCAACTGCTGATTCAACCACGAACGAGTCACCAACAACTGCACATAGCACTGGCACAACACAACAAAATCAATGTATAAATGCTGCCACTGCTTCAAGAGACATAGACACGGCCCCCAAGAAACCAACACACGGTTCAAATAGTACCAAACAGCGTCTATACAGTAGAAAATCTGAAGTACACAACAAACAACATCCTCCTAAAATTCATGGACACCATCCTAACACACAACGTTCAACAACCGGAGCAAACCACAAGCACACAATGAACAAGAAAGATAAAAACCAAATCAAGAACACAGCAATACCACTGTTTCAGGCGTCAATGAACTCTATAATTATCAACCAACAGATTCAGGCATTAGCAAGCAATCATTCCTGGAATGCCACACATAAGCAACTAAAAAAGGTGATAACTTTGGACAAAAAAGTTGACAAACGACTTGGAATTATGGTGTGAGGAAGGATTCAAGACATTTGGGAGGAAATCGGAGCAAAATGGCTGCTCAAAAGTGTCACACACACCAGCGCATGTGGTCAGCACTGCTGGCCTTTTGGCAGGCGCGCAGTGGTGCATGGAGGCTTCTCTTGCTGTGAAATTTTCAGGGCTGGCAGATCGGCAGGTTCTATGGCTTGCTGTGTGGTTAATTTTGCAAAATATTTGGTATTTCTTGAGGTGTTGAAGAAAACAGCAGGGTCCAGCATTTTTCCAGTGACTGCAGCTTTTTATGGCAACTGCTGAACCTGCTCCTGGACTTTGGAGATGCTGATGACCCTTCAATAGCAGCAGGTTGCATGGTATTATATGTTTAGGGTTTGATTTACCAGTGGTTGCGCAATTAGGGTCTAGGTCAGATATTGCTCTGATACCATGTTGAATAATTGGGTAAAAATGGAAGACCTAACCTCAATGATAGGTCTCTCCCTCTATTTATAATATATGTCAAATACGATCCGAATGACCATAATACCCTTACTAACTCACACTTATCAACATAACACATAATAATAATGCTAAATGACTAAATGATCCATTAACAAGTCACAACAGCAACTAAATCCTCAAATCAGTACCTGTCTTGGCACTCCTCAAAACCCAAGCCTCCAAATCTTCAAACCCTAGTTGGTCTTGAGCTGAGCTCTGGAGAAAAATCTCCTCAAAGATAAAATGCCAAAAAACCCCCCAGCAAAGTGGCTGAAGACTCCTACTTATACTCGTGGTCTTAAATTTCCACGAAATTTCCAATTTCCATCATCCTCGAAATCAAAATGGCAGCCAATTTCCATCGAAATCTCAACAAATCATCCGAAATTTATCGAAATCTCAATATTTTTGCAAAACTTATCGAAATTTTAACTATGCAATGAAATTTCCTCGGAATTCAAATGAGAAATTTAGGAGTGAAGTGAAATTTCTACCTTAATTTATTTTATTTATTTTTATCGAAACAAAAGATTATTATAAGTGCTTTTTAAATTATATGGAAAAATAAACTTCCAACAGCATTTTATTTAACCATTCATGTCTAAATTATCATTATTTGTATAATAAATAATATTCAAACAATTTACGAATTTCATTTGTATTAACTAAGTTTAATGCACATTATCTTACAAGTAAGTTGGATACCCATACTATATTACAACTTTTCCACCTTACACACGATATAGATGTATTTAACTTGCAATATATTAGTCCTAAAACATTATTATGTAATACATTATTATGTCTGTTAACCATTTCTAAAGTTTAACAAAGAATGTAGTAACCCGATCAAATATATATATATAAAATAAATAAATAAGAAATATTTTGGAGGAGATATTTTGAAGAAGATATTTTGAAAGGAGATATTTATTTTGATTACTTAAAGGCTAAGTTAGGTTTTTCTTTATAAACTCTCTCTCTCTCTCTCTCTCTCTCTCTCTCTCTCTCTCTCTCTCTCTCTCTCTCTACACGAACTCCACTCTCTCTCTCTCTCTCTAGACACGAACTCCACTCTCTCTTTCTAAGATTTCCGGGCCGTGTGTTTTCGGAATCGACGATTCGACGTCGCTATGTGGATCAGGGAAGGAATCTCTACAAGTTCTATAGATCAGAATTTCATTTCGGAGATTTCCGAATTTTCCCCAAAAATAGAGGTAAGGGTCGGTTTTTGCTTTTGGTCCTGTAGATCTGTAGTATACGAGATTATACTGAAGTGTTGTTCTTCAAGTATTAGGTTTCGGGGTTTTCATGCCGTTGTTTTGAACCGTTTAGGTTCGGGATTCGAAAAGCTAGGGCTTGAGTTCTAGGTCGTTTCGAACTCTGATTCACATGCAAGTAAGGGGGTTATGTTAATATAGTGATTTATACAATATGAATCGACTGAAATGTTGAAATAACTTTTAGATATCGAGTTACGGCGGTTTTAGGATTTTCGAGCCTCGATTCGGTAAACCGGCTTTATTTTCAAAACCAACAGGTCAAATTTAAATGTTATATTTTTAGAGTATTATACTTGTCATTCTGGACCTTTTCACCGGTTGGAAATGTTGTTTTCGTTGTTTAAAACCCGTACTGTGAAATTAACTGTTTATATTTACTTTCGGGTTGTTTTCAAATGTGGAAAACTGTGTGGCAGGTGTTGATGTTGTGAAATACTGGAACTATTGTTAAAATGCAGGAAGTTTATTTGACGGCTACAGGCCGGATTTCACGTAATGATGTGTTTTGTGAAATGATTTCAAAAGAGTGTTTAAATTGCTTAAATTGCACAATATGCTTTAGGAACCCTAGGGACTGATAGTGTAGGCACGGATCCGTTGCCAGTGAGGGCACCATACTTTTGATCTATATGAACCCAAGTTGTATTGAAACAGTAGGGGTGGTCTTAATGTGAGTTTGCCTCTTGATCATGTACCCAGGCTGTATTGAGACAATAGGGGTAGTCAACCCTGATTGTGGGGATTTATACATGGTATAGAGTTTGAGGGCGTGTCCTATCCTGCATATCTCTACATTTATGTAACTGTTGTTATATACTATGGGGCTATTCATATGATGAAAATGGGCTACATATTTTACAATTATGGAAACGATGATTATATATGTTTATGTTTTTGTTAAACACATAAAGCATGCTGGCCACACACTATTATTAGCTTAATCGTACCTTACTGAGAGGTGTCCCACCCTATCATACAAACTATCTTTTCAGGTCCTTATTGAGGTTAAGATTAGCAAGGACTAGGGCAAGGTAGCGATCTATTTTTGAGTGAGCGTCTCCACGAGCTCCATTTTGTGGGTTATGTTATAGGTTTTTAGAACTTGTAAAATGTTGTAAGACTCGAGGATGTGTCGAGTATCATACAATATTGTATATGGATGTTGGAATAGTTGTATGTATCTATCAGGCGGTTAGAACTCTAGTAATAGTTTGATGGATGTTTATGTTTTCCGCTACATATATATCTGTTGAGAAGTATATCAGGTACACAAACGTCACTACAGTAACACCCAGACCGTAAGTTGGGGCCGGAGCGTTACAAAGAATTAAATTTTTTATTACTGATTTCCATTATTTTTTCAAATCAAAATTGAAATTGAAATCGAAATAGAAATTTCTTTCAAAATTTCCTTACCTATGGAGCTTCGAAATTTGAGTCAAAATCTAAATTTAAGACCCTTCTTATACAAGGCTTAAAGCTTCCAAGAGAAACCAACTCCTATTTTGCACATAACCCCCCTCTAAAAACAACTTATCTTCTAAAGCCCTACTAAAAATAACTACAATCGCAAAAATACCCCTAAATATTACAAAAATGGCCCCCCAAGGCTAATTTGACAAAAATAAACCCCCAAAATTTAGGAAAAACAAAAATACACTAGCACCCACAAATAGAAACTCTTGATATAAGCATAAAAGTAAATAAAGGCTACTAATTGCATCATTTTCAATCTGAAAATGCACTTCAATTTATTCAAAATAAGCTTCAATCTTTTTGCTTGGCCAAAGGAATGATTCATCAAACATCATGTATACGTACCCCTTAGCAGAATGGACTTGTTGAAAGAAAAAATAGATATTTACTTGACATAGCATTGTCTCTCATCCTTCATATGCATGTTCCTAAAATTTTATTGATTGATGCTCTTCTTATAGCTTGTTTTTTGCTTAATAGGATGCCCTCAAGTGTTCTAGGGGAACAAATACCCTTCTCCATTGTGTTCCAAAAACACCCATGTTCTCTACTATGCCACGTGTCTTTGGTTGCACATGTTTTGTTCCTATTCCACAAAATGGATAGGACAAGTTCTCCTCTCGTGCTATTAAAAGTGTCTTTGTTGGGTACTTGAGAATTCATAAGGGTTATAAAAGTTATAATCCCCACACTCACAAGAAATATGTTAGTGTAGATGTTATAATTTTTTAAGGGACACCTTATTTCTCCAGTGCAGGGTCCTCAAATGAATCTATTTTGAGTCCATCGACAATTTTGGATTCCCCCTCATTGATCCTCTGGTTCATCTTCTTCCCATCACTATTTCAATTTCTAATCCTGGGGATCCATCCTAGTGCAAGTTGGATTTTCCCACTGCTCACCAGAGATGAACTCAAACATGTACACGGTCCTTAGTTATTTATCCTATTGCTCATTATGTTTTAGGTCTTCACCTTCCTAGTCCTATGTATTCTTTTGCCTTGTCTATTTCCATTGTATTATTCCTTCCTCGCACGTTGAAGCGCTTGCCAACCCTAGGTGAAAATAATGCAATGGATGTAGAAATGCATGCTTTGACCACTAAAGTGACATGGGACTTGGTAAACCTTCCTTCTGGTAAGGAGTTGGTAAGGTATCATTGGGTCTACAATATTAAATATCTTCTGAACGGCTCTATTGAACGACTTAAGGCTAAATTGGTTATCATGGGGTACACCCAAATGTATGGTATTAATTCTTTTGAGACCTTCTCTCCTGTTGCTCAACTAAATTTTATTCGTGTGTTGATCTCATTGGCAGTCAATTTTGATTGGCCCCCTATACTAGTTGGATATGAAAAATTCCTTTCTAAATGGAGATTTGTAGGAAGAGGTATGCACAAAGCAACCTTCTGGGTATGTTGCTCAAGGGGAGGATGATAAAGTATTCAGGTTGCATAAGGCCATTTATGGTCTTAAGCAACCTCATCGAGCCTAGTTTTACAGGTTTAGTGTGGTGGTCTCTACATTTGGCTTCATTTAATGTTATTCTCATCATTTGGTCTTCACCGCAAAACAAAGACATGTGGTACTTCTAGTGGTTTATGTTGAAGATATCATTATCACTAGCAGTGACTAGAGCAGGATTGCAGATGTTAAGCAACGACTTCAAACTAAATTTCAAATCAAGGACTTGAGTACTCTACGCAACTTTCTTGGTATTGGGATTGTACGGTGTAGGAAAGGGTTGAGTCTATCTCAATGAAAATATACCTTGGACTTGCTAAGTGAGACTGGTCTATTAGGAGTTAAACCAACTGATACTCCTATCGATACCAACTGATACTCCTATCAATCGTAACAAGAAGCTGTCTAGGGATGTTGGACCGGAATTTGAGGACAAGCATCAATATAGGTAACTTTGGTTGGCAAGTTGATTTGCTAGAACGTCACTAGACCTAACATATCATTTGCAATAGGGGTGGTGAGTCAATTTATAAAATCCCAAACAACCACATTGGGAAATCATTTTGTGGGATTTTGTTGTGTCTCAAAGGCTCTCCTGGCAAAGGTTCGATATATAAATAGAATAAAAATAGTGAGGTCATGGGATACTCTAATGCGGATTGGGCTGGCTTTGTTAATGATTGAAGGTCTACTACTAAATAATGTATACTTGTAGGAGATAATCTTGCTTCCTTGTGTGGAAAGAAACGAACTACTATGGCCAAATCTAGTGCTGAAGCAGAATACCAAGCTATGGCTCATATTGTGAGTGAGCTTAAATGGCTGGAATCTCTAATGTCAGAGATGAGGTTTTCAGTGACAAAGCCAATGGATATGTTTGTGACAAACAAGCTACCATTTATATCACTAGCAATCCAATATTCCATGAGAGAACAAAGCACATTGAAGTTGAATGTCATTTTGTGAGGGATGTGGTATTGAAGGAGGTCATGAGGACTACTTTCATGAAATTAGCAGATCAGTTAGGCAATGTTTTCACAAAGCCTTCACTTGAGCCTGCCTTCTCTAATGGTTGTGACAAGTTGGGGTTGGGTGGTATTTATACACCTCCAGCTTGATGGGGAATGTTAGAAGAGAATAGCTTATTTCGGCAATTAGATTGTGTGAGTGGGGGTATTTTTATCCTTTAAGAAGTTTATTATTTTTAATATATAAAAGGGCAGATCTGGAGCTGTATGTAACTGCCAGGATACTGCCGCCTTCTCCTTTCTCTTAATTTCTTATTTTCTTCTCTTCTTCTCTCCTTTTCTTCTTCTCTCCTCCATCTCTAACTTTACAAAAATAATATTACACACAAATAAGCATACACATACACACATCTGTGTGCTGTGTATGAATGTACATGGGCATGTACATTCAGAGTAGCTATACATTCAGAGTAGCTAGCTTATGTATTTTTTGTTCAATTAATGATTAATGAAAGTCACTATGGTTATATTAATAAGTCTCGTCCATGTTCTACAGCTGGTTGGGGATTATATCCTCCTTGGAAGCAAAGGGTAATTTTTTGTGAGAGCTTGGGTACCAACTTCAATGGGATAGGATTGAGTTGCTTGGAGCTGTGCAGGTTGACCTTGTTCGCATTATTTTCAGTTTCAGGGCTTCACCCAAACTGGTAAGGTGGCAAATTCCAACACCAATTGGTTGGACCAGCCTAAAAATTGTGCTTTCAATCAGACTAAATAAAAATTTACCAAGAATGAAAATGGGAAAAATAAACAATGTTAAGACGAAAATGCCCCAGCAATACCCACCCCATAACTAAGCTGACCACTAGAATTGTGATGGTTAGAGGGGGTACCGTTGCCTAGGGTTCCTACCACTTGGGATGTTATGGTTGATGAGAACCTTATGTCCTCACATAGGATAAACCCTAATAACTCAAATTCAATTCATAATAATCAAATCTGAATAAAAAATCTCTTACAATCATATAGGGCTAATAAGATTGGGAATAAAATAGGAAACACTACCAGGATACTGCTTTCCTAATAAATAAAACCCTAGAATCCACTCTTCTATAACATAATAAACTATCACTATAAAAAATGGCGGGGAAAAGGAAAAAAAAATCCTGGAAAACAATAAAATCACAAGATTGCCCAAAAGTAATTAAAACTCCGAACATGATGAGTTTGCATTGCAGGCCTCGAAGATCACTCTGCATCAATGGTTTGAAGTAGTGGCAAACACTGATTACAATTCCTACCACTTGGCTCCATGACCTATATAAGTGGCAATCTGACATTAGTTTCCAAAAAAGCTAAGTAACAAAATTTCCAAATCCTTTAAACAAAAGATCCCACAAAATATAATCCAAAATCCAAATTTACCTTTTAGAAATACTTTTCTACAAGAAACATAAAATATATAATCCTTTTATGAGGCCCCCTAACAAAAACAGGTTACGGATAGTCTGTTTATGTCAGTTTATCATCGGTTTAGCTGGCTGGCACATATTTACCAGAAAATACTAGCATGGTAAGATTTTGACAATGGATAATTTGCAGAGAAGGGGTCTGTTTGTTGTCAATAGATGTCCCCTTTGCACGGTTGATGCAGAATCGGTTCAGCACATCCTCCTTTATTGTGCTTGGACAACAAATCTCTGGAATACAGGACTGACTTTTATCGAACAAAGCTGGGTTATGGCTAACCTTGTGGGAGGGTAACTTTGGGCCAGGAAAGGGATTTGGGTCACAAAGGTGAAGAGAAAGGCTATGTCCCTCATTCCACTTTCAATTTTCTAGTGCGTTTGAAAGAGAGGAATGAGGGAGTATTCAAAAATTCATCCTCAAGAATCGAAATCAACAAAGAACACTGGTTTACTGCAGTCAACAGCTGGCATAGTGGGACTGTTATTAATGATTTTGATGTAATATTTGATTTGTGTGATGTTTGATTCAGTGTACCATGGGCTACCATCTCCTCGATGCCTCTTCAATAAAGTTTCCTTTTTTTATCGAAATAAAAAAACAAGAAGAAGAGGTGGGGGTCTAATGCAGAGAGGAGAGGGAATCAAGGGAGATTCTAAACCTCAATTCAAACTGCAAAAAACTAACTCCAACATAACCTACAAATTGTATTTATACCTTGCAGTTAACTAAGACATAATTACAAAAAATCCTCAAGAAAACAAAAAAGGTACAAAACACTATCAAATGAATGCACCCCAGTTTCCTATATCTATCCCTAAAATACGTATGCTGAATAAGCAGCCTAAATAAAATACTCAAGGTTGCTAATTGGTAACTCAATGCGCGCAGGGGCAGGTAGCCTATTTTATCATCAAAGAAGGGAGTTGGATAGGGGAATATGCCTGCACTCTGGGAGAGGGTACCAATCATGTAGCAAAACTCCGGGGCATTAGAAGGAGACTATTAACCGGCCTAGGACTCTAGAACTAGAAGTACAATTGCGGATTCTGATTCGACTGTGGCTTTACATCTCCAAGAAGTCTTACGAGAATGAGCTCCATCTGGAGTGCACTGTGCACCAATTTAGGACTACAAAAGCCTTATCCCGTGAGATTGGCTATGCCTTCAGCAAAATACACTAAGAATGTTCTTGGGAGCATGGTTTTCAAGCCTTAGATTCGGATTTGTGTGGATTTGGACAACACTAAGTAGAACTTTGTATTGTATTTTAATTCAAATCAACACAAATCCAAATCCAATTCCAAATTCAGAATCTAAATTTCCAAACATGGGGTAGGGAGGGCAATGATTATGCAGATTGATTGGCAAACCCTGGGGCTCTTGGTTATATGAAATGCTAGTAGCTAGCCATGTTTGCATTTAGTTGCTCTTTTATATATTTTCTATTTGAATCCATTGGGCCATAAAAATGCAACATCCAGTAGGCTCCCAAATTCAAATTCCCTGCAACCATGCAGACACCGTCAGCCTTCCTTTGAAAAGAAAAATTAAATTAGGAACAAAAACATGAGGAGTGCTCAGTTCAACAACATCATGCAAAATGAGAAAATAATAGTAGATAAAAGATTTAGAGCAACAAAGAGATAATAGAATAGAAGTGTTACTTTCTTAGTAATAAACTCGCATTGGGTTCCTTTACCGGAAGCAGGAGCGCCAGATATCATCATCTTCATAGGTTCAGGTTTCTTAGCACATGAAACAACCTGCTCATGTTCGAAATCTAAATTCACCTTCAAAAAGTTTACAAATTATCTCCTTTTGTTTATGTAAACAACAAATTACCATCAACTCCCATTTACACTACCCTAAAACAATAATAAGAAAATTTGAAAATACAAAATAAAATAAAATTACTCCATTTTCTGGAAAAGGGGAAACAAAAAAAATATACAAGGAAAGCAAGAGAACATAAATTAATTTCCACGTGTTTAAAATACCCGAATCGGGATCCATTAAATGGAATTTAGCAATATGCATAAATTTGCCATGCAAATTTTGTCAGTGGTAAAATAGAAATTCAGAAAATTCCAAAAACCCCTGATACTTTGATTTCTTTTCCCAGACATTTCTCAGCAACTCAAAGAAAAAATTGAAAGGAAAATATCACGGAGAAACTAATTTATGACTTTCTACCACGCAAAACTGAAAGCGAACTCAAATTTTCACTTGCCTGACACTTAAAGGTAAAGAGAGAACTGCCCCTACCATGGAATTTGGAGCATTGCGGGACAGATTTTGACGGACACGATGTCGGATTAGTGTTTCATCGCGAAGGAGAGAGGGCGTAGTGGTGCCTGATATTGATGATAACTGTGAAGAGAGCAGCCGCGGATGCTTCGCAGAGGAAGACGGACAAACACATGGTTGAGGCTTTGGCTTTGCCGCTACTGAGAAATTCAGTTGACAAGCCATTCCTGATGCGTCTCTCCCTCTCCTTTCTCGTGCAATCCAAGAGACACCAGAGCGCTCACAACAGAGCAGGCAACCTCCTCAGCAACAATTAGATCAATGTTCAAACAAAAACAAACAATAAAAAAAAGAGTAAATTAAACTACTCCTCGAAATAGCTAATTTTCAACCATCATAAATTCTCTGCTACCCTTATTATCTTACAAAAGGACTTCTTCTCTCTTATTTTGACATACACTTGCTCCACATAAGTAAACATATTGAGATGATGAGAGAAGATGAAAAATAATGAGAATAAAAATATTTTATATGAGATCGGTTCTAAATCATCTTATAATTTCTCTTAAGATAATAAATTTTTTTATTTCATCCGCCATGCGTGGATATAGCCAAAGAACGTAAAATTTATGTCTCATCTTTATTTATTTTCCTACATCTTTTATAACACATTATTAGTACGAGACTTTAACTTTATGAGATATTTTTTTAAATCTTATTTAATTTATTTTTTGTAAGTTTTACTCTACAAGAGCATAATATTTCCCAGAAAAGAATATGTCTTTTAACGTTTAAAGAGTACCAATCCCTAGAACAGATGGTAAGATAGACCTCCTAAAGAGGCTATATATATAATTTTCTGAAGAGATAGACCTCCTAAAAGTATTATGTATCTAGTTTTCAGAAAAGATGGTAAATATTTACCTCTTGAAGAGGGTATATTTTTAATCATCCGAAGAGATGTTAAAATTGACCTCCTGAAGAGGTGAGACTTTTATCCTCAAGATGAGGTAGTACATTTAACCTCCCAAAGATGTGGTATTACTCATTTCCATATTGTAATTAAAGTCATATTCCTAAAAAGTACAAATTGAGGAAAAAAATAATGTTCCTGAATAAACATATTTAAGTACCCCCGAAAGGATGAAAGTAATATTGTATCTATTATTATCTCAGTTTTTTTTCTTAGTTTTTACATTTTATTTTTATAAATTTCCTTATTATTATTAATTTATTCAGATGTCAAACCTAAGTAAAGTTGAATTTGTTCCCCTTGATATCAAATGTAACAATTATTTATCATGGATTCTTGATGTTGATATCCATCTAATTGAAAATGAACTTGAAAAACACTATTTTAGATGAAAATACTGCATCCCTACAAGATCGCGCAAAAGTTATGATCTTCCTCCGTCATCATTTAGATGAAAAATTAAAGACTGAATACCCCATTATCAAAGACCCACTTATCTTATAGAAAAATTTAAAGAATAGATTTGATCATCAAAATACTGTGATTTTACCAAATGTTTGACATGAATGATTGTACCTGAGGTTACAAGATTTTAAAATAGTCAATGAATATAACTCAGCTTTGTATAAGATTAGATCGAAACTAAAATTATGTGGTGAAAATATAACTGATGAAGACATGCTTGAAAAGACATTTACTACTTTCCATCCCACTAATGTGCTCCTGCAGCGGCAATATAGGGATAGAAAATTCACTAAATTTTATGAACTTGCATCATGTCTTCTTGTTACTAAGTAAAATAATGAGCTTTTGATGAAAAATCACCAAACTCATCCAACTGGTTCAACCTCATTCCCTAAAGTGAATATGAATACATCTCGTGGTTGAGGACAAGGCCGCAGGCATTGTTGTGGGCATGGTCGTGACCGTGGTTGAAATAATCACTGGCATCGATGTGAGGTTGAAATCCCCTAGAAGAGGGATGACCCCCAGAAGCAGGATAATGATCATGATCAATGACGTCATCATGAAAATAAATTCTACAGATTCGGAGGAAAAGGTCATTGGTCGTATACCTGCCATACGCCCATACACTTGGTAGATATACACCAAGTCTCTATAAAAGAAAAATAAAAGAGTAAAGAAGTTGAAACAAATTTTGCTGATAATGTTGTTCCAATAGACCTTGATGCTGGACCATCCAACTATGTTTATCTTGATATTGTTGATTTTCTTGTAAATCAAGATGAAAATAATGATGTGATATTTTGAGATATAAAGTGAGCAATATTGTATTTGGATTTTAATAAATAAATTATTGTATTTATTGTTGCTATGATCAATTATAATAATGAGTTTTTAAAATATGTGTTGTAGCGTGAATTGTCTTAAAGCTTTGATCGATTCTAAAATGTCTATAGAAGAAGTTTGTTTAGTTGATAATGTTACAACACACACAATTCTTCGATATAGGAAACATTTCCATTACTTGAATATATCTTCAACAAATGTTAATACAATATCTAATTCCACAAATTTGATTGAAGGCTATAGAAGAACTAACATAAAGTTACCCAATGGTACTTTATTACAAATTGATGAAACTTTATATTCCAGCAAATCCAGAATAAATATGTTAAGCTTTAAAGATTTAAAACTCAATGGATATCACATTGAAACTACAAATGAAGGCAGTAAAGAATTCCTTTATATTACTTCTATTTATTTTTTTTTTTTGAAGAAACAATTTTAGAAAAACTATCAACTTTATCTTTTGGATTGTATTATACAAAATTAATGCAATTGAATCATATAATATATTGCACTGGAAGTTTAATGACCCAAAGTTATTTACACTTTGGCATGATCGTCTTTGACATCCCGGAGATGTAATGATGCAAAGAATCATTGAGAATTCATATGGTCATCCACTAAAGAACTAGAAAATTCTTTTATCAAGTGATTTCATATGTACTGCTTGCTCTCAAAAGAAATTAATTGTCAAACCATCTATTTTAAAGGTAAATCTTGAATCTCCTAGTTTCTTACAAAGAATTCATGATGATATATACGAACCAATACATCCACCATCTGGACCATTTAGATATTTAATGGTCTTAATTTATGTATCTACTAGATGGTCACATGTTTCTTTACTTTCTACTCGTAATATTGTATTTGCCAGACTTCTTTCTCAATTGATTAGATTATGAGCTCATTTTCCCAATTATCCAATTAAATCAATTCGTTTGGATCATGCCGATGAATTTACATCCCAAACTTTTGATAACTATTGCATGTCATTTGGAATAGATGTTGAACATCATGTTGCTCATACTTATACACAGAATGGTTTAGCTGAATCTTTTATTAAAAGACTTCCACTCATTGCTAGACCTATGATTATAAGAATCAAATTTTCTGTATTTGTTTGGGGACACGCTATTCTTCATGCTATATGTTTAGTTCGTATAAGGCCAATTGCTTACAATAAACTCTCACCCATGCAATTAGTTTCTGGGCAATAACCTGATATTTCTTACTTAAGAACTTTTGATTGTGCAGTATATGTTCCTATTGCCCCTCCTCAAAGAACTAAAATGGGTCCTAAATGTAAGCTTGGTATCAATGTTGGTTTTGATTCCCCTTCTATTATTAGATATCTTGAACCTTTAACAAGTGATTTGTTTAAAGTACGATTTCAAGATTGTCATTTTGATGAAGCAATATTCCCTACATTATAGGGAGCAAAATTAGTATCTAAAGCACAACATGAAATCACATGGAATGCTATGAGTTTATCTCATTTAGATTCTCATACAAATCAAAGTGAACTTGACTTTTGGAAGATTTTACATTTGTAAAGTATTGCAAATCAGTTATCAGATTCTTTTCCAGATACCAAGGCCATACTAAAATCTCGTATACCTGCTGCAAATATTTCAACATGTATTGATGTCCTTGAAGGACAACAACCAACTAATATACCTAAACCACAAGTTAACCGTGGAAGGCTTGTTGGTGCAAAAGGTAAAACTCCCAGAAGGAGAAAACTAAAATTTGTAAACACTCTAGAAGAGGTTACAAAGGTGGATAATCCATTCGACATTCACAAGCCTGTTTTTCCTGAATATGAAATCTCTATTATGGAACTTCCTGAAGAGGAACCTCTTGAAGAGGAATCTCTTAAAGAGAAAACTCCTAAAGTGACATCTTTTGAAAAGGGGCAGGTACCTAGAAATAATAATGAGATCTTAATTCATTGCACAAGAGAAATGTGGGATAGAAATAAAGTTGTTGTCAACAACATATTTGCATATGTAGTAGCTACTGATGTTGACTTTTTTAGTCCTATCCCATTTTGATTATGACAAAACACAACATCTCATTTGTGTGTTTAGTGTATGAACATGTTTATCTTTCTAAAAGCACAGATAATGATGTAATATGGGAGCCTTGAGAGTACTTAATCGACAACATCATAAGGCGTATTCCATGGATTACTAAAGAGCAGAGCTTGAAGACTTTATGCTTTTAAGTTGTAATAGTAATTAGGTTTAAATTGTGCATGCATATCATATAATTTAAATTAAAACTCTATCATAACCATAGATTGACCCTAGGAACCCAAGCTTTTTATAAAACCCTTTTACACTCATAATTAAACATTTACCAAAAGGTCTAAAATATTTTTGAAAAAAAATCAAGGCCAAAAACTCATTTTTGTTAAGGGCCAGTCAACCGGAGTGTGCATAATGCCAAAAATGAGGTTTTATAAAGGCTCGGTAGACCGGATGGTTCAATCTGATCGACCAGACAATATAATTGGCCAAATTATAAAGGGCCCAGTCGGTCGGCCTCTTAGGCCCAGTCGACTGACCTTCATACGAAGGATGATTCTGCAAATTGGATCATAACGCTTAGCAGACTGAAGCTCGCGAAAAAAGATTTTGCCCTTTGGTCGGCCGACTGGACCTCTCGGGTTCAGCCCATTTTGAGCTTCCAATGGTCAAAAAAATTTGAATTATATTATTATTTAAATGCCCAATGGTCATATAAATTTCATATTTCAAATTTGCCTATAAATATTTGGCCCAATCACTTTGAAAATGTTAAAGAAATACATTGAAAGCTTACTTGTTTATTCTTTGATTCTCTCTCTCACATTTTTTACTCCATTTTGAAGTTCAAATTTCTATTTCTCCAACCTTCATTTTTGAAAATACTTTTTGGAGAAAATTTTTAAGGGTTTCTTGGAAAAGGCTTGAACTTATATCACATTCATATATTATTGTTTGAAAGCCTTTGTTTTTTGAGTCTTGTGATATTTTCAAAAATTAATTTCTTCCATACTCTTAATTTTGAAAATTCTATTTGGAGAAAATTCTTAAGTTATTTAAAGAGAGCTTTGAGCATATAGTCATTTAATATATATTTGCTTGAAAGGCTTCTCTCTTTTGATTATACAAAAGGTCATTCATTGAGGAAAATCATTTTCCATACTCTCATACCACTTGCAAAATATTATGAGAGGAAAACCCTAACTCTATCGAGCTTCATTTTATAAATCATTTGAGAATGCATCTAGTTTTTCAATTGTACAAATTAACTTTTAAAGGAGTATTTTGTTGTACAAAAAACCGTTTTGAAAACAAGCTCTTCGCAGTTTGGGTTGTGAATTGTGGCCAAGTGAGGGTACATCACTTTGAGAGGTGGCTCCACCTAGAAGGAGTGAGTTACGGTGTTATCCGTATTGAGCGAGGGTACATCGCTCAAAGATACGTCTTCGCCTGTAAGGAGGGAATACGGTTCAGATTGTGAACCGTATCGAGCATGGGGTATAGCTTGGAGAGGAGGGTTCCATCCTATTTGAAGGAGTGTGTAACGGTTTGCTCCTCCCGGTTAAGGGAGCGGTTTAGTGGAATCCTTGAGTGGTTTGCTCAAGTCAAGAATGTAAGCGGGTATAGCCAAACCTCAGTAAAATCTTAGTGTCAATCTCTCTCTCTCTCTCTCTCTTATCTCATTTAATTTTCTGCACGTATATATTTATTTATTTATTGTTGTGATTGTTTCACATACACAGATTTAATTTTAATTGGGATATTGTTTGGTGAATCGGCAAAATAATTTAGCAAATGTTTTTAAAATTTCAATTCACCCCCTGCTGGGATTACACCATTCCTTTCAATTGGTATCAGAGTCTAGTTGCAATAAGCTTAACCGTTTTTACAAAAAGATTGCAATGGCTCACAATGGTGTATCTCAATTTTGTGAGAGTTGTTTCTCTTCAAGGCCTCCATTGTTTTGCGGTAAAAATATACTGTTTGGAAACAAAAAATGATTATCTTTATTCAAACTATTGATTGGAGGGCTTGGAAAGTAATCGATCAATAGACCTATATCTCAATGAAAACTATTCAAAATGCAGAGTTTCCTAAGATAGAAAGTGAAATGAAAGAGCATGATTTCAATTTATTGCAAATCAATTATAGTGCTATAAACATGATTTATTGTTCTTTAGATACTAATCTTTTTAAAGATATCATGTCTTGTACAAGTGTTAAAGCTATTTGGGAGGAACTTGAAAAGAGATATGGAGAAACCGAGAAAGCGAAGGAAACCACCACTCTGGATGCTTCGAGCTCAAGTGATCTCGAAGGAGATAAGTGTTGTTTTATTGCACTAACCAACGAAAATGTACATTCCTCTCCTTCTACTTCTTTAAATGATTTATGTATAGATTCATGTAGTGTATCTTGTGATAAATGTGAAAGTGAATCATGTGATGAATCTAGTAGTGAATCTATGCCAACTTATGAGGAATTACAAAAAGAATATATTAAGACTCATAAGTTTCTTGTTAAAACACATAAATGATATACTGCTTTGAAAAACAAGAATGAGGCATCAATAAAAGATTTAGAATCTAAAATTCTTGTTGAAAAGGAGAAAGACTTGAAAATCAAGTCATTGGAAAACAAGAATGATAAGCTAGTAAAAGAACTGAAGATTTAAGATCCCAGATTTCTATTGAAAATGAAAAGAATCTTCATATTTCTTGTTGGTCTAACAAGGCTTAATCTCGTTTTGATGATAACAAATCAAGGTTACTAAACATGTCTATGCAAGTTTGAGTTTCAGGACTTAAGTGATCTTATGATTTCAAGTGAACATACTTGAAGAATCTGAATGGAAAATTACACTTAAGGCAATAAGACATGATAAACATGAAGGTTCAACTTATGTGAGACATGAAGCTCATTGAAGCAGTGCATAAAGCTCAGAAGACGTATTGGAAGCTTCACAACATGAAGACTTAGACACTAAGGTAGGAAAATCATATGAAAGTCTTAAGTAAGTACTTCAAAACTCTATACTGATTGGTTAAAGCTCCTAGGAAATGTCATTGGACTTAGATATCTGATTTTATTCATGGAAAATATTTTCTCATAGTCCAAAATGAGTTTTCAAATATATGAATTAAGTTTGGAACCAAAAATTATTGAAACATAGGTTTGCTGAAAGGACAGGCGACTAATGATAAATCATCAGGCGACTGTGGTGCTTCTATGTTTGAAAATATTCAAATAGAATAGGCACATGCTACTGACCTATCAAGCACAATCGAATGACCTCATTCAGACTTTCAGAATACACTGATTTAAAGGAGCATAGACGACTGACCCTTCAGGGATAGGCGACCGATGTGAGTGTTTAAACGTTAAACAACGCTGATCTTGTTTCCAAATCTTGCGTGAATGGTTTCCAAATTAAGAGAAAATTCAAGGGAAAGTTTTTTAAACCCTAGTCCTCTATTTAAACATATTATTCTCGCATATTAGGGTAAGAACACGAATTGAAAAACAATGGCACACACAAACTCTCTTGTATTGTCTTTGCTGAAAGGCTACTACTGTGTTCTTGATTCTTTCACTTGGAAAAGATTGATTTGATCTTCCAAACTCACATCTTTTAATCAGTTCTGGTGATATACTTTGAGCTTCAACGTTCATATGGTTTTTGAAGTATTATTTTTGAATCTAACGTGTACTAATCTGCTCGTTTAAGGAGTTTTTTCTTGTACAAGCAAGTATTTGTTGTTTCTTGTGTTTTTGACGGTTCAGGGGATTGAATCGTTGCCTAGCGGGAGGGGGATTCTCGTTAGAGAGGCGAACTCCACCTTTTAGGGAGAGATGTTGTAACTTCACCCGATAACAAAGTTGGTAAAGGAAATCCTCACAGTTAGGACCCGTGGAATCTGAGACAAAGTAAACAACTTAAGCAGTGAGAAGTAGAATACGTACCACCATAACCATATATACAATACCAGAGTGTCAGAATATTTCCCAAAATATACATATACAACAGTACTCAAAATACTCTCATCTGGACCTAAGGACTACTCAAAATAACTACCCAAAAATACTCATCCTATAGTCAGGGCAGTACTGTGGTCCCCTCTATCTGCGAGTCTGATCTACTTGTATAGCTGGATCACCTAAAAAATATTAAATCACTGGGATGAGACAATGCTCAGTAAAACGAAATATGCTATTACTAGTGTGTAGCAGGTGAGTTTACATATTATAAAACTGATTTGGAAATACCATAAATAATTGAATCTACGAAACACATATAATATTTCACTATAGCTTATACCTATGCTACTTAACATAAACTGTTTTTTTGAATTTTCTAAACATAATACTTCTAATATTTATAGGTATATCTATGGTTTCTGTAAACTTGAATATACATATATATAATAACTGAGAAAATTTCCTTGGATGGATAACTGAAAGTCATGATTTAACCCTTCATGACAGGGTTGTGCGGCCTGAAGACGGGACCTATCCTGGCTTGCTGATCAGGGTAAGTCAACTGAACTCTGAAAGTCAGATCGGCCTCCTCAACCTTTATCTGATGGGGAGCTTGTCCACAATGTAGGCATGATCGACTGCTGAATACCACATACTATCTGAGTAATGTGGTTGCACTCTGAACTGAATATAGCTACGGTATTGTGCTCTGCTGACTGAATCTAGTCCATTAGGGTCTGATACTATATGCATATGTAACTAATATATCTATATTACTATTTTTCCATGATTTTATAATAACTAAAATATTGCAAAACTGATATGCTAAACTGAATAACTAGCTGAAGATTTAATGTCTATATATCTGATTATCTAACTAAAATCATGGTATTCTGAATATGCTGTAAATATATGTTTCTATACATATATTGTAAATCATGGTATCATGGAAAATAGATAAATCATGGTATTCTAAATATTCTGTAAAATTTCTATACGTTACGTATACAAAAAATCATCATTTTATAAAACATATATGTATTTCATGATATTTTCTACCTAGTACACTGTGAAACATGGTATTTATAAACTGTATAAATATTGTACTAGTTTGCTATAAACTCATGCCACACAATTCAAATAAATAAATTCACTTTTTCTAAAATCTGTATTTTCTACTATATAAATATATTATAATTTGAATAATAATAATCTCGTAAAACATATAATTTCTCCTGACTATCATATTAAAATTTCTAGCATAGCATATTTCCCTTACCTAACTATCTGAGTACTAACTATTATTTCCAATCCCATGTGTGCAGCATTCATAATTTCAACATCTTGAGATAACACATGTATATTTTTCAAATCAAACAATTAAATTAACCTAAATAATTATCATACACATACTCCCCAAATCCACACATGCACAAATCCTAAATTATAATTCATATATCATTTTACCTGTATTCCTGAAATACCATCCACTGGGGTCCTCAACCCTTATCCATAGAGTCCCAAAACACCATAATCCTGAAAATATAATATCTTAATTTTACTTCACAAAACCCCAGTATTTTAGCATATAATGCAGAATCTGACTTCAAATGAACCGGTTAATACTAAAAATGCTCAAATAATCTACTCACCCTGGTTTTGGGATGGTTCCCAAGTTGGCCTAACCAAGGGATTACTCTAGTAGATTTGAAGAGAATCTTCCCAGGAATAACATGGCGGCTTTAGATCATTGAGCTGGTGAATAACCAGGCCAGAAAGCTAGAGAGAAGGTGGAGAGGACGAAGTTAGAGAGAGAGAGTGACAGAGAGAGCTGCATGAAGTTTTCTGCTTTGAAAATCCGATTTTGGCATAGTTATACACCTGCCTTCGTCGACGAGACACATCACTTCGTCGAAGAGGTCAAGAAGGGAGTTCATCGACAAACTCATAACCTTTGTTGACGAATTTTAGGCCCTGAAATAGCCATCTCGGTAACTCCTCGTCGATGAGAAACGTTTCCCTGTCTACGATCCCAATAAGCCACTTCATCGATGAACGCAAACCTGCTGTGACCCCCGTTACAATTCCCTTTTTCTCCCTCTTTTATTATTTAAATACCATAATTCTTCGGGTCTCTACACGTAGCGTGTTGCTGGAGGCAAGGGCATATGCTGCAGTCAAACCTTGTAAAAACAACAGTGTTCAGCTTCTTCTTCCCTGCTCTTTTTATTTTCTACAAGTTATAAACTGCGCACATGATTTTATTTTTATAAGAACTTGCTGAATATTATCTCGTGCTCAATATTAAATCTTGTTGAATATTTGAGGTTGAGCTAAATATTTGAAAATTTGTTGAAAAGATGAATCTTGTTAAACATAGTGAACTTGCTGAACATATTTTGTTTGAGATCAAATATATATCAATTGTATGAGCAAAGCATTGATTTGACCATTCAGAAAAGTTTACAACTTTGAGTTTAAAAATAAATAATCTGAGGATTAACTTGTTTGTGAACATATTTTCTAAATAAAGTATACGTACTGAAGCTAAACAAGCATTTTACAAAATTTGTTTTGAAAGAAAATTCATGTGCTGAAAGTTAGATCTTAATATTGATTTTTATTAAGTCATAAATCAATCACTGAATTTATTACTGAGTACATTGTTGTAAAATTTTCTTGAATCAAGCTGAAATTTATAATACGAAGAAGTGTTCAACTGAATGTGTTACCTCATATTGTAAATTTAGTTTGTATATCCATATTCATATCTAAAGGCTTGTAATTAACATAGTTATGATTGCTGTATATAGACATATATACATCTATATATACTGGAAGGTTGAATAGTTACGGGTTAAAGTATTTAAAATTCCGTGAATAATTTTTAAATAACCGAATTCACCCCTCTCTTGGGTATACATCCTAATTTATTTCTAACCTTGATTGTAAAGCAAACAAGATGACCAAAGAATTCGTAAAATTACAAGCAATTTGCAAAGGCTTAATAGATTTAAAAATTATAAGCCTACAACGAAAAATAGAAGACCAACCTAAGATCATCTATACATTTATGAGAGGCAAAGAAAATTTTGATAAACTCTTAGGCTCACAAAAATGACCTTGACAAGGAGGGTATAGGATAAAATGGAATTGAAAGTAGAAAGAAAAATGGCCTATACATGGGGTACTTTGTAAAAGCCTCAAAATTCTATACTAGTACCTCGTCTAGTGCTTATGCTCATACCACCTGCTTCTTATGTAAAAAGAAGGGGCACATCAAATTTGATTGCCCATTTAAAAGAAAGGGTGTGAAACCCAAACAAGTTTGGAGAGTCAAAGAAACGTCGGGTTCTAACCCGCCAAGTCTTGAAGAAAAATCGGTACCTAAATGAGTCCCATTGTTCCCACCTCACATCTTAGGCTTGAAAACCTAAAAGTACCCTTCACATGGTGCAAATTGGTTTATTTCATTGAAGGGATTTTAATTGAAAAATCTAGATAATTTAGTCTAAGCATTAAAAGCCAAATTTCACTTATTGAAAATTTAAATTTCTTGGCTTAAAGAGTTATATAAAAAAAGGGTGCAAAAGAGGGCAAATTTTCAAAATTTGTGAGGCCCAGTCGACCGGACCAGCACGTCAAGTTGAATGAACCCTCCTAGGGCCAGTTATGACACAACCTCAGTCGACCGGACCAGAGGCCAGTCGACCAAAACTCTCTGTTACCCTCATTAGCCTATCCAGTTTCCCATCAGTTGACCGGACTAGAAATCGGATGTTTCTATTTGTGCTCCAGTCAATCGGACCAGTTTCCTAGTCGATCGGGCACTAGAATTTGAAGCGTTCATCAAGCACCACTTGACTAGACCCTACCCCGAGTCGACCGAATAAAAACAAAATTGACATGTTTTAATGCAAGCCAGTCGACCGAGACATGCCCCAGTCAACCGGATTGTCGAGGTATATAAAATTTTGTGCGTATGACAGCCTCATTTTTCATCCATTCTTGAGAGCAAAAATTTTTTCGTCTCCCATTTTCAATTCTCTCCTCAAAATCCTTGCACTCCCTAGCCAAATCCTATATTCCAAATCCCTATTCCATCATGCTAAGGGCCAATAAAAGAAAAGCTGCTCAAGTGACCGAAGAGACTTTTGGTAAACGGTTCGTTTCGGCAGTAGAGAGGATGCGTTACGAAACACACTTCAGGTTGAAAGATGCTCTAATAGGTAAGATTCTTGACATATCTTTCATGGAGTAAATATTTTAGAAATATATTGGATATGTTTAGATTCCAAGGGTGGTACCCAGTCATAGCCTTCTAGCCTAAGGGAGTGTACCAGACCTTAGTTAGACTCTTTTATTCTAACCTAGGACATGATGACTGGGGATACTAATCTAGGGTCGTAGAAGCACCCATCAAATTTTACGATGACCTGATAGCCAAGACATTTTATATTCAACGAGGAGAGTTTACCTATCCTAACCCCGAAACCACTTAAAAATTAATGAGCAAGGCTTCACAGTCGAAGCCTTTGTTAATCGGGTCCAGGAACACCCTGTGGTGAACCTAAATCACACCCTCGCCTTTAACTCATTTACCTCAGAGGCCAAAATCATACACCATCTGATTTCCTACAATGTCCTACCCAAAAGGGGGTCCAGGGTTTATCTGTTTTACCTGGACTGCTTTATTATGTGGTGCCTCATCATGGGGAAGAAGGTAGACTTGCCCAGCCTTATTATTAAATGGATGTTCATAAAGAACACTAAACACATGATAATTATACCATACAAGGGCATACTAAATAGGGTCTTTATAAGATTGGGAGTCACAAAGATGGGACAGTCACTGCTAGTAAAGGAAGACCACATACATATTCTCCTCAACTACAGTGAAATAGATGGGGTATGCGCTTGTAGGCAATATGTGGTTACCTTAGGTCGCTCTTTAGATGAGGATGAGAGATAAGCTAGGAGCTCCATAAGACCAACCCCGCTGCTAGCATAGCCTTCTAATGCCGAGATTATGGCAGCTATTGAGAGACTCTCCACGTATTTCACTGAGTTTAGGGAATCCACAGTAAAATTCATGGAATCCATAGACACTCCCCTCACCTCTATGTAGAGAGAATTCAAATAACTTGCAATTTCTTTAGAGAATAGGTCCATTGATATTTATAATAATTACATTGAGCTGGAAGATATCGTGCAAGCAAACTTCACCGTGATCAATGACCGCTTTAATGACCTAGAAGGGAAGCACCCTATGGATATCAATGGTGACGAGGAAGGTTCATCTGATAGAGGGCACGACGATGGGGAGGCCTAGTCTACACATTAGAGGGGGAGCAACTACTGGTAATTGTTTTCAACTATTGATCATTTTTAAATTTTTGGGCTGTTAAACACTTTTATATTTGGTCTGTATCATAAAACATCTTTATCTTAACTTGTTTATGGTTTAAGAACATTGCACTAAACACTTACTATCCATTTCTGCTAAATGTTTATATTATCTGATGGATGACTTATATTTTGACATGAACTATTATTGAGCTACTGGATTGCATGCTTGGATTAATACAAATTTGTGAATTGCACGCTGGTAGCTAATTTAGGTTGTTGCATGCTTGGATTGAAGGCCATCTACATGGTTGATTTAGAATTGTGAATTGCTCGTTATTGAAACAACCAAGTTTTTGTGCATGTTTGTGTGGATAGCTAAATTGAAAATGAACTATTTACAAGCAGCATGCTACCCAAATTTTTGTTAAAACTAAATTTTCCTCAATGATCTAAATTATATACATTCTATGTTTTCAGGAAAATCAAGTCCTATGGACTCATCTGAATCATAATTGTTTTTGTTTTTGAATCTTAAGGCTTCTTCTGATTACCCTAAACATCATATCTTGTTTTTATGAAATCATAATTTGATATGGATTGTTCTTGGGGCATATGAACACCTTGCATGACTGAATGTTAAATTTCTAGTGCATGTGTGTTCCATAGAAATGATTTTACTTGTTGGATAAAATGCCTTCATCAATATCCAGTAAAATCATTTAAAGACTTAAACCAGTTGCCTATACTGTTTGACATTTAATGAATTCTCAAAACTAGTATCAGTATAAGTGATAAATTATATCTAAGCTTGTATTCAAATCAAAAGGGGGAGCTTTTGAATTTAAAATTCTATATTTTTTATGCTCACCCACATTTTAGCTTATATTAGAAGATTACTATGGCATGCAATATGGTAATGATTTTTTTTTTGCTCACGGTACATCTTAGGTGGAACTATTGCACCAAAATTTGCCGTATGAACTTGCATTAAATTGTCTGATATATTTAGGATCTATATGGTTGCATTTTTTTGGTTAATATATGAATTGTTCTTAATTTTTTACCAAAAAACAACATAGCTTGCTTGACCATTTATGTTAAAGTTTCTTTCTCAGCAAGCATAATCCCTAAGACTTAATGATGATATTAATAGGGGAGATTTTTTTTTTTTTTTCAAATTCATGACTTATGCTCTAATTGTTTAAATGGTCTTTGTAGCAAAGGAGATTTTTTTAGCCATTTTACTGATGACAAAAGAGGGAGAAGCATTATGAGCAAAGTTCTTAATTCTTTTCTTACAAAAGGGGGAGAAGTTTTTTTGAGCAAAATTATTAAGTCCTTTGGTTAATTGGTAGCCTCTTGCCCTTTTGTTATTTATAAAATGATAAACATGATACATATTGCAACATTGAAATCATTTGTGTATCATGTATTTAATTGAATATTCATTTTCAAAGACAACTTCAATACAAACTGCACATTTGAATCAAATTGAACTTAAATTCTCAACTTGAACAATTTTGAAGTCTTCATTTCAAATATGCTTGAATTATATTGACTATTCTTTGAATTATGTATATTGTTAGGGGGAGCCTTGTCAGGGTAACCTAATTTTGCTCCTGCGTTTGTCATCATAAAAAATGTGGAGAGTGTAAACTTTTTGAGTCCTATCCTATTTTGATTATGACAAAACACAATATCTCATTTGTGTGCTTAGTGTATGAGCATGATTATCTTTCTAAAAGTACAGATAATGATAATATGGGAGCCTTGAGAGTACTTAATCGACAATATCTTATATCTATGGATTACTAAAGAGTAGAGTTTGAAGACTTTATGCTTTTAAGTTGTAATAGTAATTAGGTTTAAATTGTGCATACATATCATATGTTTTAAATTGAACCTCTATCATAATCATAGATTGACCTTAGGGACCCCAGCATTTTATAAAAACCTTTTATACTCAAAGTTAAACATTTATCAAAAGGCTTAAAATATTTTTGAAAACAAATTAAGACCAAAAACTCATTTTTGTCAAGGCCTAGTCAACCGGCTATTAAGGCCCAGTCGACTGAAGTGTGCATAATGCCAAAAATGAGGTTTTATAAAGGCCCGATAGACCGGATGGTTCAGCTCGGTCAACCAGATAGTGTCATTGGCCAAATTATATAAGGTTCAGTCGACCAACCTCTTAGGACCAGTTGACCGGCCTTCATACGAAAGATGATCAGGAAAACTAGATTATAAGGCCTGGCAGACTGAAGCTTGTGAAAAAGGATTTCACCATTTGGTCGGTCGATCGGACCTTGGGCTCGTCGACCAGACCTCTCGGGTTCAGCCCATGTTGAGCTTCAAATGGTCAAAAAGGTTTGAATTATATTATTATTTAAATGTCCAATGGTCATATTTCAAATTTGTTTATAAATATTTGGCCCAATCACTTTGAAAATGTCAGAGAAATACATTGAAAGCTTACTTTTTTATTCTTTGATTCCTACTCACATTTTTTACTCCATTTTGAAGATCAAATTTCTATTTCTCCAACCTTCATTTTCGAAAAAAATTTTTGGAGAAAATTTTTAAGGGTTTCTTGAAAAAGGCTTGATCTTATATCACATTCACATATTATTGTTTGAAAGCCTTTGTTTTTTGAGTTTTGTGATATTTTCAAAAATCAATTTCTTCCATACTTTTAATTTTGAAAATTCTATTTGGAGAAAATCTTTGAGTTATTTAAAAAGAGCTTTGAGCATATAGTCATTTAATATATACTTACTTGAAAGGCTTATCTCTTTTGGTTTTACAAAAGGTCAATCATTGAGGAAAATCATTTTCTGTACTCTCATACTACTTGCAAAATATTCTGAGAGGAAAACCCTAACTCTATCGAGCTTCATTTTATAAATCATTTAAGAGTGCATCTAGTTTTCCAATTGTACAAATCATTTCTTAAAAGGAGTATTTTATTGTACGAAAAACTGTTTTGAAAACAATCTCTTCGCAGTTCGGGTTGTTAACTGTGGCCAAGTGAGGGTACATCACTTGGAGAGGTGGCTCCGCCTAGAAGGAGTGGTTTACGGTGTGATCCAAAATGAGTGAGGGTACATCGCTCAGAGAGGCGTCTCCGCCTGTAAGGAGGGAATACGGTTCAGATTGTGAACCATACCGAGCGTGGAGTATCGTTTAGAGAGGAGGGCTCTATCATATTTGAAGGAGTGTGTAATGGTTTGCTTCACTCGGTTAAGGGAGTAGTTTAATGGAATCCTTGAGTGGTTTGCTCAGGGCGAAGATGTAGGTGGGTATAATTGAACTTCATTAAAATCTCGGTGCCAATCTCTCTCTCTCTCTCTCTCTCTCTCTCTCTCTCTCTCATCTCATTTAATTTTCCACACGTGTATGTTTATTTATTTATTGTTGCGGTTGTTTCACATACACAAATTTAATTTTGATTGGGATATTGTTTGGTGGATCGGCAAAATAATTTAGAAATTTTTTTAAAAAAATTCCAATTCATCCCACTCTTGGGATTACACCATTCCCGTTAATAGACATTTCCAGAAGTAATGAGGATCCTGAGCCTAAGTTTGTTAATGAACGTCGATATAGAAGTGATTGGCCGAAATGGAAGGAGGCTATCACATCAGAATTAAATTCTCTATTAAAAAGAGAATTTTTTGGATTTGTAGTCCATGCACTAGAAGATGTCCAACTTGTTGGATACAAATGGGTATTTGTGCCCAAGAAAAATGAAAATAATGAAATTACTCTATATAAAGCTAGACTTGTGGCACAAGGTTTTTTGCAGAAACCCGTAATTGATTATGAGGAGACATATTCTCTTGTAATGGATGGAATCACTTTCAGATTCTTAATTGGGCTAGCGGTCGCTAAAAGACAGAGAATGCATCTTATGGGTGTAATGACATCATACCTATATAAATCGTTGGATAGTTAAATTCATATGAAAGTTCGTGAAGGATTTAAATTGCCTAAAGCAAAATCCAAATATTTATATTCAATAAAACTCCAATGTTCTTTATACGGATTAAACCAATATGGATGCATGTGGTACAATTGATTAAGTGAGTACCTCGTGAAAGAAGGATTCATAAATGATCCAATTTGTCCATGCGCTTTTATTAAAAGATCGGAATCTCGATTTTCTACAATTGTTGTTTGTATTGATGATTTAAATTTAGTTGGGACCCCTAAAGAGCTCACTAAAACTGCTAATTATTTAATGATGGAATTTGAGATGAAAGATTTAGGAAAGACAAAATATTGTCTTGGTCTGCAAATTAAACATGTAAATGGCGGAATTCTTGTTCATCAATCTAAATATATCAAAAAGATATTAAGGCTGTAGTGGTTATTTTCAAACTTGAATTTTGAAATTCAAATTTTAAATTGGATGATGAGTGCATAAAAGTGCACTCTGAACGTACTTTTTCATGTTTATTTGCTAATTTATAAGGACAATTTTAATATGTTAGTGGCAAGTTTCTGACTTGATCTTTATTTTATAAAGTTTTTAATTCTAATTAATTTTTAATGATTTTTATCATAGGAATGAAGTTAAGAAGATATAAATAAAGAAGATCAGCCACCTAGATTGGAGGAAAGAATATTGGATATGATAGAATCCCATTTTGGAAGAGTCTTTGCGCACCATTCATTATTTTCATCATAACTATCTCATCCGATATTGGTTTTGAGCGATTCAAGTTGCCTTGAAAATCTTACATAATGGGCTACAATTTATCCTAAAATAGCCTTTTGCTAATTTAGACTTTTACTAGGTCAATAATGGGTCGCAATTTGAGCCCAAATCCTGAAGTTATTTATTCCAAATTTCTTTTATTATTCTATTTTTGGGGTTTTGTAGGGAGAACTATATATAAAAAAACCATTATTTTGAGTGGCCGCTTTGATTTTGTGAAGGTTTTCTTTAGAGTTTATTTTTATTTCATCTTATTATGAGGAACGAATTCCCTAACCTGTGTTAGGGATGAACTTGATCAAATAAGTGTATTTCAATTTGTTTTTAATCCATATTGTTGGTCTTCAATGTTTTTATATTTTCTGTCTATTGTTCATAAATTATGATTTGTTTTATTTCGCGCTTGAATATTCATATATCTGAATCTTTTCATGGATTCAGTCATACTTTTTCTATAGAATTGTAAGGATCCATGAATATGTTCAAGGAAAACTATTAATTTTGTTAAATTACTCCTCTGTTGTGATATTGTCTCCGGATATATTGTCGTCATTAGATTTTTGTAACAAAGTTAATTGATTTTGAGTTTTTAACGAGATGAATAATATTTAGAAAATTTACTTTTGAATTTATCAAAGATTTGCAATTCTACATCTTCCGTTTGAGGATTTGGGATGTGAAATCCCTAATTGAGAAAACCAATGGGTTAAAAATAGATTGATTATTTGATTTGTGAGAGGGATTCTTGATGCCTTGGCTTTTGCAAACTTGATTTTTGATCCACAAAAATAATCTTAGTTTTAAATATTTCTAAAAAGAAGTCAGTTTTTTTTTTTAAAAAAATCATTTACTATTCTTTTTATCTTTATTTGCCCATTTGTGTTCCTTTTTTCCATCTCCTTGTGGAATTGACACCCAAAAGTTGTGCTACAACTACCGCATTATTATTCGGGCATAATCAGTGGATTTCTCTCCAATCCCAAAAGGTTTATAAAAGGACCCCTTGGGGTAGAGTTTAGGACAAGAAAAATGGAGGGAAGAAAGAGTGCGAAAAGGAAAGTCTTGATTGGAAGAAGAATGAAAGAACCTACTGGTTGCCTAACAAGGTTTAACCCCGTTTTGATAATGACAAACCAAGACATCTAATTATGCCATTAAGTGTGTATACAAGTATTAAGGTCTTAAAGCACAATAACATATGCAAAATGGAAAGCCATGAAGCATACAAGATAATGACATTTGGCTATAGACATAAAGCTTGTATGAAGACCAAGCTTAAAGATATGAAGAATTTTGTTATTTGATTGCAAATTAGGAATTCATGTAAGTACACTTCATTTGAACATTGTGACGAAGCTCATAGGTGACTTAGTTTGATCCTAGGTACTTAAAAATTTCATGGAAAATTTTTTATACAAGTACACAACATATTTCAAAATACTAAAATAATTTTTTGAATGAAATATAAGGAATCTATAGTTCCGGGATGTTCAAGTGCCTGAGGTAATAAGCTCAGTCGACCAGATGTATATTGTCTAAACACTAGTCTAGCTCCAGGTAGTTCGGGCAACCGAACCACAACGTTTAGTTGATTGAGTTGCTACTGACTTTTGAAAATTCTAGATCAGTTAGTTTAGGCGATTGAACCTCACAGTTTAGTTGATCGAGTGGTTACTGACTTTTTGGATTTCCAGTCTCAGTTATTTCAGGTGATCGTGTTGGCCTAACAAGGCTTAATCTCGGTTTTGATAATGACAAATAAAGTAATCTAGTTGTGTTCCCTAAGTCAAGTGTCTTCAATTTAAATTGTAGCCAGTAAAACACAACCTAAGGTCTTTCTACACAACCTTAATTCCCACAAATATTAATGTATGCAAATATATAAAGTAAGTAAAGCATTCACAACAAATTAAGCATGAGCATACACATACTAAAAGTAAAGAGATAAGGGAAAAGAGTAACATAGATATTTGTTATTGCGGTTTGGCCAATACTGCATACTTCCTCGCCTTAAGCTAACAAGCAAAAGGATTCCACTCAGTGCTCACTTAACGGGTGGAGCGAAACCGATTACACCCTCTCCTTACGGGGCGAGGAATACCCTAGCTGACATTACAGGGCTGAGCCCAACCTACAACTATACCTTACAAGATGGTGCTCCTAGTTCTCCTGACTAGGTCTGAACCAATTCGGTGCACACTTTATAGGAAGGTGCAAATCCTAGCTTTCCTAATCGAGTCTAATCCAATCCGGTGCATGTTACAGGCTAGTGCAATCCTCTTCCAACCACACATCATGAATACAATGAAAATAAAGATTTTGTGTACAATTAACGTGCTTCTACACTAAGAAAATGATGTACGACTTTAAGCTTAGATGCACTCACGTATGATATGAATTAAAAGCTTAATGTGAGTGTGTGTATTTTTCACTTAAAAGGATTTTTGAAATAAAATTGAAAGTGTGAAAAATAAGTTTCTCAAAATTAAAGTTTGAGAGACCTTTCAAGAAAATATGTATAGATGAAAATATGCTCAAGGTACTTTTAGCTTGCTCAAATATTTTCTCCAAAAATTATATGTCAAAGAAGTGTGGGAGAACCTTGAAGTTTTGCTCAAAAATGATTTTTGTAATAAAGAACAAGTGAGCTTTTGAATCTTGCAATGGATGTGCAAAGATTCACCAGCTACAAAAGTTTTCCCAAAAAAAAATTTTATCAAGAAAATATATGGGAGAAACTTTATGCAAACTCTCACAAAATGATTTTCAAAGTAATGAAATGGGTGAGAGTGGATGCTTTTAAAAATGATATATCAAATGCCCAAAACAAAGATTCTTAACTAAACTTCAAAAGCAATAGGTATGCTAGTGACGAAGAGAGAAAATAATCAAAAGCTCTCTTAAAAAGATTTTGAAATGAATGAAAAAGAGAGTATGGAATTAATAGCACAAAAATTGTTTAGGAGGATTTCTAATCTAACCATTAGTTGGAAAAATGAGTAATGAGATGGTATTTATAGTTTTTCTGAAAATATGACCGTTTGGGGACACAAAGGTTATTTTGAATTTTTTTAATTAAAAATTAAACACATTTTTAGTGCTTAAAAATGCCAGAACCCCGAGAGGTTCGGTTGGCTGACCTCACACAACAAATTTGAATTTCAAACAGGGTTTGGTCGATTGTGGAAGGTGCCAGTCTGCTAAGCCAAGGGCAATTTCAAACCTTCGTAGGTTCGGTCAGCTGGCCTTAAGGCTAGTTTGCCGGTTGAGGAAGTTCGGTCGGCCGTGGTCATTTTGAACTAAAAGGGCTAGTCAGCTTACCTTTTAGAATTGGCCAAACAAAGTGGTCAGTCGCTAAGGCGCTCACTACATGAAAAGCTCGATTGGCTGGCTATAACAAGTGTTAGAAGGGCCGGTCGGGCAAGACTTCTTAAATTGACAAACCTACGGGTCAGTCAGCTGAGATGATTTTTAATGCTAAAAGGCCGGTCGACCAAGGTTACTTAAGACCTAAGATTTGGCCCTGTTTTTTACCTCAATTTTATTTTTAAAACCTTTGTAAGTGTTTAGCAAATCATGTGAAAGGTTTTTTTGTGAAAACTTTGGTTCCCTAAGGTCGGTCTATGGTCATCATTCAACTTCCATTCACATCATGCATGACATGCATTATTACAGACCAAATTTGTCTTCTTCTTTGCTCTTCTATCTTCCATGAAATACACCAGATAATGTAGGTTTTAATATCTTCATGCTTCTATCTTTCCTTTGTCTTATGTGAGTACCAAACTATAAACCTGTTTAAGCACTTAAAGACACATAAGATCCTTGTGCTTTGTTAGCATCAAAATAGGGATCATACTCAAAAAGTCAACATCAGGTATTATATCTTACAAGCACAATTGTTCATATTTAAAGTTTGAAAGATATAAAGAAAATAAGCTAACTGAAGATTGGCTAGAGTTTGGATGAAAGCTTCAAGACATGAAGACTTAAAGTTTATTTCATGTTTAATGTAATAGAAGTCTCATATAAGTACTTCTCAAAGTTTAAGTTTGTTTATGAAGCTTATAGGATAATTTGGACTTAAAGACCTGTTTTAATAACTTGAATATATTCTTTCAAAGTCCAAACATCTTTTCAAAATAAGACAAATGAATTTTGGAAGGTTTGGGTGACCGAGGCTCAAGCTCAGTCAACTGAATGCCTGAAATTGAACAACCTGGCCTGGCATTAGTGAATTTAGGCGACCGACCTTATGGCCCAATTGACCAAATGGGTACTGCCATTAATAAAAGCTTAGACAGTGGTTGTTTGAGCAACCAGACTAAAAGTTCAGTCGACCGAATAGGTTCAGGCGACCAAACCTATAGTTCAGCCGACCTAAAGGCTACTACTTGTTTGAAATTCATGTTTTTAAATTGGTTCAAGCGACTGGACTTCCAATTCAATCGACCGAAGTGCGCAATTTAAGTAATGAACAACGCCATTTCTTTTCATTTTCAAAAGATATTATTTCCAAAATTTGGGCAAACAGTTAGATTTCAAACCCATATATTTAAGGGTAACCCTAATCGTGTTAGGGCAACCTTATCGCTCATAAACTCATTGATTTCATCTTTCAAAAGCTGCTGTGCGCTATTCTTCATCGTTGCAAGATAATTTCTGGTTCTTTTATTTTTTCATCTCTCAATCCATAAAACCTAGAAAACTTATTGAGCTTCATAACAACCCATATTGGAAAGTTTGCTACATCTTTTTAACTTGCACAAATCCGCTCTTTTGAGAGAGTTTCTTATTGTACGAAAATTTGTTGCTAATTTGATTGTAAACAGATGATTCAGGTGTGAATCATTGCCAAGCGAGAGGGTGTTCTTGCTTGAGAGGTGCTCCACCTACTAAAAGGAGAGAGGTACTCCACCTATTGAATGAAGAGAGTTAGTCCTCACGATGGGTTGCTTGAGGTAAGGACGTAGGCACGTTGCCGAACCTTGTAAAAAATCTCGGTGTCATTCTTATCCCTTATTTCTTTACTTTCTCACACATATATATTGATTTTATCTACTATGAATTGTTTAAATATGATTTGGGAATGCTGTGAATGATTTGGTTTGATTTGTGGATGTTTTGAATGATTTAAATGTCTATTGAGATTAAACACTGCTATAGATGAAAATTTAGATTTGGTTTAATTTGCTGGGATTGCTTGATATTGATTGATTAATTGTTCAAATACAAGAATAAATATTTGTATGGTTAAACATCTTATTATCAATATTAATCTATTGGAAAAATAATAAACCTTGTGGTTTGATTTCATATTTAGGATTGTTTATTGGTATAGTTGTTCGTCAATTAGTTTTTTTTGGTGATTAAAATATTTAGAAGACGTGAAAATGAGTTTTAAAAAAAAAATCAAGCTTCCACGCGTTAAAATTTTAAAATACCCAATTAACCCCACTCTTGGGATTACACCTTCACTTTCAATTAGTATCAAAGCATAGGTTGCAATATATTCTAATAGGTAGTTGCACAAAGATCACGATGGCAAACCTAGGTGTGTCCCAATTCGGTGAAGGAAAATCCTCTACTAGACCCCCAATCATTTACGGTGTACTTACACCTTTTGGAAACAAAGAATGAGAATAATTTTACAAATGATGGATTGGAGAGTTTGGAGAGTTGTAGTCCAAGGAAACTATGTGCCTACTAAGATAATTGAAAATAAGGAAATTCATAAGCAAGAAAACGAAATGAATGAGACCGACATGAAACAAATGCATATAAACTCTAGTGCAATGAATGCTCTATATTGTGTGTTAGATGCAAATGAGTTTAATAGGATAATAGGCTGCAAGATTGCAAGGAAATCTAGGAAAAACTTGAAATAACCTATGAGAGAACTATAGACGTTAGGAATAGCTTAATAGACATGCTCACTAGTGAGTATGAAACTTTTAGGATGAACCTAGAAGAATCTATATCGAGTATGTACACTAGGTTCACCCATATAATAAATTCCCTAAACGCACTTGGGAAAAACTACCCAACATACGAAATGGTTAGGAAAGTCCTTAGAGGACTTCCATCTGTTTGGTAACCCAAGGCCACAACTGTAACTGAAGGTAGAAACCTAAAAGAACAACTGAATTTGGCATAACTAAGAAATCCATCACACTAAAGGCTTCCAAAGAAATCTCAAGTGATGAGGAAGATGAAGAGATGGATGATGATGAGCTACCTTTAATCACCAGACGATTAGTGTTAAACGTCATAGCTCGGGAGTATATACATGTGCCCCACAGCGGATATACAATATAGAGTCAGAGGGGGTGAATGGCTCTTTTCGCGTATTTAAAGTTTTTCTACAAAATAAAATACTTGTCAAGAAGCAAACAATTATATCACAAATATATAGCAAATGCAAATAAGGCACAAGACAAATAATAAAGAGTGTAGCGAGAGAAAAGCTTAACACCGGGTTTTAACGTGGTTCGACACCAAGCCTACGTCCACGCCTTAGCACCAAGCAAAGGATTCCACAATCCACTATCAACGCTCCTTTCCCAATAGAGCAAGCCTTACAACTTGGGTACAAAACCCTACTGCTCACAAAGAGCCTTCACTGGGGAACAAATCCCTACTGCTCACAAAGAGCCTTCACCAAATCAGTTCACAAAGAACCTTACAAATTGGTTCAACAAGAACCTTTCACAAGATGTAAATACAAAAAAATACTTCTCAAATGAGCCAATATGAATTACAAGCAATTCCTCACACTACTCTTTCAAGGATTTAATCAAACAAGATAAATAAGCAAGAGAGAGAATTTGAGCACTTGTGAATAAATGAACGAAGATGCAAAGTGCCTAGGTTTTGCATTGAAATGTATTTTTCACTAAATTCTTGTATAAATCATCAAAACCATGCTAAAAAAGTCTATGGACTTGTATTTATAGCCAAAAGATCTTATAGTCGTTAACTAGCCGCTAGGAGCAACTCCCAAACAAAACTAGGCATTTTTTTAGCCATTACGGCGCTGGGCACGAGGCTCTTGGTCAACCATTCACTTTCTCTGGTTGGCCATTCACCCGATGGTTGACCATTGCCCTCCAACGGTCGACCATTCACCTAGTTTGTGAGGAAAAATAGCTACTGGAATTGCTAGTTGACCATTCCCCTGCTCTAGTCAACCATTCTCCTGATATGGTCAACCATTGCCTTGAACCAGAAAAAGTAACTAACATAAAAGTTTGCTTTTTGGATTCTTCTAGCAAAATTTATGCCCTAAATACCAAAAGTGTAATAACCCAAGAAATTCTTACAGGACTCGTCAACGAACAAAGGGGTTTCGTCGACGAGGGCTTTTCAAGATCTCATAAAGGAGAAGATACCGAGAGAGGGTTTAAGGCAGACTAAAACTCGGCGACGAGGGTGCGGATTCATCGATGAACTTTCTACAGAACTCGTCGACGAGGTGACATGTCTCGTCGATGAATCCAGCCCTATAAATTGCTGAAACCCAGATTTTTAGCATAATTTTCAGCGCAGAAACCTCTCCTCTGTCTCTCTCTCTACATTTCCCTCCCTCTCTCTCTTCGATCCTAGCCCCATTTCTTGCTAGATTGAAGATTTGAGGTCACCACGATGCTCCTGGCGGAGTTCTCTCCAAGTCTGCCGGATCTGATTGTGGGGAAAGTTGGTTTGAAATTCATTCCAAATCCAGGATAAGGTGTTTTATTTAGAATCTGCTTTCCCCATAGTTATAAGAAATGTTGTATGTAGAAAAATACTGATATTTTGTTTTGGGGAATACTGTTTTCAGGGTATTAAGTTAGGAACCCTGCGATATAGGGTTAGAATTTAGTAGGGGTTTTTCAGATTTAAGGTAAAGGAAATATGCTATGCTAGAGATTTTTAATATGTATACAGAATATTATGAATGTGTATTTACAAGCATGTAGATTAGATTATTTTCCAGAGAATTATGAATATTATCTTTTTAGCATAACTACAGAAATTGAGCATGAGATTGTGTTTACTCAAATGTATAGCATGAGTTTGTTACAGTAGAGTATGTAGATTTTACAGTATTACAAATATTCAGATATTTTAGATTATTAGCAATGAATGAGACTTACAAAATTTCTCAGAATAACATGTTTTCTAAACCATAACACTCAGACATGTTTTACAGATGTTATAAAGAGATTTTACAGATATTACATACAAATATTACAGACAGAGTATATAGATATTATATATAGATATTATAGATAGTACAGATAGAAATCATAGATGATACAAACATATATTATTTATATATTTCAGCCAGATATCTTAGATATTACAACTCAGATTTATAGTGTTGTGGTTGTTTTTGAAATCATGTTAAAAGCAGCAAGATGATTATATATTTATATATGTATACAGTGTTACACAATATCAAATCCTTGTGGAAATTACAAAAAAATATATATACAGTTGAGCACGGTACCGTTGCCAATTCAGACACATGTAACCACATAACTTAGATAGTATGTGGATTCCATCTAACCGTGCGAGGAGAGATTGCAGTCTCCCCAGCATCCTGGGTTGAGGTAGCCGGTTAGACGATGACAGAGGTTTGAGATGGTCGGAGTGATTGTATGGGCTAGATCTACATAGATTGATACAGATTGGCGGATGTACAGTTGTAGATTGACTTACCTAATAGACCAATTAGAGTAAGTCTAGCCAACGGGCCGCACAACCCTATCATGAGGGGATATATCATGATATACAGATCCTAGGGTATAGCAGCAGTTCCTATGTACAGATATATCACACAGAAACATTTTATATTATTATATTAGCAGTACCTTCAGATAGCAAACTTAGATACACAGTTATATTTTAAAGATTCCATGATAGATATATATCCTGTACAGTTTATCAGTTTTCTCAAATTACAGTATCAGTATTATTTCAGTATTTTAAATGATTAACTTAGCCGCCATACACTAGTAATAGCATATTTTCACTTACTGAGTATTGTCTCATCCTAGTGACTTATTATTTTTCAGGGGATCTAGCTAAGCGAGCAGATTAGGCTCGCGGTTAGAGATTGTCTTGAGTTGCCCTAGTTGGAAGGGTAGGCGTATTTTTTATGCCAGTGATTTGGGGTAGATTGTTTTGGATGTTGTCACTGGGTATTTTGTGTTGTAATTATATTTCAGAGCTTTATAGTTTTTTGGTATTGTATATAGCAGTCCCCAGCTTTGTACACCACTGCTTAGTTATGTGTGACAAATAGAGTTTCTTCAGTGCTCTTTTGAGCTTGAGTTATTTTTAGTACTATTTCAGATAGTTGATATTTAGGAAAAAAAATGTTGAATAAATAGCAGGTCGTTACAGTTTGATATCAGAGCCTAGGTTGCTAGGTTCTGTAGACTCTAGAATGCAGCGGGAACAATACCAGAACATAGGAAAGAATTTGAGGTTGTGTTTTGTGGTCTGAATACATGATTTTCATTGTGGTTTCTATGTTTTTCCTGTGGTGACGATTTCAGGAAAATCCTAGTAAATTATCGACGAGTCGTGTGTTTGGGTTGCAAGATTGGATTTTGGGGTTAGAAGAAGGGAAATAGTTGATAGTGAATTTGAGGTTTTAGTTGGATGGAGTAAAGTAGATCTGTGTAGGATTTTAAAATAGTGTTTTATGTATTTTTAGGATGGATCCAAGTAACAATGGTGTAGATGCTGGTGGTGAAAGACGAAGACCCTCCAGTATGGGAGGCGGAGATATAGACGCTGTGTTACCCAGTGTCACTCAGCAGGTGATGGCTGAGATGGCTAGGAGTGAAGGAGAGTGTAGCTGCATGATCGAGTAGTTTACATGGATGAGGCCTCCTTCTTTTGTTGGAGGACTTGACCCGATTGTGGCTGAGAATTGGGTTCAGGATGTTGAGGAGATTTAAGCAGTGTTGGCCTGTACAGATGAGCAGAAAGTGGCATTTGTGACATTTAAACTGACAGAAGAGGTAAAGCACTGGTGGAGATCAGCGCGTATGATTGAGGAGCAGAGGCCCAATCTAGTGCCAGTGTCATGGAGTCGGTTCAAGGAATTATTCTTCGAGTGATATTTCCCTGTTATCATTCGAAGTGCAAAGGTATCCGAATTTCTGCATCTGACTCAGGGGTTGATGATGGTGACCCAATATGTTGCACGATTTCTTAAGTTATACCGCTTCGCCCCACATTTAGCTTCATATGGGGAGAAAAAGGCAAGGAAGTTTGAAGAGGGATTGAAGAAGAGTTTATTTAAGCAAGTTATTGGACATTTGCAGAGGTGGTGGATAGAGCTGATATTATTGAGAGTGGTATGCAGAGGAGTGCTGCAGCTCAAGGTCAGAAGAAGAGGTCCGTACCTCAGGATTTATAGGCGAGCTCTAGTAGAGGGCCATGGAGAGAGGATTGATATGGAGGCAGTCAGGGACAAATGATGGGCCGTGGTGGTTTTCAGGGTGGATGGACTATTCCTACATGTCCTAGATGTGGCTGTAGACATCCAGGTGAATGCAGAATGGAAGAGGACGTCTGCTACCGTTGTGGGAGACCTAGGCATATATCTTAGTCGTGTTAGGGATTACCAGCTCCCAGACCATACCGAGGTGGTTATCATGTGCCTCGTGGAGGACAGCAGAGGAACACTACATTGGCGAGAGTGTACGCGTTGACGCCGGGCGAGGCTGATACAGCTGGAGACGTAGTTACAGGTACCCTTACTGCTTTCTCATTTATAGCTGTTGTTTTGTTTGATACAGGTGCCACCCACTCTTTTTTTTTTTTTTTTTTGTGGTATATGCTACGTTAATGGGGTATGAGGCACAATTGTTAGATATTGGGTTAGCTGTAACTACATCGACTAGGTCAGTGGTGAGATGTAAAAGGGTACTCAAGAGAGTTTTAGTAACTATTCAGGGAAAGATATTGCCAGTTGATTTGGTGACAATAGATATGTGGGGTTTGACATCATTTTGGGCATGGATTGGTTGGTAGTTAATCATGCTAGTATTGATTGTCATTCGAAAGAAGTGATTTTCAGACTTCCAAGCGAGCTAGAATATAGATTTCTTGGTTCACGGGTACGTTTTTCGCCACAATTTGCGTCAGTTGTTCAGGTGAGGAAATTGATCCAAGAAGGCTACCAGGGATTTGTTGTTTACATTAAGGAATCACAAAAAGAACTGAAACAAGTTGATGTCCTTGTAGTTAGAGAATTTTTAGATATATTTCCAGAAGAATTACCTAGTTTTCCATGATACCGTGAAGTTGAGTTTATAGTGGATCTTCTACTGGGGTCAGCACCACTATCTAAAGCTTCTTATCGGATGGCCCCAGCCGAGTTAAAAGAACTGAAGGATCAATTGCAAGAATTATTGGACAAAGGATTCATCAGGCCCAACGTGTTTTCCTAGGGAGCGCTAGTTCTATTTGTGAAGAAGAAAGATGGAACCATGAGGATGTGTATCGATTACAGAGAGATAAATAAACTGACAGTTAAGAATAAATATCCTCTTCACAGGATCGACGGCATGTTTGATCAGCTCCAAGGGACCCAGGTTTATTCTAAAATTGACCTACAGTCAGGTTACTATCAGGTGAAAGTGAGGGCAGAGGACGTCTCGAAAACGACATTTCGTACGAGATATGGGCATTATGAATTCTTAGTGATGCCATTTGGGTTGACTAATGCACCAGCGGTAATCATGGATTTAATGAACCGAGTATTCCATCAGTACCTAGACCAGTTCATAGTTGTATTTACTGATGATATACTGGTCTACTCGAAAAGTTTTGAGGAGCACGAGTATCATTTGAGGCTGGTGTTACAAATATTAAGAAAGAGAAAGTTATATGCAAAGTTCAAGAAATGTGAATTTTGGCTGAGGCAGGTTTAATTTCTTGGCCATGTGATCTCTGAGGCAAGTGTATCTGTCGATCTGAGTAAGATAGAGGTAGTAGTGAATTGGGTAAGGCCGGGAAATGTGCAAGAGGTTCAGAGTTTTCTAGGTTTAGTAGGTTATTATTGGCATTTTGTGGATGGTTTCTCTAGTTTGTCAAGTCCATTGATGCGACTTATAAGGAAAAATGTAAGGCTTAAATGGACTGATGACTGTGAGCAGAGCTTTCAAGAGTTAAAACAGAGGTTGGTTACAGCCCCTATATTGGCTATCCCATCGGGGGAGGATGGGTTTGTGATATACAATGATGCATCCCTGAAGGGACTTGGGTGCGTATTGATGCAGCACGACAGGGTCATTGCATATACTTCTAGATAGCTTAAAGAATATGAGAAAAATTATCCTGTGCATGATCTAGAGTTAGCTGTAGTGGTGTACGCTCTTAAAATTTGGAGACATTATCTGTATGGTGGAAAATGCGAAATCTTCACGGATCATAAGAGTCTGAAATATTTCTTCACCTAGAGATAATTGAATATGAGACAAAGAAGGTGGCGAGAACTTGTAAAAGATTATGACTGTACTATTAGTTACCACCCAAGGAAAGCGAATGTGGTAGTAGATGCTCTGAGTTGGAAATCAGTGGGACCAGCACTGGCAGCTTTGGAGGTTCAACATTTGATCCTAATGGATTTGGAGAGGCTTAGCATAGAGTTAGTAGAGGATAGTCCTTAGGCATTTGTTGCCAGCCTGATTGTACAGCCTACATTATACAAGAAAATTAAAGTAGCTCAAGGAGGTGACGCAGAATTGGCAGAGGTTATGGCTAGAGTGCGGGATGGTTAGGGAGAGGAGTTCAACATATCAGATGATGGAGCCCTGCGGTTCCGTACTAGACTATGTGTTACTGCAGATATTGAGATCAAGAAAACTATATTAGAGGACGCTCATAGATCCCTATACACCGTTCATCCTGGTAGTACTAAGATGTATAGGGATCTGTGAAAGCACTTCTGGTGAAGTGGAATGAAGAGGGAGATAGCCGAGTTTGTACAGCAGTGCTTGACGTGCTAGCAGGTTAAGGCCGAGCACTAAAGACTAGCAGGACAATTGCAACCACTCTTCATTCTAGAGTGCAAGTGGGACCACATTTCCATGGATTTTATTACGGGGTTACCACCAGTGCGATAGGGATTGAATGCAATTTGGGCGGTTATAGATCATTTGACGAAGACCGCTCATTTTATCCCTATTAAAATCGGCTATTCCATGGACATATTGGAAGAGATGTATGTTCAAGAGATAGTTCATGTTCATGGAGTACCAGTATCCATAGTATCAGATCGAGATCCTTGGTTTACTTCATGATTCTGGAAAAATTTTCAAGAGGCTATGGGTACACAATTAGCATTTAGCACTGCTTTCCATCCCCAGACAGATGGTCAGACTGAGAGGACGATCCAGACATTAGAAGATATGCTTCGTGCGTGCGTTCTAGAATTTGGGGCTAGTTGGACCTAGCTTTTACCACTAGTTGAATTTGCCTAAAATAACAGCTACCAGGCTAGTATCGGCATGGCTCCATATGAGGCATTGTATGGAAGAAGATGTCGTTCTCCTCTCTTTTGGGATGAGGTAGGCAAGAGGCGAGTTTTGGGTCCAAAGATTGTACAGTAGGCGTATGATAAGGTCCAACTAATTAAAGAAAGAATCAGTACTGCATAGAGTCAGAAGAAAAGCTACACAGACACTCGCCGTCGAGAATTAGAGTTTGACGTGGGAGACTGAGTATTCTTGAAGGTAGCTCCTCTGAGAGGGGCTATAAGGTTTAGGAAGAAGGGCAAGTTGAGCCCTAGGTATATTGGTCCTTTTGAGATACTAGAAAGAATAGGGTCCATTGCATACAGGCTAGCTTTGTCGCTAGTGTTATCTAGAATACACGACGTTTTCCATGTAGCTATGTTGTGAAAATACGTCCGAAACCCGTCTCACATCATTAGCTATGTAGACATAGAGCTTAAGGATTCACTAGCTTATGAAGAAGTATCGATACAAGTTTTAGACAGAAAGACACAGACACTGCGCACTAAATAAATTCAGTGAGTAAAAGTTTTGTGGAAGAATAACGCTATAGAGGAAGCTTCTTGGGAGCTCGAGGAGCAGATGAGATAGAAATACCCGCAGTTGTTCCAAGAAGGTTAGTAGTAAATAGGTAAAGTATAATAGCTAGATAGTGTTTCGTTTGTAGGTACATGTATTGAATAAATGAAAGTAGTTATTAGTTTTATATGTGTAATCTCCCAGAATATAGAACGTAACCACGGTATTCCTCCGCCATAAGTGAGGGTAAGTAATAAAATAAGTAGACCATTTGCTTTTATGGGATGATAAAAGGTAATGCAGATAGTAAATTTTGAGGATGAAATTTTATAAGGAGGGGAGAATGTAATAACCCAAGAAATTCTTATAGGACTTATCGACGAAGAAAAGGGTTTCTTCAACGAGGGCGCGCGCTTCAGGATCTCGTCGACGAGGTCCCGTCTTGTCAACGAGAAGATACCGCGAGAGGGTTTAAGGTAGACTGAAACTCATCGACGAGTGTGTGAATTCGTTGACGAACTTTCTATAGAACTTGTTGACAAGGTGACGTGTCTCATCGACAAATCTAGCCCTATAAATAGCTAAAACCCAAATTTTTAGCATAATTTTCAGCGCAGAATCCTCTCCTCTCTCTCTCTCTCTCTCTCTCTCTCTCTCTCTCTCTCTCTCTCTATGTTTCCCTCCCCTTTTCTCTTTAATCCTGGCACTATTTCTCACCGGATTGAAGATCTGAGGTCACCACGACGCTCTTGGTGGAGTTCTCTGCAAGTCTGTCGGAGCTGATTGTGGCGAAAGTTGGTTTGAAATTCATCCCAAATCCATGGTAAGGTGTTTTATTTAGAATCTGCTTTCCCTACAGTTATAAGAAATGTTGTATGCTGAAAAATATTGATATTTTGTTTTGGGAAATACTGTTTTCAGGATATTGAGCTAGGAGGTATAAGGCTAGAACTTAGTAGGGGTTTTCAAATTTAAGGTAAGGGAAATATGCTATGCTAGCGATTTTTAATATGTATACAGAATATTATGAATATGTATTTACAAGCATGCGGATCAGATTATTTTACAAAGAATTATGAATATTATCTTTTTAGCAAAACTACAGAAATTGAGCATGAGATTGTGTTTACTCAAATGTGTGGCATAAGTTTATTACAGTATAGTATGTAGATTTTACAGTATTACAGATATTCAGATATTTCAGTTTATTAGCAATGAATGAGACTTATAGAATTTCTCAGAATAACATGATTTCTAAACCATAACACTCAGACAGATTTTACAAATATTATAAACAGATTTTACAGATATTATAGACAGATTTTACAAATATTACAGACAGAGTATATAGATATTATATACAGATATTACAGATAGTACAGACAGAAATCATAGATGATACAGACAAATATTATTTATATAGTTCAGTTAGATATCTCAGATATTACAGCTCAGATTTATAGTGTTATGGTTGTTTTTGAAATCATGTTAAAAGCAGCAAGATGATTATATATTTATATATGTATATAGTATTACACAATATCAGATCCATGTGGAAATTATAGACAGATATATATATATATATATATATACACAACAGAGCACTGTATCATTACTAGTTCAGACATGTGCAACCACATGACTTAGATAGTATGTGGATTCCATATAATCGTGCGAGGAGAGATTGCAGTCTCCCCAGCATGCTAGGTTGAGGTAGCCGGTTAGATGATGACAGAGGTTTGAGATGGCCCAAAGTGATTGTAATGGGCTAGATCTACATTGATTGATACAGATTGGCAGATGTACAGATATAGATTGACTTACCTAGTAGGCCAACCATAGTAAGTCTAGCCAACGGGCCGCACAACCCTATAATGAGGGGATATATCATGATATACAGATCCCAGGGTATAGGAGCAGTTCCTATGTACAGATATATCACACAACAGCAGTTTATATTATTATATTAGCAGTACCTTCAGATAGCAAACCTAGATACACAGTTATATTTTAAAGATTCCATGATAAATATATATTCTGTACAGTTTATTAGTTTTCTCAGATTACAGTATCAGTATTATTTCAGTATTTTAAATGATTAACTTAGCCACCATACACTAGTAATAGCATATTTTCACTTACTGAGCATTATCTCATCCCAGTGACTTATTATTTTTCAGGGGATCCTGTTAGGCGAGCAAATCAGGCTCGCGGTTAGAGATTGTCTTGAGCTGCCCTAGTTGGAAGGGTAGGCATATTTTTGATGCCAGTGATTTGGGGTAGATTGTTTTGGATGTTGTCACTGGGTATTTTGTGTTGTAATTATATTTCAGAGCTTTATAGTTTTCTGGTATTGTATATAGCAGTCCCCAACTTTGTACACTGCTGCTTAGTTATGTGTGACAGATAGAGTTTCTTCAGTGCTCTTTTGAGCCTGAGTTATTTTTAGTACTATTTCAGATAGTTGATATTTAGGAAAAAAAAAATGTTGAATAAATAGCATGTCGTTACAGAAAGATATTCAGGAAAGATGATAGGTGCATAACTAAGGTTTTAAACCCAACCAAAAAGTCTTTTATTCACTTAAAACATTCTTGAACAAAAGTATATTAAATATATAAAGTCTAATAGAGTTTGATACTTGTCCAAATAAGTTTTTCCTCAAATATAAGATATCTTGAATAATGAAAATACTTTTGAAGCTTGATTCGATATCTTATATGCTAGGTATGTTCTTTATAAAATATGCTTAACTTTCTTAAGACTTTAGGTCATTAGAAATGTTTTGACACAATTGGGACTACGTATGAAAATATTTATAAAACAATATGTTGAAAGCTTGTCCATTTGAAAACATGTTTGAGTTTAGGATTCATTTGAAAAACTCTTTGATTTTAACTTTGAAAACCATGAAAGTTGAGTTTGTGATTTTAATGCAGTCCTATAAACTCACGTGTCCTAGTATGCGTGCATTTGCTCAACTCTCACTCAGAAATAACTATAAGAAACAAAATGAAAGAGTTACATCATAAACTACCTCACATGTTGACCTTATAGGTCATATCCCGTTTTGATAATGACAAATATCTTGGTATCTTACTTGTACCTTGAGTTTGTAAACAAGACCATACTTTGCACGCAAGTGTAAGAACACGGTGGAGGCCATAAAGAACTCAATGCTCACATCATAAGGTGGCATTTGGAGAAGCAAAGGAAATGAAGACCAAATAATTTTGAATTGTATTTTCTGTTTAATTCATTTGGGTCTGTAATAATTATGGTCTATAATAATTAATGCATCACATGCATGATAGGTTGAATAAGGTCAAGAGACCATAGATTGACTCATAGGAACCAATACCAATACCCCTAAGATAAAATGTCATAGCTTATTCACATAGGGTTGAAAAAGTTCAAGGGCCAAAATGGTTTTAACAAAGACTTTGGTCGATCGATGCTAGATTTTTTGAGCTTAATTTAAAATCCTAGGACTTAGACTGACCTTAGGTTTCCAAGCATTTCGTGAAAAATTCCCTATAAACTCAAAATTAATACCTATATAAACAGGGGTGTCTTACTAATCAAAATCAGGACCAAAATTGTATCTTTGAAAGGGCTCTAGTCAACCGAACTAGTCTAGTTATACTAAGCTAGGTCAACCGAACCTTTGTTGGCTAAAAAGGCTTAGCCTTGGTCGACTGAATTGTGGCAATTTAAATGCCATGGTTGACCAAACGGTCAAAGAAGTCAACACTTTGACTTCGCACAGTCGACCGTTTAGCTTTTTAACGTAGTGTTTTAGGTCAACTGAACCAGCATGTGTCTGACACCCCAATTGTTCGGCCAACCAAATGCATAGTTCATTTTGGTCACGGTCGACCGAACCCATGAAGGGGTTCAAAATTGCCCAATGACGGTCGACCACATTCTCAGTTCAAAATCTCCACGGTGGACTGAACGTTTTAATGTGGTCGACCAAACCTCTCAAGTTGCCCAATTTTTATCAAGGTTAAACAGAGGTTATATTTTATTAAACCTACTTAAGCTTTTCAAAATACCGAATAATCCCCAACGACCATATTTTTTGGAGTGTCTATATATACTCCCTCATTTGGTTTGATTAGCACAGATTAGTAAACATCATTAGTAAAATATTCTTTAAATTTTCAAATACCCATTTTTTACATACAAGCTTACTACTTCCATTCTTACTCATCCTCCTTATTAAAATCATTTAGTAAGAGTGTTTTAGAGATTGTACTATATGCTTGCGCTCTCATTGCTTGTATTTGATTGAGATTGGTTGAATTGGTGTGATCCCAAGAAAGGGGGGGGGGAGTGAATTGGACATTTAAAATTTTTTTGCTAATTTAAAAAATTACGCCGATTCACCACATCTCATATCCCATTTGAAATAAAACATGTATGTAAAGTAAGTGAGCAATGTGTGCATACATACACATGTGCTGGATATCTCATTTAAATTAATTATGTGTGTATGTAAGATGGTTATAACAAAATATGAACAGGTATACATATACTGAAATTAAAGTGCAGAAAGTAAATGAGATAGGGAGAGAGAGAGACACATGATATTTGTTATCGAGGTTCGGTCAAACCAGCCTACGTCCCCGCCTTGGGCATACCCCCCAAGGATTACACTATCTCTTCTCACTTAAATGGGCGGAGCATAAGCTATTACAACCTTTCCCTATGGGGCAAGGTAAACCCCAGCTCAATTACATGGCTGAGCCCAACTTGTCTCACTTTTGAACCCAACTGGTCTCACTTATGGGGCTGAGACTCCCCAGTTCAATTAATGGGATGTACCCAACCGGTACAACGAAAATCATTTTTGTACATATTAAAACGCTTCTAAATACAAGCATGAATGTATGCATTAAAAGCTTAAATACATGCACTCTCTAATGATATGCATTATGCTCAGTAGAGGAAGAGTGTTGATTTAAATAATTATTGCACACATAAACATATGAAAATACCAAAATGATTATTATGTTCTCCAACAAAGATTTTTGCTAATAAAAATGTTTGGAGAATTTAGAGTTTAGGCTCAAGGAAAATATTTTTGTAATGAAGGATTTCTTCCAAACATGTTTATCAAGGAAAAATAATCGGAAGAAATCTTAAGACTACTCCCAAAAATGATTTTCAACATAAAACCTAAGTGAGAGTAAAAGTTATGGATTAACAATATGAATGCAAAAGAAAAAGATAAGTGCTCTCTTTAAAAAATTGTTTTTCAAAAATAGAGAGTGAAAGAGAGTAAGAGAGAATAAAACATTTTGCCCCAAAGAAAAAGATTTTGCATTAAAAATAGTTTGGGGGAACTTTGATTAACAAAATAATTTGAGAGGATTTGGGAGTTAATCAAAGTTGCTAATTTGAGGTTTTGAGGGGGTATATATAGATTTTCTGAGAATTATGACCGCTAGGGACAAATTAGGAAATTTTTGAAATTATTTAATTAAGTTTTTACCCTAATTACTGCGGTTAAAACAAGTTAACCTGAGAGGTTCGGTCGCCCGGTCCTTAGGGTCGGTCTCCCGAACAGACACAAGTCTGTTCTTGGGTTCGGGTAATTGAATGCAAGTTCAAGTGGCTGAACCTAGGGCGATTTTCCATTCGTTCATGACTTTGGGTGCCTGGTCCATGGTTTGGGTTGCCGAACTTCATTATTCGGTCACCTGGGCCTATTTTAAACTACAAGTTATGTTGCTCGGGGACAGTGGGAAAAATTAACTTTTAAGGTTTGGTTGATCGTGGACGGTTAGTTCAAATAGGGTTCGGTCACCCGAGCCTTGGCCAACTATTGACCTCTAGCCAATTTGGTTGACTAAGGCATTTATAACCTCCTAGGTTCGGTCGTACGAAGCTCTTTCAAACTAAATTTAGGTCCATATTTTGATTAAAAGTTTTCCTTGTTCACATGGGTATGACATTTTAGTTCAAGGAATTTTTCATGAAATGTTTGGGAACCTAAGGTCAGACTATGACCAAAAATTTTTAATTAAGCCCAAAAATTCAGCGTCAGTCGACCAAAGTTTTTGCAAACTTCATTTTAACCCTAATATTCGATCCTAACAAATTAGTTATTTAAGAAAAAGTTCTTCTGTGAAAAGTGTTGTTCCCTAGGGTCAATCTAAGGTCGTCTAAGCAATCAATCCATATCATGCAGATGCATGCATTATTACACACCAAAGATAAAAATTAAATGCAATATAAATAGAACTATTATGCCTTCTTCTTCTGCTCTTTAGGTTTGCATGGAACAACCATGTTGACTTTTTGAGTCCGATCTCTGTTTTGATGCTGATAAAGCATCATTATTTTATGTGTGTTTAAGTATGTGAACAAGTTTAAATTTCAGCACACATAAGATCAAAGGACTTGGAAGTCAGAAGAAACACCAAGATCATATGTATCTGGCGCATTACATGAAGACACATGAGCAAGAATATTGAAGACATTTGTTCTTATTATAAATGCATTTTTTTTTATATTTTGGGTCTGTAATATTTGCATATTATACATGATAAGAATTAAATGCTCAAAGACCATAGATTGACCGTAGGGAACCATTCGGTCAACCAATGTTGGATTTTTTGGTCAAATTTAGGGCAAAATAGTAAATTTGAAATGCCCTTTGTTGACTGACTGCTTGTGTATAATATTACCACGGTCAACCGAAACGTTGTTCACACACGAAGTCAAACTTTGACCTTCCATCGGTTGACCGAACCCTAGGCAGTGTAAATGCCTTAATTGACCAAACCGACTAAGAAGTCAACATGTTGACTTCGCTCAGTTGATCGTTTTGTTTTGAACGTATCTTCCTTAGTCGACCAAACCACCACGTGTCTAACACCTCGACTACTTGGTCGACCGAACTCACAGTTCATTTTGGTCACAGTCAACCAACCTTATCTTGGTCGACTGAGCCCACGAAGGGGTTCAGAATTGCCCTAATATGGTTGACCGAACTTGTAGTTCAAATTATCCCCGGTCGATCGAACTTAATAATTGGGTTGACTGAACCTTGAATATGGTCGATCGAACCTCTCGGGTTAGCGAGATTTTTACCATGAATAAATTGGGTTATTTTTAATTAAACCTTTTTAAACATATTCAAAAATACCCATTGAGTCTTCAACAGTTATATTTTTTGGAAAAAACTATATATACTCCCTCATTTGTCATAATTAGCACCAGTTTAGCAAAGTGATTAGCCAAAAATCCTCTGAAAATTTATTATGCTAAAATCTTTCATACTCCCACATTTTCATAAGCTCATTGTTAAAACCCTTTCTCATACTCTATTGATTACATATTTTAGAAAGAGTGCATTGCGTTCTTCATCTTCATTTGCAAAGTTATTGCAACTTGAGGATTGAGTGAACACTCACATCTTGTGGGCCTTTATACATTCTAATTAAGCTAACTACTTTCACATACTTGCATTGTTTGATCTTGATTTTTGAGAGTAAGCTAAAGTTTTTCCCATTATATTTTGTTCATAAATATTATTTGGGAAGAACTCCTCCTTGCTTGTGAATCTTGACATCCTTATTGCAAGGTTCAAAAGCTTGCTTTGTGTTCTTGATAAAAATATTTTTGCAAGCTCAAACCCTAATATTTATTGTGCTAGATATTTGATAAAATATTTTGAGATATTTGCTTAGGGTTTTATAAACCCCCTTTGATTATTCATTTATTGAATATACTATATTGAATCAAAGGTCGCACTCTCATATCTACACACACACACACACACACACACACACACACACACACACTCTTGAGAGTTGACATATAACTTTGTGAATTACGGTGTTATCCCAAGAGGGGGAGGTGAATTGGGTATTTCAAAATTATTTAAGTTTATTTTACCACTTAATCCTTATTTCAATATTTAACAAAATAATCACAGGGGCTTGAAATTAATTCAAATTATTATCTCAATAAATTCAATTATACCCAATTAATTATCAAGTGCATATAATATTAATCAACATACAAACATGCAAAAACTAATAATGAAATACAGGCAGAAATTAAAAAGTTAAAGGAAAAGAGAAGGCAAACATGATTTTACGAGGTTCAGCCAATTTGGCCTACGTCCTCGCTTTGAGAAACCCACTCAAGGATTCCACTAAATCCTTTCTCCTTTGACCAGGACGGAACTTCTCTTACAATCCGCTGCTTATAAGAGGCACATCATCCTCCTACTCCGCTGCTTACAAGAGATACAACTTTCTCCTCAAACCCGGTTCACAGCCCAAACCGCGATTACAATATAGTGTTACAATTTCTGCAAATACACTCAAATGCTTCTACACAAAACTAGTGAGTACAATAGAAAATCCTAACACATATCCATATGATAAAACTTGAAGTTCAGTTTGTATGTAACGATGTAATCGATATATGAATGGTATGCTTCACAAAATTGCCCTTTAATCAATATCTCCCAAAAATTGATTTCTTAAAAATAAAAACTTTGGAGATCTTAGGGTTTATTTTCAAATAACCTTGAGCAAGATTCGACCACAAGATCCTTTAAAATAATATTAAATAATGCTTTTATTTATATACCTGCTATCAAACACTTTGTTAATATCAAATCTTTGAATAAATATGACTTTGAATAATTTGCAAAGATTTAAACAATATTTTAAAGATATTCCTCAAAAATATGTTTCAAGAAGCGCTTAGAATTTCTAATCAAATACCCAAATAACACTTCTTTGAACAGAGAAATAGTTTTAAAATATCTCAAAGATTTAGTTATTTCAAAAATAACTTTCTCAAATATTTATCTAATCAATCAATATACAACACCGAAATATTGATTTATGCTCCCAAGAAATATATTAAAATAATGAATGTGGGAATCAAAAATCAGATTTAAATGCTCAAAATACTTAAACCTCAATACCACTGTTGATTTGAGAATACGTGCATGAATATTGTTATGATCAACATAGGAAATGCCCAAAAACTAGATGTGAATCAGTTGGAATGCTGGCAATTTCTCAGCAGTTTGTTCAAGTCTCTTAATCTTATGCAAAAGGTGAGGGACTAGGGCTTAGAGTTTGTTTTTATAAGTAATCTCGGCCTTAGGTTAAATCTTGACCGTTGGATCAATTAGATTAAGTAAACAACTCGTGTGTTTTATCGCTGAAGTTCAAACTTTTAAAATTTTCACAGGTTCAGATGACTGAACTTTCGAGTTCAGAATTCTGATGTTCATTAAAACACTGAAAATTATAGTCTGGACACAAGGTCAGACGACTCGACTGTAGATTCAGTCTTCTGAAGTCCCAGCTCAGACGACTGAACTGAGGGTTTGGACGTCTGAAAGTGTTCTGCCTGTTCTGTGTTTCAATAATTAAATCTTTAGATGACTGAACTAATTCTTCAGTCTTTTGAGAAAATTTTTTCAATGTCTACAGTAAAACTTTAGTTGTTTGAGGTTGCATCTTCAGACTTTTGAGGGTACACCTCAGTTGTCTGGGTAGACCAACTTCAGAATTTTTATTTTCAGTTTCAAAATCAATTTATTTCATTTACTTTGATCCCTTATAAAACATTTTTCAGGGTTCAAAATAAGGTCTCTAAATCCATGTTTAACCCTAGAAGATTTTCATGAGATGCATGTGTAGGACATATTTTGACCTTCTAGCTATATCATATAAAATATGCAAATACAATCAATTCTAAATACCCATTCCCATTCTTGAACTTGATGCTTGCATCTTCACTCTTTTACTCTTTTAGTTCCATGGATTGTGCCAGGTTGTATATGCATTAATTCTCATGGCTTCCATGACTTCCTAACCTTTCATGCATGCTAAATATTGTTCCTATTCACAATCTCAATGCGCAGATCAAATACCAAGTGATTTGTCATTATCAAAATAGGATTGGACTTATAGAGTCAACAATTTCCTCCCTTTTGATGATAACAAATACACGAGCAAAAATAGAAAATGGGGTACACCTAACAAGGCTCCCCCTCAAATAATGTACAATCTAAAATTCAGTAATAAGAAATATGCTCGTACACAATGTACAATAGGCAATAGTTTTGCATGTATAACTCATGTACTTATGTACTTTTCTCCTTTGCATTCAAAAAGCTTTTACAAACTATTTTTTCTATAATCTTATATTCTTCTCCCCCTTTTGACATCAACAAAAAGGTATATAACAAAAATGTTCTGACATAATTATATCTCATCTTTAAAAAAATATGCAACCTTTATATTTCAAAATTGTACTGTGAAATATGTCTCCCTATGCTATTCAATTTACTTCTCTCCCTTGCTAACACAAAATTGTGTTGTTGAATTAAATTTCAATGTGAACATACACAGTGTGTCAATTTACATAGATATGGATAATCAAAATAGTCATTAAAGTTCACAGGTTTATGTGAGTATCAACATGTGTCATGTATCTATAACAAAATTTAACATGCAATCACCATGCTTAGAGTTTAATACCAAATGTGAACAAATGAGTCAAATTTGAAAATTAGAACCAATTTTGAATATTAATTGATGTTGCTCCCCATGAATTATGTAATCTAATATAATTCTAGGCAACTTCTTAACTATGCATCAGGCCTAATTCACGTCTAATTTGGATAAACCTATCCTCTGCAAGTGGTTTCATGAATATGTCTGCCCATTGTTCATCTGTGTTTACAAACTTAAGTGTCACATCTCCTTTTTTGTACATGGTCACGACGAAAATGATGTCTAATTTCTATGTGTTTAGTTCGTGAATGTGATATAGAGTTCTTTGAGATGTTTACTACACTAGTATTGTCGCACCTTATAGGAACTGTATCATAGCTTAATCCAAAATCCATAAGTTGTTGCTTTATGTATAACGTTTGAGTGCAACAACTTCCAACCGCTATGTATTCAAGCTCGACTGTGGACATAGAAATTGAATTTTGCTTCTTTAAAAACCAAGATACTAATGAATGTCCTAGGAAATGACATGTGCCGCTAGTACGTTTTCTATCTCCTCTACTTTCAGCAAAATCAGCATCGGAATAGCTAACAATATCAAATTATGTATACTTAGGATACCATAATTCAAGTTCCACAGTTCCTATCAGGTATCTAAGAATTCATTTGATAGCTAATAAATGTGACTCTTTAGATGTAACCTGAAATCTTGCGTACAAACATACATTAAACATTATATCAGGCTTGCTAGTAGTCTAATATAGTAAGCTACCACTCATCCCACAGTAGATCTTAACATCTACTGGTATACCTTGTTCGTCTTTGTCTAATTTCAAAGAAGAGCTCATAGGTGTCCCTAATATTTTTTCTTCTTCCATATTAAACCTTTTGAGTAAGTCTCTAATGTACTTCGATTGATTTATAAAAATCCCATGTTTTTCTTATTTGATTTGAAGTTCTAGGAAGAAATTTAGTTCACCCATCATGCTCATCTCAAATTCATTTTGCATAGTACTTGCAAAATCATTGCACAATTCTTCATTTGTTGCTCAAAAAATGATATCATCTACTTATACTTGAACTAGGAGCATGTTATCATTCTTAGATTTTATGAATAGTGTTGTGTCTATCTTTCCTCTAATAAATCCATTATCCAGTAGAAAATCGTTTAACCTTTCATACCAAGCTCTAGGAGCCTATTTTAAACCGTACAAGGCTTTAGTTAGTCTATAAACATGTTTTGGATACTTATGGTTTTCAAAACCTAGGGGTTGTTCTACATATACCTCTTCACTTATGTAGCCATTTAAAAATGCGCTTTTGACATCCATTTGATATAGTTTGAAATTCTTAAAAGCAGCATAAGCTAACAACATACGAATGGCTTCCATTCTAGCTACAGGTGCAAAGGTTTCCTTAAAGTCTATTCCTTCTTCCTGGTTATATCCCTAAGCTACTAGTCTTGCCTTATTTCTAACAACTATCCCATGTTCATCTTTCTTGTTCTTATATATCCATTTTGTTCCAATAACTGTCTTATCCTCAGGTCTAGGAACTAATGTCCATACTTTATTTTTCTCAAACTACTTTAACTCTTCTTGCATGGACATCACCCAAGATTCATCCTCAATTGCTTCACTCACATTCTTAGGTTCTTCTTGAGATAGAAATGCACAATGACTAATTATATTTCTAAGTGAGGATCGTGTGGCTTCTCCACGGGATGGTTCACCTATTATTTGATCAATGGGGTGATTCTCTATGTACTTCCATTCTTTAGGTAGTTCATTAACTTCATTTTCAAATTGATTGTTTTCAGTAGATGGTTCCTTCATTTCATTTCTCTTATCTAAATCATTTTCAGTAAACAATTTTTCAAAATATTTATTTATCTCAATTTCATCTTCATCCGTATTTTGAGTAAATGGATTGGATTCGTCAAATACTACGTGAATGGATTCTATAAAGGTTAATGATTGTTTATTATATACCCTGTAGGCTTAACTATCTAAGACATATCCTAGAAAAACACCTTCATCTGATTTCACATCAAACTTTCCTAAGTATTAATTTTCTCTAAGCACAATGCATTTGCAGCCAAAGACATGAAAATATGAGATGTTTGGTCTATGGCCATTCCACAATTCGTAAAGAGTCTTATTTAGAGATGGTCTAATCAAAACTCTATTTAGAACATAGCAGGCGGTATTCACTGCCTCAACCCCAAAGTACTTAGGCAACTTATGTTCATTAAGCATAGTTCTGACCATTTCTTGTATAGACCTATTCTTTCTTTCAACTATATCGTTCTGTTGAGGTGTTTAAGGAGTTGAAAAGTTATGAGATATTCCTAACGAATCAAAATATTCTTCCATATCTTGATTTTTAAATTTTCTACCCCTATCACTCCGGATATTTTTGATTGTATATCCTTTTGCATTTTGAATTTTCTTGCATAGTTTAATAAATTGTTCACACGTTTCATCTTTGTGACCTAAAAATAGCACCTATGTATATCTAGAATAATCATCAACTATAACGAATGCGTATGATTTTCCTCCTAAACTCTGAATTGGGTTTGGACCAAATAAATCTAAATGTAACATTTGAAGTGGCCTAGTAGTAGAGATGACTTTCTTCTTCTTAAAACTAGATCTTGCTTGTTTACCTAGTTGACATGCATAACAGATTTTATCTTTCACGAATTTCTCCTTAGGCAGTCCCATAACTAAGTCTCCCTGAACTAATTTAGAGCGTTTAGTCTCCTATGCCAAATCCAACTAATCTCATTCATAACAGAAAAATAAGTTACGTGTTGAGAAGTTAATTTATCAAAGCCGGTGGTATATACATTTTCATGACGCTTAGCAGTGAATAGAATTTTGTTATTAGTTTTATGTTCAACAATCACTTGTCATGTTCAAAAGATACGTTATAACCTTTATCACACAGTTGACTTATACTTAATAAGTTATGTTTTAAACCATCAACCAGTAAAACATCATCTATAATAAGTGATGAAACGTTACCAACTTTACCTACACCTATGATCCTTCCTTTTGCATTGTCCCCAAAAGTGACAAATCCTGCATCCTTTGGTGTGATGGATGCGAATTTAGTTTTATCCCCAGTCATATAACGTGAACATTCGCTGTGCATATACCATCTATCTTTCGAATTGGACAATCTCAAGCACATTTTCCAGACATAATCAGATAATTACTTTTGGTACCCAGATTTCCTTGGGTCCACGGGGGTTAGTGTTTGACTCTCTTTTAACTCTCCATACGTTTTTCATCTTAACATCTCTATTCATAAAAGGACAATCAAATTTTATATGATCCATCCTTTTACATTTAAAGCATGTGGTATATTTATAAGAATCTTTTGATGGAACATAAGTCTTTGATTCTTTTACAAAATAAACCATGTAAAGATGTTTTTGTTTCAAATTTTCTTTTCCATTAAAACCAAGTCCTTCTTTATCTAGGGAATTTCTTTGAGCTCCAAGGAGTTTTTCAAATTAGGTTGAGCTTTTGTAAATTTACAAATAATCTTAAATTTATCTTTCAAATTCTTTTCCAACTCCTCAATTTTCAAATCCATGTCTCTCATTAAGGATGCATGAGATTCATTTTGACTTTCCACTGACTTTGAAAATTCCTTCAATTCTAACTTCAAAACAGAATTTTTCTTATTCATTTTTTCAAGCATTTTAAGTGTATACAAATATTCCTGTTGCAGTTCATCACAAGAGAGCATGCTATTTTCATTTTTTGAATCACTGGAATAATAAGATGAAGCAGAACAAAAATATTGTACCTCATGGTCTTCGTGAGTGATCAGACACAGATTTGTAATTTCGTCATGAATGGATTCAGATTCTGAACTACTGGTACTGTGAGTATCCCAACCAACCTTTAGTGCCGTCTTCTTCTTCTTAGACGCTTTCTTCAGTTGGGGGTAGTCTGGCTTGATATGGTCAACTTCTCTACAGTTATAGCACATAGGAAGATCCTCCTTTTGCTTCTTTATGCTTGTCTCTCCCTTTTCTGTTTTTGAGCCCTTGAATTTTCTGGGGTATTTCTTGTTCTTTCTCATGAACTTTCCAAATTTCTTAGTGAGAATAGCCATGTTATCATCTGATTCTGAATCACTTCCTTCAGTGGAGCTGTTAGGCGATGCCTTAAGTGCTGTAACTTTCTTTCCTTTATTTTGCTCATTCTTCCTCTCATTTATCGCTAGCTCATAATTGATGAGCGATCCGATCAGTTCATCAACTAACATCTCCTTCAGATTCCTTCCTTCACTTATTGTAGTAGTCTTAGCTTCCCAAATTGGCGGTAGTCCCCTGAGTATTTTTCTGATCAACTCATAAGTAGGGTAAGATTTACCAAGAGCATTTAAAGAATTCGTGATGTGTGTGAATCTAGTGTACATGGATTGAATAGATTCATCAACAATCATTTTAAATGCCTCATATTCATTAGTAAGCAAGTCTATTCTACTATCTTTTACTTCCTTAGTACCTTCATACGTAACTACTAAATTTTTCCAAATCTACGCTCCGATTTTTGTACAATTTTTTTTTTTATAAACAATAATAAATATTCACTCGTCATCAACAATATTTGCCAATCGGCCACGTCAACAACCCTATTACCACTCATATGACTCGACCTGCATTGGGTACCAGGTAAAAAGTCATTTCATTTATACAACCTAACAGCGGAAGATAGTATATACTTAATAGCCAAAATACAATACCCAGAGTATCAACATACATATATACATGTACATCACTATCACATACCCAAAAACAACTCAACTCTAGGGGAATTACACCCCCCTACTCCAAGAACTCACCCTGTGTGTCAGGGTCTCAGTTCCCTATGGTCTTGGAGCTCTATCACCTAGCCTATCTTTGTTTCTTGAAAAATTTAGATAATTTGGGTGAGACACATCTCAGTAAGAAGGAATAAATTATTTATAGTGTGTGGCAATATGAGTTCAGTTATAGCACACTTTACTTCAAGTCATCATTTCATTTAAGAAAAATACCCTGATAAACATATTCTCATAATCATATAGATATACAAAACAAGCTTTTATAAGCTTTAAAACCATTTCTCAAGTTCAATCATTTTCAACACATATTTACCCACGAAGTTCCTGAGAATAGGGAAGATTACTCGCCCATACATGTAGTTTCCTTCTGCCCTAACACGTTATGCAACCAGGTATGACCACATCGGATACCTATTAGGGCACTCACCTTACTTAGTAAGCCCTCAGGCGGAGTGTTTCACTTTGCCTCAATTATTTATATTATTAACTCACACGGTTCCATTTTTCAATTTTATCATTCTCTATTTCTCAATTTCTATTATTTCTTTCATTTCTCATTTTAGCCCATTTTATCATTCCTTCACTTATCGTTTCCATTTTACTATCTGGCTCATGAGTATCCTTGGTATCTAGTACCAACATCGCATCTATAACTTATGGCTACCCTGAGGATCTTTCTTTCCACGCCATGCTTCCCCTCATGGTCAAGGTTATGCGGTCCGAAGGCTGGATCTAACTGCAGTTGGCCGAGCCGGTTAGATTAAAATATTATATCACATATCTCGTGTCTGTAGTATGACTGACCGACCTATAGCCCTGATCTGGACTCAAGGGGCACAACAACTTTACTAAACAGCTCAATCGATTGTCACTCCACACGCTCCAAGTGTCCATGTGGTTGCACTACACCACTAGCAATGGTACCGTGCTCAATATCACAACCCATAATTAGGGTTTCCATAACTATCCATCAGGGCTATCATTACCACATACCCGGAATCATTATACGGTATTCAAATTTCATCAATCATATTTCAATGATCCCATTACAGCAGTCGTACTTTGTAATGTTCACATTTTCTCAATATTCACAGTCAGTATACCCAATTCAATAATCACATTTCAATTCCATATTGCAATATTCATATTTCCCATGTTCACATTTCAGTATATACGTTTCAGAATTCACTTTCTCATTTTCACGTTTTAATATTTTCATATCCATATGCACCATTAATCTCATATCGATATATCTCAATTCATCTCAATAAAAATTTTCTCATCATTTTTTATGCACATTTCATCATCTCATAGTAGTATATATCGCGTTTCACGTATTTCAACATTTCTCAAAATACCCATATTAGTAATTTACACAATCTCATTTTCCTAGAAATCATTTCTATTCACATATAAATACTAAATTTCATTATTTTCCACTAACATATCAATAATTCTCATTCCATTATTTTCTTAGAAATTACTCATCATTATATTCCACATTTTCATTATGTGTCATATGCCACACAATTTTCACCTAATATTCATAATATATTAATTTCACGCGGAAAAATACCGTAACTTTATTTTTCAAATATTCATTCAATCAATAATATAAAAATACTGCTATAATTTATTCTCCTTACCTGACTTACTATGAGTCTCATTAAAACCCAAATCCTACGCCCTTGGCGCCCGAAACTCGAATCTTGCAATTCATGTTTTTCCCAGATTAATTAACTCAATTCCCAAAATAATACCCATATAACCTTCCCTATGCCCCATATACCTCAAATTAACATTTAATCTAATATTTAACACCCTCACTTGGTTTCCTGAACTATGCCTACGGGGTCCCGAAATTACACCCGTGACGCTCACCCGGCCCCGAATTCCAAAAACCTTACTTCAACCTTAGAATGTCCAATATTCTAACATTTCTAAATCAACACTAATTAAATAATAATTAGCCCCTTTATAACCCCCTTATCTTAATTTGAGGGTTATGCCTACGACGACCATATGAGAAATCCACTCCGCTAGACTTGTAGAGAATTATCCCTAAATTCTCATGGTGGTGTTCGATCAATTCACAAGAAATTGAGGTAAATGTAGAAATTTAGTGTAATGACCCGAAGAATAAGAGTATTTAAATAATAAAGAGGGATAGAAAAAGAAAAAAATCAGAACAGGAGAATAATTAGCAGGTCGTTACAGTTTGGTATCAGAGCCTAGGTTGTTAGATTCTATTGACTTTAGAGTGCAGAAAAAGCAATACCAAAGTATGGGGAATGATTTGAGGTTTGTTCTGTGGTCTGGGTACAGGATTACCGTGGTGGTTTCTGTATTTTTCCTACGATGACGATTTCAGGAAAATCATAGTAAACTATTGTCGGGTCGTGTGTCTAGGTGACAGAACTGGATATTGAGTTAAGGTCAGGGAAGGTAATTAATTTTGAATCGGTATAGGATAGGTCCGTATAGGAGATAAGGTGCTTAAGTGTGTTTCTTGTTTCAGGATGAACTCGGAAAGTTGTGGTACGAATGCTGGGGAGGATAGGCCAGGATCTAACATAGGTGAAGGAGATACAAATGCTATACTGCGTAACGTCACTCAGCAGGTGATGGCTGAGATAGCTAGGAGCTCTGGGGAGCGTGGCTGTTTGATTGATCAGTTTGCAAGGATGAAGTCCCCATCCTTTGCTGGAGGAGTTGACCCAATTGTAGTTGAGAATTGGGTCCAGGACATCGAAGAGATGTTGGCAGTGCTTCCTTATTCGGATGAGCAGAAGGTGGTATTTGCAGCATTTAAACTCACAGGAGAGGCGAAGCGCTGGTGGAGATCAGCGCGGTTGATAGAGAAGCAAAGGCTGGTTCTAGTGCCAGTGACATGAGACCGATTCAAGGAGCTATTCTTCTAGCGGTATTTCCCTACTATTGTTTGGAGCGTGAAGGCAGCAGAGTTTATGCATCTGGCATAAGGGCAGATGACCGTATCCTAATATGCAACTCGGTTTATTGAGTTGTTGCATTTTGCTCCACATCTAGCACTTGATGAAGAGAAAAAGGCAAGGAAGTTTGAAAAGGGACTGAGGTAGAATTTGTTTGAACAGGTGATTGGTTTCAGGGCTCAAACATTTACGAAATTTGTAGAGAGAGCTGCGATCATTGAAAGTGGTATACAAAGAGGTATAGCGGCTTAGGGTCAGAGGAAGAGGCCTACGCCTCAAGGCTTCAGGCTGGCTCCAGCAGGGGTCCATGGAGAGGAGGTTATGATAGGGGAGATTAGAGGTAGATAATAGGACCTCGTGGGAATCAGGGTATGCTGAATGTCCCGATATGTCAGACGTGCAAGAGACGTCATTTGGGGGAGTGCCGGGTTGAGAGAGATGAATGCTACCATTGTGGGAGACCCGGTCAAATGGCATGTGCATGCCCTGGTTTGCCAAACTAGGTCCCAGCTCCCTGGCCCTATTGGGGAGGATATCAGGCACCTTGTGGAGGTTAGTAGAGGAATGTGGCCCCGGCGAGGGTTTACGCATTGATGCTGGGTGATGTTGAGGCTGCTACGGATGTGGTGATAGGTACATTTATTGTTTTATCACATTCCGTTATTATTTTATTTGATTCAGGTGTTACTCATTTCTTTTTCTCTGCATCATACATTAAATTATCCAGAAGTGAGACCTAATTATTAGATACAGAATTGTTAGTAGCTACACCATCAGGGTCAGTGATATGGTGTTAGAGGTTTCTCAGAGGGTATCCTATAGAAATTCAAGGGAGAGTGCTACCAGTAGACCCGATCGTGTTAGAAATGTGCGGGTTTGATGTAATACTGGGAATGGAATGGTTAGCAGCTAATCACGCTAGTATTGATTGCTGTCACAAAGAAGTAATTTTCAGACCCTCTAGTGAGCAAGAATTCTGGTTTGTTGGCTCTCCTGTTCGTGCTCCCTTGCAGATGGTATCAGCTGTACAGGCGAGCAGATTACAAGCGAGATGGAAGTCAAGGGTTTGTGGCTTTTGTAAAAGAAGTGACAGAGAATGAGTCGAAGCTTGACAGTACCCCAGTTGTATGAGAATTTCCAGATGTTTTTCCAGAGGAGCTACCAGGGTTGCCTCCCGAATGCGAGGTGGATTTTCCTATAGATTTGCCTCCAGGGACAGTGCCAATATCTAAGGTTCCTTATTGTATGGATCTAGCTGAATTAGGAGAATTGAAGAATTAGTTGCAAGACTTGTTGAATAAGGGATTTATACGACCCAGTGTATCGCCATGGGGAGCTCTAGTGTTGTTCGTAAAGAAGAAATATGGGTCTTTGAGGATGTGTATCGATTATAGGGAAATAAACAAGGTTACTATTAAGAATAAATATCCTCTACCTTGTATCGATGATTTTTTTTATCAGCTCTAGGGTACACAGGTGTATTCCAAGATCGACCTCAGATCAAGTTATCATCAGGTGAGAGTAAAGGAAGAGGACGTTGCAAAGACAGCCTTCAGGACCAAATATGGGCACTACGAATTCCTCGTTATGCCATTTGGTTTGACGAATGCCCCAGCTATGTTCATGGACTTGATGAATAGAGTTTTTCACCAGTATCTAGATCAGTTTGTAGTAGTTTTTATTGATGATATACTAGTGTACTCGAGGAGTTTTGAGGATCATGAGGTGCATTTGAGGCAGGTACTACAAACACTCAAGGAGGAAAAGCTTTATGCCAAGTTTAGCAAGTGTGGGTTCTGGCTTGAGAAAGTTGCATTTTTAGGCCATGTGATCTCAGGGGATGGTGTTTCAGTGGATCCCAGTAAGGTCGACGTGGTAGTGAATTGGATCAGGCCGAAGAACATACAAGAAGTCAAAAGTTTCTTCGGACTGGCAGGTTATTATCATCGGTTTGTTGAGGGGTTTTCAGCTTTGTCAAGGCCTCTCATGCAATTGACCAAGAAAAATGCTAGGTTTTTGTGGGATGAAGAAAGCGAGCAGAGTTTCCAAGAATTAAAGCAGAAGCTCGTCACTGCACTAGTACTGATGATTCCATCAGGAGCTGATGGGTATGTGATTTTATAGTGACGCGTTTTGAAAGGGTTTGGTTGTGTACTAATATAGCATGGTAGGGTGGCGGTGTATGCGTTTAGGCAATTGAAAGAGTATGAAAAGAACTACCCTACTCATGATCTGAAATTGGCTGCAGTGGTGCATACACTAAAGATATGGAGACATTACTTATACGGTGAGAGATGTGAAATATTTTCTCACCATAAGAGCTTAAAGTATTTCTTTACACATAAAGAGTTGAATATGCGCCAGAGGAGATGGTTAGAACTCATAAAGGATTACAACTGCACCATCAGTTACCACCCAGGTAAAGCAAATGTGGTGGCTGATGCTTTGAGCCATAAATCAGAAGATACAACACAACTAACAGCAGTGGTTCAACACCCAATTCAAATGGACTTGGAAAGGCTTAGCATGGAATTAGTAGCGGATGATCCTCAGGCGCTTATTGCCAGTCTGGTTCTACAGCCGACACTATATGAAAGGATTAAAGCCACTCAGGGGAATGATTCAGAAATGGTAGAAGTGATAGCCAGAATACAGGACGGTCAGGGAGAAGAATTTAGCATTTTTGACGATCGGGCTTTGAGGTTTCGCACCAGATTGTGTGTGCCTACAGATGACAGTATCAGGAGGATGATTTTAGAGGAGGCACACAGATCTCTATACACTGTTCATCCTAGCAGTACGAAAATGTATAGGGATCTGCAGGAGTATTTCTAGTGGAGTGGCATGAAGAGGGAAATAGCAGAATTTGTATAGCAGTGTTTGACGTGCTAGCGGGTTAAGGTTGAGCACCAGAGGTCGGTTGGTCAGTTGCAGCCACTTTTCATTCTCGAATGGAAGTGAGACCACGTATCCATGGATTTTATTACTAGGTTACCGCCGGAGCCGCATGGTCAGAATGTCATCTGGGTAATTGTTGGTAGGTTGACGAAGACAGTGCACTTTCTGCCCATTAAAGTTAGCTACCCTATAAACAGGTTAACAGAGATTTACATATAGGAGATTGTTCGACCCCATGGAGTACCAGTATCCATAGTCTCAGACCGTGATCCACGTTTGACATCACGGTTCTGGAGGAGTTTGTAGGAGGCATTGGGGACTCAGCTAGCATTCAACATTGCTTTCCATCCTCAAACGGACGGTCAAACAAAGAGAACGATTCAGGTACTTGAGGATATGTTGCGAGCATGTGTATTGGATTTTGGGAGTAGCTGGACTCAATATATGCCATTGGTGGAATTTTCTTTCAACAACAGCTATCAGGCTAACATAGGCATGACTCCTTATGAAGCACTTTATGGTAGAAAGTGTCATTCCCCTTTATACTGGAGTGAGCTGGGTGAGAGGCGAGTTATGGGGCCAGAGATAGTTCAGCAGGCGTACGATAAAGTTTGATTCATTCGAGATAGAATCAATGTAGCACAAAGTTGGCAGAAAAGCTACACAGATACGTGCCATCGGGAACTGGAATTTGAAGTGGGTGATCATGTATTTCTAAAAATAGCACTGCTGAAGGGAATCATGGGGTTTGGGAAGAAGGGTAAGTTGATCCCTAGGTTCATTGGCCCGTTTGAGATGCTCGAGAAGATTGGGCTAGTTGCCCATTGGCTTTATCCCCATCTCTATTTAGGATTCACGACATGCTTTATGTTTCTATGTTAAGGAAATACGTCTCAGATCCTTCTAATATCATTAGCTATGCAGAATTGGAACTCAGTGGTGATTTAGCATACGAAGAAGCTCCAGTGCGGATTCTAGACAGAAAGGAATAGGTATTACGCAGCAAAAGGATACCGTTAGTGAAAGTCTTGTTTGTGAATCACGCGGTAGAAGAAGTTTCATGGGAGCTTGAAGATGAAATTAGATAGAAATACCCTCACTTGTTTAGTGGGTAATAGTAGTGAAGTGTAATTAAAGTAGTGATAATTTTGTTTTGTACAATGTAATTGGAATGTAGTGTATAAGATAGGAAGTATTTTGGTTTTGGGGGAATTTTCTTTTATAATTGTAATCTCTCAGAACTACCCATTTAACCACGATATTTCTTTACCATAAGTGAGGGTAGGTAATAAAATAAGTAGACCTTTTTACCTTTAAGGGATGATGAGCTTTATAAATAGTAAATTTCGAGGACAAAATTTTATAAGAAAGGGAGAATGTAACGACCCGAAGAATAAGGGTATTTAAATAATAAAGAGGGATAGAAATGGAAACAGTAACAGAAGGATGAAGCGTTCGTTGATGATGTTGCAATTTGTATGTAATAATCCCAAGAAATTTTTCCAGGCCTCGTCGACGAACACAGGGGTTTCGTCGACGAGAAGATACAGAGAGAGAATTTTTTTGGGAAGACTGAAATTCATCGACGAGGGTGCAAGTTTGTCGATGAACTTTCTAAAGGACTCGTCAACGAAGTGCCGTGGCTCATCGACGAATCCCACAGTATAAATAGCCTAAATTTGGGTTAAATGCATAATTTTTCAGCGAAATTCTCTCATTTTCTCTCTCTTGTGGTTTCTCCTCTCTCTCTCTCTCTCTCTCTCTCTCTCTCTCTCTCTCTTCAATTTCGGCTTTGTCAGTCGCCGGATCGACAATTTGAGGCTACCACAATGCTCATGGGAAAGTTCTCTCCAAGTCTGCCGGAACCGATCCTCGGTGGGACGAAGTTGGATTTCATCCCAAATTCGGGGTAAGACCTTTTTGTTGAAATTTAACTTTCCAGCAGTTGTAAGAAATGCTGTAGACGTAGAAATAGTAATATTGTGTTTTGGGATATATGATTTTGAGGGTATTGAGTGGAGAACCCTACGGGTGTAGGACCCATCATAGTAGAAGGATTTTAGCAGCAATTAGGTAAAGGAAATATGCTATGTTAAGAAAAACTAGTATGATTTCAATATGAATTATATGTTTTTATTAGATTATTATTTCACAGCAGGAATTTATACAATTTATCAAATAAGTTTAAAATGTTTTAAATTACTGTGTGGCATGAGAATATGGATATAGTACAGAAACATGTTTTTACAATATTTTCAGGATTATGTTTTACAGAATACACAGACAGGGAATATGTTTTATAGTATTTTCAGAATACCATGATTATATAGTTTTCAATACCATGACATATAGTTTTACAGTTCATTTCAGAAATACAGTTGATACATATACAGTTTATCACAACGTCATGGTTAATATAGATATTATAGAATCATGGTAAAACAAATAGTTGTATATAGAAAAGTATTATATAGTATCAGATCCTGATGGACCATACAAATATAGTTTACAAAGCACAGTACCATTGCTACACACAGTATAGAGTGCAACCATCTATTTAGATAATACGTGGTAGTAGGTCGATCAAATGCCCACGAGTGGACAAGTTACCCATTAGATATGAGGTTGAGGAGGGTTGATCAGACTAATGGAGTATAGTGGTTTATCCTGGTCGGCCAGTCAAGGTAGATCCTACCTACGGGCCGCACAACCCTATCATGAGGGGTTAAATCATGACATATAGTTATCCATCCAGGGAAGTTTTTGGCTATTAGATGTATATACAGTTTTACAGTAATAGTGGGGGTACTTATGTATAGTAGAAGTATTATGAATGGAAAACCTATAAAAACAGATATGTTAAGTAACATGGGTACCAGTGGTGGTTGTATATGTTATTTGTACTTGTATTCTCATATTCAGTTATACATGATTATTTAGAAACAGATCTTTAAAGTACTGTAACTCATTTTCCACACACTAGCAATAACATTTTTCGTCTTACTGAGCATCGTCTCATCCCATTACTTTAACATTTTTCAGGTGATCCAAGTAGGCGAGCAGATCAGGCTCGCAGATAGAGGGGCCTCAGTACTGCCCTGTTGGTAGAGTGAGTATTTATGTATAGCTCTAGCCCAGTTGAGGGTATTTGGGGAAATAATCATATATGTATATTTTGGGGACACATTTTAGCACTCTGGTATTGTTTATTTTCTTGATTTGTGTTTATATGGATTTCGCTTCTCGTTGCTTAGGTTGATGGTTTGGTTTAGTCTAATAGGTATCGGAGCATTATAAATTTTACAGTATAAAAAGAAAAAAAAATAGAACAGGAAAATAATTAGCAGGTCGTTACATTTAGCTTACCCCAGGAGATACACCTACGCCGTTCCTACAACCAATTCGCTACGGTAGAAATGACGGCGGCGGAAAATGGAGTCCAACGGTATTTCCTGATTTTTGATTGGGTGAGTATCCATTAAGAAAATGAGGAGAGAGGGAGAGAGAACAAGGAGAGAGATGAGAGACTGGGGGAGGGGCTCTGCGCAGCTCCTCTCTGCAAATTCTAAGCTTGAAGCTTCTTTTGAAGCTTCAAGAAGTGATATAATATATATATATATATATATATATATATTTATATAATTATAAAATAATAATAATAATAATAATAATAATATAATATTTAATTAATAATAATTTATTTAATTAATAAAAATAAAAATTAATTATTTTTTAAAATTAAATAATTAATTATTATTTTTTATTTTTTTATTATTTATTATTATTATTATTTATTTTATTTTATTATTATTATTGTTATTTTTTGAAATCACTCCACTATCTTGTGTAACCATTTTTAGTGTTATTACATTCTTCCCGCCTTATAAAAATTTTGTCCTTCGAAATTTGCCATTCATCTGCTTCCCATCCTTAGAGAAAATACTTCCCATTTTATTAATTATCCTCACTTATGGCGGAGGAACACCGTGGTTACAAAGAGGGTTTTGGGAGATTACAACTATTCAAAATTCTCCCAAAGCCACTCATGTTCCAAAACTAAAAACTCTATCTATTCTATGTTACACTATACAAATAAAAATACATAGTATTATTCCCTTTATTCTGACCGGCTTAACTCTAAACTCTACTGAATAAGTGTGGGTATCTCTGGCTCATCTGATCCTTCAATTCCCAGGAAGCCTCCTCAACGGCATGATTGCACCATAAAACTTTCACCAGTAGAATATTCTTCGTGCGTAGCTTTTGTTCCTTCCAGTTAAGAATCTGCACCGGCACTTCCTTATAAGTCAAGGTATCACCCAACTCTAGTGTTTCATAACTGATCACATGAGAGGGGTTTGAGACATATTTCCTTAGTAGAGAAACACGAAATATGTCATGGATCCTAGATAGCATCGGTGGTAATGCCAACCGATAGGCAACTGGACCCACTCTTTCAAGAATCTCGAATGACCCAATATACCTGGGGCTCAGCTTACCCTTCCTCCCGAACCTCATAGCCCCTTTCATTGGTGTCACCTTTAGGAACACGTGATCTCCTGTGTCAAATGCCAATTCTCGACGACGGGTATCTACATAACTCTTTTGCCAACTCTGTGCTGTTCTGATCCTGTCTCTGATGAGTCTAACTTTATCCTGAGTCTGCTGTATCAACTCTGGCCCCAATATCTGTCTCTACCCAATCTTATCCCAGTATAGCAAGGATCGGCACCTCCTACCATATAGCGCCTCATGCGGCGCCAGCCCAATGCTAGTTTGGTAGCTATTGTTATACACAAACTAGACAAGTGGAAAATATTGCATCCAACGTTCAAAGTCTAGCTTACATGCTCATAGAATATCCTCCAGAATATGTATTGTCCTCTCCATCTGCCCATCTGTATGAGGATGAAAATCTATGCTAAATGACAATTGAGATCCTATAGCCCCTTGCAGACTCTTCCAAAAATGAGATGTGAACCGTGGGTCTCTGTCTGAAACTATGGACACTGGGACACCATGGAGCCTAACTATCTCCTCGATATATAACTCGGCCAATCTATCCATGGAGTAGTTTACTCTGATTGGTAAAAAGTGGCCAGTCTTTGTCAGTCGATCCACCACCACCCAATAGCGTCCTATCCATGTAATGCAGGCAATAATCCTATGACGAAATCCATCGCTATATGCTCCCACTTCCACTCAAGAATGTGGAGTGACTGCAATGATCCCGCCAGTCTCTGATGCTCAACTTTCACTTGTTGGCACATCAAACACCGATCCACATACTAGGCTATCTCCCTCTTTATGTTGCTCCACCAGAAGGACTCTTAAAGATCCCTGTACATTTTAGTGCTACCTAGATGTACAGTATATAGGGACCGATGTGCTTCCTCCAGAATAACCTTCTTGATCTCAGGGTCAGCAGGAACGCATAACATGGTATGGAACCTCAACGCTTCATCATTTGAGATGTTGAACTCAGTTTCCTGCCCATCCTGAACCTTCCCCATAAGCTTTACTAGTTCCGCATCATTCCTCTGAGCTACTTTAATTCTCTCCTGTAGAGTTGACTGCAAAACCTAGTTAGTGATAAACGCTTGGTGATTGCCCTCTACCAGCTCCACACCCAGCCTCTCTAGATCCATCTGGATCAGATGCTGAATCTCCACTGTAGACACAGATGAATCCACTAATTTCCAACTCAAAGCACCAGCGACCACATTAGCCTTTCTCGGGTGGTAACTGATAGTACAGTCATAATCCTTTATTAGCCCCAACCATTTACTCTGCCTCATATTTAATTCCTTCTGCGTGAAGAAATATTTTAAGCTCTCCTAGTCCATAAATATCTCACACCTACCCCCATATAGATAGTGCCTCCAAATCTTCAGCGCGTAAACCACCGCTGCCAATTCTAGATCATGGGTAGAGTAGTTCTTCTCACATTCTTTCAACTGTCGTGAGACATAAGCTGTCACTCTCCCTCGCTGCATCAACACACATCCGAGCCCTTTATGGGACGCATCACTGTAAATTACGAACCCCTCTTCTCCTAAAGGAATCGTCAACGCAGTGATGAGTCACTATTTCAATTCCTGGAAGCTCTATTCATACTCATTAGACCACTCAAACTTTACTCCCTTCCTGGTCAATCTAGTCAATGGGCCTGACAGTTTAGAGAAACCCTCAACAAACCTGTGGTATTACCCAGCCAATCCCAGGAAACTCCTAATCTCGTGCACATTCTTTGGTCGTACCCAGTCTATTACCGCGTCAATCTTACACGGATCAACAAAAATATCACCCTTGGATATAACATATCCAAGGAAGGTAAACTGTTCTAGCCAAAAATTACATTTCTTGAGCTTCGCATATAGCTTCTTCTCTTGTAACACTTGAAGCACTATATTCAGATGCTCCTCATGCTCCTCTAGGCTCTTCAAATGTACCAGTATATCTTCAATAAATACTGTTGGCCTTACAAGGTTTAAAATCTTATTTTGATACTAACAAACAAGTGGAACTTAACATTTTTATTTGAGTGGTGATATTTCAGAACTCACAAGGATCACATATGTGAAAGTAAGGTCAAAGTGCTCATAAGGATCAAATGAAACTTAAAAGAGTCAAAGCATGGATTTAAAGATGATTTAAATAAAGCTTGAAGATTATGAGAGCATGCATATTAAAGTGAACTTGCTAAAAGCCTAAAGTACATTGAAAGCTTGAAAAAAAGATGGATTCAAAGTAAGGACAAACACAAAGACTTAAAGAGTTGAAGGAATCTTAAGGAAGTTTTATGTAAGTACTTCAAATAATTTCAATATGGATACATGAAACTCTTAGGTTAACTTCTTGGACCTAGATACTTTTTAAAATACTTGGAAAATATTTTTATAAGGTTGAAAATATATTTCAAAAAGGATTAAAATTATTTTGGAATGAAAAGCACCATAAAGTGGATTTCCTAATTGCTGTCATTTTTTATACATTCGCATTGAGGTGCATTTTTCTTTATCAAACCTCTTTATTTTAAACTGTGTTCAACATGAAAGTTTTAGGATTTTCTCTTATCTTTCTTTTGACCTCACGAAAACCAAATTTGGAGTGGTACAAAAAAATTTATAACCAAAATAATAAAGTGGCGTCAAAGCTATCAACAAACTAAACACTGTTCACGGCGGAACTTCAAATGACTGAACAGCAGACAGAGCCACTTTAGACGACTGAAGTATAACTTTAGATGTCTGAAGAATATCTTTAGTCTACTGAAGATTAAGTTCAGTCTTTTGAAGATTTGGCTGAAGGTTTTCTAAAGAGGCAGAACCACCTCAGACGACTGAACCTGAAAGTTCTGACGTCTGAACACTTTTAACAGACATATTTTCTAAAAGTTCTTAAATTCAAACATATATTTCTTGTACTCCAAACTTTCTATAAACTTGGGAAACACTCCAAGCCACTAGGGGAACACAAAATAGACTTGATTTATCATTTATAAATAACCCCCCAAGGTTAAGGATTAATCACACTAAGAAAATATAGCAAACAAGCTTTCTTGCTCTCAAATCTCCCAATTCTCTCAAAGCTCTCTTGTGCAATCAATTTCTGAGTTTCACTACTGAGATTTGTTGTGAATTTATCAAGAAAATTCTGAGTCTACTCTTAGTTCTTTCAACCTAGAAAGAAGGCTTACGGTGATATCTTCTTGAGCTTCATATTTCCATATTATGAATTTGATTGAAATATATAGATTTAACTTGTACTAATCCGCTCTTTAAGAGAGTGTTCTTGTACGCAGAGATTTTCTCTTGTTTCTTGTTGTTCTTTGATGATTCCAGGTTATTGGATCGTTGGCCGAGTGTGGGGTATCACTTGGAGAGGCGTTGCTCTAGCTTAATTGAAGGAGTGACCGAACGAGGGTACATCGTTTGGAGAGGCGGGCTCTAGCCTACTGAAGAAGTGTGTAATCGGTGTTGTTCTGCCCGGTAAAGGAACTGATTTTAGTAAATCCTTTGGTGGTGTGCCAAAGGAGACGATGTAGGCTGGGGATAAGCCGAACCTTGTAAAAATCCCGGTCTCACTCTCTCCTTCCCTTACTCTTTATTTTCAGCACATTTAAATTGCGTGGATGATTTAATTTGTAATCATATATACTATGTATATTTGGAAATCAAGTAAACTTAAAGTCTAATTTTGATTTGGGTTACGAAAACCAAAAGGGAGTGTGTTGGTTAAACCATACTTTGCGGCAACCATAAGGGAGTAGGTTACTTGGTTAACACCCAAAGATAAATTAACTAAGAGTTTATTTGAATTCTGAATTTTGGGAGGAGTGTGAATGTTTTATTAAAAATTACTTTGAGAAAGCTAACTCATTATCAAAAGGATTGCATTAACAACAGGGCTGCACACAAGTTGAAAAAGCTGAGAATTTCCATTAAGTTACAACGTATATCTTGATTGAATGATTTATGATTGATTGGTTTGGATAGTGTGGTTGATTGGTTACTTAATTGTTTAAGTACTCGTGTTGTGGTTGTGGATTGAATTTTGTTTTAAATATTTATTGTGTATTTGCTAAATCTACAAGAAAACAAGAATTCATTTAAAAAGACTTAAAAGTGGTCAAGGATTCTTGAAGAGAATTAAAAGAAATTTTAAAACCCAATTCACCCTCCTCTTGGAACTACACCTTAATTTTCAATTGGTATTAGAGTGAGGTTATAGAAAATCTTAATTAGTAGTTATAAAAAGATCTTAATGGCTCACATAGGCATAGCTCCCTTTGGAGAGGGACAATCTTCAACTAGGCCTCCTATCTTTTGTGGACATAACTACACTTTTGGGAAAAAAAAAAAAAACGAATGCAAATCTATCTTCAAACTATGAATTGGAAAGCTTGGGAGGTTGTCATGGATGGTGACCTAATTCTCCTTAAACTAGTAGATGGAAAACAAGTTCTTAAGGAGAAAAATGATATGACAGACTTAGATCATAAGATGCTGCAAGTTAATTCTAGTGCTATGAATGCTTTATATTGTTCTTTAGATGCTAATGAATTTAATAGAGTAATGGCTTGCAAATTGGCTAAGAAAATATGGGACAAACTAGAAGTCACTTACGAAGGCACCATAGGTGTTAGGGATAATAGGATTGATATGTTTACAAGCGAATATGAAGCTTTTAAGATGAACCTATATGAATCTATAACTAAAATGTACACTAAGTTCACTCACATAATAAATTCCCTAAATGTCTTAGGCAAAACCTATATTACTTATGAGATGATAAGGAAAATTCTTAGAGGGCTGCCACCTATATGGGAATCAAAGGCCACTGCAATAACTGAAGGAAGAAACCTTAAAAACACTTCCCTAGATGAACTTATAGGTTCTCTCCTCACATACGAAATGATAATGAATGAAAGGAGTGGAAAAACCAAAGCCCACAAATCAATAGCCTTTAACGCCTCAAAAGAAAACTATAGTAGTGAAGAAGAAATGGATGAAGATGAACTAGCCTTCATATCTAAGAAACTTGCAAAAATCCTTAGAAGGAAAAACAAATTCAAAAGAAGAAACCAAGACTCCGAATCAGAAGAAGAAGAGAATAGAAAAAAGAAATCTAAAAATAAAACTCCTACATGTTATAATTGCAACAAAGTTGGACATATAAAATCAGAATGCCCATTGCTTAAGAAGGAGTCTAAGACGAAAAACAAAAAAAACCATGAAAGCCACTACTTGGGACAACATGAGTACAAGTAGTTCAGAATATGGATCAAGTGACCAAGAGGTTGCTTACACTTGCTTTATGGCATGGGACGATGAGGAAAGCTCCTCATCCAAATCCTTAAATAATTCTTGTAGTGATTCATCAAATGAATGCAATGATGAGTGTATGCCATCTTATGATGAAATACAAAATGATTTATTTAAAGTACATAAGATTCTAATCAAAGTAAATAAACAAAACACATCATTGAAAAACAACAATGACGGAATAATGAAAGAGCTAGAATCAATTAAAATTGCTGAAAATGATAAAGATTCAAAACTCAAAAAAATAGAAAAAAAGTATGAAGCTGCAATAAAAGAATTAGAAGCTAAAAATATTGTTGAAAAAGAAAAAGACTTGAAAATTAAGAAATTAGAAAGAATGAACAAATGATAGAAGGCCTTCGATCCCTATCTTCTATGGAATATGAGAAAGATATATATATTTCTGAATTAGAGGATAAAATTAGAAAATTATCTCAAGAATTAGAGAAATCACTAAAGAAGGTTGATAACAAGAAAGATATTGAAATAAATGATCTCAAAAATCAAATTAAAGATAAAGAAAAGATCATTTATAACTTCACAAAAGGAAAGGAAAACTTTTACAAAATAATAGGCTCACAAAGGATGACCTTAATCAAGGAAGGCATTGGATTTAATGGGGTTAAAAATACAAAGAAAAGAATCTTTACATAGGATATTTTTCAAGAGCATCCAAAGATTATGCTAGCACATCTTTTAATGCCTACACTAACACCATATGCTACCTATGCAAGAAAAAGGGTCATATAAAGTTTGAATGTCCATTAAAGAGAAAGGATATACGAATTAAACAAGTGTGGAGAATAAAAGAAAATTCAAGTCTTATGAAACCTTTTGGACCCAAGAAAGTATGGGTACCTAGATAAAAGGCCTTAAAAATCTCAAAGAATTTATTAGAACAAATAAAAACACAAATAACATTGTTGGCCAAAATCATAGGATGATTCATACAAGCTTAAAATAAAGAGTATTAAAATTTGAAAAGAAAATTCATATGAAAGCAAAAATCAAGCATATTACATAAATATTTTGATAAGAAACATTTTAAGAATGAGAGATACTTGAAGCAAATGAAAATGAAATACATGTGGTGATATTTTGCTATATATACTACATATATGATCATGACTGGACTCATATTAATAATATATGGCTCATTATATTGCAAACTTGAGCATGATTATGAAGCTAAATCTTGATATAAGAAGTATGGAGTTTGAGCATGAGATTATTGAGCATGAGCATGAGCATGAATCTTGATATAAAATTAATTTTTAACTATGCATGCTAATAATGAATCAAGTGGATAAATTTGTCTTGTGCTGCTCTTTATATTGGTATCCAATGAGCTATGAATGATATTTTTGATATCCATGAACTATGCATGATGTGATATTAGCTTTGGTATCTATAAAGTATTTTTGGTATCACATTTTAAAAATTTTAATTGGTATCACAATTTAAAAGGCTCAATTGGTATCACCAATTAATATTTAAGAATGATAAACATAATTGAACTCATGAGCATGTTATGATATATGATGTTACCATGATATTGGTATTTGATGATTGTGTTCATGAGAACATACCGGATATGAATCAATATATGAAGCATGGATAATAAACTTAAAAGCATAATTGGTATCAAATTTGAATGTATTAAATTCAAGGGGAGTATTATGACTTATTGCTTGTATTATGTTTCTTCCCAAATTATTAAATTGGAATCATGGAATAAATAATTGGTATCATGAATTATTATGCATGCTGAAGTTTAAAGTACTATACTTTTTATGGTTACTCATAACCTTAGTACTTAAAGTCATACTCTTTTTGATTGATGTCAAAAGGGGGAGAAGTTTTGGACGACAAAAATTGAGAATTATATTAAAAATTTTATTAAGCATGATATATATATATATATATATATATATATATATATATATCAAAAGGAGGATAAGTACTTGATATTGATTGATATTGATATTGAATAATGTGATTTTGATATATGAGCATGATACATGAAAATATTTTTGAAAATGACCTTGAGATTGTAAAAATTGTTAAGATGATGCTTATTGAAAGGGGGAGCCTTTTTAAGGCGGCTTACTCAAATTTTTGCTCCTTGTTTGCATCATCAAAAAGGGGAAGATTGTTGGCCTTACAAGGCTTAAAATCTATTTTTTATGCTAACAAACAAGTGGAACATAACATTTTTGGTTGAGTGGTGATATTTTAGAACTCACAAGGATCATATATGTGAAAGCAAGGTCAACGTGCTCGCAAGGATCAAATGAAACTTAAAAGAGTCAAAGTATAGATTTAAAGATGATTTAAATAAAGTTTGAAGATTATGAGAGCATGCATATTAAAGTGAACTTGCTAAAAGCCTAAAGTACATTGAAAGCTTGAAGAAAAGATGGACTCAAAGCGAGGACAAACACGAAGACTTCAAGAGTTGAAGGAATCTTAAAGAAGTTTTATGTAAGTACTTCAAATAATTTCAATATGGATACATGAAGCTCTTAGGTTAACTTATTAGACCTAAATACCTTTTAAAATACTTGGAAAATATTTTTATAAGGTCAAAATATATTTCAAAAAGGATTAAAATTATTTTGGAATGAAAAGCACCAAAAAGAGGATTTCTCAATTGTTGTCATTTTCCATACATCCACATTGAGGTGCATTTTTCTCTATCAAAAACTCGTTATTGTAAAATATGTTCAACATTAAAGTTGTAGGATGTTCCCTTATCTTTCTTTTGATCCCAAGAACACCAAATTTAGAGTTGTATAGAAAATTTTATAACCAAAATACTGAAGTGGGGTCAAAGCTATTAGCAAATTGAACATTGTTCACGGCGGAACTTCAGATGACTAAACAACAGACAGAGCCACTTTAGACGACTGAAGTGTAACTTCAAATGTATGAAGAATATCTTCAGTTGACTAAAGATTAAGTTCAGTCTTCTAATGATTTTTCTGAAGGTTTTCTAAAGAGATAGAACCACCTAAGATGACTGAACCCGAAAGTTCAAACGTCTGAGCACTGTTAACGAACATATTTTTTAAAAGTTTTTAAATTAAAACTTATATTTCTTGTACTCCAAACTTTCTATAAACTTGGGAAACACTCCAAGCCACTTAAGGGACACGAAATAGACTTGATTTATCATCTATAAATAACACCCCAAGGTTAAGGATTAATCACACCAAGAAAATATAGTAAACAAGCTTTCTTGCTCTCAAATCTCCCAATTCTCTCAAAGCTCTCTTGTATAATCAATTTATGAGTTTCACTACTGAGATTTTCTGTGAATGTATCAAGAAAATTCCAAGTCTACTCTTAGTTCTTTCAACCTAGAAAGAAGGCTTACGGTGATATCTTCTTGAGCTTCATATTTCCATATTGTGAATTTAATTGAAGTATATAGATTTAACTTGTACTATCTGCTCCTTATGTAATGCCCCGACCCTTAAAACCCGGGTCCGGCGCGTTATACCTGATAATATCTTGATGATTCACAACTCATAATATATGCAACGGAAAACATAACCATAATCTCCATATAACATAATACCAGAGTTTACTAATTCTAACTACCAACCATAATAAATGAATCATCCACCAGTATTCAAATATATACATGTCTCCAAAACATTATCCACTAATACCAGTATATATCACAACTATCCTTTCATAACTAACTTAAAACATAAAGACATAAAACATAAATATACATATCATAATTAACATAAAAATATACCCTTTTTCTTATATTTTCCAAAAATGTTATAAAATCTCGAGCTCTCAAAGCTCGATCTTGAGAAATCCTGAAAAAAATGAATTCATATTCGGGTGAGACACATCTCAGTAAGGGAAGAAACCATATATTAAAACAGTGTGTAGCAAACATGAGTTTATATATGACATATTATTTAACTTTTGAAAATCGTTAACATAATTTTTGAAATCATTTCCTGAACCTAATCAAACACATGCAAATGTTTAACCCACGAGATTACCCGAGGATAGGGGTGATTACCCGCCCATACAAGTAGCACCCCTCTGCTCTGATACCTAGGCAACCCAAAGGGCGCAGCTAAAGCATACCAGGGCACTCACCTTACTCAGTAAGCTCTCAAGTGTTAAATTAATCCCGTACTCACGCATTCAACAATAGTTTACCGGCAAAGGCCCCAAGGATAGGGAATTCTACCCACCCATACAAGTAGGTTCCCTCTGCCCTAGTACGTTATGCGGCTACTGCCACATCTGTAGCTACTAGTGCACTCGCCTTACTCAGCAAGCCCTCAGGCGAAAGGTATGCCTCGCCCAATCGTGACATGTTCTACGTACATACATAATTATATTATCATAATACATCATTCTTTTCTGTCATTATACATTCATGCACATTTATTCCTGTTCATAACTTAACTTTGCATTTCATTTCACTTTAAGTGACTCTTTCCCATTTACATCATTTATCTTTGTCATTTCATTTCATTGTCATTTCATCGTCATTTCATTACATAACATTTCATTTCATTACTTCGTACTACAGCTGGTCTTTAGCCATCATCAGTTAGTCTACGTAGAAACGTGCTAAATCTGCTAACACAGCTCCTTTTAGCTGTCATCAGTTAGTCTACACAGAAGTGTGCTAGATCTGCTAACATGGCTCTCTTTCAGCTGTCTTACATTTACATGGTTGCATTTAACATACACAGGCAACATTATCCATATCATATTTTATTTTTATTGCTTTACTTACTTAGCCTGCATCTTATACATTTAACATATATTTGCACAGAATCTCATGCCACACAATTTAGCAATAAAAATTCATACACTGTCTGTAAAATAAGCCAACCAACATTTAGTGTTTATATACTGAAAATACCTTTCATTTCTTACTTAATTATCCTGAAAATATTTTTCCACTTTCATTAGTTCATTTTCGCATATACATATCTAATAAATAATCCTAAATTCGAAAGAAATATAATTTAAACAGTTGGCATTTTACCTATACCGAAACATATACACGTACATATAACACAATTTATTTTTCCATCAAATTCATAAAAATTCTGATTTAATATATATTTTCCCCCTTACCTGATTTCTTGAACTACGCCAATAGGGATTCCGAAAATTACCTGTGACGCTCACCCGGACCCTGAATAAAAAATTCCTAACTCCAACAAATTATTCCTGAATAAAATATTATTTAAATATTTCCTAGGGTCATAATTCCTAAATAAATAAATATACCCTTAAATTTAGCCAAATTGTCAAATTTCTCAAATCCCACTCTCGCTTTGGAGTAGGGCCTAAAAAACCTCAATTGAAAAATTACCTACGTCAAAATGACGACAACGACGATTAGGACCCCATGGTGGTGGTTGATCGTCGATTCAATAGTAGATTTAACCAGAAATTGAGAAATTAGGGAAAAATTACCTTTCCCCAGGAACAGTGCCTAAGCCGTTCCCACGACAAATCTGTTCCAGTAGAAATGTCGGTGGCGGAGTTAGGAACCCAACGGCACCTTCCTTTTTTCGATCCGCTGTAAACTCGTCAAGAAATAAGGGAAGAGAGAGAGATGGAGACGGCGACGGCGAAGGAATTCCAGAGAGGGGGGGGGGGCGCAGCTCTCTGCAAGTCAAATTTCAGATTTCAATTTGAAATCTGAAGCTTCCTTTCCTTTTTGTCTTTTCTTTTTTTTTCTTTTACTTACATTAAGTAATACTATTATATATATATATACATTAAACTAACATATTATATATATATATATATATATATATATATCTGTATTCCAATTTTTTTTAACTATTCTTTTATTTATTTAATTAATTCATTAATTATTTAATAATTACTCTTTTTTTTCATACTATTTCTTTTTATTTGTTTATTTAATACTATAATTTAATAGTGTTTAACCACTTAATTAATTAATAATTTTAATTAATTATTATTTTTTTTAATTTTTTTTTCGGGTTATTACATTCTTCCATCCTTTAAGAAATTTCGTCCTCGAAATTCGTTACCTAATCTTTCATCTCCATAATTCTACGATTTACTATACCTCATACCATTCAATAAATATGTCTCCCAAATAAATTTTTGCATTATCAATATTATTTAAATATTTCCTAGGGTCATAATTCCTAAATAAATAAATATACCCTTAAATTTAGCCAAATTGTCAAATTTCTCAAATCCCACTCTCGCTTTGGAGTAGGGCCTAAAAAACCTCAATTGAAAAATTACCTACGTCAAAATGATGACAACGACGATTAGGACCCCGTGGTGGTGCCTGATCGTCGATTCAACAGTAGATTTAACCAGAAATTGAGAAATTAGGGAAAAATTACCTTTCGCCAGGAACAGTGCCTAAGTCGTTCCCACGACAAATCTGTTCTAGTAGAAATGTCGGTGGCGGAGTTAGGAACCCAACGGTACCTTCCGTTTTTCGATTCGCTGTAAACTCGTCGAGAAATAAGGGAAGAGAGAGAGATGGAGACGGCGACAGCGAAGGAATTCTAGAGAGGGGGGGGGGACGCAGCTCTCTGCAAGTCAAATTTCAGATTTCAATTTGAAATCTGAAGCTTCCTTTCCTTTTTGTCTTTTTTTTTTTTTTTACTTACATTAAGTAATACTATTATATATATAAACTAACATATTATATATATATATATATATATATATATATATCTTTATTCCAATTTTTTTTTAACTATTCTTTTATTTATTTAATTAATTCATTAATTATTTAATAATTACTCTTTTTTTTCATACTATTTCTTTTTATTTGTTTATTTAATACATTAATTTAATAGTGTTTAACCACTTAATTAATTAATAATTTTAATTAATTATTATTATTTTTAATTTTTTTTTCGGGTTATTACACTTTAAGAGAGTTTTCTTGTACGCAAATATTTTCTCTTGTTTCTTGTTGTTCTTTGACGATTCCAGGTTATTGGATCGTTGGCCGATTGTGGGGTATCACTTAAAGAGGCATTGCTCTAACCTAATTGAAGGAGTGACCAAGCGAGGGTACATTGTTTGGAGAGGCGGACTCTAGCCTACTGAAGGAGTGTGTAATCGGTGTTGTTCCGCCCGATAAAGGAACTAATTTTAGTGAATCCTTTGGTGGTTTGCCAAGGCGAGGATATAGGCTGGGGATAAGTCGAACCTCGTAAAAATCCTGATCTCACTCTCTCTTTCCCTTACTCTTTATTTTCAGCACATTTAAATTGCGTGGATGATTTAATTTGTAATTATATATACTACGTATATTTGGAAATCAAGTAAACTTAAAGTCTAATATTGATTTGGGTTGCAGAAACCAAAAGGGAGTACATTGATTAAACTATACTTTGCGGAAACCATAAGGGAGTAGGTTACTTGGTTAACACTCAAAGATAAATTAACTAAAAGTTTATTTGAATTCTGAATTTTGGGAAGAGTGTGAATGTTTTATTGAAAATTACTTTGAGAAAGCTAACTCATTATCAAAGGGATTGCATTAACAAAAGGGCTGCACACAAGTTTTAAAAGTTAAGAATTTCCATTAAGTTGCAACATATATCTTGATTAAATGTTTTATGATTGATTGGTTTGGATAGTGTGGTTGATTGGTTACTTAATTGTTTAAGTACTTGTGTTGTGGTTGTGGATTGAATTTTGTTTTAAATATTTATTGTGTATTTGCTAAATCTACAAGAAAACAAGAATTTATTTAAAATGACTTAAAAGAGGTTAAGGATTCTTGAAGAGAATTAAAAGAAATTTTAAAACCCAATTCACCCCCCTCTTGGAACTACACCTTAGTTTTCAAATACTACTACAAACTGATCCAAATACTGGTGAAAGATCATGTTCATCAAATCCATAAACACTACAGGAGCATTCGTCAAACCAAACGGCATAACTAGAAATTCATAGTGACCATACCGTGTTCTAAATGCCGTCTTCGGAACATCTTCCACCCTAATTTTCACCTGATGGTACCCGAAGCATAAGTCTATCTTCAAAAAGATCTGTGTCCCCTGTAACTAATCAAACAAGTCATCGATACGTGGGAGCGGGTATTTATTCTTGATAGTTACTTTATTTATTTCCCTGTAGTCAATGCATAACCTCATCGACCCATCCTTCTTCCTTTCAAATAAAATCGATGATCCCTAGGGCGACACACTAGGTCGAATAAACCCCTTATCTAATAGTTCCTGCAACTATTCTTTCAATTCCTTCAGCTCTGCCGGCGTCGTTCCATACGGCGCCTTCAAAATCGGCACTGTTCCCGGAACCAAATCAATAACAAACTCTATCTCACGATCAGGAGGTAGTCCCACCAAATCCTTGGGGAATACATCAGGAAAATCCCTCACCACTGGGATATCCTCCACCCTCAGTTCCCCTTCAGATACTGCCTTCACATAGGCTAAATATCCCTAGAAGCCTTCTAATAGCAATCTACATGCCTAAATAGCAGATAGTAACTAAGGTGGGGTGCCCACACACGAACCTATGAATCTGTACTCCTGTCCCTCTAGAGGTCTGAACACTACCTCTCTCTGATGACAATCAATGCTGGCATAGTGGGTAGCTAGCCAGTCCATTCCCAATATGACCTCAAATTCATGCTTCTCTAAAACCACCAGATTAGCTGACAAAGACCTCCCCTAAATACCCATTGGACAGTCCCTGAGTACCTTTCTACATATCGCTACAACCCTAGTCGGCGTAGCAACAGATAGACTAATATTTAACTGCCGAGGTTCAAACCCACACAACTTAACATATTTCCGGGCAATAAAAGAATGAGTCGCCCCTGAATCAAATAAAACAATAGCTTTAAATGACAATATTGAAATAGTACTGTCACCACATCTCTTGCCGCCTTGGCATCTCCCTGCGTCAGTGCATAAACTCATGTCGGAGCAGTGTTCCTCTGTTGTCCACCTTGAGATGCCTGATAGCCTCCTCTATATGGTCGAGGAGCAGCCGTTACCACTTGCGGTGCCTGACAGTTCCTTGCGATATGTTCAGGCTGGTGGCACTGATAATAGACAACCTCCCTCACTCGGCACTCTCCTAGGTGCCTCTTGAAACATTTTGGATAAGGTGGGGGCATCTATCTGCCTTGTACTACTCGATCTCCTCCTCTCTGTTGTTGTCCCCCTCTGCTATCATATCTCTTCCACACCCCTCGATTAGACCCTGCCCAAAAAATCAGAAGGCACGGGCCTCTTCCTCTGGCTCTGTGATGTTGCGCCTCTTTATAGGCTGCTCTCAATCACTGTAGCCCTATCTACTATCTCTAAGAAGGTCTGAGCTCAGAAGCCTACCACCTGCTCATACAGGTTCTGCCTCAAGCCCTCCTCAAACTTTCTTGCCTTCTTATCCTCATCTGGCACTAGATAAGGGGCAAATTGGGACAACTCAATGGATCTCGCTGCATACTGATGCACTGTCAAAGACCCTTGTGTCGGATATAGAAACTTTGATGCCTTTGCACTCCTGATCGTAGCAGGAAAGTACCGCTCGAAGAAAATTTCCCTAAAGCGACTCCATGTCATCGTTATAGGATCAGGTCTTTGCTCCTCCAGTAATCTTATCGACCTCCACTAGCACCCCCAGTCAATTTGGCAAATAACACCCTCTGCTCGTCTGTACATGAGAGAATAGCCTGTATGTCCTCTATATCTTGAACCCAGTTCTCTGCTACTAGTGGGCTGCTCCTCCATTAAAAGACGGGGGTCGCATACGCGTGAACTGCTCGATCGTGCTACTCCGCTTCCCGGAGCTCCTAGCCATCACCTGCTGGGTGATGTTACGCAATACTGCATTAGGGTCTCCACCACCCATATTGGAAGGTCCTACTCCATCACCTCCCGAACTCGTGTTATTGTTCCCTGGATCCATCCTGCAAAGGAAGCAACCAATCTCAGCATACAATTACTATCACACAACCAATACACTACTATGATTCATAAATTACTCTTCTATGACCATTTATCTCCATATACTTAATCCCCATTTAAGATTCAGTCCTATCACTCAAAAATAAGACCGAATGATAGTATCCATGGTTTTCTTGAATTCGTCACCCTAGGAAAAACACAGAAATAACCCCAGTACTTCTGTCTTTAGGTCGCAAGATAGAACCTTAAATTCTCACCTCATCCTTTAACAATCACTAACTCCCATTCCAATCTACCCGTCTCCTATTTTCCTCGAAATCCACTCCTATACTTTAGTATTGTATTCCGCTGTCTACTAAAGTCTAGAGCCTAGCAACCTAGGCTCTGATACCAAACTGTGACGCCCCGAATTTCATACAATTTTTTTTATAAAAAATAATAAATATTCACTCGTCATTAACAATATTCACCAATCATCCATATCGACAACCCTGTTACCACTCATATGACTCGACCCGCATTGGGTACCGGGTAAAAAGTCATTTCATTTGTACAACCTAATAGCGAAAGATAGTATATACTTAACAACCAGAATACAATACCTAGAGTATCAACATACATATATGCATATACATCACCATCATATACCCAAAAACAACTCAACTCTAGGGGAATTACACCCTTAGTCCAAGAACTCACCCTATGTGTCAGGGTCTCAGCTCCCTATGGTCTCGGAGCTCTATCACATAGCTTATCTCTGTGAAAAATTTAGATAATTTGGGTGAGACACATCTCAGTAAGAAGGAATAAATTATTTACAGTGTGTGGCAATATGAGTTCAATTATAGCACACTTTACTTCAAGTCATCATTTCATCTAAGAAATATACCCTGATAAACATATTCTCATAATCATATAGATATACAACACAAGCTTTTATAAGCTTTAAAACCATTTCTCAAGTTCAATCATTTCCAACACATATTTACCTACGAAATTCCTGAGAATAGGGAAGATTACCCGCCCATACAGGTAGCTTCCCTCTGTCCTAACACGTTATGCAACCAAGTATGGCCACATGTGATACCTATCAGGGCACTCACCTTACTCAGTAAGCCCTCAGGCTGAGAGTTTCACTTCGCCTCAATTATTTATATTATTAACTCACACAATTCCATTTCTCAATTTTATCATTCTCTATTTCTCATTTTCCATTATTTCTTTCATTTTTCATTTTAGCCCATTTTAACATTCTTTCACTTTCCGTTTCCATTTCACTATCCGGCTCATGAGTATCCTTGGTATCTAGCACCAACATCGCGTCTGTAACTCATGGCTACCCTGAGGATCTTTCTTTCCATTTCATGCTTCCTCCAATGGTCAAGGTTGTGCGCCCCGAAGGCTAGATCTAATTGCGTTGGTTGACCCGATTAGATCAAAATATCATATTACATATCTTACTGGCTAGCCTATAGCCTTGATCCAAACTTAGGGGGCACAACAACTCTACTAAACAGCTCAGTCGACTGTCATGCCACACGCTCCAAGAATCCATGTGGTTGCACTAATCCACTATTAATGGTACCGTGCTCAATATCACAACCCATCATTACGGTTTCCATAACCATCCATCAGGGTTATCATTACCACATACTCGCAATCATTATGCGATATTGGCATTTCATCAATCATATTTCAATGATCCCATTGCAACAGTCGCACTTTGCAATGTTCACATTTTCCTAGTATTCACAGTCAGTATACCCAATTCAATAATCACATTTCAATTCTATATTGCAGTATTCATATTTCCGATGTTCACATTTTAGAAAATACGTTTCAGAATTCACGTTCTCATTTTCACGTTTCAATATTTTAATATCCATATACACCATTAAACTCATATTGGTATATCGCAATTCATCTCAATAAAAATGTTCTCATCATTTTTTGTGCACATTTCATCATCTCATACTAGTATATATTGCGTTTCACATATTTCAACATTTCTCAAAATACCCATATCAGTAATTTACACAATCTCATTTTCATAGAAATCATTTTTATTCACATATAAATACTATATTTCATTATTTTCCACTAACATATCAATAATTCTCATTCCATTATTTTCTCAGAAATTACTCATCATTATATTCCACATTTTCATTATGCGTTATATACCACATAGTTTTCACTTAACATTCATAATATATTAATTTCACAAGGAAAAATACCGTAACTTTATTTTCTAAATATTTATTCAATCAGTAATATAAAAATACTACTATAATTTATTTCCCTTACCTGGCTTACTTAGAGTCTCGTTAAAACCCAAATCCTACGCCCTTGGCGCCCGAAACTCAAATCTTGCAATTCGCATTTTCCCCATATTAATTAACTCATTTCCCAAAATAATACCCATATAACCTTCCCTAGGCTCCATATACCCCAAATTAACATTTAAACTAATATTTAACACCCTCACTTGGTTTTCTGAACTATGCTTGTGGGGTCCCGAAATTACACCCGCGACGCTCACCTAGCCCCGAATTCCAAAACCCTACTTCAGCCTCAGAATGCCCAAAATTCTAGCCTTTTTAAATCAACACTAATTAAATAATACTTAGCCCCTTAATAACCTCTTTATCCCAATTTTGGGGTTATGCCTACGACGACCCCATGAGAAATCCGCTTCGTTAGACTTGTAGAGAATTATCCCTAGATTCTCGTGGTGGTGTTTGATCTTCAATTGGACTTAGAATTCACAAGAAATTGAGGTAAAAGTAGAAATTTAGCTTACCCCAAGAGATACGCCTACGTCCCTCCTATAACCAATTTGCTTCGGTAGAAATGATTGCGGCGAAAAATGGAGTCCAGCGGTATTTCTTGATTTTCGATCGGGCGAGTATCCATCGAGGAAATGAGGAGAGAGGGAGAGAGAACAAGGAGAGAGACGAGAGACTAGGGGAGGGGCTCTGCGCAGCTCCTCTCTACAAATTCTAAGCCTAAAGCTTCTTTTGAAGCTTCAGGAAGTGATAATAATAATAATAATAATAATAATAATAATAATAATAATAATAATAATAATAATAATAATAATAATATAATATTTAATTAATTATAATTTATTTAATTAATAAAAATAAAAATTAATTATTTTTTAAATTAATTAATTAATAATAATTATTTTATTATTATTATTATTATTATTATTATTATTATTGAAATCACTCCACTATCTTGTGTAACCATTTTTAGGGTTATTACAAGTGTTACAAGCCATCATCCTATTAAACTCATTTACATCTAGTGCACAGAATAGCAAGTTCATTACAGTAGTATTTATTTGTAGAGATTTTCAGTCTTCTTCAGTATACTCATCTTCAGTCTTGGGAACATTTACCTTGTCAACTACTTTCATAGGAACATGATTTCCTTTAGATACAATTTTTCACACTTTCCAATCAACATTTAAGAGATATATACTCATTCTTCTTTTCTAGTAAGTGTAATTTACACCGTAAAAAATAGGTGATCTAGTAGGTGAGTGTCCCTCACTGAATGGGGTTACACCGATGTGTGTTATGTGATCTTTTTACAAAAATAACGGTTAAGTATATGCAACCTCGCTCTGATACCAAATGTGAATTATGATGTTATCCCAAGAGGGGAGTGAATTGGGTATTTCAAAATTATTTAAGTTTATTTTTACCACTTAATCCCTATTTCAATATTTAACAAAATAATCACAGGGGCTTGAAATTAATTCAAATTATTATCTCAATAAATTCAATTATACCCAATTAATTATCAAGTGCATGTAATATTAATCAACATACAAACATGCAAAAACTGATAACGAAATGCAAGCGAACATTAAAAGTTAAGGGAAGAGAGAAGGCAAGCATGATTTTACGAGGTTTAGCCAACTCGGCCTACATCCTCACCTTGAGCAACTCACTCAAGGATTCCACTAAATCCCTGCTTCTTTAACAGTGACGGAGCTTCCCTTACAATCTGCTGCTTACAAAAGGCACAACTTTCTCCTACTCCGCTGCTTACAAGAGATACAACTTTCTCCTCAAACCCGGTTCACAGTCCGAACCGTGATTACAATATAGAGTTACAATTTTTGCAAATACACACAAATGCTTCTACACAAAGCTAGTGAGTACAATAGAAAATCCTAACACATATCCATATGATAAAACCTGAAGCTCAGTATGTATGTATCGATGTAATCGTTATATGAATGATATGTTTCAAAAAATTACCCTTTAATCAATATCTCCCAAAAATTGATTTCTTAAAAATAAAAACTTTGGAGATCTTAGGGTTTATTTTCAAATAACCTTAAGTAAGATTCGACAACAAGATCCTTTAAAATAATATTAAATAATGCTCGGATTTATATACCTGCTATCAAACAACTTGTTAATATCGACTCTTTGAATAAATATAACTTTGAATAATTTGCAAAGATTTAAACAATACTTTAAAGATATTCCTTAAAAATATGTTTCAAGAAGCTCTTAGAATTTTCAATCAAATACCCAAATAACACTTCTTTGAACAAAGAAATAGTTTTAAAATATCTCAAAGATTTAGTTATTTCAAAAATAACTTTCTCAAATATTTATCCAATCAATCAATATACAACACCGAAATATTGATTTATGCTCCCAAGAAATATATTAAAATAATGAATGTGGGAAACAAAAATCAGAATTAAATGCTCAAAATACTCAAACCTCAATACCACTGTTGATTTCAGAATATGTGTGTGAATATTGTTATGATCAACGTAGGAAATGCCCAAAAACTAGATGTGAATCAGTTGGAGTGCAGGAAATTTCTCAGCAATATGTTCAAGTCTCTCAATCTCATGCAAAAAGTGAGGCACTAGGGTTTAGAGTTTGTTTTTATAAGTAATATCGGCTTTAGGTTAAATCTTGACAATTGGATCAATTAGATTAAGTAAAAAACCCGCGTGTTTTCTTATTGAAGTTCAGACTTTTAAAATTTCCACAGGTTCAGACGACTGAGCTTTCGGGTTAAGACGTCTGATGTTCTTTAAAGCACCAAAAATTTTAGTCTGGACACAAGGTCAGATGATTGAACTGTAGGTTTAGTATTCTGAAGTCCTAGCTCAGACAACTGAACTGAGGGTTTAGACGTGTGAAGGTGTTTTGCCTGTTCTGTATTTCAATAATTAAGTCTTCAGATGACTGAACTAATTCTTCACCCTTCTGAGGAAATTCTTCAGACGTCTGAAGTAAAACTTCAGTCGTCTGTTGTTGCATCTTCAAACTTATGAGGGTACACCTCAGTTATCTAGGCAGACCAACTTCAGAATTTTTATTTTCAGTTTCAAAATCAATTTATCTCTTTTGCTTTGATCCCTTATAAAAAATTTTATAGGGTTCAAAATAAGGTCTCTAAGTCATGTTTAACCCTAGAAGATTTTCATGAGATGCATGTGTAGGGCATATTTTAAGCTTCTAACTATATCATATAAAATATGCAAATACAATCAATTCTAAATACCCATTCCCATGACGATCTTGAACTTGACGCTTGCATCTTCACTCTTCTACTCTTTTAGTTCCATGGATTGTGTCAGGTTGTATATGCTTTAATCCTCATGGCTTCCACGAATTCTTAGACTTCTGTGCATGCTAAATATTGTTCCTATTCACAATCTCAATGCACAGATCAAATACCAAGTGATTTATCATTATCAAAACAAGATTGGACTCATAGAGTCAACAAACTTCACATTAGCATCTCTCACATTATCATATAATTTATTTGATTGAGAGGTATATTTGATATACTCACTTAAGCATTAACTCTTATCATTTTTTGAGTGCATTGGTTGTATTGTGCTAATTGTGGAACATATCTGCTTAGTGTAAGAAGCATATTTATTGTACACAAATTTTACTTACCTACTGTATTCCAAGTGTGGCTTGAGGTGGGTATTCTCTGCCTTGTAAGGAGAGTTTGAAAAGGTTGAGGTTAGTGGTAATTTGGCCTGGTATTGTATTCAGTACCACTTCACCCATTAAGTGAGCATTAGTGGAATCCTCGGGCCTACAAGCTGAGGCAAGGATGTAGGTAGTATTAGCCAAACCCCGATAACATACCGTGTGTGCACTTTATATTTTTGCGAATTATTTACTTCATATGTATGTTATTTTTAGTAGACTGTGAATGTTGCGCATGATTTAATTTCTGCACATTGTATTTATTTGTGCATTTGGGATTGCATTTAGAAGGACCCTAGGTTATGAAATACTGCTAATATCTGGTTAATCCTAGGAAGAAGTTTAAAATTCCAATTCACCCCCCTCTTGGGAATACACCAATTCCAACAAGCCAAGATGATGTGAGCTTTAAGTCTTTTTGGCTTCCATCTTCCTCTTTTGTGTGTGCATTCCAAATAATGAACCTGTTCAAAATACTAGACACACACATGAGGCACTTGTATTTGTCAACATCAAAACAGAGATCGAACTCAAAAAGCCAACAAAGATTGATTTTTATTGAGAGTAAGCTTTGAGTTTTCCCTTGTGATTTAATTGATAAGTCTTCTTTGGGAAAACTCTCTAGGGCTTGTGAATCTTGCATTTTTGTTGCAAGATTCAAAAGCTTGTTTTGTGCTTTTAGCAAATTATTTTTGACAAGCTAGAAATCCAAATATCTCTAATACTCAATACTTGATAAAATATTTTTGAGATATTTGTTTGTGGTATTAAAATCTTTGAAACTATATTTGTGATCGATATATATATATATTAGTGGTAGATTTTCAAACTACAGTGGTGGGAGAGGTGGTGGCAATGGCAACAGATGGTGAGGTGCCTTGTGAAGGTTCAAATCTGGAGCAGGAAGAGGATGGTTGATATGTAGTAGAAGCCAAGTTATTTTCTTCATCAGGAAAAATAACTTGGCTCCTACTACATATCAACCATCCTCTTCTAGCTCCAGATTTGAACCTTCACAAGGCACCTCACCATCTGCTGCCATTGCCATGACCTCTCCCACCACTGTAGTTTGAAAATCTACCATTATATTGTTTCAAAGAATCTATCATAACTCACTCTCACACATTACTTGCTATAGTGACATTATCTTGAGAGTAGTTGTATTAGTCTTCATTGAACTTATAAATCCTATCATATTGAAGTGCATTGGTTATATTGGTACATACTTGCCTATTGGAGAAGCATTGATATTGTACACAAAAATTGTATCGCTTATCTGTTGTATTCCAGGTGTGGCTTGAGGGGGTGTTGATCTAACCCGTAAAGATTGGTTATAAAGGTTGGGGTTAGCCCTGTCAATCTGACCTGGGGTTTTCCTCACCTAGTAAGGAGAGGAGGTTGTAACAGGTGTCGCTCCACCCGGTAAGCGAGCATTAGTGGAATCCTCTTACTTGTGAGCTTGAGGCGGGGACGTAGGCAGTATTGACTGAACCCCGATATCATATCGTGTGTTCTCTTATCTTCGCACTTTAATTTCTGTACATGTATGGTATTATTTATTGTCTTGATCATTTTACATACATGCTTTGAATGGTTGTGAAATACTAAGTCTACGATAAATATTTTATTTATTGGCTCAACTTTATATTGTTGGGTAATTGGCATATGTTTAGAAAGACCCTAAGTTGCTGTATACTACTTGTGGATTTGAACATAACCTAGGAAAAAATTTTAAAATTACAATTCATACCCCTTCTTGGGAATACACTAAAGTTAACATCACACAACCCACATTATAAATAATACAACATTAAGCTTTGGTTGTGCTTGAGTCCTTCTGAGTATGTGTCCATTTGATCTTCCTATTCGAACGTTAACTCAGTTCGATCTTTGCCTTTTGACTAATACTTCAAGTATTTGTCCCTTGAACCTATACTAAACATAATTTGTAAAGATGGAAGACACTAGGAGCAACATATAGGTTAATATCATCAAAACACAATAAGTCATGATAGTGTAGCCAATAAGGCTAACATTCTCCCCCTTATTGATGATGTCTAACATATTAACAATCTACTTAATCTTTGCATTTGTATTTATACTTAACATGGCTTATCATGTAAAGATAAGTTTACCTAGAACCACTAATGGGTTGTTTTCATATGAGAGTCTTGACTTATTTGCACTATTTTTGTTAGATGAGGCATGACCATGTGGTTTGCAAGAGGATTTCAAAATTTTCTTGTAAACACTATTTCTCTTAACTCCAAAAAACCTTTTAGACTTTTCCTCTTGTGACTTTACCATGATTTTCATTTTTCTTTTTCAAGAGAGTATTTTCTTTCAAGACATTTGCAATTTGATTTTTCAAAATTTCTAGTTCCCCTTGAAGAATTTCATGGTCTTTTTGAGCTTTTTCCATAAGCTCCTCATTTTCCCTTTTTAAAGAGCAATTTTCCTCTTTCAAGATAGAACAAAGACAAGATTCCATGCATTTGGATTTTGACAATTTTCCTTCCAAATTTTCTATTTTTTTTTTCAAAGTTTCATGTTTTTTTTGAGAATATAAAACAAATTCTTCATTTTTCCTTTTAAGGGATTCATTTTCTTCTTTCAAAGAAAATTTCATTTGTCTTAACAAAGTAAGATCTTTCTCAACATTTTTGTTCTTCCTTTTTACTAAAAGTAATTCATCAAACAATTTAACACAACTATTCTCAATTTCATCATATGAAGGAGTATATTCATCATATCTTCCAAACTTTTTCCTTCTTATTCATTAGCTAAGAAGCAATGTGCTTCTCCTAGTGTAGAGACCCGAAAAATATAATAAATAAAAAAATTGGGAAAAGTGGAGTTTTGGCTGGAAAAGGAGAAAATCAGTGACAATTTTTTGAAGGGGGAAGAAAACTTGTGATGGTTTTGGATAATTACTGCGGGACGGTAACGAGTAAACGGTAAAAATCGGGTCGGTTAAATAGAAAACCGGCGACAGTTTTCTAAGAGACCAAGAAAACTGGCGACGATTTTTGTCTGCAGAGCTAAGATATAAAAGTACCAAGAGCCTCAATTGAAAAAAAAAAAAAAAAAAAACAAACAAACTCTCTTCTCTTTCTCTTATGCAAACCCACGACCCTCTACTCAATTTCTTTCAATTTTGGCTCTGTTAAAGCTCCAATTGATGATTAGGAACCACCATGGGGTTCTTGGGAAGATTCTTTACAATTTAGGTGGAACGGAATTTCAGTTTGGGGTTCCGAGGCAACATCCCAAAACTGAAGTAAGGGTGTTAAATACTAGTTTTATGGTTTATTTGGAGTATTCATAGCCTAGGAAATACTGAATGATAAATATTCTGGTGATTGAGTTGATTAATTAGGGAAAAATATAATTTCACGGATTTGAGTTTCAAATGCCGCAAGGACGTAGATTTAGCGCTTTAGTAGGCTTCTCAAGAATCAGGTAAAGGAACAGATTAAGTAAGGTTTTTTCTCAGAAAATTTAACGTTTATTATAATTCAATATATGTTTTAGAAGTGATACGTATAATATAATTAGTTTGGGGAAATACTGATGTTGAATTGAGTAAAACATGATTTTATAATTAATAATCTTTTATTAGTAAGTATGTTTTCCAAGCCAGGTAATATTATATAGAATTACTCACTCGTGTGGCATGAGTATAAATTGAATGTATTAACAATATATCAGAATATGTTTATATTTCATGGAACAAATATGATTTTATAGTGATTTTAGAAAAATGATAATCAATACAGAAATTCAGATACTTTTCAGTATATTATGATAAGATAATCAGTGCAGATGCTTAGACATGAAAGTCAGCGTAGATGCCGAGATATGATAGCCGGCGCAGATGCCGTGATCAATATTATTATGATGATATAATTCAGAAATTTAAAAAGATAGCTTTTATTTAGAAATATGTAAAAGTCAAATTCTATTTCAGGAATACGGAAATGTTATTTATGAACAGAAATATATATATATATATATATGTATATATATATTATGAAATGTACTATATAGTATTAAAACCCGAATGGCTACTTATGTTAAGAGAACGGTACCATAGCTAGCTTGTGACACCCCGATTATCGTAATTTTTTTTTCATAAACAATAATAAATAAATTACACGTCATCGACAACATCCATAAATCTGCCACGTCAACAATCCTACTATCATTCATACGACCTGACCCACATTGGGTACCGGGTAGAAATTATTTCATCATACAATCTAACAGCAGAAGTTAATACATACTTAACTACCAGAATACAATACCCAGAGTATCAACATACACATATACACAATACTATCTCATATCTAAAAATAACACAACCCTAGGGAATCACACCTCCTTAGTCTAAAATCACCCTGTAAATTAGGGTCCTAGCTCCCTATGATCACAGAACTCTATTACCGATCTATCCATGTTCCCTGAAAAATTTAGATAATTTGGGTGAGATACATCTCAGTAAGAAGGAATAAATTATTTACAGTGTGTGACCATAAGAGTTCAGTTATAATACACTTTACTTTTTAAATCATCATTTCATCTAAGAAAATACGTTGATATACACATTCTCATAATCATATAGATATACAACACAAGATTTAATAAGCTTAAAAACCATTTCTCAAAATCAATCATTCCAACACATTTCTACTTGCGAAGTTCCTGAGAATAAGGAAGATTATCCGCCCATACAGATAGCTTCCCTCTCCCCTAACACATTATGCAGTCACGTATGGCCACATCTGATACCTATCAGGGCACTCACCTTACTCAGTAAGCCCTCAGACGGAGTGTTTCACTTCGCCTCAAATATGTATATTATTAACTCACACGGTTCATTTCTCATATTTAACATTTTTTATTTCTCAATTTCCATTCTTTCTTTCATTTATCATTTTGGCCAATTTTATCATTCTTTCACTTTCCGTTTTCATTTTACTTTCCGTCTCAGGAGTATCCTTGGTATCAAATACCAACATCGCGTCTGTAACTCATGGCCACCTTGAGGATCTTTCTATCCATGCCATGCTTCCTCCCATGGTCAAGGTTGTGTGGCCCGAAGGTTGGATCTAACCGTGGTTGGCCGACCCGGTTAGATCAAAATATCATCTTGTGTCTGTAATACGACTGGCCGGCCTACAACCCTGATCTGGACTCAGGGGGCCCAACAACCCTACAAAATGGTTCAGTCGACTGTCATGCCACACGCTCCAAGAGTCCGTGTGGTTGCACTAACACCACTAGCAAAGGTACCATGCTCAACATTGTAACCATCCATCAGGGTTTACTACCACATACCCTCAATCATTATGTGGTATTGACATTTCATCATTCATATTCCAGTATATCACAATTCAGTTCAATATAAATATTTTCATCATTTTTTGTGTACATTTCATCATCTCGTAATAACATATATCATATTCCACGTATTTTTCACATTTTCCCAAAATACTCATATCAATAATTTGTACAAACTCATTTCTCATGCAAATAATTTCCACTCATATATAAATACCACATTTCATTATTTTCCACTAATCACATCAATCATTCTCATTTCAATATATTCTCAAAAAATACCCATCGTTATATTTCACATTTTTCAACACCTGTCATGTGCCACATAGTTTTCATCTAATATTCATAATATATTAATTTCAGATTCCAAAGCATCACAAATTAATATTACTCAAATGTCACACAAATTATCTAATATTTATATTATAATAATTTTCAGGCAATATACAATATGCTCATTTTCATATATTAATTCAAACGGTAATTCTAAAAATATTGCTATAATTTATTCCACTTACCTGACTTACTAAGAGTCTCGTCAGGACCCAAATCCTACGCTCTTGGAGCCCGAAATTCAACTCCTGCAATTTTCCCAAATTAATTAATTCATTTCCCCAAAAAACTACCCATCTAGCCTTCCTTAGGCCTCATGTACTACAAATTAACATTTAAACCAATATTTGACACCCCCACTTAATTTTCAGAATTTTGCCTGTAGGTCCCAAAATTACACCCGCGACGCTCACTTAGGCCATAAATTCTGAAAATTCCACTTCAACTCCAAATGCTCAACATTTTAGCATATCTAAATTAATCTCAATTAATTAAAAATAAGCCCTTAATAAACCTCGTACCCCAAATTTGGGGTTTTGCCTGCGACGATCCCACAAGAATTCCGTCCCGCTAGACTTGTAGAGAATCATCCCTAGATTCTCGTGGTGGTGTCCGCTCATCAATCAAGCTTATAATTTGCAAGAAATTAAAGAAAAAAGGAAAATTGGCTTACCCCAGGAGATACGTCTATGCCGCTCCTACCATCGATCCGCTCCGGTAGAAATGATGGTAGCGGAGAATTGAGCTCAACGGTATCTTCTGATTCTTGATCGGGCAAGAATCCGTCATGTAACTAAGGAGAGAGGGAGAGAGAATGAGAGGAGAGAGAGAGAATGTACGAAGCCTGGGCAGAATAATGAAAAAAAAAAAGAAAAAAAGGGGAGGGGGCTTATGCAGATGCCTCCTAAATGTTAAGAAGATTTAGGAGGATGGTTTAATAATAATAATAATAATAATAATAATAATAATAATAATAATAATAATATTTAATTAATATTAATAATAATATATTTTATTAATAAAAAAATTTAATTATTTTTTTTCCTTTTTTTCTTTTTTTTTATAAATTCGATTAATTAATTAATTACATTTTTTTTCTTTTTTTTTTTCTTTTATTCGTCCTCGAAATTTGCTATTCCCCTACTTCCCATCCTTATCGAAAATACTTCCAATTTTATTAATTACCCTCACTTATGGCGAAGAAATACCGTGGTTACAACGAGGGTTCTGGGAGATTACAACTTTTTCAAAATTCTCTCAAAACCATTCATATTTCAAAATTAAAAACCCTATCTATCATACGTTACACTATACAAATAAAAATATACAATATTATTCCATTCACTTGACTAGCTCAACTCTAAGCTCCACTGAATAAGTGTGGATATCTCTGGTGCATTTGATCCACTAGTTCCTAGGAAGCCTCCTCAACTACATGATTGCGCAACAAAACTTTCACCAGTGGAATCTTCTTCGTGCATAGCTCCTATTCTTTCTAGTCAAGAATCTGCACTGACACTTCCTTATAAGTTAAAGTATCTCCCAACTCCAGTGCTTCATAGTTGATCACATGGGAGGGGTTTGAGACGTATTTCCTCAGCATAGAAACATGGAATATGTCATGGATCCTAGACAAGATCGGTAGTAATGCCAACCGATAGGCGACTGGACTCACTCTGTCAAGAATCTCGAATGGTCCAATATACATAGGGCTTAGCTTACCCTTCCTCCAAAACCTTATAACTCCCTTCATCGGTGCCACCTTCAGGAACACGTGATCTCCTACGTCAAACTCTAATACTCACCGGTGAGTATCTGCATAACTCTTCTGTCAGGTATGTGCTGTCTTGATCTCATCTCTAATAAGTCTAACTTTATCCTGAGTCTGCTGTATCAGCTCTGGCCCCAATATCTGTCTCTCCTCAATCTCATCCTAGTACAATTGGGATCAGCACCTCCTACCACATAATGCCTCATACGGTGCCATCCCAATGTTGGCCTAGTAGCTGTTGTTATACGCAAACTTGACTAGTGGAAAATACTACATCCAACGACCTCCAAAGTCCAGCACACATGCTCGCAGCATATCCTCCAGAATCTATATCATCCTCTCTGTCTGCCCATCTGTTTGAGGATGAAAAGTTGTGCTGAACAACAACTGAGAACCCATGGCCCCTTGCAGACTCTTTCAAAAATGAGATGTGAACCGTGAGTCTCTGTCTGAAACTATGGACACTAGGCTTAACTATCTCCTGGATATATAACTCTGCCAATCTGTCCATGGAGTAGCTAACTCTGATTGGCAAAAAGTGGGTAGTCTTCGTCAGTTAATCCACCACTACCCAGATAGCGTCCTGTCCATGCAATTCCGACTACAATCTTGTGACAAAATCCATCACTATATGCTCCCACTTCCACTCAAGAATGTGGAGTGGCTGCAATAATCCCGCCGGTCTTTGATGCTCAACCTTCACTTGCTGGCATGTCAAACACTGATCCACATATTGGTCTATCTCCTTCTTCATGTTGCTCCACCAAAAAGGACTCTCGAAGATCCCTATACATTTTAGTGCTACCCGGATGTACAGTATACAGAGACCGATGTGCTTCCTCTAGAATAACTTTCTTGATCTTAGGGTCGGAAGGAATGCATAACCTGGTACGGAACCTCAAGGCTCCATCATCTGAGATACTGAACTCTGTTTCCTGACCATCCTATACCTTCCCCACAAGCTCTACTAGTTCTGCATCATTTCTCTAGGCTACTTTAATCCTCTCCTGTAGAGTCGGCTGCAAAACTAAGTCAGCAATAAACGCCTGGTGATCGCCCTCTACCAGCTCCACACCAAGCCTCTCTAGATCCATCTGGATTGGATGCTGAATCTCCACTGCAGACATAGATGAAACCACTGATTTTCGGCTCAAAGCATCAGTGACCACATTAGCCTTTCCCGGGTGGTAGCTGATAGTGCAGTCGTAATCCTTTATTAGTTCCAACCATCTCCTCTACCTTATATTTAATTCATTCTGCATGAAGAAATACTTTAAGCTTTTATGGTCAGTAAATATCTCACACCTACCCCCATATAGATAGTGCCTCCTAATCTTCAGTGTGTAAACAACCGCCGCCAACTCCAGATCGTGAGTAGGGTAGTTCTTCTCATATTCTTTCAATTGTCGTGGGGCATAGGCTATTACTCTCCCCCGCTGCATCAACATGCATCCGAGCCCTTTATGGGACGCATCACTATAAATTACAAACTCCTCTTCTCCTAAAGGAATCGTCAACACAGGCGCAGTGATGAGTCACTGCTTTAATTCATGGAAGCTCTGTTCACATTCATCAGACCACTCAAACTTCACTCCTTTCCTAGTCAATTTGGTCAATGGGCCTGACAGCCTAGAGAAGCCCCCAACAAACCTGCGATCATACCCAGCCAATCCCAAGAAACTCCTGATCTCGTGCATGTTCTTTGGTCGTACCCAGTCTACTACTGCCTCAATCCGACTCGGATCAACATAAATACCACCCCTGGATATAACGTGTCCAAGGAAGGTAACCTGCTTCAACCAGAACTCGCACTTCTTAAGCTTCGCATATAGCTTCTTCTCTCGCAACACCTGAAACACTATACTCAGATGCTCCTCATGCTCCTTTGGGCTCCTCGAATTTACCAGTATATCATCAATAAATACTACCATAAACTGGTCCCAGTACTGGTGAAAGACCCTGTTCATCAAATCCATAAACACTGCAAAAGCATTCATCAAACCAAACAGCATAACTAGAAATTCATAGTGACCATACCGTGTTCTAAATGCTATCTTCGGAACATCTTCCACCCTGAATTTCACCTGATTATACCCAGAGCGTAAATCTATCTTCGAAAAGATCTATGTCCCCTGTAACTAGTCAAACAAATCATCGATATGCGGGAGCGGGTATTTATTCTTGATAGTTACTTTGTTTATTTCTCAATAGTCGATGCACAACCTCATCAAGCCATCCTTCTTCCTCACAAACAAAACTGGTTCTCCCCAGGGCAACACACTGGGCCGAATAAAACCCTTATCTAATAGTTCCTCCAATTGCTCTTTCAATTCTTTCAGCTTTGCCGGTGCCATTCTATATGGCGCCTTCGAAATCAGTGCTGTCCTCAGAACCAGATCAATAACGAACTCTACCTTTTGATCAGGAGGTAGTCTCGAAAAATCCTCGAGAATACATTAGGAAAATCCCTCACCACTGGGATCTCCTCCACCCTCAGCTCCCTTTTTGATACTGTATTCACACAGGCTAAATATCCCTGATAGCCTTCTAATAGCAACCTACGTGCCTGAATGGTAGATAGTAACTGAGGTGGGGTGCGCACACGTGATCCCACAAATCGGTACTCCTGTCCCTCGGGAGGTCTGAGTACTACCACTCTCTGATGGCAATCAATGCTAGCATAGTGGGCAGCTAGCCAATCCATACCCAAGATTACCTTAAACCCATGCATGTCTAAAACTACCAGATTAGCTAGCAAAGACCTCCCCTGAATACCCACTAGACAATCCCTGAGTACCTTTCTACATATCCCAACAGCCCCAGTCGCCGTAGCAATAGACAGACTAATATCTAACTACTGAGGCTCAAACCCACACAACTTCACATATTCTCGGGCGATAAAAGAATGAATCGCTCTAGAATCAAACAAGACAGTAGCTTTAAATGACAATATTGAAACAGTACATGTCACCACATCTCCTACCACCTCAGCATCTCCCGACATTAGTGTATAAATTTGTGTCAGAGCAGTATTCCTCTACTGTCCACTTCGAGGTGCCTAATAGCCTCCTTTGTATGGTTGAGGAGTAGCTGCTACCGCTGGCGGTGCCTGACAATTCCTCGCGATATGCCTAGGCTGGTGGCACTGATAGCAAACAACCTCCCTTGCTCGACACTCTCCTAGGTGCCTCCTCAAACATTTGGGACAATGAAGGGGGCACCTGTCTACCTAATACTGCTCGATCTCCACCTCCCTGTCGTCATCCCCCTCTGTTATCAAATCTCCTCTATGGCCCTCGACTGGAATTTACTTGAAAATCAAAAGGCGCGGGACTCTTCCTTTGGCTTTGTCCTACTACACCTCTCTGCATACTGCTCTCAATCACCGCAGCCCTGTCCACTATCTCTGAGAAGGTTTGAGCTCGGAAACCTACCACTTGCTCATACAAGTTCTGTATCAGGCCCTCCTCAAACTTCCTCGCTTTCCTCTCCTCATCTGGCACCATATACGGGGCGAACCGGGACAGTTCAACAAATCTCGTTGCATACTACTGCACCATCATAGAATCCTATGTTAGATACAGAAACTCTGACACCTTTGCACTCCTGACTATAGCGGGAAAGTACCGCTTGAAGAAAATCTCCCTAAAGCGACTCCACGTCATCGCTACAGGGTCAGGCCTCTGCTCCTCAAGTAATTTACTAACCTCCACTAGCGCTTTGCTTCCCCAGTCAATTTAAATGTAGAAAATAACACCTTCTGCTCATCTGTACATGAGAGGACTGCCAATATATCCTCTATGTTCTGAACCCAGTTCTCTGCTACCAGTGGGTCCGCTCCTCCAGCAAAAGACGGGGGTCGCATACGTGTGAACTGCTTGATCGTCCAACTCCGCTCCCCTGAGCTCCTGGCCATCTTAGTCATCACCTGCTGAGTGAAGCTATGCAACAATGCGTCAGAGTCTACACCACCCATACTGGAAGGTCCTACTCCATCACCTCCCGCACTCGTGTTACTATTCCCTGGATCCATTCTGCAAAGAGAGCAACTAATCTCAGCATACAATTACTATCACACAACCCATACATTGCTATAACTCATAAATCACTCTTCTATCCACATCCTTAATCCCCATTTAAGATTCAGTCCTACCACTCAGAAACATGACCCAGTGACAGTATCCATCGTTTTCCTGAAATCATCACCCCAGGAAAAACACAAAAACAACCTCGGAACTCCTATCTCTAGGCCGCAAAATAGAATCCTAAATTCTCACCTCATCCTATAACAACCACTAACTCCCATTTCAATCTAACCATCTCCTATTTCCCTCAAAATCCACTCACATACTCTGGTATTATATTCCACTGTCTACTAAAGTCTGCAGAACCTAGCAACCTAGGCTCTGATACCAAACTGTGATGCCCCAATTATCGTAATTTTATTTCATAAACAATAATAAATAAATTACACATCATCAACAACATCCATAAATAGGCCGCATCAACAATCCTTCTATCATTCATATGACCCGACCCGCATTGGGTACCAGGTAGAAATTATTTCATCATACAATCTAATAGCAGAAGTTAATACATACTTAACTACCAGAATACAATACCTAGAGTATCAACATACACATATACACAATACTATCTCATATCTAAAAATAACACAACGCTAGGGAATCACACCTCCTTAGTCCAAACTCACCCTGTAAATCAGGGTCCCAACTCCCTATGATCACGGAGCTCTATCACCTGATCTATCCATGTTCCCTGAAAAATTTAGATGATTTGGGGGAGACACATCTTAGTAAGAAGGAATAAATTATTTACAGTGCGTGGCCATAAGAGTTCAGTTATAATACATTTTACTTTTTAAATCATCATTTCATATGAGAAAATACGTTGATATACACATTCTCATAATCATATAGATATACAACACAAGCTTTTATAAGCTTAAAAACTATTTCTCAAAATCAATCATTCCAACATATTTCTACCTGCGAAGTTCTTGAGAATAGGGAAGATTACCCGCCTATACAGGTAGTTTCCCTTTGCCTTAACACGTTATACAGCCACGTATGGTCACATATGATACCTATCAGAGCACTCACCTTACTCAGTAAGCCCTCAGGCGGAGAGTTTCACTTTGTCTCAAATATGTATATTATTATCTCACATGGTTCATTTCTCATATTTAACATTCTTTATTTCTCAATTTCCATTCTTTCTTTCATTTTTCATTTTAGCCAATTTTATCATTTTTCACTTTCCGTTTTCATTTTACTTTCCGGCTCATGAGTATCCTTGGTATCAAATACCAACATCGTGTCTGTAACTTAAGGCCACCCTGAGGATCTTTCTATCCACGCCATGCTTCCCCCCATGGTCAAGGTTGTGCGGCCTGAAAGCTGGAACTAACTGTGGTTGGCTAACTCAGTTAGATCAAAATATCATCTCACGTCTGTAGTACGACTGGCCGGCCTACAACCCTGATCCGGACTCAGGGGGCCCAGCAACCCTACAAAATGGCTCAGTCGACTGTCACACCACACGCTCCAAGAGTCCGTGTGGTTGTACTAACACCACTAGCAACGGTACCGTGCTCAATATCATAACCATCCATCAGGGTTCACTACCACATACCTTTAATCATTATGCGGTATTGGCATTTCAACAATCATACTCAAGTATATCACAATTCAGTTCAATATAAATATTCTCATTATTTTCTGTGCACATTTCATAATCTCGTAATAACATATATCATATTTCACGTATTTTTCACATTTTCCCAAAATACTCATATCAATAATTTGTACAAACTCATTTCTCGTGCAAATAATTTTCACTTATATATAAATACCACATTTCATTATTTTCCACTAATCACATCAATCATTCTCATTTCCATATATTCTCAGTAAATACCCATCGTTATATTTCACATTTTTTAACACCTGTCATGTGCCACATAGTTTTCATCTAATATTCATAATATATTAATTTCATATTCCAAAGGATCACCAATTAATATTACTCCAATGCCACACAATTTATTTGATATTTATATTATAATAATTTTTCAGGAAAAATACAATATGCTCATTTTCATATATTAATTCAAACGCTAATTCTAAAAATGCTGCTATAATTTATTCCTCTTACTTGACTTACTCAGAGTCTCGTTAGGACCCAAATCCTACGCCCTTTGGCGCCCAAAATTCAACTCCTGCAATTTACATTTTTCCTAGATTAATTAATTAATTTCCCCAAAATACTACCCATCTAGCCTTCCCTAGGTCCCATGTACTCCAAATTAACATTTAAACCAATATTTGACACCCCCATTTGATTTTTTGAATTTCGCCCGCAGGTCCTAAAATTACACTCGCGGTGCTCACCCGAGCCCTAAATTCTGAAAATTCTACTTCAACTCCAAATGCCCAACATTTTAGCATTTCTAAATTAATCCTAATTAATTAAAAATAAGCCCCTTAATAACCCCATACCCCAAATTTGGGGTTTTTCCCATGATGACCCGACGAGAATTCCGTCCCACTAGACTTGTAGAGAATCATCCCTAGATTCTCGTGGTGGTGTCCATTCGTCAATTAGGCTAATAATTTGTAAGAAATTAAAGAAAAATGGGAAATTGACTTACCCCAAGAGATACATCTACGCCGCTCCTACCATCGATCCGCTTCAATAGAAATGACGGTAGTAAAGAATGGAGCTCAATGGTATCTTCTGATTCTCAATCGAGCGAGAATCTGCCACGTAACTGAGGAGAAAGGGAGAGAGAATGAGAGGAGAGAGAGAGAGAGAACGCAGGCATAGAAGATTGAAAAAAAAAAAAGAAAAGAAAGGGGAGGGGGGTTATGTAGATGCCTCCTAAAGCTTAAGAAGCTTCGAGAGGATGGTTTAATAATAATAATAATAATAATAATATATTTAATTAATATTAATAATATATTTTATTAATAAAAATAAAAATAAATTTTAATTATTTTTTTCTTTTTATAATAAATCCGATCAATTAATTAATTAATTAATTTATTTTATTTTATTTTATTTTTTTTTGGAATCACTCAACTAATCTTCTATGTCCCTTTTTAGGGTTATTACATAGCTAGTTAGATCGGTGTATTAGGTATACCCATTGAGTGCCGACCCCAGTGGTTTTGATGGTGCAGTAGGTTAGGTGGACTAGATTGGGTATAGCCGAGAGTGCAACCACACTAGTAAGAAAGTGTGGGTCGGTGGCCAATAAGCTAGAAGTGTGACGGTGTAGTAGGATACCCACTGTGTTACTGACCCGAAAGAAGTGTGTGACGATGTAGTAGGATGGGTAGCCAAGTTGGGTGGACGATCGTGCCTACTATGTTATGTTTGACTTAACCTGGTAGGCCAGCCACCATTAGGTCCAGCCTTCGGGCCACACACCCAGATCATGAGGGGTGGAGTCATGATACACAGACATCCAAGGTATAATTTCGGTATTATACATATTTAGCAAGTGGTTTAAATGTTATGTAAATTCATTATGATTATGTTTATAAGTACAAATTTCCATGTATTAACAGCTATAGTTTAAGTTATACTACAATCAAATTATTTGTAGCATATGTTTTTAATATGTCAAACTCACGTTGCCACACACTGATATTAGTTTATTTCTCTTACTCAGAGGTGTCTCACCCTAGCATTACAAATATTTCAAGAAATCTTGAAAGACGAGTAGAGCGAGCTCCGTGACTGAGGAGTTCATTGGTTTACCCAGTAGTAGGGTAAGTAAACGAGTCGGGGACATGATGGATTTTTGGGGTTATATGTTTATATGTAGAAATAGTGAAACTTTGGTTATTGTATATATGTAAAGAGTATTTTGGTTCTGCTACTTAGGTGATATGTATTTATAAATAGGTAAATCTCCGATACTTATGGGTTTAGGTTGACTTTGACTTTGACTATATATATCATGGTATCAGAGTATTATTAGAGTAATAATATTTTATGTAAAAAAATGGTTCTAGAATTAGGGCGTTACATTTTGGTATTGGAGCCTAGGTTGCTTGGTTATGTAGGCTTTAGTATGCAACGAGAACAATACCAGGGTTTAGGAATAGATTAGGAATTTAGTAAGTCAATGCTGGGGAAATTAAGATAAGTATTTTGGATTTTGTTCCGTGACCGGGAAGCAGGATTTCCATAGTGGTTTTTATATTTTTCTTGGGGTGACGATTTCAGGAAAGTCATAATAAACTATTGTATGGTTGTGTTTCTCAATTTCTTGACCGAATCTTAAATTGAGAATAAGGACGTTGGGATAATTAATGGTATGAGATTCTAATTAGATAAATATGTTAGTTACGTTATGTAGACAGGGTCCTCAGACTACATTTATCTTCTTTTAGGATGGACCCTGGGGGTAGCAGTGCTTACGCTAGTGATGATGGAGCAAGCCCCTCTAGCGCTGGTGGTGGTCATCAGATGCGGTTCTGCGTAGTGTAGCTTAGCAGGTTATGGCTAAGATTGCACGGAGCTCGAGGAAGTAGGGAGGACCAACAGTAGATCAGGACTATACGATAGAGAAGTTTGCTTAAATGAATCCTCTAGCTTTTTCAAGAGGAGCCTATCCTGTAGTGGCCAAAAACTGGATGCAAGAGATTGAGAAAATACTGACGGTGCTTCGTTGCACCGATGAACAAAGGGTCTTATATGCTACGTATAAGTTGACAAGTGCGACTAAAAGATGGTGGACTGTCGTAAGACTGCTTGAGGAACAGAGACCCGTACCAATGGTTATGTCATGGAACCAATTCAAGGAGATGTTCTTTGATCGTTATTTTCCTCCCACTGTTCCAGAAGCTAAGATAGCATAATTTTTGAATCTGAGATAGGGACTACTAATGGTTCAGAGATATATAGGAAAGTTTATCGAGCTGTCACGTTTTGCTCCCTACATCGTTCCAGATAAGGTGAAGAAAGCAAGAATATTTGATAGGAGTTTGAGGCATGACATCCATAGACAGGTGGCGGTCCTTAATGTGCAAGATTTCTCCAAGTTGGTGGACAGTGCCACAGTGGCAAAGGAGAGCAGCCAAAGGGACTTGAGGACATTGAGTCAGAGGAAGAGGCCCATGCCTTCACGATTTGAGGCAAGGTCTAGCCGAGGCCCTTGGAGAGGAGACAGATATGAAAGAGTCCAGAGGTAGGAGACTGGGAAATGGGAGATTTAGGGCGAACGGGCATTTCTAGTTTGTCTTACATGTGGGAAGAAACACCGAGGGGAATGCTGAGCATGAAGGAATGTCTGCTACCGATGTGGTGCATCGGGTCATGTAGTACAAGACTGTCATATGCAGTATAATACTGCTCCTGCTCCCAGACCATTTGGAAGGAATAACCAGGCACCTAAGGGTGGCAGTTAGTAGAGGAACACATCTCTAACGAGGGTCATGCGTTGACGCCGGGAGGTGCTGAGGCTGCAGGCGACGTCGTGACAGGTATGGTTATTGCTTTATCATATAAAGTTTTTTTCTTATTTGACTCAGGTGCCACCCACTTGTTTGTGTCGTTGGTGTATTTCAAGTCGACTGGAGTTGGGACATAGTTGCTAGATACTAATTTTTTGGTAGCCACGCCAACTAAAATGGTAGTGAGATGTGGAAGGATACTTAAAAACTATCCAGTGGGAATTTAGGAGAGAATATTACGAGCCGATCTTGTAGTATTAGACATGTAGGGATTCGATATGATATTAGGTATGGATTGACTGGTGGTTAACTATGCCAGCATTGATTCCCATAAAAAAAGGTGATCTTCATACCCTTGGGAGAATAGGAATTCAGGTTTGTGGGATCACATGTGCGCGCCTCACCACAGTTTATATCAGCTATTCAAGCGAGGAGGCTACTCCAGGATGGTTTCCTGGGGTATGTAGCTTATATAAAAGAGATACTAGAGGAAGAATTGAAACAAGCTAATATTCTAGTGGTTAGAGAATTTCCATATGTTTTTCCAGAGAAATTACCTAATTTACCAGTAGATCGAGAGATTGAATTTGATGTGGATTTATATCTAGGGACAACACCGATATCTAAGGAACCCTACATGATGGCCCCAGTTGAGTTGAAGGAGCTGACCGACCAATTACAATATCTCTTAGATAAAGGATTTATCAGGCCTAGCATGTCGCCCTTGGGAGCACCAATCCTATTCGTAAAGAAGAAAGACGGGACTATGAGGATGTGCATTGATTATAGATAGATAAATAGAGTGACAGTCAAGAATAAATATCCTCTTCTTAGAATTGATGATTTATTTGACCAGCTTTAGGGGACCCAAGTCTACTCCAAGATTGACCTTCAATCAGGATACCACTAGGTGAAAGTTAGAGTAGAGGACATTTTGAAAACTGCTTTTCGAACCAGGTATGACACTACAAGTTCTTGGTAATGCCATTCGGATTGACTAATGCCTCGGCAGCATTTATGGATTTAATGAATTGGGTATTTTATCAATACTTAGATCAGTTTGTCGTTGTCTTTATTGATGATATATTGGTCTACTCGAAGAGTTTTGAAGAACGTGAAGATCACCTGAGGCTAGTACTGCAAGTAATAAGGGAAAAGAAGTTATATGCTAAGTTCAAGAAATGTGAATTTTGGTTGAAACAGGTCACTTTCCTCAGACATGTGATCTCTGGGGATGGCATATCAGTAGATCCAAGAAAAATAGAAGCAGTTGTGAATTAGGTGAGACGTAGAAATGTTCAGGAGGTCCGAAGTTTCTCAGGTCTGGTAGGGTATTACCGACATTTTGTGGATAGTTTCTCCAGAATATCGGGTCCATTAGCACGGCTCACTAGGAAAAACATGAAATTTGAATGGACCGACGAGTGTGAACAAAGTTTCCAAGAATTGAAATGGCAGCTTGTCAGTGCACTGGTGTTATCTATTCCATCAAAAGAGGATGAATTTGTTATATATAGTGATGCATCTCTAAAGGGACTCGGATGCGTGTTGATGCAGCACGAGAGATTTATTGCTTACGCTTCTCGACAACTTAAAAAGTATGAAAAGAACTATCTGGTACATGATTTAGAGTTTGAAGTATGCTCTAAAGATCTGGAGACATTATCTTTACGGGGGAAGATGTGAGATCTTCACTAATCATAAAAGTTTGAAGTATTTCTTCACCCAGAAAGAATTAAATATGAGGAAAAGGAGATGGCTACAACTTATAAAAGATTACGATTGGACTATTAGCTACAACCTGGGGAAGGTAAATGTGGTGGCTGATGCTCTAAGCCACAAATTAGTAGGAGCAGCATTATCAGAAAAAGAAATTCATCATCCGATTCAGATTGATCTGGAGCGGCTCAGTGTAGAGTTAGTAGAGGGTGAGCATCAGACATTTATTGCCAACCTGGTGTTCAACCTACCCTTTAGGAGAGGATTAAATCTACTCAGAGGAATGATCCAGAATTAGAAGAACTAATGAATAAAGTGCAATATGGTTAGGGGGAGGAGTTTAATATTTCAGATGATGGAACTCTGAGGTTCCGTACCAGATTGTGCATGTTTGTAGATGCTGAAATTAAGAGGAATATCTTAAAGGAGGCGCACATATCTCTTTACACAGTGCATCCTGGAAGTACTAAGATGTCTTGGGACCTTTAAGATTCATTCTAGTGGAGTGATATGAAGAGAGAGATAGCCGAATTTATAGAGCAGTGTTTGATGTGCCAGAAGGTAAAAGCTGAGCACCAGAGACCGGTAGGATAGTTACAGCCACTCCACATTCCTGAGTGGAAGTGGGATCATATCTCTATGGATTTTGTTATAGGGTTACTGTCAGAATTTCATGGGCAAAAAGCCATTTGGGTGATTATTGACCGGTTGATAAAGACCGTTCATTTTCTCCCTATTAAAGTCAACTATTCCATGAGTAGGCTGGCATAATTATATATTTAGGAGATAGTTTGACCGCATGGTGTGCCAATATCTATAGTTTTAGACCGAGACCCACATTTCACGTCATGATTTTGGAGAAGCTTATAGAAAGTTTTGGGGTCTCAGTTATCATTTAGCACGACACTTCATCCTCAAACGGAAGGGTAGATAGAGAGGACGGTTCATGTACTTGAGGATATGCTTCGAGCATGTGTGCAAGATTTCGGGGGTAGTTGGATCAAGTATATGCTGCTGGTTGAATTCACGAATAATAACAGCTACCAAGCCAACATTGGAATGAAACCTTATGAGACATTATATGGTAGGAGGTGCCATTCTCTATTATACTGGGATGAAATGGGCGAAAGGCAAATTTTGGGACCAGAATTGGTGCAGCAGGCATATGATAAAGTTTGAGTTATTAGAGATAGAATTAGAACATCACAGGGTCGGCAGAAAAGATATGCAAATACTCGCCGTCGAAAATTGGAGTTTGAAGAAGGAGACCATGTGTTCTTGAAAGTCACACCTGTAGAGACCCGAAAAATAAAATGATAAAATAAATTGGAAAAAGGGATTTTTGGCTAAGGCAGGAGAAAACCGGTGACAATTTTATGAAGGAATCAGAAAATCGGCGATGGTTTTGGGTTTTAACTGCGGCCGAGTAAAGGTAAAATGGTAATTTTGGAGCCAATTAATAGAAAACGGGCAACGATTTTTTGAGAAGCATAGAAAACCGACGACGATTTTCTACCCAATGCTGAAAGTTATAAAAGAACCGCGAGCTTCATTTTTTAAAAAATCAAATACTCTCTCCTTCTATCTCTTACAACCCATGAAACCCCTCCCCTTCTCTCTACAAATTTCACTCCATTAAGCCTCGTTTCAATAATCAAGAACCACTATAGGGTTCTTGGGAAGATTCTCTACAACGTAGGCAGAGCAGAATTTCAGTTTGGGGTTTTGGGGCACCATCCCAAAATTGAGGTAAGGGTGTTAATTAGGTGTTTATGGTTTGCTTATTAATTTATTAAAGATATAAGTGTAGATGTGAATGTATTTCTAAGGTTAAATTGAGAAATTGGGATTTTGTAAAATTCAGGGTTGGTGTATATACTATAGGCAAACTAAGGAATTTAGTGGGTGGCTTGAGGAACCCAGGTAAATGATAAATAGCTTATAAATTTAGGAGATGTAAGTATGGAAATTATTCTAAAAATTCAGTTGATTAACAGGGAAATATGTATGTGTATAATTTCAGGATTGTGAAATTACGAATGTCATGGGCGTAAGTTAGAAATCAGTAATGAGCCTAGTTTGTTAGGTAAGGGAAATATGCTATACTAGTAAATTCAGAAATTTTATCAGTAAATTATAGTACTTGTTTATTAAGATACAGGGTATAAATTATACAGTTTTACAGATTCCACAACATGAGTTTTATTAATTGTGTGGCATGAATAGGTATTTGTTCAGTATATAGTTTATATAGTTTTTCAGAATATCATGATTTACAATATTTTTGCACAGAAATATGTCTTACCAAATTTTACAAAATTATGAATTACAGTGTATATACAGACAGATATTTTACAGACAGAAATTTTTACAGATAGATATTTTACAGTATTTACAGAATATCATGATTTCTAGAATTTAAAAACCATAACACTTAGATATTACAGTTTGTTCAGTTAAGATATTACAGATTAGATATTTCAATTTATTCAGCTCAGATATTACAGATCAGACACTACAGTTAATTCAGTTAGATATTACAATATTTTCATATCAGTTTTACAGTATTATGGTTATTTTGAAATCATGATGAAATAGTAAGATAATTATATATATTAGTATTATATAGTATCAGACCCTCATGAATTATTTCAATAAGATTCAGTTAGCAAAGCACGATACCATTGCTATTTAAGATCAGAGTGCAACCACATATCTAAGATAGTATATGGATATCTGTCAACTATGCCTTGGAGGGATTGCAGGCTCCCTAGAAATATGGGTTGAGGTGGCTAGTTTGACGAGGGAGAGATCAGATACCGAACCTTTGGAGGGATTGCAGTATGGCCGGTCTGATGATTGATAGAGTTTCAGTTGACTTATCTTGGTAGGCCAATCAGAGTTAAGTCCCACCTACGGGCCACACAACCCTGTCATGAGGGGTTAAATCACATATAGTTTTCTAGGGTAGTTTTCGTATATATATATATATATACACAACAGATATATTATAATACTAGAAGTATGATTACATAGAAAGTTCAGATATTATAGATGTATTTTAAACCACATAGGTGTGAGTTATATTGTGTATTATTTTACAAGCTATCTCATTTTCAGTTATTTATTAGTAAATTATTTATGTAAACTCAGTTTCCATATACTAATTATAGCATATTTCTTCTTACTGAGAGTTGTCTCATCCTAGTAATTTAACATTTTTCAGGTGATCCAGTTAGATGAGCAGATCAGGCTCGAGGGTAGAGAGGTTATTTGCACTACCATGTCTGTAGGGTAAGTGTTATCAGAAAGATGCATTTTTGGTAGGTTTCAAGAGTTTTAGTCGATGATGTTGGGGAGATGTGTATTTGTGTATATATATATTTTGGGGAAATGCTAAATCTGGTATTATAATTATGGTTGTACATTTTTATATTTTTCTGTTGCATAGGTGTTTTTTAGTAGTCATTACAGGGGTATCAAAGTAAGATAAGTATCAATTTATATATATATATATATATATATAAATGGTATGAATTTTGGGGTCGTTACAGCACCTATGAAAGGAGTTATGAGGTTTGAGAGAAATGGCAAGTTAAATCCTAGGTACATTGGCCCATTTGAAATACTCGAGAGAGTAGGTCCAATTGCCTATAGAATAGCTTTACCACCAGCCTTATCCAGGATTCATGATGTATTCTATGTTTCCATGCTAAGAAAATACGTCCCAAATCCCTCTCACGTAATCAGTTATGAGAAGTTGGAACTTCAAGATACTCTAGTATATGAAGAAATACCAGTGCAAATTTTGGATAGAAAGGAATAAGAGTTGCGCATCAAGAAAATATCATTAGTGGAAGTGTTATGGAGGAATCATGTAGTAGAGGAAGCATTGTGGGAGCTTGAAGAGGAAATACAATATAAGTACCAACATCTATTCAGTGGAAACCAGTATTAAGCAGAAAAAAGACGGTAATAATTCAGGTAAAGTAAGATAGTTCTGTTTTATTTTTATGTAGGGCAAGATAATGTATGTATAGTTGTGTTTTGGTTTATAGTGTATAGTGGGTTTGGGGAGAATTTTGGTTGGTTATTTTAATCTCCCAGAACCACAAATTATAACCACAGTATTCCTTTACCATAAGTGAAGGTAATTAATAAAATAAGTAGCGAATTTTCCTCAAAGGATGGTGTACATGCATAGTAAGTAATTTCAAGGACGAAATTTTTAGAAAAGGGGAGAATGTAGAGACTCGGACAATATAATAAATAAAATAAAATGGAAAAAATGGAGTTTTGGCCGAAAAAAGAGAAAACTGGAGACGGTTTTCTGAAGGGGGAAGAAAACCGGCAACGATTTTTGTCTACAGAGCTAAGATATAAAAGTGCCGAGAGCCTTAATTGAAAAAAAAAACTCTCTTCTCTCTCTCCCTCCCTCTCCTCTCCCTCTCTCTCTCTCTCTCTCTCTCTCTCTCTCTCTCTCTCTCTCGTGCAAACCCACGACCCTCCACTCAATTTCTTTCGATTCCGACTCCGTTAAAGCTTGAATTGATGATTAGAAACCACCAAGGGGTTCTTGGGAAGATTCTCTACAATGTAGGCAGAGCAGAATTTCAGTTTGGGGTTCCGGGGCAATATCCCAAAACTGGGGTAAGGGTGTTATATACTAGTTTTATCGTTTATTTGGAGTATTTAGAGCCTAGGAAATACTGAATGATAAATATTCTGGTGATTGAGTTTATTAATTTGGGAAAAATATAATTTCAAGGATTTGAGTTTCGAAAGGCCATAGAGGTGTAAATTTAGCGCTTTAGCAGGCTTCTCAGGAATCAAGTAAGGGAATAGATTAAGTCAGGTTTTTTTTTTTTCAAAAAAATTAATGTTTGTTATAATTCAGTATATGTTTCAGAAGTGATATGTATAATATAATTAGTTTTTGGAAATACTGATGTTAAATTGAGTAAAGCATGATTTTATAATTAATAATCTTTTATCAGTAAGTATGTTTTCCAAGCCAGATAATATTATATAGAATTACTCACTTGTGTTGCATGGGTATAAATTGAATGAATTAACAGTATCTCAGAATATGTTTATATTTCATGGAACAAATACAATTTTATAGTGATTTTAGAAAAATGATAATCAGTACAAAAATTCAGATACGTTTTAGTATATTATGATAAGATAATCGGCGCAGAAGCCGAGACATGAAAGCCAACGTAGATGCCGAGATATGATAGCCGATGCAGATGTCGTGATCAGTATTATTATGATGATATGATTTAGAAATTATGAAATGATAGTTTTTATTCAGAAATATGTAAAATTCAGATTCTATTTCAAGAATATGGAAATGTTATTTATGAACAGAAATATATATTATGTGAAATGTACTATATAGTGTCAGAACCCAAATGGTTACTTATGTTAAAAGCATGGTACCGTAGCTAGCTAGTCACATCGGTGTAGTAGGTATACCCATTGAGTGCCCACCCTAGTGGTTTTGACGGTGCAGTAGGTTAGGCGGACCGAATTGGGTATAGCTAACAGTGCAACCACATTAGTAAGGAAGTGTGGGTCGGTGGCCAATTAGCTAGAAGTGTGACGGTGTAGTAGGATACCCACTATGTTACTGACCCGAAAGAAGTGTGTGACCATGTAGTAGGATGGGCATACCAGTTTGGGTGGGCGATCGTGCATAGTATGTTATGTTTGGCTTAACCTGGTAGGCCAGCCACCGTTAGGTCCAGCCTTCGGGCTGCACAACCTAGATCATGAGGGGTGGAGTCATGATACATAGACATCCAAGGGATAATTTTAGTATTATACAGATTTAGCAGGTGGTTTAAATGTTATGTAAATTCATTATGATTATGTTTATAAGTATAGATTTCCATGTATTAACAACTACAGTTTAAGTTATACTACAATCAAATTATTTGCATTATATGTTTTTAATAAGTCAAACTCACGTTGCCACACACTGATATTATTCTATTTCCCTTACTGAGAGGTGTCTCACCCTAGCATTACAAATATTTCAGGAAATCCTGATAGACGAGTGGAGCGAGCTTCGTGACTGAGGAGTTCGTTGGTTTTACCCAGTAGTAGGGTAAGTAAACGAGTCGGGGACATGATGGATTTTTGGGGTTATATGTTTATATGTAAAAAATAGTGAAACTTTGGTGTATATATGTAAAGAGTATTTTCGTTCTGCTGCTTAGGTGATATGTATTTATAAATAGGTAAATCCCCGCTACCTATAGGTCCGGGTTGACTTTGACTTTGACTAGATATATCATGGTATCAGAGTATTATTAGAGTAATAATATTTTATCTAAAAAAATGGTTCTAGAATTAGGGCGTTACACCTAGAGTGTCATGGTGAATGGCACAAGATGAATCTAAGGTGAGGTCAATTTCTTTCTTGGGCTCTTCATAGGTGCTTTGAAGCAAATCCCATATTTCCTTTGCGGTTTCACATCCGCAAACAAGACAATATTCAACTTCATTTAAAGCACAATGAAGGAAATTTTTTTGTTTTGAAATTAAGCTCAACTAACCTTATTTCGGTGTCCGACAACTCCTTAAGTTGTTTTGGTTAACCTTTGGCATTTTTAAATTCATAATCTCTCTCTAAGATGATCCACCACATCTTGAGATCATGTGCTTTGATGAAGGTTTTGAAATTGGTGTATTCCTAAGAGGGGGGGGGGGGGTGAATTGGGTATTTTAAAATTTTCTTCCTAGGTCAACTAACTAGTAGCAGTATAACTCAACCTAAGGTTGTCTAAGCATTCCCCAATAACACAAATAAACTACTGAACAAATATTTAACCTAATAAACCAATCTCAGTATTATCAATCATTCAATGCATATGTAAAACAATTAGAGTAATAAATAAAAACATGCATATGCAGAAAATAAATTGCGTAAAAGTAAAAGCTGCACCAGATATGTTATTGGGGTTCAGCCAATACTGCCTACGTCCCTGCCTCTAGCTCACAAGCAAAATGATTCACTAAGTTTGCTCACTTGTGAGTTAAGCGACACCGTTTACAACGTCCCTCTCCTTACTGGGTAAGGGAAAACCCCTAGGTTAGATTAATAGAGCTGACCCCAACCTTTACAATACCTTAACACGATGGTGTACCTAGTTCTCTTAATTGGGTTTGAACTAGTCTGGTGCTCTCCTAACCGAGTTTGAGCAATTCAAGACTATTCACAGGGCTAGTCTCCCTTTTCCGACCACACATCAGGAATAAAATAGATAATCAATAAAATATTTTCGTACAACAAAGAATGCTTCTATACTAAGCAGATGTGTACAACAATAAGCACCAATGCACTCACGTATGATATGAAATCAAGCTCAATGTGAGAATGTGATTTTCATAGAAATAATCTTTGAATAAAAATGTGTATAATAAGTGCTCAAAGATTTTGTGCCCAGATAAAATTTTTTCTCCAAAAATATTTTTCTAAATGAAGTGCTAGAGAATCTACGGTTTAACTTTCAAACAATTTTGCATAAACAAATATGAGCATTTAAAATCTATGTGCAAAAAGGTTTCCAAACAAGAATGCATTTCTATAAAAATATTTGTTGGCCTTACAAAACTTAACATCTTGTTTTTATGCTAACAAACAAGTAGAACTTAATATGCTTTGTTTAAGTGATGTATTTTTAGGACTCATTGATGAATGCAAGGTTAAAGAATTCATGAAAGCTTATATTTCAAAAGGATGATCAATGTGAAGCTTAAAGCATGGATTCAAAAATGATTTTAAAGATTAAACTTGAAGATCATGAGAGCATGAGGATTAAATATAATTTGATGAAAGCTCAAAGAAAGATGAAGCAAGCATAAAGACCTCAAGGAATTCAAGAATTGAAAATTTGAAAGAAGTCTATAGGAAATTTCATGTAAGTACTTCAAATAATTTCAATATGGATACATGAAACTCTTAGGTTAATTTATTGGACCTAGAAACCTTTCAAAATACTTGGAAAATATTTTTATAAGGTCAAAAATTATTTCAAAAAGGTTAGAATCATTTTTGGAATGAAAAGCACCAAAAAGAGGTTTTTCCAAATGCTGTTAATTTTTCTACATCTGCATTGAGGTGTCTTGTTCTCTATCAAAACCCTTTATTTTAAAAAAGTACTCAACATGAAAGTTGTAGGATTTTCTCGTAGCTTACATTTGACACCAAGATAATAAAATTTTAAGTTACACATAAAAAGTTATGACTATAAAACAGAAAGGTACTCGAAGCTAACAACAACAAGTAGACTGTGTTGATTAAGGTGTAATCCCAAGAGGGGGGGTGAATTGGGTATTTTAAAAAATTCTTTGAAACTTATTTACCAATCAATCCCTATTTCTATGTTTAACTAATAAATGGTTGGAATTTGATGTTGATTTGAATTACTAAATCAATGAAATCCTTTTTACCCAATTAAGTGCGTGTAAAGTTATTCAACATACACAAGCAAGCAGAAAATTAAAATACGATGCAAAAAATAAAAAGGACAAGGGAAGAGAGAATACAACCATGATTTTATGAGGTTTAGCCAACCGGCCTACGTCCTCGCCTTGAGCAACCCACTCAAGGATTCCACTAAAATCCCTGCTCCTTAAATTTGGACGGAGCTTCCCTTACAATCTGCTACTTAATAGAGGTACAGCTCCCTCCTAATCTGTTGCGTATAAGAGGCACAACTTCCCCCTACTCTGCTGCTTACAAGAGGTATAACTTCCTCCTCACACTCGGTTCACAACCCGAACCGTGTTTACAATTAAATTTGGAAAACACTCAATATTGCTTCTAACAAAAGCTAGTGAGTACAGTTCAAAGTCCTAGTACATAATCATATGATATAGCTTGAAGCTCGTGAATGTATGAAAATGATAAACTCGTTTTATGAATGATTATGCATCAAACACACAATTTTTCTCTTTAACCAAAACTCCCAAGTAATGATATATTTAATATGCTTTGGAGAATTTTAGGGTTCTTAGTTCACTTTATAAAGATGCACAAATATGTCTAATGTGAACTTGATAAAAGCCTTATCTTGAATATTTTATCAAATATTTAATCACAACCCGATCTTTGTAATATGTAAATGTATATAATATGTCATTCAAAGATCAATATACTGAGTATAAGATTTTCCAAGCAAAATATCCTTTAATAAAATAGATATATATATGAATACCAAGGATATATTTTCAAGTGTTTCAATATATCTAAAATATGAATCTTTATACACACTTGAATCAAGAATCAAAGTAATCTATTTCAGAAAATATCCTTCAACAACATATGTATTTAAGAACTCCAAGGATATCTAATCAAGTGCTCTGTAAGTATATCAAAAATATAGATCCTTTGGAAAACACTCACTTGAAACAACCCTTTCAATCAATCACACAACTTAAATCAAGTAATGATCTTGTTTAAAAAAAATAAATATATATATGTATATGCAAGATCAAACTTTTCTAATGAAAATCAAGAACAAGTGATGGGATGAGAAAATCTTGAAAATATTGACTTGAATGATCAAACCTTAATACCAAGTTGACAAACACGAAGTATAAGAGAGATCCCTTTGATATTCTGAGTTGATTTGCCCAAAGAAGATGGAAGAAGATGAAGTTTGAAAAATCAGCTTTAGGATTTTCTTCAAGTCTTGCAATGAGAAGTGTATTTTTCTTGTTGTGTGTCTTAGCTTTCGTTTTAGGGTTTATACATTAAGTATATATATAGTGTAAGACCCTTAGGATTGATCTCAGCCGTTGGATCAATCAGATGGCTCGTGAGTTCACTTAATAAAAATATGGTTTTTAGCAGCCCCATGACTTCAGGCGCCTAAGGTTAAAATGCCAGGTGACCGAGGTTCCTTATGCTTTGAAAAATCACGCAGGAACTCAAGGTCAGGTGCTTGAGGTGGTGAGTTCAGGCTCCTGAGGTACTTCAGGCTCCTGAGGTTTCAGGGTTAGGCGACCGAGGTGCCTCTGCCTAGTTCTGTGTTGCCCAGAAAAATCTTCAAGCAACCGAACTAATTCTTCAGGCAACCGAAGTAAAAGTTCAAGCTACTGAAGTGAAGTTCAAGCTACCAAAGTCCAAATTTTTTATTTCCTTTTTCTAATTTTAGAAAATTATTTTCTCTTTTTCTTGGGCCTTTTATAATGCATATTTTCCATGATTTCAAAAACATTTCTAAGTCCATGAAGGTTCCCTAATGATGTACATGAAATGCATGAATCCTAACAATCATTCTAAGTTATGAGCCTCAAATTAAATCATATGAGAATGTAAATACATAAGTTCTAACTACCCATTCCCAAGATGTTCTTGAACTTTGCCGCTTGCATTTTGATTCTTGTACTCTTTGATTTCCATGGAGCTTGTCAAAATGTGTCAGCTTTACTTTATGCCTTCCATGTCTCGTTATCTTTCCGTGCATGCGTAATATGGTTCCTATTCACAAACTCAATGCACAGATCGAATACCAAGTGATTTGTCATAATCAAAATCGGATTGGACTCGTAGAGTCAATAGACTGCCTGAACCAAGACAGGCACCTGGGTGGTCAAGCCAAGCGACTGGCTGTGTCCTGGCAAGTGACTGCCACGAACAGAATTTTAAAAAAACCTCAACGGAAACATTTTTTAAATGGTTTGCTTGGCGCTCAAACTTTGTGATAACTTAAGGAATATTCCAAGTCACTTGGGGACCATGTTAAATACCATTTACAGTCTATAAACAAGCCTAAAAGATCATTGAATTAGTACACCAAGAATTCAAATGCAGCAAAAATTCAAAATCTCTCTTAATTGCTCTCAAATTCTTAAGGCTCTCTCTTGCCCTCAACTTGCACGAATTCAACTGAGTTTTTGATGATCTTCTTCCATCGGAATTGTGCTACAAATTCTAAATCTTTCAATCATTCAAAGAATTAATCGGTGATCTACTTTATTGAGCTTCAAGTTAATTTTCATATTATTATTTACTTTGAAGTATATTATAATTTTGAATTGTTGTACTAATCAGCTCTTTTAGAAGCAAATTCTTCATACACAAATATTTTATTTGTATCTTATAGATTGATGATTCCAAGGGTTGTTTGGATCGTTGGCTAAGTAAGAGGATATTACTTAGAGAGGCGAGCTCTAACCTAGTTAAGGAGTGACATAACAAGGGGACATCATTTGGAGAAGGCGGGCTCTAGCCTTAACTAAGGAGTGTTGTAAAGGTTTGTTCCACCTATTAAAGGAATAGGTTTAGTGAATCCTTTGGTGGTTTTCCAAAGGTGAAGACGTAGGCTGGGTATAAGCCGAACCTCGTAAAAATCTCCGTCTCACTCTCTCTTTCCCTTACACTTTATTTTCAACATATTTAAATTACGTGGATGGTTTAATTGATAATCATATATACTACGTACTATAGAAATCAAGTAAACTTGAAGTCTAATTTTGATTTGGGTTGCGAAAACCGAAAAGGAGTACGTTGGTTATACCATACCTTCCGGAAACCATACGAGAGTACGTTACTTGGTTAATAGCCCAAGGATAAATTAACTGAGAGTTTAGTTAAGTTTTGAATATTGAGAAGAGTGTAGATATTATGTTGATTGGATGTTATATTAAACATCATATTGAAAAAGCAAAACCATCAATACAAGGCTTTATATCAGCAAGTACAAATTTCATATATACATTATTTTAAGTGCTTATATTCCCAAAGTGGTGTATGTTTTAATTTTGGTTTGGTTGTATACTTTTAATTTGTGATTGATTGATTGGCTTGGCTATTTGGTTGAATGATTGATTACTTGTTTGGCTAAGCAATAGTATTGTTGATTGGATAAAAGAATCTAAGTTCTTTTGTGATTAAAGAGTTAAACAAACAAGTCAAGAATTGTTTAAAAGAAATAAAAGAAGTTTAAGAATTCTCAAAAGGAATTAAAAGGAAGTTTTAAAATCCAATTCACCCCCACCCCTCTTGGGACTACACCTTACTTTACAATATTTATCAAGGAAATATGTGGAGAAACCACTAAGTTTACTCTCAAAAAGATTTTTCAAGGAAGAGAGAAAATGAGAGTACTTGTGCTTTGAATAAAGAAGTAAATTCCCAAAAATATAAATCCTTAAACAATCCCCAAAAGCAAAGAACTTGCTAATGAAGAGTGCAAAGGATATAATCTAAGCTCTCTTGAAAATGATTTTGAATCGAATGAAAATAAGAGAGTATGAAAGATAAAGCTTTTAAAGATGAAAAATTATAAAAATGTTTGGGAGAATTATCTAGCTAATCATTTTGCTAATTATAAGTTATAAGGGGGTATATATAGGCATTGGCCAAAATATGACCGTTGAGGGACATGCTCAGTATTTTAAAAAATTTAATTAAAAATTAATGATGTTTTAGCCCTTAAAAAATTTCCAACCCAAGAGGTTTGGTCGACCATGGTCAAGGTTTGGTTGACCACTTTTATAAGTTTGGCCAACCATGGCAATTTTACACTACATGTTTGGTCGACTGTCTCAAGGTGATTTTGAACCCTTCGTGGGTTCGGTCGAACAAGACAAAGGTTGGTTGACCATTCAAGAGGTTCGGTCGACCAAGACAATTTTGAACTACAAGGTTTGGTCGACCAAGTAGTTGGGGTGACCGTGCTTTATGGTTCGATCGACCGAGGTAGGTGCATTCAATTCAAAACGGTCAACCGAAGGAAGTCAAAATGCTGACTTCTACCCATTTTAGTCAACCAAGCCAATTTGTGCATGGTGGGTTCGGTCAACCAAGCCAAGTCAAACTTTGACTTCAGGCTTTGACTGTGTTTGGTCGATTAAGGGCTATAACACATAAACCTGTTGGTCAAGGCTTTTAATTAAGCTTGAAAATGCAACATCGATCGACCAAGGCTTTGCTTTTGCCCTGATTTTTAACCCTAAATTTATTTGGAAAACTTGTATGATTTTGGCATTTTTTGAAAAAGATTTTGTGTGAAAAATGTTGGTCCCTAGGGTGTGTCTATGGTCGTGTTGAGCTTTTCAGTCACATTATGCATGCCATGCAATTATTACAAACCACAAACTAAATACATATACAATTTAGAACCAAATAATGTCCTCAATCTTCTTTTGCTTTTCTTGTTCTTTATGGAATCCGCCAAGTGAATGTGTTCTTTGTATTCTTTAGGCTTCCATTTCTTCTATACCTCATGTGTGTGTTGTATTGTAAACTTGCTCACAAACTAGATGCACACATAAGATCCTTGTGTTTCATCAATATCAAAACAGAGATCAGACTCAAAAAGTTAACAAAAGGTAGTCATTCGGTTTTTCTAAGCCAGGTAGTTTGAACCGTTGAACAATGGTGGTTGATCAAAATATTGTCCATGTGAAGAGGTGCCCACCGAATACTCCATGATCTTTTATGCTTTGGATATTAATCCGATAAATTCAAGCGTCTAGCTCTGATACCACTTGTTAAACATCGTAGCCTGGGAGTATATATGTGTGCCCTGTAGCGGATATACAACATAGAGTCAGAGGGGGGGGTGAATGGCTCTTTTCGAGTATTTAAAGTTTTCTCTACAAAATAAAATACTCACCAAGAAGCAAGCAATTATATCACAATATATAGAAAATGCAAATCAAGAAAAAGACAAGTAATAAAGAGTGTAGGGAGAGAAAAGCTTAACACTGGGTTTTAATGTGGTTCAGTACCAAACCTACATCCACGGCTTAGCACCAAGTCAAGGATTCCACAATCCACTGTCAACACTCCTTTATCGGTGGAGCAAGCCATACAACTCGAGTACAAAACCATACAACTCACAAAGACCCTTCACTCGGGAATAAATCCCTACCGCTCACAAAGAGCCTTCACCAATTCAGTTCACAAAGAACCTTACAACTTGGTTCACAAAGAACCTTTCACAAGATGTAAATACAAAACAATGCTCCTCAAATAAGCCAATATGAATTACAAGCAATTCCTCACACTACTCTCTCAAGGATTGAATCAAAAAAGATAAATGAGCAAAAGAGAGAACTTGAGCACTTGTGAATGGTCGACCATTCACTTGGTCTATGAGGAAAAATAGCTACTGGAATTTCTAGTCAACTATTCCCCTAATATGGTCAACCATTCCCCTAAATCAGAAAACGTCACCAACATAAAAGTTGTGAGATTTGTTCTTAACTTTTTAGGGACACCAAGATCGTGCTTTTTGGACTCTTCTAGAAAAATTTATGCCTTAAATACCGAAGGGTGTTCAGGAAAGATGATCAGTGCATAACTAAGGTTTTAAACCCAACCAAAAAGTATTTTAATCACTTAAAACATTCTTGGACAAAAGTATATTAAATATATAAAGTCTAATAGAGTTTGATACTTGTCCAAACAAGTTTTTCCTTAATTATAAGATATCTTGAATAATGAAAACACTTTTGAAGCTTGATTCGATATCTTATATGCTAAGTATGTCCTTTATAAAATACGCTTGACTTTCTTAAGACTTTAAGACAATAGCAATGTTTTGAGTATAAAACAATATGTGTAAAACTTCTCCCTTTGAAAACATGTTTGAGTTTAGGATTCATTTGACAAACTCTTTGATTTTAACTTTGAAAACCATGAAAGTTGAGTTTGTGATTTTAGTGCAATCCTATAAACTCATGTGTCCTAATATGTATGCATTTGCTCAACTCTTGCTTAGAAATCATGTAAGAAACAAAACGCAAGAGTTACATCATAAACTATCTCACACAACCCACATTACAAATAATACAACATTAAGCTTTTGTTGTGCTTGAGTCCTTCCAAGTATTTGTCCATTTGATCTTCCTATTCAAACATCAACTTAGTCTGATCTTTTCCTTTTGACCAATACTTCAAGTATTCATCCCTTGAACCTATACTAAACATAATCTGCAAAGATGGAAGACACTAGGAACAACATATAGGTTAATATCATCAATACACAATAAGTCATGATAGTGTAGCCAATAAGGCTAACAATTAGGTTGATTTTTCAGAAAGAATAAGAAATTTACTAAGAAATTTTGAGGATCTAAAATAAACAAAGGAGAACCTGGCAGAAAAGAAACAAAAGCAGAACCTCCAACATGCTATAACTGCAAGAAGGTAGGTCACATTAAACGTGACTATCCATAGCTCAAGAAGAAATCTAAGAAGAAGAAGAAGAAGAAGGCAATGAAGGTCACAACTTGGGACTGCTCCAGCTCAAGTAGCTCAGAAAGCAATACGAGTTATCAGGAGGTGGCAAACTTCTACCTCATGAAGATAAATGGTGAGGTAAACTCTTATTCTAACTCCTTCATTAACTCTAGTGATGAATCTTGTGATAGCATGCCATCATACACTGAATTGCAAATCGAATTATTAAAATTGCATAAAAGCTTTGTTAGGGTGTCCAAAAGAAACACCACACTAAAAAGCGACAATGACATGTTAATGAACAAATTAGAGTCAACTCACTATATTGAAATAAAAAAAGACTCATATATTGTTGAACTAGAGAGTAAGACTAACAAGATGTCAAAAGAACTAGAGAACTTGAAATCACAAGTCACTTGTGAAAATTAGAAAGATTTAAAGATAACTAATCTAGAAAGAAAGGTAGAAGATTAGTTGAAAATAATCTACAACTTCACAAGAGGAAAAGAAAATTTTGACAAACTAGTTGGGTCTTGAAAGATGTCTTTAGACAAAGAAGACATTAGATTTAATGGAATAGAAAATAGGAGGAAAAAAACCTCTACATGGGTTATTCAGTAAAAGAATCTCAAAACTATGCTAACACTCCCTCAAACGACAATGCCTACTGAAACTAAAGATGTAATCCTAAGAAGGGGGTGAATTGGGTATATAAAAAATATTTAGCAAAATTTCAGTTTGAGTTAAACCTTTTAATTTATGCCAATCACAACCTCACTTCAATATCAATCACAATATACTAATTAGTGAACGTACTATGCCAATCAACAATCCTAGATATATGAGAAATTGAAAATACAATCCAAATTTTTACCTTTACCAAATTCAGTAATCAACCAGTTCAATATTCAAACTGAATTTCAGCAACAACCAAATATTCTTTTTAAGACAAGAATTTAGCAATCTTACTCAGATACATTAGATGATTATGCTTTGAACAATTTAAGCAAACACAATAGATTTTATCTCATCCAATCACAATCAGATTCAAGTATTAGTACTTGTCTGAATTTTGAACGACAAATATAAATCAACAACTCTTTAAGAAACCAGCTTATTTGCTTGAATAAAAGACAATCAAGACTCAGCGTTCAAAAAATTTCCCAACAAATTCAAAATATACATGAAGATTATAAGGTGCAAATTTCCTCTTGAGATAGGAATGCACAATGATTACAAAGATTCTTTAATAAGGATCTAGTGGACACCCCTCGTGATGGTTCACCTATGATTTGATCCTTAGGGTGATTCTTTAAAATTTCCATTCCTTAGGTAATTCATATTGATCTAGAGAGTCATCTCTCGATGGTATATTGGTTTCATTACTCTCATCCTTGATTTCATGAATTTCTAGGTCTTATAAACTCCTTCTAACTTCTAGATCATCAACATCAGTAGGTTTAAGAGAAAATGGATTAACTTCATCAAATGCTACATGAATGGCTTCTAATATAGAAAGGGTTCTTTTATTATAGACTCTATAGGCTTTGTTGTTTAGTGCATATCTTAGGAAGATTCCTTCATCTGATTTAGCATCAAATTTTCCTTGGTCCCCTCTATCATTTAAGATAAAGCATTTACAATCAAATATATGGAAGTAAGAGATATTTGGTCTTTTACCTTTCCAAAGTTCATAGGGGCTTTCATCTAGGCTAGTACTAATGGATACTCTTCATCATATAACAAGAGGTGTTTACCTCTTCAATCCAAAAATATTTAGGTAGGTTATGCTCATTTAGCATAGTCCTAGCCATTTCCTAAAGTGATCTATTCCTCCTTTCAAAAACTTTGTTTTGTTGAGGTATACGTGGTGCTAAAAAGTTGAGAGAAATTCTATATTCCTCACAAAAGTTTTCAACATCTCTATTTTTGAATTCTCCACCTCTATCACTCATAATGTGTAGAACACCATACCCTTTTTCATTTTGAAGCTTCTTACACAAGTTGGTTAGAATTTTACACACTTCATCCTAAGAGGATAAGAATAATACTCAGGTAAACCTGAAGTAGTCATCTAGTATGAAAAAATCGTATTGCTTTCCTCCTAGGCTTTGTGTTTTAGTAAAGCCAAATAGGTCTAGATGAATTAGTTCCAGTGGCCTACTAGTGGAGATGTGTTGCTTCTTCTTAAAGCTAGTCTTGACTTGCTTTCCAAGTTGGCAAGTATCATATACCTTGTCATTTATGAACTTTGTACTGGGTAAACCCTTGAATAAGTTCTTTTTAGCTAATTTGGACAACAGGTCCATAATAGCATGTCTTAGTCTCCTATGCCATAGCCAACAAGCTTCATTTAAGGCTGTGAAGCATTTAACTTCTTGAGATATCAGGTTTTCAAAGTTTATGCAAAATACATTTTGAACTCGGTTTGCAATAAACAAGATTTCATGCCTTTCAGTATGTTCAACTATACATTTGTACTTTTTAAATGTTATTTCAAAACCCTTATCACTTAGTTGACTAATGCTAAGTATATTATGCTTTAACCCTTCAACTCATAAAATATTATCAATTAACAAGGAGGGTTCCTTACCAACTTTGCAGATCCCGATAAATCTACCTTTAGCATTTTCTCTGAAAATGACATGTCCACCATCCTTACTGTCACCGAGGTGAACTTAGACTTATCTCTGGTCATATGCCTTGAGCACCCACTATCCAAGTACCATTTGTCTTTTAATGGGGTGACCCTAAAACATACCTACAAAAAGGGATTTAAGATGTTACTTTCGGTACCCAAGCCTCTTAGTACCTTTTGAGTTTGTTTTAGTTTCATTTTTGACTCTCCATGCCTTTTTAGGTTTAACATTCTTTCTCTTGAATGGATATTCAAATTTTATGTGTCCCTTTTTTTTACATAGGAAACACGTGGTGTATTCATATGCATTAGTAGAGGATGTGCTTGCATAATTTTCAGAAGCTTTCACAAGGCACACCATGTAGAGGTTCTTTTTCTTTTTGTTTTTAACTTCATTGAATCATATGCCTTCCTTATCCAAAGACATTCTTTGCCATCCAACTAGTTTATCAAAGTTCTCTTTTCCTCTAGTGAAGTTGTTAATGATTTTAGATTGATCCTCAATTTTACCTTCAAGATTACGTATTACTGAGTCTTTTATACCTTTACCATTCACTTGCAACTTTACTAGTTCTTTAGAAATCTAGTTGATTTTACTTACAAGTTCATCAATGATCAAGTCCTTTTCTTTTCAGCTGATTTAGATTACTCTAGTTGGTTCATTTGCATTTATTTTGTCCTTTTAATGTAATGTTTCTTTTGGACACTTTTATGAACCTCTTGTGTAGTGAGAACAATTCAGCTTGTATTTCATTATAAGAAGGCACGCTTTCACATGAGTCATTAGAGATTCATTACTAGATTCTACAAGTGAGTTTGAGTAAGAGTTTACCTTGTCATCTCTCGCCATGAAGCAAAGCTTCGCTAATTCTTGATCACTTGAATCGCTTTCCGAGCTACTTGAGCTGGAGTTATCCCAAGTAGTTGCTTTCATTGCTTTCTTCCACTTATTTTTAGCATCTTTCTTAAGCTGTGGACAATCAGGATTTATATGTCCTACCTTTTTACAGTTATAACAAGTTGGGTGTTCAGCCTTTGTTTCTTTCTTGCTTGATTCACCTTTGTCCATTTTAGTTCCTCTAAATTTTCTAGCAAATCTCTTGTTGGAATTGGTGTATTCCCAAAAAGGGAGGGGGGTGGAATTGGGTATTTAAAAAAAAATTATAGGTGAAATTAGAGTCACAACCAGTATTTCACAACCTAGGGTCGGTTTACGCAAATATCAATCACCTAACAATATAAAAATGAGTAGAAGTTATAACAGATATAGCAAGCTCAGTACTTCCTAATCATTTACAATAGTAAAATTATTAACATTCAAGTGCAGAAATTAAATATCGTAGGGAAGAGAAAGCGAACATGATATTTGTTATCGAGGTTCAGCCAACACTGCCTACATCCTCGCCTCAAGCTAACAAGCAAGAGGATTCCACTAACTTTGCTTACTTATAGGTGAAGCGACACCAATTACAATACCCTTTCCTTACTACGCAAGGGAATACCCCAGGTCACATCACAAGGCTGACCCCAACCTTTACAACCTGTCCTTCACAGGATGGAGTACCTAGTTCTCCTATTAGGGTCTGAACCAGTCCAAAATTTTCTTAAGTGGATCTAAGTCTATCTGATGCTCTCCTAACCGGATATGAGAAATCTGGTGCATGTTATAGGCCAGTGCAATCCTTTTCCGACCACATGTCGGGAAAACAGCAGATATAAAAATTTGCATACAAATAAATACTTCTAAACTAAGCGGATGTGTACAACAGTGAAGCTCAAATATGCACTATAGTATGATAAAGATTTATGCTCAATAGAGTATTTGGATTTATATCTCTCAAAGAAAATATATTATGTAACAATGTGAGAGATGCTAAAGACTATGATCCTTGATGCTAAAGTATAATGCACTATTATGTATATATCAAGGATTTCAAAGCACTCTTAAAATGTTGTATGATCCTTGCAATGAAAGTTTGCTTCAAAAATTATTTTTAAATCAACACAAAGCAAGCCTTTGGGTCTTGCCATGAGTATGCAAAGACTCGCAAGCTATGAAAAGGTTTTTCCCAAAAAAATATATCAATCAAACAATATGGGAAGAACTTTATGGTTTACTCTCAAAAGATTTTATAATGGAAAAGGAATATGTGAGAGTAAAGATTTTTGAACAAGTATGTGAAGCTCAAAATAAAATCAATCAATCTTCTAAGTGCAATAATATGAAAAATAGAGATTGATAATCAAAGCTCTCTTAAATAAAATTTTACAAGACAATAAGAAAGAGAGTAATATGTGCTTGCAAGAGTGTAAAAATAGCTTAAAAATTTTCAGAGGATTTTGTGCTAATCAAAAGTGTTAATCATGTTAAGTAATGGGGTATATATAGAATTCTCAAAAATTATGACCGTTAGGGGATGGGAATTTTATAATTTGTTTAATTAGGATTTTCCCCTGATTAGCACAGTAAAAAATTGTGAACCCAAGAGGTTCAGTCGCCCGGAGCTAGCACTGATCGCCCGAACAAACACAAAAAATTTGAAAATTAAAATGGGTTCAGTTAACCGAAGACAAGGATGGTCGGCTAAGGTTAGGGCGATCAGAACACTTCATAGGTTCAGTCGGTTGAGCTTCAAATCGGCTACCTGATTGGTCAAGCTCGGTTGGCCGGTTAATTTTAAACCTTGAGGGCCACTCTGCTGAGGCAGACAAGTCAGATTGGGATCTTGGTTTGGGCGGCCGAGGAAGGTTGAACACTTAAGATTCGGTTCGCCGAGGCTCTTTAAAAAATGAACATTTTGCTCTGATTTTGTCCTTGAACTTATTCAACCATGTGTGAACAAGTTATAGCATTTTGATTTAAGGGTTTTGGATCCTAATGGTCATTCTTTGGTCTTTTGTATTTTGAGCATTCAATCCTAACCATGCATGAGATGCAATTATTACATACCTGAAAACTTAAAGCAATTACATTTAACAAATATGGTCTTCATTCTTTTTGCTCTTCAAATGCCATATGTATAAGCTTTGATGTCCTTCAAGGCTTCCATCATATTCTTACCATCCATGTGTGCCAAGAGTGATCCTGTTTAAAAGCTCAGTGCATAGGTAAGATACAAAGTGATTTGTCATTATGAAAATGGGATCAGATTCATAGAGTCAACAATCTCCCCCTTTTTCATGATGACAAATACACAAGCAAACATGGGTATAGCCTTAAAAGGCTCCCCCTAAGAATATGCATTAAGATAAAAACTTAACGTTTGTAGTTTAGGGATATGTAGAAAGAATACATAAAGCCAATCCATCATGCATTCAATTTTTGGAAGTCTCAAATATCATGCTTTGTCTTTCCCAATTTTGCTAAGTCATTTCTCCCCCTTTTGGCATCAACAAAAAGGGCTAAGGTAAAAGTATAATCATTTAAATAAACCTTAAGCAGAGAAATTTGCAGTTTTGATGAAAACATGATTGTTTTGAAAAAATTACATTATTAGCATCAAACATAGTGTTACTGATGACGTGAGACTACATAATACAAAAAAAAAAAAAATTGTTTTAAAGATAAGTCTTATGAAGTAAAAGCTAAAAAAAAAGGGTTGCATGAAAGTATAAGATTATGAAAGTTCAGTCATGCAACACACACTAATACCCATAAAGTCATGACAAACATTTTGCATAACAGCCCTATAATTACATGTTATGAATGGTTAAGAAAAAGATAAGATGAATTTAAAAGAAAACTTCTTGCTATAAAACATTTCATTTTAAAAAGTTTCCCCTTTGAGATTATCAATAAGGACTGGGGATGATGCTTGTTGAAAAAGAAACTTTAATGCACAGCTTAAGCAAACATCATTTTTCTAGTTTGGCATTTAAGTACAAATCACAAAAATACTATAAAAATCAATCACATGGATCCTATAGATATCAGAAGATTTAAAAGCAGGGATCATACAACATTTTAAGAATATTTGTGGCTAAACAATATATTTTCATTTAAGATCATAATTGAGCGTAAGCCACATTGAGTTGAACAGAGATCTAAGCCTTAGAATGGATAAGCGCAACAAGATAGAAAACTTTATTTTTAAGAGATCCCCCTATGAATTTGAGCACGAGCCTAGATGCTATGGTTTTAAGATTTATTATGGTGTGGGAATTGGTATATTTCAAGAGGGGGGGGTGAATTGGAGATGTAAAAATTTCTTCCTATGTTAAACCAGGTAATAGCAGTTTTTCACAACTTAGGGTCCGTCTAAGCATTTCCTAATATTACAGATAAATTATTGAGCAGATATTTTGTTGACCTTATTGGTCATACCCTGTTTTGATTATGATAAATACTCTAGTATTTAATGTCTGTCAAGTTTGTGTGCAGGATTATATTGACTAGATCATATGATGGCATGAGGTGACTTAAAGAAGATAAAGATCCAAAATATCTAGTTTCTTTATAATTTATATTCTTTTCAATTTGGGCCTGTAATATTTAATTTAGAAAGGTTTGTAATAATTAAAGCATATCATGCATGTAGGACCTAATAAGCTCAAAGACCTTAGAAAGACCACGGAAGTCCTGCCTCTAGACTGTAGAACAAAACTTCAAATCATTTCCTATACTCTGGTATTGTTTCTCCTGCATTCTAAAGTCTACAGAACCTAGTAACCTAGGCCCTGATACCAAATTGTGACGACCTGCTTAATTTTCACATTTTTTTCTACAATATAATACAATCAATATCACAATACTCAGCAGATCATAGCCCACCTGGACCCGTGGCTACCAGGGATATATCAGAACATATAGCAGAAGCCTAAGCAGCAGGAAACATACAATCATATACATCTCATTATACCATACATCATAATACCAGAGTTACTACAACCACTGTATTCATATACACACAATACACAACCCAAAAGATATCTTAGGGCCATCCCACTAAGTACATCCAACCATATCAAAACACTTACCCTTTTGGAAGGGCAGTCCAACCGTACTAGATCAGTGAGGCTTTACCCGCTCTCCTATCAAGGGATCCTGAAATGTTTATAAAATTCGGGGTGAGACACTTCTCAGTAAAGGAAATAAACTAACACCAGTGTGTGGCAACATGAGCAGTTCTGTGATATACATATAATCATAAACATAACCAGTAAAATATACATCATTTTTGGGAAAACATTTATAATCAAACATGGCAGAACATAATGGTTTCCATAGCATAATTCATCTCATATAAATAATAATACAAAAACAATCCTAGTAGGTTAGCTGGCTGTTGTCATGTATTACTCCCACATGACTGGATTGTGTGGCCCGAAGGTGGGACCTGACAATGGTTGGCCGACCACTGCCAAGTCAATAGTACATTCTGTAAGTATAATAGGTCTGCTAGACTTGGTCCGTACACTAGGGGCAATCACACACTTCTTAAAAACCACATCGACCATCCAATCTCATACCACTCCATACAGCGGCGTTAACACAAATATCATGATCATGATGACCATGGACACATAGTGCTAGCCTAGACCAAACCAACCATGTTCTAATATCATATAATATATACTGAAACTGTGATACGTGGATATTTCATATCATTAATTATCAAATCAATTATATTATTTTGCATATATACGTATATCATGAAAATCATCGACCCGTACGCTGGTATTTCACATTTTACCATAGCTCCGTCCATACGCTGGCAAATCATATCCATAGCACAGCCTGTACGCTGGCAAATCATACACATAGTTCGGCCCGTACGCCGACAAATCATACACATAGCACAACCCAAACACTGGCAAATCATTTCCATAGCTCGACCCATATGCCAGCAAATCATACACATAGCTCGGCCCGTACGCCAAAAAATATATCAAAATCTTGGCCCGTACGCCGATTTTCCATTATAAAAATCCGTATCATTCACACATTCCCAGGAAAATAGTTTTTCATTATAATTTCTACTCATGCCACACAAAATAAGTTTTTCATATATCTAACATACCATCATTTTTAGTAGTATTTCCCAATATATAAATATATTTATTATCCTAAAATCAAACGCTGTGACAATATACATATTTTCATAAAATTACTAGCTTAATTTATCCCCTTACCTGTGTCCAGAAAAGCCCCTAAATCAAACACTTCTGCACTCACAGGGTTCCTCATTCAACACCCTAAAAACAACATTCCCCATAACTAAAGTTCAGTATTTCTACGCGTACAACACTTTCTACAACTATCAAATAGGAAAATAAGGAGTAGAAAGCCTTACCCTGGATTTGGGATAGTTTCCAACTCAGTCCCACCGACGATCCACTCTGGTAGATTTGCAAAGAACTTTCCCATGAGTGTCGTGGTGGCTTCAGATCGTCGAACCGATGGAAATCCGGCCCAAAAACATAGAGAGAAAGAGGAGAAACTAAAGGATGAGAGAGAGAGAGACGTTATGCGCAAAAAAATGAACTGAAAAATCATGTTTAACCCCATTTATTTCACAAGATTCATTAACGAGCCACGTCACCTCGTCGACGAGTCCTGTAGAAAGTTCGTTGACGAACTTCATTCCTCGTCGATGAATTTTAGGCTTCCAAAAATCCTCTTTCGCTATCTTCTGGTCGATGAGACGGAACTTCATCGACGAGATCCTAAAGAACCCTCATCGACAAAACCCCTGTGTTCATCGATGAGGCCTGGAAAATTTCTTGAGATTATCCCATCCAAAATGCAATGTTGTCAATGAACACGAAACGTTCATCGAAAAAGTCGACTGCCTCCTTCTCTTCCTGTTTCCAATTCCCTTTCTTCTTATTATTTAAATACCATTATTCTTTGAGTCGTTACATTCTCCCCTCCTTATAAAATTTCGTCCTCGAAATTTACTGTTCACGTAACTCATCATCCCTTAATAGGAAAAGGGTCTACTTATTTTATTACTTACCCTCACTTATGGTGGAGGAATATCGTGGTTACGTTCCGAGTCCTGGGAGATTACATATACAAAAGAAAAATTCTCCTAAAACTAAAATGCTACACTAATTAAACCATTACATGTACCTGCAAAAGAAATATTACCTAACTACTTAAGTTTCTTGAAATAGTTGCGGGTACTTCTGCTTCATCTGCTCCTAGGACTCCCAAGAAGCCTCTTCTATCACATGATTCCTCCACAAAACTTTCACCTGAGGAATCTTCTTGTTACGTATCTTCTGTACTTTCATATCCAAAATTCGTACTCACACGTCCTTATAAACCAGTGAATCATTGAGTTCTAGTTCACCATAACTGATGGTATGAGAAGGATCTAGGACATATTTACTCAACATAGCAACATAGAATACGTTATGGATCTTGGACAACACAGGTGACAAAGCTAGCTTGTAGGCTACTAGTCCTACTTTATCTAAAATCTCAAATGGACCGATAAACCTAGGACTAAGTTTACCCTTCTTGCCAAACCTCATAACCCCTTTTCAACGGAGCTATCTTCTAAAACACATGATTACCCACATCAAATTCCAGATTCCTACGATGATTATCAACATAACTTTTCTATCGACTCTGAGCTGCACTGATTCTATCTCTAATAAGTCGAATCTTATTATACGCCTGCTGCACAAGTTCTGGCCCCACAACTCACCGCTCACCCATCTCATCTCAAAAAAAAGGAGAACGACATCTCCTACCATATAGAGCCTCAAATGGCGCCATGCCAATGCTGGTCTGATAACTGTTATTGTATGCAAACTCTACCAGTGGCATGAATTGAGTCCAACTACCCCCAAAATCCAATATGCACGCTCGAAGCATATCCTCTAATGTTTGTATCGTCCTCTCAGTCTGCCCATCTGACTGAGGATGGAATTCCGTACTAAACGATAACTGAGACACTAAAGCTTCCTGCGAGCTCCTTAAAAAACGTGACATAAAACGCGGGTCTCGATCTGACACAATTGATACTGGCACTCCATGACAACGAACTATCTCCTGAATGTAGATCTCTGCCAAATGGTTAAGGGAGTACCTGATCTTGATAGGTAAAAAGTCAGCGGTTTTAGTCAAATGATCAACAATCACCCAGATGGCATTATGGTCATGTAATGTCGTCGGCAGTCCTGACACGAAATCCATGGATATATGATCCCACTTCCACTCTAGGATAAATAACAGCTGCAACTGACCTGTCGGTCTCTGGTGCTCAGCTTTTACCTACTGGCACGTCAAACAATGCGCTACATACTCGGCAATCTCTCTCTTTATACCACTCCACCAGTACGACTCTTGCAGATCCCTGTACATCTTCGTACTGCCGGGATGAATTGTATACAAAGATCTGTAGCCCCTCTAGAATAGTCTTCCCAATATCAGTATCGGTAGGAACGCATAATCTGGAACGGAACCACAAAGTTTCATCGTCTACAATACCGAATTCCTCCCCCTGACCATTTTACACTCTATGCACCACCTTTGCTAATTTTGGGTCTTCCTTCTAAGCGACTTTAATTCGTTCTTGCAGAGTAGGTTGTACTACTAGGCTAGCAATACACGCTGGAGGATCACTCTCTACCAACTCTATACCGAGTCTCTCCAGATCCATCATGATCGGATACTGGATCTCCATAGTCTCCAATACTGATTCCCTGGACTTCCTGCTCAACACATCAACTACCACGTTTGCTTTCCCTGAGTGATAACTAATGGTACAATCAAAATCATTAATTAGCTCAAACCACCTTCTCTGCCTCATATTCAGTTCTTTTTGAGTGAAAAAGTACTTCAAACTTTTATGGTCGGAGAAGATCTCACATCACTCATTGTACAGATAATGCCTCCAAATCTTTAAGGCGTGTACTAGTGTAGCCAATTCAAGATCATGTGTAAGGTAGTTCTTTTCATATTCTTTCAACTTTCTGGACGCATACACCACCACCTTGCCATGCTGCATTAATACACAACCAAGTCCCTTCAAGGACGCATCACTATAAATGACATACCCCTCACCTCCTGACGGGATGACCAATACTGGTGTTGTGACTAATCTTTGCTTCAGTTCTTGAAAACTCTGTTCATAGCTGTCATCCCACTCAAATTTGACATTCTTCTTAGTTAGTCGTGTCAAAGGCCCCGATAATGCCGAGAATCCCTCTACAAAACGACGGTAATACCGAGCTAGCCCCAAGAAACTCCTGATCTCCTGGACATTCCTCGGTCTAGCCCGATTCACTACAGCCTCAACCTTACTAGGATCCACAAAAATACTGTCTCCAGATACAACATGCCCTAAGAACACGACCTTCTCAAGCCAGAATTCGCATTTATTGAACTTGGCGTACAACTTCTTTTCCCATAGTGTATGCAAAACCTGCCTCAAGTGCGTCTCATGCACCTCATGGCTCCTCGAATAGACCAGTACATTATCAATAAAAACAACAACAAACTGGTCTAGGAATTGATGGAACTCTGTTCATCAAGTCTACAAATACCGCAGAAGCATTTGTCAAACCAAACAGCATAACAAGAAACTCGTAATGCTCGTACCTTGTCCTAAAGGCCATCTTCGAGACGTCTTTTGCTTTCACTTTCACTTGATGATAGTCGAATCTGGGGTTAATCTTCGAATACACCCGTGTACCCTGGAGCTGGTCAAGCAAATCATCGATACGAGGTAGAGGATACTTGTTATTGATTGTCATTTTATTAATCTCCTTATAGTCTATACACATCCTCATAGTCCCGTCTTTCTTCTTCACAAATAGAACTAGAGGTCCCCACGGAGATACACTGGGTTGTATGAAGCCCTCATAAAGCAGATCTTGCAACTGATCCTTCAATTCTACCAACTCCGCTAGCGCCACTTGGTAAGGTACTTTAGAAATTGGCGTTGTACCTGGAAGAAGATCAATAGGGAAATCTAACTCACGATCGGGTGCTAAGCCTGGAAAATCATCTGGGAAAACATCTGTAAATTCCTTCACTACAGGCGTGCTAGCAAGTTTCAATTCATTCTTTGTCATCTCCTTCACAACTGCCACAAACCCCTGACAACCACTCAACAGTAGTCTCCTAGCCTGAATAGCTGAAACTAGCTAAGGCAGGGATTGCACCTGCGATCCTACAAACCTGAATATCGCTTTCCCTGGAGGTCTAAATATTACTTCTTGTGCTCGGCAATCTATGCTGGAAAAATTAGCTGCTAGCCAATCCATGCCGAAGTTCACATTGAATCCATGCATATCTAGCACTATCAGATCAGCAGACAAAATTTCCCCATGAATATTAACTGAACAATCTTGGAGTATCTTACTACATCTCACTACAGATCCAGTCGGTGTACACACTAACAATTCAGTATTCAACAACTGTGTTTCTGCCCCGCATAGTTTAACACACCTCGAAGACACAAACGAGTGCGTAGCTCCTGAATCAAACAATGCAATAACTTTGAAAGAAATCATAACAACCATACTTGTCACCACATCACCTGCTGTCTTAGCCTCACCCGGCGTTAGAGTAAACACCCTAGCTAGAGCTATATTCCTCTGCTGGCCCCTACGTGGCACCTGACAACCTCCCCGGTATGGTTTGGGTGCTAGAACTGCATCTGGTCAGGTAGGGCAGTCTCGCACTATGTGCCCCAGTCTACCGTAGCAATAATAGACCACACCACCAACTCGACACTCTCCTGAGTGCCTCCTACCACAAGTCGGACAGACTGGAGGACCTTACACTGCCTGAAACTCACGTCCTCCAGTCTTTTATCTCTTCCCTCTGCCATGATTACCTCCCCTCCACTAACCCAGTCTATGACCCTACTAATAACCTATGGATGCAGATCTCTTCCTCTGATTTTGCTCCTCTACATCCAAACGCTCACCAATCTATGCCAAGGCTACCTTGTTGACTAACTCAGTAAAGTCTTGGATCCGTAGCACCACCACCTGCTTAATATACTCCTCCTCAAGCCTCTCTCAAACTACCTCGCCTTCTTCCCTTCATCAGGGACAATGTATGGGGCAAAATGAGAGAGCTCAATGAAATGCGCCGCATAATGCTGAACTGATAACTATCCCTACTTCAGACTCAGGAACTCTTCTACTTTAGCCTCCCTGACAGTAGCTGGAAAATATCTATTGAAGAACAATTCTTTTAACCGGTCCCATGTCATGGCTATCAGAGTCGCCCTCTGCTGCTCCAGCAGTCTCACCGAAGTCCACCACCTCTCGGCCTCTCCTATCAATCTATAGGTGGCGAAAAGGACCCTCTGTTCCTCAGTACACTGCAATACATCCAAAACTTTCTCAGTCTCCTACATCCAGTTCTCAGCGGCTGCAGGATCAACTCCACCTGAGAACATTGGAGGATTCATCTTCGTAAACTTTTCTATGGTGCACCCATGTCCTGCAGATGGTCCACCCTGCTCCCTCAAGCTCCTAGTGATCTCAGCCATAACTTGCTGAGCCACACTACATAATACTGCGTCAGAGTCGGTCCCAGCTGCACCTGATGGCCCTGCTCCATCACTGCCACTCGCATGGGCACTACTTCCTCCTAGATCCATCCTGAAAACAACAAACACAACTTAGAAATTTTATTTTTATAACTAACCCACCTAACCTCACGACTTATCTTAACATTTCCAACTTATTTCTAATCCCCAGTTCTACCTTCTAGGAACACAACCCGACAATAGCTTTCTATGGTTTTCCTGAAATCGTCACCCCAGGAAAAATAAAGAAACTACCACGGAAGTTCTGCCTCTAGATTGTACAACAAAACCTCAAATCATTTCCTATACTCTGGTACTATTTCCGCTGCATTCTAAAGTCTACAAAACCTAGCAACCTAGGCTCTGATACCAAACTGTGACGACCTGCTTAATTTCCACATTTTTTTTCCATAATATAATACAATCAATATCACAAAACTCAGCAGATCGTAGCCTACCTGGACCCGTGGGTACCAGAGATATATCAGAACATATAATAGAAGCCTAAGCAGTAGGAAACATACAATCATATATATCTTATTATACCAAACATCATAATACTAGAATTACTACAACCACTGTATTCATATACACACAGGACACAACCCACTAAGTACATCCGACCCTATCAAAACACTTACCCTTCTGGAAGGGCAATCCAACCGTACTAGATCAGTGGGGCTTTACCTGCTCTCCTATCAGGGGATCCTGAAATGTTTATAAAATTCGGGGTGAGACACCTCTCAGTAAAGGAAATAAACTAACACTAGTGTGTGGCAACATGAGCATTTCTGTGATATACATATAATCATAAACATAACCAGTAAAACTGTATATACATCATTTCTGGGAAAACATGTATAATCAAACATGGCAGAACATAATGGTTTCCATATGAAATAGGATTTTCATATATCTAACATACCAACATTTTCAGCAGTATTTCCCAAATATAAATCATATATAAATATATTTATTATCCTAAAATCAAATGCTGTAACAATATACATATTTTTATAAAATTACTAGCTTAGTTTATCCTCTTACCTATGTCTTGAAAAGCCCCTAAATCAAACACTCCTACACCCGCAAGGTTCCCCATTCAACACTATGAAAACAACATTCCCCAGAACTAAAGTTCAGTATTTCTACGTGTACAACACTTTCTACAACTGTCAAATAGGAAAATACTGAGAGAAAGCCTTACCCTGGATTTGGGATGGTTTCCAACTCAGCCCCACTGACGAGCCGCTCCGTCAGATTTGCAGAGAACTTTCCCGGGAGCGTCTTGGTGGCTTCAGATCATCGAACCGGTAGAAATTCAGCCCAAAAACTTAGAGAGAAGGAGGAGAAACCGAAGGATGAGAGAGAGAGAAGTTCTGCGCAAAAAATGAACTGAAAAATCACGTTTAACCCCATTTATACTACGGGATTCATCAATGAGCCACGTCACCTCATTAACAATTCCTGTAGAAAGTTCGTTGATGAACTTCAACCCTCGTGATGAATTTCAAGCTTCAAAAAATCCTCTCTCGATATCTTCTCGTTGATGAGATGGAATTTCGTTGACGAGATCCTAAAGAACCCTTGTCGACGAAACCCCCGTGTTCGTCAACGAGGCCTAGAAAATTTCTTGGGATTATCCCATCCAAAATGCAACGTCGTTGACGAAGTGGACTGCCTCCTTCTGTTACTGTTTCCATTTCCTTTTCTTCTTATTATTTAAATACCATTATTCTTCAGGTCGTTACAAATTTGATCAATCAATCAACATAATTCCCTTGATCAAAGTTTCATCAATTTCAATAGTCAAACATTTTTCAGCAATCAATTTAAACATACCCGCAATTTGTGTGTACTTGTTGTAAAGTAAAGAGAGTAGGGAAGAAAAGCTAAGAATCGAATTTTTTACAAGGTTCGGCTAGCAGCCTACGTCCTTTTCCCAAGCAACTGCTATGAGGATTTTCCTTTCCAACTTATTTCCAGGATAAGTTACAACCTCTTCATATCAGGTGGAGATCCCTCTCTAACAAGAATACCCCTTCTCATTAGGCAACGATCCAACAATCCTAAATTGTCAAATAATAACAAGAGAAATAAGAAACAATCTTGTATACAAGTAGAACTCTCAACAAGAGCATATTAGTACAGTTGATTATCAATATACTTCAATCAATAATCAATATAAAGAATGAAGCTCGAAATAATATCACTGTGAGTATGATTTGATTTGAAAAAGTCAGTAGAAAGATCAGAAATCGTGAGTATTGATAAGCAAAAACACAGCAAAAACTTCAGCAAAAGGTTTTTGAACAGTAGAGCTTTGAATGTGTAAGTATATGCTTGAATACTGATTGTTGTTGGTATGTAATTCTTGAAATTAACTTGTATTTATAGAATGCGCCAAGTTGTATATACGTTAAGACCTGTCTTGGCTTCCATATTTTCGTCTCTTATGTGTGTGCTAAATTATAGATCTGTTCACATACTAAATACACACATAAGATGCTTGTGTTTTGTCAGTATCAAAACAGGGATCGGACTCAAAAAGTCAACATTCTCCCCATTTTTTATGATGACAAACACATACGATCAAAATGAGTTTAGCCTGAAAAGACTCTCCCTGACAATATGCTTATCTTAAGAAATAAGCAATATAGCTCAAGCATATCAAGAAAGAAGACATTTCAAATTAAATCTTGCATTTAGTTTTTGCGTTAAAGCACATTTAAGCTCAAATACTTGTCCCATTCAAAATGATTTCAAACATAAGAAGTGATTGAGGAAGAGAATTCAACAACAAAGATGTTGATAAATTTTGTAATGAACATGGAATTAGTCATAATTTTTCAGCACCTAGAACTCCACAACAAAATGGAGTTGTTGAAAGAAAGAATAGAACACTTCAAGAAATGGCAAAAATAATGTTAAATGAACATAAATTGCCAAATACTTTTGGGCTGAAGCGATAAACACTGCATGCTATGTAATAAACAAAGTTTCTATAAAGTCAAATTTGAATAAAACTCCCTATGAACTTTAGAAAGGAAGAAAGCCTAACATCCCTTATTTTCATGTTTTTGGATGTAAATGCTACGTATTGAATGATAAAGATGACTTAGGCAAATTTGATGCAAAAGCTTATGAAAGGATATTCCAAGGATATTCATTAAAAAGTAAAGCCTATAGGATATACAATAAAAGAACTCTTACAATCTTGGAATCAATTCATGTAACCTTTGATGAAGAGGGCCCATTCAATAAACCAATAAAAATTGAAGTTCAAGCTACTCAAAAACAAGATGAGTTTGTAGAAGCAAAAGAAGAAGAAAATGAAGAAAAATCAAATGATGCTGTTGAAAATATTGAACTACCAAAAGAATGGAAATATATAAGAAATCACCCAAAAGATCAAATAATAGGAGAACCATGAAGAGGAATAACTACACGATCCTCTTTGAAAAATTTATGCAATCACTATGCCTTCTTATCTCAAGATGAACCAAAGAATGTAGAAGAAGCTTTAAGTGATGATTAATGGACAATTGTCATGCAAGAAGAGTTGAATCAATTTGAAAGAAGTAAAGTATGGACATTAGTCCCCAAACCGGAAAATCATTCAATTATAGGAACTAAATGGGTATTTAGAAACAAAAAGGATGAAAATGGAATTGTAGTTAGATATAAATCTAGACTTGTAGCTAAAGGATATAACCAAGAAGAAGGGATAAACTATGATGAAACACTTGCTTCCATAGCTAGAATGGAAGCAATTAGGATGCTCTTAACTTATGCATCTTGCAAAGAATTTAAATTATATCAAATGGATGTAAAAAGTGCATTTTTAAGTGGTTATATTAATGAAGAGGTATACGTAGAACAACCACCAGGCTTTGAAGACATACAAAAACCTAAATATGTGTACAAACTAAGGCCCAATATGGTTTGAAACAAGCCCCTAGGGCTTGGTATAAAAGACTTAGTGGATTCCTACTAGATAAAGGGTATTCTAGAGGTAAGGTTGATAGTACTTTGTTTATCAAATCTAAGAAAGATGACATGCTCATAATCCAAATTTATGTAGATGATATTATTTTTGGTGCAACAAATGATAATCTATGTAAAGAATTTGCTAAATGTATACAAGAAGAATTTGAAATGAGCATGATGGGTGAGTTGAACTACTTCCTATGATTACAAATCAAACAAGCTTAAAATGGAACCTTCATAAGTCAATCCAAATATATAAAATATATGCTTAAGAAATTTGATATGGAAAGTAGTAAGCCCATAGGGACCCCCATAAGTACATCAATAAGCCTTGATAAAGATGAAAAAGGGAAACTAGTAAATATGAAATACTATAGAGGTATGATAAGAAATTTGCTATATTTAATAGCTAGTAGGCCCGATATAATATTGAGTGTTTGCATGTGTGCATGTTTTCAATCAGCGCCTAAAGAATCACATCAAATAGCTGTAAAAAGAATCCTAAGGTACTTGATAGGAACAATTGAATTAGGACTTTGGTATGTTAAGGAAACTGGATTTGAAATGATTAGCTATTCGGATGCCGATTATGTAGGGTGTAAGATAGATAAAAAAAAGTACAAGTGGGACTTGTCACTTTCTAGGACAATTTCTAGTGTCTTGGTTTTCGAAGAAACAAAACTCCATAACCTTATCCACAGCTGAAGCTAAGTATGTAGCAGCTAGGAGTTGTGCACAAATCTTATACATGAAACAACAATTAAAGGACTACAATTTAGAATACTCCACCATTCCAATTAGGTGTGATAACACCAGTGCTATAAACATCTCTAAAAATCCTATATCACACTTAAGAACAAAACACATTTACATAAGACACCACTTTCTAAGAGATCATGTTCAAAAATAAGACATCATACTTGAGTTTATGAACACAAATGATCAATAAGCGGATATCTTTACAAAACCTCTCTCTGAAGAAAGATTTATATAAATTAGAAAAGAACTTGGGTTGTTATATAGTAGAGAAATGAGTTAGGAAGGTTTCAGGTTAAGAATAAAGAGAATTTCAGAAGTTTGAGGATTTCAGACGACTGAACTTGAAAGCTCAGGCACCTACACAGAGGCTCAGAAGCCTGAACTTTAGACCTCAAACGACTGAGGTGCTACTGCCTGTTGATATTCACCTTCAGAAAATCTTCAGGCGACTAAGCTTATTCTTCAGGCGCCTGAAGTCGAGGGGTACTATGTATATATATTAGCGCAAAAACCCTAATCTTTTCAGATTTCAGGCTCCTAAACCCTACTTCACCACTCACCCAAAGTACCCACTTCCATTTTCCTTCGATTCTCATCTCAAAATTTCTTGAATCCAAGCCTCTTAAACATAATTCTACATCTTCTCCCGCTAATTCTAATGTTTCTCTTGGCTGATTTCTTCCATTAAAAAGCGCAGATGCCTCGCAGAAAAACAACAACAAATAGGGGTTCTTCTTCAAGAAAAGATGACACCAACATCAAACAATGGTTGGTCACTTCGCATTCAAAGCATAGATATCAAACCCGTCTTCGCTTCATAGAACCAATATTTGGTAAAGTTATTGACACACACTTCTTTGATTCTGAATTCCCAGAAATCCTACCTTTATTTCGGGATATTGGTTGGAAAAATTTTGTTGTTTATCAAACCAAAGGCTTATTTCCCGACCTCGTCAAAATAATTTATGCAAATATGGTTCATGGAGAGAATTTTTTGACCACTAAAGTTAGGGGCAAGAAGATAGTTCTAACCCCTCAAACTTTAGCTCCTATTCTCCATATTACTCCGGGCGAATTTGAATGCCCCGCCTTTGCCCAATCATGGATTCTCGAACAAGGCTTCACACCCGAAGAATTTTTGCCACTCATTATGGTAAATGATCTTGTTTACTTTGGACATCCTCCTATGCACAAACAACTAAATTTGAAAGCTCAAATACTTCCCAAGATCATCACCAACAACATCCTACCACACGCCAGTTCGTATGATCATATTTCCTACATTGATTGTTTTGTGTCGTGGTGCTTGCTGAAAGGGAAGAAACTTGATTTATCTAGCCTAATTTTGAAATTGATATGGGTTAAGTTGGAAGAAAATTGAGTCACCCTTCCATATGGTGGTGCTCTCATTATTATCTTTGTCAATCTTAGTATTACCACTCCTTCAGAATTGTTCATCAAAAGCACTCGGTACAACCTTTTTACTTCCACAACCCTCAAACAAATGGTCTATGAAAAACACGATCAAGGTTGGTTCTTGAAAGGAGGGAGACCACGAAGGCCAGCAGTTGTACCTCGTCCTCCTCCTCAGGATCAGCACCAAGGACCTGTAGCTGAACCCCCTTCATGGTTCGTACCTTTCTACACTGAGTTCACATCATTCAGCTGTTATATGCGCTCAGATCTTCAGTCCCTTCAGGATAATTACTCTTTATTAGACCAATGTCTTACGCATATTGAGCAGACTAGGGCTAGTTCATCTCGCGGTGACCCTATGGACACTAGCTCTATTCCTCGTAGTAACAATTCCTTGGATGCAACATCTGAAGAAGGTAGTGAGCAAGGAAATGAAGAAGAAGAAGAATAGGCTGAGGATGATGATAATAATGATGCTGATGATGCTGATGATTAGCTTAGGATTTTTTCGTTATATTACAAAACAGCTCTATGTTTTCATTTTGTCTTGTACTGCTTTGCTTGGTTTTTGTGTTAAGTTTGGTTTGTAACCTTATGCTTATAACTTGTTGGATTGATGCCTATCTATATATATGCTTATACTTATTATGTTACAACTCTTTGTATTTTTGGTTCTTATCTCTTTTTGATTGGTGTCAAAGCAGGAGAGGTATTCTAGAGAGCAAATATGAGAATATGAAAATGTAAGAATAAAACATAAAAGCATATGACCTATAAACATAAAAACATATGACCTATAGTATGGGGGAGAGAAAGCATATGACATAAAGTACAATGAGGATATAAGCAACATAAAAATATGTTATAATGAATGACATGATGTTATAATTCATATGATTTTTGAACTTGTATGAAATCGTCACTTTGATATTGTTAAAAAGTATGCTTATTGTGAGGGGGAGTCTTTTTCAAGGCTTTCTCATTCTTGCGTCTTATTTGTTATCATCAAAAAGGGGGAGATTGTTGGCCTAACAAGGCTTTCACATCTTGTTTTGATGGTAACAAATAAAGGATGGTTTAACTAATTCATGTTCAAGTGATGAGATTTCAGGAACTTTAAAATAACAAGTTCAAAAAGATCAAGAAAGAATGACCAAAGATCACCAAGTGCTTAAAGTCATACTACATTTACAAAGTGATCAAGTGGAAGCTCAAGGAGACTCAAGATAGTTAAAGCAAATGAAGCTCAAAGAATGATCAAGCTCAAGGAAAAAGAAAGGATATTCATAAAGATTTCAAAGATAAAAAGAGTTTTTTAAGTTTTAGGAAGCTTTAAGTAAGTACTTCAACTCTAAGTATCATTTTGTATGAGATGAAGCTCATTAGGGGATAAAATGGACATAGAGACCTTATTTTAAAAACCCCTGAAAATATATTTTAAATGTAAGAAAGCAAGAAAGCCAAGGGTTTTGAAAACAAAGAGAAAAATAGATTTTTTATCTGTTCAAGTGATTGAGGAATAAACCTCAGGCGACTGAAGATTTTCCTGAAAGAATTCTAAAGAGGCAGGGCGACTGAAGTTGGACCTCAAACTCCTAACCTTGTTTTCAACAAAAAAAATAAAATAGTGTATTGAAGGCTCAGGCGACTGAACTTATAGTTTAGGTGACCGAACCTTGACAACGGTTCTATTTTTTTAAAATGTTTTAATTTCAAATTTAAATTTCTTGTGCCCCAAACTTTCCAAAAACTTGGGGAACACTCCAAGTAATCTTGCACAACACGAATAAGACGCTTTATAAGCCTATAAATACATGGTCTATGAAATCAAATTATACCAAGAATTGAAAATCATCTCTCAAAGCTCTTTTGCTCTAAAAGCTCTCTTGCTCTCAAAGCTTTCTTGCCTACTGAATTGCTGCTAATCAACTGAGATTATTCTGTTCTGAGTTTCTGATTTCTTCTCTGAGCAAAAATTCTGAGTTATTGAATCTTATCAAGAGAAAAATACCAGTGAAATAATTCTTCAGCTTCATACTTCATTCTTTTTGACATTTTGATTGAAGTATATTAGTGATTTCAAATTGTACTAACCGGCTCTATCTGAGGGCATTCTTTGTACACACATATTTGATCTTCTTCTTGTAGTTTTTGATGGTTCAAGGTTGTTTGGATCTTTGAACTAAACGTGGATTAACGCTTGGAGAGGGGGCTTTACCCTTAAATAGGTTTGTAACATTTTGTTTTGCCCGGAAGGGAATGGTATAGTGGAAACCTTAGGTGGTATTGGCCTAAGGCGAGGGCGTAGGCTGGGGATAAGCCGAACCTCATAAAAAATCTCGGTCTACTCTTAACCTTTCTCTTTATTTTCTAATTATATAAATTGTGTAGTGTGCATTCAAAGTGCAGGCAGCCAAAACCGAGATTGAGAAGACTTTTGACTTAAGAAAGTATGTTGATCTCTTGCGGAAACCTTAAAGGGAGTACGTTGATCATTTGCGGAAATCTTAGTTAAAAGAAAGCAAAAAAAATTCATTCATAACAGGGCTTGAATCAAATTCATTCACACAGGGCTACAACCAAACTCTACTTTAAGTGTTTGGAATTAACAAAGTGCTGCAACTTGTTTATTGTGTTGATTGGATTATTTGGATGTTGTTTGCTTGTGTTGAGATTGAGTGTGGTTTGTGGATTGGTTAAATATCTAAGTATTATTGTGTGATTTCTAAAAAGGTTTTGAATTCATAAAAAGTTTATAAAGAAAATTTTAATAACCCAATTCACCTCCCCCCCCCCCCCTTGGGACTACACCTCAACTTTCAGATTATCTTCTAAAGAACTAGAGAATGGCTTACCTAAGGACAACTATATTAAATACAAAGTGTGTGATGCTTGCCAATATGGAAAAAAAAAAAGTAAATCACCTTTCAAAACTAAGAAAATGATCTCCACATCAAGACCTTTAGAATTAATAGACCTTGATCTATTTGGGTCAAATGATGTTGCAAGCATAAATGGAAAATTGTATGCATTTGTTATTCTTGATGATTTCTCAAGATTTTCATGGATTATTTTCTAGCAAACAGAAGTGAAATATACAGTGCTTTTACTCACTTTTGTGGAAAAGTACAAAACAAAAAAGGAATGCCTATTGCCCACATTAGGAGTGATAAGGGAAGAGAATTTAGAAACCAAGAGTTAGAAGATTTTTTTTTAATAAAAATGGTTATTCACACAACTTTTCTGCACCTAAAACTCCACAAAAAAAAAAAAATGGAGTAGTTGAAGGAAAGAACTGAACGCTCCAAGAAATGGCTAGAACAATGCTTAATGAACATAAACTTCCAAAATATTTTTGGGCTGAAGCTGTTAGTACAACTTGTTATGTTAGTAACCGTGTCATTATTAGATCCAAAATAGGCAAAACCCCAAAAGAGATATGGAAGGGTAGAAAACCAAACATATCCCACTTCAAGGTCCTTCGATGCAAATGCTTTATTTTAAATGATAGAGACCACTTAGCAAAATTTGACTCAAAATTCGATGAAAGGATTTTCTTAGGGTGTGCAATGAACAGTAAAGCCTATAGAGTATTTAATAAAAGAACACAAATTGTTCAAGAGTCAACACATGTTTTTTTTTATGAAACTAACCCATATGCACCCAAAGTAACAGTTGACTTGGATGATCAAGTAACCACCATGAGAATTGAAAGGGAACTTGGGCAACTTAAGATAAATGATGAACAAAATGGAAATTCCTAAGAAATCAAAAATGATTATCAATATTCATCACCTCAGGAAGAATCTATGAAACTTGAAAATGAAAATCAGGAACTCCCTAGAGCTTGGAAATTTGTTAGAAACCACCCAACTGATTTCATTATAGGTAATCCATCCCAAGGAGTTAGTACCATGCCTCACTTGAAGAGTGGATGCAATCATATAGCCTTCATGTCCCAATTAGAGCCTAAGAACTTTGAGGAGGCTGAAAATGATGAGAATTAGATCATTGACATGCAAGAAGAACTTGAATAATTCGAAAGAAACAAGGTTTGGGAATTGCTTCCTAAGCCCAAAAACACATTGATAATAGGCAAAAAAATGGGTTTTTAGGAATAAGAAAGATGAAGATGGTAACATTGTGAGAAACAAAGGAAAATTGGTTGCACAAGAGTATAATCAACAAAAAGGAATTGATTACGATGAAACTTGTGCCCCTGTAGCAAGACTTGAGGCTATTAGGATGTTACTTGCTTTTGCATGCTTCAAAGACTACAAATTATTTCAAATAGATGTAAATAGTGTTTTTCTAAATGGATACATAAAATAAGAAGTCTATATCAAGCAACTCCCAGGTTTTGAGAGTCATATTCAACCTGAACATGTCTTCAAACTCTCAAAAGCCCTATATGGACTCAATCAAGCACCAAAAGCATGGTATAAACATTTAAGAAAATTTCTCTTGGAATATGGTTTTACAAGAAGAGCATTTGATACTACCTTTTTCTTAAAACATAAGGGAAATGATATACTTGTCAAACAGATTTATCTAGATGAGATCATTTTTGGTGCTACAAACAAAAACATGTGTAAAGAATTTTCCCGAACTATGCAGGAGACATTTGAGATGAGTATGATGGGCGAATTAACTCTTCCTTGGTTTTCAAATTAAACAATTGAAAAATGGTATATTCATTAATCAAGCCAAATACGTCAAGGACATGCTCAAGAAATTTGGACTTGAATTTGAAAAAACCAAAGCAACCCTTATGAGCATAACAACAAAGCTTGACAGTGATGAAAAGGGGAAGAATGTTGACCAAAAATTATATAGAAGGATGATTGGTAGTTTACTATACCTCACTTCTAGCATGCCAAACATTATGTTCAACATTTGTTTGTGTGCTAGATTCCAATTATGTCCCAAAAAGTCACATCTCAATGTCGTTAAAAGAATATTTAGGTACCTAGCAGGAACACATGACTTAGGGCTTTTTCACCCTAAAAATGCTCTACTTGATCTCACCTACCATTCATATGCTGACTATGGGGGATACAAAACTGATCGAAAAAGTACTAGTGGAATGTGTCACTTTCTTGGACACTCCCTTGTTTAATGGTTTTGCGAGAAGCAGACATCAATTGGCCTCTCAACCACCAAGGCTAAATATATAGTGAGGATCTTTAAGCATATTGCAAGGAGAAAATATGGTTTGGTATAGGACCAAACCGTCAACGATTCCAGAAAATCTATAAAAACCATCGGCTGTTTCAGATGGGCAGGGAGTACAGGACCAAATCGTCGATGGTTTTTAGAAACCCAGAAAAACTGTCGACGATTTTAGACAGCCCGAGAGTCTTTTAATCATGAAAATCCTATTTTTTAAATGCCCTCACCCTCTCATATTTGGTCTCTCGTCCTCCGAACTCTCTCTAAACCCTCTAATCTTCATTCTCCATAGCTCCCAAGCACGCTAGAGGTGAAGCCATCTCATCAAGGAGGAAGTCCAAGGTTGTTGCTCGAGAACCCTCTGCCTCTCTACCTTCCAGCTCCTCATCTTCACAATATGAGGAATCTAATTCCTCTCCTCAGGTTGCAAAACAATGGAAGAAGTGCTTCGAGGAATGATAGACCTTTTTTCATCCTAGGAAGCTCGCCGGCGATACCAATCCGTCATATCCAAATAGAACATGGTAAGTGGCAAAATCATTCCGATGACTTTCCCTGAAACACATTTTCCTTTTTTCATCAATAAATTTAGGAGAATAAGATAGGAGGTTTTGATGACATTCAATGATTCTGTATACCCCGAGTTTGTGAAAGAATTTTATGCAAATTTTGTTCCCGGCACTCTTGAGGAACCCGCACGTTCTATGGTTAGGGGTGAGGAGATTTCTCTAGATGTAGAGACACTATATAAGACACTTAAGTGTGACTGCTATGATGTTACTAGTCTCCCTAGCAAAGGCTATCCAATGTAAAGTGAATGGTTCGACCCTCATGCAGCATTAAAACTAGTGACTAGCAATCCCCAGTTCCCAGAAATAGCAAGAGTGATCGAAAAAGGCCTAGGTCAACAGTTGACCAAGGCCCTGGTCTACCGAACCAATGCAGTTCAAAAAACCCTGGTAGACCGAAACCCTCTCTAGTCAACAATTTGACCATCTCGTCAACCGAGCCAATTTTGCACTCCAACTATCTCGTCAACCGAGGGTCCTCGGGAAAAATCTCAATGGTATGGTCGACCAAACCAGCCAATTTAAAATGGCCTGGTTGACTAAACCTCAAAGAAATGGGAAATCGCCCACTTTTGGTCGACCGAGCCCTTAGTTCAAAATCCTCCTAGTCGACGGAACCATATGAGATTTGGTCGACCGAAACTGTTCTGGTCGACTGGACCTCTCGAGTTGTCCTGATTTTTATCGTGGTTAAATATTTTTTAAACAGGATTAAAATGTTTAAAATGTCATTAAACTTTTCTAAAAATTCCTAATAGGTCCCTAACGGTCAAAAATCATGGGATGTCTATATATATCCCTTCATTTGGGAAAATTAAGAGTAGATTAGCAAATCAAATTCTCTGAAGCCAAAAATTTCTTATTGCTCATATTTTCTCTACAAACACTTTAGCTTACCTTCCAAAGTTACAAAATCCTCTATAAGTGTTTTTGAGTGTTCAAGTAGGAACGTTTGCTCTCTCTTTGCTGTGAGATTGATTCATTTTGTTGAGAGTCAAACCCAAAAGGATTCTTAGGGGACTTTGCTAATAAGTTCATCCTAAGAAGTCTTTATTAGATCTTCTGAGATTGCATATTCGTTGCAACATCTTGAGAAGTTCGTATTTGCTTTTGGTTGCGAAATATTTTCAAAATCATTTACAAATATCTATTGTTCTTTATCTTGAAAACCATTTGAGGAGATATTTGTTTTTGAGGTGAAACATCTTTGTTGCTATATTTATTCACTCATACATTATTTTCTGAAAACAAAGATTATATGTATTTTGCAGTCCAAGCATATACATATTTAAGTGATTGAGATATTCTGCTGATTGATACTCTTGAGGCTTGCTTGATATTCTATGTGAATACGTTTGATTGAATATTTTGAAATACACAGATTGTTATTGACACTCTCACGTACGTATTACACTGATAGAAAATACCTTTGAGAGTTGAACTGTCTAGACCACACTGAGCTTACATTTTAAATCATTTGTGGTTTATGTGATTGAACGCATTTGGGTACAAATCTGCTTTACATGAAAGTACTTTCATATTGTACCATTTGATTGTAAAATCTAAGTGATTCCAGGCGTGACTTGAGGAGGCGGTAATCCAGCCCGGTAAGGATTGGTGTAAAGGTTAAGGTCAGCCCTGTGCTAATTGACCTGGTTTGTATAGGTGCCGCTCCATCTGTTTAAGTGAGAAAGTTATTGTGATAATCCTTGTGTTGGTTTGCCAAGGCGGGAACGTAGGTAGTTGGCCGAACCTCGATAACATATCTGCATGTCACCCTCTCTTTACTGCTTTCTAGTGCCTGTGTGATTGATTAAACTACTTTATTTAATTTCTAGTATATTTATATTATTTGCATTATAGTATTGTGAACATATTGCTATTAGGAGGAATACCTAGGGGTTAAATTTTAAAAATACCAATTCACCCCCCCCCCCCTCTTGGGATCACGGTAAAGCTAACAATAGGTATCAGAGCCATGTAGCATAGGCCAATTGTTATTTTGCAAAAATATCACATATGGCTTATAGCTCCGTGACCCCCTTGCCTGACAGACCCTCTTCGACACGACCTCCTGTTTTCAGTGGTGTAAATTATACCTTCTGGAAATAGAGGATGCACATCTACCTTCAGAATACTGATTGGAAGGTGTGGAGGATTGTCTCTAAGGGAAACTATGTTCCTATGAAAACTGAGGGTGCAACTAGGGTTCCTAAGACTGAGGATGAATATGATGATGATGATATGAAAGCTGTTAGTCTTAATGCCACTGCCATGAATATTTTATACTGTAGTCTTCATGTAAATGAATTTAACAGGATTATGGCATGTTCTACTGCAAAAGAAATATGGGATAAGTTAGAGGTCACATATAAGGGTACTAGAGATGTGAAAGACAGTAGGATAGATATGTTGACCAGTGAGTATGAGGCTTTTAGGATGAATGTAGGTTAGTCCATTCAGAGCATGTACACTAGATTCACACACATCATAAACTCACTGCATGCATTAGGAAAAACCTATCCCACATATGAGATGATTAGGAAGATCCTTAAAGACTTACCTCCTGTTTGGGAAGCCAAGGCTATGGCCATTGCTGAGGGGAGACCTTAAGGCCATGAGCTTAGATGATTGATAGGGTCCTTGATTACGTATGAATTGTCCATAAATGAAAGACTTAATGAGCATAATAGGGCTAAGAAAGTGACTGCACTGAAAGCATCTAATAACACATCTAGTGAATGCAGTGCGTCTGACACTAATGATGAAATGGTCATGCTAACCAGAAAGTTTAACAGATTTTTTAAGAAGAACAGGAAGCCATTTAAAAAATATAGAGACTCCATTAATGAGAAGGGAGAGTCTAGTAAAAGAAAAGAAAAATCAAATGCTCCTACATACTATAACTGCAACAAGGTGGGACACATCAAACTTGACTGCCCACTGCTGAAAAAGGCAAAGAAAAAGAAGAAAGCCATGAAGGCTGGGACATCATGGGACCAATTCAGCAACGGCGGCTCGAATTTAGATCAAATCGACACAAAGGTCGCTAATCTATGCTTAATGGCACACGAGGATGAGGTATTGTCTTCTAGTTCATCATCTTCTTATTATTCATCTCATGATTGTGATTCTGACAGCATGCCTACATTTATAGAATTACAATTTGAATATATTCGTGTTTCAAAATTGCTAGGCAAAATGACCAAAGAGAATAATGACTTGAAAAAGAAATGTGAAAATTGGTCAAAATTGTTTAATATGGCAAAAACCTCTCATGCCTGTATTTTAAAAGAAAATGATACTTCTATTATTAAGCTTGAGAGGAAGTTGGAGGATAGCTCCAAAATTATTTTTAAATTCACCAAGGGCAAAGAAAATTTTGAAAAATTACTTGGTACCCAAAAAAACTCCTTAAGTAAAGAGGGTCTTAGTTTTAATGGTATTGAAAATGTTAGACGACCTAATTTTTACTTAAGACATTTTACACGTGAGTCAAAATCTCATATTCCTCCTAAAGAACCTAAGTGTAGATTGAAATGTTTTAAATGCAAACAGATTGGTCACATTTAATTTGATTGTCCACTTAGGAATAAGCATGCTAGAGTTAGGAAGGTATGGGTAGTTAAGGGAGATCTTGCTACTAACCCCTGAGGACCCAACAAAATTTGGGGACCAGCATCAGTCACTTAGCTTATTTTACAGGTATGCCTAAGATCATCCTCCTCCAAGGACCAGTGGAACTTAGACAGTGGATGCTCACGACACATGACCGGTGACAAGGGAAAATTCACTTCAATTGTTCCTAAGGATGGAGGCTATGTGACATTTGGCGACAATGCCAAAGGACGCATCATCGGGGTAGGTAAGGTTGGTAAGGATTCCTCTCCTACTATTGATAATGTTTTGTTGGTTGATGGACTGAAACATAATCTACTTAGTATCGTTTGAAAATGACAAATGCATAGTAGAAAATAAAACAGACCACAAAGTTCTTTTTACTGCTGATAGACATGAAAATGTCTATACTACCTCACTTGATAATTTGGCTTCACAACAAGTAACATGTTTTTCTACTACAAATGAAGCTAGTTGGTTGTGGCATAGGCGTTTAGGACATGTTAGCATGGATTTACTATCTAAACTTGTTAAAAAAGAGTTAGTTAAAGGCTTGCCTAAGATGTCTTTTGTGAAGGATAAAATATGTGATGCATGTCAAATGGGTAAGCAAACAAAATCTAGTTTTAAGAAAAAGAAATTCATATCTACTACTAGACCTTTGGAGATGCTTCACCTAGATCTATTTAGACCTAATTCTGTGCAAAGTCTTGGTGGTAAATCTTATGCTTTTGTAATTGTAGATGAATTTTCTAGATTCACATGGGTGTTGTTTCTTGCACATAAAAATGAATCATGTGAACAATTCACCAAACTTTGTAGGAGAATTTAGAATGAAAAAGGATATAAAATCACTCACATAAGAAGTGATAGAGGCACGGAATGCAAAAATGAAAGCATAGAAAAATATTGTGACTTAGAGGGTGTGACAACCTGCTTAATTTCCATTTTTTTTTTTAAATCAACAGCATAAATCTCAATAGATCACAATCCACCTAGACCCATGGGTACCAGGGATATATCAGAACATATAGCAGAAGCCTAAGCAGTAGGAAATACACAATCACATATATCTCATTATACCATACATCACAATATACCAAAGTTACTACAATCACTGTATCCATATATACACAACACTCAACCCAAAAAGAATATGTCTTAGGGTCATTTCCACAAAATACCTCTAACCCTATCAAAATACTCACCCTTCTGGAAGGCAGATCTACCGTACTAGACCAGCGGAGGTTTACCCACTCTCCTATCAGGGGCTCCTGAAAAGTTTATAAAATTTAGGGGTGAGACACCTCTCAGTAAGGGAAATAAACTAATACCATTGTGTGGCAACATAAGTATTCCGTGTTATACATATACCATATAGGCCATAATCGATAACCGTTATGTCAATCTGGAAAAACAGAGATATATATATATATATATATATATATATATATATCATCAAAACATGGCAGAACATACTGCATTTCCATAAACATATCTCATCTCATATAATAATAATAAACATTCCTGGTAGGTTAGCTGGTTGTTGTCATGTATTACCCCCACATGACTGGGTTGAGTGGCCCAAAGGCAGGACCTGACAATAGTTGGTCGACCACTGCTAAGTCAAAAGTACAGTCTGTAAGTCCGATGGGTCTGCTTGACCTGGTCCGTACACTAGGGGCGATCACACACTTCTTAAAAACCACATCGACCATCCAATCTCATACCACTCTGTACAGCGGCATTAACACAAATATCATGATCACGAAGACCATGGACACATAGCAACGGTACCATGCAAATGCTAGCCTAGACCAAGCCAACCAGGTTCTGATACCATATAATATATATTAAAACTGTGATACATGGATATTTTATATCATTAATTTTCACATCAATCATATCATTTTGCATATATACGTATATCATGAAAATCATCAGCCCATACGTCGGTATTACACATTTTATCATAGCTTGGCATGTATGCCAGCAAATCATAGCACAGCCTGTACGCTAGCAAATCACATCATATCATGGCCCGTACATCGGTAAACATATCCATAACTCAGCCCGTACGCTGGCAAAACATACACATAGCTCGGCCAGTATGACATCAAATCATAGCACAGCCCGTACGTTGGAAAATCATACACATAGCACGACCCGTACGTCGGTAAACATATAAAAATCTTGGCCCGTACATCGATTTTCCATTATAAAAATCCGTATCATAAACACATTTCTAGAAAATAGTATTTCATAACATTTATACTCATGCCACACCAACAGGTTTTTCACATATTCAACGTATCATCATTTTAATTGTATTTTCTCAAATATAAATCATATATAAATATATTCATTTTCCTAAAATCAAATTCTATAATAATGTACATACATTTTTCATAAACTACTAGCTTAGTTTATCCCCTTACTTGATTCCTGAAAAGCCCCTAAGAAAATCTGTCCTGAACCCATAGGGCTCCTAACTCAACACACTAGAAACAACATTCCCCAAAACTAAAGTTCAGTATTTCTATGCATATAACACTTTCCTCAACTGTCAAAAACCCAAATATTTAGTAGAAAGGCTAACCCTGGATTTGAGATGGTTTCCACTTTAGCCCCACCGATGATCCGCTCTGGCAAACTTGTAAAGAACTTCGCCAGGAGCATTGTGGTAACCTCAAATCTTCGATCCGATAAGAAACAGGCCCAGAAACGAAGAGAGAAGTGAGAGAGAGACGTAGAGAGAGAGAGAGGGGAGCATTGAAATGTGATAAAAATCAGATTCTTAGCTATTTATAGGGCCAAATTCGTCGATGAGACACGTCACCTCGTTGACGAGTCCTTTATTAAATTCGTCGGCGAAATTCAGAGTAGCCCATTCCTCGCTCAGTAATTTCTCGTTGATGAAATCTTGCCTTCGTCGACGAATTTCCTTATGCACTCGTCGATGAACCCCTGTATTCGTTAACGAATCCAGGCAATTCCTTAAAATTATTTTTATTAATATAATCTCCAAAATGTAATGTCGTCGAGGAAGTCCACTGCCTCCTTCTGTTCTCGTATCCATTTTCCTCTCTCTTTATTAGATAAACCTCATTATTATTCGAGTCGTTACAGAGGGCATATCACATAACTTCCATGCACCTAGGACACCTCAACAAAATAGTGTAGTAGAAAGAAAGAATAGGTCACTGTAAGAAATGGGTAGAACTATGTTGAATGAGCATAACTTACCTAAATATTTTTGGGCCAATGCCAATAATACTACATGCTATGTTATGAATAGGGTGTTGATTAGACCATCAATTAATAAAACCCCTTATGAATTATGGAACAACCATAAGCCTAATATTTCCTATTTTCATGTGTTTGGTTGTAAATGCTTTGTTCTTAGAGACAATAATTATCTAGGAAAATTTGACTCTAAATCTGATGAAGGCATCTTCCTAGGCTATGCACTTAATAGTAAAGCATATAGTGTTTTCAATAAAAGAACTTTAACTGTGATTGAATCTATTCATGTTGTGTTTGATCAGTCTAATCCATTTTCTAATAAAGATGATGAAGATGATATTGATATTAGAAAATGCTTAGAGAAAATGTCTATTGAAAACAATGCAAGTGAAAATCAAGAAACAAATGAAAAATCACTTGAAGATAATGAACATGAAAATCAGGGGTTGCCTAGAGATTGGAAATACATTAAAAGTCATCCTATAGATCAAATCATAGGCGAACCATCCCGTGGTGTAGCCACAAGATCCTCCTTGAGAAATATAGTGAATCATTCTGCTTTCTTATCCCAAGAAGAACCTAAAAATATTAAAGAAGCCATAGAGGATGAGTCTTGGGTGATGTCTATGCAAGAAGAGTTTAATTAATTTGAAAGAAGTAAAGTGTGGACCTTAGTTCCTAGGCCCAATGAGCACACCATAATTGGAACTAAATGGGTATATAGAAATAAAAAAGATGAGAATGGGGTAGTAACTAGGAATAAAGCTAGACTAGTTGCCCAAGGGTATAACCAACCGGAAGTGATTGACTTTGATGAAACATATGCTCCTGTTGCTAGGTTAGAAGCCATTCGTATGCTACTTGCCTTTGCCACTTTTAAAAATTTTAAAATGTTTCAAATGGATGTTAAAATCGCTTTTCTAAATGGCTACATTAATGAAGAGGTATACATAGAACAACCACCCGGTTTTGAAATCCATAAATATCCTGATCATGTTTACCGGTTATCTAAAGCCTTGTATGGATTGAAACAAGCTCCTAGAGCTTGGTATACATTGAACAACCACCCGGTTTTGAAAACCATAAATATCCTGATCATGTTTACCGGTTATCTAAAGCCTTGTATGGATTGAAACAAGCTCCTAGAGCTTGGTATGAGAGGCTTAGTGGTTTTCTACTAGAAAATGGGTTTACCCGTGGCAAGATCGACACTACACTTTTCATCAAGTCCAAAAATGATGATATGCTCCTTGTTCAAAATTATGTGGATGATATCATTTTGGGAGCAACTAACGATAAGTTGTGTAATGAGTTTGCCAAATGCATGCAAAGTGAATATGAAATGAGCATGATGGGTGAACTTAGTTTCTTCTTAGGGCTACAAATTAAGCAAGTTAATCATGGAACTTTCATATGCCAATCTAAATATATCAGGGACTTGCTAAAGAAATTTAATATGGAAGATTGCAAAATTCTTGGTACACCTATGAACTCTTCCATTAAACTTGATAAAGATGAGCAAGGAATCCCTGTTGACATAAAATTGTATTGTGGCATGATTGGGAGTCTCCTATATCTCACTGCTAGTAGGTCTGATATTATGTTTAGCGTATGTATGTGTGCTAGGTTTCAGGCAGCCCCTAAGGAATCTCACTTAAAAGCTATTAAATGAATCCTTAGGTATCTAGTTGGGACTACTGAATTAGGATTGTGGTACCCTAAGCATACTACCTTTGATATTGTGAGTTACACTGATGCTGATTTTGCCGGTAGTAAGGTTGATAGAAAAAGCACTAGCGGCACTTGTCATTACTTAGGACAATCTCTTGTTTCTTAGTTCTCCAAGAAGCAAAGCTTAGTTGCCTTATCCACAGCAGAATCTGAATATATTGCGGCTGGAAGTTGTTGTGCCCAAACTCTTTATATGAAAAAACGACTTGTGGATTTTGGATTGCATTATGAAACAATACCGATTAAATGTGATAATACTAGTGCAATCAACATCTCTAAAAATCCTATCTCACATTCACGAACTAAACACATTGAGATTAGACATCATTTTCTTCGTGATTATGTGCAAAAAGGAGATTTGGCTCTTGAGTTTGTGTGCACTAATGAAAAGTAGGCCGACATATTCACTAAACCACTACCTGAGGATAGGTTCATACAAATTAGACGTGAGTTAGGCTTAATGCATAGTAGAGAAGCTTCCTAAACTTAAATGTTTCATACTTTGCATAAATTTAGGGGGAGCTCTCTCATGGGAACTTTCCAAGTCTTAGCAAATAATTCTATTGTTGACTTATTTGCTTGCTTTAGACTTTGTGAAAGTTGATTATTGATTATGTGCACATATAAAATATATATCTATTGCATGATTATATTGATTATCATTTCAAATGCACAACTTGTCCATTTAATGATCATCTTGAACGTATATACTTGTTTGATTAGACCATGCTAAACTGTTTGAGTAGGTGTGGATAAATTGCTGGGAAATTCAAACTTAAATAGGTTACACTTATACAAGATGTCTTTTGGAAAGTTCGATTTACAAACTGCACTCTGCCGAAATTTCTCTAAATCTTTCCAAAATTCTTCTTGTATAAATGTAATACTTACCCATGCCTAGGATTTTAATTCAAATGACCCTTTTTGCTGTTGCCAAAAGGGGGAGATGGAAAGGAGGCAAAAATAATGGGTAAAAAGGACTTATGTTTTAAAATAAATTGGACGCATATTGTGACGGGGAGCCTTCTTAGGCTTAACCCTATATTTTTGCTGGTCATATTTGTCATCATCAAAAAAGGGGAGAATGTTGACCTTATAGGTCACACCCAAAAACTTGACTGGTGCAAACTGCAAGTGCACAGTATCGTAGTTTTATAATATAATGATGTGTAGAGTATCGTCCTCAGGGATTGATGTCTTAATTTTACCAAGTACCGAAATTTTAATAACCTTGATTTTATTTAGAAAAATTAATAATTTTAGACTACAAAATTTAAATAAGGCTACTTTAAATAAACTATTTAGGAGAATTTAAAACTGGATACCGCGTGTCAAATTGATGATGGTGAAAACTTCTAGGAAACCGATTTCACCTAGTTTCTCACTATGCTTTACTCATTTAGCTAATTCAACTTCGTTTTCTCTGTTTGTTAGCAAATCGCCAATTTTTCCAAAAGCCTCTTCCGATAGTCAATCAGAACCTATTCTTGTTTATTATTTAACATAAGAGTATGCAAATTAATAACGCAAGAACGCAGTAAGACCTCGATTTTTAATGCTACGTAGGTTCATACAAGTCTTTCGATCTCTATATTTACCTACGCTGAATTATCCAAGATCTATCCTATAATCCCCCCTTTCGGTAGCAAATTACAAGACTAAAATCATTTAATTAATGGCCAGTTAATTAAAAGCATTAGGCACAGAATAACTCAAACAAACATTAATGAAAACTACTTCAGATTTGCATCAAAGAGCAAGCATAGTTCAAAACTGGCTACATCGTTTTCCTAGAATTCAAAAATTTAGTTCATTCCGAAAATTAAATCCAACATAACAGATTTCACCATATTTTCTTCAATTTGGAGCGTACGGAAAAGATCAACACTCACCGCACCGCCGTCGCGTGTCACGAACACCCCGAACACCGCCGTTGTTCGCCGCCTTCCGATTCTGAAAAGATAGTATTTTTTTCATGCTTCCAACTCTCCTTTGCTGGCTGTGTGTGTATCTTCGCAGCACCCCCCAAAAGAAAACCACAAGAAAGCTCCCCCAAAAAATAATTTTTCCCCGAAAAATTTTTGTGGTTTGGCCTCCCTTGTGTGTCTCCCAAGAAAAATCTTTTTTTTTTTATCTATGGTGCGGCCTCTCTCCCCCAGCCCCCCAGCGCACGCTGCTCTCTCCTTCCTCTCCTCTTGCACACGGCCACCTCCACAAGAAACCCTCCTTTGACTTTTCCTTTTTCAATCCTTTCCTTTTGCTTTTCTTTCCTTTCTTTTTTTCTTCTTTCCATTCTTTTGTCTTTCCATTCTATGTACCCAGCACAAACTGCCCTTATGAGATGACCCGGCTGCATGGCTGGGTCACATCTCATTTTTTGATTTTTTTTTTTCTTTTTTTTTTTCAAAGGTACATGATCTGCCCTCCTCTTTCAAGCCCACTTTCGACCCTCTTACAGCTCGTAAATCTAAAAGCTTAAAACACAAAAGATGTAGAGCTCTTTTTCATATTTTCCCAAAATTTTGAATCATCTCGATCGGAGTTCGTATGAGAAAGTTATGCCAAGATTACGAAGAATTGTCGAAAAAATCCATAAAACGGTGTATGCTAAATTCACGTCTGATTTCGGCCTTGATGCTGCCAGTATTTTGCAAAACACAAAACATGAAAATTGTAGATTGTTTTCTTATCTTTCTACAACATCTTGAATCATCTAAATCAAAGGTTGGATGAGAGATTTACGCACAGATTGCAAAGTATCGTTGGTTTTTTTAGCTTCCAACAGTTGCTCTGCAATAAAAAACACCAAAATTTCATACATTACTCAATAAAACCCAAATTTTATAAATAGAACTCAATGTTAGAATATTGAGAGTAGTTAAGCATTTAAATACAAAATATCATTTACAATGCATGAATTAAAGCACCTAATTACGCATTTTAAGCGCGTAATCACCCGGTTTTAATAATGACAAATATTCATGTATTTAATGAATATCTAGTTCATGTGCAGGTCTATATTAGCAGATACATTGATGGCACGTGAAAGCTAAAGGCTTGAAGACCAGTTCATGTTTTTCAGTTGTAATATATATTTCATTTGTGAAGATTGGTCTGTAATAGTAATTAGGATTTTTGGTTTGTAATAAGCACACACAACACATGCATGGTTTATTATGTAAGCTCAAACCAAATACGAACTAAAACTGGCCGTAGAGAGACCTTAGGGTTTAGGTCGACCGAGACCGGACATTTTTGGTGTCTTTATTTTGGACATAAATGACCCTAGGACACACACATTTGCACCTATGTTTGTTAGGCACTTGATTAGGGTCTGTGTGTATTGAAATTGGACCGAAATGCACACTTGGTGCACTTTCGGTCGACCGGCCAAGGCAGTTCCTTTTGCCCTGGTTGACCGAAAAAGGCCTAGGTCAACAGTTGACCAAGGCCCTGGTCTATTAAACCAATGCAGTTCAAAAAACCCTGGTAGACCGAAACCCTCTCTAGTCAACAATTTGACCATCTCGTCGACCGAGCCAATTTTGCACTCCAACTACCTCGTCAACCCAGGCTCCTCGGGAAAAATCCCAATGGTATGGTCGACCGAACCAGCCAATTCAAAATGGCCTGGTTGACTGAACCTCAGAGAAATGCGAAATCGCCCACTTTCAGTCGACCGAGCTTTTAGTTCAAAATCCTCCTGGTCGACCGAACCATATGAGATCTGGTCGACCGAAATTCTTCTGGTCGACCGGACCTCTCGAGTTGTCCTGATTTTTACCGTGGTTAAATATTTTTTAAATAGGGTTAAAATGTTTAAAATGTCATTAAACTTTTCTAACAATTCCTAATAGGTCCCCAACGGTCAAAAATCATGGGATGTTTATATATATCCCTTCATTTGGGAAAATTAAGAGTAGATTAGCAAATCAAATTCTCTTAAACCAAAAATTTCTTATTGCTCATATTTTCTCTACAAACACTCTAGCTTACCTTCCAAAGTTACAAAATCCTCCGTAAGTGTTTTTGAGTGTTCAAGTAGGAACGTTTGCTCTTTCTTTGCTGTGAGATTGATTCATTTTGTTGAGAGCCAAACCCAAAAGGATTCTTAGGGGACTTTGCTAATAAGTTCATCCTAAGAAGTCTTTATTAGATCTTCTGAGATTGCATATTCGTTGCAACATCTAGAGAAGCTCGTATTTGCTTTTGGTTGCGAAATATTTTCAAAATCATTTACAAGTATCTATTGTTATTTATCTTGAAATCCATTTGAGGAGATATTTGTTTTTGAGGTGAAACATATTTGTTGCTATATTTATTCACTCATATATTATTTGCTAAAAACAAAGATTATATATATTTTGCAGTCCAAGCATATACATATTTAAGTGATTGAGATATTTTGCTAATTGATACTCTTGAGGCTTGCTTGATATTCTGTGTGAAGACATTTAATTGAATATTTTGAAATATACAGATTGTTATTAACACTCTCACGTAGGTATTACACTGATAGAAAATACCTTTGAGAGTTGAACTATCTAGACCACACTGAGCTTACATTTTAAATCATCTGTGGTGTATGTGATTGAATGCATTTGGGTACAAATCTGCTTTAAATGAAAGCACTGTCATATTGTACCATTTGATTGTAAAATCTGAGTGATTCCAAGCGTGGCCTGAGGAGGCGGTAATCCAGCCCGGTAAGGATTGGTGTAAAGGTTGAGGTTAGCCCTGTGCTAATTGACCTGGTTTGTATAGGTGTCACTCCACCTATTTAAGTGAGAAAGTTATTGTGATAAACCTTGTGCTGGTTAGCCAAGGAGGGGACGTAGGCAGTTGGCCGAACCTCGATAACATATCTGCGTGTCACCCTCTCTTTACTGCTTTCTAGTGCTTGTGTGATTGATTAAACTACTTTATTTAATTTCTAGTATATTTATATTATTTGTACTAGATTAACCATAGGGTTGTGAACATACTACTGTTAGGAGGAATACCTAGGGGTTAAATTTTAAAAATACCAATTCACCCCCCCCCCCCTCTTGGGATCACGGTAAAGCTAACATAGTGTATACATTAAGGGGGAGGAATTGTTACATTATTTTTTGAAATATGTATGCATATTTTGAGGGGGAGCATTTTTTTAAGAAAAATCTTTCAAAAGAACACCAATGGTTTGCCATCATCAAAAAGGGGGAGAATGTTAGCCCTAGTGGCTAAGGTTTTTCATTCGAGTTTGTTTTGATGATAACAACCCATTAGTGGTTCTTTGGTTAACTGATATTTTTCCTCAAGTTCAGTTCAAATAAACTGGACAATACCAAAGCAAGAATAAGAATCAGACGAACCCTTTATGAAGCAATGAGCAAAAGCATACACAAGGAATACTCAAGGCACAACCAACCAAAGTCTACATGAAGTTTTATATGTATAATGGGTGGTGTGTGTGAGGTGGGAAATTCCTGTAACTCTTGTGGCATGATGGTGGTAAGAATATTTTGTAAGATTTGAGCAATTGCATCTGCATGATAGTTTATAGGATATCATTAACACATTTAATAAGTTTTCAAATATACTTTTACAAGATATCCCATACTTAAACAAACTTTTATAAGGACAAGTTTTAAACAAGATTAGTATTTTAATATCTCAAAAACTTGGTCCCCATTTTATTTAAACAAAGGTTAAAGCACCCAAAGGAAATGGAAGAAATCAAGTACTTAGATGGTTTTCTAAAAAGGGCCAAGCCTACAGAAAACCGTCGACGGTTTGGGAGAGCCCAAAAAACCATCTATGGTTTGGGACAAAATATGGCTATCCTACAGAAAACCGTCGATGGTTTTGTACAGAGGCAAACTGTAATAAATGCGCTAAAACAACTAGTTCTTTATTTGTCTTGCCTCAATAAATGCCCAACGGCTAGTTCGTCTCCTTGGCCATAAATATACCCCTTTAGCATTCATTAAATAGATTGATTGAAGCATTTGGTTGTTAAAATAATAAGTGAAGCATTCATTCTAGTTTTCTACTTGCTCAAAGCTCTCTTGCTACTTATTCTTAGTTACAAATATTTTGCAACAGAGAGTGGTGTGAGGTTTATACTTGTATTATCAGCTCGAGAAGGAGCATTCCATATTGTATTTACTTGCTTTCAAATTGTTGTATTTGGAGGTTCGTGGTGAACCGTTGGAAGGTGGTTCTAGGTGAACACCTTGTTGCAGCTCTTGGTGAGCAGCTGGGATAGGGTCCCGTCTTGTAAAGGCTTCTTCGGCTTGAAAGGAGTTCATATAGTTGATTTGGGAATCCTTAAGTTGGACTCAAGGCATGGACATAGGCTTGGAGTCAAACCACGTTAACATCACGGTATCAAGTATTCTTTCCTTATCTTTGCTTTGCTTGATTGTGTTTTATGTGCTTTGATATATATATATTGTGGTATAATACTCTTTTCTCTTGCCGAAGAATTTTATGATTGCAGTGAAACTCAATATCTATGGAAAACATCTATTCACCCCCCTCTAAATGCACACCCAGACCGACACGTTTAATTGGTAATCAATTATTGAGGATAAAATATTAAAAGTTGAGGTGTGATCCCAAGAGGGGGATGAATTGGGTATTTTAAAATTTTATGTGAAAGCTTAATCAATTTTTAATATAATTTTACAAGTACTCTAACTTCTTAATAACAGTAGTATTCTTAGCAGATAATTTTATATATATATCCTTAACTGCTAAAAAGTTTATGCTATGATTTCAATATGTGACCAAACTACACAATATTAACAATACTCACTGCAGATCAATATTTATATGAATATGCTTAACTACACAATATTAACAATATTCACAGTAGATTAAAATCAATATGCTTTGAATATAAATAGGTTTATGCTATGATTTCAGTAAGTAATTAAACTTCTAAAAAAAAGAAGTATTCACAGCAAATTTCAATCAATAGAAATATGCTTAACCACATCAGAGTTTTTGCAATGATTCCAACAATTAATTCGACAACACAATGAACATAAAAGTATTCATAGCATTCAAAGCAGATACATATCACAATATGTATGCTTAGAAAGATGAAATAGTTAAGGTAGAGAGTGACACTAGATTTTTTACAAGGTTCGGCGTTCTATGCCTACACCCTTACCTTAAGCAACCCGCTTTGAGGATTCATTATACCCTCCTTCCATAGGTGGAGAAACCTCTCTCCTTTAATAGGCGGAGAAACCTCTAGAGAGAAAACACCCTTTTTCTTGTCGATAACTCATTCCAGAGTCATTAGTATACACAAAGTAATCAAGAACATATTTGTACAAATTTAACTCTCTGAAAAGAGTTGATATGTACACAATAAACACTCCAATACATTCTCACAAGATGATTGCAACGAAGCTCAAAGAGTTTAGCAAGGGTTTTCTGGTTTTTGAAAAGCAATAAGCTTGAAAAGATGAACACAAAAAAGCTTTTTGCAAGAACAACACTAATCTTAGTTGATAATATGTAATTTGTGTTTAAAACATGTTTATGGTTAGCTATTTATATGTAAGTTTGAATTATAGCCATTGTGCATGTTTTAATGAATTAATCTTTAAGAATCTGAGAGATTTTCTATCGTTGCAAAACTTATCGCAGCGCTTCGGTCAATTGAACTAAATGTTCAGTTGCTCGAACCAATTTAAGTAAGGAATTTCCAAAGTGGTAGTAGCCATTTAGTTGACTAAACTCTAAGGTTCAGTCCCCTGAACTGAACCTTTAGTCGACTAAACTCTAAGGTTCGGTCACCCAAACCAACTGTGTTTGGAACTTAAAAATGGCAGTAGCCAGTCGGTTGACTGAACCCTGAGGTTTGGTCGCTCAAACTCCCTGATGCCAAACCAATTGTTTGGACTTTGCATTCAGTCAACTGAGCACTATGCCTTAGGCGCCCAAACATCCTGAAATTCAAATTTCTTTATATTTTTTTTATTCCAAAAATGATTTTAACCTTTCGAAATAAATTTTGGACTTGTAAAAATATTTACTGAGAATTTAAAAGGTATCTAGGGTCCAATTAAGTAACCTAAGAGCTTCGTAACAAAAATCTAGTGAGATGTACTTACATTAATCCTGTTTTATAATACACATAAAAAACTGTTTAGGTATTCATGTCCTTAAGCTTGGTCTTCATCCAAGCTTCATGTCAATAGCCATCTTTCATTGTTTTGTGTGCTTCATGACTTTCCATTTTGCATCTTTCATTGTGCTTTAAGATCTTAATACTTGTATACACACTTAATAGTACAATTAGATGCCTTGGTTTGTCATTATCAAAATGATATTAAGCCTTGTTAGGCCAACATATATTTGAGGTTTGAAAAATGAAGTTTCCTTATGAAAAGGACACTAGACAAAACAAATAGAATTTTTGAGAAAACATTGCTAAGTTTCGTCATTGACCAAAAGGAGAAAAAGTCATAAAAGTCTCTTCTAAAAAGGACGGTGCTTTTGAAAAAAGGAATTCCCAAATTTTCCCTCTAAGTCCAAATCTTATGGTGTCATTACCTGCTCCAATTCTCCCATATAAACTTAAAGGAGAGCACTTGCCCTTGCTTAGGGATGAGAATGGGAAAGGCACCATACGACGGAATTCCAATTTTCATCCCATCATAAACCAACTTAAGAAGACAAAGTGGACAAATATGAAGATGACTATCCCCTAAAAATAAATGCAATCAAATGGACAACATGCTTACCTCATAAGAATAGACAAGCATGAATCCAGATTTTCAACTATAAATAGTGAGCAAATACTTGCAAAATAAACTCATGTTAACCTTTTTCTTTCTTCAAATCATGCATTAAACAAGAAAGGGGATTTTTTTTAAAAAAAATAAAAAAGAAAAGAGCCGGTAGCCACCCATATAGTGATCCCGACCCAAAATTATTAATAAACCCTCACTTGTGGCGGAGGAATACCGTGGTTAGAAGCAAAGCCTTTGTGAGATTACAAATAAACAATAAAACCCTCCCAAAAACAAACCAAAAATAGAAACCAAAAAATAGAAAAACCAAAACTAAACAAGCCTAACCAAATAGCCGAAACTAAACAAGTCTAAATCAAACAGCCAAGCAAACTACACAAGCCTAACTGAAAGAAAATACGAAAGACAGAACATTAACAAATAATGCTAGGGAAGCAGAGACTATCAAGTCTCAATATGCCTCTGTTGACCTTATAGGTCACACCCTGGTTTTGATAATGACAAACTCAATTGTATTTAATAAATATCCAGTTCATGTGCAGGTTTATACTAACATACATTCAAGGGCACGTGAAAGCTTGAAGACAATTTCATATTCCCAATTGTAATATCTCTAAGTGAATTTTGTCTGTAATAGTAATTAGGCTGTCTGTAATAGTAATTAGGGTACTGGTTTGTAATAAGCTCACACACATCACATGAATGATTTACTTTGTAAGCTCAAACCGAACCATAGAAAGACCTTAGAGTGTACCTTCGGGCGACCGACACCGGACTTTTTCGGTGTCTTCAAAATTGGACCCCAAGTGGCCTTAGGACACACACATATGCACATATGTTTATTAGGCACTTAAAATTGATTGAGTTGGGTCAATTCGGGACCGAAATGCACACTTGGTGCACTTTCGGTCGACCGAGCCAAACAGTTCAAATTGGCCCGGTCGACCGACCCCTTACAGGTCATTTGACCTCGGTCGACCGAACCACCTGGGAGTCAACTATTTGACCCCCCGGTCGACCGACCACTTTTGTACTCCAACAACTCGGTCGACCGAAGCGCCTCGGGAGAATTCCCAACAACTCGGTCGACCGAGCCGTGCAGTTCAAAAAGGCCTCGGTCGACCGAAACTCGGAGATTTCAAAAATCGCCCTTACCCGGTCGACCGACCCCTTAGTTCAAAATGCCCTCGGTCGACCGAGCTACTTGAGTCCCGGTCGACCAAGCTACTTTTGGTCGACCGGACCTCTCGGGTTGCCCTGATTTTTTTACCGCGATTAAATTTTTTAAACAGGGTTAAATTTTCTTAAGTGTCATTAATCTTTTCTGAAAATTCCTAATAAGTCCCTAACGGTCAAAATTCTTGGTATGTCTATATATACTCCTTTATTTGGTGGATTAAGCACGGATTAGCAAATAAATTAAGAAAAATTTTCTCTCAAGCCAAATACTCATATTTGCCTCCTACTACTTACATTACTTTGAAAACCTACTCAAGCTTACACTCTTCATCTATCCAAATCATTTGTAAGTGTATTGAGTCTTTTATTTTTGGTTAGCTCTTCATATTGCCGTGTATTTGAATCGATTTTTGAGAGCATAACCTAAGTTTTCTTAGGAGGCTTTGCCAATAAGCCTGCCCTAAGAAAGACTCTTTGTGACATCCCAAGTATTGCACTCTAATTGCAATATCTTAGGAAGTTCATTTTTGTTTGGAGATTGCAAAAATACTTTCAAACATATTTGAATATCTTGTGGTGTTCATATTGATATATTTGGGAAAGGATATTCGTGTGTGTGTGATATATAAATCTTTGTGGTATTGTTTGTACAAGTTTTATAAATATATATCATTTACCGAAAACAAAGATTATCTACTTTGCAATACAAGCACATACGCATTCTATTGATTGATAATATTGAGGCTTGCTTGGTATTCTGTGTGAACACTCTTGACTGAATATTTTGAAGTGCACGGATTATTATTGACACTCTCACGTACGTGTTACACTGATAGAAAACATAGTTGAGAGATTGACATTTTAGACCACACAGAGCTTACATTTTAAATCACTTGTGGTGTTTGTGTTTGTGCGCATTTGTGGTACATATCTGCTTTACTTGAAAGCACAATTGTATTGTACCTTTGATTGTATATCTGAGAGATTCCAGGCGTGGCCTGAGGGGGCGGTAATCCAGCCCGGTAAGGATTGGTGTAAAGGTTGAGGTCAGCCCCGCTAATTGACCTGGTTAAGGTTGAGGTCAGCCCTGTGGTAATTTGACCTGGTTTGTATAGGTGACGCTCCACCCGTTTAAGTGAGCAAGGTATTGTGATAATCCTTGTGCTGGTTAGCCAAGGCGGGGACGTAGGCGGTTGGCCGAACCTCGATAACATATCCGCGTGTCATCTTCTCTTTACTACTTTCTGATACTTGTGTGATTGTTTAAACTGCTTCATCTGATCTCTGGCACATTTACATCATTTGCACTAGATTGACCCTAGGCTTGTGAACATACTGCTGCTAGGAGGAATACTTAGAAGGTAAAATTTAAAATACCAATTCACCCCCCCTCTTGGGATCACGGTAAAGCTAACAATTAAGCTTCCTCGAAAGCTCATCCCCCTCCTCAAATTGATATATCATACCTTCTTCACCTTGACGAGTAAGGTAATCGGCCGCTTGATTGGCCTCTCTATAAATGTGTCAAATAGAAAACTGAAAAACCTTTAAGCTCTGAAACAATCTCCTCCCAAAAATCTCATAAATACCACATCATGCATTTATCATTATTGATCCAGTCAATAATCAGCTTAGAGTCACATTCAATAACAATATTATAAAAACCCAGATCCTTACATAACAACACCCCCATGTGCAAAGCACGAAGCTCAGCTTCATTATTTGTACCTTGGCCAAAATAAGAAAAAAAGGTGCCTTTGAGTTTGCCAGAGGAATCTCGAATAGTGCCTGCACCCCCACATGAACCTAGATTACCTCTACAGCTTCTATCAACATTCAACTTCACAAAACCTGTTGATGGTCTCTCCTAAACAACCGTACACTGTCTTCTAAGGTTATGAGGCACTATTTGAGGTATACCAAATAAATCAAACCCCCCAGACCCTGATTGCAAAACCGAGTGCTCTACCAAAATACGCCTAATCCAAAAACAAATGGATCTCCAAACCACCTCCTTAAACTCCACCGCATCTTCCATCCTAACTTTGCACCAAAATTGCCAAAGTTGCCAAGTGATGATAGAGGAAATTAAGCCAATTAAAATGCCACATTGAGAAGATTTTTTTGCTAACGAAAACCAATGAAATACATGCCCCCATTAGGTTCCCATGATGAAGGCTGGCACGCCCAAAATACAAGTAGCTCTATCCCAAATAAATGATGCCACCTCCCTTGAACTTAGCACATGGTTAAGCATTTCAATCTTCCTATTAAGACAACAACTAGATCTAGAGGCAAGATAAATACCACAACGCTAAACGCATTTATCCACCGACATGCAATTGAACCGTGCCTTCCACATGCACATTGATATTTTTTTGGGAGAAAATTATGTCATATCCACTCCACACTCAGGTATTTGTCTTGCTTTAATCTAATAATTTTCCTAAGCACTAGATGACAAAAAACTTCCATCCAAAATTAGAACATCAAGACCCTGTTTCTTAATAGGCAACGAGAGCAAAATGTCGCCCAACATATCAAGACCAATAAGATCTTACAATCGCTCAAAATTCCACCCATTATCATCCCAGCAATCCCTTACCTGGATAAGAGGATAGGAGATGTCCTCCACCCTTAAACAAAGTGGCCTGGAATTCAGCTAGCGATCGAACCAAAAGGAGACCTGTCCATCACGAACTCTCCAAATGATGTTTAACTGCATTAAACAAATCTTATGATGAGAAAGTAGCAAAGTTGGAATGACAAAGGACCCATGAATGGAAAATCGAATCTACATTCTTGAAAAATGGCCCCAATCAAAGTTTAAAAGCCTATGTTGTCCAAAAATCCCTTTTTTCCAAATTTATAAATTTTATTTTTGACATGAAACACCATTCCTTTTTTTCTTTTTTCTTTTTTTCCTTTCAAATTCTTTTTTTATATGAATAAAAATAAATGGAATACATAGCATATGAAATAATAGGCATGAATTAAAATAATGAAAGGAAAGGAAAAACTAACTAGCTAGTTTTCCCAATTCAACAAACCCCCCCCCCCCCCAACCAGCCCAAAATACACGTTGCCCATCATTTTCTTATACACAACTAAGGTTTTATCTGAAACCCTAGTTGTTGCCTACAACACACCATTCTTTCCTTGCTTTGAGCACCCCATGGCCACTACTACCATTTGTGCCAACAACTCAACACCCTATCATGTACTCCTATTTGTTGCCTTTAACCATGAGCAGTGGGCTTTCATTTGAAACTCCTGCTCACAGATATTGCAGAAACACTTCTCATGGATACCCTTCATCCCTAAGCCCAACCAAGTTCAAGTCTGTTGTACCCTTCATTCCCCTCTAACCCGACTTTTATTGTCGCTTACCTTGCATTGCCTGAGGAAACCTCAACCTCCTCTCCTGTTTCTCTCCATTACCCTATTCTACCCTTTACGCTATGACAAAAAACAACTAGCAATTCTAAACTACCTTCCTCAAATCCGACCACACACGAAGGTCTAGTCTGAACACTATGCAACAATGCTTCATGCAAAACAAAACATGACATTAATGTGAATTCATACATATAGGGGAGATAGATAATAGTATATATAATGAAATGTCAAAACAAACAAACGAAGTCATAAAAATCTTAAGAATTGATGCATAAACCAAATAGTATGGGAGGAGAATCATCCTACTTTGTGAATGTTAACTTAAGGAACTCTCACCAAGAAGCCTACCTTTCACTCCCCACAAGCCGCCCTTGAAAGTCCATCACTCTCTCTCTCTCTCTCTCTCTCTTTATTGCCTCTCTCTTATCTTACCACTCTTCGACGTGTGCTCTCTCTCTCTCTCTCTCTCTCTCTCTCTCTCTCTCTCTCTCTCTCTCTCTCTCTCTCTCTCTCTCGTCTTATCACTCTCCATTGTGTGCTTTTTTTTTGTGCATGTTCTTTTTTTTTTTTTATCATGTGTTCTTTCCCCCATCTTAGCCCCCCCATATAAATAGGGCTTAAAAATTAGAAAAAAAAAAAAAACCCAAGAACATCCTTAGGAGCAAGGAAAATTGTGTCCTTGTCCCTCAGGGTGCTTGGAGACACCCAAAGTAGGCTACCTTAATTGGGAAGAAGGCTCAAATTGTCCAATTGAGGCCATAAGGGGCCCCGAAAATGCAATTAAAGATACGTAAGGCGTATAGAGAGGTTTGAAACCTTTCATGTACATGTTAATTAGTGCTGATAAGGTACAATTAAAAATGAGCATCAACAAAGGTGCTCTCTGCAATTAATCGTAGAGGCTTTGCATGCACTACACGCAAATGGTCAGAGGTTTGCATTGTACTCCAACTAATGATTAAGGGGCAACCCTCGTCCTTGGTTAGTCACTTTCCCATGTATTGTTTATCCTAAGCTTCCATGTACAACCTTTTAATTGTTAATTCAACCAAAGACAAGTTCATTCTCACATTTTCTTGCATTGGACAGAGATTGCACAAACATGAGCAAATGAAGAAGAGATGTGGAAGATGGGCATTAATTCTCACTTGGAGCTAAGATAAGAATTCCTTAAATATTTGAGGAGAGTGTCCGAGAAATTATACAGGAAACCATCCTCTCCACGTGTTTGTGTGCTTATTTCCTAAGTTCTACACAAATTGAAAATGGGTCCCCCACTTTACATGTTTGATATTAATGAATACAAGACCAATTCACCACATGTCTAACATTTAAAATATAGGCACATGTACATGTGTAGGGGGTGATCCCTTATATAATTTCCAGAAATGTTCATTCTCACTTTTTGTTAGAATAAGCATTCAATAGAATGGAAATTCCTACTTAATAAAACTCAAGCAGACATTGGAATTGAAACAAAATAGAGGAATAAGCATTCTATTTCATTCCTTTCCATTCATGCATACTAAATATGTCATTTATATATTATTTAGTCAAATTGAATTCCAGATAAAATAACAATTTAATTTTGTTATGTTTTAAATTATAATTTTTGTAATAATATTTTAGTGATAAAGCTGCAAATAAATACAGTATAATGTCAAAAACTTATATAGCAACATCCTCTGCATCACACACAAGTTTCTACTAGCTAGTGCATTGAAAAATAAAAATCATATGCGAGAACCAAGAAAATTAAAATGGTAGCACCGCATCAAAATTCGAAATCAGCAACATAAAGGATGCTAATCCATTAAATTATTTTGTCAAAATTATAACTAAATAGCTCAAAGAATCGTTTGAAGATTTGAAGTAAAAGAAAGTTCTAATTTTGAGAGAGAATAGAAAAAGTAAACAATGAACAAGACTGTTCCCCATGGTGTAGTTTAAAATCAATAAACAATTATTATTTATTCTAAAGGAATGGTTACTAAAACATAAAACATGATTTAAGTGAGCAACCAGACAGCCATCAATTTCAGATAAAAACTAACACACAAAATGAAACCGATGAGAAAAGTAGTAATAAATTCGGTTAAAAGAAGTACAAAAATGAAGCCATATACCTGTTAAATTCCTAGTGTAGAGCCAAAAAAGAAAATAATCATACTGGTCATATCCGGTTTCTCGCGTACTCCATCGACGACAGCGAAAAAAGATGTAAACAAATTCATGTCACGGCCTATGCGCAAGTACAGGAGAAAGCGACAACAGCACTGACAATAAAAACAAGAATTGAGGCTGGAATGGAATGGGAAATGGAGGCCGACGGAGATGACACCGGAACTTCATTGGTCTTTCCTCCTCCAGGGATGGTTGGTGATGATGGAGCTGAAGATTTGGCCGCTGGAGGAGGAGAAGTTTTCGGTGATGACTTTGGAGGAGGGGTAACTGCAGATAGAACCTCAACAAACAGACAAACAGATAATTAATGACTATTACTAGCTCCCATAAACCATAATGCTTATTTATGCCAAATGATAAAAGAAATTACATATGTTGGTTTGTAAGCATTGCACCATCATACATTATTTCTCGCACTACCAAAAGGAATAACCATTAATAAAAATGTAGCACTGATTATAAAGAAGCAGACAGAGAAATCATACCAGGAGAATCACCAGGAGGAAAGGATGCCGCATGCTAAAAATAAGACCCAAAACCCATGATTATCGATTAATTGAAATAATAGAAAAACACTCAATAATGAAACGAAAGCTAACATATTCAACACTACAATTATTTTTTTTATTTTTTTTGGGGGGGGGGGGGGTGGGGGGGTGGGGGTTGGTGTGGGGGATGGAGGCCAATGAAGTCGCTCACTACCACAGGTTTTAACGGGAGCAGAAACCCCACAAGCTGGAGGCAGAGTGAGGGCCTTAGAAATGTTCAACTCAATACCCAATTGGGCACTGTTCTTTATGGCTTCACTAAGGCAATCTGCGTCGGTCTTCAGCACCAACTTCAGTCCAGAGCAGCACGAGCCATTGGGCTCGGTCTGCTTGCTCCCATTGCTCAGATACGGTATGCAGTCTGCCATGTCCAGTATGAGATTGGAGCAGTCGGTAGCGGGTGCCAGCGCTGGTGCACTGTTGGTTTCTTCAGAGTTTGCAGCCACAAAACATAAAGCCAAACGGGAAAAAGTGACTGCCCAAAACTTGGCCATATCTTTCTTCTCCAAATCACTGCTCAATGAGGTTTGGAATTTGGTATCGATGAATGGCATCGGGGAATACTTGGCTGTGGTTGTTCAGAATGAGCAATGTGGATACTTAAGGAAGTGTTTTTAGTTTAGATTTTCCCGAAACCTCTCCGCAGGGAGATTGAGCCAACTGCTTAGTTGGGCAACTCATCGGGGGATTAATAAGGGATTCTCAATTTTTTCTAGTCCGGTAATGGAATGATAATCTGGAAAATTAAATATCCAGCCTTAGCCTTCCCAAGTTTTTTAAAAAATTTCAAAGTCCTTTATTCCAGTGGGATATTTTTATCTTTTACTTTTTCGATAAAGATCCATGATCTCACTTCAAAATGCTTATTAAAAAATTTCAAAGCCTTAGCACTTTGTTTGGTATATGGAGTTTATAGATGCCCGTTCTAAATTTTGCTGCGTCATGATCAAGAATGGAGAAGGGACCCAATTTTTTATTTAATTTTTTCCTTACAATGAAGGCATTGGCACCCACGGTCAAGCTGTCTAGCAGTGAAATGTTACCATGTTAGAAAGATAATTTCTTTACATTAACGTCCTGACAAGAAAGAGTATGTGCTGCAGCAATTATATATGTATTAGACATTATTATATAGGGTGAAAGATAGCTTAAAAACTTGATAAAAAGATAGAAACTTTTCATAAATTTTTAAAAATGTCACATACTTCCTTAAAGTTTATCAAAAAAAAAAAATGCAAAATTCTTCTAAAAAGACTTGTCTTTTTAAAAAATATAAAAAAAATTGTGTCTTTTTAACAAACCACATAAGAGGTTCTTGCAATTCTTGAAACCTCTAGGAGGTCATTGAAACTTTTGAAACATCAATGGAGCTCATTATATTTTTGTCAAATCTCAAAAGAAGTTAGTATCTTTTGTCCTAATTTATATTTGGTAGGTATCATGCACTCTGTCAACCCACCAAATACATAATAGTGATGTGCCCGGCATGCATATACCTTATATTTTATAGAATCTTGTCCTCCATATGTCCATGTTGTAATATCGTCCACCCACCCTAGAAAATGTACAAAATATTTATAGACACTACAAAGGCCACAATCACCACACACAAACATAAAGTTTGAATCAAGTATCCTAACTCTTTTTTTGGAAAAGACCTTAAAATTAGATTTGTATAGATTTGAATAAAATTTAATAGAAAATTATATTGAGTTTTGTCTAAATACGCATAAATTCAAATCAAAAGCTCGAAATTTATACCCCAAATGTGGAATAAAGGAATTTAAATGCTTGTATCCTTTGTGAAAAAAAAAAAAGTGAACTATCATACTGAAACAAGTTCTCTGTTGTGTTTCTTCATTAACTAGTAAGTTTATAAAAAGGGCACCACATGAAATTTTGTAAATGATATTGTTTAATTGGTGTTTCTTTCTATAATTTAAAATTATATTATTTAAGGTTAAAATCAATTAAACCCACCAATAGGTTAAAAAAAAACGAAACAAAAACAAAGAAAACATTCTATCAATTTATTTTAAGAAAAAGGAAAAAGCAAAGAAAGTACCCTAATGCTGCATTTGGGAGCATGAATTTTGGACCTTGGATTTGGATTTGGGTGGATTTGGACAAATTTCAATGCAACTTTGTATTACATCTTATCTTAATCTAATACAAATTCAAATCAAAGACCTCTCCAAACATGGGTTAAAGAGTCTAAGAAAATAGAGAATAGGTTTGAGAGTTCTTTTATGCATAAATAACGTTATTGACTAACCATCTTAAAGATTATTAATCAACTAGAATCTCTATCTTGGCCCATTCAAAAAATCATTACCATTGTTATGTGTGTATGCATTGAACAATATAGGAAGGGAAAAAAACAAAACAAAAAAAAAAAACCCTTTGATCATTCAATGAAGTCGTTGATATCAAAAAGCACAAAAAGTTTGGCTCATGGAATCGAAGGGATCAATTTAACTCTTTATGGAACAAGTCACCTTAGTAACCATAGTTTTTCATTTCTTGAAAAGTGAGGAATGAAAAGATTATTTTTTTTTTCCCACCAACTTAAATGAAAGCATGCTTGAAAAAATCAAAGTTTAAATGAAAGCTAACACTACAATATGTCAACATCGGATTCTAGTTCGAGGGCATGTCGACAGATGGGATTTTCTTGTAGCATAGAGATTCCCCAAACAAGATAGTTAAGTTAGGGAAGGAATAGACTCAAGAAAATAAAAGGATTAAAAATGCGGAGTTGCCATATTTATCATTTTTTTTTTTTTGTTAATGGAAAACAAAGGAAAAAACCATAAAATGGTCCACAATACAAAGAACAAGGTTTTGGGAGTATAATTGTGTGTAAGGAAGGTAGTAAGCTAACCATTCTAAGGGACGTCAGCTAACCATGACCCTGCTAAATTGTTACCACCATATGTGTGTGTGTCCTAACTAAAAAACAAAAAGGAATATAAAGGAAGGAACGAAAGTCCCCTTTTAGGTCATCGAGTAAAAGATCACTATCCAAGAGTCCAAACAATAGATGAAAGTTATGAAATACCCTTGTTTGAAAATAAGAGAATCCATTGTTGATGGAGTAGAAAATCTCCTGATTGACATCAAGCCTTAATGAAGAGTTGAAATAAATCAATCATGAACTAATTTTTCAAAGTCCTCTAATTCGCGATTATTAAGGTCAAACATTAATAAATGGTTTGAAAATCCCCTGATTGAGTAAACTCTAAAATATTTGAAAAAAGTTTGTAATTAGCAATCAGATTTTAATGTTCTGATAAAGTCAGTCATCAATTAAAGATTTGAAAAATATCTAATTTTCAGTATCAGTTTTAATACCCTGATTATGCCAACTCTTGATTGAATATTTGGAAAATCCTTAATAATCAATCAAAGTTTTAATACTAGAATAGAGTCAAATATTGATTGAGGATTTGAAAATCCCTGATTGACAATTAGGGTTTTAATATTAAGATAAAGTCAACTTTTGATTGAGGATTTGAAAATCCCTAATTGACAAATAGAGTTTTAATATTAAGATAGAGTCAACTCTTGATTGTGGATTTTAAAATCCCTAAGTGACAATTAAGGTTTTGATGTTAAGATAGAGTTAGCTCTTGATTGTGGATTTGAAAATTCACTACAAAAAAATTGACTTTTAGTGATGGATGAAAATCTTCACTAATAATGGCCAACCATCACTATTACTTATTAATGACAACATAGTGAGACTCTAAAATTGGTAACTATATCAACCGTGCTAACTAGCCATTAGTGACGATTTCAGGAACCATCACTACTGTAGAGACCCAAAAAATTAATTTATGGAAAATGATAAAGAAAAGAAGAAAGGGGAAAAATTTTAAAAAGGGAAACAGTAAACTTCGTCGACTAATCCCTTGTTTTTGTCGACGAAGGTCCTTCATAAGTTTGTCGATGAAGTTCAGGCATCGTCGACAAAAAGATCCTGAATGATAGGAATTTCAGAATTTGGGTTCGTTGACGAAGTTCTTCTTTCGTCAATGAATGTCCTTCAGCAACTCGTCGACGAAGACTCCATCTCGTCGACAAGGGTGGCTGAGTATAAATTGAATTTTTCATTTCTTATTCATTAAGAAACCTTAAATTCTGCTTCTTCTCTCTCTAAAAATGTCGTTTTTCACATTCTCTCTTCGATTTCTTGTCATTCGTCGCCTGATTCAACGATCGGAAGCTGCTACAAGGATCTAAGGGAAATTCTCTACAAGTGTAGCGAAGTGAATTTTCAAACGGAGTTTTTCCAGGCTTTACCCCAAAGTGAGGTAAGGGTAGAAATGAGTCATTTGGCTACTATATGATTGTTTAGAAGCTGTGTATCGGCTTAGGAAGGTTTAATAGTTGTTGATCTGGGGTTTGTGTGGATTAACTAAGGTTTTTGAATCGGGGTTCTGGTGAGCACCGCAGGCATCATATTGGGGTCCCTACTGGTGTAATTCAGGAAATGAGGTAAGCGGAATAGATTAAGCCAATAGTTTATATGAATTTACCGATTTAAATGGAAAATATATGTGTTTATAAATGTATAGGATTATCAGGTGAGTTTTAAAAGAAAAGTCAACCTTTTGAATTATGATTTTGAGCCTAGGGTTGTGTAGATATTATTTGTGAAAATGAAATGTGGAAAGTAATGAATTTTCTGGATAATTGTGAACAATATTAAATGTGTATTTTCAGTAATCTGAACAATGAACATAGGTTGGCTTTTGTTATTTTAAATGATATGATTATGTGTATTATTTAAATGGTGTGGCATGAGTAAAATGAAAATATTGTGAGGAATTATGATCATATTTTTATAAGATGTTGGGAATACTGAAATGTGATAAGAATATGTACTGCATGTGTATTGTTTAGTTTGACATGAGATTCACGTGATGTGAATTGTTACAGATGAAGTATATGACATGAGATTCACATAATGTGAGCAATACACGAGATTTACATGATGTGAACTATACATGAGATTTAGGTAATGTGAACTATACACGAGATTCATGTGATGTGAATTATACATGAGATTCACGTAAAGTGAACTATACACGAGATTCACGTGATGTGAACTATACATGAGATTCACGTAATGTGAACTGTGAAAGTGAACTATATAATATGAAATACTGGGAACATGAAAAGAAGAATATTATAGAGATAACAGATATAGAGTAGAGTAAAAATGTATTGTATATTGTAGTAACATATTTATTTAGGGGCGAAGTATACACTCCGCCCGAGGGCTTGCTGAGAAAGGCGAGTGCCCTAAAAGGTATCAGATGTAGTCATACTGGGCTGCATAATGTATTAAGGAAGAGGGAAACTACTTGTATAGGTGGGTAATCTTCCTTATTCTTGGGAACTTCTACTAGTAAACTTTTGTTTGAATGTGTGTGTGCACACGAGATAAACTATCCACCTATGGCCTTACTGAATAAGGTAAGTGCCCTAATATGCTTCAGTTGTAGCTATGTGTTGCATAAGGTATCAGAGATGAGGGGTGCTACTTGTATGGGCGGGTAATCACCCCAATCCTTGGGAACTCTCATTGTTAGCTTTGGTGTATTCCCAAGAGGGGGGTGAATTGGAATTTTAAAACTTATTCCTAAGTTAAATTAGATATTAGAAGTATTTCACAACCTAGGGTCTTTCTAGGCAATCCCAAATACGCAGATAAATATAATATATGAAAATTTAAATCATAAGCATCATTCATACTATAACATACATGTGCAGGAATATAAAATGCGGAAATATAAACAGACACACCATATGTTGTCGGGGTTCAGCCAATACTGCCTACGTCCCTGCCTTAGCACACCCACACAAGGATTACACTATAAGCTCACTTAACGGGTGGAGCAGCACCATTTACAACCAAGTTAATTAGCGGGACTAACCTCAACCTACATCTTACCAAGATGGTGCACCTACCTTTCCTAACCAGGTCTAAGCCAATCCGGGACTATTTACCAAGGCTAGTCTCCCTCTTCAGGCCCACGCCTGGAATACAACCAATACGGTACAAACCAAACCGAGTAGAGTGATTGTGCTTCTACAAACATGGAGAACTTATCAAGAGCAAGTGCATAAAATTTGCAATGTAAGGATGCAGGAAATCACAATAAAAGTATAAAGGAGATATGAGAGAGGAAAAGCTTAACACAAAGATATTTACGTGGTTCGGCACCCCGCCTAAGTCCACGCCTTGAGACCAACTCAAGGATTCCCAAAATCCACTATAATCCTCCTTCGACGGAGAAGCCAATACACGGTAGCTCACAAAGAGCTTCAACAAGGTGCTCACTTAGAGACACCCAACAGTAGCTCACAAAGAACCTTTCTTTACAAGAAGTAGATGAGAAATAAATGTAAACTTAAATACTCCCTTTGAGCTGATTACAACAATAAAATCCTTACTCAATGTCCTCTTGTCAATAGAGTAGAAGCAAGACTAAGAGCAGCAAGAAGAGGGCAAGTGAGTGTATGAGCAAACCCTAGAAATAACAACACCAATGAATGATCTTCTTACAATATCAACTTTCTTGGGTGAGGAATAAATGCTATTTACTCCTATTTAAACACCAAATGGGTGAGGGCAAAGCTGGAGAGCCATTGGGCATTTATGAATATGAGACAAGGGTCAAACTAGCTGTTCTGCAGCATTTAATGTTCACTGCTGCTCGATGTTCGTCGACGAAGCCTGAACTTCGTCGACGAGCTCTTCAGCCAATTCGTTGACGAAGCCTTGTGTTCATCAATGAGTTACTGGTTCTGAATTCATGTACCTCTCGGTATATTTTTGTCGACGAGAGCCCTGTGTTTGTTGACGAGTTCTTCATTACATTCGTCGACGACGCCTTGTGTTCGTCGACGAGTTGTGGCTCTGAATTCAGATGGCTCTTGATATATTTTCGTCAACGAGAACCCTGTGTTCGTCGATGAAGTTTGTGTTACACTCGTCGACGAAGCCCTATGTTCGTCAACGAGTTCCTTCTTCTTACGATTTGTTCTTTAAAGTACAAAGAAGGTCCTTGTCCATTTGGGGGTTTCTTTTCACACTTTTAAATAACTTTACTTGTATTTTGTGTGTGTGTGTGATACGCCCATTTCTTGCTCTTAGTTTTGAGTTTTACTCTATATACAAGATATTTACAAGATGGTGTCTCTCTCATTCTCACATTCATCCTTCAGATGACTTTGTATATTGTGTATTGTCCATGAATGCGTTGAGAGGCTTGTGCTTTTGGTCATGGTATGAGTTGCTTTGACTGTTTGTTGGTTCATATGTCGTTCTGTATAGCTGAAACATGACTTAGAGAGAAACATTAGTAGCCTTAAGAATTACTAATGGGTTGTTGTCATCAAAACACGGTAGGAATGAAAGTCCCTTAACAACTTGGTCTAATACTCAGTATTATGGATAATCTCAAATATGCATAAGAGTGTATAAACAAGGTTTTCTTTGAAACACAATATAAAATATCTCAATGCAAGCTTAGGGTTTCAAAGATGCCAATCAGAATATTCAAACAACCTAAACAATATTTTCTTCGATGTAAAAGGCACAAAAGTTATTTGAAAAATAAGCTTTGGAAAATGGGTTTTTGCACACACAAAAATGTAGCACAAAGAATCTTGCAACGATAATGCAAAGATCCTAAGGCTAATGAGTTTTCCCACACAAAATTTATCAAATGAAATTAGTGGGAAACACCCTTGCTTAACTCTCAAAAATCAAGCACAAACAATAAGCACAAGAGAGAGTATTTAGCAATCTTAGGATTTACTATAATCACACTTGGATCACTCACAATAGATGGATGATCAAGGAGATGAGTATATGTGAGTATTTGGAGGTAGTATGGGCAAAATAAGGTTATGGATTTTAATAGAACTTTTGCCCTAATCTTTTTGCTAATCTCCCACTAATTTTGACGAATGATTGGGTATATATAAATGGGGGAAAAATAACCGTTGGGGGACATGCTGTGAATTTTCCAAAATGTTTTAATTGTGTTTAGAAAAATTAACCTCAATTACCTTTAATTTTCTCGGGAAAAAAAATTGCAAACCAGGAGGTTTCGGATGACTGAACTTTAGTTCGGTTTCCCGAATAGACTTAGCTCAAAAAGGCTATTTTAAAAGGTTCAGGTGCCCGAGTTCAAGCTCGATTGGCTAAACAAAAGTCAGAAACTTTCTGTCTGTGATTCGGGTGCCCAAAGCTAAGTTTGGTTAACCGAACTCAAGTGTTCGGTCGCCTGGGGCCTATTTTGAACTAAAACCTTCGATGGTCCGAGTTGGTGAAAAGTTCCCTTTTAAGGGTTTGGTTGCCAGAGACAATACACTCATTTCTGGTTCGGTCACTCGAAACTAGGTCATGCTGACTTCCTAGCGGTTCGGCACAAGGTGTTTTAAGCACCAATGGTTCGGTCGCCCGACCTCTCACAATTTTGCCTATATGGTCCAATTCATTTTCAATTTGATCCCCTGATTTAACAAGTTATTATAGGGACTGTTTGTGCATATGTGTAGGGACCTAAGGTCTTTTCTAAGGTCGTTTTGAGATAGTCCCAAAAATTCGGCGTCGGTCGACCGAAGGGTGATCCCTAAGGTCTTTCTATGGTATGCGTATGAGCATTTGCTGAGCTTACTTCCTACATGCATGACATGCAAAGATTATTACAGATCCATTTAAACTGAAATTATTACAAACCCAATGATAAAAAATACAACAATAAATATGTTGGGTCTTCACTTCTCTTCAGGTTGCCGCATGCCATTATATGAACATGCCAATAAGAACTTGCACACAAACTTGGCAACCATTAAATACCTGAGTATTTGTCATAATCAAAACAGGGTATGACCCATAGGGTCAACACTCATATTATTAAAATATGTTGCATGTTTGTGGGTAGGGATAAAGAATGTTTTCATAACTGTGATATGTATATAAATGATTATATATTTATTTGTACACAAACCTTATGATTGCCACACACTGATATTAATCTATTCCGACTTACTGAGATGTGTCTCACCAGATATGAAATCTTATTTTACAAGATCTTCGTGTGATCGAGCTTAGTGAGCTCGGGGCTGGTGTATCATTTTTGAAAGAGAATAAGGGTATAAACTTTGGTTATAATATTTTTGGGGTTGTAATATATTTATGTTTTCAAAGTTGTAAATATTTGTGAATACTGGTTGTTTGGAGAATATCTTTTGAGATTGTATATAGATGTAGAAACTCTAGTATATTTTTGAGGAATTATTATTATTTCTGCTACGTGATTGAGATTACGATATCAGATACAAGTAAATGGAACACGTGGCACTCAAGCCCCACTTGGCGGGTTCGGGCGTCACAAGATGGTATCAGAGATATATTTCAAATAACACTCTGAACCCTAGTTTTGGGTTCGGGGCATTACAATTTTGGTATCAGAGCATTAGATTTTGGGTTCTGCAAACTTAAGGATGATTAATACCAGAGTATAGGAACAAGTGACAATGAGGATAGGGAATGGGTAGGTTAGGTGTTGAGAGTTGTAGGATTTCTAGGCTCACATTATTCGCAATAAAATCAACTCAACCCCAAAATTATAATTTCATTAATATTCCTAGGCTCACAAAATTCCCAATAACTATTTAACATTTCCTAAACCTATAAACTCCAAATAAATAATTAGATTCCCAAAAATAACCAATTTACTCAATTCTCTAAATCACATTCTCGCTTTGGAGCAGCACCTAAGACCCCTAAATTGAAAATTCGCTTCGACCAAAATGACGATGATCGAGACTAGGATCCCATGGTGGTGCTTGATCGTCGATTTAGCCAAAAATTCAAGGAGAAATTGAGGGAAGAGAGCGAGTATACCTTTCCCCAAGAGTGGTGCCTACGTCGCTCCCACAAAAAATCCGCTCTAGTAGGAATGTCGGTGGCGGAGAATATAGTTCAACAGTATTTTCTAATTTTCGATCGGCCAAAAATTAGCCGAAAAATTGAAGAGAGTGGGAGAGAGAGACGGAGGAGACGAGAGAGTGAGCGCACCTCTCTAGATTGAATATCCTGAGGCTTAACATATATATATATATATATAAAATAATTATTTGATTAAAAATAATAATAATTTAATAAATAAATCATTTTATTTATTTATTTATTTATATATTTATATATTTTTTACATTCCCAAACATATCATTTTCTAGGGTGTTACACCTTACCAATTGCCTCTATATTGGAATTGGTGTGATCCCAAGAAGGGGGTGAATTGGGTTTTAAAATTTTTTTGACTAATTTAAATATTTGCTGATTCACCACAGTTCATATCCCATTCAATATTAAAAGCGTGTATGTAAAACGATTAGACTATCGGTGCAGACATCCACGTGTGAGTATATCTCATTTAAATTAAATGTGTGCATACAAATAATTATAACAGTAAATAAGTAAGCATACACATATGGAAACAAAAGTGCAGTAATTATATGAGATAAGGAGAGAGAGACATACAATATTTGTTATCGACGTTCAGCCAAACCAGCCTACGTCGTTGCCTTGGGCATACCCCCTAAGGTTTTGAGTGCTACCAACAATGTTCTTGGGTTGGAGATTCGTAAGGTTAGAGTTACAGGAAGATTGGGATTATCTCAGAGTGACTTTGTAGTTGCGGGGAGATTGGTGTTATCTTAAGGTGGCTATGTGGACAAAACTACATGGAGATTATGGTTATCTCGGAGTGGTTTTGGAGATCAGGTGTTGGTGAGATTTAGCATGGTTAGTGTTAAACTAGTCATCGGTACACCATTGTTGAACTAAGTAAACAGTCTACCACTTAATACTCAAGAACGAACGGTGATGTTTGGGTTATTCAAAGGTTTCCTACGCTATTACAGTTGGGTACATTGACGGGCAATAGAGGGTTCCGTCAGTTGTGAGGTTTGCAAATGGAACTACATAGGGGGCTTGGAAGACAGGAGGCGTGCAATAGGGTATGTTGTGGGAAGGCCTAAGTGTTGGAAGTTCAGGATATAGTCTCAAGATGTGGTGGTTACAACTGGATCAGAGTACTTGGTAGAGGTTGAGTCTACTAAGGGTGGTTGTGTGGCTCAGAGGATAGTTTAAGGAGCTAGGTGTTCAGTTAGGTTAAGTTCCTATTACCACGGTCAAGTTCAAGTGTGGCTTGGACGTGATTTACGTTTCCAAGTATTAGAGAGGAGGGGGGTCCCAATGTAATGCCCCAACCCTTAATACGGCCCCAGAGTGCTACTATACATACATAACCTGTACAAATCCTGATAACATACATAACTACCCGCCCTAAACAGGAACATACGAGTATTTCATAATAATCTATACTCTCATATAGTACGGAAAATATAAACATTTATACGGATTCTAATAGACATACTAAAGTTTCTAAATGTTCCTTACATATATTCAACTCTACTTAAAACATAAACTGTATTACATTCCCAAAAGCCTACCAGGCTAACAACCCAGTACTCATACAGAAACTTACACTAACTAACAAGGCCCAATGCTCCACAACCTCTCTAGACAACTAGGACCGATTTCGTGTAGCTCCTAAAAATAAGGTTGTAAAATTAGGATGAGACACTTCTCAGTAAGGAAGAAGATATTATATCAATGTGTGACTGTACAGTTATATCCTTATTCGAAAACAGTTACATATATTGCACATTCTCAATACTGTAATATATATATATATATATATATATATATATATATATAGAGTACATATATAAATCCTTAATAATATATAACCAACATCATTACAAGTTAGAGTTCCCGAGGTTAGGGTAGGGTACATGCCTATACATAGTACGATCCCTCCGCCCGGTACTCAGACCCGTGACTCTACTCAGTAAAGCCTTTAAATCATGTATATGCATATTTAGAACACTGTCCAGCTCAAAACTATCATAACTATGCCAGTAACTCCTCGTCGCAAAGGTTGTGCGATAAGAACACACTGATCGAGCCATGTACGTACAGGCATCGTCAGACATCATAACATACTACAGTCCAACTTGGCCATCACCACCCTAATCCTTTTTGACTAGTGGCCTTTCTTACCAAGCCTACTACTAGGTACCACACTAAACAATAACTATGTGTGGTTGCACTTTACCTCTGTTTTGGCAACGGTACCGAACCTACATAATATAGGCTTTTTAAGGCTTCATATACTATTGAGACAAGCTGCGATCCCAATATCATATATATAATTTACATTAAAACATAATAACCTGTGCAATTCTAGTATTTTCACAATCTCATTCATACATACTTTCATTCATACTGTGGTAAAAACCGCCTCGTAACCTCTCGGTTTTACCCTTTTACATACTTGGCACAGTATCTAATCGGCACCTGTTTTCTGTAATTTTTGATAATCACTTAGAACCTTAGTCCCCATAGTTCATATACATGCATCTTAAATCAGTATAGAATCAATTCATATCATACGTCACACTTATTTGATTAACTATACATTTCATATAAGCTAGTTCGTAAAATTATCATTTCTGTTGCTATTAAGAGTTTCAAGCAATCTCTTATTTTAGTTTTAGTGCAAATAAAGTAGTTTAAGAAATTTGGAAATCATATGCCAAAAACCCCATTTTTTCCAAAATCGTAAAATTGTGAAAACCGTAAGAATCGGTATTTATACTAGATAAAACTTTGCAAATAAGCAGTTAATAAGTACATATAAACATAAGCTACATATGGTTTCTTTTTTTAAAAATACTGATGTAAACAAATCCCCTTACCTTTTAACGTAAAAATTGAAACACGAGCTTATTAATCCAAAACTACGACACGGTATCCTCAAAACCTAAAAATCGAAGAATAATATTTCAATATTATTCAATCTACTATAGATCTACCGAAATGAAAACGAATTCAGATCCTTACCTCGATTTTAGAAAAAATCTCGAAAATCTTCAAAACGATGATCTGATCCTCTATAATTGTAGAGTTTCTCCTTCTGATCCACACAGGAACCTCCGATCATCGAAACGGACGACGAACGGTCAAGAATCGTAGAGAGAGAGAGAGAGAGAGAGAGAGAGAGAGAGAGAGAGAGAGGGAGGGAGAGAGAACTCGCTGGTTCTGGAGAGAGAGAGAGAGAGAGCTTTTGGGTTTTCTTACCCCTTCAGCAACCAAAAAATGATATTTACAGAGCCTTTGATCGAGTCAACTTCGTCGACAAAGCAGCGCCTTCATCAATGAACTAGTCAGGTTGTTCGTGGACGAAGCTCTTTTCCCTCGTTGACGAATCCCATCCGGATATTTTCTTTGGTTCGCTCGGTATCTTTTCATCAACGACGCTCTGAATTTCTGTGACGAAGAGCTGAAGAGACTTCGTCAACGAACATACTGCCTTCGTCAACGAAACCTGCTGTAATTCCCTTTTTACCCTTTTCTTATTTATTTTCCTTATTTACGGGTTATGGTCCCTACACCCAATCTACAAGCTCGGTGGAGCAACAGTTATGCTTTTAGATTTTTAAGGTGGTGAATATTTGCAAAGGTGGATATTGTTGGGGATGTGGTTCATATATATAGTGGATCACATGTACTAGAGAAAGCTACGTAACGTGAGGGACAATTGCATGAGAAAAGGTTTCAGGTAGTATGCAGGAGGACCTTTGCTCAATACAAAATCGTCGACGGTTTTCGTTGGCGCAGATTACGTAATTTGAATTCGAGGGTTTGTAGATTGGGATTATCTAGAGGATTTTCCTTTGAGGGATTGCTACAAATGTAGTTTAGATATACTAGAACAATTCTGTACGCATTAGATTGTTATATAAATATCATTATGTAACCTTAGATAAGATTAAGCTTTAAGTAAGCTTTAAAGATTGTACCTTTGACATTGATCATAGTGAAACTAAGGTTGCTGCTCCTGTGGACGTAGGCTATTTCCAAACCATGTAAATCTTGTGCTTGGATGACGCGGGAACTCTAGCCATCGACGAGCCCTTCAGACCCCCCGATGCGGCACCAAACCCACGGATCAGCATCCTCTTCCCCCAAGTCTCGCTGATCAGGGTAAAGTTCGGATGCAGACACGACTTTTGTGCATCAGTTAGACGTTTGACCAATCCTAAACCCAGGACACACATTGTGTATCTATAGAGAATTGAACCCTTGATGCTCCTTCTTACGTGCTGATGCCTTTCCACCGCACCATGCTCATGGGGGCTTGTTTAATTGCTTCGTGAGTATATTTCATCATTGAGTGATTGCATTAGTTGTTGTTGATTGTTTAATATTTGATTGTGTTCTTCTACTGCACGTGTTCAAGTTGAACGAACATCAACATAATACGATTTGCCAAATATAATTGGCTTATAAGGTACATTTCATGTGACAGGTGCACAGGAGATATTAGTGTCTCCTTCTTGTATAACTATACTTTACACGAACCACGACTATTGGTTCCTTAGACTTAGGTTAGTTTAAAGACTCATCAATCGGTATTAATTTGGTAAACTGAACCATAAATAAGTAAATAAAAGGTTAATAGTGACGTCCTATGACAACATCTTCTACATTCTCTGCATCACTAGGAGTTAGGGAGTACACCCTAGCCTAGGCTGAAGCCCCAGTTAACCACCCCACTGTGCTTGAGAACCTTCTCCATACGACTGTTGTGGAGCTCCGCTGTTCATTAGCATGCGACAATCTTTCTTCTGATGTCCCACCCTACCACAATGAAAACAAGCTCCATAACCCAACACACACTTCCCTGAGTGAGGTCTCCCACACTTGGAACAAGCCGGAATAACCACGACACTTTGAGAAGCACCACCACTGTTCTTCTTCCAGTGGCCTTGCTTTGCTCCCCATAAGAACTAAAAGGCGCATGTATCTTCTTTAGAACCTAAACCTCAAGGCCCTCTTATAAACTCTCCTACACTACTGTGGCTTTTTCCACCAGAGTGACGAAGTCCTACATCTGCGAGATCGCAGTCTGCTTCCTGATCTCTTTCTTTAGGTCCCTCTGAAACTTCCAAGTCTTCTTTGCCTCGCCCAGAATCATGAATAGAGCAAATCAAGATAGCTCTTGAAATATGGTAGCATACTACTGAACTGATAGCTGCCCCTGCTCCAGACTCATGAATTCCTCCATCTTGGCATTTTTTATCATGGCTAGAAAATACTGTTCAAAGAATAAATCTTTGAACCAAGCCCACGTCAAAACCATAGGAGTAGGTCGATGCTTTTCAAGCATCTTAACTGACTTCCACCACCTCTCTGCTTCGCTCATCAGCTTGAGCATTGCAAAGTTGCCTTCTACTTCTCAGTGTAGTTCAGGACGCCTAGAATCTTCTCAATCTCCTCGATCCAATTCTCAGCCTGAACCGGATCTGCACTCCCCATGAAGATAGGAGGTTTCAGTCGTGTGAACTGGTTAATAGAGCATCGCAACTTAGAAAGGGGACGATCCCGACCCTTATTCATCCGGACAACCTCAGCAATAAGCTATTGAGCGACGTCCCATAGCACACTAGTAGAGTCACTGCCAACCTCATGGCCAGCACCCTGACTATTACTGTCTCCAATGTTGGCAGTAATATCCTTGGATTCCATCCTGAAAGCAATTGAGAAACATCGATTAGAAGCTTAAGGACCTACTTGTCAGCTACTATCACGAGACTACAAAACTTAATTCTCATAAGAACCTTCCTAGTACTGACGCACTTTAATAACTAAACATTTTCATTTCTACTCGAGTTCCTAACCTTCCACTTAGAAACAAAAATCGTCAATAGATTGTCGTGATTTTATAAACCCTTCGAATGATCCAGAAAAATACAGAAGTCTGTCAAATGGATTTTCGTTCCCAGGTATACTAAGCTAAACTCGAAAATCATATTCACATCCTAAACTCTGGTAAAGTCTAATCTACAGAACCTAGCAACTTAAGCTCTGAGCATATCCATAACCAGGCAGGGCAATTCATATCATACTTCCAGCTGGTTATGGCTCTGATACCAAATTGTAATGCCCCGACTCTTAATACGGCCCCAGAGTGCTACTATACATACATAACCTGCACAAATCTTGATAACACACATAACTACTCGCCCTAAACAGGGGCATACGGGTATTTCATAATGATTTTTACTCTCATATAGTGCGAAAAACATAAACATTCATAGGGATTCTAATGGATATACTAGAGTATCAAAATGTTCCTTACATATATTCAACTGTAGTTAAAAAACCATAAATTGTATTACATTCCCAAAAACCTACCAGGCTAATAACCCAATACTCATACAGAAACTTACACTAACTAACAGGACCCTATGCTCCACAGCCTCTCTAGATGACTAGGACTGATTTCCTGTAGCTCCTAAAAACAAGGTTGTAAGATTGGGTGAGACACTTCTCAGTAAGAAGGAAGATATTGCATCAGTGTGTGACTGTACAGTTATAGCCTTATTTGAAAACCGTTACATAAATTGCACATTCTCAATACTGTAGTATATATATATAAATCCCTAATAATATATAACCTAGCATCATTACAAGTGAGAGTTCCCTAGGTTAGGGTAGGGTATAGGCCTATACACTGTACAATCCCTCCGCCCGGTACTTAGACGTATGACTTTGCTCAGTAAAGCCTTTAGATCATGTATATGCATATTTAGAACTTCGTCTAGCTCAAAACTATCATAACTATGCCAGTAACTCCCCGTGGCAAGGGTTGTGTGATAAGAACACACTAATCGAGCCCTGTATGTACATGTATGTCAGACATCATAACATACTGCAGTCCAACTTCGCCATCATCACCCAATTTCTTTTGACTAGTGGCCTTTCTTACCAAGCCTATTACTAGGTACCCACACTGAACAATAATTACGTGTGGTTGCACTGTACCTCTGTTTTGGTAATAGTACCGAACCTACATAATATAAGCTTTTTAAGGCTTCATAGACTATTGAGATAAGCTGTGGTCCCAATATCATATATACAATTTACATTAAAACATAATAACCTGTGCAATTCTAGTATTTTCACAATCTCATTTATGCATACTTTCATTCATACTGTGGTAAAAACCAACTCGTAACCTCTCGATTTTACCCTTTTCATACTTGGCACGGTATCTAACCGGCACCTGTTTTCTGCAATTTCTAATAATCACTTGGAACCTTAGTCCCCATAATTCATATACATGCATCTTAAATCATTATAGAATCAATTCATATCATACGTCACACTTATTTGATTAACTATACATTTCATATAAACTGGTTCGTAAAATTATCATTTTTGCTGCTATTAAGAGTTTCAAGCAATCTCCTACTTTAGTTTTAGTGCAAATAAAGTAGTTTAAAAAATTTGGAGATTATATGCCAAAACCCCCATCTTTTCCAAAATCGTAAAATTGTGAAAACCGTAAGAATCGACATTTATACCCGGTAAAACTTTGCACATAAGCAATTAATAAGTACATATAAACATGAGCTACATATTGTGTGGTTTCTTTTTCTAAAAATACTAATGTAAACAAATCCCCTTACCTTTTAACGTAAAAATTGAAATACGAGTTTATTGATCCAAAACTATGACACAAGATCCTCAAAACCTAAAAACCGAAGAACAATACTTTAATATTATTCAATCTACTACAAATCTACTGAAACGAAAATGAATTCAGATCTTTACCTTAATTTTAGGGAAAATCCCGAAAATATTCAAAACGACGATCTGATTCCCTATAATTGTAGAGTTTCTCCTTCTGATCCACGCAGGTAGGGGTGAGCAAACGGTCGCTTTGGTAAAATTTGGTTAATTAACTGAATTAACCAAAAATTTTGGTTAATCATTTCCATTAACCGAATCGACCGAATAAGGGATATTAACTGAATCTCGCCCGACCGAATTACCTGTTCGGGTAATTCGGTTAACCGAATTTAACCGAAATTATTTAAAACTAATTATTAAAAACAGAATTTTGGTGAAGCTTAATTATTTAACATATATTAATTTATATTTTAAATTTAATTAATTATTAAATCAGTTAACTGAATTTATATTTCCTATTCACCGAATCGAAAATCGATTCACCGAATTTTGGTGAAGCTTAACCAAACCGACCGAATAGATTTTTTTTACTCGAACCGAACCGACCAATTTCGGTTAGTTAAATCGGTTAATTCGAGTTTTCTCGAATTATGCTCACCCCTACACGCAGGAACCTCCAATCGTCAAAACGGATGACGAATGACGAAGAATCGTAAAGAGAGAGAGAGAGAGAGAGAGAGAGAGAGAGAGAGAGAGAGCTTCTGGGTTGTCTTACCCCTTAAGCAACCAAAAATGATATTTATAGAGCCTTTGACCGAGTCAACTTCATCGACAAACCAGCCAGGCTATTCGTGGACGAAGCTCTTTTCCTTTGTCGACGAACCCCATCCGGATATTTTCTTTGGTTCATTCGGCATCTCTTCGTCAATGACACTCTGAATTTCGGCGATGAAGAGCTGAAGGGACTTCGTCGACGAACATACTGCCTTCGTTGACGAACCCTGCTGTAATTCCCTTTTTACCCTTTTTTTATTTATTTTCCTTATTTATGGGTTCGGGTCCTTATACCCAATCTATAGGCCCAGTGGAGTAGCGGTTATGCTTTTAGATTTTTAAGGTGGTGAATATTTGAAAAGGTGGATATTGTTGGGGATGTGGTTCATATATATAGCGGATCACATGTACCGGAGAAAGCTACGTGACGTGAGGGAAAATTGTATGAGAAGAGGTTTCAGGTAGTACGCAGGAGGACCTTTGTTCAACACAAAACCGTCGACGGTTTCCGTTGGCGCAAATTATGTAATTTGAATTCAAGGGTTTGTAGATTGGGATTATCTGGAGGATTTTCCTCCGGGGGATTGCTACAAATGTAGTTTAGGTATACTAGAACAATTCTATATGCATTAGATTGTTATATAAATATCATTATGTAACCTTAGATGAGATTAAGCTTCAATAAGCTTTAAAGATTGTACCTTTGACATTGATCATAGTGAAACCAAGGTTGCTGCTACCGTGGACGTAGGCTATTGCCGAACCATGTAAATCTTGTCACGCCCCAAACCCAAAAACGAAACCCTGAGGTGAATTTAGGAACCGAACCTGTCTCTGTATCAATTAAAACATACATGATACAACATACAATGAGGGTCTGACCCCGTGGGGTACACGGTTGCCCTATATACATACATACAATCATCCATACTCATCGACATACGCAGCGAAATACGGTCTTTTATACAATAACAGTATCATACCAGAGTCTATACAACTAGGACATACATTCCCATAATACAAAACATACCCCATGTGTCTACAACTATCTCGACAACCTGGATACCAAAACTCGTACCGAGAAGGTACTAGCAATAGCTATGACACCCTTGCTTCCACCCGCTAAGATGCTACTTACCGCTTCCTGAAGGCCCTGAAAAATATTGTACGTACATTCGGGGTGAGACACCTCTCAGTAAGGAAGAAAGTAGTTTATATCAGTGTGTGGAATACCAGTGTTAGTTTACATACATCATAACACTATACATACGATACAGTTTGATTCATACAATTTCATACTTTTCCATACAGTTCCAGTATTTTCACAAAAATCATTCTAGTTCATACGATACCCAACAAACATACATACATACATACATACGGTCAGTGTCGTCACACTAGTTTGCAACTACACCAGGTCACCTCGTCTCACAGCGATTACATTGCTGCATACGCAACTACACTGCGACGATCAAGGCCCAATGGTGAATCCATTGCATCACACGCAACTACACAAGGTCACCCAGTCTCTTAGCAATTACGTTTCTACACATCCAACTATGAAGATCTACGACTCAGGCCCGATAGTGAATCCATTGCAACATACGCAACTACACAAGGTCACCTAGTCTCACCCCGATTACATTGCCATATGACAACTACGCTGCGACGACCTAGGCCCACTGTGAATCCATTGCTACAAACGGTGTAGATCACACCTTCGGTGACTAGCCGAACCATATTGGTGATATTTTACACCCTGGATATAGAGAAAACCACTCTCGGCGTACAGTAATTAGCCGCCACTAGCCAATTTCACAAAACCTGGAATCATTTTAGGAACTCACGTCCCTATACATTTCAGCGTACAGTAATAAACCGCCACATAACTGTTTCACAAATATCTGGAATAACATACATTCATACGTACCACACTTATTTGGTTTACGGCAAATCATATCGTTTACAATACCAAGTATACAGTTTATGCAAATATGGATTACGATCACCTCAATAATACAATTTTAAACAAGACAAGAGGTTTTCCAACCAAAGTAGAGATGATACCCGAAATCCCCAATTTTCCCAAAAAACTGTGACCCGAAAATCCCGTATCTTTACCCGATAGATTTCCCCAAATAAGTAGTCAAAACATACATACGATCGTAGCCTACAAACTTACCGATCCTGATTTCAAAAATGGACTGATATAAACAGAATCCCTTTACCTTAACCCGAAATCCACTATGAACTCTACAGTCCTCAAAACTACGAACCGAGACTTCGAAATCTACAAAACACAATACTAAACATACTTACAATTCGTACTACTATACATATATCGAATCAAAAATGAAAACTGAGCCTTACCTCGATTTTACCCGAAACTCGAAATCGCTCGAATTGAGATTCCGATCCACTAGAAACGTAGAGAATCCTTCTTTGATCCTCGTTATCACTTTGGATTTGTGAATCTGGCGACAAACGGTGAAGGAATTGAAGAGAGAGAGAGAGAGAGAGAGAGAGAGAGAGAGAGAGAGAGAGAGAGAGAGAGAGAGAGAATATCCATAACTTAGCCAAGAAGAAACCCAAATATCTCTTTTATAGACCTTTGACCCGAGGGATTTCGTCGACGAATTGGTCTTCTCGTCGACGAAGTCTTCACAAAATTCGTCGACGAATCAGTGGCCTCGTCGACGAACCCTGATATTTCCAATTTTTTACCGCCTCTCGGCTTTTTCTCATTGACGAGGCTCTGAATGTCATCGACGAGAAATCCACTACCTTCGTCGACGAATTATGGTCTCATCGACGAAGTCTACAGAATTCCCATTTTACCCCTCTTTTACATACTTAACCTGTACAATACAAATTCGGTTCTTACAAATCTTGTGCATTCTAGTTGCGTTTTTTATTTTTCTTATTATTGTTTGATTGCTTCTTCTTTTTCTTTTTTTTTGGATGACATGAGAATTCTAGCCACTGACGAGCCCTTCAAACCCCCTCGGTGTGGCACCAAACCCATGGATTAGCGTCCTCCTCCCCTAGGTCTTGCTGATCAGGGTAAAGTGCGGATATAGAAACGACTTCCGTGCATCAGTTAAATGTTCGGCCAATCCTAAATCCAGGACACACATTGTGTATCTATAAAGAATTGAACTCTTGATGCTTCTTCTTATGTGCTGATGCCTTTCCATCGCACTATGCCCGTAGGGGTTTCTTTAATTGTTTCGTGAGTATATTTCATCATTGAGTGATTGCATTAGTTGTTGTTGATTGTTTCATATTTGATTGTGTGCTTCTACTGCGCGTGTTCAAGTTGAACGAACATCAACATAATAAGATTTGCCAAATATAGTTGGCTTATAAGGTGCATTTCATGTGACAGGTGTACAAGAGACATTAGTGTCTCCTCCTTGTATAACTATACTTTACGCAAACCACGACTATTGGTTCCTTAGACTTAGGTTAGTTTAAAGACTCATCAATCGGTATTAATTTGGCAAACTAAACAATATATAAGTAAGTAAAAGGTTAATAGTTATTACCCTTAATACATTTTGTTTTAATTTTCATAAGAAAATTACAATTAACTTTGGGCCATAGGGTGTGCAAAGGACATCAATTTTGATTTTGGGGTATCTGTTGGAATTAAGTGATATGTGCAGGCAGTGCCAATGGGCCGGTGACGCCTTCTTCTGTAGGTCCCGCAGCCACAGGCAAAATTCCAGAAACATACATGCTCTACGCTTGCGGCCAACCGGCCTTACATTTTTGGAGGCGTCTTCAGTAGTTCACCCCTTTTTGTCTCGACCGGTACAGTTGCTGCCTGGCGTGGAGTCTACTCTGCGATTCTCCATCCTGTTAAGGGGCTGTTTGGGAGACGCCTAAAACTTCTCCAGCCTTCGTGAGAAAATGTGAATAATTTTTAATATTCGTTTAAGTTGAAGGCAAAAATAATATGGATGGTTTTTGTATTAACTAATATTAAGAGTAAAAAAATTATTTTTATGTGATTACGTTGAGAAAAATCAAATGTTAAACTAGAGTGAAGTCTAATTTTTATTTATTAATTTGATATAACATTTTATTTTCTTTACAACTTTCTTTGACGGAGGAACATGAAAAGTGAAAATTTTTTTTTCTCTTTTTCTCAATTTGCAAAGTTTCAAATGTGATTTATGTGATATAAATGAGGATTTTTTTAAAAATTTATTCTATTCATAAATTATTTTATTTTTTAAAATCTAATTTTTTTTTTTGGTGAATAAAAATCTTCAACGATATGCATAAGAGCATTTAGGAATATGATTGTTTGGACAAATACCTAACTAGACTACTCCTTGATTAGTACTGTAAATGCTTGATCCTTAAATTAAATTAAAGGAAAATAAAATAATAAGTTTTATAAACGTGTATACGTATTTACAAATTAAAAAATATTTTGACAAAACACGACATCTAGAGAAGTATGACAATGTATTTCTTCCAAGAAATTTCTTAAGAAACAAATTTTGAAATGGTGTATTTGAGCAAAGAAAAAGGGTGAACAGTAATCTAAAAATGAAAGTTGAGCCTTCCATGACACCATTAATTTAAGCAGAGCAAAGTCAGCGAGTGGGATTGTGATAGAATTAGAGGGTGGTGAGGAAGGCATGGATGGACCTAACTTCTAACCAGAACCGAACCCATGCACATTCGCATTTATGTCCCTTCATTTTCTAATTAATCAACCTCACCAGCACACTGCACATCATGCACTAAATTATTTAATGACACGTGTCCCTCTCTCCTCACCCTCCCCCAACCCCCATCCCATAAAAATCATTAAAAAAAACAAAGAAGCAGAAAGCCTCACGAGAAAAGGTCATGGCCAAGGACAAGAGTGAAGACGAGCAGACAGGTGGTAAAATCTCACCAGGGGGGACAATAGGCTACCCTCGAAGAAATAAAAAAGGAAAATTTCAATTGTAACGCTTCATCAAATCAAACCAAACCCTTATTGGGTTTTGGGTAAAATAAGGGGAAGGGGGCATGTTTACCAGAAACGCAGAGAAGGGAAGGGTTGGTCGACTACACCACCCAACTCACAGTCAAAACACGCCTAACCCCCAGAAGAAGAATTTGTGGGTTCGTGATGTGATCGTAATGCAGAGAGGGGAAGCCTTTTATGCGCTCGACATGGTTGGCCCTGTTCGCTTCTCCAATTTTTGACACGGAGATCTTAAATGGAAAGGGAAAGGGGAAAAGAACAGAAGCTGCATTGAGGGCTGTTTTTGTGTGGGGAGAGTTAACTCGCACTGTGAGAGAGAGAGAGAGAGAGAGGGTAGCTGGGAACCACTAGGGAGGGGAAGCGGTGGCAGGTACGACCACGTGCTGCCACCACGTGCTGCTCTCAGTAAAGCCGTTAAAACACGAGCCGACCTCCATGCTCAAACCCAAACCCACGCATCCGCTGCAATTTCCTGGTTGAAGGATTTCGTATTGCGGTACAAACCCGCATTATGGGTTCTGGGGATTCTGGTTTTTCTTTATGATCCTCAATGTTCATGCCCGCGAAGCATGCTGAGTAAAATTCAGTTGCAGTGACAGGGATTCTCAACACATATTTATCTTTATCGTCGAGGTCTGTAACTCAATTCTTCTTGTTCTTGTGTTCTTTCTCTGCCCATTTCTTGCTTTCCCTCTGAATGGTTTATTTGGTCTCGGGCACACTACGTGTGAATACTTTTGAATTGTTTCTCAACAAACATACACACATACATGTATATAATTGGGTGACTTACTTTTGCTTTGTGAGGCTTGGTTTCCTTTTTTTTTTTTTTTTTTTCTGCTTGAATAGAAGAATTGTCTGTCAGTTTTATAGATTCCATGATCCCATCTCTTTTTATTGATTATGTAATTGGAAATGTTTACTTCATCTTTTCAACAATAACTATAATTTGATGATAAAATTGGTGTTCAATAGTAGAATAGGTACCCTCGGTTAATTTATGCTTTAGCCTCGTTTTAGTTTGGTTTGATTCGGTATCTTTGAATATATCACTTCTAGTCTATTGATGAAAAATGATGGCCATGGATGCCCCAAGTTCTATGTCTTAATTTTTTGAACAACTAGTGAATGAGTATACCCAATATTTTAAATTTTGATTGGAAAAGAAAATGAATATTTAACCTCGGCTCTATTGCTTTCTGTCTGCCCAGCATGTCAGAAGCTCAAAGGAGATCAATGATGGCTGGTGTTGTGCGCGGAAATGGGTTTGTAAATGGAGTAATTCCAATTAGAAATCCTGCTACATCAATAGTTGATGAATTCTGCTCTGCTCTTGGGGGAAAAGAGCCTATTCATAGTATTTTAATTGCAAACAATGGAATGGCAGCTGTTAAATTTATACGTAGTGTCAGGACATGGGCTTATGAGACATTTGGTACAGAGAAGGCAATCTTGCTAGTAGCAATGGCTACTCCAGAAGATATGAGAATCAACGCAGAGCATATTAGAATAGCAGATCAGTTTGTGGAAGTTCCTGGGGGGACTAACAACAATAACTATGCCAATGTGCAGCTTATTGTAGAGGTAAGTAAATCTAGTTTCATTTCATTATGTGCTTCAAGTTATTTATTTTATGATAATTGATGACTATCAAACTATATATAATAGTGGAGCGGAAAGTGAACTGTACTCAAAATGAAAACTCTATGGCTAAAGGAATTTGATGGGTCTCATTTATTATCTATTGGTTTTACTCTATTTAATCAATTCTGATGTAAATGGGAAGTGAAAATTTAAATAGGCAAAAACTGGAGAATTTACAACAGAAGCATGTTCTTACTTTTCTATCCTGAAATACTCAAAGCTTTATTGTTTTAAGCCTTTTAGAATATTGGAAAGGGGGATGGATTTTTATTGTTTGATAACAAAACTCGGGATAGATTTTCATTCTTGTTGATTATTTTTGTTGCTTATTAACAACATTCATTTATGCCCAATTTGGTTGGTTGAATAACTATAGTTTCTTATGTGTTATCAAAATCTTGTCACTTAATTTTAGTAATAAATTGTAATTCTTTGTTACCCAGATGGCAGAAATAACACATGTTGATGCTGTTTGGCCTGGTTGGGGCCATGCATCTGAGAACCCTGAGCTGCCAGATGCACTGAATGCAAAGGGAATCATATTTCTTGGGCCACCAGCCACATCTATGGCCGCATTGGGAGATAAAATTGGTTCGTCATTGATTGCTCAAGCAGCTGAAGTGCCCACCCTTCCATGGAGTGGCTCTCATGTACATCTTTTTTCTTATAGATTGTGTTCTATTCTTTATGTTGCATGTATTGTCTGACAAATAATATTTTAAAATTATATCTTCCAGGTGAAAATTCCACCAGAATGTTGCTTGGTTACTATCTCTGAGGAAATATACAGGGAAGCATGTGTCTATACAGCGGAGGAAGCAATTGCTAGTTGTCAAGTTGTGGGTTACCCGGCAATGATTAAGGCATCGTGGGGTGGAGGTGGTAAAGGCATAAGAAAGGTTTGTATTAGAAATGACGTAGTATAATAAACTGTTGTTCTTTCAATAATCTAACACTGCACAAAAAAAAGCCTTTCAATTGAGAATGCATAATTAATTGTTTGTTGATGTTTGGTTTTTGTAAAGTTACTAATCATGTGAAGAGCAATTGGATTGGACTCTTGTGCCTTAATTTCTCATCACATTGAAACTAGCTATATTTTACATTTTTTAGGTTCATAATGATGATGAAGTCAAGGCACTGTTCAAGCAAGTTCAGGGTGAAGTTCCTGGTTCACCCATATTTATAATGAAGGTTGCTTCCCAGGTGAGGTGATCCACTGCATTCTGCTTAAAAGATGCCTTATTTATTTATTTTAAATATTTAATAATATTGCTAGAGTTTTAGATATATTTAAATGATAAGTTTGTGCTTTCGTATTATGTAGAGCCGTCATTTAGAAGTCCAGTTACTCTGTGATCAATATGGCAATGTTGCAGCTCTTCACAGCCGTGATTGCAGTGTTCAGAGGCGGCACCAAAAGGTAAACACTTCCCTCCCTCTCCCTCCTCCCACCCATTAAAAAAATTTACCATGAATTTTCCTTACTTAGAGATTTGTCATTATGTTTATTAGATTATTGAGGAGGGCCCAATTACAGTAGCTCCACTTGAGACAGTGAAAAAGCTGGAGCAGGCTGCCAGAAGGTTAGCCAAATGTGTGAATTATGTTGGAGCAGCCACTGTTGAGTATCTGTACAGTATGGAAACTGGAGAGTACTATTTTTTAGAGCTTAATCCTCGATTACAGGTTTGTAATATATATTTCAACACCTTTGTCCTTCTCTCTTTCCCTCCCATCCCCTCCCCACGGGCAGACCTCGTGATTCTTTCTCTCTCTTAGTGGAGGGGTAATATGTCAACATCAATTCTAGTCTACGTCAAGACCATCACTTTATCCTGGTCTCTGTCAGTACCATCACTGAGATGCAATCATTATGTCATGAAAATGAAAAATTTCTTGTGCACATTTACAGTGTTTGCACTTTGCAATTGGTCAGGATCACCCAGGGAGTGTCCACTAACTGTTTATGCATGGTTGAAATTCTTCTGTGTTTTAATTACGTTAAAAGGGTATTGAGTAATAAAACATGATTTTGATCTTGTTCAGGTATAAGTAATTTTATAACTTCAGTTATCAGCTTGCTCCTTTGTCATATAGATGTTTTTTGATTTTTAATTAAAAAAAGGGGCAGCCTGATGCATGAAGCTCCCGTGTATGCGGGGACTTAGGAAGGAGTGGACCGTGATGGGTCTGTAGTACACAGCCGTACCCTGCATTTTTGCAAGAGGCTGTTTCCATGTCCTGAACCTATGACCTCAAGGTCACACGGCGACAACTCTACCATCGTGCGAAGGCTACCCTTCTGTTATTTGATTTTTAATTTCTGACATATAATTTCAACTCAGGTGGAACATCCTGTCACTGAGTGGATTGCTGAAATAAATCTGCCAGCCGCACAAGTTGCAGTTGGGATGGGTATTCCTCTCTGGCAAATTCCTGGTATGATCTTTTTGAATTTAAGTTTGTTATTAAAGGCCTTTTTCCTAGTCATTCAGATTGTGTTTAGCACATGCTGTATTTCTATGCCTCTTGTTTAGAAATAAGGCGGTTTTATGGAGCGGAAAATGGTGGGGGCTATGATACTTGGAGGAGAACGTCAGTTGTTGCCACACCTTTTGATTTTGACCGAGCAGAGTCTACAAGGCCAAAAGGTCATTGTGTAGCTGTTCGTGTAACCAGTGAGGATCCAGATGATGGTTTTAAGCCTACTAGTGGGAAAGTTCAGGTTAAGACTTTGCAGGATCATGAGCCATCTCACTTCAATTTTCTTTTGTAATATTATGAAAAAGCTATATTAAATTACATAACTTTGTGCAGGAGCTGAGTTTTAAAAGCAAGCCAAATGTGTGGGCTTATTTCTCTGTCAAGGTACATCTTTCTTGTAGAATTTGTACATTGGTTACAGATGAAAAATCTTAAACTTACCACCATTGGGAAGTGACATTTAATTATTTGCAGTCGGGAGGTGGCATTCATGAATTCTCAGATTCTCAATTTGGTAAGTAATTGCTGCTAACATGACATTGGAACTTCATCGAGCCAGATTGTGCCTTCTTTGAATTTTTGATGTCTCCAAATAAAAATGGCAAGAAAAAATAAGCTCATAAGGGATCTAGGATGTCCAATTTGGTTGCAATTCTAGTCCAGCGATTCCTGTGCTTTGTAGAGATCTCAAAAGACACTTAATCTAATGCTTATTAAAAGGGTACCTAGGATGGGTTTTTGGATATGATTCTAATTCAACACCCTGTGAAATCGTGATGTGACTCAATGAACGTGTGTTTGACAGAGCTTTATTATTATTATTATTATTATTATTATTATTATTATTATTATTATTTTTGGGGGTGGGCGGGGTTGGGGAGGTGTGGGAGGGAACAGTTAGACCAATACTTTTACAGTCCTTCAGGAGATCCTCCTAAGTGTTTAATAGCTTATCAAAAGCATTTTGGATATATTTTCGGGCACACAAAAACACCAAGAGCATGCACAATTAAGTTGCCCTATATGATTTTGGTTAATTACTTGTATTTCAATTGTAGTTTTTCTCTCTATGTGTGAATGACTTTTTGGGCTACTATGATGTCTGCTGATGCTAGGAATTAACAAATCTATTCTCAGGACATGTTTTTGCATTTGGGGATTCTAGGGCTGTGGCCATTGCAAACATGGTTCTCGGTCTGAAAGAAATTCAAATTCGAGGAGAAATTCGTACAAATGTTGACTACACAATTGATCTTTTACATGTAAGTTTCTAACATTTTGCAAATCAATGCCATGTACCATCCTTTTCTACTCTAGAAACAGAAACTACACACTTAATGCATTTTTCAGGCTTCAGATTACAGAGACAATAAAATCCACACAGGCTGGTTGGATAGTAGAATTGCTATGCGGGTTAGAGCAGAAAGGCCACCTTGGTATCTTTCTGTTGTTGGAGGTGCTCTTTATGTAAGAAAAAAATCCTAGTTTTCAGTTTTTCCCTAAATGTTTAATTACAGGGATAGAATTTTCAATCATCATAACTAATAGAAGTTGCCTTTTCTTTTTCTTTTTCCTTTCCCCTGTCATCCTTAGAAAGCATCTGCTAGCAGCGCGGCTGTGGTTTCAGATTATGTTGGTTATCTTGAAAAGGGGCAAATCCCGCCAAAGGTACCATTTATGGAATATTCAGTTTTACTTTAATGACTGTAGGTGTTTTTTTCATGTATTTTTGTAAATATTAATATCCATTAACAACTCCTCATTTCAGCATATATCACTTGTCAATTCTCACGTTTCCTTGAACATTGAAGGAAGCAAATACACGGTATGTAATATGATTATGTTGTGATGCTAATTAATAATAAAGTGCTTATTTTAATTCTGAAGAATTTTTGGGGATTTGCTTTAATTAATATTGTGAAAGGTTGATTTGTAGATTGAAATGGTGAGGGGAGGACCAGGAAGCTATAGATTGAGGATGAACAAGTCAGAGATTGAAGCAGAGATACATACTTTACGTGATGGAGGTTTATTGATGCAGGTAAGAATTTATTATTTTTCTTATTGCATTGCCTTAAAATTTAGTCACCTTATGAACTCTTGAGTTAGTTATTTTCATGGTCTTAAATGTTTGCAACATTTTCAAAATTTTTGTTGAAATTTCCACTTTTCGCAATCCATGAAATAAAAATGAGGCTGATTTCCATCTTACGAAATTTCCTTCAAAATTTCCAAAAAAAATCAAAATTTGCCAAAATATTGGCTATTGAACAAATCTCCTTCTGATTGAAATTGCTGTTCCTAAATGATCCAATATTAGGCTCAATATAGTATCATTTTTATTAAAAAAAATAAAAAAAAAGAAGAAGAAAAAGGAAATCTCACGGTTTGATAATTCTCAGTACAAATTTTTTGCAATTAAGAAGATTTCATTAAATAAATTTCTTGATCTAGATGGAATTTTAAGTGCTTGAAATTTGAACAGATCTTATCATTTTTGAATTTTATGTGGAAATTTCTGTATATTTTTAAGGCCCAAAATTTTAGTTGAAATTGAAATTTGAAACCTTGGTTGTTGCCTGGGTTAGTGTGAATAGAGATTGTTCCCTAACCTCTAATAGTTGGGAAATGGGGGATGTTTCTTCCCTGCACTTCCATCATCACTTTGCACTTTGTATGTTTAAGAAATTTAATGCCTTGTTCTATCTTTCATGTGTATACTTTCTTGCTTGTAAAATGGCCACTCTGTGATATTCAATTCCAAGACATGACTTGCTGATGCGTCTTTACTGTTGGTGAAACAGAACAAGATAAGGGAAAGCTTGTGTTACGCATGGGAAATAATTAAGACAAGAAAGGCAAAGTAAAGTTATATATGTCCGACAGAAATATAGAATGAATGGCTATGATGAAAATATGTGGATATTATTATTATTATTAGTGGGGATGAAGACCCAGACACTGAATCTGCATTGGCAACATGGGGAACAAATCCACTTGTCACTTGGCTGATTGTGGAGGGTCCTCACTATTATTATGATTAGCATAAATAAATGACATGTAAAAATAGTGCGAAATAAAACTAGAAACACGAACTAAAAAATGGAAACAACAACCTACTTGGTTTATATTTCTAAAACTAAAATAAGTTGAAAATTTGATTGAACAAATGCTCATTTTTTCTTCAAATAACAATTAAAATAGTAAAATTAAAAAATGATACAAAATAAAATATCATAATACAAATGAAATCATTATAATTATTTTATTTTTAATTATTATATTTCAAAACTCACTTTAAAAGAACAATTATTCGCAAAATTAGAGTCCTTGAAGTTAATATGGTGTTAAAAAAATGAAAAGTGGGAAATCTCTAGGACCAGATAATTGAAGTTTGGAAATATTTAGGGGATAAAGGAAATAAGTGGTTAACATTTTTTCAACATTATTATAAGAACCAAGAAAATCCCGAAGAATGAGGAAAAGCATGTAAATACCTTTATACAAAAACAAATGTGACATTCAAAATTGTAGTAACTATCGTGGAATTAAGACCGAGTGATATGCTGAAATTATGGGAAAGGGTAATTGAACAAAGAATAAGATTAGAAACAAAGATTTTAGAGAATCAATTTGGTTTTATGCCCGGGAGATCAAGAACAGAAGCTATTTATCTTTTAAGAAGATTAATTGAAAAGTTTAGGGAAAAGAAGAGGGACTTGCGTATGATTTTTATTGATTTAGAGAAAACATATGATAGAGTATCTAAGGAAGTTCTTTGGTGGGTCTTAGAAAAGAAGGAGGTTTGTAGTAGATTACTGAGGTCATTTAGGATATGTATGATAGAGTAGTGACTAGTGAAGGACTTTAGGAGGGGTATCTAGAGATTTTCCACTCACAATAGGTATATATCAACGTTCTACTTTGAGTTCTTATATTTTTACTTTAGTGATTAATGAACTTACTAGAAATATCCGACACGAGATCCATTGGTGTATGTTGTTTGCAGTTGATATTGTATTGATTGATTAAAGTAGGAGCGGAGTGGAATCTAAGTCAGAACCTTGGATAACTACATTAGAGTCCAAAAATTTTACGATAAGTAGGAATAGGATAGAATATATGAAATTTAATTTCAGTAATGTAAGGAGTAGTGGAGAGAAGATTAAGTTTAATAATCAAGAAATTATTAGCACTAGTAGATTTTGATATCTTGGTTCCATTATGCAAGCGGAACAGGAAATTAAAGATGTAATACGTAGAATTAGAGCAAGTTGGGTAAAATGGAGAAGTGTGTCAGTCGTGTTGTGTGATTGTTGAATACCCTTAAAATTAAAAGGGAAGTTTATAAGATGGCTATAAGGCCAGCTATGCTTTATGATTCAGAATGTTGGACAACTAAGAAACAATATGTACAAAAAATAAAAGTTGCCGAAATGCAAATATTAAGGTGGATGAGTGGTATAACATTAAAAGATAAACTATGGAACAAGCATATACACAGTAATTTAGGCATAGTACCAGTTGAAAATAAGATAAGGGAGGGGCGAGTTAATGGTTTGAGCATTTGAAAGGCATGCTTAGTAAAGCACCTAAGAGGAGTTAGTTATTGTTTTTGACATGAAAAGGGGTAGGGGTAGACCTAAAATAACTTAGAATGAGGTATTGAGGAAAGATTTGATAGCCCTTAATCTAGTAGAGAAAAATGCTCTTGATAAGGTGAATTGGAGAAAAATAATTCATGTAACCGACCCCACCTAGTGGGACTTAAGTGTTGTTGTTGTACATTACAAGAATAATCTTATTACACATGACAATTGAAAACTTGTAAAATTATTTTTTAAAAGGACTTTATTATTTTTTTAATTTTTTGAAAATTTATGAATATTTTTATTTTTATTTTATTTTAATTCATATGATCATTTTATTTATTTTTTAATTAAAATTATGTATAAAATAAATTATTTAATCCACAAATTTTAATTTTCAATGTATTTTGCCCAAGGTTGCCAAAACAACTGAAGGTCATTCATTTTTTTTTTTTTTTGAAAACTGAAAACTGATGAGAGAAATGGAAAACAGGCAATGTGAAAAAAATGTATCATCTCTGTTCCTTCACTTTTTAGAAACCAGAAAACAGAAAATAGAAATGACATCATACAGACCCTTATTTGCCTGGAATCAGTTTGTGAATTTGGGTATTATGTGTTGCTATGTATTGCTATATTGCATTATTTTGATTGAAACTTTAAATTGTTATTTGTCATCTTTACTGCAAGCCTGCTAACATACAACCTAAGAAGCATCGACACTAATGCATGCCACAGGCAAGACATGATACACGTACATTGATACATCAACTTAAAAAAAAAAAAAAAGAAAAAAAAAAAAAACAAAGAACAAAAAAAAGAAAAAAAGAAAAAAAGCACTTGGTTACATTGGTGCACGTGTATTAATAGTTTTATACTCTATTAAATGGGCGTGAGTGTATGTGTGCATGTCAAATTTATTGGCATGACGATGCTCATAAATATCATACAAACAAATTTTCATCCATTGGCGTTTATAATTTCATATTGCACATTCATAGTTTGATTAATGATGCTATGAAAATATGGAGGTTCCTGTAGATATTGAACTTTCTGAGAGCTGTATTTGTAACACGCAGAGACTTTGTTGGCAGTTAAAATGTTGCAAGCTCAAACGAGCTTCATCTTCTATTAGAGCTCTAAACTTTAGAGGCAGCCAAGGATGATCAAGAGTATAGTGATTAAGTTCCTAAAATACCCACTTCTCTACCCTCAATAATAATGATAATAATAAATAATAGATGAAAGGCAGACAGACGGACAAAAACAATGTGGGAAACCTAGGATACACATGCTATTTGAGCATGTAGTGAAGAAGATGTATTTATGCCTATTGTGGAAGGAGTATAATGTTAGTAAGGAACTAAAGCTGAGGTTGGCAAAATTTTTTTCCTGTATAGGAAATTGTAGAGGGGGTACTTGAGAGGGTAGGAGAATATACACAAGTAATGGATCTTCTAGAGAGGGCCTAGAAAGGAGAACCGAAGTTATTCCCTAGAAGCTCAAGTGTGAACAGTGGCAGGTGAAGGGGTTTTGAAGGCTGGAGGGATTCCTCAAGCTAGTGGGGATCCAAAAACTAGGGGATTTCTGTGTGTGTGTGTGTGTGTGAAGGAGAGAGATAGGGAGAGAGAGAGGGAGAGTAGAAGAACCACACTGGAGCAACTGGGGTTGTTTATAGGCGATAGACAAACATGTGTGGGATGTCATCATCCTCTACATCTCAACCAATGAGGAAGTTATAAACTGTTGGTCCAATAGAGTGTTAAAACATGGTCTGGGTGAGATAAGAAAAAGGAGTGCATGTCACAAATGTCACATGGTTGGTCCTTGTCCTGGGTGCAAATTTCATTTTGAGCTCCTATGAAAGCGCATAAGACAATTCACAATTAATTCATAATTGTGCACATATCATTTCAGTGTGGTTTGATTTCACAGTCTAGAGCAAAAAGGTGATTTCACAAATTTACAGTGATGTTGGTGCCAAATGTGTGAATTACTTATAATATATGCTGTGTGCTTAATATTGATGGAAGTTAGGTGCAATGGGCATTTTTGTCATTCCTGACTCTTTGGAATTGTGTGCGGGGGCTTCTATATGCTGCAGTTGGATGGAAACAGTCATGTTGTTTATGCAGAGGAAGAAGCCGCTGGAACTCGCCTTCTCATTGATGGAAGAACTTGCTTGCTTCAGGTTCCACCAAATATTTTCTTTCGTGACCTTATTTTATTTAGTCTGGTCGAGATTTAATTTCTTATCTTTGTTGTCTCTAGAATGATCACGATCCATCTAAGTTAGTGGCAGAGACACCGTGCAAGCTTCTTAGGTATTTAGTTTTAGATGGCAGTCATGTTGTTGCTGACATGCCATACGCAGAGGTTGAGGTCATGAAGATGTGTATGCCGCTTCTTTCGCCTGCTTCTGGGGTTATCCAGTTTAAGATGTCTGAAGGTCAAGCAATGCAGGTAAAAATCTCATTGCGTTTGTGAAGTTTAGCTGTTCTATCCATTGTAGCAATTAAGAAATCACTGTTTTCTTGCAGGCTGGTGAACTTATTGCAAGGCTTGATCTAGATGATCCTTCAGCTGTAAGAAAAGCAGAACCTTTTAATGGTAGCTTTCCTGTCCTGGGGCCTCCAACTGCTATTTTAGGAAAAGTTCATCAGAGGTGCGCTGCAAGTTTAAACGCTGCACGAATGATTCTTGCGGGTTATGAGCATAACATTGATGAAGTAAGTATTCTTTTGCCCAGTTTCAAGCTTAAATGCGGAGTTTTGAGTGGTAATATATATCTGTTATTTTAATGTGTACTGTTGTATCAACAAGTTTTTGTATTTTGGCCATGTAAGCATGAAAAAAATTTATCTTTTATCATAGTCAACATATTTAATTTCTAAGACTTTTTAAGCTCAATCTCTCTTACCTTGGAGTCTTCGTATCTATTCCAGGAAGTGCAAAACTTGCTAAATTGTCTTGATAGTCCTCAACTACCTTTCCTTCAGTGGCAAGAATGCTTGGCTGTTTTGGCCAACCGTCTCCCAAAGGATCTCAAGAGTGAGGTAAATATATATAATATAGCTTTTATCTCTGGTTTTATGCTTCATTAGTGGCCCTTTTCTTATATTATGAACTCAGTTGGATTGATTCCTGTAAGCTTTTCAGTTAGAATCAAAATATAAGGAGTATGATGGGATTTCAAGTTCCCAGATTGTTGATTTTCCAGCCAAATTGTTGCGAGGTGTTCTTGAGGTTAGTTTCTAATTTTTTCCTTGTTCATAAAATTTTACTTTCTTTAAGTGATGATAAACATTTTAGGATAAACATTTTTGCCTTAGGCCCATCTAAGCTCCTGCCCTGATAAAGAAAGAGGTGCTCAAGAAAGGCTTGTGGAACCTTTAATGAGTCTCGTCAAGTGTTATGAAGGTGGAAGAGAAAGTCATGCTCATATTATTGTTCAGTCCCTTTTTGAAGAGTATCTTGCCATTGAAGAATTATTTAGTGACAACATCCAGGTAATGTTCTCCCATAAAGCCCAAAATTGTTGTACAATGGGAAACATGATTATGCAAGTATTCCCAATTGTTTGGATTTTAATATCAATCTTACTTGGCATTAAAATTCGAAATATTTTGACTTCGATTGAAGCATTGGAATTTTAATTTGTGTTACTAATTTTCTTTCCTCTCTCTCCATGGTCTTTGGATGTGTACAAACCACCTCAACAATCATCTCCTTGTTTTTTCCAAATATTTTTTTTTCTCATCTTTTCCTATAATATTTTCTGTATTTTTTATGTGTGTGTGCATGCGCGTGTGCTTATAACTTTAAATATATTTTTATATTGTTGACCCAGATTTCTTTTCTTTCATCTTTCATCTTGAGTTTCAGCAAAATTCAACTGTGAGACCCAAAAGATAGAACATTGTTAAAGATTGGTTGTCTTGCTTTAAGCTTGGTCCTTTTGATTTAAGATTGGTTTATGCTGAAATTTATAAAATGAAAACCGTAGGAGGGGTTCGGTGGGAACTCCTTAAATCTAATTATTGTTTGCTTTCGCACTCTCTCTCTCACTCACTTACTCACTCACTCTCTCTCTCTCTCTCTCTCTCTCTGCATGTGTTGTTTGTGGAGATCTTTAATTCTGATGTTTCATTCTCAGGCTGATGTCATAGAACGCCTGCGACTTCAGTTTAAGAAAGATCTTTTGAAGGTTGTCGACATTGTGCTTTCTCATCAGGTATGTATCTACAGAGGAATTTACTTCCACACACACACTTTTAAAAAAATATTTCAATTTTAAGAACTGTAAGTATGTTAATGTAAGGGAGTAGTATGAATAAAATAATATTGTTTGGTTTTAAAATGGTTTCAATAAAAATAGATTAGTTTATTGGGATTAAAGTCACACTAGTGTGTATATACATACATATACACGCATTAATATGCAGTCATACACACATACATACATAAATATATTTGTGTATATATATGGAAGGAAGATAAGAGAAGCATGTAGAGAGTAAATATGTTTATAGATGCACTTTTCCGAAAAAGAAAAAAAGCTCCTGAGATAAGACATGATTAAATATTTTCATGATATGATCCCAAAAGTCTGGATATAGCTGAGTTAGGTGATAATTGTATTCACCATATATATGGAGAGTACTTACAAGATCTATAATTTACAAACAAGGAAGCCTCTAAAACATATGATTGCTTTTTGCACATGGATATTGTTGGACAAAGAGAAGTAAATATATAAATATAAGAAAAAAATGTCAAGAAGATAAAAAAATAATGAGTATTTGCAGGACTACTGCAAAAAATTGCCTTGCAAGGTGGCAGTTGAAATATTACTTGTTGCTTAAACCAAATGGAAGTAATATGAATATAGAGAAAATTCACAATTTTTATGAAGGGAATGTTTCTTCATTAGGAAGTGAATTCCTTTGCAGACATGGTCGATAAAAGATAAAATCTTGATTTTCAATAACATGAACTAATTTATGCCTATATCTAAGAAAATTTAGAACCTCTCAAAAGTTTATTTTTTGGGGGATAGATATTCTAGAGTTAAGCATGAAATGAGAACCATGCATAGTGGTGTTTGTGTTATCAAGTTGTATGACTGTTGAAAAGTCAGCTAAATATGAACAGTTCAATGAGAATGGAAGATGAACCCAATTGTTTTTGGTAGCTCTACGTACATAGAAAAGAAGAGTGCGAAAAAAACATTTCATTTCTTTTGTAAGATAAGACGGTATCGGGGATGATCATACTGGTGGAAACAGACGGATTGTCGTTTGAACAGTGTGCGCTCTCATACCAATTTGATAGAGGATGGTAAGAAGAAAGAGAAGATATGAGAGAGATCGAGAAGAGAATAGAAAAAAAAATAAAAGAAGAGAGAATTAGATGGTAATAAGAAAAAGAAGGTATGAGAGAGATTGAGAAGAGAATAGAGAAAAAAATAGAAGAAGATAGAATTAGACGAAGAAGAAGCAGACATGAGATAGAGAGAGAGTCGAACATAAAAAGAGAGAGTTAGGTGTAGAGGGAGAAGAGCTTAGGCAAAAGTTTTGATTAATCATCCAATTCAGTATCTTTTAGTATATACTTGTAGGCAAATAACAAACTGTAACCAGAAATGACAAACTAACCCCAAAGTAACTAAAGACATTCCAAGATAACAACTAAATTGAATAAAATTCTTAAAATATCCATATTTCCCTAATTAAAGCAACATAAATAATTTCTAAATCTTTGAGGATGGTATTATCCCCTAACAATATCCACAGGTGGTTCCCCATCAATAGTGCTCATTTATCTTGCTCTTCTCCTCATCTAATTTTTTTCTGCTTCTAAGTTATAATGTTGCAATAGTACTATTTTTGTTTGCTGGCTTGCAGGGTATAAAAAGTAAGAACAAGCTGATACTAAGACTCATGGAACAATTGGTTTATCCGAATCCTGCTGCATACAGGGATAAACTAATCAGGTTTTCTACACTTAATCATACAAATTATTCTGAGGTTAGTATTTCATTTGAGTTAATTCAGCATGGATATTTAGTATTTTGTTGTTCTGAATCTGCATTCATCAGCTTGCCTTCTGTTGTAAGCATATGCTTTATTTATTGGCTTTATCTTCTTCAAGTATCTTTTGTAATTTTTGATCATCATTTTATCAATTTGATATCATTATTTTTATTCAAAGTAGGTTTTTTTTGGTTCTTGTAGTTAGCACTAAAAGCAAGTCAACTGCTGGAACAAACCAAGCTAAGTGAACTTCGTTCCAGTATTGCACGGAGCCTTTCCGAACTTGAGATGTTTACAGAAGAGGGTGAAAATATGGATACTCCTAAGAGGAAAAGTGCCATTAATGAACGGATGGAGGCTCTTGTAAGTGCTCCATTAGCAGTTGAGGATGCCCTTGTTGGTCTCTTTGATCATAGTGATCACACACTTCAAAGACGGGTTGTGGAGACTTATGTTCTTAGACTGTACCAGGTACTATGTTTCAAACTCCTTTTAATTGTCTCTTTTTTCATTGGTATGACTAGTTCCTCATCCAACTTCCTATACCCATCATCAGCCCTACCTTGTAAAAGGGAGTGTTAAGATGCAGTGGCACAGATCTGGTCTGATTGCTTCATGGGAATTCATGGAAGAGCATATTGAAAGAAAGAGTGGATGTGAAGATCGAACAGCTGATACAATGCTGGTTGCAAAACATTGTGTGAAGAAATGGGGAGTTATGGTTGTTATCAAATCTCTTCAGTTATTGCCTACAGTTATTGGTATTGCTTTGAAGGAAGTGAGTCATATATTTCATGATACAATTCCGAATGGGTCTATGGAATCAGCTAGCCATGGTAATATGATGCATATTGCATTGGTGGGCATCAACAACCAGATGAGTTTGCTTCAGGACAGGTACATGAGGTGTCTTTGTTCTCAAAATTTGAACCTGAAAACCTCCAGCTGTTATTTGTGAAATTTTAAAGGATCAAAAGCATTTTATACATGCATAGAAGCATGTGTTTAAGATTTTAAGTGAGGTTGAAGTTTGATTTATTGTATTAGTTAATCTGATTCTGTTTTGATATGATCTATATATTCAGCCAAAGTTCCAAATCATTGGTGGCATTTTGTTCTATGATATTGATGGCCATCTCTTCTTCCTGTCCATGAAACATTTGTTGCACAGAATAAGCAATTCTATCTGGTGATTATGGTTTTTAAGGTATTATTTCCTTATAAGCATTGTCCTGTGGCTCTTTCCAGTGGTGATGAGGATCAAGCTCAAGAGAGAATTAACAAGTTAGCGAAGATACTTAAAGAGCAAGAATTAGGCACCAGTCTCCGCACTGCAGGCATTGGGGTTATTAGTTGTATCATTCAGAGGGATGAAGGTCGGGCCCCTATGAGGCACTCCTTTCATTGGTCAGCGGAGAAGCTACATTATGTGGAAGAGCCTCTGTTGCGTCACTTGGAACCACCATTGTCCATTTACCTTGAACTGGTTTGTTAGATGACTTTAGCCCCATCTGGTTTCAGTATTAATGTTATTATTACTTTTTTCTGAACTAAGTTCATTTTTGCATCCTTATCCTTGCTTCAATTATGATATATTATAATTCAGGACAAGCTTAAAGGCTATGAGAATATACAGTATACTCCATCCCGAGACCGTCAATGGCACCTTTACACTGTAGTAGAAAAGACACTACCAATCCAGAGAATGTTTCTTAGAACACTTGTAAGGCAACCCACCACATATGAAGGATTTGTGGCATATCAAGGGCTTGACATGGGAACAACCCTAAACCAGCAGGCAATGTCTTTTACTTCAAGGAGCATTTTGAGGTCCTTAAAAGCTGCGATGGAGGAGTTGGAACTTAACGTGCACAATACTACTGTCAAAGCTGACCATGCGCATATGTACCTTTATATCTTACGGGAGCAACATTTAGATGATCTTTTACCCTACCCCAAGTAATAATATCTGTTGTCACACAATTATTTTGTTAAACAAAATTGAACTTCTTTCCATGTTGTCTTACCTTTGAGGCATTGTTTTCAGGAGAGTTGATGTGGATTCTGGGCAAAAAGCAACAGTTGAGATGATCTTGGAAGAGTTGGCACGTGAAATCCATGCATCTGCTGGTGTAAGAATGCACCGTTTAGGTGTTTGTGAGTGGGAAGTAAAGCTTTGTATGGCATCGGCTGGAGAGGCCAATGGTGCTTGGAGGGTGGTGGTTGCTAATGTGACTGGTCACACTTGCCGCGTGCATGTAAGTGTATCATCTAAACAATGGTTTAGAACAAGTCATCTACACTCTTTTTCTTTTTTAACATCATGTTAGATTTTGCGAAGGCATGCTAAGTGTGGCCAGCAGAGGCATCAGTTATGAGTGTGTTCCCTACAAGATAAGCAAAACAACAAATGCAAAAAGCTAATTCTACACTAATGATGTTCCAGATTGATCAGTGGATAGATACATTTTTCTGTCACACTACAGAAAATGCTTTTGTTCTAGAGAAGCAGTATAGAAGAAATTTTGGAAATAGGGGAGAAACTGATATCCACAGGAGAAAATCCAGCAAAGTTCACTTTTGTTTTTTTGCAGAAAATGTTTGCATGTTTTGCAGTTGCTAGCCTGCAACCATGCCTGACAATTTCATAATTAGCAATTTTGATGTAAAACAAATGAGTTATCAAAACCGGTTTTGTTGGTAAATATTATGATTATTTCATCGTAATATTATGGGTAATAATTGTATTACTTGTAAATGTAACATGCAGATATACCGAGAACTGGAGGATACCCACAAGCACAGGGTGTTCTACCACTCAATCTCTGCACAAGGTCCTCTGCATGGCATGCCATTGAATGCACAGTATCAGCCTTTGGGAGCTCTTGACAGGAAACGCCTTTTGGCTAGGAGAAGCAACACTACATACTGCTATGATTTCCCGCTGGTGAGCACCATAAAATTTTTCTGTTTACTGCAATTTTATATATATATATATATATATATATTATTCTAAAGTTTGTAGAAACACATCCAAATACATATAACCTTGGAGAACCTTGCTTGCAGGCATTTGAGACTGCTTTGGAACAGTCATGGGCATCACAATGCCTGGGTACCAATAAACCCAAGGACAAAGTTCTTAAAGTCGCAGAGCTCACATTTTCTGATCAAAAAGGTTCATGGGGAACACCTCTCACTTCTGTGGAGCGCCCCCCCGGGCTCAATGATGTTGGCATGGTAGCCTGGAGTATGGAAATGTGTACTCCAGAATTCCCTTGCGGAAGGACAGTTTTGATTGTAGCGAATGATGTGACATTTAAAGCTGGATCTTTTGGCCCCAGAGAGGATGCCTACTTCCTTGCAGTGACTAATCTTGCTTGCACTAAAAAGGTACCTCTAATTTATTTGGCAGCTAACTCCGGAGCCCGTATCGGAGTAGCTGAGGAAATAAAAGCATGCTTTAAAGTTGGTTGGTCTGATGAATCAAACCCTGAGCATGGTTTTCAGTATGTGTATTTAACTCCGGAGGATCATGCACGCTTTGGATCATCTGTGATTGCGCATGAGTTAAAAGTGGCAAGCGGAGAAACTAGATGGGTTATAGATACCATAGTTGGAAAGGAGGACGGTTTAGGGGTTGAGAATTTGACAGGCAGTGGAGCCATTGCTGGTGCATATTCGAGGGCCTACAAGGAAACCTTTACCTTAACATATGTGACTGGCAGAACTGTTGGAATAGGTGCCTACCTAGCCCGCCTTGGAATGCGATGCATACAGAGGCTCGATCAGCCCATAATTCTGACTGGCTTCTCTGCGTTAAACAAACTTCTAGGCCGGGAGGTGTACAGCTCACAAATGCAACTTGGTGGGCCTAAAATTATGGCAACCAATGGGGTTGTTCATCTCACAGTCTTAGATGATCTTGAAGGAGTATTGGCTATTTTGAAGTGGCTTAGCTATGTACCCCCCTATGTAGGTGGCGCACTTCCCATTTTAGCTTCTTCAGATCCTCCAGAAAGGCCCGTGGAATACTTACCTGAAAACACATGTGATCCTCGTGCAGCTATTTCTGGTGCTTTGGATAGTAGGGGAAAGTGGCTTGGTGGTATTTTCGACAAGGATACTTTTGTGGAGACACTGGAGGGCTGGGCAAGGACTGTTGTAACAGGAAGGGCAAAGCTTGGGGGAATCCCTGTGGGAATTGTTGCTGTTGAGACACAGCCTGTGATGCAAGTTATCCCAGCAGACCCTGGTCAGCTTGATTCACACGAGAGGGTTGTCCCTCAAGCTGGGCAAGTATGGTTTCCTGATTCTGCAACTAAGACTTCCCAAGCATTGTTAGATTTCAACAGGGAGGAACTCCCACTTTTCATTCTTGCCAACTGGAGAGGCTTTTCTGGTGGGCAGAGAGACCTTTTTGAAGGGATCCTTCAGGCTGGATCAACCATTGTTGAGAACCTTAGAACATATAAGCAGCCTGTTTTTGTATACATTCCCATGATGGGTGAACTACGTGGTGGGGCATGGGTTGTTGTGGACAGCCGGATTAATTCTGACCACATTGAAATGTACGCTGATCGGACAGCTAAAGGGAATGTCCTTGAGCCAGCAGGGATGATTGAGATCAAATTCAGGGCAAAGGAGCTGCTGGAGTGCATGGGCAGGCTTGACCAGCACCTGATAAATCTAAAGACCAAGCTTCAGGTAGCTAAGTGTAGTGGGCCCCGTGGGGATGTTGAATCTCTACAACAGCAAATAAAAGCCCGTGAGAAGCACCTTTTGCCAGTTTACACTCAGATAGCCACCCGGTTTGCTGAACTACATGATACTTCCTTGCGGATGGCTGCCAAAGGTGTAATCAGGGGAGTTGTTGATTGGGCTCACTCTCGGACTTTCTTCTACAGAAGATTGCGTCGGAGAATCAGCGAGGGATTGCTGATCAAGACCATTCAAGATGCTGCTGGTGAGCACATGTCACATAAATCTGCAATCGACTTGATCAAGACGTGGTTTTTAGATTCTAGGATTGCTCGAGGTAGAGAAGATGCTTGGTTTGATGATGAAGCTTTCTTCACATGGAAGGAAAATCCAGGAAATTATGAAGAAAAGCTGAAGGAGTTGCGGGTCCAGAAGATATTTCTGCAACTGTCGAATATTGGTGATTCAATGTTGGATTTGCAAGCACTACCTGAAGGTCTTGCGTGCCTTCTGCACAAGGTAAAATCATTCAGATAATAATTTTTTTTTAGCTTTTCAGCTTCATTTTTCTCTCGTGGAATATAAAGGTTATTGTTGGACTCCAATGCAGATGGAGCCATCAAGCAGAGTGGAATTGACTGGTGAACTTCGAAAAGTGCTCAATTGATAAGATAGTTTGTGGTTCATCGGCAAGCCTGGTCCTGCAATTTGCCCTGCCCTTTTTCTGCTCAAGGATGATTCCACCTAGAAGACCAAAGGTGGATGACCTGCCTTCTCCCCATGCAAATGCTGCACTACCCTATAAGTATGATCTTGCTGGCAAAATAAATTTCCTTTGGAAAAATAAATTGGAAGAGCTCTTCCTCTTAATGCTATTGCATCAAGTGTAAATTCTTGTAGTTCCCGGAGTTCATGTAGGAAATAGCCGCAGATTAGGCAAAACAGAAAACAATTGGGAATTGGCAGGTTGTGTTTCATTAGTTTTCCATATGGATGATAAAATCCTTTCGCTTATTTGTAATTTTTTTCTGCTAAAATCTCTTTTGCTATTTTTTTAATAGAACTAGCTAATCTATTTCAAAAAGTATTTGTATCTATCCCATCCTCTAAGGTCCAATCCCCATCTTTGATCATTTTATCTTTAAATTTTATTATGTTTTCTCCTTTTAGGTTCCACCATCTAGTTCTCCTACACTGGTTTATTTTATCCATTTTCTTCCATTTTTTAATACATATATCTAACACTAAGACTTTATATTGTGTAATTAGGCTTTCACCTGGAATAACTTTATAATTCTTGCATGATAAACGATCTACCCTTCTAGTTAAAAAAAAATCTATTTGACTTCTATTTTGTCCATTTTAAAAGTTATTAAGTATTCTTCTCTTTTCTTAAAGTAAGTATTCATTATACTAAAATCATATGACATAACAAAGTCTAAGATCATCTCCCCTGACTCATTTTTGTCTCCATATCCATATCCTCTATGTATCCTCTCATAATTTTTATTATTTCTTCCAACGTGTCCATTTAGATCTCCTCCTATAAATATTTTCTCAATCCCTGATATGCCTTATATAATACTATCCATATCTTTCCAAAATTGTCTCTTAAGATTTTCTGTTAAGCCAACTTGAGGAGCACAAAAACTAATGATATTTATTATCTCTCGTCCTAATACCATCTTGATTTTTATAATTCTATCTATTACTCTAGTTACATCCACAATGCTATCTTTTAAGTTTTTGTTTATAATAATGCCCACTCCATTCTTATGTTTTTCTTTTCCAGTGTACTAAAGTTTAAATCTTGATTTATCGATTTCTCTAACTTTCTCCCCCGCCCACTTAGTTTCTTGAAGGCAAATTATATTAATTATTCTTCTAATCATTGTATCCACAATTTCCATGCTTTTATCCGTAAGTGCCCCTATATTCCAAGTTGCTAATCTAATCCTAGTTTCCTAGAACTAACGTCTTTACCTACCCACGTCTAGAATGATGCAGGAACCCTCGCATATTTGACACCGAACCCGGACGCCGACACTGCGCGTCGCTTTGGGGCGGCAACCTAGCCCACCCTTACCCACTTTTCGCTACACTCGGATGGTTCAAGTGCAACGCGTCGCTCGTAGGGGACGCCCTAGCAAATATTCGGTAAGGATTCATATCATAGTAATGTGACAAATTTTACGCTGGCTGTCAGCTACCTAACGCAACCCTCCTCTTTAAGTCGGGCTTGGGACCGACTGTGTGTGAAAAAATTAGGACATTAAGTGCATCACAGGTGGAGTTTCAACTCTATCGGTTTAATGGTCGCTAATAAATTGATGTTAGGATGAAGATTCAATATGAAAGAACTACCTATAAGACAAATTAAGGCAGCTCCCATTACCTCCAAGAGAAGAAATTCGGTCGTTAAAGGAGCTATCTTCTTCGGCAACAAAGTTGGATGGATTCCATGAAGCTTCCTGGGTCTCTAGGGCCCGAGACACTGCCTATATTCTAACTTTCCCTCTCTCTCTCTCTCTCTCTCTCTCTCTCTCTCTCTCGTAAGCTATTGAAATGGAAGTTGGTAACCCTCGACCTCTTTCCAAACCTTTTCCAAATGAAACACTTAATTTTTTCAGCAAAATGTGCTACAAAATTTATGCAAATTTCAGGAAAGAACACATTGGATGAAGAATTTTATGAAAGAAACTAGTATGTGCAACTAAATGAACACAAGTAATGATCAGGACTAATAAGATTAGTTTAATACATTTATTAAAAAGGTAAAAAATGATATCTCTATATTTTCCTAACATTTGAGGAAAAGAAAGGAAATTGTCAACAGTCATTTTTTATCCAAAAAATAAAGTCTAACTTGCATATATAAAAAGTTAAGACAAAGAATGCAAAAAGAAGAAGAATAGCTAAGGTAGTTGATTGACCACTTTTCCCATCAAATTTTCTTGGCACCCTAATAAGTGGTCAACAAGCTCCTTTAAGCAGTCGACCATTCCCACCAAAATTCAAAATTTTGCATTATTTGCTCCTGATTAGCTATGGATTTTGGGGATGCCACATGTCAAGTCTCGATATTGAAGTTGGTAGTTGGTAGTTATTGGTGGTTGTTTTTAAATTTGAATATTTGAATTTCTAATTCAAAAGAGGCTTTCCCTCCCATCTATTTGAGGTCTATAAAAGGGTCTCTTTAGCAAGAGAATTGAGCATGTCCAAGTGGGGGCAAGGAGAGAAATTTCTGAGTGAGTTAGGGGATTCATTAGGGATTTGTTTGAAAAAGAAGAAGAAGAAGGAAATCATTTTTCTTTTTTATTTGCTTGAGGCATTTTGGAGAGTGAAGAGAAAGAGAGTAGGGGGAGGGGGTGGGGGGGGGGGGGGGGGGAGGGGTCGTCCACTTGACTTGTAAGTGAGATTCTTCCATATAGTCAGTGCCTTAACCCTTTTTCCTTTCCAATTTCATTCATATTCATGAATATTAACATGCTTGATGTATAGATGTATCTTCATGTTTTTGCCTTGATTTGTTATGTTTTCAATGTAACTTCATATAGTTGATCATGTTTTAGAAGTTCTAGGGTGTTTATCTTTGAATCCAATACGAGAAAACATGCCAAAAAATCATTGCATGTATTATAATTATTTCATTTCAGGCAATTGACTAGCACATGTAGGCAGTCAACTAGCCCCCTCATTTTTGAAAGTAGCCATTGGCTACTAGGCGGTTGACCAGCCCTCTACAAGTGGTCAATTTCCAAGTCTTAAAAGTGCATTTTTTGAACTTATCTCTTAATTTCTTCTATAATGTTTCAATTTTATGAGTCTTTGCACTCATTTAGAATGTAGTTGGTCAAGTATGTTTACTAGCTTAAATGATGGTTTTGTGGGTTTTCTATTAAAAAAATCAAGTTTTTTTCATGTTCAAAGTAACTTCACTCAAGTTTTCCAAATTATCTTAAAGTCATATATCTATGATGTGGCTTTTGGATGTTGTCCAAGTTTTAAAATAATTTCAAGATAGGTCTGTGGTTCTCCCACCAAAACTCTATAAAATTTTCAAGTTTCTACAATGAAGATCATTATTTAAAAGCAATCGTCCACGAAGTGGCTTGCGGGTAAAAAAATGATTTTTTTAAGTACTTAAAACTTGATTTTAATCTTTGTTTTCACAAAGAATTAATTGAAAAATCTACTTTCTAACCAAAGGATAAAATTTTTTTCAATAAGGTTTCAAGTACATTCAATGGTTTTCAAATTGAATTTCTAAAAAACATTCACCAATTTTTTTTTTCTAAATTTGTTTTTGAAAATATGTTTGAAACTACAAGTGGCTTGATTCCTTCATTGGAGGATATATAGGCAATCTACCTTCCTAGATTCAACCACAACTAAAAAATTTTATGTTTTCTTTACTTATGTCATTTTCTTTTCCATTTGTATGTTCGATGTGATCTTGTTTTAGGTTTTGTTAAGGCATAAGTAGTGGAATTCCCATGGGGCTTCTGCCTCTACATGAACTCCATAAAAGCCTTCTCAAATGGAAAAAAGCAGTGAGAGTTTCGAAGTTTGCAAAAATGGAGTAAAGAAAAACTAGTTGAGGTCGGTTGATTGCTCTTTACAAGTGGTCAACCTCCTGATGTTGCAAGCCTATTTTTGGCTATTTTCAACATTTTTCCTTAAAAATCTTCATTTTAAAGGGTACACACACACAGTCACATAAGGTACGTACTGCAGCCATTCTTAGAATGGTGCTTTTAAGGTGTTAAGTCTTATAAATCTCAAATTGAAGAGATTTGAAAACTTACCTTCCCTATTCACAATGGTACTTCAAAACTAGAATTTTGGAAAGAAAAAGATTTTTATTCATTAACCTTTCTAACAAGATAAAATAAAGTGGTGATTCCATTTTAATTAAGATGGGTAAGTAAGATATCCAAGGAGGGTTATGTTACTTTGGTTTATTGTGAGTCATCATATGTTGGTATTCCAAAATAAGTCTTAAAAATCCAATCTTGATAATTGGAAAGAGAAGAAAAATGCTAAAGGAAATAATGATTTGGAGGATGAAGATATTGGAGATGCTTCCCACATGGAGTTCTCTATTGCCCATGCACATGGCCCCACTACTTCTAGTAACATGAGTTCAAAGAAGAAGAGGAAAAAAAAGAGTTGATAATGATGAATCATTTGCATAGATGAAAGAGTCTGTTACTACTTTCCAGGAGATGAGGTACACAGGTCCAGTGAATGAGTTAGTCGTGCGATTAAAGTTGCATCGGTCTAGGAATTGAGATTGAAGATCAAAGATAAACTTTTGAAGATACAAGGTTCGAGTATGATTGAGTGGCACAAGGAAATGATAAAAATTGAATATGATCGCATGCTAAGTGAGCTTTTTATTATTATTGTAGGTAAAGAAAAAGAAAAATAGATGAAGATCATTCTTAGTTACTTTGTTATGTAAATGCAAGATTTGTTTGACAAATTATTAGGCTTCTTAATAGAATAAAGAATTATTTAATTTTAATATGCATTTAATATATAATACTCATAGAATGAAATTGTTGGAATTTACTTTGTTTCTTTTTTTTTTTGGAATTTTGCATGTATACTATAAATATATATATTGATGAGCGTACGCAGAGAAAATTAGGACTAATATGTTGTTTGGGATTTACTTTGTCTAATTTTTTTTTTTTTTTGAATTATGCATTTGTATTCATCAATGAATATTTTAATATTTTTTCTCCAATTAAACGTGACCTTTAAAAAAGTTATTTTTTAAAAAAAAAATTATATTTGTGCATTTCAATATATTTTTGGAAATTAATGAGTATTCTATTCCATTATTATATTTATTTATACTAAACATAAGAATAAAATGGATAGCAGGAATATTTATTCCAGTCCAGTGTAATTTTATGTTTGTAGCTAAACATTGGAATGTGAATGGTCATTCCATTCCACACTCCATTCCATTCTTATTTTGTTACATTCCATCAAACCAAACATAGTATAAGAGAAAGAGAGTCAACCGTGTATCAAGTCGGGATCTATTTGAATTTCAATTATAGCACATTTGCAAATTTTTAATAAAAATAGCAAAGAAATGTGAGAGATTATTTGAAAATTTTTTTTTTATTACATAGGAACTCCAACCACCAACAAGTCCTTTGGACCCCCTGGTGCGGCACCAAACCTACGGATCAGCGTCCTTCCCCTAGGTCTCGCTGATCAAGTAAAGTCCGGAATGCGGACAAGGCTTCTGTGCATCAGTTGGACGTTTGGCTAACCCGACCCCCGGGACACATCTCCATTACCATCCACGATCTCCGCTGGCTCATAGAGAAATAAAAAATTTGGAGCTTAAAATTAAGTTTTTGGTAAATTACCACTCGGAAAAAATATAGTATGTCCATAATGAAATTAAATCCTTTTGAAAAATCATTTTTATTAATGTGATTAAATGGAGGGCATTCTATCTCCAAAAAAAATTAAAAATAAATTTTCTATTGAGATCATCCACAACCACAACTTAATAAATAATTTTACAAGTATTATAAATTAACAATTCTTTTAATAAAAAAAATGTAATATTTTGATTTAAAAAAAAAACTCAAAAGACTAATATTTGATGCTCTCAAACACGCTTTCAAGATTTCACTTGAAAGGCGGAGTGAGAAAGTCTGGAACGGGTCGACACATTTACTAGGGGTGGTAAAACGGGTTAATGGGTCAGATTCGAATCGGACATAAATGGATTGGGTTTAAATAGATTTGGCCGGGTGATCTAATCCGAGCCTGCCTAACCCAATTAATAAATGAATCAGACTCAGATTGATCCGTTTATAAATGAGTCAACTTAAATTAAAATAAACTTGATTTAAACGAACGGATCACGAATCATCCATTGGATTTTGATCCTAACATTCATGAGAATCAACAAAGGGTGCTCACAGGTGAGTGGCTGCCCATTGCCAAATGAATATATTTTTATTTCTCTTTCGGTGGTGCCATGTGGGACCCAGTCCACGCAAAGCTGACTAGACCGCAGATTTCTTCCCTCCAACACCTTCCCCACGGACAAATTCATAATCCTAATCTACAGATCAATACAATCTTCAAATTGAGATTTATGGAATCGTCCACTGTTTCAATTTTCCTCCATTGCTTTTTGTTATGGCTATGGTAGAACCAAATTGCTTGCTTTTAATTATCGCATCTTAATAAATGATCAAACCTATTCTCTGATAGACTCGCACACATTATATTATATTATTATACTTAATTGAGGAGAAATAAATATGAATTAATTCGACCCCTAATGTATTATATGAGACTCGTCATTCAAAAAAAAAAAAATTATAATAAAATTGGGGTGGATTGTCTAATAAAAGTATTGATTTTTTTGAGGAAATGTAAGACTTGATTGTGTTTCAAATATTATAATATAATTGTGAAATAATTTAATTTTATCCTTTGAGAGGTCATATCCCAATAAATAGAGTATGAAGCTTTTATTTTGGAGACCGGTTTATAATGTTTTAACATTAGAAAATGATTAAAAATTAAATACATAAGATAGGGTTGGATCGACTGCATGCATTGTGCAACTGAAGCCAAAATAAACTCTTAATGGACCAAAAAAATAATTTAAAATTTACTTGGTGTTTATAAGTAAATTTTGAAGCAAGCTATGAATTAAGCCATACAATTGATCCAACAAACTTAATTAAATTTTAGTTCAAAGGTATACGTAGCAACAAAAAATAAAATTTCATTCAAAAGTATTAAAAAGTTATAATTAACCTTTTAAAAAATTTTAAGATGTTCTAACTCAAAATTAATTTTGTATAGCATATCGTATTTGTTGTTTTTAAAATTTGAATCCTTAAACTTGTTATGGTGTTATAATTTTATTGCTAAATCAAAGAAACATATTCATCCTTGGAACTTGAAAAATTCTAGAGAAAGAAAAAAGAAATTATAAAACAATCTATGTTATTATGTTTGGTTATTGTTGATAGTCATTTTTTATCCTCTAAGAAAAGACCAATTTGCATGTATGAAGAATTAAGGCAAAGTACAAAAGAGAAAGAAAAACATCTAAGACGGTTGATCGTCGACTTTGGATGGTTGGCCGACGCCTTTCCCACCAATTTTAGCTTGACGCCCCAATAGGTGATTGAGTGGCTCCTTTAGGCGATCGATTAACCTGCCAAAATTCAAAATATTGAATTGTTCTTTTGTGACTAGCAGACGATTTTAAGCATGCCAAGTCTTCTTTTGATGTTACATGTCAAGTCTCAACATCGGCAATTAGTAGTTGGTAGTTATTGGTGGTTACTTTTCAATTTAAATTTTAAAATTTTAAATTCAAAAGGGGTTTTTGCTCCTTCCTATTAGAGGTCAATAAAAAAACCTCCTTAGGAAGAGAAATGAGCACATCCAAGTAGAGGTAAGAACATCATTTTGAGTGAAAAAAGGGAAATTGAAAGGGTATTTTGTTTACTTAGAAAAAAGGAGACGGTGCATTTTCCTTCCATCATTGTTGGAAGTATTTTGGTGTGATTTGAAAGAGAAAGGTCTTCACTTGATCTATAGTGTGTTTCTCTTTTCCTAAGGTCAATACTTAACCCTTCTCCTTTACAATTTGTGTTCATTTCCTTAAATATTTCAATACATGATGTATGTAAGTTCTTCCATGTTAGTGGTAGATTTGTTGAATTTTTTATGTCATTCCATGTTATTTATTACATGTTTGTGTTAGGATGTCTTGCTTCTAATTTACAAGGAAAAAGTATTGGAGTAATTGTGTTTTGGGGGTCGATCAATCCCCTTATTTTTGAAAAAGTAGTTATTGGCTACTAGGTAGTTGATCGACCCTTTACAAGTGCTCTACTATCGAATCCTGGGAGTGCATTTTTTAACACTTTTCTCTCATTTTTCATCAAGATTGTTCTAGTTTTTGAATCTATACACTCTTTAAAGTGTAATTATGTAACGTCCCAACTTGGGTCCATCAGGAAACACTGCGTCTCTCTTCCACCACCTGATCCAGATAATAGGGGGCGGACCTTATCGAACTAATAACTAACCCCACAAACAAACACGTGTCATTTTTAGTGTGTTTTGTCTTCACTCACTTCTTGAGAAAACTTCCCAAAATGTCAATAATCCCAAGATTACTCCAAGGCAAGCACACTTAATTGTGGAGTTCTTATAGGAAGACTCTCGAAAAGAAAGGTACACTTTATTGATATGGGTAGTAACATTAATCCTTTTGAGCCTTTATTCCACGAGGTATCACAAATTAGTCAAGTATGTTTGTTGTTTAGATGATATTTTGTGGTTTTTCAACAAAAAAAAAAAACCAAATTTTTTATGTTAAAAGAAAATTCACTCAAGTTTTCCAAAAGGCTTCAAGTTCACACAAATTTTTTTCCCAAAATTCCTTGGAGTCATACAATGTGGCTTTTGGATGTTTTTCGTGTTTAAATGTGATTTCAAGGTAGATTTGTGGCTTCCTAAAAAAAATTCTACAAAAGTTTTCAGTTTCTACAATAAAAATCATTCTTTCAAAACAAACATTCATGAAGTGACTTGAAGGTAGAAAAAATAATTTTCTAAGTATATTCAATGGTTTTCAAGTGATTTTAAAGTGATTTTTCTCAAAAACATTCACAAAAAATGTTTTCTAAAAATATTTTTAGAACTACAAGTGGTTTGATTTCTCCATTAGAGGATATGTTGGCAATCTACTTTGGTAGATTTAGTCACAAAAAAAAAAAAAAAAAAAAAAAAATCAATGTTTTTCTTCATTTATTTCATTTTTTTTTTCTCTTCATTGTTTGTTTTTGTATGATTTTGTTCGCAGACATGTTAAGACATAAGTAATGGATTTTCCATGGGACTTTCTACCTCTATACGAATTCTATAGAAGCATTTTCAGATGGGGCAAGGTGTTAAAACTTCAAAATTTGTAAAAATGGAGGAGAACCAAAACCAGCAGAAACAAAGACACACTCATATAAGGTAAGTTTTGCAGACATTCTTAGAATGGGCACTATAGGGCATTAGGTCTTCCTCACCACAAATTGAAGATATTTGAAAGTCTACTTGACCTATGCACAATGGTGCTGTCGAACTAGAACTTTGGGAAGAAAAACATTTTCTTTTATTTTACCTTTCTAAAAATAAAAAAAAAAGTGGTGACTATTTTTAATAAAATTACTAAATCAAATTAAAAACGAGAGTTATGTTACATATTTTGGTTTATTATAAGTCAACAAATTGTTAGAAATCCAAAATGGGCCTTCAAAACTCGATGTCAACAGTTATCAAGGAAAGTGATAAAGGAAAAAATATTGTAATAATCAATGAATAAAAACTTAATTTTCCTAATCATTATCATTTGACTTTTCCCTTTAATTGTATTAGAGAAAAAATTTATTTTTTAAAATATTTATATAGAGAGAATATAATGAAAAAATGAAATAATTTTTTTTATTTTCTTTTTCTCCACTTAAACAAATTCTTGATCTAAATCGAGTTTAAGAGGGTGTTTGTTTGCTTTTATTTGCTTCTATAGAGACTAGCTTATCTAAACTAGTTCACCATTAAGTGAATTGGTTCTGCTTGGTAAGGTGTCTAAAAAAGTTGTAACAACATCAATTTCAGTCCAACTTAAAACAATTTTTTAATTCAAATCTCCCTCCCTGTCTTACGAAATGAGATATGCACTAATGTAGAGACTCGAACCCATAAAAAAATAATAAAAATATAAAAGGGGATTTTTCCGGCTTCATCGACAAAGCCAATGTTCTCGTTGACGAATACCCTTCAGTGTTTCGTCGCCAAAATTCAAAGTCTCGTCGACGAAGAGATCCCGACTGACATGAAAAATATCAGGTTTGGGTTTGTCGACGAGGGATGAGGTTCGGCGATGAACAACCTTCTATGGCTTGTCGACGAGGGACCAATTCATCGACAAGTCTGACCGGGTCAAAAGGCCTATAAATATCATTTTTTCATTACTTAAGGGTTAAGAAACCCAAAATTCTCTCTCTCTCTCTCTCTCTCTCTCTCTCTCTCTCTCTCTCTCTCTCTCTCTCTCTCTCTCTCTCTCTTTTTCTACAGTTCTTCGTCATTTGTAGCTCGTTTCGACGATCGAAAGTTACTGCAAGGATCTGGGAGCTAGGATCTATAGTTCTAGTAGATTAGATTTTTAGTTTGATGATAAAAGTCGTGATTTGGGTTTTTGAGCATTTCGGTTTCTATTTCGAAATCAAGTAAGTTGATTATGTTTATTGCAGTGTTTTATCATTTTTGACCAGTGGATATGTTTATGGTGTGAGTATGTTTATGTTTTCAGTTGTTTTTTTAAAAACCAACCATTCAAAAAACTTGTTTTTAAACTTAGGATATATGATATGATATTTTGAGTAGAAATAAATGGTGGAAAGTTCAGTTTGATCCTACAAACCATTTATTTAGTATTTTCCATGGTTGCCTAAGGGTTATGTTTTAAATATAGAAAATTATGTGGCATGCGGATATGACTTTTAGAATGATGGAAATACTAGGATGGATACGTTTGTGTAATACTGAATTGTTTGCGAAAATACTGGAATTGTTTTGAGAAATACAGGAACTTATGAGAAGGTCGAGGTCGAGTTTGTATTAAATGACTGAGGCCAGATTTTATAAGTAACAAAGTTTATTTTGAGGCTGGAGTTTGTATTAAACGACCGAGTTGTAATAGAGGGGCTGAGGCCCGAAATTGTACTTTATGAGAGGGCAGAGGCCCAAGTGGTGTTAAATGACGAGTGGACGGGTTTTTTGAAATGAGTTTTAAAAGTACAATTTTATTTACTTAAATTACACGATATGCTTTAGGAAACCTGTGAACCCAGTGTTGCGAGCACGATACCATTGCTAGAGAAAGTTTCACCATTTGACTGCGTGCGCCCACATTTACAAGCATGTGGTGTTGGGTGGTCCTAGCCAATTGACCTAGATGCAATCAGACTCATAAGTGAGCTTGCGGAAGCCTATTGACGTATATAGCAGGAAGTTCACTTGGCTTGGGTTGATCCCCCGTGTTTTTGTCCAGCTTTCAGGTCGCACAACTTTGACCATGGGGGTTTGTACATGTCGAGTAGTTTTAGGGTGTATCTTTTATGCATATCTACATATTTATGTAATAATGTAAATATTTTCCCAGTATTGATATATGTTATGAGAAATAAGAAATGAGTATACATACTATGTTCAGTAAAAGAAAGAAGTATGATTCTAGTATACACTGAAAAGCATCCTGCCACACACTGTCATTAACTTAATCTTCCTTACTGAGAAGTGTCTCACCCCGTTGTACAACATATCTTTTTAGGAAATTCTAGAGATCGAGTTTAGTGAGATCTAGGGGGTGGAGACTAGTTAGTTACTTTTTTTGACTTTCTTCAAGAACTCAGGTATGAGTAGATTTGGTAGTATGCCTTTGGGCTTGTATCGCTGGTCATGTGGACCGAGCATGTGAACTAGTTTTCGGGATGTAATATGTGTATGGACAGAACCTTGATATATATGTTGATTTAAACTCTGGTAATAGTATATTGAGATTGTTTCATTTATTTCGCTGCCTATCGTGTATGATATGATGGTATCAGGTACTTAGACGTCACTAAAGTAGCAACCTGAGCCCACGTGTCAGGTTGGGGTGCTACAACTAATGTCACATCCTTCACCTAAACTATCTTTCCTCCTTTATTCCTCCTCTGTCACCCTTTCCTATTCATCTTCATCTCCCTCCTCAACAATTGTTACTATCCATCACATCACATACCTGTCATCCTAAATATGGTTATTGCTACCACCCATTCAAGTGGCAACAAACCCTTCCAACTACAAGATCTCAAGATTCTGAGCTCTCTCCAAGATATACATTGTAGCTTTCGCAACGTCTTGAAGAAAGGGTATGGAATGGGAAGGGATAATAAATATTGAAATTTGAATGGAGTCACCACTAACCTATTATTTACCTTGGTGCGGTGAATACCTATTTACTACTCATTGATTGGTCTCTAGACTATTTCTAAGCCAAAGAACCAGTAGTCTTAGTTTGCTTTACCAGAATTGGGATCGGAAGTTCAGTTATACGATAAGAAGGTACTAGCACCCCTTACACATCTGTTCTACGAACGGTACTAAATTAATTATGAATTATCCACAAATTAAATTTTTATAGTCAATATTTAATTAACTCCTTTAAAGTTAACAAATAAACAAACAAACAAACAAACAAATAAATAAATAAAAGTAAACAAATAGATAAATAAATAAATTAAAAAAGAAAAAAAATCACAATGCGATTAGGAATGTCTAATACAGGTGAGGTTTGAAAATACCTCTTTACCCTTTTTGAAATCCTCGGGATGCACCCACTCAAAAACAAGTAAAATCATTAAGAAGTATCTTTGAAAACATTCACAGATTTTTTTTTTTGTAAAATTTTTCTGAAATTTTTGAATATTTTTCTAAAATTTTCTAGGATTTAAAATTTTTTTTTTTCATTTTTTGGTATTTTTATTTTCTATTTTTTTATTCTGAGTCAAAATAACTAAAAATATTTTTCTTGACTTCAAAATTTTTTTCCCCAAATATTTCTCTAATTTTTCCCTTTTTATGATTCTTTTGCTATTTTTTCTCTAATTTGAAAATTAACAACAAATTAAAATATTATGTAAATTAATAAATAAAATAAAATAAATTAACAAAAATAATAAAAAAAATAAAAAAAATCATCTCTCTCTCTCTTCATCTTTTTTCTCTTCCTCTCTCTCTCTCTCTCTCTCTCTCTCTCTCTCTCTCTCTCTCTCTCTCTCTCCGCGCTCACTCTCCCTCTCTTTCTCGGATTTCCCCCCTCCTTCTCTCTTCTCTTTTTCTTCCTTCTCCTTTTTCCCTCTCTATCTCTCAGCCGCCCGATCTCCCTTCTTTTTCTTCTTTTTCATCCTCTTCTTCTTGGACCTTTCCTCTTTTCTAATCCTCTATTGTTTTTCTTTCATTTTCTCTTATTTTATATTTTCTTTTATTTTTTTTCACTTTCTCACAGATCTTCTTTTCTTTTTACTTTTTTTTTTTTTTTCATTTTTCTTCTCCTAATCTATTCTCTTTTGATTTTTAGGTTCGAAGTACAAATGGTATTAGGGGGAGAAATCAAAAAGGTCTTCGTGAGAGTAAGTTGTTCCTCCCTTCTTTCCTTTCTTTATTTTCTTGCAACCAAAATTTTAGGATAAGAGCTTGATTCAAGATCACCCACGGAGGTGACTCTGCTTGATTCTGAGGAATGGGGGATTTGGGTGACTTAGTGAGTCAACCCACCATGTTAATCATGGGTGACCCAGTGTGCCAACTCACTAAATCCTAGTGGCTGGGTGTTTGAAATTGTTTTTGAGCTTCTCCTTATGTTGTGGGCTTGGGTTAGATGGACTTAACCTGGGCTCTAGGCCTGATTTAGGCTCAATGTGGCCTTAGTTCTGAATTTTAAAAATAGGCCCAAATTTGAAATAGTTGGTCGACCTAAATCCACCTTGGATTTAGGCCTCAGGCTAAAACAAACAATGAGGGGGTCAAACAGGCCAAGTGGGTCGGGTTACTAGGGTTTAGCTAAACGGGTCGGATTTACCAATCAGGTCTAGTCTCCGGGTTGACCCCCTTTTTTCAATATATTTCTAATTAAATACAAAAAACCAAATTAGAATTAAATAAATTGAAATTAACAAATCCCTCTAGTCTTCTATTTCACCAACTTTGAAGTGAATGTTGATCGTCTTTTTTATTACGCAATGTTCTAATGCTCTGCCTATAATTCTGATTGGCTAGTTCTCTTTTTTTCTTTGAATGCCTCTGCTAATCTCAATTGTTAATTATACTGCACAACTAACAATATGTGAAACCCTTCTAAATGCTCCACTCTGTAAACTTCTCACTGTAACTTTCACACTATGAATGTCCCATTGTAATTCTCACATTGAACTTGTCACTATAATTCACATGCTATGTTTGCTATGTGAATGTTATGTATCTCTCACAATATGAATCTTGTTAGTCCATGTTACTTGTTTGAGGATTTTTGACCTCACAGGTCACACTCAGTTTTGATAATGACTAATACTCAAGTGTTTGATGACTATCTAGTTTATGTGCAGGTTTATATTTGCAGATACTTTGATGGCACATAAAGTAGAGCATGAAGACCCTAAAATTCATTTTATATTGTAATTTATTATTATTCAATTTAGGTTTGTAATAATCAATGCTTTACCTGCATGGTAGGATAGATAAGCTCAAGAAGACCTAGACAGACCTTAGGCTCCCCATGCATGCATAAATGAATGCCCTTTCAAATTTAAGTCAATCATCATATGAATAGGGAAAACATTTTAAAAAGAAAAGGACCGAAAATACCAAAATTGGCATGTTTGGTTGATCAAACTCAGTTATATTGAGATCGTCGGTCGACCAAACCCCCCACTAGGTCAACAAGTTGACCTTTTGGTCGACCGACCATAAGTATATAGGTAAGCCCTGATCGACCAAACCTCCCTTGGTCAACAAGTTGACCATTCGGTCAACCGACCAAGTTTATATGGCCAATGCCCTGGTCAACCGAATGCCCACGTGGGAAATGCCAACTGCCTGATCGACCAAACTTCGTAGTTCAAATTGGTTGGTCCATCGAACCGAGTGGATTTGGAAAATCGCCTTTGAACCATGCAAGTTCGGTCGACTATCCTTCTAGTTCAAATTTCTCACTGTCGATCGAACCTAGCCACTTGGTCAACCGAACCTTAAGTTCGGTCGACTGGTGTTCTCGGGTTGGCGAGAATTACTGAGGTTAAAATGCATTTAAAATTTATTAACCTCATTCAAACTTTTTAAAAAATGACTAATATGTCCTGAACGGTTATAATTTTGGGGAATTCTATATATACCCCATCATTTTCAAAAATTAGTAAATGATTAGCAATCTTAATTAGAAAAAATCTTCTGAAATTCAAAAAATCCTACTTCCATTTTTAAGCCTTCTACACTCATTGAGTCTTTGACTTTTGCATTGTCATTGCAATACTCAAGGAGTTCACATTGGATTTTGGTTGCAAAAAATATTTTACAAATCATTTTAAGAAATATCTCTTGTGCTTATCTTTGAGAAATTTATTTTGAGATATTTACTTGAGTGGTAAAAATCTTTGTTGCTATATCTTGTGAGTGAGATTATCTTCTTGACACAAAGATTAAATAAATTTTTACAAACCATTGTTGAATATCTCTAGTGGTTTATTTTGAGAAAAAAAATTTGTTGAGATATTTGAAGTATACTTGTGATCTTTGTTGCTATACTGTGATTGAGAATATTATTTTGACACAAAGATTCTATCACTTACACTCTCACATACTGATTGCATTATTTGCATAAAACTTTGAGAGTAGATACTAAGACCACATTGAGCTTATCTTATCATATCATTCGGTGGTGTATTGATTAGATTGGTACATAATCTTCTTAATTAAGAAGCATATCTGTTGTACGCAAATTTGTTTGAGAAATCTGTTGTATTCCAGGCATGGCCTGAGGAGGTGGTAATTCAACCCAGTAAGGATTGGTTGTAAAGGTTGAGGTCAGCCCTGTGCTAATTGACTTAGTTGTTTAGGTGCTGCTCCACCCTTTAAGTGAGCTTATAGTGGTAATCCTTGTGCTTGATAGTCAAAGCGGGGACGTAGGCAGTTTGCCGAACCTCGATAACATTTCTAGGTGTCATCTCTATTTACTACCTTGTTGTGCATGCTTAGCTAAATTATTTGTGTAGTTTAATTTCCGCTGCATATTTATACTGATTTTCTTATCTGCATTAGATTGACCCTAGGCTTGTGTAATACTTTTATTAGGGGATTGACCTAGGGGATAAAATTTGAAAATAGCAATTCACCCCCTCTTGGGATTATGGTAAAGCTAACAATTGGTATCAGAGCCACGTAACATAGTCTTAATAGTTAATTTGCAAAAGATCTAGGATGACTCATAGCACCGTGACCCTTTTCCCTGAGGGACCCTCTTCCACATGACCTCTAGTTTTCAATGGTGTTAATTACACTTTACGGAAATAGAGGATGCACATCTACCTTCAAAATATAGATTGAAAGGTGTGGAAGATTGTCTCTAAGAGAAATTATGTTCCTATGAAAATATAGGGTGAGGCTAGAGTTCCTAAAACTGAGGAAGAATATAATAATGATGATATGAAAGCTGTTAGTTTGAATGCCACTGCTATGAATAATTTGTATTGTGGTCATGATGTGAATGATTTTAATAGAGTAATGGCATTTGCTACTGCAGAAGAAATCTGGGATAAATTAGAAGTCACATATGAAGGCACTAGGGATGTAAAAGATAGTAGGATAGATATACTGACTAGTGAATTTGAGGCCTTTAGGATGAATTTAGGTGAGTCCATTCAGAGCATGTACACTAGATTCACACACATTATAAACTCACTGCATGCATTAGGTAAGACCTATCCTACATATGAGATGATTAGGAAGATCCTTAGAGGCTTGCCTCTAGTTTGGGAAGCTAAGGCTACAACCATTTCTAAGGGTAAAGACCTTAAGGCCATGACATTAGATAAATTGATAAGTTCATTGATCACCTATGAACTAACTATAAATGAGAGACTTAATGAACATAACAGGGTGAAGAAGATGACTGCATTGAAAACTTCCATTAATACATCTAGTGAATGCAGCGAACCTGACTTTGAGGATGATATGACCATGTTAACTAGAAAATTCAGAAAATTCTTCAAGAAGAATAGAAAACCATACAAAAGACATAGGGAGTATGCATCTGTGAAAGGAAAGTATAGTAAAAGAAAAGAAAAATCGAATGCTCCCATGTGCTGCTAGGCACATCAAACCAAATTTCCCACTACTGAAAAAGGAAGCTGGGAAAAAGAAGAAAGCCATGAAAGCAGGCACTTCATGGGATAAACTAAGTAGCAGTGACTCAGACTCAAACCGTAGCGACTCAGAGGTTGCTCATCTATGCTTGATGGCACATAATGATGAGGTATCGTCTTCTTGCTCTTTATCTTCATATTATTCTTATGATGATTGTGAATATGATAGCATGTCTACTTTTAGAGAATTGCAATTTGAATATATTCGTGTGTCTAAATTGTTGAATAAAATGATTAAGGAAAATGATGTTTTAAAAAAGAAATGCGAAAATTGGTCAAAATTATTTGAAATGGCAAAAACTTCTCATGGTTCGATTCTTAAAAGAAAGGATTTGAAAATTGATGAGCTTGAAAGAAAATTGGAGGATAGCTCCAAAATTATTTTTAAATTCACTGTGGGCCAATGCAATTTTGAAAAACTATTTGGAGCCCAAAGAAATTCTCTTAGTAAAGAGGGTATTGATTTTAATGACATTGAGAATGTTAGACGACCTAATCTTTACTTAGGAAATTTCACGAGTGAATCAAAATCTCAAATCCCACCTAAAGATCCTAAGTGTAGAATGAAATGTTTTAAATTCAAGCAAATCGGTCACATTCAATTTGATTGCCCACTTAGAAATAGACGTGTAAAAATTAGAAAGGTGTGGGTAGTTAAGGGTGATCTAGTCACTAACCCCCGTGGATCAAACATAATTTGGGGACCAATGTCAATTACTTAGTCTATCTTGCAGGTATGTTTGAGATCGTCCTCCTTAAAGGACAGGTGGTACCTGGATAGTGGGTGCTCACGACACATGACCGACGACAAGGCAAAATTTGCTTCAATCACTCCCAAGGATAGAGGGTACATGATGTTCGGTGACAATGCAAAGGGACGCATCATCGGCGTAGGTAAGGTCGGTAAGGATCCTTCTCTGGTTATTGATAATGTTCTATTAGTTGATGGCTTGAAGTATAATTTTTTGAACATTAGTCAATTGTGTGATAAAGGATACAAAGTTTCATTTGAAAATGATAAATGCATAGTTGAAAACAAATCAAATCATAAAATTCTTTTCACTGCAGATCGCCATGAAAATGTATGTACTACTACTTTTGATAATTTAGCTTCTCAACAAGTAACTTGTATAGGCACTTAGGACATGCTAGCATGGACTTGTTGTCAAAACTAGTAAGAAAAGATTTAGTGAAAGGCTTGACTAAAACACCATTTGTGAAAGATAAAATCTGTGATGCATGTCAAATGGGTAAGCAAACAAGATCCATCTTTAAGAAAAATAAATTTATATCTACCACTAGACCACTTGAAATGCTTCACTGGGATTTGTTTGGTCCTAATTCTGTGCAAATTCTTGGTAGAAAATCCTATGCTTTTGTCGTTGTTGATGACTATTCTAGGTTCACATGAGTGATATTTCTCTCACATAAAAATGAATCATGTGAACAATTTACTAAGCTTTGCAGGAGAATTCAAAATGAAAAATGCTATAAGATAACTCACATAAGAAGTGATAGAGGCACTAAATTTAAAAATGAAGGCATAGAAGATTATTGTGACCTAGAGGGTACATCACACAACTTTTATGCACCTAGGACCTCTCAACAAAATGGTGTGGTAGAAAGAGAGAATAGGTCTTTACAAAATGTTGAATGAGCATAAGCTACCTAAATATTTTTGGGCTGAGGCCATAAATACTGCATGTCATGTTATGAATAGAGTGTTGATTAGATCATCACTAAATAAAATCCCTTATATATTGTGGAACAACCATTGACCTAATATTTCCTATTTTCATATTTTTGGTTGTAAATGTTTTATGCTTAGGGATAATGAGTATTTAGGAAAATTTGATTCTAAATCTGATGAAGACATTTTCTTAGGTTATTCTCTTAATAGTGAAGCATATAGAGTTTTCAATAAAAGAACCTTAACTGTCATTGAATATATTCATGTTGTATTTGATGAATCTCTATTTTCTAAGAAAAATGATGAAGATGACATTGACATTAAAAAATGCTTAGACAAGTTATCTATTGAAAACAATGCAAGTGAGAATTCAGAATTAATGATAAATCATCTGAAGATAATATCAATGACAATGAAACTTAGGAGTTGCCTAAGGATTGGAAATTCATTAGAAACCATCCTATAGATCAAATCATAGGTGAACCTTCTTGTGGTGTAGTCACAAGATCTTCCTTGAAAAACCTAGTGAATCATTCTACTTTTTTATCCCAAGAAGAACCTAAAATTAATAAAGAAGCAATAGAGGATGAGTCTTGGATAATGTCTATGCAAGAAGAACATAATCAATTTGAAAGAAGCAAAGTGTGGACTGAAATTAGGATAGCTTCCCAAGAGGGGGGTGAATTGGGAGTTTAAAAACTTTCTTTTTAATTCCTTTTAAGAATACTTAACTTCTTTTATTGTTTAACCAATTCTTTTACTTGTTTGTTTATTTTTTCAAACACACAATAACTTGGTTTCTTTTATACATTCAACAACACAAGCACTTAAACAACTAAATCACCAAACAACCTTTCAATCAACCACACTATCCAAACTAATCAAACACAATTTGAAAGCAAACAACCAAACCAAAATTAAGATATATAGTAGTAAGAAATTAGGACGGTTGTTTGTTTATGTATGCCTTATAAATATGAATCAAGCCCTGTAGTTGAATGATATGCTTGTTAAAATAAATTTGCTTCTTTTATATGATTTACAACCACACATCCACACTCTTCCCAAAATTTAGAATTCAAGTAAACTATTAATTAATTTTCTTTGGGTGTTTTAACCAAGTAACGTACTCCCGTATGGTTTCCGCAAAGTATGATTTAAAAAACGTACTCCCTTTCAGTTTCCACAACCCAAATCAAAATTAAACTTTAAGTTTGTTTGATTTCCAAATATACGTAGTGTATATGATTTCAAATTTAAACTATCCACACAATATAAATATGCTGAAAATAAAGAGTAAGGAAAAGAGAGAGTGAGACACAGGATTTTACGACGTTCAGCTTCAACACAGCCTACGTCCTCACCAAAGGATTCACTAAACCTATTTCTTTACCCGGTAGAACAATACCTTTACACACTCCTTTAGAAGGCTAGAACAGCACCTCTCTAAGCAATAATCCCTCGCCTAGCCAACGATCCAGAAAACCTAGAATCGTCACAATCTACAAGAATATAATATAAATTCTGCGTACAAAAAATACTCTCAAAATTTAGAGTAGGTTGCACAAATTGAGATGTAAATTGTACTTCAAAAAACTAAAGCAAATTAAAATATATGAAGCTCTAAAGTTTTTAGAAGTCACCAATGGTTCGTTTAAAAGAGAAATGGAATTGTAACCCAGAACCGAGTTTTGATATTTTCAATCTACCAAAATTATAGAATTCCTCTCGAGCAAAATATGTGAGCAAAGAAGAACTTCAGGAGAATTTCAGCACAAGATAAATTTCAAATTTTATCTGATTTCTCTCTTTTCTTATGTTTTCATTACCCAAAGAGGTATTTATAGGCTTTTTCAAAGAATAATATCCTCATTAAATTAGGTAGCATTAAATTATTGAAATAATTTTGAAATTCAAAATTTTTCCAAAGAACAATTTCCTCATTTAATTAAATTATTGAATTAATTTTGAAATTCAAAATTTTTCCAAGGAACAATTTCCTCGTTTAATTAGGTAGCATTAAATTATTGAATTAACTTTGAAATTCAAAATTTTTCCAAAGAACAATTTCCTCATTTAATTAAATTATTGAACTAATTTTGAAATTCAAAATTTTTCAAAGAACAATTTCCTCATTTAATTAAATTATTGAATTAAACTCTTCTTTGCTTAATTAATCTTGGAATATTAACTTGTTTAACCTTGAAAAATGTGTTCCAAGACTTAAACTAAAGTCTCTAAGTCTCTTAGCCTAATGAGCTTCAAAATGAAAAAAAAGAAGAAAAAACATATTTTAAACTCTTTTAACAAGGTGTTTATTAGTTTCTTTTGACTTATGAGAGCTTCACATATTTAACTAGCATTTGACTTTGAAGTACTTACAATAGTTCTTCTAATTATGGTCTTCTTAAATTCTTCAGCCTCCTTCAGCCTTTTGAGGTTCACTTTTGAGTCTGGGTTTGCTTGCCCTTAAACTTCTTCATTTGTTATTCATTGCCTTCAACATTTTGAGGAGCTTTCACTAGATTGACATTGAGCTTCAACCTATCAACCTTGAGAGTTCTTTTACCTAAAACACATTACTTAATATCATATGTTAAAATATCCTTCATTTTTTTATCATCAAAATAGGATTGAAAAGCCTAGTTAGGTCAACATGGACCCTAGTTCATAGGCCTAATGATCATAAAGTTATCGGAACTAAATGGGTATATAGAAATAAGAAAGATGAGAAAGGGGTAGTAACTAGAAATAAGGCTAGACTAGTTGCCTAAGGTTATAATCAGGAGGAGGGGATAGATTTTGATGAAACATATGCTCATGTTGCTAGGATGGAAGCCATTTGTAAGCTACTTGCTTATGCCGCTTTTAAAAACTAAATTGTTTCAAATGGATGTTAAAAGTGTTTTTCTTAGTGGCTATATTAATAAAGAAGTGTATGTAAAACAACCACCCGATTTTGAAAATCATAAATATCCAGATCATGTATACTGATTGTCTAAAGCCTTGTATGGATTGAAGCAAACTCCTAGAGTTTGGTGTGAGAGATTTAGTGGTTTTCTACTAGAAAATGGGTTTACCCATAGAAAGATTGACACTACACTTTTCATCAAATCCAAAAATGATGATATGCTCCTAGTTCAAATTTATGTTGACGATATCATTTTTGGAGCAACCAATGATGAGTTGTGTAATGAGTTTGCCAAATGCATGCAAAGTGAATTTGAAATGAACATGATGGGTGAGCTTAGTTTCTTTTTAGGGCTGCAAATTAAATAAGCTAAATATGGAACTTTCATATGTCAATCTAAATATGTCAGGGTCTTGCTAAAGTAATTTAATATGGAAGATATTAAAATTCTTGGTACTCCTATGAGTTCTTCCATCAAACTTGATAAAGATGAGCAAGGAATCCCTATTGATGTGAAATTGTATCGTGGCATGATTGGGAGTCTTCTATATTTTACAACTAGTAGGCCTGATATTATGTTTAGTGTGTGCATGTGTTTTAGGTTTCAGATCGCTCCTAAGGAATCTCATCTATTAGCAGTTAAACGAATCCTTAGGTATCTAGTTGGAACCATAGAGTTAGAATTATGGTATCCTAAGCATATGACTTTTGAGATTGTTAGTTATACTGATGCTGACTTTGCCGGTAGTAAAGTTTATAGGAAGAGTACTAGCGGCACTTGTCACTATTTAGGACAATCTCTGGTTTTTGGTTCTCTAAGAAACAAAACTTAGTTGCCTTATCCACAACTAAAGCAGAATATATTGCGAATGGAAGTTGTTGTGCTCAAACTCTTTATATGAAACAACAACTTATGAATTTTGGGTTGCACTATGATGCAATACCGATTAAATGTGATAACACTAGTGCAATCAATATTTCCAAGAATCCTATCTCACATTCACGAACTAAACACATTGAGATTAGACATCATTCCTTCGTGATCATGTGTAGAAAGGTGATGTGGCACTTGAGTTTGTATGCACAAATGAACAATGAGCTGACATTTTCACTGAACCACTTCCAAAAGATAGGTTCATACAAATTAGACGCGAACTAGGTCTCATGCATAGTAGGGATGCTTCCTAGATATTTGATACATTGCATAAACCTAGGGGGAGTTTTCTAACAAATCTTAAGTCTAACAATTGATATAACTATTGGTATCTTTCATTGGTTTAGACTTTATGAATTTATTTGTGTTTTGCAATGCATAATTCCCATATCTACCGCATGATGATGAATGTATTTATGTTTTACGTCTTGATCATACTGGAATTGTTTGGGTTAAGTAGTTGTGGATAAACTGTTAATCTTAAAACACAAAATAGGTCATTTTTATACAGATATTTTTGAAAAAATGTCCTACTTTCAAACGGCATGCTGCCGAAATTTTTAAAAAATTTCCCAAACTTATCTTGTGTATTAATGCATAATACCCAATACCTTTGGCTATTCATTTTTTTAACCCTTTTTTCTATTTCCAAAAGGGGGAGATAAAGATAAGAGGCAAAACTTGGGTAGTAGTACTTAGTACCTGACAAATTATTTGCATTGCAAATTTTTTTTTTTTACATTATGCATATTGTCAAGGGGAGCCTTTCAAGGCTATACCCACTTTTTGCATGGTGTATTTGTCATCATAAAAAAAATGAGAGAATGTTGACCTCATAGGCCACACCCGGATTTGATAATGACAAATACTCAAGTATTTGATGGCCATCTAGTTTATGTGCAGGTTTATATTCGCAGATACTTTGATGGCATATGAAGTAGAGCATAAAGACCCTGAAATTATTTTTATGTTGCATTTCATTATTATTCAATTTGGGTCTGTAACAGTAATTAGGGAAAATGGTCTGTAATAATCAATGTTTTACCTGCATGGTAGGATAGATAAGCTCAAGAAGACCTAGACAGACCTTATGTTTCCTATGCATGCATAAATGAATGCCCTATCAAATTTAAGTCAATCATCATATGTGTCAACACCCCAAATTTAACTTGGCTACCCTAAGAAAATCCGGCACAATAAAAGTTGACTTCATGCCTCGAAAATTGGAGGACCCTTTTAAGAAACTTGACTGATTCTCGATTTATTTTCAATGAGTCTCGGTATTTTTAATTAAGTCCCAATGTTTTTTCCAAATCCCGGTTTGTTTTCAGTGAGTCCTAGCATTTTTATCGAGTCCCAGTGTTTTTTAATGAGTCCCAGTATGTGTTTGATGACTCTCGGTGTCTTAAGTTGAGTCCTAATGTTTATCGAGCCCCTGTGTTTTTACCGAGTCTCGATATGTGTTAAATAAGTCCTGATGTGCTAAATTGAGCCTCGATGTTTTTAAATGAGTCCCAATGTTTTTTAGTTGAGTCTCAATGTTTTTAACTGAGTTCCGATGTTTTAAATTGAGTTCCGGTATTTTTAATTGAGTCCCGATGTTTTAAACCTCGTTCCGGTATTTTAAATTGAGTCCCAGTATTTTTAATTAAGTCCCGATGTTTTAAACCTAGTCCCAGTGTTTTAAATTGAGTCTCAGTATTCTTTTAAAAGGAGTCAAGTTTGGGTCCTTCCAATTTTCGGGAATCAAGTGCTATTAAATTGGGTTTCTCATTTTTGGAAAATAAAATGGGGCAGAAAAAAATAATAAAAATAAATGAAAAAGGGGAAGCATGTGAGAGAGATATTCTCTCAAAACCACCTAACAGTACTGCACGGGGGAAAATATTCTCCTGTAACCAATTTGTGGCGCCAAATGATTTGTTGGAAAAGTCTCACTGCACACCTACACAAAGGCTATTCACACGCAGCAGAGAAATGGGATAACACACGGAAAGGCAAAAGGGGGAGGCATTTTTACTGTTCATCTATCACCCTCCTCTCTCCATCCTCGCCTCTCTCTCTCTCTCTCTCTCTCTCTCTCTCTCTCTCTCTCTCTCTCTCTCACTCATCTCTCTCACAGGTTCTCCCTCTTAACAAACTCCCGCTGGCTCACCCTCGTCATCTCTTATTATCCATCTCACTTTCCCTCGTATCGATTCTCCCACTCACTCCATTCACAGCTGCAAGCAAATAATATTTCTCTCGCTTACTTGCTGTCTCTCTTAGTCACTCCACGAGCCACCATCACCAACGTCAAGGCTTGCTCTCCCAGCTCCATCGACACCACCTTCTTCTCTCCTTGCAACCCATCTCCACGCACCGCTTCATCGCCACCCTGCCCTTCCTTCACATCCCCGTCACTTGCCGTCATTCCCTCTCCCTAACCACCTCCCACGGCCACACCATACGCGAAAACCACCGAACTCTCCTTCACCAAATCTGACCACCCTCTTGCAGATCCAGTCACCATCTCCAGCTCTCTCTGAAGCTCTCAACCTCTCCCGTTCTCTCTGTAATGCTCAGAAAATGATATGCTTGGGAATGTAAAAATAAAAAATAAAAAAAATAAAAAATATATATTATTAATTAATAATAAATTAATTAGTTAATTTATTAATTAAATAAATTAATAAAATTGATTAATTAATGATAATAACAATTAAATAAATAAAATGATTACTTATATAAATATATATATATATATATATATATATATAATATTACATAATTCTTTAAACTCCTTTAGGATACTTCCTGAAGGAGATGTCTCCTTTGAAATCCAGAGAGAGTTGCGCACTCTCTCTCTCTCTCTCTCTCTCTTCAATTTCTCGACCGATATTCGGCTGATCAAGAAACGGAAGGTGCCATTAGATTTCTAGCTCTGCCACCGACATTTCTACGGGAGCAAATTTGTTATAGGAGCGACATAGGCATCATTCCTGGGCTAAGGTAATTTTCCCCTATTTTCTCAATTTCTTCTTAAATCTACTGCTAAATCGACGATCGGACACCACCACGAGGTCCTAGTCGTGATCGTCATCATTTTGGTTAGAGTAAATTTTCAATTTGGGTTTCCTAAACCCCACTCCAAAGCGAGAGTGAGATTTGGGAAATTAGGTAAATTAGTTATATTTGAGAGTATAATTATTTATTTTAAATTTATGGGCCTAGGAAATATTAAAATAGTATTTTATTTAGGATTGATTTAATGGAATTAAGATTTTTGATTCAGGATCCGGGTGAGCGTTGCAGGCATTAGTTTGGCTGTTGGCGTAGTTCAAGAAATCAGGTAAGGGAATAAATTAATTCATAATTTTCATGGAAATATTTATTATTTTACAACATTTTATTTTAAAAATTATGTATGATATAAAATTATGTTTGGAAAAATTACTGTTGTTTATAGGGAATGTTTATATATATTATCAGGGAAAATGGTTTAATTTGTGTGGCATGGGTATAAAATCTTATGATTTATGTGATGGCAAAATGTTATGTTTTCATAACCTTCGTGCTATTATTGTTTTTGAGAAATGGTTAAAACAGTACAAGAATTATATTTTTTTGTAATTTGTATGAAACAATGCAAGGGCCATAATTTATAAAACGGCACAAGGGCCGTAATTTATGTGAAACGACGCAAGGACCGTAATTAATATGATACGGCATAAGGGCAATAATTTATATGAAAATGCGCAAGGGCCATAATTTATGTGATATGATATGTCGACACAAGAGTCGTAATGTATGACATGCTATTTTCATGAAATTATTATTATGTAAGATTTTATGATGAAATAATTATGTTCAGCATATGAAACATAGTATATGATATCAGAACCCAGATAGCTTAGTTTAGTTCAGTTTTCAGGAACACGGTACCGTAGCTATATATGTATTCAGATTATGATAGTGCTACCACATGCCGCGAGGGGCTGTGGGAGATTGACAGTCGATGTGGTTTCAGTGCAGAGCTGTGGACGTTCCCCTTGCATTTCGGACCAGGGTGGGTCGGGCCCATCGTACTTACAGACTTATATTAATCTAGTATGGTCGGCCAGCCAGTACTATGTCCCGCCTTCGGACCGCATAACCCAATCATATGGGGGTAATACATGGCATCAACTAGCTATCCATCTTGGAATTTATTTCACGTATTATATAGTAATATAAGATGTTTTACATGTACAGATATATAGCATGACATGTATGCTACTTTCAAATATGTTTATTCAGTATTTATCATATAGATTTCTCAGATATGATTTATGTATAGTATATGCTTATGACACGTGAAATACCCATATTGTCACACACTGATATTAGTTTATTTCCCTTACTGAGAGGTGTCTCACCCTAGTTTTAAAATATTTCAGGGAATCTAGGTAGGGGAGCGAATAGAGCTTTGCAGTGATAGTGGTCGCCTGATCTACCCTGCCATAAGGGTAAGTCATTCCACAAGGGTTAGATGGATTTTGGGGTAGTGATCCTAGGGAACTTTATGTTCATGTTGGGATGTGTGTATTTGAATATGATATATTTTTGTATAACTCTGGTGTTGTATTTGTTTGACTATTTGATATGCATATGTTGTAACTTTCCGCTGCTAGGGTGTTAGGTTCATATGACAGGTTTATTTCTCAACACCCATGGGTCTGGGTGGATTATGTATGTGGTAGTTATGATTATTGGTAGACTATTATGTGAATATATATATATATATATATATATGTGTGTGTGTGTGTGTGTGTGTGTGTGTGGAAATTAGACAGATCGTTACACTCTCACTGTTCTATCTCTTTCCATAACCACCTCCCACAACACCACCTCTCAGCCCTTTATCTCCATCTCCACACTCTACGCAGATGAGCCAGAGCCACCACCTTCAGCCCTCACTATCCTTCACCAATAGCCGCACACAACACCTCACTGTGCACGACCATTGAATCCTAAACACTCTCACCCTCACACATTCTTCCCATCTGTCTCACCTTCACTCTCAAAATCCACGGTCGAACCATCCCCATAAACTCTGATAGCCTTCACAACCAGAGCACTCCACCACAGCTCCACCATCTGTCTTCCCATCCACCAGCACTGAACATCTCGGCCACCCTTCAACAAATCTTCCATCCTCTCTCCCATTCTCTCTTACAAAGGCTCACCATTCTCACGCTCACTCTTAGATTCTCCCATCTCTCACTATCTCTTGGATCCATATGTATACACCCTCGATATCTCACTCCATTTTTTCTCAGACTCTCATCCTCAGCATTTCACCCACACACTGGGGAGGCTCAGGCTCACTCTCCAGTACCACGACCCGACCACAGTCGTGAGCATCCTACACACATAGATGAGCAACTCCAGTGCATGCACCCTCTCTGGCAGCCATCCTCGGCACTCATAACCTCCATCTTTGGCTGCATCTCGGCCACTTGATCCAGACTCCGATCAGTAGTCAGCTCTGGAAACCAACCTCCAATATTGGCACCACCTTCCATCAACATCAGCTCTGACCTCCCACTTTCAGTCTCACATAATAGTTATCTTCTCCGGTGCATCCTTGGTAGACGACGGCTCTGTGCTTTCATGCACGGCCAGCAGCACCTCCTTCGACATTGTAAGTTTATTGATGTTTGCTCCTAAACTTTTGTTAACTCTGCTTTCCTAGGTCTTACATAGATTGGGATAGAAAGTCCATATCAAAATGCTTTTGTTGTGGGTTATTGTTCTTGATTCTTAGGTGGAGGTTGGAACGTGTTATAGGGTGACCTGAAGGTAATGCTTGAATTTCTTTATTGCTGGATTGACGTTTGTTAAGCTTGTGTCATTAGGAACTTCATGACGCACTAGTGGAGTGCAACGTAATGAGGTAAATCATATGTTTATTAGGTTCCCTTTGGCATGATTGTTTTGGTAACCTGTTGAATGTGTTGAATAGTTTGCTTTTACACTTGGGTAATTAGAGCAGTGTACCTTTTTCCCAAATAGAATATTGGACGTTGATATCCAAAACTAATTTATTTGGTCATCATTATTATATAGTGCAACTCTCTGTAATTGGTTGCTTACAAGCTCTCCCCCATAGCACACAACACCACACACACCCTGTTAACACACTACTTACACGCATAGGGCCCACTGTGAAGAATCTAATAATAGGGAAATAGAAAATGAAAAGAAAGCTGAAATTGCAAGAAGTCAAAACAGCAGAAAAAAATCTGTGAAGATTACATTCGATAGATTGAAAAAGAGAGAGCATTCTGAGTGAGTTTTTAATATACAGAGCAACCTTTTTATATTACATTGAAGAGATAGAAAACTGATATAACTGAAGTGGTTAAGGATCTTCTTGAATTTCTTGAGCTGCCTCTGCCTTGAGTTTCTCCTCTTTGGACTTTAATTCCAATTTATCAATATAGGATGCTATATTCCAACATCCCCCCCCCCTCAAGATGAGCATGAATATTAATAATGTTCATCTTGCGCAAATTATGGTGAAAAGATAATGAAGCAAGAGGCTTTGTAAGAATATCTACAAGTTGTAATCATGATGGAATATAGAAAATTTTGATAATGTGCTGCTGTACTTTTTCCCTTACAAGATGACAATCAATTTAAATGTGTTTTGTTCTCTCATGTTGTACTGGGTTAGTAGCAATTGATAAAGCTGATTTACTATCCGTATATAACAATGATGGTTGAGGATGAGCAACATTAAGGTCTTGAAGAGCAAAGAGTAACCATTGTACTTCACATGTTGTAGCTGCAAGAGCTCTATATTCTGCTTCAGTAGATGATCTGCTAACTGTGGGCTGCTTCTTGGATTTCCAAGAGATTAATGAATCTTTGAGAAAAACAGCAAAACTAGTAACACTTCTTCTGGTATCTGGACAACCTGCCCAATCACTGTCAGAAAAAGCCTTCAATTGTAAATTAGAAGATGAAGGAAAAAACAATCCTTGGCCTGGTGTTGCTTTCAAATACCGAAGAACACGAATGGCAGCTTGATGATGAGATATTGCAGGTTTAGTAAGAAATTGACTAAGAACCTGAATAGAATAAGCAAGATCAAGTCGTGTACTAGTCAAGTATAAAAGTCTGGCAACTAATCTTCTGTAACCTGAAGCATCCTCATAGACATTAGGATCGGCTGTACTGAGTTTGATATTTGATTCCATTGGAAAAGCAGTTGGTTTAGATCCTAAAAAACCAGTATCTTGAAGTATGTCTAAAGCATATTTCCTTTGACAAAGAGAAATGCCAGATCGTGATCTTGCTACCTCCAATCCCAAAAAATATTTGAGTTGTCCCAAATCTTTGATTGTAAATTTATCATGTAGAAATGATTTGAGCTGCTGAATTTCAGTAAGATTATCACCTGCTAGAATGACATCATCTACATAGACAAGTAAAGCTATGAAGGAAGTAGTGGTTTTATTAATAAAAAGAGAACAATCAGATTGACCTTGAGTGAAACCATAATCAAGAAGGGCTTGAGAAAGTTTTGCAAACCATTGTCGAGAGGCTTGCTTTAGTCCATATATACTTTTTAGTAATTTGCATACCAAATCGGACTGCTGAATATGTAAACCAGGAGGTATTGCCATATAGACTTCTTCATGTAAATCACCATGTAAAAAAGCATGATTGACATCTAATTGATGGATATGCCAGCTCTTGACAGCAACAACAGCTAATAATAATCGAATAGAAGTGATTTTTGCTACTGGAGAAAAAGTATCAAAGAAATCTAGTCCTTCTTGCTGATTATAACCTTTAGCTACCAGCCTTGCTTTATATCTCTCAATAGTTCCATCAGCCTTGTATTTTATTCGAAATACCCATTTACAACCAATGAGCTGTTTATTTTGAGGAAGAGGAACAAGTTTCCAAGTTTTATTTAACTTTAAAGCATTTAATTCATTTCTCATAGCAATTTGTCATTCAGGTGATTTGGCAGCTTGTTTATATGACTTTGGTTCAGGGGTAATAGAAATTGAAGTTAAAAAGCTTTATGGGAATTTAAAAGTCTATTAACAGAAAGAAAAGAAGAAATAGGATAAGGAATACCTATGTTGAAGGAGCAATCAATTGAAGAAGATGAGGTATTTGCATAGGGAAACAAGGATACATTACCACAATGATAATCTTGCAGATATTTTGGAGGATGTTTATCTTTGGAAGATTTTCTGATGTATGTGTTAGGAAAAATTGGAACTATTGATTCAATATGATCATGATGGGATGAATAATAGTTTGATGTAGAAGGAGATAATGAAAGATTATTAAATGAATCAGAAGGAAGAGAAGTTGCCGATTCAGTGAAATTTCTGACAGTGGGAGATGACTCTGAAATAGGAATATTGGATAAGGTAGTATTTGGAATAGAAGAGTCATGTTGAAATTCTGAAGGAGGAAACCAAAAATTGGAAATGGCAGAGTTGAGTGGAAGAACTTTGAAAGGAAAAGTGGTTTCATGAAATATAACATTTCTGGAAATAATAATTTTGTTGGTGGTTAAGTCCATAAGTTTATAACCTTTGACATTAGGAGGATAGCCTAAAAATAAACATTTTGTTGCTCTTGGATCAAACTTTTGCCTGTGATGAACAATTGAAGATGCAAAACATAAACAACCAAAAACTTTTAGATGAGAAAATTTTGGAGGTTTATGAAATAACATTTCAAAAGGTGATTTGTTGTTAAGAAGAGGAGTTGGAATTCAATTGATGATATGAGCAGCAGTCAATATACAATCACTCCAAAAAATTAAAGGTAAATTTGCTTGAAACATCAGTGCTCGGGCTATATTTAATAAATGCTGATGTTTTCTTTCAACGACTCCATTTTGTTGTGGAGTTTCTACACAACTTTATTGATGCAAAATACCAAATGTTTTATAAAAGTTAGTAAGTATAAACTCTGAACCATTATCTGTTCTTATGTTTTGATAGAGGTATTGAATTGATTTAAGACCATTTTATAAAAATCTGGTAATAGAGATGATACTTCAAATTTATTTTTAAGTAGAAAAACCCAAGTGCATCGTGTGAAATCATCCACAATAGTTAACAAAAATTTAAAACCAGAATACAAAATTGTAGCAAAAGGACCCCATACATCACAATGAATCAAGTCAAACATCTTAGTAGAAGTATGCTGAGATACAGGAAAAGAAACCTTTTTCTGTTTTGCAAGTGGACAAATGTCACAAATATTTGTACAATCAAAAGCAACTGAACTATCTATCTGTTGAATAAAAGGAATTCTAGAATTTGAAATGTGCCCTAATCTGTAATGCCAAATGTTTGACTGAATTTTTGTGGTTGCTGATACGAAAGATGGTATATAATGGAAAGAAAAAGGTGACAAGGAATGCTGGCAAATATTTGTTATTGAAGGAGATTGAGAAAAATGATAAAGTCCTTGTTTCTCAAAGGCAATCCCAATCATCTTCTTCATTGAATAGTCCTGTAAAAGACAATAAGAAGCAAAAAAAGATATACAAAGATTAGAATCTTTGGTTAGCTTAAAAGAAAAACTAGGAACACACAACACATTATATAAAAATAATGTGTTAGAAAGTTTTACAGTTCTAGTATATATTGCTGAAACAATATGGCCATTGGGAAGATTAATTGAAATTGAAACTGATTTAGGAGTAAAATAATAAAGTTGAGGTGAACAAATCATATGATCTATTGCTCCGGTATCTAGGATCCAAGAAAAACCAGAATTTAATTTTGTAGATACTGAATTGCAGGTATTGAAAGAATTACTAGAAGAATGAGATGTAGTGACTAAATTTACTATTGTTGTAGATGAATCAGTAGGCTGAGCAGATGAATTTGAATTGGCAAGAGCTAAGAGTTTATTAAATTCTTCAACAGTTAAACTGATCCTTTGATCCTCAGTACTTTGTTGATTGGAAATTTCTTCAGTTTTGATAACAACATATGCAGAAGAATAATTTTTTTTTTTCCTTTAGGTCCAGTCCAACCAGGAGGATAACCATGTAATTGGAAACATTTATCAATCGTATGACCATTGTATCCATAGTGAGTACAATGCAATAATGATTTCTTGGACTTGTCTTTGGAAAATCTGAACTGAGTAGGCTTGGCCAGCAATGCATGTGTTTCAGAAGCTGAATAATTTGTTAGTTGTCTCTGGCTTTCTTCTTGTAGCAATAAAGAAAATACCTTGGCCATGCTGGGCAATGGAATAGTAAGCAGCAACTGACTTCATATCGAAGCAAAAGAATCATTCAATCCTACAAGAAATTTTAATACGTAATCTGTTTATTGTCGAAGAATCAAGAAATTGAATAAATCGTAGGTGCAAGAAGCCATTTTGCCACATGTGCAGGTTGGAAATGGTCTGTAGCTGATATACTCATCCCAGAGAGTTTTAAAAGCATTACAATACTCAGTAATCGAAGATGAACCCTGATTTATGCAACTTAAAGATTTTTCGAGATGAAAAACTCTTGGACCATCACTTCTCAAATACCATATCTTTAGTTTATTCCAGAGATCAACAGTTGAGGTAACATACAATAAGCTGTTTCTTATATCTTTAGAAATGGAATTCATGAGCCAAGAAAGCACCAGATTGTTTGCACGAAGCTAGGCAGTGTGTAAAATACGATGAGTAGTAGGAGGAACAGAAATTGAGCCATTAATGAAGGCCACCTTGTTCTTAACAGTGAGAGCAATGGTGATTGAACGGCTCCAGGCAACATAGTTATCTCTTGCAAAAATTTCAGAAACCAGCAAAAATCCTGGATTATCACTAGGATGAAGGAAAAATGGGCTTGAAGAATCATTAGAAGGATTGATAGAAGGATCATCTAATAGATGTGAAGAATATGAAGAATTAAAAGTATCATACATGTTGTGAACAAGATACAAGAAGCAACTGACTTAAATTCCAGAGCAGAATTTTCAGTTGAGAAAAAAAATGTATGCGGATGCAAGAAGATTTTACTTTGATACCATGTGAAGAATCTAATAACAGGGAAATAGAAAATGAAAAGAAAGCTAAAATTGCAAGAAGTCAAAACAGCAGAAAAAAATCTGTGAAGATTACATTCGATAGATTGAAAAAGAGAGAGCATTCAGAGTGAGTTTTTAATATACAGAGCAGCCTATTTATATTACATTGAAGAGATAGAAAACTGATATAACTGAAGTGGTTAAGGATCTTCTTGAATTTCTTGAGCTGCCTTTACCTTGAGTTTCTCCTCTTTGGACTTTAATTCCAATTTATCAATATAGGATGCTATATTCCAACACCCACACACGCTCACACACTACCTGTAACATAGAACACACACTAACTCACACACACTTGCACACATTAAAAAACACACACTGAAACTCAGACACACACTTTTACACACAACACACACGTTAAACCACTTTTACACACAACACACACTTTAAACCCAATGGTCTTGACCAAGACCTTAAACTGGTTGAATCCCTGTGTGAACCGGTTCTCCCTGAACCGGTTATGTCCTCTAAACCGATATGAAACCGGTTTAACCCTTTTATTTATTTTATTTTATTTTATTTTTTAAACTTTTAAAAGTTCACAAAAATCCAAAAAAAATGTCAAAAAATCACAAAATTTGTAGAAAACTCCAAATATATTTTCAGACTTTGACTTCCATGGTTTTTGTCTTAATTTTATTTGTGTTATTTTGAAGTTCAGGAAAAATATTGAAAAAAATCACAAAAAAAATATTTTCACACTTATAAAAATCACAAAAATATTTTTTAGGCTCAGAAAATCATTTCCATCCCAAACAAATTCTAAAAATCTCTTGGAATATTAATTTTCACTTAAAAAATTCTCTAAAGATTTCCAAACCCCGGGAGTATATTTTTATAAACTATTTTCTTGATTTTCAATCTCGATGATTGCAATGAGAGGCATTAAGCTCTTCGGAGTACGATATGTCCCGGTTCTCAGGGAATATCTATATGGTATCAATTTTGTGCATTTTCTTTACACTTTTGATAGGGAGTAATTTTTAAAGGCTTATTAAATTTATTTTGGGATAATTTTTTTATCAATATGGTACCATTCGTAAGAATGAGCGCGTAGGGGGTGCTAATACCTTTCCCTCGCGTAACCGTACTCCCGAACTTGACTCTAGTGATGCAGATCGATTCTACCCCTAACAGGGTAGCAATCAAGTGTTCTAACTGCACTCCAAAAGGTTAGTGGTGACTCCATCACACATTGTTTTTCTATGAAAATCACATTTTCAAAATTCACATACATTTTTCCCAATTCGTAGCTGCACCCGTGCAGAGTGTTTTTGGCGGGTCCGGGACGTCGCGACAATATGAATAGGTAAACATTTTAAAAACAAAAAGACCAAAAATGCCAAAATTGGCATGTTCGGTCGACCGAACTCAATTATACTGAGATTCTCGATCGACTGAACCCCCACCAGGTCAACAGGTTGACCCCCCGGTTGATCAACCAGAAGTATATGTCGACCGAACCTCCCTAGGTCAACAAGTTGACCACTCGGTCAATCGACCAAGTTTATATGGGCAACGCCCTGGTTGACCAAACCCTCATGTGGAAAATGTCAACCGCCTGGTCGATCGAACTTCATAGTTCAAATTGATCCGAACGACCAAACTGCGTAGATTTGGAAAATTGCCCTTGAACCATGCAAGTCGGGTCGACCATCCTTCTGGTTCAAATTTCTCTCGGTTGATCGAACCCAGCCACTTGGTCAACCGAACCTTAAGTTCGGTCAGCTAGTGCTCTTGGGTTGGCGAAAATTACCGAGGTTAAAATGCAATTAAAATTTATTAACCTCATTTAAAATTTTTCAAAAATGACTCATATGTCCTGAATGACTATAATTTTGGGGAATTCTATATATAACCCCTCATTTGCAAAAATTCGTAAATGATTAGCAATCTTAATTAGCAAAAATCCTCTGAAATTCAAAAAATCCTACTTCCATTTTTAAGCCTCCTACACTCATTTTTACTCAATTTTATTGCTTAAATCTATTTGTAAGTGTGATTGAGTGTTCATCTCAAGGGATTAAGCTCTCTCTTGTTATTGATTGATTGAGGTTATTTTATTAGAGTGCAAAGTTTCAAGTTTCCTTAGGAGACTTTGTTAATAAGTCTTCCTTAGGAATACTTCATTGAGTCTTTGAGTTTTGCATTGTCATTGCAATCCTCAAGGAGTTCACATTGGATTTTGGTTGCTAAAAATATTTTACAAATCATTTTAAGAAATATCTCTTATGCTTATCTTTGAGAAATTTATTTTGAAATATTTGCTTGAGTGGGAAAAATATTTTTTGCCATATCTTGTGAGTGAGATTATCTTTTTGATACAAGGATTAAATAAATTTTTACAAACCATTGTTGAATATCTCTTGTGGTTTATTTTGAGAAAAACTTTTGTTGAGATATTTGAAGTATATCTGTGATCTTTGTTGCTGTACTGTGATTGAGAATATTATTTTGACACAAAGATTCTATCACTTATACTCTTACATACTGAATGCATTATTTGTATAAAACTTTGAGAGTAGATACTAAGACCATATTGAGCTTATCCTATCAAATCATTCGGTGGTGTATTGATTAGATTGATAGATTATCTGCTTAGTTAAGAAGTATATCTGTTGTATGCAAATTTGTTTGAGAAATCTATTGTATTCTAGCCGTGGCCTGAGGGAGCGGTAATCCAGCCCTGTAAGGCAATATTGTAAAGGTTGAAGTCAGCCCTGTGCTAATTGACCTAATTGTTTAGGTGTCGTTCCACCCGTTAAGTGAGCTTATAGTGGTAGTCCTTGTGCTTGTTAGTCAAGGCGGGGATATAGATAGTTTGCCAAACCTCGATAACATTTATGGGTGTCATCTCTATTTACTGCTTTGTTGTGCATGCTTAACTAAATTATTTGTTCATTTTAATTTTTGCTGTATATTTATACTGATTTACTTATTTGCATTAGATTAACCCTAGGCTTGTGTAATACTGCTGTTAGGGGATTGATCTAGGAGATAAAATTTGAAAATACCAATTCACCCCCCTCTTGGGATTATAGTAAAGCTAACAAGGCTCCTATTTATAGGACGTAAGGATTAATCTAATTAACTAATCAAATTCAAATCAACAATCAAAATTAAAACGAATTTGTTAACTTAAATTTGATTAACCAAATTTAAATTTACTTAATCAAGATTAAGTAGCTAATCAATTTTAACTTGTTATTTTTCTAATTGAATTTGAATTGTGTGTGTGTGCAGGTGCCAACATGAAGAACCGAGGCTCCTTCACTCTAATTTTCCTTTTTTTTTTTTTTTTTTGTCATTTTTGTTTTTCAACGTAAAATTTTTTTCTTTGTATTTTTCATGAAATAAAAATAATGTTCGATATTGTTCTATAAGACCTCGGATAATTTCGGCCGTCTATAGTAGCCATGGAAAGCCCTTTAATAGACATATATAGTGGTACTTTTCAAGTTAGATTGTTACTATAACCTTCTCTTGCCTCGCCTAGAATTTTCTTTGCTCATGAGTTCTCCCTTTTCTTATATATTTTTGTGTTTCCATAATTATTTTAACAATTCTCTTTAATTATTTTGTTAAGAAAATATATATTTTTCAATTAGGGTTATTCTTGCCCAATTTGAAGGAAGAAATTATCTTAAATTTCAAATTTGACTGTGTTATTTGCCATGATCTCTTCCTTAAGCATCACTTGCATTTGAGGCTTCTTTGACTTTTGCTAAAAAAGAGGGATTTGATGTTAGAGACTATATGACAAGAAGTTGAAATGTTATTTACAAGTAATGTTATGCAAGAAGCTAGTCCGTAATGGAATATAAATTCTCAATCAAATTCACCATATGATGATCATGATTGGAACCAAGTGTCTTTTTGTAATCATGGTATTTCTCCACCAAGAGTTATTAATAAATTTGGGACGGGACTGTTATGTAGGTGACTTCCGGCTCTTTCTAAAAAAAGAAAAAAAAAGAAAAAAAATGATCATGATTGGAAAACACAAATATTAATGTTAATTAATAGAATAGAATATAAATTTTTTTTGCTTGCTCTTATTTTTTAATATTCTAAAAATTTTATTCAAATTTTCACTAAACAATTTAAATTTTCAATGCTCATTAAAATATGATCAATCGAGCTCTAAAATTCATTTCTCTCAATAATCTAAATTAATTTTGGTTTAGAGTTCAACATTTAATACTTAATTTTGTCAAATGACCTCTAAAACTCTATTTGTTTTTTGAAAACATTAGAGAAATAAAAATAAAATACAAAGGATTCCTTTTTTTTAGTCATAAAGACAACTGAGAAAAAAAAAATCAAATATATATCAAATTAATGCATAAAATTTTAATTGTACATATCATTAATATTTTTCATTATTCAATAATTAGTTTTATACTGAAAAATTTTATCATTTATAATAGTTCTTGATATATATAGAAAATATAATGAAAAATGAATTTTTAAAATTTTCAATTATTTACTTTTCCTAAACAAAATTCTTAATCCAAACACTCTTATATTCTTTAAAGAAAATATTCTACTAGCTCATATAATTTTAAATTAATATTTTTTTAAATTAAAAAAAGAATTAAGAATGAAATCTATTCCTCAAATTGTCTCTCTCTCTCTCTCTCTCTCTCTCTCTCTCTCTCTCTCTCTCTCATGAAGAATTAGGTTATATCAGGAAGTTGACTACAGCATAAAATAATCTTCATCACATATGTATGGATTTTCCTTTTTCATGAAACAATGAAAAGAAGTATAATTATTAATTGATTATATATGAGACGTCTCTTGCCACAAAGGAAAGGGCAGGAGGTGGGAATCTCTCATTGAAGGGATTGCCATTTGCCATTCCGCTCAAAGTCTCCAATTCAGACTCAAACCTTCAACCAAAACCCATTGAATTTCTTGCACAGCTAGAATTTTTATTGAAACAATAATTCATCTTGCGCACGTGCAGACACCTTTCTTTTTCTTTTTCTTTTTCAAAAGGAAAAGGGCAGGAGCATTTTCTAACCACAGAAGAAACTAAAATTTCAACCATGGAAGCACCTGCTGAAAGAAAGTCTAAAGTTGAAAAAAGGAAAATCCCAAAAGCATTTTCAAAACTCAGAAAACAACCGAACAAATAACTGTAGAACCAAAAATTCCTTTGTATGGCAATATATAATATAGACGAGAAGAAATTGAGGTCACGGCTCACAAATCATATAAAAATTTCCAACTTGACACTCCCGTCGGTTGACACCAAGACGGGAAATTTTCGATCAGGAAATTGAGAATGAAAGTAGGAGAAAGTCAGAGAGCTCAATCTCAGGGGTATATGTCGCAACAATATTTTCTAAACGGTCCCAAAACTCGCACATTTTCGATCAGATTTTGACAAAGGGAGATAATAACAGTGCAGTACTTACAGGCAGCCCCAGGAAAATAAGAAAGCCGCTCATGCCCCCAAAAAAATATATTTATATGGTTTTCGATATAAATAATTAATTAAGTGGGCGCTGATCGGTGAATCCAATCTGGTTGCTGCCGGCCGGCGACTCTACACGGTGGCGATGGTGGGACCTTTGGCGGATCCTGCGGTTCCCGCCGGTGGAACTTCTTTCTTAGAAGCTAACAATGCAATATTCTCCTTCCTCTCGTCTTGATTTATCTGTCGCTGCCTGCACTCTAGACTGCAGAAGGCGCTATCACCTCTGAGAATTAAAAAAAAAAAAAAAAAAGAATCCCAATTAATTGATCATAATAATGCCATATTATGAAGAAATTCCAAAATTTTCATATTTGTAATTCTTTAATTCACATCATGTTAGAACAACAATAATTATGAATGGTTTTGTAAGCTGACTATCCTTCATAAGCAGAAAAGAATCCTTAAAAGTAATCGTACTCAGCGAGAATTTTAAGGAGTTTTACCGTACCCTACGGAACTATAATTTACAGAAATTAAGATTACATGCATCAGTGCGTGGTAGCAGATCAGACAGGAGTTCCATTTTTTTTTTTATTTTATAAATACGAATTTTAACAAGGTTGAAACTTTTTTTTTTTTTTTTTTCTAATAAAAAATCAGTACCTGTACATATATATGTCGCGGCCAGGCATCAGGCGACGCTTGCAGAGGGAGCAGGCCCTCAGGAAATGGGCCGTCTGCAGAAGATCGCGGGGAGTCCTACTGTGGTTTCTGGGAGAGACGACGGCGAAAAAACGATGATCCGTCACCTCGGGCCCGGCGGGCTTCCTGGAGGGGCCTCCCCCTACGGCGTCGACGTCTACCGCTTTCTGGCAGCTCCCGAAGAAGGGGTTAAAATTAAGACGATCGGGCGGCGCCGGAACTTCACTGCTGTTCAGATCCAAGGTGAACTCCGTCATGCTTGTCGTTCTCGTCATCGGCCGCGGCCTCTTTCCCAGCAGCATCTTCTCAGTTCTCTCTCTCCTCCCCAAGTTTTTCAGCTCCAACTCTAGGCGAGAGAGAGAGAGAGAAAGAAGTGCGAGGAGGAGTGAAGCGGGGGAAGACAGAGGGCCAGAAGGCAAGGAACGAATCGGGGCCGTTCACGGTTGGCTTGCATACGCAAGATCCAGGGCAAGCCCGCTGTTTGGGCTCCTTCGGACTGACGCCATCGGTCTCCTGACCAATGAAACCTGACCACGTCAACGGGAACAGTTGGAGACCCACCACCTGATGGATCATAAATTTGGTGGGGACTTTGGGGTCTGGGACTGGCACTTGCCCCAATCAACACTCTCCCTCACCAATGAACACCCCCATTATGTAGTGGGAACTGCTGTTTTCACTTTTCACACTTATTTATATATTTATTTTTACCTCTCAGAGCTGGCATGAATTTCACCATCCTCAGAAAAAATAAAAATAAAAATAAAACCAATTTTGTTATTAATCATTAAAATCTCCATCACTTTGATTATTTTTCAAGTTAATCACATGAATCTCTAATACTGCATTTTTTATTTAAATAATAATATAATCATGTGTAACATGAGTAAGATTAAACAAATATAATAATTTCTTTACATAGGTGTATGCCTGCTCTTTCTTAATATTTTTTATTTCAAAAATTTTTTGTCCTTCTTAAGTGTTTCTAATTTTTAGAATATAAGATAATTAAATAGCAAGAATTAATCAAATCATTAAAGCTTCTTTTTTTTTTTCTTTTTAATTCTATTCTTGTTCTCTTATCATTTATTATTTAAAATTTTCTATCTTATTATCTATTTTATTGCAATAATTGCTCATATCCCATCATCAAAATTTATATTAATAATTTTAGAATCTATCTAGATCTTTCAATGTCTCAATATTTTGTTTTTTGTTTTTTAAAAAATATCATCACAAATATAAAATGTGATAAACTATGAGAATTTGAATGGAAGAATGTGACAAACCATACCATTTTATATTTATATATAAAAATTAAAGAAATATTATCAGGTGTGAAACGTTTCCAAGATGAGAATGCTTAGATGGATGAGTAGTATAACATTAAAAGATAAATTAAGGAACGAACATATTTGCAGTAAGTTAGGTGTAGTTCCTATAAAAGATAAGATAAGGAAGGGACGACTTATATTCAGATGGTATGAACACTTGCAACGTAGGTCACATAGTGCACCAGTAAGGAAGAGTGAGTTAGTTACTGTGAGGGGTAATAGAAGGGATAGGGGTACACCTAAAATAACTTTGGGATCGGAGGAGATAGTAAATATGATTTAATATCCTTGAATCTATCAGAAGAAATGGTCCATGATCGCATAAATGGCGAAAAATGATTCATATAATTGACTCCCACCTAATGGGAATTAAGGTTTGGTTTTGTTGTTGTTGTTGTTGTTGTTGTGAAAAGTGCGACAATTATAATGAATAATACTAAAATAAAGAAATAGATAAAGTAACAAAAACACATGAATTTAACATGATTTAGCAATATGCTTACATTCATAGGAGCGAACGGCGGCTGAATTTCACTATTTAAAAGTAGGGTTGTATCATATATATTTATACTAACCCTAACCACTTCACTTCTAGTATCAGTTTGCTTTCTCTATACACGTGCTTTATTCAATATAAGCCACATCTACAACATTATCACATGTATTACTATGTATCCTAGAGAAATCATACCTTAATACCCTTCTTAAAGTTACCCAAAGAAACTATTTATTAATCACTGTAAAAAAAAAAAAAAAAAAAAATTGCCTGGAATTTATAGTGTAGGGGCCTAGCAAGTAGGCTTGTCCTTGTCCAAGTTCCTTTCTCCTTGATCAAGTCATTTTCTAGACTTTGGTGCACAGTATATCAATTATTTATGGGCCTACGCCTACTTATCGTCTAATGCAGAAAATTTCAAATAGGTTTTAAAAATTGGACAACTAGAATGGTAATAAACGACTAGTAACGTCGCACACATTTTGGCATCCTTATGGGCGTAGTAATTCTTCTGAATTGATTATTAGTGAATTATTTATTAAATCTTAAAATTCATTCTAGTCTTAAAATTATTTCATGATGAAAACTAGTTAAAAAATGTTTTAAATTAATTTGTAACTAACAAGTATTATGTAAAATTAATTTCTATCTAATAATTATATTCCACCAGTCTTAAGCGTAGGCAATAACTCAATAGAGTTTATAACTCATATCACGCATAATAAATAAGAAAGTTCTATTGATTTAAATTCTAACTCTTGAGAGTATATAACTTTACTACTTTATTTTGTAAATTCCCAATTGTCAAAGGAACAAAATAAGAAAAATAATAAATCTATGTTGCATCATTCACTCCAAGCAATAAATTTTAAAAATGTCAAATAATATGTTAATAATAAATGACTTTTTAGGTTAATCACATATTAGCCTATTTTTCATCTTATTTTGTTCGGAGAGAGAGAGAGAGAGAGAGGGAGAGAGAGAGAGATCCAAAAACATTAATTAAAACTTCCATCCTCTTGGGTATGCCCAAAGATTCTATACATATCCATTTTTTATCAATATAATTTAATTTTACGAATAAAAAAGAAGTGATATCATAATTTATCAGAAAGTTAAAGTTAAAACGATTTTATGATACTAAACAAAAAATTCCAAACCTAGTAAAAAAAAAGTTCAATACAAGTAATAAAAGTCATCTCTTATTATAAATTTGACTAATAATAAACCATAATGAATCAACCCTCTAGTCATCTATAACGACCCAAAAATTACACTATTTTTTTTTTTTTAAACATGACTTTGATACCCCTGTTATACCTGTTATCACTACAAAAAAATCAGGGTATTTGTGACGGATAAAATTCGTCACTAATAGTCATAAATTTGTTACTAATAGTATTAGTGACGAATTTATGAGTATTAGAGGGTATTTTAATATAGTTGCTATACGTGCCGTTACTACTAACTTTTAGTGACGAATTTAAATTTCGTCACTAATAATGGAGTATTAGTGACGGATTTAATCCGTCACTAAAACCCTAATACCGTCACTATTAGTGTTGTATTAGTGACGAATTAGAAATTCGTCACTACTAATGTGGTATTAGTGACGAATTAGTAACCATATATTAAATTCAGAATATAAATAGCAATGAAAACGATGCTCCCTGTGAGTTATGTATATATTCAAGTTATGCATTTTTCAAATTTTCAAATCCTCAGCCAAGTGTATATAATATTTTTAATGATTTCAGCACGACAATGAATACTTTAAGCTTACCGGACCAAAAACATATCGATGAATGTCCGTTCAAAATGAACTAAGTTTACATTGCATCATTTATTATGATTCCTAAGTTTCAGTCATCATTTTCAAAAATATTTTAATATTAAACTAAGTCTATCTTTTGTTTAAGACTTTGGAAAATTTTAACACAATTTCGATAGCATGCCGTCTGTAAATTGGGCGTTTTCGCATAAAACCTGCACCTAATAGGTTCAAATAGATCATTTATAAGAAGTTCAAGGCATATAAGAACCTATACCTACTACCAGCATGCAATACACATCAACTGCATCCGCCATGCAGAAGGCATTCTAGACTAGCATGCAATTATGTAGCATATTCACAACAGTAATACATGTAACCATATCTTAAATTCAGAATATAAATAGCAATGAAAATGATGCTCCCTGCGAGTTATGTATATATTCAACTTATTCGTTTTTCAAATTTTCAAATCCTCAGCTAAGTGTATATAATATTTTCAATGATTTTGGCACGACAATGGATGCTTTAAGCTTACCGGACCAAAAACATATCAATGAATGTCCGTTCTAAATGAACTAAGTTTACATTACCTCATTTATTATGATTCCTAAGTTTCATTCATCATTTCAAAAATATTTTAACATTAAACTAAGCATATCTTTTGTTTAGGACTTTGGAAAATTTTAACGCAATTTCGGCAGCATGTCGTCCGTAAATTAGACGTTTTCCCATAAAACCTGCATCTGATAGGTTCAAATAGATCATTTATAAGATTTTGAAGGCACATGAGAACCTATATCCACTACGAGCATGCAACACACATCAACTGCATCTGCCATGTTGGAGGCATTCTAAACTAGCATGCAATCATGTAGCATATTCACGACAGTAATACATGTAACCATATCTTAAATTCGTAATATAAATAGCAATGAAAATGATGCTCCCTATGAGTTATGTATATATTCAACTATGCGTTTTTCAAATTTTCAAATCCTTAGCCAAGTGTATATAATATTTTCAATGATTCCGGCACGGCAAAGAATGCTTTAAGCTTATCGGACTAAAAACATATCAATGAATGTTCGTCCTAAATGAACTAAGTCTACATTGCCTCATTTATTATGATTCCTAAGTTTCACTCATCTTTTCAAAAATATTTTAACATTAAAATAAGCCTATCTTTTATTTAGGACTTTGAAAAATTTAACGCAATTCCAGCAGCATGCCGTCTGTAAATTTGACGTTTTCCCATAAAACTTGCACCTAATAGGTTCAAATAGATCATTTATAAGAATTTGAAGGCACACGAGAACCTATATCCACTACCAACATGCAATACACATCAACTGCATCCGCCATGCAGGAGGCATTCTAGACTAGCATGCAATCATGCAGCATATTCACGACAGTAATACATGTAACCATATCTTATATTCAGAATATAAATAGCAATGAAAATGATGCTCCCTGTGAGTTATGTATATATTCAACTTATGCATTTTTCAAATTTTCAAATCCTCAGCCAAGTGTATATAATATTTTCAATGATTTCGGCACGACAATGAATGCTTTAAGCTTACCAAACCAAAAACATATCAATGAATGTCCTTCTAAATGAACTAAGTTTACATTGCGTCATTTATTATGATTCCTAAGTTTTAATTATCCTTTTTAAAAATATTTTAACATTAAACTAAGCCTATCTTTTGTTTAGGACTTTGAAAAATTTTAACGCAATTTCGGCAGCATACTGTCTGTAAATTGGACGTTTTTCCCATAAAACCTGCACTTGATAGGTTGAAATAGATCATTTATAAGAAGTTGAAGGCAGACGAGAACCTATATCCACTACCAGTATGCAATACACATCAACTGCATCCACCATGCAGGAGGCATTCTAGATTAGCATGCAATCATGTAGCATATTCATGACAGTAATACATGTAACCATATCTTAAATTCAGAATATAAATAGCAATGAAAATGTTGCTCCCTGTGAGTTATGTATATATTCAACTTATGTGTTTATCAAATTTTCAAATCCTCGGCCAAGTGTATATAATATTTTCAATGATTTCGACACGACATTGAATGCTTTAAGGTTACCGGAACAAAAGCATATCAATGAATGTCCGTTCTAAATGAACTAAGTCCACATTGCCTTATTTATTATGATTCCTAAGTTTCACTCATCCTTTCAAAAATATTTTAACATTAAACTAAGCCTATCTTTTGTTTAGGACTTTGAAAAATTTTAACGCAATTTTGGTAACATGTCGTCTGTAAATTAGATGTTTTCCCATAAAACCTGCACCTGATAGGCTTAAATAGATCATTTATAAGAAATTGAAGGCAGACGAGAACCTATATCCACCACCAGCATGCAATACACACCAACTGCATCCGCTATGCAGGAGGCATTCTAAACTAGCATGCAATCATGTAGCATATTCACGACAGTAATACATGTAACCATATCTTAAATTCAGAATATAAATAGTAATGGTTATCTCGAGTCATCCGATAATATGCTTGTTAAAAAGCTTTTAAATGACCTAAACATATCCTGAAAAATTGATGTGAGACCCAAATAGAGCATGACAAGAACACATCTCATGTCAATCTCACCCACATAAGACATGAATCTAGTTTGCCACTATCATACTATATACAAAATAACATGCCTCCGAATCATCTGATTCACTCCTCTCGTATCATGTAAGATCTATACTCATATAAGTAAAAAACATAATTTAACATGAAACTCAATTTGTGATCATAATACCTTATAATTAATCAGAGGAGGCACCCGCATCATCTGGTCCAGATTGGCGCATCCTTTCCTCTAACCGCGTTTACCTATCCATCATGGCTTGCATCTGGGCTCGAAAGTTGGAGACCTCCGATCTCAATTTCGCGTTCTCCATTTCCATCATCTGCATTCATCGAGCCATCTCCTGCTTATCATACTCGGCCTCTCGACGCTATCGTTCAATCTCTACAAGAGCCGCCACACCCATGGATGATGATACTGTTGGGGCGATGCAACCACTTCCAAGACCTTTCACCCAGCCCCCCGATCGTTGCCCAAGCACTTCGGAAGTGATCTCAAAATCTATCATGTGCTGACTCCCCTCTAAAATAGGTGTATCCCTTAGCTCGACCATCTGTGCCTAATTTCAATCGTGAAAATGATAAAAAGGAATAAGTAAGACTACAACTTTGATGTTTTGAATAAAGTAATAAACTAAATCTTTTGCTTCACTTACATGTCTGTTTTGTGCATCCTCGCACCACTCCTCTGATTGCCGTTGGTGTGTTCTCTGATACAGATTCAACAGTGGCTCCTCTATGCCAGTCTCAGGATCACGCTACATTATCATATAAGACATCATTAGTATTATGTCATGTAATGACCAGATAATTTTATATATAGTAATTACCTAGAGATGATTTACGAATAGCCTCGAGCCACTGCAATGTGTCATAGGGAGTTTACTATGGTTTGCAGCATTTGTTTCACATATGGCCTACAAGGAAGATGTAATGACGACTTATTAGCGACATCATTGTGAAAAATTAGTGATTATAATACAAACACATCACCTGATAGTGCGGGTCACGGAAATGGTGACACACCACATCCCAATCCTTTTGGGATATCTTATCGTATGGCCGCGCTTCTGCTTCATCTCCCATCGCTTGAAAATGCGCAAGCTCTTAAATTTATTACACAATTGGATGTCGACTGCCCTCCTCACATGGTCATCCTCGGGATGTCCATATCAAACTCCTCTTGCATATATAGGCAATACAATTACAATGTTAGACAGTTGTTAAATGGCTAGTATATTAAAAGTAAAAAAATATTTAAATTAAACAACTTTATAGGGTTTGGGAACTTACCAAAATGCACATGTAAAGAACCATGCGTTGCTCCTGAGTCACCTGGGCCCAAATGAATGCGGTGACTCGAGCATATTGTCGGCATATAATGCCGAGCTCCCTCGTCCACGTGGTGCACCAATTGTTCAGCGGGGTGGTGTATCCTAGAGGAATGTCAATTCAAATCCACTATTTTGTCCTATCTAGGTGGTTCTTCAACGACATGTTCTTCGCTGCACCACGACCTAACCTGATTGTGGACGTAGATGCTGAAAGTAGAGTTAATTTAAGAACAACATTATAATGATACATGTGAATAACTATAAAGTAATCGTATCCATACCTACACTACTCATCACGGTCGGCAACTCACCCTGCGTGTTAGTCGCATAAGTGGTATCCATGTCTGGTCGAGGTTTCGATGGCTCAGACAATGGTGCCGCCACATCAGGACCGACGGGGTCTGTCGGTATGGAGGATGTCGGATCATCCTCATGCGATGTACTCATGTTCTTGAAAGGATTTCTCCAACGTCGGCCTCCTGGTGTCATATCTGCAAATTAATAGACAAGTAAATATAAGAAATACGAATATTAGATGGATGCAGCTTACATATATTTTTAAATTATTTACACATGTCAGATACATAGTAACAAAAATAACATGCTTACCCCCCTATACGTCCTCAATATCGGTATCATCCTCACTTTCTAAAGTGTCTTCCTCTTCACTATAGTACTCGAACCCTGTTTCATCTTCCCCATCAATTTCCTCATCGTTAATGAAATGAACGTCCATAGAAGGTTCAATTATAATGTCAGCAGTCCCTACGTGTTCTGCCGTGCCACCATCCCTATGCAATGGTATAGGATCGACGCCTTCTTTGACAACATTTGTAGCAGATTGCATTGTTGCACGGATATATGGCTTATCTTCTTGGAATGCAGTCTCACTGGCACTCATCTCATTATCTGCAACTTCTGCAATAGCGTACAAACTTAAGGGAGGAATCTTTTGGGTCACATGCCATGCACCATTCAATTTGTTGTCTTTAAGGTAAAACACTTGTTATGCCTGCATCACAAGCATGAAAGGGTCATTTTGATACCAGGTCTTGCTAAAATTGACACTGGTGAAGTAGGCATCGGTGTTTATCCCAGTCTTTTAATTGCCGATATCCCACCAAGTACACTTGAACAGGTGGAAGACTCTGTTTGCTCCATAGCTAAGCTCTATAATGTCATCCAGCACACCAAAGTAGTCAATTTATTCATCTCCTTCTGTGCCTAGCACCGCAACCCCACAATTTTGGGTTCTTCTATGTAGTTCGAGGGACTTTGTATGAAATTGTAACCCATTGACAATGCAACCGCTGTAGCGGTCAACTCGTTGATCGGGGCCACATGTCAACGCGTACAAATCTTTACTTGCCGTTGGTTCCTTATTGTAATACATGACTTTTATCTATTAAATAAACAGGAGTTTAGAAGAATAAACCCTCAATAGTGAAAACATACATTGCTTCTCGCTCAAGCAATTTTTGTTACTCACACGACTCCTAAACCAATTGATAAATTCCTTCCTATGTCTTTCTTCAACATGCTGTTCATTTTGGGCTAGGAGTTTAGCTTTATGTTCGTTATATGCAACAATAGTACATATTAATGTCAAGTAAGTATATAATTATGCATATGTAAATACAATGCAAAGTAAGGAGTTTGGAACCATGTACTCGATATATGGAACAGTTTCATCACAATTGTTGAGGACGTAAAAATGAGCCTTTTCTAGGTTGTCCATATTAATGAAATCGTAAACTCATGCACCGAGAGACCGAACATTTTCTCGAAATATAGAGCTCCTGGGTTCTTCATCTTCGGCATTAATAGCATGAACGTCTATATTTCGCTCATCACGAGTGAACATCGTGTCAATATCATGTAGATACATTGAGCAAAATGCAAGACATTCACTGTCAATATACGCCTCAATGATTGAACCTTCTGGTCATGCCTTATTGTGCTTGTACCCCTTCAAAGTGGACAAGAACTTGTGCATTTTACGTAGCATTATAGACTTGTAGACACAATAAAGAAAAAACAAAATAAAAACAAGGAAATCACGTGACCATTATACAAGGACTTTATACTTTACCTCTCAATAGGATACATCCAACGATATTGAACCGGTCCTCCAATTATGGTCTCCCTTGGTAATATACAGTTAGGTGGACCAACATATCGAAGAATGCTGGCAGAAAAATTTTCTTCAGCTTGCATAGTATGATCATGATGTCATCCTCTAACCGTTCAACTATGTCTATGCTTAATTTTTTTGAGCACAACTGCCGAAAAAAGAATCCCAGCTCAATCAGCACCAAGTGAACATCTTCAGTCAAGTTTCCACAAAGGAAAACGAGTAGAACCCATTATAGAAGGACGTGATAGTCATGACTTTTCATTCGTAGCATCTTCCCTTCCTTCGTGTTTATGCATCGAGTTATGTTCAATGCATATCCATCGGGGAACTTCACTGATTTCAACAATTCGAAGAATTTATTCTCATCCTTCGAAAATGTGTAACAAGCTGATGACATGAGAATTTTGTCCCCATCACGAAACAGGTGCAGCTCAGGTCGTATTCCCATATCTTCCATATCTCGGCGAGCATTTGCAGTGTCCTTTGTCTTCCCATTTATATCAAGTAATGTACCAATAACATTCTCACAAATGTTCTTTTCGATGTGCATGACATCCAAGTTGTGGCGTAGTAGAAGATCTTTCCAGTATAGCAACTCGAAGAAGATGCTTCTCTTTATCCAATTCAACTCCCACTTAAACGCGTTTTATTTTTCTATTGGTTGGTAGTTTCCCAAATTTTACATCTCTGATCAACCTTAGTTGGTTTAATATCTCTTCCCCACTTAGCCGCTTTGGCGGCGACCTTTGTTCAGGTTTTCCATTGAAGCTTCTGATGCCACGAGTCCTCCAAGGATGTCCAGTTCGTAGAAAATGGTGATGACACATAAAGCATAACTTGCAGCCATGCTTCAAGGATATGGAAGCAACATCCTTATTACACACTGGGCATGCTAAGTAACCTTTTGTGCTCCAACCTAGCAGGTTGCCGTATGCGGGGAAATCATTAATTGTCCACAAGACTGTAGTATGCATCCGAAATGTTGTCCTGATTTCCACATTGAATGTCTCCACTCTTTTTTCCCATAATTCTTTCAACTCGTCAATTAACGGACGTAGGTAAAAATCAAATCATTACCAAGTGCTCTCGGTCTGGGAATCAGCAGAGACATATAAATGAAAGGTTCTTTCATACATCGCCATGGCGACTTATTGTATGACATCATCATAACTGACCACATGCTATATGGGTTGGTTATGTTACCAAAAGGATTGAACCCATCTGAAGCAAGGCCAAGTTTGATGTTGCGAGGATCACTAACAAACCACAGATGCATTTTATCAAATTTGGACCAAGCTTCGGAGTCTACTAGATGGCTAAGGGTGTTTCCATCTTGAAGATGTTTCTCTTGATGCCATCTCATATTTGTAGTAGTCTTTTTGCACATATACAATCGTTGCAGCCGCAGGGTTAATGGACAAAATCATAAAACTTTTTTAGGGATCTTTTTACCCTTCTTCTGATTAGTTTTATACCTCGGTTCACCATATTCTGGGCATTCGTTCGCATTTTCATGTTCATCATAAAAGAGTGCACAATCATACCTACACGCATGTATTAGAGTGTAACCGAGACCCAATTCACACATGTATGTCTTCATCTCATAAAAAGACTTGGGAAGTGTTTCACCATCAGGTAGTGCTGCCTTAATGAATCTTAAATGCATGTTGAATGCGCTATGAGATAACGCATGCATTGTCCTTGCATGAAGCAACTTTATCAGAAACTCTAATTTTGAGAACTTTTTACAGTTTGGATATAGGGGCACCCATGCATCCCTCATGAGATTAGAAAATGGTTTACCAAGTCGATTCAACGTACTAGGATCGCAAAGTATGGTACTCGTTGAAGTAGTTTCATCACTAGTACGTGACACATTGACATCACCCGTGTCCACTGCAATCCCCCTTTGCAAGTCACCTAACATTTAGATTAACCATTTCGAACGTGTATCACCACCTACTATATTTGCCCCCTCATCTTCATCGTCATCATTATCCCTCTGAACTGCGTAATCTTCACCGTGGAACACCCATCTTGTGTACCTTTTCTTCATTCCAAAGTCTAATAAATGTGAATGGACCATATCAATGTGTTTGAATGTTATGTTTTGGCGTTTCTCGCAAGGACACCTTATTCTATTGGCTTTGTTTGCATGAGGACGCGCCAACTCTATGAAATCATGTACCCCTTTCACGTATTCTAGAAAAAACCTACCCCGAGCGTTCATCCAACTCTTATCCATGTTCATTAATTACCCTATAATATGTTCAAGTAAATGGTGTTCATTATATTCTCATAATGTTTATCATGCATGCATAGTGAATCCTATAATTAACCATCATACTTTAAAGGGTACGAATCCTATCCTATTTAGGAATGTTGCATTTACATTGTGATCAATCGCTCAAATTCCTTCGTCATAGTCGTTGTAAATTTTGGCAGCATCTCCCCATGGCCCTCCAAGTACCTGAGATGGGGGAAGTGAAAATTTTGCTAGTTTTCCATCACTAAAAAATTGTCACGACACCCCACTATGTACCCAGAGAACACAAGTAGAGACGCGCTCGAAATATATAATGACAATTGATAAAGCGTGAATGATGACAACAATGTAAATACAACTTCCTGAACTGTTAACATTGTACAATCCAAGAATGGTTGAAATACAAACATTACTAATCGTAAGTGAAACAAATAATTAACATGTTCAAGTGATTATTAGTCAACATAGTATGACTAATAATCAATTGAAATATAACAATTGATTTGTCTCACATGTACGATTAGGAATGAATGTATAGTAACCGTTCTTGGACGGGTCTAAGCTTCAATGAATACATGAAGTTGAAAAAAAAAAAAAAACATGCAAGGGGCTACGATTTTAGGCTTTGGTTTTGAGAAATATAAGATTTATCTATGCATTGCATGTACACATTTGTTTTTTAATAATATGTGTAAGGACGATCAATTTTATCTAATACAACGGATGACTTAAAATGACATTTTTTTCAAAGTGGTGTAAACTTGTTTCATTTTTTAAGAATTTTCGATATAAAGTAGTTAGAATGGAGAATAGCTAGCTTTCATTTTTACTAAATCCACAAAGGGAATATTGCACCAAAGTGAAATGCCAAAATACTAAAAACTAGTAGAATTGCACAAGAAATATAAATATAAATAGAGGAATAGCAGAAGTTCACAAGCAGTAGAACTAAACACAATAAAATAGCATTATTCCATCACCTTGAAGCAAAATACTACAATTTTATTAGAAGGGAAATCTCAAATAACACATTGATCATATAATCGAAATGTGTGAGAAGCTTAAATACCCAAAAAAAAAAAAGAATACTAAAGTTTAATGATTGCTCATATAACTATTAAAGAAAATATCTAATTGGCAGGCAATGTAACTAAATTTATATATCCTTAATGTGATTGTACTTACCGTACTCTCTAACAAGTAACCCTATAAGGCAAATAGGACATACTCAAGTCTTTCTAGATTTTCAATGCTTAATTCACAATCCAATGGCTAAGAATGCTTTAAAAATTAAGTATTGAGAAGTATCATATTGTCGATCTTTTTGAAAACGTATATTCTCAATGTAGATTTTATAGACTTATTCATGTAATAAATATGATATTTATTTGGAATGAGATGTTAACTTGCCTTTATTAATTATAATGTGGGAAAATACAAGGAAAAAAAGTGTTATGGAGCTAATTTGCTTTGATGGCATACAACTAAAAATGTCTTATTTGCACTAAATCCAATCACTTATTTGTTGTATACCCATCTTCATAATATGTATAAATGTTACAAAAGTTTTGTGATAAAGGGAGTAGCAACATTATCTACTAAAGCTACTTTTTTGTATGCTCATACTACCTCTTCCAACAATATCTTGTTACAACACTAACCCAATTAAGCAAATTGGCTTGACCATTGATAAAGTACTTTATAGATTTTTTTGACAACAAAAGGATCAAAAGATACTTTTTTATAAAGAAATCTTTAGAGATTGTAATCCCATTCTCAGATTTGATAAAGCGAGTTGTTATTTAATTTTCTGGTCCATATCTTTCGACTTGAAATTTATGAAACGCCATAGTGGACTTATTTATAATTAATAAATTTATGACATTAGTTGATTATTTCTTATTCATTGATGCCTCAAGCATTGAAGAGACAAAACCGAGAGACACAAACATATCACTCACATAGGAACCTAGACTCAAGTATAATTAACCCTGTTTGGTTTGGGACTTTGTATTGAGAGTAATGCAGAGACGAAGGTTGAAGATAAAGGAAATAATAGAATTCCAAGAATAGAAAAATAGAAATTGTATTTAGTATATTCTTACAATGTTGTAATGCCACATTGTTGGCCAAATGAGGCTTTTCAATCTTATTTTGATGATAACAAATGATGCTGGTATAACTTGCTTGTTGAGTGTTTTTGTTTCAAGAATATATATCTCAACACAAGAGAAAGAAGCTATGAATTAAAACATCATTAAGAGAACAAGTTATGAATATCAAGAGAAAGCTTCAACTAAAGCAGTAAAGAAAAAGGCTTGAAGCCTCAGTACTTAAAAGGGGACTTGAAGTCAAGAGGCTTATTGAAGACTTGAAGCATCATGTTTAAAGAAAAACTTGGTGTAAGTACTTTGTATCAAGTGAAAATTTAGAAAATATGAAGCTGGACCAATATGAACTTAGGAAACTCATTTTTAAATTCCTGAAATATTTTATGAAAAATCAAATCATAAGTGTAAAGCTGAAATGGAAAAATAAAAAAGAAAAACTAGTATTTTGTTTGCCCAACCGACTGACTTAACCAAGGCAAAATTTCCTAGTCGACTGATAGTCAGCCGACTGACTCAAAATGAACTGTGTTTTGCTAGCCGACTAACAATTTCTTGAAATGATTTTTGGAGACAGAATGATGCCAGTCGCCTGTCCAGCCGACTGACCCTGTGATTTTTGAACTACCCAGTCGCCTGTCCAGCCGACTGACTCCACGGGTTTTATTTTTTTTAAACTCCAACGGGAAAATTTCAAAAATTGGTTTTTCAAAATATGAATGTTATAAAAACTTGGAGACCACTCAAAGATAGTTGGGGAACAAGGAAACTAAGCCAAGAATGTCTATAAATACTCCTTTAAGCTTATGAATCATCATCCAAGCAATTACATCAACTCTCTTGAAATTAAAGCATTCAATCTCTTAAAGCTTTCTATTGCTCACACTCCATCTGGGAGAAAAGTTCTGAAACTCTTCTGAAATATCAAAGCCAAGATACATACTCTGAGTTTGATTATTCAAAACAAACTCTTGGTGATCTTTAAACACTTGAGCTTCATAGTTTTTTTATTGTTTATTTGATTGAAGTATTGATTATGCTCTAACTTGTGCAACTCTACTCTATTTCGAGAGTCTATTTTGTACACATATCATTATAGCAATCTCTTTGTATTATTGACGGTTCAAGGCTTGTTTGGATCATTGTACTGAGTGAGGATTGTTCACTTGGAGAGGTTTCTCTACCTCAAAGAGGGATTTTTGTAAAGGCTTGCTCTACCCGGTAAAGAGCATACTTAGTGGAATGCTTTGGTGGAATTGACCACAGGCGAGGACGTAGGCTGGGAATAAGCCGAACCTCATAAATCTCAATGTTCTTCTTCTCCTTACTCTCTTTACTTTCTACATTATATACTGTTTATATCAAGTGCAGGTTGTAGGGCTTATACATCATATTCAAGAAAGTCTCTTGATTTTAGAAAGTACAGTATTTGCTGAAATCTTGGTTAAGAGATAAAGTAATAAAAATTCATTCAAAATAGGCTTTGCAAAACAACTGCAGGACTTCTATCAAAGGGAAAAATTATTCTTGAATGATTGGTTGAGTTTTATATTCGATTGGATTGTATTTTGTTTTAAGTTTGTGGTGTGATTTGGTTTAAATTGCAAATTGATTAATTCACTTTTAGAGTCTTGAATTACAACAAGTAAGAACAAAGAGAAAAATAATAAGTTTAAACTAAATAAACCAATTCACCCCCCCTCTTGGTTGCTATCCTAAATTTCACACATTTTTAACTACTTATCTTTCATATTCTTTCAGAATCCAATGCCACTTATGGGTTGGAATTTATTTATTGCCTTAAAATAAATTTTAAAAGGACTTTCAAGGGATTCACTAAACCAAATTTTCAGTATATGTGTCTTATCCTTTTCTAGGGGATTCACCTTGTTTGGTTTGGGACTTTGTACTGAGAGTGTTATAGAGATGAAGGTTGAAGATGAAGGAAATAACAGAATTCCAAGAATGGAAAAATAGAAATTGTATTCAGTATATTCTTACAATGTTGTAATGCCACATTTGTAACTACTTATCTTTCATATTCTTTCAGAATCCAATGCCACTTATGGGTTGGAATTTATTTATTGTCTTAGAAATTAGAATTTCTGCAACCTTCTTTAAATTGCCACCATTTAATTTTAATGCTTGTTCACTTGAGTTACAAGCTAAAAATGAAGTTATAACTTATTATCTCTCACTACCCTTATATTTTGACTGTGCCATGGCATATCTTGTTGTCCTAATAATTTGTGTATGCTGATAAAACAATGGTGTGTCCTGCTACAAGGCTATGCATCATTTTAGTCCATGCCTCGCACTGCAAGATGCCTTTTAGTAGAATGTCCATTCCCTTTTCCAATGTTTAGATCTGACTTCTCATAACATATCACTCACATAGGAACCTAGACTAGCAGGACTCCATGGGAAACTAATAGTGGACTGGTCTTAGCATACAACAGTGCCTTATCATTTGACACCAAATCCCATTATATGTGCAAATCAAGAAACATAATCCACTACCAGCAAAGCATTCTATTTTTGAAACTAAATCACGCTGAACATTATGGTCAACTAAACATTAATGTCCCACCATATGACATTATTACACATTCTTATAATATGCCTTTTAGTTGCATTTTTTATGAACATCAGATCTAATTGAATGAAATAAATACGTTTGATGATATAAACTCAAAAATTTGATAAAAATCTAGAATTGACAAATGCACAGATACAAAGAAAGAGAAGCTTACAGAGAAGAGCAAAAGACTCCAACAACTTACTGGCAGTGGCTTGCGGCTCAGGCACTGGTTTGTGGCGGAGGGGAGTCAGGTGACAACTTGTGATGGAGGGGAAATGGGCAATGACCTCTGGCGACTCGCAGACGGTCGCTTGCGGCAGAGGGGAACCAAGCGACGGCCATGGAGACTCGCAAGCGGTGGCTTGCGGTCGAGAGCAAGGGGAGACTGGGGGAGAGGATCACTGAAGCAGGAGGGGAAAAGGAGGAGCTAGAGCGGTGGTTTGCGATCGAGAGCAAGGGAAGACAGGGAGAGAGGATCGTTGGAGGAGGATAAGGGGAAGAGGAGGAGCTGGAGCGTTGGCTTGTGGTCGATCGAGAGCAAGGGGAGGTTGGGAGAGAGGATTGCCGGAGTAGAAGGGGAAGAGGAGGATCTGGAGCGGTGGTTTGCAACCGAGAGTAGGGGAAGACTGGGAGAGAGGATCGCCAGATTTGGATGAGGGGAAGAGGAGGAGCTGGAGTAGTGGCTTGCAGCCGATTGAGAGCAGGGGAAGACTGGGAGAGAGGATCGTGGATCAAGAGGGGAAGAGGAGGAGCTGGAGCGGCGGTGGCTTGCGGCCGAGAGCAATAGGAGATCGACTGGGAGCTAGAGAGGTTCGCGGGAGCAAGCGGAGGGGAAGAGGCCAGTTGGAGAAGGAGGGGAAAACAGCGTGTGAAAATATCCCGCGAAAAGCAATAAGGGTTTTTGGGCATTAGTGACGGTTTGAAACCGTCACTACTACTCTCCATCTATATTTTTTATAAATAACAAAGCATTAGTGACGGTCCAAAATTTGTCACTAATAATGGCCTAGTAGTGACGAATTTGAAATTCATCACTAATAAGACCCCAATGGTGACGAATTTATAAATTCGTTACTAATATTCTGAACTTAAATTTTTTTATTTTTTATTTAAAAAAGGTAGTATTAGTGACGAATCTAAAAATTTGTCACTATTAGTCCTTTATTAGTGACGAATTTACAACATCGTCACTAATACTCTGAATTTAAATTTTTTTATTTGTTTTAAAAAGAGGAATTATTAGTGACGGTTCTCAAATTTGTCACTAATAAAGGACAAATAGTGACGAATTCACAAATTCGGCACTAATACTCTAAACTTAAAATTTTTAATTTTTTAAAAACAGATAGTATTAGTGATGGTTGTCGATCCGTCACTAATAAGGGGCTAATAGTGACGAATCTTCAAATTCGTCACTAATACTCTGAACTTAAATTTTTTTAGTAGTGATGGTTGTCAAATCCTTCCCTAATACCTTAAACTAAATTTATTTTATTTTTCTTAAATAAAAAACTATTAGTGATGGTTTCAAAACCGTCACTAATACCCTGGTTCTCCCAAACCGTCACTAATACCCTTAACTAAATTTATTTTATATTTTTTAAATAAAAAACTAGTAGTGAAGGTTTCAAAACTATCACTAATATCCTCTTATTAGTGACGGATCTCCTAATCCGTCACTAATACCCTTAACTTCATTTTTTTTATACTTTTTAAAATAAAAGCATTAGTAGTGACGGTTTCAGAACCGTCACTAATACACCATTATTAGTGATGGATATCCCAATCCGTCACTAATACCCTTAACTAAATATTTTTTATATATTCATAACTATTAGTAGTGACGATTTGTTAATCGTCACTAATAAGTGACTTTTAGTGATCAATTTAATTCGTCACTAATACCATAGAATCGTCGCTAATATTTTTCTATAAAAAGTTTCGCGTGAAAATTGTTTACCGCGCAGTTTTTAGTGACGAAAGTATTAGTGACGGTTTAGAATCGTCACTAATAGTTTTGTATTAGGGATGACTGCTAAAACCGTCACTAATGCTTACACTATTAGTGACGGTTCTAAAAAATCATGACTAATATAAACACTATTTGTGACGATTTTAAAACCGTCACTAATACTTTCGTCACTAAAAACCTGTTTTTTTGTAGTGTATAGCATCCCAGGCCTCATATAGGCACTGAAGTATCCCTGTGCACAAATTGATGCACCAATGCAGCGGAAAACATAAAGTTATATACCCATATATGTATATACAATACCATTATTTAGTGTTTCCAAACCATATATACATATTTACACATCTCCCTAGTACCATTTACTCAAAAATAATAACCTCTGAATACACTTACCCTATAGGCAGGGCAAACAAAAGGTCACTCTATTTGCGAGCCCGATCTACTCGCCTAACTTGTTCACCTGAAAAATGTTAGATTAATGGGATGAGACGACGCTTAGTAAGTGGAAATATGCTATTACTAGTGTGTGGCAATTGAGTTGCATAAATACTATAATAATATCTAAAATGGTATAAGATGGTAAATCAGTATAAAGTATATTTTACATTCATCGTAATTTAAAACGTAACTGTATCATCTGAGTTTTCTACTTTTCATACTTCTAATATCATACTATACTTATTAAATTTTGTAAATCTGTATACAATATACATAACTGAAATTTTTCCCTGGAAAACTGTATGTCATGATTTAACCCCTCATGATAGGGTTGTGCGGCACGTAGGCTGGACTTAACTTAGGTTGGCTTACCTGGTAAGTCAACTGTACTCTACCCTTCCTCAATCCGGCCAAACTGTGTCCTCTCCTAAGCATGGAACTGGAAAACTACCTCGTCAAACCAGACCCCCTCAACCCAGAGTTCTAGGGAGACTGCAAGCTCTCCGAGCGTGGTTGACAGAGTCCACATACTATCTGAGATATGTGGTTGCACTCTGATATGAAAATAGCGACGGTACTGTGTTCTGCTGACTGAATATGTCTGAAATATTTCATCAGGGATCTAATACTGTATATATACTATTACTATAATTACCCTACTGTCTTCATTATGTTTTCAAAATAACAATAACACTATAAATCTGAACTGGAAATACTATAATATCTGAATGACATAACTGTAGTATCTGACTGTTATAACTGTATGTCTGACAGTAATATCGGACTGTATAATCTGTATAATTAAATCTGAGTGTTATGGTTTTAGGAAACATGACATTATGTCATTAATGTAACATATTGGTCTAAAAAATATCTATAATACTTGTCTCATAAGTATCTATTAGGTAAATATCTGTCTATATATGTATATACTCTAAATCATGATATTTTGGAAAAATTGTATAAATTCTATATCAAGCAACTACTCAGGCCACACAAACATTAAAATCCATATTCTAGAAAAACTGAATAATAAACTTATATATATATATATATATGTATAAAATTTTATGATAACCTTACTAAAATTCCTAGCATAACATATTTCCCTTACCTGATGTAACAACCTGCTACTTATATAACATTTTTTTTTCTCTCTTTTCTATATATAAACATAAATATCATCTGACTGAGATACTACTAAAAACATCTCAGGCTCAAAGGAGCACTGAGGAAACTCTGAATGTCATACACACCTAAGCAGCAGTATACAAAAAAACTATAAACTATCATATATACAATACTAGAAAATTGTGATATTCTAAAGTATATTTACAATACAAAATACCCAGTGACAACATCAAAAACCTGGGATCTACCCCAACTCACTGGCATCAAAATACATCTACCCTTTCAGCATGGGAAGCACAATACAACCTCTACCCGCTAGCCCGATCTGCTCGCCTAGCTAGATCTCCTGAAAAATAGTAAGTCACTGGGATGAGACAACGTTTAGTAAGAGGAAATATGCTATTACTAGTGTGTGACGGCTGAGTTGCACATATAATATACTAAGATAATACTGATACTATAAAATGAATAAACTGATATATTGTACAAAACACATGTAATGTATTTTAAAATATAACTGTGTACCTGAGTTTACTATCTGTACATACTGCTAATATGATAATATAACTGCTGCTATGTGATATGTCTATACATAGGAACTTCTGCTATGCCCTGGGATCTGTAGGTCATGATATAACCCCTTATGACAGGGTTGTGCAGCCCGTAGGTTGGACTTACACTAGTCGGCCCTCCAGGTAAGTCAATTTGTATCTAACACCCGCCAATCTGACCCACTCCAATCTCTCTGAGAAATCTCCATATCTAGCATCATCTAACTGGCCACCTCAACCCAGCTCGCTAAGGAGATTGCAATCTCTCCTAGTATGGTTAAGTGAATTCCACATACTATCTGAGTTATGTGGTTGCGCTCTATCTGTACTTGCAACGGAACCGTGCTCTGCTGTCTGTATCTGTCTCAAACTTCCACAAGGATCTGATACTGTGTAATACTAGTATATATATATATATATATATATATATATATATATATTTATTTATCTTGCTGTTTTTAACATGATTTCAAAACAACCATAACACTATAAATCTGAGCTGTAATATCTGAAATATCTATAATATCTGTCTATAATATCTATAATATCTGTCTGAAATATTTGTAATATCTGTCTGTAATATCTGTAATATCTATCTGAAATATCTGTAATATTTGTAATATATCTGAAATATCTATCTGAAATATCTATAATATCTGTCTATAATATCTGTAATATCTGTCTGAAATATTTGTAATATCTGTCTGTAATATCTATAATGTTTATCTGAAATATTTGTAATATTTGTAATATCTGTTTGAGTGTTCTGGTTTAGAAATCACGTTATTCTGAAAAATACTGTAAATCTTACTTTCTGCTAATAAACTGTATAATTGGATATTTGTAAAATTTCATAATCAACATATTAAACTATAATAAACTCAGGCCACACAACTGTGTAATTAAAATCTCATGCTTCATAACTATAATTTTTATGAAATAATACTACTCATGATATTCTGGAAAAAATGAACTGATCAACATGCTTGTAAGTATACATACAAAATCTTCTTGTTATACATTCTAAAAACTCTCTAGCATAGCATATTTCCCTTACCTAATTTCTGAAAAGCCCCTACTCTATTCTGGCATTACACCTGCAGGGTTCCCCACTCAACACCATGAAAACAACATCCCTAGAACAAAATATCAGTATTTCTTTGTATTCTACATTTCTTATAACTATGGGAACAAAAAATACTATATAAAAGACCTTGCCCTGAAATTGGGATGAATTTCAAATCACTTCCACCCATGATCCACTCCAGTAGGTTTGCAGAGAACTTCCCCAGGAGCACTGTGGTGGCCTGAGATTATCGATCCAATGAGAAATAGGGCCGAAATCGAAGAGAGAAGGGGAGAGGGATGTTTTAGAGAGAGAGAGAGAGAGAGAGAGAGAGAGAGAGAGGAAGGATTCCTGCGCCAACATTTGCAGAAAAATTTGGGTTTTAGCTATTTATAACCCCAGATTCATCGACGAGTCCTTGAAGAAAGTTCGTCGATGAACCCGTACCACTCGTCGACGAATTTCGGACTACCAAAAACCCCCTCTTGGTATCTTCTCATTGATGAGACATGACCTCGTCGATGAGTCCCTCATGTATTCTCGTTGACTAATCCCCAAGTTCATCAATGAGACCCTGCTTAATTTTCTGGGTTATTACATTCTCCCCTCCTTATAAAATTTTGTCCACGAAATTTAGTATTTGTACCATACACTATTCTCTAAAGAAAACAGTCTACTTATTTTATTACTTACCCTCACTTATAGCAAAGGAATACCATGGTTACATTTTATGTTCTAGGAGATATATATATATAAAACTAAAAAACTACTTACTAACTAAATTATTACATGTACCTGCAAAAGAAACATTACTTAATTACTTACATTTATCTAGTCATAATTAAATCTCTTGGAATAACTGTGGGTATTTTTGTCTTATTTCTTCTTCAAGTTGTCACGAAACTTCTTCTATAGCGTGGTTTCTCCACAAAACTTTTACTAGCTGAATTTCTTTAGTACGTAATTATTGCGTCTTTCTGTCCAAGATCTGTACTAGTGCTTCTTCATAAGCTAATGAATCTTTAAGCTCTATTTATGCATAACTGATTATGTGGGATGGATTTGGGACATATTTCCTCAGCATAGCTACATGGAATACATCATGTATTATAAATAAAGCTAGTGGCAAAGCTAGCCCTTAGACAATTGACCCCACTCTCTCTAGTATTTCAAAAGGGCCAATATACCTATGGCTCAACTTGTCATTCTTCCCAAACCTTATAACCCCTCTCAGAGGAGCTACCTTCAAGAATACTCGATCTTCAATGTCTAACTCTATCTTTCGGTGGCGAGTGTCTGTATAGATTTTCTGCCGACTCTGCGTGGTACTGATTCTTTCTTTAATTAGTCAGACTTTATCACACGCCTATTGTTTTATCTCTGGACCCAAATCTCACCTCTCACCTACTTCATCCCAGAAAAGAAGAGAATGACACCTCCTACCATACAATGCCTCGTAAAGCACCATGCCGATGCTAGCTTGATAACTGTTATTATAAGCAAATTCAACTAGTGGCAAAAACTGAGTTTAGCTACCCCCAAAATCGAGCATACACGCCCGAAGCATATCTTCTAATGTTTGGATCATCCTCTCAATCTAACCATCTGTCTGGGGATGGAAAACAGTGCTAAAAGCTAACTGTATACCCATAGCCTCCTGAAAATTTTTCCAAAATCGTGAAGTAAACTGAGGATCCTAGTCTGAGACTATAGATACCAGTACACCATGGACGCGAACTATTTCCTTAACATATATTTCTATCGGTCTATCCATGGAATAGCCGAATTTAATGGGAATGAAATAAGTAGTCTTTGTTAGACAATCAACAATCACCTAAATTGCATTCAATCCCTGTCACACTGGTGGTAACCCAATAACGAAATCCATAGAGATGTGATCCCATTTCCACTTTGGGATGAACAGTGGCTGCAACTGCCCTGCTGGTCTCTGGTGCTCAACCTTAACCTACTGACACGTCAAACATTGCTATACAAATTCAGCTATTTCCCTTTTCATTCCACTTCACCAGATATACTCTCGCAGATCCCTGTACATTTTAGTACTGCTAGGATGAACTTTGTATAATGATCTGTGAGCTTCCTCTAAAATCGTCCTTTTAACATCATTATCCGTAGTCTAGTGCGAAATCTCAGAGTCCCATCATCAGAAATACTAAATTCCTCTCCCTCACTTTCCCGTACTTTGACTATCACCTCTGCTAATTCTACATCATCACCCTGAGCGGCCTTAATCTTTTCATATAACGTCGGCTGCACAACCAGGCTGGCAATAAATGCCTGTAGATAATTCTCTACTAACTCTATGCCAAGTCTCTCCAAATCCATCAGGATCGGGTGCTGAATCTCTATAGCTGCCAGTGCTGGACCTAGTGACTTTCTACTCAAAGCATTTGCTACCACATTCACTTTCCCTGTGTGGTAACTAATAGTGCAATCACAATCTTTAATAAGATCTAGTCACCATCTTTGCCTCATATTCAGCTCTTTCTAGGTAAAGAAATATTTTAAACTTTTATAATCCGTGAAGATTTTACACTTCCCACCTTATAGATAATGCCTCCAGATCTTGAGAGCATACACTACTGCAACTAGCTCCAAATCATGGACAGAATAATTTTTCTCATATTCTTTAAGCTGTCTAGAAGCATACGCAATAACCCTGTCGTGCTGCATCAATATGCACCCAAGTCCCTTTAGGGACGCATCACTGTATATCACAAATCCGTCCTCCCCTGATGGAATAGCCAACACAAGAGCAGTAACCAACCTCTATTTCAGCTCCTGAAAGCTCTGCTCACAGTCTTTGGTCCATTCAAACTTTACATTTTTCCTCATAAGTCGCATCAGCGGACCCGATAATTTGGAGAAACCATCAACAAAGTGCCGATAATAACCTGTTAAACCCAGAAAGCTTCAAACCTCTTGAACACTTCCTGGTCTTACCCAATTCACTACTACTTCTATCTTACTTGGATCAACTGATACACCTACCTCAGAAATCACATGGCCGAGAAAAGAAACCTGCCTCAGCTAGAATTCACATTTCTTAAACTTTGCATATAGCTTTATCTCTCTCAGTGTTTGCAATACTAGCCTCAAGTGATGCTTATGCTCCTCAAAACTCCTCGATTAGACCAGTATATGATCAATAAACACGACCACAAACTGGTCCAAATACTAATGGAACACCCGGTTCATTATGTCCATAAATACTGCTAGTGCGTTGGTAAACCCAAATGGCATCACTAGGAACTCGTAATGCATATATCTCATTCGAAATGCTGTTATTGAGATGTCTTCTGTCCTCACTTTTACTTGATGATAACCTGACCGCAGATAAATTTTAAAGTAGACTTGGGTCCCCTAAAGCTGATCAAACAAATCATCAATTCTAGAGGATATTTATTCTTAACTATCAGTTTATTTATCTCTCTGTAATCTATACACATTCTCATGGTCCCATCTTTCTTTTTCACAAATAGAACTGGTGCTCCCCAGCGCGACACGCTGGGCTAAATAAAACCTTTATCCGAAAATTCCTTGAATTGATCTTTTAGTTCTTTTAACTTGGCTGGGGCCTTTCAGAAAGGTGCTTTAGATATTGCCTGTAACGACCTCCTTATAAAATAAGTTCTCTACTATTTTAAATTAAAACAATATCCTACATAGCGGAAAGCAAGTAACATGAAACACAACCTTATATATATATATATATATATATACAATACTAGAGTGTCTAGATATTTCACAAATATTACTTATTTGACTGTACTCTTAAAAACTACTCTTACTAATACCAGGGCTAACAAAATTGAACCCCAAAACACTCACCCTCAAAAGGGCAGACTAATAACTCCTCTATTTGCGAGCTTGCTCCGCTCGCTCAATTGGCTCACCTGAAAAATAATTCAACTCTAGGATGAGTCAAAGTTCAGTAAGACGAAACATGCTATCACTAGTATGTGGCCTGAGATATGGATCTGTAAAAGTTAATTTGAGTTAAGAGTAGTACAAATAACTAAATCTGAAAATGCTGATACCACATAACATATTATAAAACCTTTAACTACATAATTTAATATGTCAAATTGTATGAAATTACTTTTCATAATAATATTACTGTTCGGAAAATCTGATAATACTATAATATCTGAGAATATTTCCCTGGATGGTTGTATGTCATGATTTAACCCCTCATGACAGTGTTGTGCTGCCCAAAGGCTAGATCTATCCTGGCTGGCTGACCAGGGTAAACCACTCTACTCTTTGGTCAGATTGGCCCTCCTCAACCCATATCTGATGGGGAGCCTGTCCACAACTAGGCACGATCGACCTCATACCACTTTCTATCTGAGTTAAGTGGTTGCACTCTAAACTGAATATCTATATATCTGTAGCTATGGTATCGTGATCTGTTGTATGATTAGGGTCTGATACTATATAATATGTTTTTATATACAACTAACTGTTTTACCATGATTTTGTAATAATCTGTAACTATATCAATTGCATCTTTCTGAGATAAACTATAAATCTACCTGTTATGGTGCTATAAAACTATAAAATCATGGTATTCTGAAAGATACTGTAAACACATTTCACTGTCTGTATATTCTGTAAAACATATTTCTGAAAATACCGTATAAACATGTTTCTATACTATATTCATACTTTCATTCCACACAATAATTTAAAACACTTTAACTTCAATAATAAATTGCATAAATTTCTGCTCTGAATAATAATCTGGTAAAAACATAAACTTTATGCTGAAATCATACCAGGTTTTCCTAGCATAACATGTTTCCCTTACCTAACTGTCGAAAAGCCCCTATCGTATACTGGTCCTACACCCGCAAGACATCCTATTCTATACCCTAAAAACCACATTTTTCAAAACAGAATATCAATATTTCTTGGCCTACATCATTTCCTACAATTGTCAGAAGGCCAAAAACTGAGTAAAAGACCTTATCCTGATTCTGGGGAGAAATTCGACTCAATCCCACCGATGATCTACCCTAGCAGACTTGAAGAGAACTCCGCCGGGAGCATCGTGGTGGCCTCAGATCGTCGATTGAGCAACTGATGGGGCCAAAATCGAAGAGAGATGGAGGGGGAGCTGTAGGAGAGAGAGAGAGAGAGAGAGAGAGAGAGAGAGAGAGAGAGAGAGAGAGAGTAAATTCAGTGAAATTTTGCGCAAGAAAATGAGCTTAGCACTATTTATTCCATGACCTTCGTCGATGAGCCACGTCATCTTGTTGACGAGTCCTATAGAAAGTTCATCGACGAACCTGCACCCTTGTCGATGAATTTCAGACTTCCAAAAAATCCTTCTCGGCATCTTCTCGTTGATGAAACTTGCCCTCGTCGACGAGACCCTCTTGTACTCTCGTCGACGAATTCCCTGTGTTCATCGACGAGGCCATAAGAAAATCCCTCGGGTTTTTATATTCAAAATGCAATGTCGTCGACTGCCTCCTTTTGTTACTGTTTCCATTTCTCTCCCTCTTTATTATTTAAATACTATTATTCTTCAGGTCGTTACATTGGTGCTGACCCTAGTAAAAGATCCACAGCAAATTCAACTTCACAGTCTGGTGGCATACCAGGTAATTCTTCTGGAAATACATCTGAGAATTCTCTGACTACAAGTATATTAGCTTGTTTCAGTTCTTTTTTTGGCAATTCCTTTATGTAGGCAATAAATCCATGGCAGCCTTCTTGAGCTAGTATCCTCACTTGAATTGCTGATGCAAGTTGTCGTAAAGAACGGACATGTGAACTAAGAAACCTGTATTCTTACTCACCTGGAGGTTTGAAAATTACTTCTTTCAAGTGACAATTATTACTAGCATGGTTATCTCCCAACCAATCCATACCCAGAATTATATCAAACCCTTATATATCTAACATCACAAGATCAATTGGCAAAACTTTTCCTTGAATAATTACTAGAAAGCTCCTGAGTACCCTCCTACATCTCACTACTGACCCAGTCGATGTAGCTAAAACCAACCCAATGTCTAACAATTGTGCTTCATACCCCGTTAATTTAGCATACACCAATGAAATAAAAGAGTGGGTGACACCTGTATCAAATAAAACAACAGCTTTATATGAAAAAGTAGTAAGGGTACCTATAACTATGTCTCCAACTGGCTCGATATGTCTCGGTGTCAATGCATACACTCTTGCCGATGTCGTGTTACTCTGCTAGCCTCCACAGGGCACCTGATAACCACCCCGATATGGTCTAGGAGTTAGTGCCTATCCCAGAAATCCTTGACATGACCATGACCTATGCCCAGGTCTCCCACAGTAGTAGTAGACATCCTCTCCCATTCTACATTCACCTAGATGTCTTCGACCACATCTAGGACAGGTAGAAATAGCTCGTCCACCCAGAGGACCACCGCGGCCCATCATCTGTCCCTGACCACCTCCATATCGATCTCCTCTACATGGACCTTGGCTACAACTCGCCTGATAATCCTGAGGTCTGAGCCCCTTCCTTCGACTCTAAGCTGTGGCACCTCTCTGTAAACCACTCTCAATAATAGCAGCTCTATCCACCACCTCTGCAAATGTCTGAGCTCGAAATTCGATGACTTGCTCAAAAAAATTTTGCCTCAGGCCTTCTTCAAACTTCCTTGCTTTCTTCTTTTCATTTGGTGCCAAATGTGGGGCGAAACAGGACAACTCGATAAATCGTGCAGCATATTGAGATACAATCTTATGCCCCTGAGCCAAATGTAGGAATTCTGCTGCCTTCGTGGTCCGAACGACAGTAGGGAAATATCGCTCGATCAATAATCCCTTGAACTAACTCTACGATACTGGCACTGGATCCAACCTTTGCTCCTTAATCAACCGCGCTGATCTCCACCAGCACTTTGCCTCTTCTATCAGTTTAAATAATGTAAATGATACCTTCTTCTCGTTTGAACATGCCAGCACTGCCGAGATTTCCTTAATGTCCTGAACCCAATTTTCAGCATGATCGGGTCAACTTCTCAATCGTGCAGCCACGTTCTCCCTCGCTCCTAGCCATCTCATCCATCACCTGCTGGGTGACTCTGCGCAATACTGTATCCATATCTCCCCCTCCCATATTGGAGGGTCCTGGTCTATTACTTCCCGCATTTGTGCCACTGCTTCCTAGATCCATCCTGAAATTACAAAAGAACACAATTTCAGGATCCTATCTCTCGTGCAGATCTAATTTGTTTCATTCAACTAAATTCTTAGATTCTCTGTTAACTTTCACCCCTATTTATGACCCAAAATCCAATCGTGCAACCTAAACACATGACTCATCGACAGTTTACTACGGTTTTCCTGAAATCGTCACCCTAGGAAAAACACAGAAAACACTACAAAAATCCTGTATTCAAACCACAGAACAAAACCTTAAATTCTTTTCCTATATTCTGGTATTGTATTCGTTGCATTCTAGAGTCTACAGAACCTAACAACCTAGGCTCTGATACCAAACTGCAATGACCTGCTACTTATATAACATTTTCCTCTCTCTTTTCTATATATAAACATAAATACCATCTAACTAAGATACTACTGAAAACATCTCAGCTCAAAGGAGCACCAAGGAAACTCTGAATGTCATACACACCTAAGAAGCGGTATACAGAAAAACTATAAACTGTCATATATACAATACCAAAAAATTATGATATTCTGAAGTATATTTACAACACAAAATACCCAGTGATAGCGTAAAAAACCTAGGATCTACCCCAACTCACTAGCACCAAAATACACCTACCCTCTCAACAAGGGCAGCACAAAACAACCTCTACTCGCAAGCCTAATCTGCTCGCCTAGCTGGATCTCCTGAAAAATAGTAAATCACTGGGATGAGACAATGCTTAGTAAGAGGAAATATGCTATTATTAGTGTGTGGTGGCTAAGTTGCACATATAATATACTAATATAATACTGATATTGTAAAATGAATAAACTGATATACTATACAAAACACATGTAATGTATTTTAAAATATAACTATGTATCTGAGTTTACTATCTATACATACTGGTAATATGACAATATAACTGCTGCCATGTGATATATCTGTACATAGAAACTTCTACTATTCCCTGGGATCTGTTAGTCATGATATAACCCCTCAAAATAGGGTTGTGCGGCTCGTAGGTTGGACTTACTCTAGTCGGCCCTCCAGGTAAGTCAATCTGTATCTAACGTCCGCCATTCTGGCCCAATGAAATCTCTCTGGGCAATCTCTATATCTAACATCTTCTAACCAGCCACCTCAACCCAGCTCGCTAGGGAGACTACAATCTCTCCTTGCACGGTTAGACAGAATCCACATACTATATGAGTTATGTGGTTGGACTCTATCTGTACTAGCAACGGTACCGTGCTCTGCTGTCTATATCTGTCTAAAATTTTCATAGGGATTTGATACTATGTAATACTAGTATATATATTTATCTAGCTGCTTTTAACATGATTTCAAAACAACCATAACACTATAAATCTAAGCTATAATATTTGAAATATCTGTAATATCAGTCTGTAATATCTGTAATATTTTGTCTGAAATATTTGTAATATCTGTCTGTAATATCTATAACATCTATCTGAAATATTTGTAATATCTGTAATGTCTGTCTAAGTGTTATGGTTTAGAAATCATGTTATTATGAAAAATGTGTAAATCTTACTTTATGTTAATAAATTGTATAACTCGATATCTGTAAAATTTCATAATCAACATATTAAACTATAATAAGCTTAGGCCACACAACCGTGTAATTAAAATCTCATGCTTCATAACTGTAATTTCTATGAAATAATACTACTCATGATCTTTTGGAAAAAATGAACTAATCAACATGCTTGTAAGTAGACATACAAAATCTTCTTGTTATACATTCTAAAAACTCCCTAACATAGCATATTTCCCATACCTTATTTTTGAAAAGCCCCTACTGTAATCTGGCCTTACACCTGCAGGGTTCCCCACTCAACACCATGAAAAAAATATCCCTAGAACAAAATATCAGTATTTCTTCGTATTCTACATTTCTTATAATTGTGGGAACAACAAATACTAGATAAAAGACCTTACCTAAAAATTGGGATGAATTTCAAATCACTTCCACCCACGATCCACTAAGGTAGATTTGTAGAGAACTTCCCCAGGAGCGTTGTGGTGGCCTCAGATCATCGATTCGATGAGAAATGGGGCCGGAATCAAAGAAAGAAAGGGAGAGGGATGTTTTAGAGAGAGAAAAAGAGAGAGAGAGAGAGAGAGAGAGAGGAAGGATTCCTGCACCAACATGTGCAGAAAAATCCAAGTTTTAGCTATTTATAACCCTAGATTTGTCGACGAGACACGTCATCTTATCGATGAGACCCTGAAGAAAGTTCATTCACAAACCTGTACCACTCATCGACAAATTTTAGACTGCCAAAAACTCCCTCTCGGTATCTTCTCATTGATGAGACATGCCCTCTTCAACGAGTCCCTCATGTATTCTCGTCAATGAATCCCCTCTATTCGTCGACGAGACCCTGCTTAATTTTCTGGGTTATTACACCTAGTTTCTAAAAAAACCCCTACAAAGTCTAGCCTTACACTCGTAGGATTCCACGTTCAATATCCTGAAAACAATATCTCCTTGAACAAAACTTCAGTATTTCTTTAACTACTACATTTTTTGCAACTATGGGAAAGTCAAATACTAAAAGCGTTACCCTGAATTTGGGATGGGGTTCAAGTCAGCCCCACCAACGATCCACTCCAGCAGACTTGAAGAGAACTTTCCTAGGAGTGTCGTGGTGGCCTCGAATCGTCGAATTGATGATAAACGGAGCCAAAATGGAAGAGAGAAGGGGAGAGGGTCGATTTTTAGAGAGAGAGAGAGAGAGAGAGAGAGTGGTCCTGCACAAATTTTTTGTGGAAAAATCTAAGGCTTACTTATAGATCCGGATTCATCGATGAGACACGTCATCTTGTCGATGATTCCATAAAGGAAGTTCGTCACTGAACATGAACCCCTCATCGACGAATTTCAGACTAAAAAATCTCCCTCTCGGTATCTTTTTGTCGATGAGACATATGTCTATGTCGATGATCCTCAATAGAATACTCGTTGACAAAATCCTGCATTCGTCGATGATACCCGTTTAAGCCCTTTTAAAATTTTCCTTTCCTTCTTCTTTATCATTTAATTCCAATAATTTTTTGTGTTATTACATTCTCCCCTCCTTATAAAATTTCGTCCTCAAAATTTACTATCTGTGTTGAACACCATCTATTAAGGAAAATAGGCTATTTATTTTATTACTTACCCTCACTTATGGTGGGGTAATACCGTGGTTACATCTAGGGTTTTGGAAGGTTACAACTATAAAAGAAAATTATCCTAGAACCAAAACACTACCTATCCTATAATCTAAAATTCAACTTTACATTCATTATCCTATACCAAACAATATAAAACTACAATTATTGAACTTTACAAATCACTACTATATCCCACTAAACAAATGTGGGTATTTTTGTCTGATTTCCTCTTCAAGCTCCCAAGAAGCTTCCTCCACCACGTGATTCCTCCACAGGACTATTACTAGTGTATTTTCTTATTGCGCAACTCCTGTTCTTTTCTGTCTGAAATATGTAATGGAGCTTCCTCATAATCTAGAACATCACTGAATTCTAATTCTGCATAACTGATGATATGAGAAGGATCTGGGACGTATTTCCTTAACATAGAAACATGAAATACATCATGTATTTTGTACAAAGTTGGTGGTAAAGCTAGCCGATAGGTAACTGACCCAATCTTCTCAAGTATTTCAAATGGGTCAATAAACCTAGGGCTCAACTTAGCCTTCTTCCCAAATCTCGTGACTCCCTTTAGTGGTGCTATTTTCAAAAATACATGATCACCTACTTTAAATTCCAATTCCTGGTGGCGAGTATTTGCGTAGCTTTTCTGCCGACTCTGTGCTGCACTGATTCTATCTCTAATAAGTCGAACTTTGTTGTATGCCTGCTGCCCTATTATTAGTCCCAAAACTTGCCTCTTGCTTAGCTCGTCCTAGTATAGAGGAGAACAACACTTCCTACCATAAAGCGCTTCGTAAGGTGCCATGCCTATGCTGGCCTGATAGCTGTTATTGTAGGCAAACTTAACCAGCGACAAATACTGGGTCCAGCTACCCCCAAAGTCCAATACACACGCTCACAACAGGTCCTCAAGTACTTGAATCATTCTCTTTGTTTATCCATCTATATAAGGATGAAAAACGGTGCTGAATGTTAGTGAGACCCCAAAGCTTCCTGCAAGCTCTTCCAAAATCGTGATGTAAAGCGTGGATCATGGTCTGAGACTATAGACCCTGGCACTCCATGGGGTCGAACAATCTTCTGAATGTAAATCTCCACCAATATGTTCATAGAGTAGCTAACTTTAATAGGTAGAAAATGAGCTGTCTTTGTTAGCCGATTAACAACTACCCAGATGACATTCTGACCATGCGGTGCTAGTGATAGCCCAGTGACAAAGTCCATAGTTATGTGGTCCCAATTCCGCTCAGGGATAAATAATGGTTGTAACTACCCTTCTGATCTCTGGTGCTCAGCCTTAACCTGTTGGCACATTAAACACTGTTGCACGAATTCGGAAATCTCTCTTTTCATGCCACTCCACTAGAAATACTCTCGCAGATGCCTCTACATTTTAGTAGTGCCATGATGAACTATGTATAGAGATCTATAAGCCTCTTCTAAAATCATTCTCCTAATATCATCATCCGCAGGCACACACAATCTTGTGTGAAACCTTAGAGCTCCATCATCAGAGATACTGAATTCCTCCCCCTGACCATCCCGTACTTTGGCCATTACCTCTACTAATTCTACATCATCACCCTGAGCGGCCTTAATCTTTTCATATAATGTAGGCTGCACTACTAAATTAGCAATAAATGCGTGAGTATTATCCTCTACTAACTCTATGCCAAGTCTCTCCAGATCCATCAGGATCAGATGCTGAACCTCTATAGCTGCCAGTGCTGGTCCCACTGCTTTCCTGCTCAGAGCATCTGCTACCACATTTGCTTTTCCTGGGTGGTAACTAGTAGTGCAGTCATAATCTTTAATAAGTTCTAGCCACCTTCTTTGCCTTATATTCAGCTCTTTATGGGTAAAGAAATATTTTAAGCTTTTGTGGTCCGTGAAGATTTCGCACTTTCCCCTATATAGATAATGCCTCCAGATTTTCAAAGTATAAACGACTGCAGCTAATTCTAAGTTATGCACATGATAGTTTTTTCAAATGCTTCAAGTTGCCTAGAAGCATATGAAATAACCCTATCGTGCTACATAAATATGCACCTAAGTCCCTTCAAAGATGTATCATTGTATATCACAAATCCATCCTCCCCTGATGGAATAGCCAGTACCAATGCTGAAACCAACCGCTTCTTTAACTCTTGGAAAATCTGCTCACAATCACCAGTCCAATCAAACTTCACATTTTTCCTGGTAAGTCGTGTTAATGGACCCGATAATCTAGAGAAACCATCTACGAAGCGTCAGTAGTAGCCTGCCAATCCTAGAAAACTCCTAACCTCCTGGACACTTCCTGGTCTTTCCTAACTCACCACTACCTCTATCTTACTTTGATCAATCGATATATCGCCCTTAGAGATCATATGCCCGAAGAAAGTAACCTGCGTTAACCAGAATTCACATTTCTTAAATTTTGCATACAATTTTCTTTCTCTCAATGTCTGCAACACCAACCTCAGATGATGCTCGTGCGCATCAACACTTCTTAAGTAGACCAGTATATCATCAATGAAACCAACAATGAACTGGTCCAAGTACTGGTGGAACACGTGATTCATTAAATCCATAAATACTGCTGGTGCATTAGTTAACCCAAACGACATAACCAAAAATTCGTAATGCCCATATCTGGTTCGAAATGCTATTTTCGAACTATCCCGTGCTCTAACTTTCACATGATGATAGCCAAACCGCATGTCAATTTTGGAGTAGACCTGGGTCCCTTGGAGCTGATCAAATAAATCGTCAAACCTAGGAAGAGGATATTTATTCTTGGCTGTTAGTTTATTTATCTCCCTATAATCTATACACAACCTCATGGTCCCATCTTTCTTCTTCATGAATAAAACTGGTGCTCCCCAAGGCGACACACTGGGCCTAATAAATCCCTTATCTAGAAACACTTGTAACTAATCTTTCAATTCCTTCAATTCTACTGGAGTCATACGGTATGGTGCTTTAGATACCGGTGCTGACCCTAGTAATAGATCTACAGTAAATTCAATCTCTCAGTCTAGTGGTAAGCCAAACAATTTCTCTGGAAATTCTCTAACTACTGATATATCATCTTGCTTTAGTTCTTCTTTTGGCAATTCTTTTATGTATGCAACATACCCCTGGCAACCACCCTGTAGCAGTCTCCTCACCTGAATAGCTGACACAAGCAGTGGCGAGGCACGCACACATAAACCCATAAATCTATATTCTTGCTCACTTGAGGGTCTGAAAATCACTTCTTTTTATGGCAATCTATGCTGGCATAATTAGTTGCTAGCCAATACGTACCCATTATTACATTAAATCCCTACATATCTAGGACCACGAGATCCACTGGTAGTACTTTCTCCTGAATGCTTATTGGAATGTTCCGAAGCACTTTCCTACATCTTACCATAGATCTCGTTGACGTGACCATAGATAGCTCTACATCTAATAACTATGCCTCTACCCCAGTTACTCTAACATACCCCACCGATATAAAGGAATGGGTAGCACCTGTGTCAAACAAAACAACAACTTTACATGATAATACAGTAAGTGTACCTATAACAACGTCTCTAACAGCCTCGGCGTCTCTCGGCGTCAATGCATATACCCTCGCTGGCGCTATATTCCTTTTCTGGCCTCCACGAGGCACCTGATGACCACCCTGGTTCGATCTGGGAGCTGGTGCATAAATCGATGACATCTGGTATGTTTGAGCCATATGGCCGGATCTCCCACAACGATAGCATACATTCTCCCCCAGCTGACACTCACTTGAATGTCTCCGTACACATCTAGGGCAAGTGGTATACGACTATCCACCCTGGAATCCACTGTGGTTTACCGTCTTCCTCTGACCCCCACTAGATCTACCTCCTCTCCAAGGGCTCCAGCTGGACCCCGCTTGAAAACTCGAGGGTGCAATCCTCTTCTTTTGTCCTTGTATCTCAGTCTCTCTCCGAACAAACTCTCCTATGCTATTATAGCGCTATTAACCTGCTCTGAGAAGTCCTATATCCTCAGTACTACCACCTGTCTATAAATATCTTGTTTCGAATTTCCCTCGAACATCCTAGCCTTCTTAGCTTCATCTGGAACAATATAAGGGCAGAAATGTGATAATTCGATAAATTTCGCCACATACTGCTGGACTTTCATCGATCACTGGGACAAGCTTAGAAATCTGTACTCTAGCCTCTCTGACTGAGGCAGGATAGTATCTATAAAAGAATATGTCCTTTAATCGAGCCTAGGTCATCGGCACTGGAATTGCTCTCTGTTCCTCTAATAGTTTAGTGGCCATCCACCATCTCTTGGCCTCCCCTGTCAACTTATACATAGCATAAAGGACCCTTTGCTCATCTGTGCAGTGAAGCACTATCAAAATCTTTTCTATCTCCTGCACCCAATTCTCCGTAACTGCAGGATCAGCTGCTCCTAAAAATGCTAGCTGGTTCATCTTCATAAATTTTTCTATCGTGCATCCCTGAGTTGGAGATGGATCTCCCTGCTCCCTGGAGCTCTGGGCAGTCTCAGCTTTAACTTGCTGAGTCGCACCATATAGCACAGCATCTGAATCCCCGCCTCCAGTACCAAAAGGCCCAACTCCGTCGTCACCACTAGCGTGAGCGCTACTACCTCCTGGGTCCATCCTATAATATTACCAAATTATTTTGAGTATCTGAATCTTACAATACTATACTATTTAAAACACCCCTAACCTCTTATTACTAATTTAAAGTCGAGCCCTACTGCATGAAAATAGAAATCATAGTTAGTTTACTATGGTTTTCCTGGAATCGTCACCCCACGAAAATCACAGAAACCACCCCGAAACTCTACCTCCAAACCGCAGAACAGAACCCTAAATTCTTATCCTAATTCCCAACATTAATTCACTGATACCCTATTCCACTATTCTTAAGATTCTATTTCTAAATTATGGTATTTTTTTTCGCTGTACTCTAGAGTCTACAAGACCTAACAACCTAGGCTCTGATACCAAACTGTAACGACCCAAAAATTACACCATTTTTTTGAAATATCACTATGATACCCCTGTTATATCAGTTATAGCATCTCAGGCCTCATATGGGCACTGAAGTATCCCTGTACACAAATTGAGACACTTATGCAGTGAAAAACATAAAGTAATACACCCATATATATACAATACCAGAATTTAGTGTTTCCAAACCATATATGCATATTTACACATCTCTCCAGTACCATTTACTCAAAAACAATAACCGCTAAATACACTTACCTTATAGGCAGGGCAAACAAAAGGTCACTTTATCTGTAAGCCTGATCTGCTCGCATAACTGGTTCACCTGAAAAATGTTAAATTAATGGGATGTAACGATGCTCAGTAAGTGGAAATATGCTATTACGAGTGTGTGGCAACCAAGTTGCATAAATACTATAATAATATCTGAAACGGTATAAGCTGGTAAATCAGTATAAAGTATAGTTTACATTCATCATAATTTAAAACGTAACTGTATTATCTGAGTTTTCTACTTTTCATACTTCTAATATCATACTATACTTATTAAATTCTGTAAATCTGTATACAATATACATAATTGAGATTTTTCCATGGAAAACTGTATGTCATGATTTAAACCCTCATGATAAGGTTGTTTGGCCTATAGGTTGGAGTTAACTCTGGTTGGCCTATCGGGTAAGTCAACTGTACCCTACTCTTCCTTAGTCTGGCCAAACTGCGCCCTCTCCTTAGCACGGAACTAGAAAACTATCTTGTCAAACCAGGCCCCCTTAACCCACAGTTTTGGGGAGATTGCAAGCTCTCCGAGCATGGTTAATGAAATCCACATACTATCTGAGATATGTTGTTGCACTCTGATCTGAAAATAGCAATGGCACCGTGCTCTGTTGACTGAATCTGTCTGAAATATTTCATCAGAGATATGATACTGTATATGTACTATTACTATAATTACCCTATTGTCTTCATCATGTTTCCAAAATAACCATAACACTATAAATCTGAACTAGAAATATTGTAATATGTGAATAACATAACTGTAGTATCTGACTGTTATAACTCTATGTCTGATTTTAATCTCTAACTGTAAAATCTGTAAAATCTGAGTGTTATGGTTTTAGGAAACATGGCATTCTGTAATTACTGTAACATAGTGGTCCGAAAAATATCTATAATACTTGTCTGATAAGTATCTGTCGGGTAAATATTTGTTTATATATGTATATACTGTAAATCATGATATTCTGGAAAAACTATATAAATTCTATATCAAGTAAATATCTACTTGGGGCACACAAACATTAAAGTTCATATTCTGGAAAAACTGAATAATAAACTAATATATATATATATGTAATTTTTTGATAACCTTACTAAAATTCCTAGCATAGCATATTTCCCTTACCTGGTTTCTAAAAAGCCCCTACAAAGTCTAGCCTTGCACCCGTAGGGTTCCACGTTCAATATCCTGAAAACAACATCTCCTTGAACAAAATTTCAGTATTTCTTTAAATACTACATTTTCTGCAACTATGGGAAAGAAAAATACTAAATAAAAAGCCTTACCCTGAATTTGGGATTGAGTTCAAGTCAGCCCCACCAACGATCCACTCCGACAAACTTGAAGAGAACTTTCCAGGAGTATCGTGGTGGCCTCAGATCGTCAAACTGATGAGAAACGGAGTCGAAATCGAAGAGAGAAAGGGAGAGGGTCGATTTTTAGAGAGGGAGAGAGAGTGGTCCTGCACAAATTTTCTACGAAAAAATCAAGTTTTTGCTTACTTATAAACCCGAATTCGTTGACGAGACACATTGTCTCGTCGACAAGTCCATGAAGGAAGTTAGTTGCCGAACATGAACCTCTCGTCGATTAATTTCAGACTGCCAAACCTCCCTCTTGGCATCTTCTTGTCGACGAGACACGTGTCTACATTGACGATCCCCAGTAGAATACTTGTCGACGAAGTCTTGCATTTGTCGACGAGACCCCTTTAAGCCCTTTTGAAAATTTCCTTTTCCTTCTTCTTCATTATTTAATTCCAATAATTTTCTGGGTTATTACATCATCAATGTGACTTTTCAAAAATTTTAAGTTCTTTGACATTCTCTGAACTAATTGAAGATTTCCACACCAAGTGAGATTGAATTATTTTGAATGAATACTTTTGAAATCATTGTCAATCTATTTAAATTCAACTTTCTTTTTCATATTGATAAATGCTTTAAGTGAAGTAACCAAATTACTAGCAACTTGAACTAGCTGATCTTTCCTTTGCTTATTTTAAATGTGCTTGTCAAGTAGAAGACATTCAAGGAGGTTGTATTGTGATGAAACACTTCAACTTGACTGCAAGTTATTTTATCCCTCTTTTATAATTGTTTTGATTACATCTTTAAAAGTCTAAGCCCCCTTTTAGCAGCTTAATTTTTCCCACACAAGACCACAAAATCATCTAAATTATGTATTTATTTTGTTTGTATGTGAAGTGTTGTGCAAATCAATGCGCAAGGGAAAACTAAATCACACAATGCAGCAACAAATGATGAACAATACAAAAAACACAATCACATAAATTATATGAAAGTAATAAAACAATGACATAAAAGATTTACGTGGTTCGACAATGCCAATGTCCATGAGAGAAAAATGGTTTTAATTTTACTATCTTTTGTCTAAAGACATAGTTACAACATACAACATTGTATATATAATAACCCTTTTCAACCTTCGAAGATTTTCCCCTCAAAACCCAACCTAATCAACTTCTTAATTCAAAATTTGAAAAAATAGCACTGAGTAACCGTGCAAAACCATTGACGGTTTCACACAAACTGTTAACGGTTTAGTCCCGAAACCAAATCGTCAATATAACTCTGCAAAGCCATCAACTGTTTCTTTTGAAACTGAAAAAAATTGTCGACGATTTCAAACAAACCATTGCCAGTTTCTTCCTGCAAACTAGCTTCTCTATTTTTCCACCATGTTTTCTTTGTGCATGTGTTCCACTCAAATATTTAAGCCACATATTACAACAATCTCCAATATACACCCCTTAGGAGAATACAAAAAACTTCTGCAACTCCACCTGGAACAATAGGTTGGGATGCCTCCTATCTAGTGTCTGGAGACGTTGAGCAAGTCCAAGCAATGCTTGAACTTATTTGTGGTAAAAGGACTTGTCCACACATCTGCTACATTATCAAAAGTGTGAACTTTCTCTAACAAGAGTTCATCGAAAGAAACCAATTCTCGTATCTTGTGAAACTTCACATTTATGTTCTTGGTCCTCGCATGATACACTTAGTTTTTCACTTAATAAATGGCACTCTGATTAGTTTTTCACTTAATAAATGGCACTCTGACTATCACAATGCAGCTGAACTCCACCTTGCTTAATACCTAACTCCTTGACCAATCTTGTAAGCCACAATGCTTCCTTGGCACCTCGGCGACTACCATATACTCCGACTCAGTTGTTCATTGTAACGACCTGAAAATTCGTACCATTTTTTTAAACCATATACATATATATATAACCTCAAGTACCCTGTGTGTAATTATCTGTCATCATCTTGGCCGGGAGTGGGAGTCGTGGTAACCTGTACATATCTTGTATAATACCTATGCAGCAGAAAACATAAACATTCAAATCATATTCCAAAATACACAATACCAGAGTGCTACAAATCCACCTATATATATATACACACACACACACACACACACACATCATTACCCCAAAAACCCCAAAATGCCGAGGACTCTATAACTTAGCACAAGACTCACCCCAAATCTATGCCGACTCAACCTCCTCCTCTACCTCTGAGCTGGCCCCGCACGCCTTTCTGGATTACCTGAAATGTTTATAATGCTAGGGTGAGACACCTCTCAGTAAGAAGAAACATGTTATTACCAATGTGTGACATATGAGTAAAATCTTATAATAATATCTTTAACTAAACTATACATGGAATATTATTTACAAATGGTTGTATAGTAAATCACATTTATGAAATTTTTAAAAATACATGAGCCTGAGTTTTCTATTCAAAAATACTACTAACTATAATATGTAATCTCTTTTTACTGTGTGTGCTGTATATATACATAACTCTGAAAACTTCACTTGATGGCCGTATGTCATGATTTAATCTCTCACGATAGGATTGTGCAACCCATAGGCGGGGCAAAACACTGGTTGATCCTCCAGTGCTAGCTTAACTACATGTATATCTGGATGCCTATAGTATGAAAGGCGCACTCCACCTAGTCTACAGGCTAGGGAGTTCTCAACTCTACATGTGGGCACAATCGGCAATACCATACTCTATCTGAGATGTATGGGTGCACTCTGTATAGCAATAGTATTGTGCTCCATATACTATTGTGTATATTGCTCTGTTCCATCAGGGTCTATTATTATATAATAATATCTCTATATAACATTTATCTATTTAACCATGATTCTATATCAACTGTATTAACCATGATTCTGTAATTTTTTGTATAGCCATGACGCTATAATAACTATATATCTGTATATTCTGTAATTCTGCATGTCATGGATCTATGCTTTGCATATCATGGTTTTATAAAATTCTGTATAATCATGGTTCTACATAATTTTGTATAATCATGGTTCTGCATAATTATGTATAATCATGGTTCTGTATAAGTCTGTATGATCATGGTCATAAAAACACTGTATAATCATGTTCTGTAATACACCGTGTAATCATGATTCTGTAACATACTGTATAATCATGATTCTGTAAAATAATGTATATCACAATTCTGTATAACCATATAAACTGTAATTCTATAAAGCACTATATAGCCATTGCTCTAAAAATAAAAACTGTATAAGCTATATATCATAATTCTGTAAAAACTATATAACCATGTTTCTGTAAATCTGTATAATGTATTTTGATAGAAACTATATAAACATGATTTTGAAACTCTGTATGAATTTTCTATAATAATTTAGTATTTCTCATCCCACACAACTAAATAAAAACTCTATAAACATACTCTGTAAATCTGTATCATTTTCAAGCTCTGATATGTTCAATAATCATATTCTATACATTACTGGTAAAGTTTCTAATAAAGCTGGCATAAATGTATTCCCCTTACCTGACTATCTGAGCATTAGATATTATTTTACAATCTTATGCATGTGACATTCATAATTTCAACACCCTGAAATAACACACATATAATCTCCAATCAATCAACTTAATTTACTAGAATAATTATTACCTTCACATTTTCCCCAAATCCGCATATCCATAATTTCCAGTTTATAAACTATTTGTCATTTACCTGGGTTCCTGAAATAACACCCACTAGAATCCTAACTCATGCGTGTGGTGTTTGGAAACCCAAACCCTAAAATCACAACACCTTAGCTTATTCATCCCAAACACCAATATATCAACATCTAATACTAAATTTGGATTCAGAAAAGCCTAATAACTAAAAAAAATTCTAAAATATCCTACTTAACCAGATTTTGGGATGATACCCAAACTCCTTAAACTAAGATTCTACTTTGGCTAAGTTGTAGAGAATCTCCCCAGGATCATCATGGTAGCTTCTAATCGTCGAATCAAGGAGAAACGATGCCAAAATATTAGAGAAAAGATGGGAGGGCTGTTTTCTAGAGAGAGAAACAGAAGAGGATGAAATTCTTTGCTGAAAACGTGATTTTTGCATATTTATAGGTGGCTGGTCACATGGCTTCGTTGATGAGACACATGGCCTCGTCGACGAATGGAAGAAGGGACTTTGTCGACAAAGGCGAAGAGATCTTTGACAAACCAATGGGTTTGAAATACCCCCTCTCGGTTTCTCTTTGTTGATGAAACCTGAAATTCATCCACGAATAGTACGAAGGAGTTCGTCGATGAAGCCAAGGCGTTCATCGACGAACCTGCTTTACCTTCTTTAGATTTTCCTTTCTCTTCATTATTTAATTATTATTATTTTCTGGGTCTCTACATTCTCCCCTCATAAAATTTCATCCTCGAAATTTGCTATCTACGCAATACACCATCCTCTAAGAAAAATTGGCCACTTATTTTATTAATTACCCTCACTTATGGCAGAGCAATACCGTGGTTACATTCAGGGTTCTGGGAGATTACAAATATTTACATAAAAATAAAATTCTCCCAAAACCAAAAACACTATCTATCCTATAATCTACTATACATTCATACTTTAATTACTCTGCACTAAAATAAGTAATACTGATTTTTTTTGAATTATCACCCCTGACTACTACTGATCCCCACCAAACAGCTTGCGGGTATTTTTGTCGTATCTCCCCCTCTAGTTCCCATGAGGCCTCATCCATTGCATGATTCCTCCACATGAATTTTACTAATGGAATTCTTTTAGTATGTAACTTCTGTTCTTTTCTGTCTAGAATCTGTACTAGTCTCTCCTCACATGCTAGTGTATCTCTGAGTCTATTTCCTCATCGCTGATCACATGGGAGGGATCTATAATGTATCTCCTTAACATGGAAACATGAAATACGTTGTGTATCCTGGATGGTGCTAGTGGCAACGCTAGCCTGTAGGCGACTGGACCCACTCTTTTGAGTATCTCGAATGGACCCACAAACCTAGGGCTCAACTTATCCTTCGTCCCAAACCTTGTAATTCCTCTCAGTGGTGCCACTTTCAAGAACACCTGATCTCCCTCATCAAATTCTAACTTCTGGAGGTGAGTATCTGTGTAGCTTTTCTGCGGACTCTAAGCTGTACTGATTCTGTCTTTAATTAGTCGAACTTTATCGTAGGCATGTTGCACTAATTTTGGTCCTAAAACTCGCCTCTCACCCATTTCATCCCAATATAGTGGAGAATGACACCTCCTAGTATGCAATGCCTCATAAGGTGCCATCTTGATGCTAGCTTGATAGCTGTTATTATATACGAACTCAACCAATGGCATATACTAGGTCCAACTACCCCCAAAATCCAGCACACCTGCTCGTAGCATATCCTTAAGTATCTGGATTGTCCTCTCTATCTGTCCGTCAATCTGAGGATGAAAAGCTGTGCTGAATGATAACTGAGACCCTAAAGCATCCTATAAGCTCCTCCAAATTCGTAAGGTGAAACGAGGATCTCCAATTGAAACTATCTCCTGAATGTATATCTTTATTAGTCTATTTATAGGGTAGCTGACTTTAATAGGTAATAAGTGGTAGTCTTCGTTAGCCGGTCTACAATCATCCATATGCCGTTCTGTCCATGTAGCGCCGGCGGTTACCCTATAACGAAGTGTATAGATATATGGTCCCACTTCCACTCAAAAATGTGGAGGGGTTGCAACTGTCCTGCCAGTCTCTGGTGCTCAGCCTTTACTTGCTGGCATGTCAAACATTACTTTACAAACTCTGCTATTTCCCTCTTCAAACCGCTCCACCAGAAAGATTTCTAGATATCTGTATACATTTTAGTACTGCCAGGATGAACTATGTATAGGGATTGTGTGCCTCCTCTAGGATAGCTCTCCTAGTCTCAGCATCCGCAAGAACGCACAACTTGGTACAAAACCTCAAAGATCCATTGTCAAAAATACTGAACTCCTCCCCTGTCCATCCCGCACCTTCTCTATCAGCTCTACCAATCTTGGGTCATTTCTTTGAGCAACTTTAATTCTTTCATATAGTGTAGGTTGTAATACCAAGCTAGTGATGACTACCTGATGGTCACCCTCTATCAGCTCCACACCAAGCCTCTCCAAATCCAGCTGGATTGGATGCTGAATCTCCATTGCTGATAATGCTGCACCCATTGATTTTTGGCTCAGTGCATCAGCCATCACATTTTCTTTCCCTAGGTGGTAGCTGATAGTGCAATCATAATCTTTAATGAGCTCCAACCATCTTCTTTGTCTCATATTCAATTTTTTCTGGGTGAAGAAATGTTTCAAACTTTTATGATCTGTGAAGATCTCACATCTGCCCCCCATAAAGATAGTGCCTCCAAATCTTTAGCGCAAACACCACTGCAGCTAACTCTAAATCATGTATTAGTTAGTTCTTTTTATATTCTTTAAGCTGCTAAGAAGTGTAGGCAATAACTTTCCTATGCTACATCAACACGCACCTGAGTCCCTTCTAGGACGCATCACTATATATCACAAACTCATCCTCTCCTGATGGAATAGATAATGCTGGTGTAGTGACCAGCCATCGCTTTAACTCCTGGAAGCTCTGTTCACAATCACTGGTCCATTCAAACCTCACAGTCTTTATCGTGAGTCGTGTGAGTGGACCTGATAATCTGGAGAAACTGTTCACAAAATGTTGGTAGTACCTTGCCAAACCTAGGAAGTTTCCGACCTCCAGAACATTTCGTGGTCTTACCCAATTCACCACTGCTTCTATTTTACTCAGATCAACAAATATGCCGTCCTCGAAGATCACATAGCTGAGTAAAGTGACCTGCCTCAGCCATAATTCAAATTTCTTGAATTTAGCGAACAATTCTTTTTCCCTTAATACTTACAATACCAGCCTCAGATGAACCTCGTGGCCCATCAAAACTCTTCGAGTAGACCAGTATGTCATCAATAAGTACCATAACAAACTGGTCTAAGTACTGATGGAACACCCAATTGATTAAATCCATAAATACTGTTGTTGCATTAGTTAATTCGAAAAGCATTACCAAAAACTTGTAGTGCCCATATCTAGTTTGGAATGTTGTCTTTGAAATGTCCTTTGCTCTAACTTTCACCTAGGTGGTACCCTGGCCGAAGGTCAATCGTAGAATAGACGTGGGTCCCCTGGAGCTGGTCAAATAAATTGTCGATTTTAGGAAGAGGATATCTATTCTTAATTGCCACTTTATTTATTTCTTTATAATTTATGCACATCCTCATAGGAACAAACAAGACTGGTGCTCCCCAAGGTGACATGCTAGGTCTGATAAACCCTTTGTTTAACAAATTTTTCAACTGATCTTTCATTTCTTTCAATTCAGCTAGCGCTATTCGGAAGGGTGCTTTGGATATTTGCACCATACCTAGAAGTAAATGTACTGTAAATTCAATCTAATGATCAGGTGGTAGGCTAGGTAATTCCTCTGGAATGATATTTGGGAATTCCCTAACCACTGGAATATCAGTAAGATTTAATTCTCCCTCTGGTGCCTCCTTTTCATAAGCTACGTATCCTTGACAACCACCCTAAAGCAGCCTTTTCACCTGTAAGGTCGACACTAACTGTGGTGGGGCATGCACATGCGATCCCACGAATATGAATTCCTGCTCACCTGGCATCTAAAGATCACTTTTTTCTGATGACAGTCAATATTGGCGTAATTAGCTATCAGCCAGTCCATACCCAATATCACATCAAACCCCTACAGGTCTAATATTACGAGTTTAGCTGGTAGCACTTTTTCCTCAATGCCCACTAGAAAGTTTTTAAGTACGTTCCTACACTTTACTGTAGATCCAGTCGGTGTGGCTACAGATAACTCAACATCTAGCAACTGTGCCTCAACCCTAGATAATTTAGCATATGCAGACGACATAAAAGATTGGGTGGCACTTGTATCAAACAAAACAACAACTTTATATGGAAAAGCAGTAAGGATACCCATCACGACGTCTGCAGCGGTCTCAGCATCTCCTGGCATCAAAGCATAAACCCTCTCTGGGGCTACATTCCTTTGCTGGCCGCCACCCCTAGGTGTCTCATTATGTCTTTGGATCTGTCTAGTGGCTGGTGCTTTATTCGGTGGCCAATGAAACTCACGTGCTATATGTCTAGGTCTACCACAACTATAACAAACATTATTCCCCAACTGGCATGCTCCTATATATCTCTTACCACAAATAGGGCAAATAAGGTATGCCTGCTCGCCTTGATACCCGTGATCTCCTCTCTTCTGTCTGTGAGCTCTACCAAATCTATCTCCCCTCCAATGGCCTCATCTAGAACTCGCATGAAATCCTGGAGGCACAAGCCTCTTTCTCTTACTCGGGGTCCCTACATCTCTCTGGCTCGGTGCTCCTACATCTTTCTGCTCACTCTCCTTTGCCACTGTGGCCCTGTCAACAAATTCAGTGAAGTTCTGCAGTTTCATAAATGCCACCTGTTTATGAATTTCCTGCCTCAAACCCTTCTCAAACATCCTTGTTTTCTTATTCTCATTTGGAATAACATAGGGGGCAAAGCATGATAGTTCAATGAACTTTGCCGCACATTGTTGTATTGTGAGATTTCCCTGGGTTAAAGTAAAAAATTCTACAACTTTAGCCTCTCTGACAGTGGTAGGAAAATATCTATCAAAGAATACCTCCCTGAACCAGCTCTAGGTCATAGCCACTGGCACACATCTCTACTCCTCTAATAATTTAGTAGCCATCCACCACCTCTCGGCCTCACCTGTCAACTTGTATGTGGCATAAAAGAGTTTTTGCTTATCGGAGAGTACCGTTAAAATTTTATCGATCTCCTGCATCCAGTTTTTGGCTATTGCAGGATTTGCTCCTCTTGAGAATGCTAGAGGATTCATTTTAGTAAACTTATTGATGGAACAACCCTGGTCTATCAATGGGCCTCCTTGCTCCCTTAAACTCCGTGCAATCTCAGCCATAACTCGCTGAGCCGCACTACACAAGATTGCGTCTAAGTCCCCACCACCTGCACCAAAGGGGCCAGCCCCATCATCCCCACTAGCGTGAGCGCTACTTCCTCCAGGGTCCATCTTGAAAAGAAAAATAAACATAATCTGAGGAGCCTATCTATATAATGTAACCAACATATTTATCCACTTGAAATCTTATATCACCAATTAATCTATCATTTTTACTCTCAATTTAAGATCTAGTTTAGTAATTAAGAAACACAACTTAATAATAGTTTACTATGACTTTCCTAAAATCGTCACCCTAGGAAAAACATAGAAACCACTATGAAAATCTTGTTTCCCGATCATGGAACAAAACCTTAAATACTCATATTAATTTCCCCAACATCGACTCACTGACTTCCTGATCTATTCCTATACTTTGGTATTATTTTTCGCTGCACACTATAATCTACAAAACCTAGCAACCTAAGCTCTGATACCAAATTGTAACGACTTGAAAATTCATACCATTTTTTTGACCATATATATATATAACCTCTAATACCCTGCGTGTAAATATATGTTATCATCATGGCTCGGAGTGAGAGCCGTGGTAACTTGTACATATCCTATATAATACCTATGTAGTGGAAAACATCAACATTCATACCATATTCAAAAATACACAATATCAGAGTGCTACAAATCCACCTATACATAGATACACACATACACATCATTATCCCAAAAAACCCAAAATGCGGAGGACTTTATAACTTAGCACAAGACTCACCCCAAACCAACGCCAACTCAGGCGCCTCCTCTACCTCTAAGCTGGCCTTGCATGCCTTTTTGGATTATAATGTTGGGGTGAGACACCTCTTAGTAAGGAGAAACATGTTATTACCAATGTGTGGTATATGAGTTAAAGCTCATAATAATATCTTTAACTAAACTGTACATGGAATATTATTTACAAACGACTGTATAGTAAATCACATTATAACATTTTTATAAATACATGAGCCTGAGCTTTCAATTCAAAAATACTTCTAACTATAATATGTAATCTCTATTTACTGTGTGTACTATACATATACATAACTCTAAAAACTTCCCTGCATGGCTGTATGTTATGATTCATCCCCTCATGATGGGGTCATACGTCCCATAGGCAAGGTTAAACACTGGTTGGCCTTCCAGTGCTAGCCTAACTGTATGCATATCTAGATGCCTATAGCACGAAAGGCCTACTCCACCTGGTCCGCACGCCAGGGAGCTCCCAACTCTACCTGTGGGCACAATCAACAATACCATACTCTATCTGAGACGAATGAGTACACTTTGTATAGCAACGGTACCATGCTCTATATACTATTTTGTATACTGCTCTGTTCCATCAGGGTCTGTCATTATACAATAATATCTTTATATAACATCTATCTGTTTAACCATGATTCTATATCAATTGTATTAACCATGATTCTGTAATTTTCTGCATAGCCATGACGCTGTAATAACTGTATATCTATATATTATGTAATTCTATAATTCTATATGTCATGGGTCTATGCTCTATATATCATGGTCCTATAAAATTCCGTATAATCATTGTTCTGCATAATTCTGTATAATCATGGTTATAAAAACATTGTATAATCATGTTTTGTAATACACTATGTAATCATGATTTTGTAACATATTGTATAAACATGATTCTTTAAAATACTGTATATCATAATTCTGTATAACCATATAAACTGTAATTCTATAAAGTACTATATAGCTGTAGCTCTGTAAATAAAAACTGTATAAGCTATATATCATAATTCTATAAAAACTATATAACCATGTTTCTGTAAAAATCTGTATAATGTATTTCTGTAGAAACTATATAAACATTATTTTGAAACTCTGTATGAATTTTCTATAATAATTTAGTATTTCTCGTGCCACACAACTAAATAAAAACTCTATAAACATAATTTATAAAAATGTATAATTTCCAAGCTCTAATATCTTCAAAAATCATATTTTAATACTCACGATCAAATACTATACTTTACTGGTAAAGTTTCTAATAAAGCTGGCATAACATGTATTCCCCTTACCTGACTATTTGAGCACTAGGCATTATTTTACAATCTTATGCATGTGACATTCATAATTTCAATACCTTGAAATAACACACATATAATCCCCAGTCAATTAACTGAATTTACCAGAATAATTATTACCTTCACATTTTCCCCAAATCCGCATATCCATAATTTCTGGTTTATAAACTATTTGTCATTTACCTGGGTTCCTGAAATAACACCCCCTGGAATTCTAACTCATGCATGCGATGTTTGGAAACCCAAACCCTGAAATCACAACACCTCATTTTATTCATCCCAAACACCAGTATATCAACATCTAATACTAAATCTGGGTTTAGAAAAGCCTAACAACTATAAAAAATCCTAAAATATCCTACCCACCTTAATTTTGGGATGATGCCCAAACTCCTCAAACTAAGATTCTGCTCCAGCTAAGTTGTAGAGAATCTCCCTAGGATCATTGTGGTAGCTTCTAATCATCGAATCGGGGAGAAATGAAGCCAAAATCTTAGATAAAAGATGGGAGGGTCGTTTTCTAGAGAGAGAAACAGAAGAGGACAAAATTCTTTGCTGAAAACGTGATTTTTGCATATTTATAGGTGCTAGCCACGTGGCTTTGTCGACGAGACATGTGGTCTCGTCGATGAACCGAAGAAGGGATTTTTTCGATGAAGGCGAAGAGATCGTCAATGAACCAATGGGTCTGAAATACCCCCTCTCGATTTCTTTTTGTTGACAAAACTTGAAATTCGTCCATGAACAGTATGCAGGAGTTCGTCGACAAAGTGAGGGTGTTCATCGACAAACCGTACTTTACCTTCTTTAGATTTTCCTTTCTCGTCATTATTTAATTATTATTATGTTCTGGGTCTCTACATTCATAATACAACTACGGACTGCACATTTGACCTCTAACAAATAGGCCCTCCTATAAGCGTGAACATATGCCCTGTTGTAGACCTTTAGTCATTCAAGTCCCTTGCATAGTTTGCATCGACATATCCCACAACCGACATATCATTCTATTGCCTTCCAAACATGATGCCATAGTGTGTAGTGTTCCGAAAGTATCTAAAAATCCACTTGACTACATCCCAATGTTGTCTACCCAGATTTGAAGGAAACTTACTCACCACACTGATAGCTTATGCCAAACCTAGTTTTGTACACACCATAACATACATTAAACACCTCACTGCACTAACATATAAGACATTTGACATGTCACGAATATCATCATCCATCTTTGGGCATGGGATGGTAAATAATCTAAAATGATTTGCCAACAGTGTACACACCTGTTTTGCATTATCCATGCTAAACCTCTCCAATACCCTCTCAACATAGCTGCCCTGAGATAACCACAATCTCCCTGCAGCTCCGTTCTTGCGAATCGTCTTGGCCGCACCCAAATATTTCATGTCAAACTCTTTACTCAACAAAGTTTGTCAGCTTTACTGTAATCTCAAGAGGGGGGTGAATTGGTATTTTAAAAATTTGTTTCCTAGGTCAATCCACTAACAGCAGTATTACACAAACCTAAGGTCAATCTAGTGCAAATAAAATATATCAATATAAATAATCAGTGGAAATTAAATTGCACAATTGATTTAACTAAGCATGCACAATAAAGCAATAAATGGAGAGGACACCAAAAATGGTATCGGGGTTCATCAAACTGCCCACGTCCCTGCCTTGGCTAACAAGTACAAGGAATACACTATAGGTTCACTTAATGGGTGGAGCAGCACCTAAAACAACCAGGTCAATTAGCACAAAGCTAACCTCAACCTTTATAAACAATCATTTTCGGGCTAGATTATCACCCCCTCAAGCCATGCCTGGAATACAACAAATTTTCAAATAAAATTTACGTACAAACTATATGCTTCCCAATCAAGCAAATTTTGTACCAATTTAATCAGCACATTACCGAATGATAAGAGATGATAAGCTCAATGTAGTTTTAATAACTCTCAATATGATGCAAGAATAACAATCAATACGTGAAAGTCTATATGTGATAATCTGTGTCAAGATAATGGAATCAATCACAGTGCAGCAACAAAGATTTCAAGCACACTTCAAATATTTTTAACAAGTATTTTTCTCAAAATAAATCACAGTAGATATTTGAAATCGGCTTGCAAAATAATATTTCAAAACCAAAACGCAATACGAACTCTTTGAGTATTGCAATGAAGATGCAAAACTCACGAGTTCAAAAATGTTTTCCTATGGAAGGCTTACTAACAAAGTCTCCTAGAAAAACTTGAAGCTTGCCCTCTAATAAAAATTATCTGAATCAACAAGAACAAGAGAGAGCCTAAGCTTAATAAGAAAGTCACAATAACGCTCTTACAAGATGATTTTTGGCAATAGAAATGAGTAAGAACAAGTGTAGGGAGCTTGAAAATGAGTGTAGGTATTTTTGAAATTTAGAGAGTATTTGCTAATTAAGATTGCTAATCAAGTTACTAATTTTTGCAACTGGAGGGGGTATATATAGGCTTCCCCAAAATTATAACCGCTCAGGACATAGATGTCATTTTTGCAAAAGTTTAAGTGAGGTTAATAATATTTAACAGTGTTTTAACCTCAGTAAATTCGGACAACCCGAGAGGACCAATTGACCATCTTGAGAGTTCGGTCGACCGAAGTGCTAAGTTTGGTCGACTAGGAAAAATTTGAACTATGTGTTCGGTCGGCCATTCGTAAGGCAATTCTTGACCCTCCAAGGTTCAGTCGACTGTACAGGGTTCGGTTGACCGAACTGTATGAGCTTCGGTCGACTAGCATGAGAATGAACTATATTGGTCGGTCGACCATGGAATTGAGATTTCCCACGTGAGGGTTCGGTCGAACAGCGCGTTGCCTTATATTTTTAGTCGGCCGACTGAAGGGTCAAAATGTTGACTTGGTGGAGGTTCGGTCGACCGAAGGTCCCTATTCATTATAGTTCGGTCGACCGAACATACTCTTCAAAGGTATTTCGGTCCAATTTTCTTTATAATGTTGCCCCTATGCATATGATGATTAATATTAAAATGATAGGACACATTTTAATGCAAATATGAGGGTCCTAAGGTCAGTCTAAGTCGTTTGAGCTTATCTACCCTACCATGCATGTAATGCATTGATTATTACAATCTATTGAGCTTTAATTATTATAGATCCGAATAAAAACTGAATTAAAATACAACATATAAAAAATTCAGTCTTTATCCTCTTCTAGTCCATGTGCACCAAATTTGAATCTCTACTTGAACCTACACACGAACTCATTAACCTTTAAATACTTGAGTATTTGTCATTATCAAAACCGGGATGACTTATAAGGTCAAAATTCTCCCTCTTTTTGATGATGACAAATACATCATGCAAAAAGTGGGTATAGCCTTGAAAGGCTCCCCCTGACAATATACATAATGTTAAATATTTATCAATACAAACATTTTTTTAAGTACAACCCAATTTTTTCCTCTTCTCTTCTCCCCCTTTTGGCAACCGCAAAAAAGGGCTATGAAACAAATAGTCATAGGCATTAGGTATGATGCATTGATATAAAAGATAGATTTGGGAATTTTTTAGAAATTTTGGCAGCATGCCGTTTGAAAATACTACATTTTCCCAAAAATACCTATATAGAAATGACCTATTTTGAGTTTTAAAATTATTAGTTTATCCACAACTACTTAAGGTAAACAGTCTAGTATGATCAAGACACAAAACATAAATATAACTATTAAACATGCAAGATATATAATGGTCATACATTTTCAAAACACATACAAACACATAATGTATAATGCAATGATAGATTTAAAGTTAAAAGCCATATGTTTTCTATGTTAAGAAGCTCCCCCTAAGTTTATGCACTCTATCCAAAATCTAGGAGGCATTTTACTATGTATTAGATCTAGTTCTCATCTAATTTGTACAAACCTATCTTCCGGAAGGGGTTTGGTTAAAATATCGGCACATTGCTCATTTGTGCACACAAACTCAAGTGCAACATCTCCTTTCTGCACATGATCACAAAGGAAATAATGTCTAATCTTAATATGTTTAGTTTGTGATGTGAGATAGAGTTCTTTGAGACATTTATTGCACTAGTATTATCTCATTTAATCGCAACTGTATTGTAGTGCAATCTAAAGTCACAAGTAGTTGTTTCATATATAGAGTTTGAGCACAACAACTTCTGGTCGCAATTTATTTTGCTTCAGTTGTGATAAGGCAACTGAGTTTTGTTTCTTGGAGAACCAAGAAACAAGAGATTTTCCTAAATAGTGACAAGTGCCGCTAGTGCTTTTCCTATCAACCTTACTACCGGCAAAGTTAGCATCAGTATAGCTAACAATCTCAAAGGTCGTATGCTTAGGATACCATAAGCCTAACTCTATGGTTCCAACTAGATATCTAAGGATTCATTTAACTGCTAATAGATGAGTTTCCTTAGGAGCGGCCTAAAACCTGGCACACATGCACACACTAAACACGATATCAGGCCTACTAGTTGTAAAGTATAGAAAGCTCCCAATCATGTCACGATACAATTTCACATGAACAAGGATTCCTTGCTCATCTTTATCAAGTTTGATGGAAGAAGTCATAGGAGTACCAAGAATTTTACCATCTTCCATATTAAATTTCTTTAGCAAGTCCCTGACATATTTAGATTGGCATATAAAAGTCTCATATTTAGTTTGTTTAATTTGCAACCCTAAGAAGAAACTAAGTTCACCCATCATGCTCATTTCAAATTCACTTTGCATACATTTGGAAAACTCATTACACAACTCATCATTAGTTGCTCCAAAAATAATATCATCAACATAAATTTGAACTAGAAGCATATCATCATTTTTGGATTTGATGAAAAGTGTAGTGTCAATTTTGCCACTGGTAAACCCATTTTCTAATAAAAAACCACTAAGCCTCTCATACTAAGCTCTAGGAGCTTGCTTCAATCCATATAAGGCTTTAGGCAACTAGTATACATGATCTTGATATTTATGATTTTCAAAATTGGATGGTTGTTCTACATACACTTCTTCATTAATATAACCATTAAGAAAAGTGCTTTTAACATCTATTTGATATATTTTAAAGTTCTTAAAAGTAACATAAGCAAGTAGCATATGAATGATTTCCATTCTAGCAACAGGAGCATATGTTTCATCAAAATCTATCCCTTCCTCCTAATTATACCCTTGGGCAACTAGTCTAGCCTTATTCCTAGTTACTACCATGTTGACCTCATAGGTCACACCCAGTTTTGATAATGACAAATACTCATGTATTTGATAACTTTCAAGTTTGTGTGTAGGTTTATATTAGAAAATCAATTGATGGCATACGAAGTAAAGCCTGATGACCCTGAAGATTATTTCTTGTTGTAATTTATATTATTTGGGTCTGTAATAATTTATATCGGTTTGCAATAATCTCTGCATGTCATGCATGTAAGATTTTTGAGCTCAGAAATGCCATAGACAGGCCAAAGGGACCCAATGACCTTAGGCCACCCTTCGGTCGACTGACGCCAGGTTTTTGGGTGTACTTAAAAAGACCCTAGGTTCCTGAACAAATGCACAAAATAGTTCTCATATCACATATATTATCACGGGAAATAATTGAATTAAAAATTGGACTCAATAGGCAAAAATTGTGAGAGCTCGGGCGACCGAACCCTAGGAGTTCAAAACTCTTCTAGTGCCTAAACTGTTGAAAATTCAACAGTTGACCAAGCTCTCGGGACTCTGAACCATTTTAAGCATATCTTTTTCGAGTGCCCGAACCCTCTGAAAGGGACCTTTCACCAACTCGGGCAACTAAGAAAATCAATTAAAAAATGGCCTAAGCGACCGAATCTCAATGTTCAAGCTACCAACCCACTGACTGGGCACCCGAACCTACGAACAAATGTTTCTGACTTTTGTTCGGGCTACCGAACCTATACTCGGGCTACCGAACTATTTTTAAAAGTTTTTTAAAGTGAGTCCTGTCAAGCGACCGAACCTCGGTTTAGCCACTTGAACCTTATCGGGTTAAAATTAATTTACCCGAGGTAGACATGGGTTAATTTGGGATTAATATTTCCTAAGCATTTTATAATTTTCTAAGAGTACCTAATTGGTCCAGTAGGTGTAATTTACACCACAGAATATAGGTGGTCTGGTTGACGAGTGTCCCTCACTGAATAGAGTTACACCGATGTGTGCCATGTGATTTTTACAAATGAACAATTAAGTCTATGTAAACTTGCTCTGATACCAAATGTTAATTCAGGTGTAATCCCAAGAGGGGGCGGGGGGTGAATTGGGTTTTTTTTAAATCTTTCAGATTATTTACCACTTAATCCCTATTTTTATATTTAACACATTAATTGCTCACGTTTGAAGCTGATTCAAATAATTATCTCAATGAATTCTATTTTACCCAAACAATTATCTAGTGCGCGTGGGGTTATTCAAACATACACACATGCAATATAAGTAATGAAATGCGGTGTGGAAAATAAAAGGAGTAAAGGAAGAGAGAAGGCAAACACAGTTTTTACGAGGTTTAGCCAACCCGACCTAATTCCTCGCCTTGAACAACCCACTCAAGGGTTCCACTAAATCCTTGCTCTTTTAACTAGGACGGAACTTCCCTTACATCTGCTGCTTACAAAAGGCACAACTTCCTTCTCACCCGGTTCACAACCCAAACTGTGATTACAATATAGAATTTTAAATCTGCAAAACAACTCAAGAATTTGATTCTAACAAAACTAGTGAGTACAATTGAATCCTAATAATATCCATATGATGAAACTTGAAGCTTAGTATGTATGTAACGATATAATCGTTATATGAATGATATGCTTCAACACACAAGTTCTCTTTTTATCAAATCTCCCAAAATAATGATATAAGTAAAACTTTGGAGAAATTATGATTCTAGTTCAACTTATTTGATGCACGAATACCAAATGTGATCTCATCAAAAGATTTGTCTTGAATATTATAACGATCAAAATCAATAAGTTTTCTTCCAAATATTCTACCATAATATGATCTTTGTAATATGCAAATATATATATATATATATATATATATATATGATATGATTTCCAAAGATCAAAAACCTAATATAATAGTTTTAAGAAAATATCCTTCAAGAATATATATAGTTATGAACTCTATGTATATTTAATCAAGTGGTTTTGTAATATCGAAAATATCAAGTCTTTAACTGAATACACACTTGAATCAAAACCGTTTAACCAATGACAAAAACTTTTCTCAAGCAGTGATCTTGTCAAAACAATTTAATATAGGCACACTCAAAATCAATCTCTAAACTAATATTCAATAATGGATTTTGAGATGAAAAGCTCTTTAAGAATAAATATTAATAAGCAAATCGATTTAGATGAAGAGCTCAATGAAAATGAATATTAACAAGCAAATCAATTTACCAAACCTCAATACCAAAATGAAAGTACAACGACTGCTAGATTTCCTTTCAAAGATCAAGATTGCCTTAGCTCAGATTTGATGTATAAACTTTGAAATCCCAAGCAAAAACTTCTGCAGTGTGATCAAAGTTCTCCCAAGTTGTGCTAAAATGTACAATATGCTCAATCGTATGCCAAAGGTTGTTTATCTTTTCTCTTATTGGGGGCAGAAGGGTTTAGATGTCGGTTATATAGGTAACCTTGCCCTTAGGATGATTTCTAACCATTGGATCAACTTGATGAAGAAATAACTCACGTGTTCTCTCATTAAAAAATTAAAATTTTAATCTTCTTGTATTAAATATGTATGACAAGTATACCCCTGGTACTCATAGGACTGGTTCATCATGACTTTGGCACTTTAGCAGGTTATTAGAATTATTGCAAATGTTATTATGTCGGAAAAAAAAAAAAAAATAAACAGCAAGAATAGGCAGGTCGTTACATAGGTTCTCGAAGATAACCCATGCCTCATTCTCGTGCTTTGTAAGGAAAGTACCTCCGCACAAGGCATCAACCATGGACCTATCTCTGTTAGCTAACACTTCAAAAAAGGTTTGTACTAATTGCCACTTAAGGACCTGATGACGTGGACATTTATGAAGTAGGTCCTTGAAATGCTCCTTGATCTCAAAGAATAGTTTCCTATCCGTCCGTGTGAAACTTGTGACTGCCCTTCGCAGTTGATTAGTTTTTCCAATTGGGAAGTACTTTTTCAAGAATTCATGCTGCATGGTAGCCCAGTTGGTCACCGAGTTTGGCTCTAAGGACATCAGCCAATATTTGGACTTATCTTTTAAAGGGAATGGAAAGAGCCTAAGGTGAAGGACGTCATCACTAAAATTAGGTATACAGATGGTGGAGCATCCAAGAACTCATCCAGATGCTGATAAGGATTTTCAGTGGAGTTCCCATTAAAGGTGGGCAGCATCGAGATGATCGAAGTCTTAATCTCCAACTGTGCAACCTGAACGTTCGGGAACCGGATGCAAGATGGCGAGGTGTATGCATTAGGCACAAATTAGTCCCTAAGAGGCCGAAGGGGTTGCTTTTCTACCACAGGTAGGCAGGGAGCTTGGGGTTTCGGGATTTTTTTAGCGGGAACCGGTGGGTTATTTTTTGCCATGGCTTTCAGGTCGGACGATTCAATTTTCCCTAGATTAGAGATAGGTTTCCTAAGGGACATACATGATTTTTCAATCTCGGGATCTATGAGAACTATCTCAGGTTCCAAGGAATGCAGACCAAATATACACACTTTAAGTGTAATAACCCCAAAAAGGGATATAGAAGATTAGTGTAGTGATTCCCAAAATAATAAAATAATAATAATAATAATTAATTAATCAAATTTATAAAAAAATAAGAAAAAAATAATTAAAATTTATTTTTATTTTTATTAATAAAATATAATATTATTATTCTTATTAATTAAATATATTATTATTATTATTATTATTATTATTATTATTATTATTATTATAAACAATCATTCCTAAAGCTTGCTGAAGCTTCAGGATTGATTTTGGAAATCCAGAAAACTGCGTAGAGATAGCCCCCCCCCACACACACTCTCTCTCTCTCCTCTCATTCTCTCTCCCTCTCTCCTCGATTTCGTGGCGGATTTTCACCTAATCGAAAATTGGAAGATACAACTGGACTTCATTCTTTGCTGACGTCATTTCTACCGGAGCAGATTGGTGGTAGGAGTGGCGTAGTTGTATCTCCTAGGGTAAGCCAATTTCCCCTTTTCCTTTAATTTCTTGCAAATTATAAGCCCAATTGATGAATGAACACCACCATGAGAATTTAGGGATGATTCTCTATACGTCTAGCGGGACAAAATTCTCGTGGGGTTGTTGTGGGCAAAACCCTAAATTTGGGCTACGGGGGTTATTAAGGGACTTATTCTTAATTAATTAGGATTAATTTAGAAATGCTAAAATATTGAGCATCTGGAGTTGAAGTAGGATTTCTAAAATTTAGGGTCTGGGTGAGTGTCGCGGGTGTAATTTTGGGACTTGCAGGCAAAATTCAGAAAATTAAGTGGGGGTGTTAAATATTAGTTTAAATGTTAATTTGGGGGTGTATGGAGTCTAGGGAAGCCTAGATGGGTAGTATTTTAGGAAATTAGGTTAATTAATATGAGGAAAATGTAAATTGTAGGAGTTGAGTTTTGGGCGCCAAGGGCGTAGGATCTGGGTGTTAACGAGACTCTCAGTAAGCCAGGTAAGGGGAATAAATTATAGCAGTATTTTTAGAATTATTGTTTAAATTAATATGTGAAAATGTACTTATGGTATTTTTCTTGGAAATTATTAGGATATAAATATCAGATAAACTGTGACATTTAAGTGATTTTAAATTGTGAAATTTTGGACTGTGAAAATAATATGTTATGAATATTAGATGAAAACTGTGTGACACATGATATGTGTTGAAAAATGTGAAATATAACGATGAGTATTTTCTGAGAAAATATTGAAATAAGAATGATTGATGTGATTAATTAAAAATAATGAAATTTGATATTTATATGTGAGTGGAAATTATTTGCATAAGAAATAAGTTTGTACAAATTACTAGTATGAGTATTTTGGGAAAATTTGAAAATATGTGAAACATGATATTTATTATTATGAGATGATGAAATGTGCACAGAAAATGATGAAAATATTTATATTGAACTGAATTGAGATATACTGATATATGATTGATGATATACCAATACTGCATAATAATTGCGGGTAGGTGGTATTCCTCTCCTACTGATGCCGTTGGGGAGGTATGCTTAGTATGGAAATTGTGTTGTGAAGTTCCTATTGATGTCGTTGGGGAGGTATGCTCAGTATGGAAATTGTGTTGTGAAGTTCCTACTGATGTCGTTGGGGAGGTATGCCCAGTATGGAAATTGTGTGTGAAGTTCCTACTGATGTTGTTGGGGAGGTATGCTCAGTATGGAGACGGTGTGTGTGCGTGTGTGTGTGTGAAGTCCCTACTGATGCCGTTGGGGAGGTATGCTCAGTATGGAGATTGTGTCTCTGTGTGTGTGTGTGAAGTTCCTACTAATGCGGTTGGGCAGGTATACTCAGTATGGAAATTGTGTTGTGAGGTTCCTACTGATGTTGTTGGGGAGGTATGCTCAGTAAGGAAATCGTGAATGTGTGGAGAATTGGAATTTTGTAATCTATTGTATTATGTAAAGTACATAAATGTGAATTTATATATACATAGATATGTAATGAGTTAGAATGGAAAATGTTTATGAGAAATGAATGATTGTGTGCTTTATAAAATAAATAATTGAGGCAAAGTGAAACTCTATGCCTGAGGGCTTACTGAGTAAGGTGAGTGCCCTGATAGGTATTAGATGTGGCCATTCTTGGCAGCATAGCATGTAAGGGCAGAGCGAAGCTACCTGTATGGGCGGGCAATCTTCCCTATTCTCAGGAACTTCACGGGTAATTATGTGTATTGGAAATGAATAAACTTGAGAAATGATTTTAAAGCTTATAAAAGTTTGTGTTGTATATCTATATGATTATGAGAATGTGAATATCAATGTATTTTCTCAGATGAAATGTTGTTTTAAAAAATAAAATATGTTATAACTGAACTCATATGACCACACACTATAAATAATTTATTCCTTCTTACTGAGATGCGTCTCACCCAAATTATCTAAATTTTTCAGGTAACATGGATAGACTAGGTGATAGAGCTCCGTGATCATAGAGAGCTGGGACCTTGACACACAGGGTGAGTTTTAGGGTTAGGGGATATGTAATTTCCCCTAGAGTTGGGTTGGTTTGAGTTTGTGATGGTGATGTATATATGTGTGTGTAGATACTCTGGGTATTGTATTATAGATAATGTAATTATACTGTCTTCCGCTGTTAGGTTGTAATAATGAAATGACTTTTTACTCTGTACCCAATGCGGGTCGAGTTGTATGAATGGTAGTGGGGTTGTTGACATGGCCGATTTATGAATGTTATGGATGACGAGTGAATATTCATTTATTATTGGAAAAAAAAATTTGTACGAAAATCGGGCCGTCACATTAAGCAAAGAGATTCAAAATTCAATTTGTAACCAATAAAATATAAAATCAAAAATATATACAACAAAGAAAAAATATCTTTAGAGAGAAATTGGCTAACAACCGTACCCTAGTCCCCGGCAACGGTGCCAAAATTTGGTAGGCTCGCCAAGAGTTTGGTCCTTAACTACCAAAAATAATATTTATAAAACCTAACTATTCCCAAGTTCCGTAGAAAGATGGGAAGTCAGGTGTCGATCCACAGGAAGTAAACCATGTAGTTGTAAACCTTTTCTTAATCAGTTTATTAATGTCTTGTGTAAAAATAAAGATAAAGAGATGATATTTTGCAATGAGTGAAATCTAACTATTTACAAGAAAACAAGTAAAAACTATATTACCCTACTTCTACAAAGCAGTGCTGAGATTGTGAATTATGCGCAGGACTTCTTGCCTCTGACTACGTTCAACTAGGAATACATAAGAGTACTAACCTGATCTGTCTTAGACCAAAGCAAGAGAGGGTCATTCGAGGGCACAGGGTAGCAAGGGTGTACCAATCATCTGGAGCATGGTTAGGAACTAGAGTATACCATGTCTCAATGATCATGAACGCCTTTACATATTCGTAGCCAACTACTTATCCTGACTGAAACAATAGTAGTGTTATTCCTTACTGTAGCCTTTCATTATTCACCAAAGCATTAAATCAAAAGTGGTAAAGGAAAGCATGTAAAAGAAAGTAGTAAAGAGAAAGCAAGTAAAAGATCAATCATTTGTATTCAGTACATCTGTCACTAATGCCAAAAAGAACAAGAGAATGATTATGTAATATACACGGAGATTACACAAACGACGCCGGTTGTCACAGGTCGTTGGACACTTTGTGCACACATCGAAATAGGAACTGAAATCTATTCTACTCCTACTCTAACCTGGCTCTCAATGATGTCTTAGGTTTCTCACTAACCTAAGAGAGGCCAAAAGCGAACCCAGAGCTCATGTTCGTAGCGATTACTTATAGGGTCTAGGGTTTACAAAGTTTGTTTCACAGTTTAGGAAAGTTTGCAGCATATCTCGCATAGAAGATTGTTGCTATAAACCAAGTAGCTCCCATGTCTTTCTTGTGCGCGCCCTAGTCGATTCTCCCAGGAAAGCAGGGATTTGAATCTTCAACATTGTCGACTCATTCGCGCCATGGGGTCTTGTTAGTCGAATTGATGGTCAAGGCTTGCAGGATCTCGAACTTTAGGGAATCTCAGGAACTCAACATAGTCACACCTCATAGCCTCTCTGCTCGAGCACATCATCGAGGCTTTCGGTATTTATGATCTCAGTCTTGCCTTAGTATCTCGACGTGGTCTCCCTTGAGAGTCACTTGGTCGAGGGCTTGGTTGACCCTAGCAAGATTCTTCCTCAGTCTGAACCTTGTATTCTACTAATAAGGACTTGGTCGCCCCTTGGGTTGCTAGTCACACATTTGGTCGAGCAAAGTCTTCTTTTCCTTTGATGATATAAAGCTTCATGAGTTTGGTTGAGCATCTGATTTGAGCTTTGTGTGTCCCAACATTATCCTTTAGCTTCTCGTATGCCTAATTCCTTGGTTTTAACCTGTTTTTCCTGAAAAGATGAATAAACCTTGCATAGCTCTGAACAATGATAACTCTGAGTAATTACATAATAAAACAAGGATAAATAAAGGTAAATAAGGGTCTAAAATCATGCATTTTAGGGACTTATCAATGGTGTAAGGATGGGTGAAACCCTCAAGATCTTTTATCTCTTGACACATGTCCATGCATATAGAACATGAACTGACTCACTTGAAAAATGAGTAGCTTAGAAGCAATCCCAAGTATAATAGTTCAGCCATGTAATACTTAGTCCAAGGGTCAGATTGTCTCCTTAAGGAATGTAGTTTAATTCCAAATTTTACGTAATTCCAATCAAAAATTAAGAACCAAAAGGACACTGAACACGATTTAGATTCAGGTTTTTCAAGATATTGAGATTCTCTTTTGACGAATTAAAGCAATGTGAAATTTAAACTAGGAATCCTAACATGCACTAAATTTAACAATGAAAAAGAAAATCCTACGTTGAAATTCAGACAAGGAAAACCTAAAGACGATAACTCTCCTACATAGCTTAAGCATGCAATTAAAAAACTCAATCAAACACAAACTCAAACAAGAAAACCCAAATTTTTAATGCGATCAAGAACTTGAATCAAAATTAAGACTTTAACAACTAAACAATAACTAAATACAATAAAAGAAATTCAAACTTTAATAAAAATAAACTTAAACTAAATAGAACTCAACAAAATTTGAATTTTAAAGAAGACAACTAATTTAAGTCCTAAAGAAGATATTTTTTTTCTTTATTTTATTTTATTTTATTTTTTTTATTTTTCAATAACCAAACTGAACTTTAATTGATAAAACAAGATGACTCAAACAGAAATTAAATCTAATGCTAATATTAATTAAAAGAGAAAGGAAAGAAATAAACTTCAATAATAACATCCCAAAAATATTTAAAAATTAAAACTTTAAATAAAATTCTACCAAAGAAATAACAATTATTCAACTTTTTAAAAGTAATGACAAAAAACTACTAAAGGAAAAGAGAAGAAAGAAAAGAGAAAGAGAGAGAGGGGGAAGAAGAGATGCTGGTCGTTGACCTTCTCTAGCATGGTATCAAGGAGCAGTCCTTGCCTTGATGCTCACAGCAGCAGCAAAGGAAGCAGGGGAGCAACAAGGAGTAGTTTGGGTTGAGTAGCAGCTGCACAGCAGCAAGAGGAAGCAGCACAACAAGGAGGATCCACAAAGGGACAGTAGTGGCTTTGGATTTGTGGGCTTGCAGCAGCAAAGAAGAGGGGTCTCGAGTAGGAGCAGGTCATATGGGGAAAGAAGTAAGGGAGGGAGAAATAAAGGAAGAGAAAGGGAGACTGAGAGTGAGAGACAAAGAGGAGAGAGTTAGAGAGGGGAGGGTGCTGGAGTGTTGAAGAGAAAAGAAAAAAAATATAAAGAGAGTCCCCCCTTAGCCCTACACAGCGCAAAGTGGAAGGATCCGGTTGCATGGCTGGGTCAAATCAAAGTATATATATATATATTTTTTTTTTTTTTTTTCTTTTTGGTTTCCTTATTTCTTCTTTTTTTTTTCCCAGCGAACGAGCCCAATTTTGATCATCCTAGAGCCCGTATCTCTCAAAACTTAAAGCACAAAAGTTGTAGATAATTTCCTCAACATTCCACAAAATTTTGAATTGTCTCGATCTGAGCTGGGACAAGAGAGTTACGTATAGATTATGATGTAGTATCGATTTTAGCTTCCAATAATTGCCCTACAATAAAAAAATACCAAAAATTCATAAATTACTCAATAAAATCAAAATATTATAAATAGAGCATAATGTTAAAATATTGAGCATAATTTGGCATTTAATTACAAATATAATCCTTAATGCATGAATTAAAACACCTAATTACGTAATTTAGGCACGTAATCACACCCCCCAACTAAAGTTTTGCTAGTCCCTAGAAAATAAGAAAAAAAAAATTAAGAAAACTACCAAATCCTATCTACCTCCTCTTTCGCGGGAAACACAGTTACATTTACCAAATGCAACAAGACTTTAAACCCCTAGGTCGATCCTGGTGGACGAGTTGTAGCCTTGTGAAGGTTTTCAAGGCGACACTCACAAAGACCAATTCCAATGAATATTAAATGAATGTACATGTAACACGAATATACCATTCCACATATATGAGTATCACCAGATTGCACACAAGCTTATACACAATTCATGCAATTCCGAAGAAAGTCATTCATTCAAGTTTCATCATTAGATAACCATTAAGAACAACATGCTCACATAGAATCAACTAGCAATTACAATTCAGAGTTAATGTAGCCATATAAATTAGATTATAAATAGGAGAAATCTCGAGGTATGTGTAATGTGTATGACTCGTTACACCCAGGGTATCCATGGACACCTACAGAACAGTCTTTTTGACCCAACCTAACTGGTATACGCTCAAAAACACTCGAAAAGGATGGGTCCACTCGTCATATGTGAGGAGGAGTGTCGCGATTAAACATCCCACTTATTGCAAGGAACAAATGCTATATGTGTGGAGTGGATGTATCTGAAAAGGATCTACCCTATTTGTGAGGTGTCGAGTCCTTCAGCCTAACATCTTCTTACCTACTCGCCATATCCAACCAAGGCCACCCTAGATCAACTTAATCACAAACCAAGCGTGAGTACATCTGAGGCATTAAGTGATTGAAGAGTCTTTATATGTGGAGAACATGTGTCGTGTCCCTCACTTTTTGTAGTATTTTTGTGAAGCAGGTATTAACCTTTTATTTCATATGCATTTCTTTTTTTCTTATTCTTTATTCTGCTCATTCTTCAGTTTTTGCCTTTTCAGTTTCAATTAGGACAATCATTACACTTCTTTTATTGTCTTCATACTACCAATGGAAATTAAGCTCAAATCGTAGTCTATGAACTAAGTCTATTTCTAGGGGTGGTTTAGCCATCACATCTTGAGTAGACTACAAGACCTAGGTTTCTATCTCCCCACTAGATGTCACCTCTAGGCTAGCAAGTCAAAAACCTAGACTAGTGTACAAAGAGTATTTAGAAAAAGGGAAAGTTGAGTTTCATAAACTCTAAGCTGATGTAAAAAAACTCAAAAGAATGATAAATGGCTCAACAGTACCTCACAAAGTGTCAAAGTCGCCACAGGCGCTCTCTTAGTGCTTACAAGGAACCCTAAGTACTACAAGTCACGTGAATGTGTATTTTCAGTCTCATGAGATACCATATAAATATAAGAGTTTATATAGCCAGATCAACACGAATGAACTACTAATCAACCTACATAGAGTTACAATTCCTAAGTTAGCCATATAAAGATAAATTACACATAAATAACCCATTATACAACTTAAGTGTGTAACTCTTAGGTTATATGCAAGTATTTAAAGGGTATAAGTCAGTGTTAATCATGGCCAAATCATCCATATTCAAATATTTTTTTCCAATGTATTTTCTCATCGTCCATATTCAAATTTATTTTTTCAATGTATTTTCTCATCCCTCCCCCCCCCCCCCAAACTAAAGTGGAACATTGTCCTCAATGTGAAAGCATGGGGGAAGTAAAGCGTACTTGGGTGGAGAAGCAATGGAAAAGAAAAAACTAAAACTATAGAAAAATGTACCTGAAAATAAACTAAAAATAAAGCAATGTAAAACAAAATGAAAATAAGGGAAAGAAAAACATCATAGTCTATTTGGTAAAGGCTTTGGAGGAATTTTATTTGGTGAGTGCAGGTCCATAAATTGAACTGGCGAGTCTCCAAATTTGAGTCGCCACGATGAATCAGTCTTATTATCTGTATAAAAGTTAGCCTCAAATAAATCAATACGTTCTAATATACCAAACAAAACATGTGCAGATTGCCTTCCTTGTTTTAACAAGAAAAGATCTTTATTTAGTATATTTTCCAATAATTTCACTTCTTTAAGAACCGATCTTTGAGGCGGAGTTGTCGGAGTAGTTACCTTTGGTTCTTCAGAAGTATCAACATTAAATTTTTTACCTAGTTCTTTGAAAATTAAAGTCTCACTAGTCTGCTCACCCTCTCTATCAGGTGTACCCATCACCTTACCATTATTGGGATTTGCTTCAGCATTGCACTCCTTGATATTTACTCCAGAAGGGAGTGACGGTTCCATGACTGCCAATCTCCGAGGATAAGGTACCACAGGTTGGTACTCCTTATTAGTCTCAGCCTCCTTATTAACTGACATCTTACTTCTAGACTCGCTTCCTCTGATTTTTCTGACTTCATCTGTCTTAGTCATAACTTCAAGTGTAGGGACAAATGGTTGTCTATCGATGAGCATCTCAGGTTAGGAAACTTCTTTCCCACTTCTCAAAGTAATAACAACCTATGTTGTCTCAAGAGAAGCATTATGTATTTGTTGCTGCTGGTGCTGGTATTTTTGAGGATTAGGTTGATGTTTTACTAAAAATTCCCCTTTTTCTAAGATATTCAACTGTATGTTGATCTTATTAACGGTGCCCCATAATTCATTTATGGCCCGAGTGTACTGATTGTTAGATGTGACTTGAATCTGCATGAACTTCTGAAAGGCATTCTTAAGAGATTTCTTTGGTGGAGCAAAGGCTGCATTAGATTGAAATCTTGAAGGTGCATAGCTCTGAGAGATTTGTTGTGGCCGATATTGAGGTGGAAGAGCATCTGGATAATATGTTGTCTCATATTTACCTCCACCACTGATTGCGCCGATAGGTTATGCTGCCATGGGTGCATGATCGTATCGTGTATTCCATTGTCGGACACTTTCAGCTAAGTAATCAAAGAATAATAGTGCCTGATCCAGTTCCTTGCTGAAAAGTTCTCCATTGCACATAGTTTGGACAAATTGTTTGCAATCAGGAGTAATAGTTGTATGGAAATAATTGACTAACCTTCATGATTCAAACCCCCGAAAAGTCTCGTCACCCTTCTATATAAACTGAATGATATGTTCCTGCAAAAATTGAGTTCTTTGTAAGGGACAAAACTTATGCAGGAATTCACGCTCCATATTAGCCCAATTAGAGATAGAGTGAGGTATCAAAGAATTAGACCACATCTTTGCCCTATCCTTCAAAGAGGCAAGAAATAAATGAAGTCTAGTAAATTCATCAGTTCTAGCACGAGGAAAAAAAATATTGTAAGTCAACTCAAACTCCATCAGGTGCTGATAAAGACACTCGGATTCCGTTCCGTAGAACTGAGGTATCAATGACATCCTCCCATGCTACATCATGAAATTAAGTGCATCATTGGGTAAAACAGTGTAAGATGGTGCAGTGGTGCATGTAAGTTGTAAAAAATCCATAAGCGTGTGTGGTGCAGGTGCAACCATATTTTCTTTTATTTCTTATTATTATTATTATTATTATTATTTTTTTTTCAAACTCTTTTTTCTTTCATGAAGAAAAGAAAAATAAAGGGAAAAACACTAATTTGAAACTAAATATGGCATTCCCCGACAACGACGCCAAAAACTTAACTCACTCAAAAAATGAGTAGTTCGGAAGCTATCTCTAGTATAAGAGTTCAGTCGTGTAATACTTAGTCCAAAGGTCAGATGGTCTCCACAAGAAATGCAGTTTAATTCCAAATTTTACGTAATTCCAATCATAAAATAAAAACCAAAAGGGCACTGAACACGATTCATATTCGAGTTTTTCAGGATATTGAGATTCTCTTTTGACGAATTAAAGCAACGTGAAATTTAAACTATGAATCCTAACATGCACTAAATTTAACAATGAAAACGAAAATCCTATGTTGAAATTCACACAAGGAAAACCTAAAGATGATAACTCTCCTATGTAGCTTAAGCGTGCAATTAAAAAACTCAATCAAACACAAACTCAAAAAGAAAAACCAAATTTTTAACGCAATCAAGAACTTGAATTAAAATTAAGACTTTAACAACTAAACAATAACTAAATACGATAAAAGAAATTCAGACTTTAATAAAAATAAACTTAAACTAAATCGAGCTCAACAAAATTTGAATTTTAAAGAAAACAACTAATTTAAGTCCTAAAGAAGATATTTTTTTTCTTTTTTATTTTATTTTATTTTTCAAGAACCAAACCAAACCAAACTTTAATCAATAGAACAAAATGACTCACGAAAAAATTAAATCTGATGCTAATATTAATTAAGAGAGAAAGGAAAGAAATAATATTCAATAATAACATCCAAACAAGATTTAAAAATTAAAACTTTAAATACAATTCTACCAAAGAAATAACAATTATTCAATTCTTTAGAAGTAATGGCAAAAAACAACTAAAGGAAAAGAGAAGAAAGAAAGAGAGAGAGAGAGAGAGAGAGAGAGAGAGAGAGAGAGAGAGAGAGAGAGAGAGAGAGAGATGTTGGTCGACAGTCCTCGACTTGATGCTCACGACAGCAGCAGAGGAAGCAGGGGAGCAGCAAGGAGCATTTCAGGTTGAGTAGCAGCTCCATAGCAGCAAAAGGAAGTAGCACAGCAAGGAGGATCCACAAAGGGGCAGCAGCAGCTTCGGATTTGTGGGCTTGCAATAGCAAAGAAGAGGGGTCTCAGGTAACAGCAGGCCGTAGGGGGAGAGAAGTAACGGAGAGAGAAAGAAAGGAAGAGAAAGGGAGACTGAGAGTGAGAGAAGAGAGGAGAGAATTAAAGAAGAAGGAGAGTTAGAGAGGGGAAGGTGCAAGAGTGTTGAAAAGAAAAGAAAAAATATATAAAGAGAGTCCCCCCTTAGCCCTATGCAGCGCAAAGTTGAAGGACCCAGCTGTATGGCCACGTTAAATCAAGGTATATATATACATATATCTTTTTGTTTTCCTTGTTTCTTCTTTTCTTCTTCTTGTTTTTTTTTTTCTATTTCCCAGTGAACGAGTCTAATTTTGACCATCCTAGAACTCGTATCTCTCAAAACTTAAAACACAAAAGTTGTAGATAATTTCCTTAGCTTTCCACAAATTTTAAATTGTCTCAATTGGAGCTCGAACGAGAAAGTTACGCATAAATTACGAAGTAGTGTCGATTTTAGCTTCCAAAAATTGTCCTACAATAAAAAATACCAAAAATTCATAAATTAGTCAATTAAACCCAAATATTATAAATATAGTGTAATGTTAAAATATTTAGCATAATTAGGCATTTAATTAAAAATATTATCCGCATTGTATGGATTATAATACCTAATTACGCAATTAAGGCGCGTAATCATGAACCATAGGATAGCTAATCATATTTAATTGGTTAAAAGAACCATCCAATCATCTTCACTAGGCCCAATTAATAAATATATTATTTTGCTCCATTAAAATAATTTGTCAAAAAAATATAATGTCTTTTTGACCAATTAATTCAATTATAGGCATTATAAATTTCAAATGCCTACATTGGTCTATTGAGATAAATCAAATATTCTTTTAGACCTATCACCAAAAATTTCAATTTGTAAAGCAAATGAATATCTCTCATGTCTTTCCTTTTAAAGTTCTTACAAATAAATCCATTAACTTCGTGTAATGAACCAAAATTACTATTAGTGAGTAGCATACCATTCACACTTTAAAAAAAAAAAAGTACAGACTTGCTCCCACCCATATTTAGATATATTCATGAACATCATTTCTTTTAAGTCAATGGAAATAATGGTATCATGAACCCTGTTGAAGGGAAGCTTGCTTAAGTCCATATAACATATATATATATGGATTTTTTTTATTTGAATACTAGTTGCCATTTTGTGCTCTTGCACACAATTAACCTTATCGTATTTCTTAATAATCAAAGTTTGCATTAGTATAATTTCTAATGCCTTATCAAAAACTTGAAATTCTCTTTCAATAGATTCCAAATAATACCACATTTCTGGATGTTGAAATCAAGTTAAGAAAAATATTAACAATTTCACTTCTTATTATCATAAGACTTAATTTGCTCAATCAAACATGTATCTCTCAGTTTTTAAGGATCATTAGCATGGATATAGATGTAAGTTTGAACATCATGAAATGATGAGTAATTTTCCTTCTCATATTGGAAATAGAACCTTTCAAAAGGAATATTATATGTACATGACATAAAAAATGAAGTTAGAATAATGTCCTCTAAATATGACAAGAATCACTAACAAATCTTAATGTGACATTTAATTACAACTACATTAATGAGTAATTTAATGCATCACCATGTCCATCCTTTGAGTTAGATCATGAAAAGCTTCATCCCATAACACCTTGCAACTTTAAAAGCCATAATTTTTTTTTCAATAAATGACAAATATATAATCAACCAAACTTAAGAAATATTATCAATGTGAGGTGAGAATAAAAAATGTTCAACTTTTCTTTTTTCTCAAAATCATGAAAATTGGAAAAATTGTTGTTGACTTCGTAGGTGACAAGTATAGCTTTTTTAAACCAGAGTTCAAATATAATACAAGCTATGGATATCCACTATGAAACTGAAGACTTCAATTTCCTTTTATCTAATTGGAATAATATTATTTGGATAGTCACTTTGATAACTACCAATTCAATAAAAAAACAAAACAAGAAAACAAGGATTGATTGTATATGAAGGTATAGAGGGCGGGTCTTAGATCAATAGTGAGGTTGCTACTTTGTGACAAGTTGGCCACAAGTTTAAGTCCAAGGAAGTAACGTAAGGGTAATGCTACATACACTATGACAACTTGTAAAGACCCGGAGAATTTATAGTAATTAAATAATAAAAAAAGAAGGAAAGGAAAATTTCAAAGAGGACTTATAGGGTCTCATCGATGAATACATGGATTTCGTCGATGAGTATTCTTCTAGGGATCGTTGACATGGACACGTGTCTCGTCGATGAAAATTTACCAAGAGAGGGTTTTGCAGAGCCTAAAGTTTGTCGATGAGGGATTCGTGTTCGGCGACGAACTCCCTCCATGGACTCGTCAATGAGGTGACGTGTCTTATCGATGAATCTAGGTCTATAAGTAGTCCTAAATCGGGTTTTTCAGCAATAAGTCGCGCAGAAACCCTCTCTCTCTCTCTCTAAAAACCGCCCCTCTCCCTTTCTCTCTACGATTTCGGCTTCGTTTTTCGTTGGTTCGACAATCGGAAGTCGCCACACTGCTCATGGGAAGATTCTTTTCAAGTCTACTAGAGTAGATCGTTGGTTAGACTAACTTGGATACAATCCCAAAATTTGGGTAAGTTGAATAATTGGGTATTTTCAGTTGTATCAGACTTATTTGAGTTTAGATTTTAAGTTATATGAGAATATACTGGAGTTTTGTGAAGTAAAATTTGAGTAGTATATTTTTAAGAATATGGTATTTTGGGACCCTACAGATATGGGTTGGGGACCCCAGTGAGTATTTTTAGGAGTTAGGTAAATTATGATTTAGAAATTTACGAGTATGTAGGCTTGGGGAAATGTCGTTAATATATTAGAAATATGCATATGTGTATCATTTCAGGGTTTTGAGGATAGTACGCCATGAGCATGAGGATTAAGTTGGAGGCGAGCCTCCTAGCCAGTTAGGTAAGGGAAATATGCTATGTTAGGAATTTTAGAAAGTTATCAGAAAATTATGTATATGCGAGTTCATTATTTAGTTTTTCCAAAATATTATTATTATATTAGGAGATGCAAACTTTAGAGCATGGGATTTTAATTACTTAATTGCGTGGCATGAGTTCATAATAGTTTAGTATAGTATTTATACAGTTTTACAAATATAATGTTGTACAATATATTAGCAGAAATAACGATATGTAGTTTTAAGAAAATATGATTTATAGTATTTTTTAGAATGTCATGACTTTAGAACCATATCACTCAGTTATTCAGACATAAATTCATATTATGCAAATCAGTTTAAAAATGTTATGGTTATTTTCATGGTAAAAACAGTAAGATAATTATAAGTATTAATACTAAATAGTATCAGACCTTGAGGAAATATTCATTCAGATTCAGACAACAGAACACGGTACCATTGCTATTATCATATCAAAGTGCAACCACATATCTCCGATGGTATGTGGATTCCGTCAACCGTGTTTGTGGAGTAGAGCCTAGTATCGTGCTCGTAGAGATTGCACTGGACCAGATTAATGATTGGTAAAGTTTCAGATTGGCTTACCTAGTGGGTCAACTAGAGTTAAGTCCTGTCTACTCTGGCAAAGCACGAAGCCTTGTAACATGAGACGCCACTATATTATATATATATATATATATATATATATATATATATATATATATTAAGGCATTATTATATATTAAAACAAAATTTACAGGTTTATAAAATAAGCTTCAATCCTCTCACTCTAATACTACTTGTTAGAAAATTCGCATAAGAAGGATCTTTAGCCAATTTTACAAACCATAACAAAGTAAGGATATAGAAAATAAATCATGATATACCTTATGTCATATCGATCAAGACAATCAAACTTTGATGTAACTACATCTAATTTCCTTCGTATTCCTTCTTATCAAGACTATCTAATCTTCTTGCTCTTTACTCACTCATATATTTGGCTTAGCGATGAAAATTTTACCTGACTTGAATGAGTGGCGAGTGAGACCAAAAGTTCTTATATAGAATTTCATAAGTAACTCAATTCATCAAAGAGTTACAAAAGCATACATATTACATTTTCTTTCCTCCAAGGTAAATATACCTTGATCAACCGTGATACATTTTTTAATAATACATTAACTATAAAAATTCTTGACTTTGGTAAATTGATCCACATTCTTCCAATATATCTTGGAGACTTTTCATTAACTATTATAAATATATGAGTTTAATCATGCACCTATATTCATGAGTTCCAACATACTTAATTCTTAATTCATTGTTTTGGATTGGCATAGATACCCCATGTGATCATGAAGATCACACACATAAATAAAAAATTACAACACTCCAGGCCTACCAGCTTCAAGGCATGCTCTTCCAATATTTCTACTGGATCTCTATCCGTGGAAGAAGACTTTTTCCCTAGGCGTTACAACGGCGACACAGACATGAATGGAAGATCTTATATGACGAGAAGCCTTTCAGCTGCTGCCACTAGCAATGGCAATGTGAGTGAGTGCGTGCGTTTCCCCTCTCATCTTTCTTGCAGATTTTCTTTCAACGATGTCAACCTTCTACTCAACCGAGTAGAATGTTTTATCAATAGCTCGAACCAAAACAGCACGAACACATAAAACAAGCACCAGCCAGCTAGCACGTTGGCCATTGTGACGAAGGAAGATATTCTGGTTCTGTGTTGGTGGGCGCCCAACGGTTGCCAATCATTTCAAGTAGGCAGAAGCAACTTATTCACCAATCTAATCGCCCACGCGAACTCACACGTCGCCCGAAAGCAACCCTTTCGCGTCGCCCTTTCTGCCAATAATTTTCATTTGCATGCCTCGTTCATTAGCGTCTAATGTCAAAGCAGTTTGAAAGAAAAGAAACCCACGGCGGACTGGCATTCCCACTTGTGCGGTCAGCTGTTCGCACTAGCCGACCGACTCCACAATAGGCCATCAATTAATTAATAGGAGCGGGTCCAACCGGAGGTACAGCTGCCCAATTGGCATAGACTTATCAGGCCCCGATACCAAAACTGAAGGCGACAAAAGTAATGGGGCAAGAAAAACAATATAATATTTAAGTGACCATTTAGAGAAGTAAAAATTAATAATTAAAATTTAAAATTTAAAGCTAGAAGTAGTTACCTGTTTGATTAATATGCATTAAACCAATATAAATTTAAAACTCGATTAAAAATATTTATTTTTATCTTTAAATCAAATAATATTATAAAAATATGATTAAAATAATAAAATTAGAAATAATGCACATTAAAAATTACTATAATAAAAGAAAATTTATCATAATTATTTTACTTAATTGTTCAATTTTCAAAATTTACTTTATAGTAAAAATTTTATTGCACATGACAATTGAATAATAGAAAAATTATTTGGTAATTGGCCTTATTATTATTTTTTAAATTTATGTTTATTTTTATTTTAATTATATTAAAATTCTTATGGTCATTTAATGTTGATTTTAATTTAAAATTATATAAAATGAATAATTTAATCCAAAATAGCTAATTCGAAATATTAAAATATTTGGCAACATATTGTCAAAATAATTGAAAATCATATAATATAGTTTTTAGTATTTTGGTAAACAGTGAAAATCGAAAACAAAAACAAAAATGTGACAACAGAAATAAACATGTTTTTATAATTTATTTCTTCACAATGGAGAAACAGAAACAGAAAATAGAAAACAACAACGATACCAAATAGACCCTTTAGTCATTTTTCTTTCCACAGTGTTCCATAGCTCATGTGTTTGGCTTCTTCACATTAGATCCTATGCATTTTTAGCATGGATTCAGTAGCTTTTTCTAGTTTTATTATTCAACTTATCAACTTTAATTCAATGCATAAAAAGTATACATCTAAATATAGTAAAATAATATACTTTGTGAGATTCATAAAATTAATTCAGGAGAATAAATATTTTATTAAATTAATTTGTACCAATTCCTTCACAATAGGCTTCAAGTATAGATGCATATACATAACACTCCTTAAATACTAAGGATTTCGTACACATACTGGACTAAATATGAAAATCTATATAACAAATAGAACAAAAAATACTGACTTCCCCTCAGATTTGACAAAAAGATAAAAACCTCCCCTAAGGTTTAAAAAATCTCATAGATCTTTCTTCAAATTTCAAAAATATTATAGATCTCTTATGATATTTTCTTTTTAAGACACTTACACCCCTAAAAAAATTTATCTTTTTCACAAAATATAAGAAAATTGAAGGTTAATGTCTTTTTAACAAAACTCAAGGAAGGTTTGCGGAATTGAAATCGCAAGTGAAGTCTTTGGAAATTTCAAAACCTCAAAGGAGATCAGAATCATTTTGTCAAACCTCAAGGGAGGTTAGTGTCTTTTTTTCCTAACAAATAAAATAGCTCCTAAGGCTACACACAAGACTAAATATGAAAATTCATATAATAAATAATAAGAAACTTTATTTATTTCCTACATAGACTACTTTAAACCAAGTTGTTGAAAACTTGTTAGGCCCATCAATTTTTAAGTTTCAACTTTAAGCGGTTTTAAAAATATCTATCTTGATATTCAAATGAATAGAATTCAATTATAATTTCATTGTCACGATATAGTGATACTTGATGTTTACATGCTTGCTCCTCTCATGAAGCTAGATTTTGTCAAATCAATTACATAGTTATTATCACTATATATATATATCTTTGTAGAACTATCCTATTGATGCTATAACACACCAAGTGTCCCACACAACTAAAATACATAAGTAGCACTAATAATAGCCACAACATACTCTCATTTGACCATAGAAAGAGCGACTACTTGCTAATTTTGGAAGACCAAAATAAAATTCCGAAACCAATGTGAAAAGTATGACTAAAGTATTCTTTTGGGTTTTGGTATCTCCAACCCAATCATTGTTTGTGTAATCAACAAGCTCCATTTTGTTAATAGATGAATAAAAATTTCCATAAGATTATGTATGTATCTCATAATATGCTTAGTTGCTTGCACATGTAACTAATGCGAAAACTCCATAAATTTTCTAAAAATATCAATTCAATAAATGGTATGAAGTCTAGTGGAAGTTAAGTATCAAAAACAACTCACTAACCATTTGAAATTAGTAGCACCAACTAAATTATCATAATCATTCTTTGCAAGTTTTAATTTTTCTCAAACTAGAGCCAAATATGGTTAGTAGGATTTCATTTCAATTTTTTTGAAAATATCACTTGAATATTGTTTTTAAGAAAATAAATATGCCTTCATCTATTTAAACAACTTCGAAGAAAATATAACATCGAATTCGCATTTATCATCTCAAGGTGATGAATCTTTGCCTCTGTAAATCAGCAATCGTCTTTGGATTGTCACCAATAAAAATCAAATCATCCACACAAATGCATACAGCACGAAAGCCACCTTACAAATCATATTTAACATATAAAGTGTATTGATCATGATGACATTTCTAAAATCTATAATCTAAGAGATGAGAATTGTTGTTTAAGAAGTGGCTCTTACACTTGGAGTTTCATAAACAAAGGAAGGAAGGGGGTTGCACAGCAGGGACTCGTCGACGACCGCCCTGTGCTCATCAACGAATATATCTCGAGAGCAAGGAAAACTCAGAGTTTTTGAGATACCGAGAGAAAATTTAAAGGATAGTCGACGAGTGGCTAGAGTAATTGACGAGTAACCTCCTTTGTCTCGTCGACTAATCCCATTTTCTCGTCGACGAGTGTTTCTAGGTTGTGAGCAGTGTTTTGAAATTTGAATTTGAATGGTGGGGTGGTTGGGTAATTGGAGGGAAACCTCTGAGGGAATTTTATATATGTCATTCTAAGCGTTTATTGATAGAGAGTGTGATCATTTGTGAAGTGTATTGTGTACTTTAATATTTCCTTAGTGGAATTTTTGTACCATTACTTCCGTGGATGTAATCTTTTCCGAACCATATAAATCTTGTTGTTGTGCTTGTTATTTCGTGTTTACTGGTTGTAACTGATTTGTTTGTTGCGTTTTTATTCCGTTGTGCATCTTACATCCAATCATTATTACAATAAATTGGTATCAAAGCGATTCTTGTCATGGCATCGATATCATCTTCTGCAAGATTTGACATTATCAAATTTGTGGAACCAGAAATTTTGGTTTGTGGAAGAGGAGAGTCATGGATATACTTGTGCAACAAGGAAAGGCTAAGGCTCTACTTGACGTTCAACCGAAAGGAATGGATGAGGCAACATGGGGAGATTTGAAAGCAAATTTCACTTCTACAATAAGCTTGTATTTGGCGACGAAATTCTCTATCGTGTGATGGAGAAGGATTCTCTAATGGCTATATGGCGAAAGTTAGAAAGCTGGTACATGTCCAAATCACTCGACAATAAACTTTTTCTCAAGCAACGTATTTATTGGCTTAAGATGGTTGAAGGATCAAACTTAGATAAACATATCAATGCTTTAAATTAAATCATAAGTGATTTGATGAGAGTTGATGTTACGTTTGATGAAAATGATAAGGCATTGATGTTGCTAAACTCCTTGCCATCGACTCATACCTATGAAAATCTAGTTACCACCCTTACGCGGGGAAAAAAGACTCTTGATCTATAAAAGGTAACAAGTGCTTTATTGAATTTTCATCAAAGGCTGAAAATATGTGATGAAAGAGAAGAACTATTGATGAAAGGTAACAATGAGTGTTGCAAAGGAAAGTTCAAAAGTGGGTCAAGTTAGAAATACCAGACTCAATCCATGAAGAAAAAGGAAATTCGGTGTTATAAATGTGGTAAAAAAGGGCATGTGAAACCAAAGTATCTAGATTAGAATAAGTGAAATTTTAAAAAGCATGAGGGGATTTAAAAATCAGAAAATGTGGTTCAAGAAGGAGGTTCAGTTTGCAGTAATGGTGATGCTCTTTCAGTTTCATCGGTGTCAGACAATCTTACTGACTTTTAGATACTTGACTCGGCTTCTTCCCACCATATGACTCCAAACAAAAAGTGGTTCAGCACTTACATGTTAGTGAATTTAGGTTCATTTCTCCTAGGTAATGATGTTCCTTGTATGATTATTGGCATAGAAAGTGTTAAGATAAAAATGTTTGATGGTGCCGTGAGAACCTTGAGCAATGTAAGATATATACCGAAGTTGAGGAAGAATTTGATATCACTTGTAACTTTGGATTGTAGAGGTTTTAATTACAAGTCCGAAGGTTGAGTTATGAAATTTTGGAAGGGAAATCTGATGGTGATGAAAGGGCAAAAGCAAGATGGGAATATCTACACATTGCAGGGAACTACTATTGTAGGTGGAGCTATAGTCGTAGATGTTGAATATGATGAGACCGTCTTGTGGCATATGTGTTTTGGGCATATGCGGGAACATGGTATGAAGGAATTACACAAGTGGAAACTTTTAAAAGGTTTGAAATCATGTCAACTTGATTTTTACAAAATTTGTGTACTTGGAAAATAAAACAAGGCAAAATTCAAGTCAGTTGTTCACAAGATGAGAGGTATTCTTGATTATGTGCATTCCGATGTTTGGAGCCTAATTAGAGTTGCATCAAAGGGTGGACATGTGTATTTTGTGAGTTTTATTGATGGTTACTCACGGAAAGTCTAGGTATACTTCATGTGGTACAAGTCTGATACGTTTGCTAGGTTCAAAATTTGGAAGGCTGAAGTGAAAAACGAGACAGGGAAGAGAATAAAATACTTGAGGTTGGACAATGGGATCGAGTACAATAATTCTCTGTTTATGGAGTTTTGTGTGCAGTAGCGCATTAAAGAGACACTTTACCATTTGCTGGACACCTTAACAAAACGGTGTGGCTGAAAGGATGAATCGGACTCTGGCTAAAAGAGCTCAGTGTCTCATGCTTAATGCAGGGTTACTAAAAAACTTCTGGGCTGAGGTAGTTAGTATGGCTTATTTTCTGATAAATCGGTCACCAAAGACATCACTAGAGGGCAAAGTGGTAGAAAAGGTATGGACTGGAAATGTAGTAGACTACGCGTAATTGAAAGTAATTGGGTGTCCAGCCTATGTTCACGTGTCTAGTAAGGAGAGGTCTAAGCTTGACCTAAAGTCTCGTCATTATATCTTTTTGGGATATCTAGAGGGCGTGAAGAGATTCAAGCTATGGGACCCAAGGGCAAACAAGGTGGTGATTAGTAGGGATGTAGTCTTTGATGAGAAAGTTATGGTGAAGCATACTCAAGATTGTGATGAACAAAAACAAGAGCTAGAAAGTAGGAACTGTAAGGAACTTGTTGTGCAGGTAGAGTTGGAAGCTCAGGGCAACGACAATGATCATGGCCCTATGGTTGCAGGGAGCTCTAGTTCGGGAAACCAATAAGTTGACGATCTTCTTATATAGAGATCCAAATGCATTATCACGCCACCGCCAAGGTTAGGTTTGAAGAGTTAGTGTCTTATACTTTGCTTACCAGTTGCAACGATCCAACTACATTTCAAGTGGCAGTGCATGACTAGGAGAAAGGTAGGTGGATGGGTGAAATGATGGAGGAGATGAAATCACTTCATAAGAACCAAACTTGGGAATTGGTGGAGCTTCCAGATGGGAAGAGACTGATAGGTTGCAAATGGGTATATAGGAAGAAGGAGGCAATTTTAGAAAATGAAGGAGAAAAATGCAAAGTAAGGTTAGTGGCAAAAGGGTACTCACAAAAGAAAGGGATAAACTATGTGTAGAGACCTAAAAAATAGTAATAATAAAAACAATAAAGAAAAAAGGAAATTTGGTTTGGTACAAGCCAAACTGTCGATGGTTTTAAGTTATCGCAGCCATGTAAGGGTAAAATAGTAAAAATTGGTTTGGTTAAAAACAAAATCATCAACAGTTTTGCTCAGAGATAGAACCCTATAAATAGGTTCCAAGTCATTCTTTTAGGGTACAATATTTCTTCTCTCTCTCTCTCTCTCTCTCTCTCTCTCTCTCTTTGAGTTTTGGCCCGATTTGAGCCCGAATTAAAGGATAATTGGCATTTCGAGATCTCAGGGATGATTCTCTATAGTTTGACCGGTGCAGTCTTGCTCTTTAGGCTTTCTAGGCACCACTCCAAAACTAGGGTAAGAAAGAAGTTTTTTCAAGTTTAATTAGTTATCGGAAGAGTATGGACTTAGGAGTATTAAAATTATAAATAATCAGGGGTTGAGCTGATTGAGTTAGGGTATATGGATACAGGGTTTGTGCGAGCACCGTAGGCACAGTTTTGGGATCCCGACAAGCACATTTCCAAGAAATAGGTAAAGAGAATAGATTATGTCAGGCATTTGCACGAATTTGACTGATTAAATTGTAATATATGATTTCTAAGTAATATATACATGTTTCTCGGAGTATACAAATTTATGAAAATGGGAACTTTCAAAATGATATATGTATGTTTTGAGAAAGTTGGGTTACTGAGTTGAGTAAAACCCTAGAGATGGTTACACCAATATTTTCAGCAGAATATTATTATATAAATTATTACTTAAAATGTGTGTCATGAGTTGAATATTATGCATAATTATTTTTTTAGTTTTTATGGTAATATGTATATAGAGATAGAGATAGGTTTATACAGACTTATAGTATGATGATATTTTATACTGAAATACAATATGACATTATGTGATACAGATTTTATACAGATATTATACAGTATTACAACATTCTATAAGAACTACAGTTCATATATTGTATAGTATTAAATCATTTTTTTATAGAACTACAGAACAAATTTTATACAATATTATAGTGTTTAATATAGAACTACAGTATAACATTTGATACAAAATTACAAAATGATAGCGTTCTATATGGAACTTGTTGACTCTATGAGTCCAATCCGATTTTTGATAATGACAAATCACTTGATATTTGATCTATGCATTGAGTTTGTGAACAGGACTTACATTGAGCATGCATGGAAAGATAATGAGTCATGGACGCCATAAAGTAAAGATTATACATTTTAGAAAGTACCATGGAACTCAAAGAGTATGAGAATCAAGAAGCAAGCGGAAAAGGTCAAGAATGTTTTGGGAATGGGTATTTAGAACTTATGTACTTACATTTTCGTATGATTTATCTTGAGGCTCAATACAACTTAGAATGATTTTAGGATTCATGCATTTCATGTAGATCATTAGAGTACATACATGGGCTTAGAAATGTTTTTAAAATCATGGAAAACTTGTTTTATAAAAGACCCAAGAAAAGAATCAAAGTAGAATTTTAAACTGGAAATGAATATGTGTGAAAAAGGGGATTTCGGTAGCCTGAAGTTATCCTCAGGCGCCTGAAGAATTTCTTCGGTAGCCTGAAGAATTAAAGAGGAAAGACAGAACCTGGTAGAGGTACCTCGGTCGCTTGACCTTGGAACCTCACGCGCCTGAAGTTGCCACTTCAGGAGCCTGAAGTCGAGTTCGGTTGCCTAAACTCGCGGGAAAGCCTAAAAATCAGTTCTTTATTAAAAAGACACGCGAGGTATCTTATTGATCCAATAGCTGAGATCAATTGTAAGAGTAATATACTAAATATTATGAATATTGAAACCCTAGAAAAGAGGCTAGACACACAAGAAAGAGAAGAACACACCTTGTTGCAAGATTGTTGATTATCTACTCTTAGTGCTATTCGATTGCATATACATCAATCTCAAATCTTCAAGCTTGGGAAAATCAAATCAGTTTTTCAAAGGGAACTTGTTTACTCTACTGTACTTCAATCTAGTATTGAGGTTTGATTTTTCAAGTTATTAGTCTTGTGAACTTTACATCTCATTCATTTCTTGTTCTTGACTAGTATTGAAAAGTATTGATCTTGAGTGTGCCTATTCGTACAAAACTTAATTTTCTAAAGAGATCATTACTTAAGAAAGTTTATCTAACTTGGTAGATTAAATTATGATTCAAGAGAATATAAATATACATATAATTTCTCAAAGAGCTTATTATTGAAAAACTTAGTTTTGATTAAAAGGGTGATCTTGAAAGTACTCATACATATACAAAGCTATTTTAAACAAGATCATTATTTGATTTATGGTGTGTGATTGATTAAAAGATTTGATTCAAGTGTGTGGTTTCTAAAAGGATCTATCTTTATATACATTAGAGCTTAATTTAATATCCTTGGTACGTAGAACTATAATTTTAATTGAGGGATATTTTCTGCAAATTAGTATACTCAGTTTTGTGATTGAGTACATGAAATAAAACTTTGTGATTTTGATTGAGTGTATATTCAAGACAAAGTTTTTGCTAACTAGTTCGCTTCAATTATATAAGTGTGCATTTTTGCAAAGTGAACCAAGAACCCTAGTTTATTCCAAAACAGTTTGAATTTATCTTTACTTGAAAGTTTTGGTTAAAAAGGGATTTGTGTATTGAGGCATATCATACAGAAAATGATTTTATCATTTTTATTCATTCACGAGCTTCAAGTTATATCATATGTCAATGTTTTAGGAATTTGAATTGTACTCACCAGCTTTTGTTAGAAGCATTGTTTTTGAGTGTATTTTCCAGATTCTATTGTATACACGGTTCGATGTGTGAACCGGTGTAAGAGGAGAGAGTTGTATCTCTTGTAAACAGTGGAGTAGGAGGAAGTTGTGCCTCTTGTAAGCAGCGGATTGTAAGGGAAGCTCCGTCCCACTTTAAGGAGCAGGGTTTTAGTGAATCCTTGAGTGGTTGCTCAAGGCGAGGACGTAGGCCAAGTAGGCTAAACCTCGTAAAACCGTGTTTGCCTTCTTTCTTCCCTTTACTATTTATTTTCAGCATCGCATTTAGTTTCCTGCTAGCTTGTGCATGTTGAATAACTTTATATGCACTTAATTGAGTAAAAAGGAATTCATTGATAAAATAACTTTAATTCAGACATAAGTTCCTATCATTAATTAGTTAAACTTAGAAATAGGGATTGATTGGTAAATAGGTTTCAAAGAATTTTTAAAATATCCAATTCACCCCCCCTCTTGGGATTACACCTTAATCAACAGAACTATAGTATGATGGTATTTTATATAGAGTTATAGTATTTTAGTAATTTTATACAAATTTATAGTATGACAGGTTTTGTTCTTGTTTGTGAAAATGACTATTAATAATTCTGTGTTGAGAAATATGAAGTTCCTACTAATGTTGTTGGGGAGGTATGCAAAGTATGGAAATTATTTTGTGAAGTTCCTATTGATGTTGTTGGGGAGGTATGCTCAGTATGGAAATTATGTTGTGAAGTTCCTACTGATGCCATTGGAGAGGTATGCTTAGTATGAAAATTATGTTATGAAGTTCCTATTGATGTCGTTCGGGTGGTATGCTCAATATGGAAATTGTGTTTTGAAGTTCCTACTGATACCGTTAGGGAGGTATGCTCAGTATGGAAATTAAGTCGTGAAATTCCTACTAATGTCGTTGGGGAGGTATGCTTAGTATGGAAATTGCATTGAGAAGTTCCTACTGATGCCGTTGGGGAGCTTTGCTCAGTATGGAAATTAAGAATGTGTTGAGAATTGAAATGGTGTGATCTATTTTATTATGTAAAATACCCATATGTAGATTTATATAAACACGCCTATTTATTAAGCCAAAGCTTGTTTTGAGAAGGAAATATGTATTCTAATATATATATATATATATATATATATGTATATATCTGTGCATGTGTGTGTGTGTGTGTGTGTGTGTAAGTGCAATTTTATATGCAGAATTATGTAAACATAGAAATTTATTAAGCCATAGCATGTTTTGAAAAGAAAGTAAGCACTTTCAAATATATATATATATATATATATATATATATATGTGTGTGTGTGTGTGTGTGTGTGTGTGTGTGTATGTATAGTATTACATGATTTTTCAGTGAAAGGAAAAGTAAATAATGGTTGTATATTTGGAACACTAAAGCTTATATTGTCACACACTGATGAATCTATCCTGTTTTACTGACATGCGTCTCACCCCTATAATCTTTTAACATTTCAGGAGATCCAAGGAGTCGATCTTAGAAAACTCTAGGTAGGATTAGTTAGTGGGGTTTGAAGATAGTGCTAGTGAGACACTAGTATGTATATGTATATGGATATGTTTGGTATTCCTTTTGGTTGTATTTTACCTTGATTTTGGGCAGACATGTGTATATATGTTATGATGGTTATAGAACTCTAGTATTGTATTTAGAATTTATGTATAAGTTTCCGCTGCATGTTTTATTTGAAATATGGATAGGTCAGCCCGGCACCCACTTAGGGTTTGGGATATTGTAGCATGGTATCAGAGTTTAATATGTGGAAAAAATATAAATGCAGCAGAATTTTGGGTTGTTACAATTTGGTATCAAAGCCTAGGTTGCTAGGTTCTGTAGATTTTAGTGCACAGCGGAAAACAATACCAGAGCATAGGAATGAATCTTGATGAAGGTAGGAAATGGGTAGGTTAGGATTTCAGTAAGTCATTGTTGGAGGTTAAGATGAGAAATTAGGGTTTTGTCTCACTACCTGGAGGAAGGAATTTGGTGATGGTTTCTGTGATTTTCCTGAAATGACGATTTCATGAAACTCATGGTAACCTATTGTCGATTTTTGTTTATGAGTGTTAAGACTAAACCTTAAATTGGGGAGAATGATGTTTAGTTGATTGGTGGTATGATGATATTTTGTGGTTCTTAGTTAGATTAATGTATTAGTTGTGTTATGAAGCTAGGATTCTCAAAATATTTTCATTCTACTTCTGGATGGACCCTAGGAATGACAATACGAATGCTAGTGGTAGTAATGATGCAGGACCTTCTAGTATAGGTGGCAGTGATTATGATGTGGTATTGCATAATGTCGCCCAGCAAGTTATGGCAAAGATAGCGAGTAATTTAAAGGAACGGGGCCACCCACCAGCTCACCAGGGTTGCACCATTAAGAAGTTTACTCGAATGAATCCTTTATCATTCTCAGGAGGAACTGGCCCATTCGTGCTAGAAAACTAAGTCTAGGAGATTGAGGAGGCATTGGCAGTTCTCCTTTGAACTGAGGAGCAGAAAGTATCATTTGTCACTTTTTAAGATGACAGTAGAGGCTAAAAGCTGGTGAAGGTTAGTGAGGTTGCTAGAGGAGCAGAAATCGGTGCCTATACCTTTAACATAAAGCAGCTTTAAGGAAATGGTCTTTGAAAGGTACTTCCCCGCTACTACTAGGAATGCAAAAGCAACATAATTTCTGAATTTGACCCAGGGACATCTGACGGTTTAGCAATATGTAGCTAAATTTTGTAGAGCTGTCCCGATTTTCCCCATACATGGTGCCAGATGAGGGGAAGAAGGAAAATAAGTTTGAGGAAGGCCTGAGACTGGGTATTTATGAGTAGGTAGTGGCATTCAAGGTCTAGACCTTCTCAGAATTAGTGGATAAAGCCAAGGTGATAGAGACGAGTTTGCAGAGAAGTGCAGGAACATAGACTCAGAGGAAGAGGCACATACCTTCTAATTTTAATGTAGGTACGAGTCAGGGTCCATGGTGGGGACATGGTAATAGTAAGGATCATAGATGGGAGATAAGGAAAATGGGCATTTCAAGGTAACCCATCATACCCTATTTTTCTTACATGTAACAAGAGGCATGGGGGAAAATTCCAGTGAGGAATGAATATTTGTGATCGGTGTGGTAGACTCGGCCACTTTGCATGAGAATGTTAGAGGCTGTTGAACAATGCACCCCCACTAAATCAATACCAGGGAAACAATAGGGCACCTCAAGGCAACCAATAGAGGAATACCGCCTAAGAATGTTTTGTTCCCTTACCCAGGGAGAGATGGAAAATGATGGGGACAAGTAACATTTTATATTTTTAAAGCAAACAATAGTACTATTTAATTCGGGAATAGTTCATTCATTTATATTTTTGTATAAAAGTACTTAGAGATTATCCAATGGATATTCAAGGAAGAACACTACCCGCCATTTTGGTGATGTTTAACATGTATGGATTTTATGTAATTTTGGGGATGGACTGGCTAGCCTATAGTTATGCCAGTATTGACTATTATAAGAAGGAAGTGGTATTTAGACCACTAGAGGAGCAGGAGTATAGATTTATAGTATGGCAGTTTATACTAATTTGAAAAATGAAATCATGACATTATATTATTTTAGAAATCACATTATATGGTTTAAGAACTTGGTGGACCATAGCTAAGCATGGTACCATAGCCTCACAGATACTAGTTCAGCCACACTTCTCAGATAAAGTGTTGGTGGTATACAGTCGATTGTGCCATTAAAGTGTAGAGTTACCCCCTAGAGTTCAGACCAGTTGGGTAGGAAAATCATACTCATAGTTGCAAATACAGATATAGTTGACTTAGTCTAGTTAGGCCAACCATGGCTAGGTCTCGCCTTCGGGCCGCATAACCCAGATCATGCGGGGTTAATTCATGACATTGTTTGTTTATCCATCCAAGGCAACTCTTCTATGTATATATGCATATTTACTTATATAAAGATATTATCTTATACAAAGTATGATGTGAAAGGTAAATTATGATTGTATATTTGGGGAGCACTAGTACTTTTCGTGAAAAAGAAAGACGGGTTGATAAGGATTTGTACCAAACATAAAGAAATAAATAAAATGACGATTAAGAATAAATACTCGCTACCCCATATTGATGATATTTTGGTTTATTTGAAGAGTTTTAAGCAGCATGGGAATCATATGATGTTGGTATTTTAGGTACTAAGAGAGATTAAGCATTATGCTAAACTCAAGAAATGTGAATTTTGGCTGGAGAAGGTTGCATTCCTTGGACATGTGATATCTAGGGATGGCGTTCTATAGACCCGAGTAGGATAGAGTCGGTAGTACTTTCGGTGAGACCAAGGAATGTTTAGGAGAACCAAAGTTTTTAGGGTCTGGCAGGGTACTACTGGCAGTTCATGGAAGGATTTTCCAAACTATTGGGTCCTCTGACACGGTTAATGAGGAAAAATGTGAAGTTTGAGTGGACCGATGATTATGAGCAGAGTTTTTAGGAACTGAAACAATGACTCGTCACTACTCCAATTTTGACCATTCCATTAGGAAATGATGGTTTCGTGATCTATAGTGACATGTCTCAGAAAGGGTTAGGGTGTGTTCTGATGCAACAAGGGAAAGTTGTGGCATACACTTCTCGGCAACTTAAGGAGTATGAAAAGAACTACCCTACGCATGATTTAGAATTGGCTGCAGTGGTGTACGCATTGAAAATCTGGAGGCATCATCTGTATGGTGGAAAATGTGAAATATTTATAGATTATGAAAGTTTGAAATATTTCTTCATGCAAAAGGAGTTAAATATGAGGTAGAGGAGATGGTTGGAATTGATAAAGGATTACGACTGTATCATTAGTTACCACTTAGGGAAGACTAATGTGGTAGTCGATGCATTAAGTTGAAAGTCAAGGAGTGCATCAATATCAGTTGTAGTAGATCAATATCATATTAGAATGGATTTAGAAGGTTTGGTGTGGAATTGGGGGAAAGAAATCACTAAACATTCATTGCTAATCTGGTCATTCAACCAAGCACTACTGGGAAGGATTAAAACTGCTCGGATGAAAGATATAGAGCTAGTAAGATTATAGGAAAAGTGTAGGGTAGATTAGAGACATATTTTAATATCTCGGATGACGAGGTCTTGAGGTTTCATGCCAGACTCTGTGTACCTGATACTGCTTAGATTAAAAGAACCATTTTAGATGAGGCATATTGTTCTCTTTATTTATTGCATCCAGAAAGTAAGAAAATGTATTGGGATTTGTGGGAATTTTTATTGTGGAATAATATAAAGAAAGAAATTGCCCAATACATAGAACAATGTTTAATATGTCAGCAGGGGGAAATCTAAGCATCATAGTGGTGCAGCAGAAGCGTGATGGGAGCACATCATCATGGATTTTGTAATGGGGTTACCACCAGTATTTCACCCCCCACACTGATGGATAGATAGGGAGAATAATCTAGATACTAGAAAATATGTTATGGGCTTAAGTGTTGGATTTTGGGGAAAACTTGATTCAGTACCTACCATTAGTAGAGTTCGCTTATAACAATAGCTACCAGGCTAGCATTGGGATGACGCCATATGAAGCATTGTATGGTCGAAGGAATCGATCTCCGCTGTATTGGGGTAAGATATTCCCAAGAATTACGTACTAAGGAAACTTTTGTTGGCATAAGTATTAATCAACAAATTTCTAGGACGAAATTTTTTATAAGGAGTGGATAATATAGAGATCCGGAAAATAGTAATAATAAAAATAATAAAGAAAAGAGGAACTTTGGTTTGGCAAAGGTGAAACCGTCTACGATTGTAGATGAGCTCAGAAAATCGTCGACAATTTTGAGTTACTGCAGCTAAGCAAGGGTAAAACAGTACAAATTAGTTTGGTTAAAAACCAAACCGTCAACAATTTTAGGAAACCGTCAACGATTTTGCTCAAGGACAGAACCCTTAAAATAGGTTCCAAGTCATTTTTTTAGGTTATAATATTTCTTCTCTCACTCTTACTCTCTAGGCTATGGTCATCTCTCTCTCTCTCTCTCTCTCTCTCTCTCTCTCTCTCTCTCTCTCTCTCTCTCTCTCTCTCTCTTTTAGATTTTTTGCCCAATTTCAGCCTGAATTTAAGGATAAACGGCATTTCGAGATCCCAGCAACGATTCTCCGTAGTTTGACCAGAGCGGTTTTGTTGTTTAGGCTTTCCAGGCACCACTCCAAAACTAGGGTAAGGATAAAGTTTTTCAAGTTTAATTAGTTATTGGAAGAGTATGTGTAGAGACCTGAAGAAATTATACCAATTGGATAATAGGAGGAGGAGAGGAAAAGAAACTGAATTTGGAATTCAAATAGGGTCTCGTCAATGAACACAACACGTTCGTCGATGAACACAACACGTTCGTCGATGAACACGCTTGAGGGGATCGTCGGCGGGGACACGTGTCTCATCGATGAGAAATTACCGAGAGGCTATTTCAGCTATGAATTTCATCGATGATGAATGAGAATTCGTCGACAAACTTCCTTCATGGCCTCGTCGACGAAGTGACGTGGCTCGTCGATGAGTGCAGGTGTATAAATAGCCTAAACTCGAATTTTTTGAAAAAATTACACAAAGAATCACTCTCTCTCTCTCTCTCTCTCTCTCTCTCTCTCTCTCTCTCTCTCTCTCTTGTTCATCCCCTTTCCCTTCTCTTTAAGATTATGGGTCCATTTTTCGCTAGATCGACGATTTGAGACCACCACGACCCTCCTGGGAATGTTCTCTTCAAGTCTGCTAGAGTGAATCATTGGTGGGACTAACTTGAACTTCATCCCAAATTCAGGGTAAGACTTTCTATTTAGTATTTGACTTTCCTATAATTGTAAAAAATGTAGTAGTCAAAGAAATGCTGAAGTTTTGTTCAAGGAGATGTTGTTTTCAGGGTGTTGAATGAGGAACCCTGCAGGTGTAAAATTAGACATTGTAAGGGCTTTTTATAATCAGGTAAGGGGATAAACTAAGTCAGGATTTCATGAAAATATATTTATTATTTTAGAACATTTAATTTCAGATAAATATGTATATTGTAGAATATGTTGGAAATAATGATGTTGACCTGAAATATGGATTTCATGTATAATGTCAGAAATAAGATTATTACTTCTTTTTTGTGGCATGAGTAATATTTACCATGGAAATTATGATAAGAAAATATTATGCTTACAAAATAAGTATGTTTTACTGCTTTCAGAAAAATAATAAAATGATACAGGGATTTTTCAAGCTAAGGAATCTATATGATATGTCGACGTAAACGTCAAGGATTTTATACGATATGCCAGCGTACGGGCCAAGATTTTATATGAAATACAGGCGTAAAGGCCGAAGACTTTTATGATACGCAATACCGGTGTAAGGGCTATGATTTACAAAATACAAAATGTCGGTGTAAGGGTTGTAAATTTTACATGATATGTTATGCAAGTTTTATGAAAATATTAACATGACAAATAATATTATTATGAAATAGCCATGTAGCATTCTTTGGAAATATGTTTTATGTTATCATAACTTGGTTGGCTTAGTTTAGGCTTTCACGAAGCACGGTACCGTAGCTATATGATCATGATCATGTTTATATTAGTGCTACCACTTGCCGTACGAGGTAGTGGGAGATCGACAGTCGATGTGGTTTATTGTAACGCAGGCATCCCTCTGTTGTTCGGAACAATAGGGGAAGATCCATCGTACTTACAGACTTATGTTGATCTAGCGTAGTCAGCCAGCCATTGTTAGGTCCTGCTTTCGGGCCACACAACCTAGTCACGTGGCCGTAAGACATGTCACCAGCCAGCTATCCACCCAAAGTGTTTTCTATGTACAGTTATATGATATGAATTACATGTATAGAAATTTAGTATGTTATATTATGTTATGAAAAAATATGTTTTTCCTGATAGGATATAGATAGTGTATCAAGTATGATTTTTGTAATGTTATATGTATATTACGAAATATTCATGTTGCCACACACTAAGATTAGTTTATTTCCCTTATAGAGAGGTGTCTCACCCCGGGTTATATAAATATTTTAGGAGCCTCAAATAGGAGAGCGTATAAAGCTCTGCAGCGCTAAAATTCGTTTATTCTACCCTATCTGAGGGGTAAGTCTTTTGCTAGGGTCAGAAGGATTTTTTTGTGGTGACCAGAGGACTCTTTTTGGATATTTTGGGTTGTGTGTATTCATATGACGGTTGTAGTAAGCTCTGGTACTGTGTTGATTGGTAATTTGATATGTATATGGTTTTACGTTTCTCGCTGCTTAGGTTTCAGTATTGTATATCAGGTATACCCCCGGTACCCTTAGGTCCAGGTGGATTATGATTTATCAGGTTGTTTACGATATGCCAGGATTATTATATAGGATATTATGGAAAAAATAATTTGGTGAAATAAGCAGCTGGTTACAGTTTGGTATCAAAGCCTAGGTTGTTAGGTTCTGTAGACTTTAAAGTGCAGCGAAAATGATACCAGAGTATAGGAAAAAGATTTAAGATTTTATTCTATAGTCTAGAGGCAGAACTTTCATGGTGGTTTTTGTGATTTTCCTGGGGTGACGATTTTAGGAAAACCATAGTAAACTATAGTTGAGTTGTGTTCCTAAATTTTAGGACTGGATCTAGAAATAAGATGAGGATGTTAAGATAGGGGATTATGTTAGGCACGTAAATTATAAGGATAGGGTTTCTAAATCACATTATTTATTTTTCAAGATGGACTCGGGAGGAGGCAGTGCCCATGTGAGCGAAAGTGATGGAGAAGGGCAATTTAGTGCAGGCGGGGCTGATTCTGATGCGGTATTACACAGTATGGCTCAACAGGTTATGGCTGAGATTGCTAGGAGCTCCAGGGAGCAAAGAGGCCCATCTACAGGCCATGGGTGCACGATAGAGAAGTTTACCAAGATAAAATCCTCTAGAATTTTTAGGAGTTGATTCTGCAGCAGCCAAAAATTGGATGCACGAGATCGAGAAAGTTTTGGCGGTGTTATAGTGTACGAAGGAGCAAAGGGTTCTCTTCTTCACCTATAAACTAATAGGGGAAACTGAGAGGTAGTGGACTGTGGTGAAACTTTTGGAGTAGCAGAGGACGACGCTAAAAAGTTATGACATGGGACCAATTTAAAGAATTATTCTTTGACAGGTATTTCCCAGCCACTATCAGGGAAGCTAAAGTGCAAGAGTTCCTAAATCTGAAATAGGGACAGCAGTCGGTCCAGCAGTGTGCAGCATGGTTTATAGAGCTTTCCTACTTCACTCCATATATTATTCCGGATGAAGTAAAGAAGGCGAGACAATTTTAAAGAGGGTTGAGGTGAGGCATATACAAGTAGGTGGTAGTGCTGAAGACACAGGACTTTGTTGAGTTAGTCAATAGAGCAACCTTGGCTGAGGCTAGTGAGCGTATGGATGTAGGGGAGCAGGGACAAAAGATGAGATCTATGCCTTCAGGCTTCCAGTAAGGACCTAGGCAGGGTCAGTGAAGGAGAGGAAACTATGGCAAAAGATAGAGGCAGGAGACCGGAGGTCATGAGGTTCTTCTAGTGTAGAATTTTCCTGTCTGTCAAACTTATGGGAAGAGACACTAGGGAGAGTGTCAAGTGGGGAGAGCTGTCTGCCATTACTGTGGTATATAAGGGCATCTGGTGCAAGACTTCCCTACACCACCAGACACCACTCCTCCTACTAGACCGTACCGGGGAGGTTATTAGGCACTCCGTGGTGGCCAGCAGAGGAACGTAGCTCTAGCGAGGGTCTATGCTTTGACGCCTAGGGATCCTGAGACAGTTGGTGATGTGGTGAAAGGTATGGTTAACATGTTTTCATTTAAAGTTATTGTATTTTTCGATTTAGGAGCCACATATTCATTTGTGTCTATGAAGTGTATTAGATTATATGGGCCAGAAACACAGTTGTTAGACACTGAATTGCTAGTCACTACACCGACAGGGTCTGTAGTAAGGTGTAGCAAAGTGCTCTGAGGCTATCTAATTGATATTCAGGGGAAAGTCTTGCTAGCTAATTTGATAGTATTGGATATGCACGGGTTCGACGTAATTTTTGGTACGGACTAGTTGGCAACCAATTATGCTAGCATAGACTGTCGTTTGAAAGAAGTAATCTTCAAATCATTGGGAAGATTAGAATTCAGGTTTATAGGGTCACAGTACAATCCCCGCCTCAGTTAGTTTCAGCTATTCAGGCGAGAAGACTGCTCCTGAGTGGTTGTCAGGGATTCGTGCCCTTTGTGAAGGAAATGTTAGGGAGTGATTGAAGCTCACTAGTACGCCAGTAGTAAAGGAGTTTACAGATGTTTTTCCAGATGAGTTACCTGGCTTGCCAACTAATCGGGAGGTAGATTTTCCTATTGATCTTCTTCAAGGTACAACGCCAATCTCTAAAGCACCTTACTGAATGGCGCTAGCAGAATTGGTAGAATTAAAGAATTAGTTACAAGATTTGCTTAATAAGAGATTTATCCGACCCAGTGTATCTCCGTGGGAAGCTCCATTGTTATTTGTGAAGAAGAAAGACGGGTCCATGAGGATGTGTATAGCTTTTAGGAAAATTAATCAGGGGACAATCAAGAACAAGTATCCTCTACCCCGTATATATTATTTATTTGACCAGCTCTAGGGTACACAAGTGTATTCTAAGATTGACCTCAGATTAGGCTATCATTAGGTGAAAGTGAAAGTAGAAGACGTCTCGAAGAAAACTTTTAGGACCAGATATGGGATTATGAATTTCCAGTTATGCTGTTTGGTCTGATGAATGCTCCTACAATATTCATGGATTTAATGAATAGAATTTTCCACCAATATTTAGACCAGCTTGTTGTTGTTTTTACTGATGATGTACTAGTCTATTTGAGGAGTTATGAGGAGCATAAGATGCATTTGAGGCTGGTTTTATAGATGCTTAGAGAAAAGAAGTTGTATGCCAAGTTTAGCAAATGTGAATTCTGGCTCGAGAAGGTTGTATTTTTGGGGCATATCGTCTCTAGAGACGGAATTTCTATGGATCCTAGTAAAATTGATGCGGTAGTGAATTGGGCTAGACTGAGGAATGTCCAGGAGATCAGGAGTTTCTTGGGGTTGGCTGGCTATTACTGTCATTTTGTTGAGGGATTCTCAGCGTTATTAGGGCCTCTAACGCGACTGACTAGGAAGAACATCATGTTTGAATGGGACGACAGCCGTGAGTAGAGCTTTCAAGAATTGAAACAAAGGCTTGTCACTGCATCAGTGTTGATCATTTCATCTTGGGGTGAGGGTTATTATTTCTATAGTGATGCGTCCTTAAAGGGACTTGGCTGTGTGTTGATGCAGCATGGTAGGGTGATAGCATATGCTTCCAGGCAGTTGAAAGAGTATGAAAGAACTACCCTACCCATGATCTTGAATTGGTTGTAGTAGTACATGCATTGAATATTTAGAGGCATTACTTATATGGCGAACAGTGTGAAATCTTCTCCGACCATAAGAGTTTAAAGTACTTTTTCACTCAGAAGGAACTGAACATGAGGCAGAGAAGGTGGTTGGGGATTATTAAAGATTCTTATTGACCAGCCCTGGCAACTATGGAGATTCAGTATCTGATCATGATGGATCTAGAGAGACTCGATATAGAGTTGGTTGAGAGTGATCCTCAAGTATGTATTGTTAGTTTAGTGGTGCAACCTACTATGCAGGAAAGGATTAAAGCTGCTCAGAACTAGGATATGGAATTAGCAAAGGTAATGGTTAGAGTAGAGAGTGGTCAGGGAGAGGAATTTTGTATTGCAGATGACGAAACTTTACGGTTTTGCTCTAGATTATGTGTTCCTACTGATGTTGATATCAGAAAGACCATATTAGAAGAGGCTCACAGATCTTTATACAAAATTCATTGTGGCAGCACGAAAATGATGGAGTGGTATGAAAAAGGAGATTGTCGAGTATGTAGCACAGTGTTTGACGTGCCAGTAGGTAAAGGCTGAGCACTAGAGGCCGATAGGTCAATTGCAGCAACTTTTTATCCTAGAGTGGAAATGGGATCACATATCTATAGATTTTGTTTCAGGTATGCCGTCAGCATTGCATGACCAGAATGCCATTTGGATGATTGTAGATCGTTTGACTAAGACTGCCCATTTCCTTCCTATCAAGATCAACTACTCCCTTAATCGACTGATAGAGATTTATATTCAGCAGATAGTCCATTCTCATGGTGTGCCTGTGTCTATAGTGTCAAATTGAGATCGTTTGAGGCACTCTATGGGAGGAGATGTCATTCTCCTTTATATTGGGATGATATGGGTGAGCGGCGTGTTGTGGGACCAGAGCTAGTGCAGCAGGTATATGATAAATTTTGGCTCATTAGAGACAAAATCAGTGCAACTCAAAGCCAACAAAAGAGTTAGGCCGATACCCACTGTAGGAAATTAGAGTTTGATATCAGCACTCATGTGTTTCTAAAAATAACTCCGTTAAAAGGGGTTATAAGATTTGGGAAGAAAGGTAAACTTAGCCCTAGATTCATTAGCCCGTTCAAGATTCTAGAGAAAGTGGAGCCGGTTGCCTATAGGTTAGCTTTACCACCTGTGTTATTCAGGATACATGACGTATTCTATGTTTCCATGTTGAGGAAATACGTCCCAGACCCTTCTCACGTAATTAGTTATGGTGAATTAGAATTCAGTGATTCATTAGTTTATGAAGAGTTACCAGTACAGATTCTGGACAGGAAAGAACAAGAATTATGTAATAAGAAGATTTTTCTAGTAAAAATCCTATGGAGAAATCACACAATAGAAGAAGTTTCTTGGGAACTCGAGAAACAGATAAGGCAGAAATATCCACAGTTATTCAATGGAGTTTAGTTATAATAAAAAAAAAAGTGTAATAGTATGTAATGTTTCTTTTGCAGGTTAGTCAGCGTATGCATTAGTTTACTTAGTAAGTAGTATTTTGGTTTTGAGAGAATTTTATTTTGCATATGTAATCTCCCAGAACTCAGAATGTAACCACGGTATTCCTCTGCCATAAGTGAGGGTAAGTAATAAAACAAGTAAACTGTTTGTTTTCAGGGGATGGTAAATCATATGGATAATAAATTTCGAGGATGAAATTTTATAAGGAGGAGAGAATGTAGAGACCCAAACAAATTATAATAAGTGGATAATAGGATAAGGAGAGGAAACGAAACTAAATTTGGAATTCAAGCAGGGTCTCGTTGATGAACATGCTTGAGGGGATCGTCGACAGGGACACGTGTCTCGTCGATGAGAAATTATCGAGAGGCTATTTTCAACTCTGAATTTTGTTGACAAGGAATGAGCATTCGTTGAAAAACTTCCTTCGTGACCTCATCGATGAAGTGACATGGATCGTCGATGAGTGTAGGTGTATAAATGGCCTAAACTCAATTTTTCTGTAGAAATTACAAAACGAATCACTCTCTCCCTCTCTTGTTCGTCCCTTCTCCCTTCTCTCTAAGATTCTTGGTCCATTCTTCACCGGATCGACGATCCGAGGCCACCATGACACTCCTGGGAAAGTTCTATTCAAGTCTACAGGAGTGGATCGTTGGTGGGGCTAACTTGAACTCCATCCCAAATTCAGGGTAAGGCTTTTTATTTAGTATTTGACTTTCCTACAGTTGTAGAAAATGTAGTAGTCAAAGAAATACTAAAGTTTTGTTCAGGGAGATGTTGTTTTTAGGGTGTTGAACGGGGAACCCTATGGGTGTAAGACTAGACATTGTAGAGGCTTTTTAGAAATCAGGTAAGTGAATAAACTAAGTCAGGATTTCATGAAAATGTATTTATTATTTTACAGCATTTAATTTCATATAAATATGTATATTGTAGAATTATGTTGGAAATAATGTTTTTGATCTAAAATATGGATTTCATGTATAATGTCAAAAATAAGATTATTACTTCTTTTGTGTGGCATGAGTAATTTTTACCATGGAAATTATGATAAGAAAATATTATGGTTGCAAAATAAGTATGTTTTACTACTTTCAGGAAAATGATAAAATGATACAGGGATTTTTCAAGCTAAGGAATCTATATGATATGTCAGCGTAAGGGTTGAGAATTTTATATGATATGCCGGCGTATGGGCTGAGGTTTTATATGAAATACTGGCGTAAGGGCCAAAGACTTTTATGATATGCAATACTGACATAAGGGCTGTGACTTTCAAAATACAAAATGCCAGCATAAAGACCATAAATTTTACATAATATGTTATGCAAGTTTTATGAATATATTAACATGACAGATACTATTATTATGAAATAGCCATGTATCATTATGTGGAAATATGATATATGTTATCAGAACCTAGTTGGCTTGGTTTAGGCTTTCATGAAGTACGGTACCGTAGTTGTATGATCACAATCATATTTATGTTAGTGCTGCCGCTTTCCATACAGGGCAGTGGGAGATCGACAGTCGATGTGGTTTATTGTAGCGCAGGCGTCCCTCTGGTGTTCGGACCAGGAGGGGCAGACCCATCATACTTATAGACTTATGTTGATCTAGTGTGGTCATCCAACCATTGTTAGGTCCCGCCTTCGGGCCACATGACCCTGTAACGACTCTGCCCTTTATACGGACCAAGGTGTCACTCACTCATACATAATACCTGTACCTGTTCAAGATACATAAACAACCCACCCTAAACAGAGACATACTGGTGTAAACCATACATTATTAAAATGTAAATGTTTCAGAAAAACATAAACATTCATTTGGATTTCTGCTAGACTTATACCAGAGTTTACTATTACATCCTCAAGTACACAAAATTAGACATAAAATATAACCAGTTATTACAACCCTTCAAAAAAGGGACTTCATCTAAGTTTGATACCCGATTTGAATGCTTACATAAGCTAAACCAAAACAATCTCCCCAGTCCCTCTAGCTAGTAGGACCGATGTCTTGATGGACTTGAAAACAAAGGTTGTATAATGGGGCGAGACACCTCTCAGTAAGGAAGAAAGTATTACAATCAGTGTGTGACCACATGTGAGTATTTCAATTTAAAATGTGTATCCCTACGTAAGAGACAAAGGTTTTCTGTAACGACCTACTTATAAAATTAAAAATTTTCTCTACTATTTTAAATTTAAAACAAGTTCCTACACAGTGGAAAGCAAATAACATGAAACACCACCTTATATATACAATACCAGAGTGTCTAAATATTCCACAAATATTACATATTTCCCTGTATTTTCAAAAACTACTCTTACTAATACCAGGGCTAACAAAATTAAATCCTGAAACAATCACCCTCAAAAAGGGTAGACTAACGGCTCCTCTATCTGCGAGCTTGCTCCGCTCGCTCAACTGACTCACCTGAAAAATAATTCAACATTGGGATGAGCCAAAGCTCAGTAAGACGAAATATGCTATAGCTAGTGTATGGTAAAAGAGTTGCATTACTATGAAAATTTGTTTCTATATAATCATGTATAACTGGATCTGTAAATATAGTACAAATAATAGAAACCACCACTATTTCCACGTTGCTTAACATATCTATATTTTAGGTTGTTATTCAAAATACTTCTAATGTACATAAGTACATTCTCTATCTCCGTAAATCTGTATATACATAATAATAATAATAATAATAATAATAATAATAATAATAATAATAATAACTGAAAACTTACTTGTGGATAACTGTGCGTCATGATTTAACCCCTCATGACAGGGTTATGCGGCCCATAGGCGAGATCTACCCCGGCTGGCCGACCAGGGTAAATCACTATACTCCTTCTGTCAGATCGGCCACTCCTGAACCCATATCTGATGGGGAGCTTGTCCATGTCTGGGCACAATCGACCTACTACCACGTATTATCTGAATAGGTGGTTGCATTCTGAACTAAATATCTGTAGCTACGGTACCGTGCTCTATAAATTGTAATGGTCCAATAAGGTGTGATACTATATAATGCATCTCTATATACCAAAATCTGTCTTACCATGATTCTGTAATAACTGTATTAACCTTGACACTAAAATAAACTTTAACTGTGTCAACTGTATTTCTGAACTGAACTATAATTTGTAAGTCATGGTACTGAAAACTGTATAATCATGGTACTAAAAACTGTATAATCATGGTATTCTATAATTACTATAAAACATATCCACTGTCTATATATTCTGTAAAACATAGTTCTGTACTATATTTATATTCTCAAGTCATACAGTAATTTAATACATAATATTCATAATTAATAATCTGTATAATGTCCTGCTATAAATAATAAATTGGTTAAAATATATATTTCATACTGGAAATCATTTTAGAACTACCTAGCATAGCATATTTCCCTTACCTGATTCCTACTAAAATCCCCCTACAATGATGGGCCCTACACCCACAGGGTTTTTCGCTCAACACCTTGAGAACCATAAATCCCAGAACAAAATATCAATATTTCTTTGCCTACATCATTTCCTACAACTTCCAGAAGGCCAAAAATTGACTAAAAGACCTTACCCTGATTCTGGGGAGAAATTCGACTTGATCCCACTGACGATCCGCCCCAGCAGACTTGAAGAGAAATCCACTGAGAGCGTCGTGGTGGCCTCCAATCATCGATCCAGCGACCGACGGGACCCAAATCGAAGAGAGATGGAAGAAAGGCGGTAGGAGAGAGAGATGAGAGCGAGCGAGCTGAATTTCTAAATTAATCCGAAGTTTTGCACTATTTATACTGCGGGATTCATCGATGAGCCACATCACCTCGTCGACGAGTCCAATAGAAAGTTCGTCGATGAATCTGCACCCTCGTCGACGAATTTCAGACTTCCCAAAAATCCTCTCTTGGTATCTTCTTGTCAACGAGACAGGGCCTCATCAACGAGATTCTGAAGAACCCTCGTCGATGAAACCCCTGTGTTCGCCGACGAGGCGTAGGAAATTTCTTGGAATTATCACCACCAAAATGCAATGATGTCCGTGAATGCGGAGCGTTTGTTGACGAAGTTGACTGCCTCCTTCTGTTACTGTTTCCATTTTTCTCCTTCTTTATTATTTAAATACTATTATTCTTTAGGTCACTACATTTTCAATACCGAAGCACTACACATATATCAATATAAACAATACTGTTTTTCCATATCAGCTTTTAAATCATGTATATGAATATAGAACAACCAACAACTTTGTATCACATATAATGCCTATTTTACCCGGTGGCATGAGTTGTGCACTGATATCTCTAGCAATACCCTGTTCGTGTAGGCATTTTTCAAGCATCAAATATATAGTTCGATTGCCCCCATCTGGTTTATTATTTCACCAGTGGTTTCATTACTCCTGCTAACCGACTATCTATGTACCCACACTGATTTACATGTGTGGTTGCATTGTACCCTTCCAACTAAGGAATTTTCTGCCATTGGGAGTATCTTTCACCTCCATTAATGAAGCTTTTTCAACTTCTCACATTGGAGTATCTTTCAACCCATTTTTCTGGAGTATCTTTCAACTCCTTTGGTAACAAGTTATGGTTCCATTTATCATATATACAATTTATAGTAAAACATGATAACCTGTGCAATTCCAGTATTTTCACAAACTTATATATCCATATCAGGTTTAAACCTACACTTATTCTTTGGGTTTTCCCTTTTTTACATATACAACTCGGTGTATAACCGGCCTCTCTTTTCCACATTTTCAGTATAACAAGTTGGAATTTCGTTCCCATAATCCATATCAATAATATCAAATGTTCACAAGTTCAATTTCATTCACATGTCACACTAATTTAAATAAAAATCTGCTATATGATATATGATATAATTAAACATCATTTTATATAAAAATAAAGGATTCAGGCATCTCCTACATACATAATAATCCAAATAAAGAAGTTTCAAAACATTTGGAGTCCATACGCCAAAATCCATATTTTACAAAAAATCAAAAAATCGCAAAACCGACATTTCTACTTGGTGAAATTTTGCAAATAAGAAGTTAAATCATACATTTAAGCATAACATAACTTTTTAATGGTTTAGTTTTTCCAAAAGTAACTGTTGTAATCAAATTCCCCTTACCTTAAACTTGAAATGAAACTACACACAAAACCGATCCAAACCGACAACCTGGGATACTCAAAACCTAAAAACCACAGAACATAAGCTTATTATAATTTCAACTACAATCCAAATATCCAATCAAAATTGAAATAAGATCCTTACCTCGATTTTTGGGAAAACCTAAAAATCTCTAAAAAACGATCTAATTCGCTAAAATTGTAGAATTTCCTCCCCTGATCCACGCAGGAACCTCGGTTTTTAGAAATGGACGTTGAGCAACAAAGAATCTTAGAGAGAGAGAGAGAGAGTTTTCGCTGGTTTAGAGAGAGGCGGCGTCTTCGTTAACGAATTCACCACACAGCTTGTCAACGAAGCCATTCTTTCGTCGCCGAACCCAATTCTGGACATTTCTCAGACCCGCTCAATATTTTCTTGTCGACAAGGCTCTGAAAGACTTCGTCGACGAACGTGACTTCTTCATCGATGAACCCAGCTTATATGGGTTTAAGTCTCTACAACCCAGTCATGTGGGGGTAAGACATGACATCAGCCAACTATCCACCCAGGGTGTTTTCTATGAACAGTTATATAAGATGAATTAGATATATAGAAATTCATTATGTTATACCATGTTATGATAAAATATGTTTATCCTAATACGATACATATAGTTTATCAAGTATGATTTTTGTACTGTTATGTGTATAACACGAAAATACTAATGTTTCCACACACTGATATTAGTTTATTTCCCTTACTAAGAGGTATCTCACCCCAGTTATATAAATATTTCAGGAGCCCTAGATAGGAGAGCAGATAAAGTTCTGCAGTGCTAAAGTTCGATTGTTTTACCCTATCTGAAGGGTGAGTCTTTTACTAGGGTCAGAAGGATTTTTTGGTGTTGACCCTAGGACTCTTTTTGGATATTTTGGGTTGTGTGCATTCATATAACGGTTGTAGTAAACTCTAGTATTGAGTTGACTGGTAATTTGATATGCATATGATTTTACGTTTCCCGCTGCTTAGGTTTCAGTATTGTATATCAGGTATACCCTTGGTACCATTGGGTCCAAGTGGATTATGATTTATTAGGTTGATTATGATATGCCAAGATTATTATATGGGATATTATGGAAAACAAATTTGGTAAAATAAGTAGGTAGTTACAGTACGGGCTTGTGAGTATTAAAATGGTAAATAATCTGAGGTTAAGCTGATTGAGTTAAGGTATATGGATACTGGGTTTGTAAGAGCACCGCATGCATAGTTTTGGGATCCCTGCAGGAAAATTTCTAGGAAACATGTAAAGGGAATAAATTATGTCAGGCGTTTTATGGAATTTGACTCATTAAATTATAATATGTGATTTCTGAGTAATATATATGTGTTTTCTAGAGTATACAGATTTTTGAAAATGGGAACTTTGGAAATGATATATCTATGTTTTGATAAAGTTTGGTTACTGAGTTGAGTAAAACCCTAGAGATGGTAATATCATTATTTTCAGTAGAATATTATAGTGTAGTTTATTACTTAAAATGTGTGGCATGAGTTGACTGTTATGCATAATTATTTTGTTAGTTTTTATGGTAATATGTATAAAGAGACAGAGATATGGATTTATACAAACTTATAGTATGACGATATTTTATACTGAAATAGAGTATGGCATTTTGTGATACAGATTTTACATAGATATTATACAGTATCACAATGTTTTATATAGAATTATTGTACATATATTATATAGTATGACAACATTCTTTATAGAACTATAGTACAAATTTTATACAATATTATAGCGTTCTATATAGAACTATAGTATGATGGTATTTTATACCGAGTTATAGTATTTCAATGATTTTATACAAATTTATAGAATGATAGGTTTTGTTTTTGTTTGTGAAAATGACTATTAATCATTCTATGTTGAGAAATATGAAGTTCTTACTGATTGCGCTGGGGAGGTATGCTCAGTATGGAAATTATGTTATGAAGTTCCTACTAATGTCGTTGGAGAGGTATGCTCAGTATGGAAATTATGTTGTGAAGTTCCTACTGATACCATTGGGGAGGTATGCTCAATATGGAAATTATTTTATAAAGTTCTTACTAATGTCGTTGGAGAGGCGTGCTCGGTATGGAAATTATGTCGTGAAGTTACTACTTATGTCGTTGGGGAGGTATGCTAAATATGGAAATTGTGTTGAGAAGTTCTTACTGATGTCGTTGGGGAGGTATGCTCAATATGGAAAGTAAGAATGTGGCGAGAATTGAAATGATGTGATCTGTTGTATTATGTAAAATACCCATATGTAGATTTATATAAACATGGCTACTTATTAAGCCAAAGCTTGTTTTGAGAAGGAAATACGTATTATATATATATATATATATATAAATGTGTGTGTGTGTGTGTGTAAGTACAGTTTTATATGCAGATTTATGTAAAAAGAGAAATTTATTAAGCCAAAGCATGTTTTGAAAAGAAAGTAAGTATTTTCAAATATATATATATATATATATGTGTGTGTGTGTGTGTGTGTGTGTGTGTGTGTGCGCGCGCGCGCGTGTGTGTTTGTGTGTGAGTACTGTATTACATGATTTTGCTATGAAAGAAAAGGTAAATAATGGTTGTATATTTAGAACACTAAAACTCGTGTTGTCACACACTGATGATAATTTATCCTATTTTACTGAGAGGTGTCTCACCCCTATAATCTTTTAACATTTCAGGGGATCCAAGGAGCCAATCTTAGAAAACTCCAGGCAGGATTAGTTAGTGGGTTTTGAAGATAGTGCTGGTGAGACACTATTATGTATATGTATACGTATGGTATGGTATTACTTTTGGCTGTAGTATTATCTCGGTTTTGAGGAGACATGTGTATATATGATATGATGGTTCTAGAACTCTATTATTGTATTCAGAATTTATGTATAAGTTTCCACTGCTTGTTTTATTTGAAATATGGACAAGTCAGCCTGGTATCCACTTGGAGTTCGGGATATTATGGCATGGTATCAGAATTTAGTATGTTGAAAAAAAAAATACAGTAGAATTTTCGGATCGTTACACTATGATGAGATCTTTTTACCTCTGGTCCAACATACGTCCATTAGGATTGTGTTGGGGTTGGTAGCTCATTATAATCTTTATTTGAAACAAATGGATGTGAAAACGGTGTTTCTTCACAGTGACTTGGAGGAACATATCTATATGGTACAGCCGGAGGGATTCATTGAACCAAGGAAAGAAAATTTAGTTTGCAAGTTGAAAAAATCTTTTTATGGGTTGAAATAGTCTCCAAGGCAATAGTATAAAAGATTTGATTCCTATATGATCAAGATTGGCTATAAAAGGTGTGAGTATGACTGTTGTGTATATGTGAATAAGCTTAAGGATGGTTCTCTTGTTTTCTTGTTATTATACGTTGATGACATGTTGATAGTTACAATAGATTTAATTGAGGTAAATCAGTTAAAGCAACTGTTGCATAAGGATTTTGACATGAAGGATCTTGGTTCAGCCAAAAAAATACTTGGGATGGAGATTCATCGGGACAGAACTGCAAGGAGGTTATGGCTATCTCAGTGCAGTTATGTATAGAAGGTGTTGGAGAGGTTTAGCATGGTTGATGCAATATCAATGTGTACACCTCTAGCTAGTCATTTTAAGTCATCTAATGTAGATTGCCCAAGTACGGATGAGGATATCTGGGACATATCAAAGGTCCCCTATGCTAGTGCTGTGGGGAGTTTAATGTATGTCTCGGTGTGTACAAGGCTAGATTTGGTATATGCTCTGAGTGTGATAAGTAAGTTTCCCTCTAATCTAGGAAGACAACATTGGGAAGCCATTAAATGGATATTTAGATACTTACAAGGTACATTAGGATAAGACATCATATTCAGCAAGAAATAGGGTTGTCCTTTAGTTATGGGGTATGTTGATGCTGACTATGCAGGATATGGATAACGGATGGTCCATAACGGGTTATGTTTTTACCCTTGTAGGAGGACCTATATGTTGGAGAACCATGGTTCAATATCTGGTAGCGTTATCTACAACTAAGGTAGAATATATGGCAATTATCGAAGCTATAAAGGAAGCCTTGTGACTTACCGGTTTGGTCAAAGAGTTGGGATTACAGCAAGATGGAGTGGTGCTACATTGTGATAGTCAAAGTGCTATTTAATTGGCGAAAATTTAGGAGTACCATGCTATAACTAAACATATTGATATAAGGTTCCACGGGGTTCAAGAGTTGATTATCTCAGATGAATTCATATTGAAGAAGGCTCACACTTCTGAAAATGCAGCGGATATATTGATGAAATCAGTTACTTCTGAAAACTTCAAGCATTGCTTGGACTTACTTCATGTCTCAAATTTCTAGAAGGGAAACAAACCCAACCGAGCACTTTCAAATTCAAGGTGAAGTAGTTAAACATGTTTTTCGAGATTCTCCTAAAGGGCGTATAATCGCCAAGGTAGAAATTGTTGTTTAGGGTATGACTCTTATACTTGGAGTTTCATAAATAAAGGAAGGAAGGGGGATGCACAGCAAGGACTCGTCAACAAGTGCCCTTTGCTCATCGACAAGTAGATCTAGAGAGCAAGGAAAACTCAGAGTTCCTAAGATACCAAGAATAGATTTAAAGGATCGTCGGCGAGTGGATAGACTAGTCAACGAGTGTCCTTCTTTGTATCATCGACAAATCCCCTGTTCTTGTTGACGAGTGTTTTTAGGCTGCAAGCATTTTTTTGAATTTTGAATTTGAATGCTGGGGTAGTTGGGTAATTGAAGGGAAACCTCCGAGGAACTTTTATATAAGTTATTCTAGGCGTGTATTGACATAGAGTTTGATCATTTGTGAAGTTTATTGTGTACTTCAATATTTCCTTAGTGAAATTCTTGTGTCATTGTTTCCGTGGATGTAGGCTTTGTCAAACCACATAAATATTGTTGTTGTGCTTGTTATTTCTTGTTTACTGGTTGTAATTGATTTGCTTATTGCGTTTTTATTCCGCTGTGCATCCTATATCTGATCATTATTACAACAAGAATCAATGTGTCTATACCACACTTTTGGGGCTTGCTTCAATCCATGCAATGTTCTCTTAAGCCTATAAAATTTATCTGCTTCATATAAAGAATGCAGGACTTACTTTCATTTGATGTAAAGATTTCCTATATATACGATTCGTACAAGGTATGTGATGTAATTGGTATAATCCCAAGAGGGAGTGAATTGGGTATTTAAAAACTTTCTTCCTAGGTTAATTTTGAATCACAATTAGTATAACACAACCTAGGGTCTTCTAAGCAGTCTCAATTTCCCCCAATAAATCAAGTATGCAAATATTTTAGAACAAATATGGCATTCTCAACAAACTAAATATTTGCATACAAACACCACATCATATCCCTTTTAGAATTAAAAGCTTGTATGTAAAATGGCTAGGCAATGATGCGAACATACATATGTGCAGCATATCTCATTTAATTTAATGTGTGCATGCAAATAATTATAACAATAAATAAGCAAGCATACACTTATGAAAATTAAAGTGCGGAAATATAAATGAGATAGAGAGACACACAAACACACACGATTTGTTATCGAGGTTCTGCAAAACCAACCTATGTCCCCGCCTTAGGCACAACCCCAAGGATTCTACTAAGTGCTCACTTTAACTGAGCGAAGCAATGCCACTTACAATCTTCTCCTTATGGGGCTAGGAATACCCCAGCTCAATTACCAGGCTGTGCATAATTGGTTTTCCTTACGAGGCGGAGACACCCCAATTCAATTTACTGGGCTAAACCAAAACCATTACTGCTTGTATGGTGGAGTTACCTTAGCAACACTTTACGGGCGGTGCCAAAACCCAGCTCAATTACCTAACTGAGCCCAACTTGTCTTCCTCACAGGGCAGAGACTCCCCAGTTCAATTTATGGGTTGAACTCAACTAGTACATAAAAGTATGATTTTTGTACAAAATACATGCTTCTTATACAACCAAAGATAGACACACTAAAAGCTCCAAAATACACTCTCAAATATGATATGAAATATGCTCAAGAGAGCAAGGGTGTTATTCTTAAAATAATATTTTAAATCTTTGAAAGATGATGTATATAATAAGTACTCAGAGATTTGACCCTAACAATGTTTTTCCAAAAATATTTTTAAATAAAAGTCGGGAGAACTTAGGGTTTGCTTTCAAAGACATTTTGCAGAAATATGATCTTTAATAAATAAATAAAAATGAAGTACCTCAAAGATATTCAAATCCTCAAATGAAATCTTCAAAAAATGTTTTAAAAACAAAGTATAGGAAATTTTAGAGTTTTAGCTTAAAAAGAAATTTGTGCAGTAAAGTAAGGTGAGCTTATGAATCTTGCACTAGAAGTGCAAAAGATTCACTAGAACGGAGATGGTTTCTCAAATAAACATTTATAAAAAAAAAAAAAACATGCGGAGGGAACCAAGATTTATTCTCAAGAATTATTTTTAAAACAATGAAAGAATTAATGATAGTAAATTGCTTTTGATAGTATGAATGCCCAAATAAAATACCCTCTTATAAAATAAAATTTCAAAGTATGAATGAAAGAGAGTTGGAGAAAGTGAAATATTTTGCCCTAAAAGAAAATTTTGCAATGAAATGTTGTATGGGGGAACTTTGATTAAAAAAAATTATTTGAGAGAGTTTTTGAAATTAATCAAAGTCACTAATTTAAGCTTTTGAAGGAGTATTTATAGATTTCTGAAAAATTTGACTGTTTGGGGACACCCTCAGTATTTTTCAAATTGTTTAATTAAAAATTAAACATGATTAGAACTGAAAAATAACAAGAACCCGAGAGGTTCGTGTTAGAATTGGTGTATTCCCAAGAGAGAGGGTGAATTGGAATTTTAAACTTTTCTGATAGGTTAAGTTAGAAGTCAATATGATTTGGTAACCTAGGGTCTTTCTATACAATTGCAAATATGCCTATAAATAAAATAAGCGGAAATTTAAATCATGCACATCATTTATACCATAACATACACGTGTGGTAAATATAAAGTGTGAAAATGTAAACAAACATACACGTGCGGTAAATATAAAGTGTGAAAATGTAAACAAACACACGATATGTTATCGGGGTTCTGCCAACTGTGCCTACGTCCCCGCCTCTAGCTCGCAAGTCTGAGGATTCTACTAAAGGCTCACTTAATGGGTGTAGCGGCACTAATTACAACCAGGTCAATTAGCACAGGGCTGACCTCAACCTTTACAACCAGGTCAATTAGCGGGGCTGACATCAACCTACACCTTAACAGGATGGTGCACTTAGCTTTCGTAACTGGGTCTAAGCCAATCCGGGACTATTTCAAAGGGCTAGTCTCCCTCTATAGGCCCGTGCCTGGAAATACAACAATATGTTCGCAATTAATGAAATGGTACAGTGATTATGCTTTCTTGTAAAGCAGATGAGTGCCAGTTACGTGTAATTACATTCACCACCAATATGATATAATATGTAAGCTCAATGTGGTTTAATATGTACTCTCAAATAAATATTTTCTATCGATGTAATCAGTGCGTAAGAGTGCAAACCAATATGATCTTTGTATCACAAGATGTATTCAATCTATGTGCTCAAACAAAGATATTAGCCAAACAATATATATATATATATATTTCAGTTAGCAGATTTTCTCAACTCTATGATGCTCAAGTAATGTATATGTTTAGTTTGCAAAAAAAGTTTAATCTTTGTATTCAGCAAATGATATATAAATCAATGAATATTGCAACAAAGATTTTACAACATAAACAAATATCTTTTCAAAGATATGTTAAGATAAATCACACAAGATATTTGAAAATGTTTGAGAAGATTTTGCAATCCAAAAACAAATACCAACTTCACAAGATATTGCAATGAATATGCAATACTCAGAAGTTTAATACAAGTCTTCTTAGGAGAGACTTATTAACAAAGTCCCCTAAGAACACTTAGGTTTGGCTTTCAAGAAAAACAAATCAATCAATCAAAACAAGGAGAGCAAACCTTTCAAAACAATCACTCAATCGACTTACAGAGAGTTTAGACAAGAGTAGAAGGTAAGTATGAGAGAAATGGAGTGTAAATATGAGTATTATGGATTTTGGGATTTCAAAGGATTTTTCTTAAACAAGCTTGCTAATCCACCACTAATTATTCCAAATGAGGGAGTAGTTATAGACTTCCCAAGAAATATAACTGTTAGGGACATGGTTGGAATAATTAGGAAAGTTTTAACAATATTTAATTAGTTTAACCTCGTTTAAAAAAGTTAACCACAGTAAAAAAATGGGTCCAACCCGAGAGCACCGGTCGACCAAAACAAGTTTGGTCGACCGAAGTTCTTTGGGTTCGGTCGACTAGGCAAAAACTGAACTGCCGGTTCGGTCGATCGAACATGTATGTCCGAGGTGATTTTTCCATATTTACGAGGTTTGATCGACAAGGGTCATTTTGAAGTATACTTGTTGGTCGACCAGAGCGTTGGGTTCCCACACATGGGAACTCAGTCGACTAGGTTAGTGGTATACAATTTTCGCTCAGTCGACCAGGAAATCAAAATGTTGACTTCCTAGGGTGTTCGGTCGACTGGGGTCAATTCAACTTAAATGTTCGGTCGATCAAGAGTGCACATTTTGTGCATTTCAGTCCTATTTGATCCAACAAACACCCTCTTTCAAATGACCAAAAATGTGTATGCATGAGTGAGTGTCCTAGGGTCATTTCTAGGTCTTTTTAAAGACACCGAAAAAATCTGGCGTCAGTCGACCGAAGGGTAATCCTTAAGATCATTCCAAGGTCATTTTCATTTTAAGCTTACTTATTAAATCATGTAGGTGAGGTGTGTGATTATTACAAGAAAAATTCCTAATTACTATTACAGGCCCCTTTAGCGAAACATATTAAAACACATTAAAATTGGGTCTTCAATCTTCATTTTCTTCCATTTGCATTAAGATCTTTCAATTTAAGTTCCTGCACATAATCTCAAACACCCATTAGATATAATGAGTATTTGTCATAATCAAAGCCAGGCATGACCTATAAGGTCAACAGTTCGTTCAACCGGTCCTAATTTCGGTCGGCTGATTTCACACAAGAAATTTTAATTTCAAACTGGGTTCGGTTGACCTAGGGCGATTTTCCTTTCTTTGCAAGTTCAGTCGGCTGCCCAAATGGCTAGTCGGCCGAGCCTCGAAGGTCGGTTGGCTAAGGCAATTTTGAACTAAGAGCGATGGTCAGCAGAGGAAGGTTAAAAAGTCAAGTTCAGCGGTCGGACGACTATCGAAGCTAAGTTCAAAAATGGTTGGTCGACCGAGCTAAGTCAAACTTTGACTTTGCCTAGGTTTGATAGACTGAGATGATTATAACTTTAGTTGGTCAGTTAACTGAGGTCAGTGAATTCCTAAGTTTTTACCCTTTTTTAATTTTTGAAAAAACTTTTGTATGATTTGAATATTTTAGAAAAAGGTTTTTCAAGAAAGGGTGGGTCCCTATGGCCAGTCTATGGTTTTTCCTAAGCGTTAAGTCATATCATGTAGAAATATGCATTATTACATACTAGATATAGAAATTAAATGCAATAAAAATTAAAATGGATATCTTCTTTTTTTTTTTTTCTTTGCTCTTCAGTCTTCATTGAATACGCCAGATGATGTGAGCTTTACGTTCCTTAGGCTTCCATTTTCATTCCCTTATGTGTGTGTTAAATTAATGGTCATGTAGACCTGCTAAATACACACATAAGAAACATGTGCTTTGTTAGAATCAAAATAGGGATCCTACTCAAAAAGTCAACAATCTCCCCTTTTTTTGATAAAGACAAACGCATCAGAGCAAAATTGGTACAACCTGAAAAGGCTTCCCCTGACAATATGCATAATTTGAAAATATAGACAGTATAGCACAATCATATCAAGAGAGAAGACATTAAAAATTAATTGTGCATTTTTTTTTAGCATTAAAGCACATTTATGCTCAGATATTTGCCCCTAAAAAAATTTCCCTTTTTGGTTAATATCATTTTGCTCATAAAATTCTCCCCCTTTTGGCATTAGCAAAAAAGGCTAAGCTAAATAGAAAACACGTTGATCAATTAAAAACTTAGCTTAAGAGAACTCCCCCATTTTGAAATCATTTTTATTTTTCGTAGAAATCTCTCCCCCGTTTTGGTATAGGATTTGGGCATAGAAAATTTAGAACTACTTTTAAAATATTTGGAAATTTTGCACACAAAAACAGTTTAACTAGTCATTTTTCAAAAATGATATGAAAAATATGGTTAGACCAGAAATATATACAAACCATTTCAATTTGAGCATTAGATAAGACTTGCAAAAAAAAAAAAAAATTGGAATTAAAATGCAAGCGACATATGAAAGAGTAGGTTTGAGTATAAAATCCATCTAACTAGTTCACATGCATTTTATGTATAATCAATGAACCAGTTATGCAACACCCTTAAAAAAAATTATATATATATAAACTTCGTGACATAGAATTTTAACACAGAGATAGCACAAGTCCTGAAGACATTTAAGTTCACAAGCAAGAAACAAGATATATTCTATATAAGTTCATTTCTTGCTTTTAAAATATGTATAGAAATATATATATATATATATATATATATATATGAATAAAAATTTATATTCCCCTATGATTTTTGATAAATATTGGGGGTTGTGCTTGCTGAAAAAGAAACTTTAATATTTAAGGTTTAGGCAAGTAATTTTTTTATGGTTTGACACTTAAAAGCATTTCAAAGTATAACAAAAAAATAACCATATGGATCTTGAAGATATGCAGTTTAAATAAAAGATCATATGGAGGATTCGAAGAACTTGTGACAAAGATAATACTTTTTAAATTGAGGTTTTCAATAAAAATCTTTACATTTAAGCACATGCCACAAAATGTTCATAAGATATCTAAGCATAAAAAGTTGGTGAGCATAACAAAATGGAAATTAATTTTCAGATGCTCCCCCTATCAATTTTGAATGTGTGGTTAGATGTTATGAGTTTAACATATACTATGGGCAAAATTAAATTCATTATACTAATCATACGGGCCACAGTAACCTTCTGATCTAAGCCTAGAGTGGGGAGAACAGAAGTAATGGAATTTTTACAAAATCTCCCCCTTTAGATTTTACAACAAGCTTAGATAAAAATTAATCACTTATATTTATATCAATTGTGGAAATTCACTAAGATAGTATAAGCAACAATTTTAAATCATTTAAGCAATTATACTTGATAATAAATAGGTAATTTCCAACAAGCAACCAGTATAATCAATCCTATGGGATACACATGCACCAGAAATTGGAAACATTAAGTTATGTGCAGTGTTCACATATCCACGAACAATTCATATCAAAATATAATTCTATAAACATAAGATGTGATGTTCATGGTGAAAAAATTTCGAACTCAAAAACAAAAACAGTGAAAAATGTGGGTCCATGGGGCAAGTGAATTTTAATCCTTTTTCACAACGATGTAGTTAAAGCTTTTTGGTATATTCTCAAGCACACATAAGTCCATTTAGTTCAAGGATGATGTCCATTTAAGAGCATGCATCATATATTCATCCTTTCAAAGGATTTCAGTATGCAGCAAATATTAGACATTTAGTACGCAAGCATGAAATATTGCATTTCAATTGAAAAGCACGATAGCCAGTCAAGGCTATACTCAAGAATTATGCAATACGGGTTCAATTTTAAGGATAACACAACTCAAAATACACAATGAGTATATGTGTGATGAACACTCCCCTTAAGTCATGCAATTTCCCTAGTTTATGGACCATCATCAAACTGTGACGTTTAATTACCAGGATGATGCTTTACCATTTAAATCCCGAGTGAAAGTATATAACCCAATGGTTTGGAGCAAATGGTGTCTATGAACTAGTTCTTCCTAGGACAATAAAATGTGTACATGTTTTTCATTTCATCACATAGTATATAGGATTCAACATGTACCACATGTACCAACTTATTAAATTATTTAGAATCCTAGGAAGGAGAAATGAGTTTCTTATACAAATCACATACTAATTCCACTTAAGCATATTAAACAATATAAGCACTTTTTCCAAAGCAACTACACTGGATATCTATCAAGGGCATTTTATCATTTGACTAGTATAGTCTTCCATATAGAACACACATGCATCGAAAGTATATATTAAGGCATTCTATAAAGCTTATGAACCTTAGAACAATCCATATCAAAACACAAACCTTTAAAAACTAGATATGAAATTCAAGGTTCTTAGACAAGCCTCAATATTCAAAAGACAAAGCATAATGCACATGAGTTCTTTGTACTCTTTCTCTAAGTTTGGAGCTCAGTTCCCTTGAGTATTCATGAAAGATCAATTTCCAAATGTTTCACAGCATGCATTTTCAGTCAAGGATGAACATTAAAATATGATTCACTCATTAAAAAAAAAAAAATTTATGCATACATTGAATCATAATCATCTAAGTGCATGGTTTCTAGACATGATTATTTTAGAAAACATCTAGCGAAATTTCGGTAGCATGCCGTCTGTAAAAAGAACATATTTCATGCATCGAAACTTGATAGATTCAAGCAAACAATTCATAATAATCTGCATCATGTAGATACCATTCAGTTCAAGCATGCGAGAACCTATATCCATTACCAGCATACAATTCACAATATACTGCATCATCCATGTAGTTGGTGTTCCAGTTCAACAATGCATTCTAGTAGATTCATCAATAATTAATGTAAAATATAAACTATCCATTGGAAGATGTAATCATTAGGCAAGTAAAGGATAGCGGCATTCAACTCAAATAAAATATCCATCAAATATAGTTGAACTTTAAGCGGGGGATAGATATAATCGTTTAGTTCACAACAAATCACACAATCCATCCATAATATAACCAATTAGCAAAGATGGATATATGCATTTATCACTCAAGTCATCCAATAAACATAATAAGATAAGCATAACATAATTTATTACTTATTGGATGAATTTTAAAATTGCTGCTCCCCCTCAATAATGTAGCTTATGCATTAAATTCTTAGCCAAACGTTTTAAATCCTCAATAGACTTTACTTTGGCTATTTTATGATTAAATAAAACTTAATAATTTCTAACGGGGGAATGAGGTTCAAATGTATTTGAATATGCTTGACCATTTAAACTCCATTATGAGTTTAGGGTTATATGATTTATAGTATAAAACTGATTCTCTAAAGCTCAATTCCATGTGATGGATAAAGATATGTTATATTCAAGATATTAATATATATAAGCACATTTAAAGCATTATTTCACAAATTAAAAGCCATTGTCCATTTGAAGGGGATTTATTCTAAGCAAGAAATTGCCAATATATATTAACCAATCACAATGATATATGTATATATAAGTTAATAGATTGGATATAATCAATTAAGATTTCATATTGGCTATCTTTCCTAATACTCTAAGTATAACAATTATGCATCCTGAATATTCAATATATTAGAAGAAGAATAGATATACCTTTACATTTTACTCCTGCTTAATCATTAAAGCTCGAAGTGGTGATCTCCTCTCTCTCAGTTTATCCAAATTTCTTAACATTCCCAGATATTCCTTGGGCCTACTATAAGACACAAGCTTTGGAAGAATATTAGTGGCCAAGATACAATATAAGATGCATGGCACAAATTGATATGCATTAAGAATCATGTCATGAAAAATCATTTTCAGGTTTGGGAAACTTTACATATCAAAATTATTTAACAAAAATAACTTTCAATTTTCAAATAGTAAAATCTACGCATTGAAAGAAGTGGAGGATTTGCAGAGGTTTGACCCTCAAAATAGGGATACACCAAATATGAGCCATTACAATCTTTATGCAAATAGCGATTAAGCTTATTGCAACCAGGCTCTGATACCAAATGATGTAATTGGTGTAATCCCAAGAGGGGGTGAATTGGGTGTTTAAAAAATTTCTTCCTACGTTAATTTTAAATCACAATCAGTATAGCACAACCTAAGGTTTTTCTAGGTAGTCCCAATTTCCCTCAATAAATCAAGTGTGCAAATATTTAAGAACAAATATGGCATTCTCAACAAACTAAATATTTGCATACAAACACCACATCATATCCCATTTAGAATTAAAAGCGTGTATGTAAAATGGTTAGGCAATGAATGCGAACACACATGTGAAACATATCTCATTTAACTTAATGTGTGTATGCAAATAATTATTACAATAAATAGAAAAGCATACACATTTGAAAGTTAAAGTGTGGAAATATATATGAGATAGAGAGAGACACATACACACACACATGATTTATTATCGAGGTTCGGCCAAACCAGCCTACGTCCCTGCCTTGGGCATACCCCCAAGGATTCCACTAAATGCTCACTTTAACTGAGTAGAGTGATGCCACTTACAATCCTCTCCTTAAGGGACAAGGAATACCTCCTCTTAATTAATAGGCTGAGTCCAACTGGTCTCCCTCACGAGGCGGACACACCCCAGCTCAATTTAACGGGCTGAACCAAAACCAACACTCCTTGCGAGGCAGAGATACCTTAGCAACACTTTACGGGAGGTGCAAAAACCCAACTCAATTACCACACAGAGCTGAACTAGTCTCCTTTACAGGGCGGAGACTCCCCAATTCAATTTACGGGCTGAGCCCAACCGGTACATAAAAGTATGATTTTTGTACAAAATACATGCTTCTTATACAAGCAGAGATGTACACATTAAAACTATAAAATACACTCTCAAATATGATATGAACTATGCTCAAGAGAGTAAGGGTGTTATTCTCAAAATAATTTTTTCAATCTTTGAAAGATGATGTATATAATAAATACTCAAAGATTTGACCCTAAAAAATTTTTCTCCAAAAATATTTGTAAATAAAAATTGGGAGAACCTAGGGTTTGCTTTCAAAGGTATTTTACACAAATATAATCTTTAATAAAAAAATGAAGTTCCTCAAACATCTTCAAATCCTCAAATGAAATCTCCAAAAATATTTTCAAAACAAAGTATAGAAGATTTTAGAGTTTTAGCTTAAAAATAAATTTGTGCAATAAAGTAAGGTGAGCTCATGAATCTTGCAATGGAAGTGCAAAAGATTCACACGCACGAAGATGGTTTCTCCAATAAACATTTATCAAGAAAACATATGGAGAGAACCAAGATTTACTCTCAAGAAAGATTTTATAACAATGAAAGAATTAATGAGAGTAAAATGCTTTTGATGATATGAAAGAGAGTTTGAGAGAGTGAAACATTTTGCCTCAAAAGAAAATTTTGTAATGAAATGTTGTATGGGGGAACTTTGATTAAAAAAATGTTTGAGAGAGTTTTTGAAATTAATCAAAGTTAATAATTTAAGCTTTTGAAGGGGTATTTATAGATTTCTGAAAAATTTGACCGTTTGGGAACACGCTCGGTATTTTTCAAATTATTCAATTAAAAATTAAATATGATTAGATTTGGAAAATAACCAAAACCGGAGAGGTTTGATTGACCGGTCCTAGCATCGGCCGACTGACCTCATATAAGAAATTTTAATTTCAAACTGGGTTCGATTGGCCGAGTAAAGAGTCAGTTGGTTGACCTAAGGCAATTTTCCTTTCTTCACAAGTTTGATCGGTTAACACGGTTTTGAAGTGAGAGTGCCGATCGGCTAAGGAAGGTAGACAAGTCAAGTTCAGCAGTTGGATGACTATGGAATCTAAGTTCAAAAATGGTAGGTCGACTGAGCTAAGTCAAACTTTGACTTTGCCTAGGTTCGGTCGACTGAGCTAATTATAACTCTAGTTGGTCGGTCGACCTAGATCAGTGAATTCCTCAGTTTTTGCCCTTTTTTTAATATTTGAAAAAAATATTTGTATGATTTGAATATTTTAGAAAAAGGTTTTTCATGAAAGGTTGGGTCCCTATGGTTAGTCTATGGTTTATCCTGAGCATTATGTCATATCATGTAGAGATATGCATTATTACATACCAGATATAAAAATTGAATGTAATACAAATTAAAATAGATGCCCTCTTCTTTTTCTTTGCTCTTCAGTCCTCATTGAGTATGACAGATGATGTGAGCTTTACGTTCCTCAGGCTTCCATTTCCATTCCCTTATGTGTGTGTTAAATTAATGGTCCTAATCACATGCTAAATATACACATAAGAAATTTGTACTTTGTCAGCATCCAAACAGGCATTGGACTCAAAAAGTCAACAGTATGTTTGTTACACAATCAAAAGTATTTAAACACTAAATCAATGAGATCTTATACTATCAAATACAAAAAACTATTCAAGTGATACAACTGAGGAATCCCATATCACTGCATACAATCAGATAATAGCAAATCTTCAACTATTAGGATTCTCGGCAATTCAGCAACAGATGTAACCATCGATGGTTTGGTGAAACTCTTGATGGTTTAATCACAGCAACCATTATGTCATAATATGTTGAAGCAATTGTTGAATGATATATTGAAACCATCGACGGTTTGCTTTAAAACTAAACAATTTCCTTAATATGCCTTTACAAGATAGGCATGCCATCAGTTAAGCCAATCTTGGAGCACAGAGAGTGCAATTTTTGACGGGATGGAACATTAGTTAAGAGGTTTATAAGTTGATCGTGGATGCTAACATGAGAGACTTACAGAAAACGTTTTGTAGCCATATCACAAAAGAAATAAAGATCAATAGCAATATGCTTTCATTCGTGAATGCATAATAGGATTAAGACACAACTGGGTGGCACCAATATTATCACAAAACAAATATGGGGGCTTAGTAATCAGAATACTAAGTTCCTAAAACAACGAGCAAATCCAAAAAAGCTCGGAGTTGGCTAAAGCAAGAGCCCGATATTTTGCCTTAGTGGAGGAACGAGCCATAGCACGTTGCTTGCACGTGCTCCATGAAATGGGATAATCACCTAGAAAAAATAAGATAAGCAGAGGTGGAGGATCTGGTACCCCTATCACCAGCCCAATCAATTGACCTTATTGGTCATATTTCGGTTTTCATAATGACAAATACTCTTTGTATTTAATGTCTATCAAGTTTGTGTGTTGGTTCATATTAGCTTGATCATTTAATGGCACGTGAAGTCTTGAAGACTGAAGACCCGGAAGATTTATTTTGTATTGTAATTCATGTTATGTTTATCTCGGGCCTATAATATTTTAATATTGCTTGTAATAACTGCATCTGCATACATGATAAGGATGAATGCTTAAAGACCATAGATTCGCCTTAGGGATGTCGACCGACACAAAATTTGGTAGGTGTCCTCATAGACTCTAGAACCTTAGGTCCTTACACAAATGCACAAAATAGTCCCCATAATCACTTATAATATCAAGGGAACAAATTGAAGTGTAAATGGACTTAATATGAAAAAATATGAGAGGTCGGGTGATCGAACTCTTTGTGTTCAAAACACTTCGGGTGCCTGAACGAGAAGTCAGCGGGTTGACTTGGTTTCTGGCGACTGAACCAAATATGAATGTACCGTCTATGGTTGAACAAACCCCTAAATTGACTTTTTCCACCAACTCGGCCAACTGAACGTTTATGTTCAAATTGGGCCTCGGGCAATTGAACATATGAGTTCAGTTAAGAGAATCATAAACCGGATGATCGAAATGCAGACAGAATTATTTTCTACTTGGGTCAGCCGACTGAGCCCATTTTCAAGCACCCAAACTTCGAGCAACACCTTTTTGCACTGTGTCTGTTTGGGAACCCAAACCTTGGGTCGGACACTTGAATGCTCTCGGGTTGTTTATTTTTACCGAGGTAATTAGGGGTTAAAAATTTAAACTTGTTTTAAATCATTTCTAATAATACCCATTAAGTTCCCAATGGTTATAATTTGCCCCTTCCCTATATATACTAGTTCATTTGCAAGGATTAAGAATGATTAGAAAATGTGATTAAAATTTTTTCTCTCAAACCTATATACTCCTTTTGCTATTCTTTGTTTTCAAAGTATATACTTTCATTACACTCTTTTATATTGACTAGAAAACATAATTTAAAAATAGAGTGTATTTGATTTATTTCCCTCTCTTGCAAATCAATTGCAAGATTGAAGGGAGTTTGTTTGTGCTCATTGTATACATCTTTACATATCATTTTTCTAGGCATAGACTCTCACATACTCACACATTTTTGAAAATCTATTTTTGTGAGTTCTTGCTTATTGATCTTTCCCATAATATTTCATATATAAATATTTGATTGGGAAGATTTGATTTTTAGCTTGCTAGTCTTGGCATTCATATTGCAAGACTTGAAAGCTTGCACGGTTTTATTTGATAAATCTTTTGCAAGCTTAAACCCTAATTATATGTTGTGATTATATTTGATAAAATATTTGTGTGATACTTGATTAGGGTTTTTGAGGTATCTTGAATATTCACTTGTTGAATACTTTACCTTGAATTAAATTTCAAGATCTCATTTGAGCATAAATTCGTATCATCTGTGAGTGCATACTTTGGACTATATTGTTGTACAAATCTGCTTGTATTAGAAATACTTTTATTTGTACAAAAAGTTGATTGTTGTATTCCAAACATGGGCCTGAAGAGGGAGACGAGCCCTGTGGAATAGTCCCAGATTGGCTTAGACCTGGTTAGGAAAACTAGGTGCACAATCCTGGTAAGGTGTAGGTTGAGGTCAGCCCCGCTAATTGACCTAGTTGTAACCGGTGCCGCTCCACCCGTTAAGTGAGCATTAGTGGAATTCTTGGGCTTGCAAGCTAGAGGTAAGGACGTAGGCAGTATTGGCCGAACCCCAATAACACATTGTCCGTGTACTTTATATTTCCGCAATTTATTTTCTGCACTTTCATTTTCAGCACATGTATGTTTTACGTTTAATTCATTATATGTTGTTTATGTGTTGATTGGGTTTATGATTACATAGAAAGAACCTAGGTTTGTGTAATACTGCTATTGGTTAATTATACCTAGGAGATAAATTTTTTAAATACCCTATTCACCCCCTCTTGGGAATACACTAAGGCTAACACAATCAGCATGAGAAAACCCTTGAAGAGTGAGATTCCTAGAGCTCTCGAGGAAGATGCCATGATGAAGAGTGCCCTTCAAGTATCACAGAAAATGTTTGGCTATGGTCCAATGGAATTGAGATGGTTTATGCATGAAACTGAGCCAGCTTATTGACCAAGAAGGCAATGTCGGGTCTAGTTAGAGAGAGATATTAGAGAGCTCCTATAACTCGGTGGTATTCAGTCAAATTAGCAGAAGAAAAGCCATTATGGAGCTAAAGAAGATCCTTTGTTGCAAGTGGAGTCATCACTTCCTTAGCACCATCCATCTTAGTGCAAGAAAGAAGAACCCGATTATATATACTTTTGTTGGGAGAGGAACAATCCTTGGGTAACTAAAATTAGTTCAACACCAAGAAAATAATGCAAGTGACAAAGATCCTTCAAAGATAGCCAATGACTGAGTCGATGACCAAGTTGTTGAACAACCTTAGAAGTAGTAGCAAAGTTACTCCAAGTGATTAAGAGATCATCCACATATACCAAAAAGTAGAGAGTAACATCAGCACAAGTGTAGATAAACAAAAAGGAATTAGATTTAGACTGTTGAAAATCGAGTTGAAGAAGACATGCACATAGTTCTTGATACCAAGCACGAGGTACTTGTTTCAAGCCATAGAAAGACCGCTTTAACCCGTAAGCATAAGAAGCAAGAGTAGGATCAACAAAACTCGGAGGTTGAACCATGAAAACATCCTTTGAAGGTGGCCATGCAGAAACACATTATTGAATCCAACTATCGAAAGGGTCAATTTTCCTTAACAGTGATGGAGAGGACAACGCGAATAGTCACTGGCTTCAGAACAAAACTGAACTCCTCATTACAATCAAAGCTAGGCTATTGATGAAAACATTTGGCCACTAGTCATGCTTTATAATGAGAAATACTACTATTAGGATTTCATTTGATACCAAAAACCCATTTGTAGCCAACGTGTTTAATTGTAGGGTGCAGTGGAACAAGCTCCCATGCGCCATGTTTAACCAACGCATTGAACCCTTTGGACATAGCATACTGCCATTTGGGATCTTTCAAGGCCTGAGAGACACATGTGGGCTCAACATATTAAGGAAGAGGGTGTCTAGTGGCAAGGTAAAGATGTTTGGGTCTACGAATATTATTCATAGACTAGGTAGCCATACCATAAGTATGGGTGAACCGGGGCATAGATGTAAGTGTGGTCAGGGATTACCTCTGGCAAAGAAGGTGTGTGGGAGGGTGATGAAGACCGGAAAGGTGAAGTGGGAGCTTCAAGAGTGTCGTCCATCACAATGGTAGGAGAGGAAGGTATCTATTCAATGGAAGGAACCACTAGAATAACAAGATGCTTTGTGATAGCACCTGAAACTGACAAAGAAGGTACAACAACATGGGCAGAGGAAGAAAAGGGATAAACATATTCATTAAATACCATATGCCTAGACACGTAAATGTGAGAGGTAACAAGGTCCATACACCTTTTGTCGCGCCCCAAACTCGTTTGGGCCAAAAGTGCAACTTTTTCGTGCATAAATCCCTATGATAATCTCTGACACCATACCATAACGACTCGAACCCGAAGTGGGGTACCAAGTACACCTATCTATAATTCATTTAAAACATACAACGGAAATACTTCATACCACAAAAATTATACCAGAGTACTAAACCTTCTCATATTTACCCATGTATCTCCAAACATCCATAATACATTCCAAATAAACAAAATATATCTATATGCACATATATATACATGTTAGTGGCTCACATGCACTTACTTTAAACAACACTATCTAATTCTGCCCTCAAAGCTCTCTAGGCCTGTCTCTCTGTATTCCATGAAATTTTATATTATTTGAGTGAGACACTTCTTAGTAAGACGAAATAGATTATCATTAGTGTGTGGCAACATGAGTTTTAGTGTAGTAAAAATGTATCCATTAAATAATTAACTTTAACTAAGAAATCATGTAAAACTATACTCACACATATACATTTGATAATACATACTTTCTTTTCCAAAACATGCTTTGTCGTAATAATTTATGTGTACGTAAATCATCCTATATATATATATATATATATATATATATATAAACACATAAAGGATTTTCCCTGAATGGACATCATATATCATTATGTAATAACCCCATATGATCGGGTTGTGCGGTCCAAAGGTTGGACTTAGTCATGGCTGGCTTACCACCAAGCAAAGTCAAACATAAAATTCTGTAAGTATGATTGTCTTACCCAGCCTGGTACGGTCACAAGGGGGGTACTCTACTTTTCTCAGGCCCAATCAACTATCCATCCGCCTACTCTTTTATAATAGTGTGGCTGTATTAACATATCATACTAGCAACGGTACTGTGCTCTTAACATAATTGGTCCATCAGGGTTCTTATACCATATAGAACCATTTATAACATAAAATAGTAACATGATCTTATTTCACAATTCAGTATAAAACATGCCTTATTCACAAGTCCACATAAATCCTATCATAACTATCACTTCAAATTTCAGTATAAAACTATCATATTATAATCAGTACAAAACCATTATATCATAACTGTCATATCATAATTGGTATAAAACCGTCATATCATAACTGTCATATCATAATCAGTATAAAACCATCATATCATAACTGTCATATCATGTTTTAGAATAAAACTGTCATATCATAATTATTCCTTATGCCACACAATTTAAGTGATAAATCATAATAAAACTAACTGCCCAAGAAAAACATATTTTTGCTAAAAAAAAAGGGTATGATCATCTCCATAATTTTATATAACATAAAATACATGTTTAATAAGAAAAAGTGAGGTGATTACCCTACTCACTTTAGTTTTTACCTAATACATATATAATAATCCAAATCATCATATCCATATGGCTGAGTATTTAGAAAAATCATAAACAGTGTTCATGTAATCATATACTCCTTTTTAAATGGTTAAATTTCTAAAAATAACTAACATAATCTATTCCCCTTACCTTATCCCTGGAGTGGTGCCTAGGATACCCAAACAATGAATCTGCTCCAGTTAAAATGCTGAGGATCGAAGCTAGGATCCCGAAATGGGGGGGTTTTTTTTTTTCAATCTAGCCTAGAAATGGAGAGAAATTTAGAAGAGAGAGAGAGAGAGAGAGAGAGAGAGAGAGAGAGGATTCGGAGCCCTAGGAAGGAGAGAGAAGATTTCCCAAAAAAAAAAGAACTAAAACCCTATTTATAAGCTGCTGTTCCAAACAAAATCATCGACGGTTTGGTCTTTAACCAAACCGTTTTTACCACATTTTTATTTTAACGACTCTCGGTAAATCAAAATCGTCAATGGTTTTTCCCGAGCTCACCAAACTGTCGACAATTTGGTCCTGCACCAAACCAATTTTTCCTTTATTATTATTATTATTATTATTATTATTATTATTATTTCGAGTCTCTACATCCTCCCCTCCGTATAAAATTTCGTCGAAATTTTCTAATCAATATTCAACCCAACTTTAGAATTCCATCAACTAGTAAACCCACACTATAGAAGAGCTAACAGCCACCCACCTAGCGGCCCTGTCCCAAATTTATTAATTACCCTCACTTTTGACGGAGGAATACCATGGTTACATTAAAGGTTTCTAGGAGATTATAAGTAGTTAAATAAAAGTTCTCTCAAAACCATCCAAAACTTGAATACCATATATAGATATATTTATACTAAACAAACTTATTCTAAACAAGTCCTTAATCAAACAACCAAATACTTACCTACCTCACGCTGTGCCTAACTGAATAGGTGTGGGTACCTCTGATGCATTTCCTTCTCTAATTTCCATGAAGATTCCTTAACTGTGTGATTACACTAGCGTACTTTCACCAACAAGTTCTTTTTGGTACGTAGTTCTTGCTCCTTCCGATCTTGAATCTGAACTGGTACTTCTTTATATGATAAGGTATCTCCAAGCTCTAATGTCTCATAACTTATCATATGCGATAGATCCGGGACGTATTTTCTCAACATAGGCACGTGAAACACGTCATGGATCCTCGACAATGCTGGGGGTAACGCTATCTTGTAGGCAACTAGACCAATTTTTTCCATTATATCTAATGACCCAATATACCAAGGGCTTAGCTTGCCATTCTTCCCAAATCTCGTAACTCCCTTCATTGGTGCAATTTTCAAAAATACATTATCCCCCACACCAAACTCTAGTTCTCATCGGCGAGTATCAACATAACTCTTCTTTCGATTCCGTGCTATTTTATTTCTCTTCCGGATGAGTCTAATTTTCTCATAAGTTTGTTGTATGATCTCTAGCCCCAAAATTTTCCTTTCACCAACCTCGTCACAATACAATGGAGATCAACACCTCCGAATATGTAATGCTTCATATGGTGTCATCTCGATACTGTCCTTATAGCTATTGTTGTAAGCGAACTCAACCAGTGGTAGATACTGAATCCAACTACCTCCAAAATCTAATACGCAAGCCCGTAACATTTCTTCTAGTATCTTAATTGTTCGCTCTGACTATTCATTAGTCTAGGGATGAAACGTTGTACTGAATGCCAGCTGAGATCCTAAGGCTCTCTATAAACTCTTTCAGAACTGGGATGTGAACCTTGGATCTTGATCTGATATGATGGACATTGGCATGCCGTGAAGTCTAACTATTTCTTGAATATACAGCTATGCCAACTTATTCATGGAGTAGTTAATCTTGATTGGAAGAAAATAGGTAGTCTTTGTCAGATGGTCAACAACCACCCAAATGACGTTTTGCCCATGTAGTGCTGGTAGCAACCTTATAACGAAGTCCATAGAGATGTTCTCCCACTTCCACTCAAGAATGTGGAGTGGTTGCAATGGCCTTGCTGGTTTTTGATGCTCAGTCTTCACTTGCTGACATGTATGAGGAGCAGTGGTAAGCCATCTAATGGAATTAGAGGAGAGAAAATGATGAAGATCTTGATATTCGCCCCCCTCCCTATTATCAGAGTATAAGTTTTTTATGCGAAAACCAAATTGTTTTTCAAGTAGTCATTTCAATTGACAAAAAAATGTTGCAAATATCACTTTTTCACCGAATGGGAAAAAAACCAACAATATTTTGTAAGGTGATCAACAAAAAAAACATAAAACTAAAACCCATCAAAAGAAGTTGACTTTGTGGGCCGCCAAACATCAGTATAAATATATTCAAGTGATGAGTGCTAACACAAGAAATGGAGGAGAAAGGTAGCTTATGACTTTTATTGCATTGACAAGCATTACAAATGGAAGATGAAGAGACATAAGACACTACAACTAGTAGAGAAAAAGTACAAACAACAAAATCAACTACTTTATTTGACGGATGCCCAAGTCATCTATGCCAGGTGTCAGCTATTGTTTGTTCACCAACAAGTGCTAAAATAGAAGACTCTTTAATGGAAGATGCCATCGACATTAGATTGACACCATGCTAACACTTACCATGAAGAAGAGTCACCCATGTGCTCTGATACTTCACAAGAAAATAAAATGGGTTAAACTCAAGATAGACATTATTACTACAAGTGAAATTATGAATAGAGATTAAGTTTTTGTGAATATTAGGAACACAAAGAGTATTAGTAAATTTAAAAGGCTTCAAGGAAGAGGTAAGAGACATAGAACCAACATGTGTGACTCGAAAACCTGAGCCATCACCAATGATGACCTCATTCGTGCCATCATACTCTGAGTGAATAAAGAGATTAGCAAAATCGGAGGTGATGTTGTGAGAAGCAGCATAATCCATAAGCCACCTTTTATCAGTGGATGCATTGGTAACGACACAATTTACAGACTCACTCTTGAAGCCGAGTAACAAGTCTTGGTTGACTGGCCTACTTTGTCATACAACTAACAAATGATTTGTGGCTTACCAGCCAGACTGCTCCCTACAATTATTGCAACCAGAGTTAGAGCGATGGTAAACATAGGAGCTCGGGTTGGAACATTGGTTGTGGTTGAAAGTAGAGGCGAGAGTGCAGTGTTGAGTGTGGTTTGCAATGGCAACGTGGATAGCATTGGATGCGTCAAGATGACGTAAATAACTTTCATGGCCAACCAGTATATCATGAAGCTCCTCAAATGTGAGAGAAGTCTCATGTGCTCGAATAGGCGCTGCAATCTCATGAAATTCAGGGCCAAGACCATTGAGAACATACAGAGTAATGTCATATGCTGAGACGGGAGAGTCAATCATCGCAAGTTCATCAATTAACACTTTGATGGCATGGAGATACTCCAAGACCAAGCGAGACTCCTACTAAATGAGAGTCATCTACTCCTTAAGTTGCATATCACGAGTGAGTGGACAATTGGCGTACAATCATTACAACTTGGACCAAGGATTATGAGCAGTGGTGGAAGTAGCGATGAGCGGCATAACAAGTTCGGAGACAGATGCAAGGATGAAGTGAAGGATCAGCTTATCTTGTTAAAGCCAATGCCAGAAATATGGATTGAAGACACCTGCAGAAGATGAACTGGCTAAGGAGGTGTTGGTAGAAAGGGTTCGTGATGGAAAAATGGTTGTACCATCAAGAAAGCCCTAAAGGTCATAGCCAATGGGCAATGAAGTTAGTTGGGCTCATAAAGAAGGGAAGTTGGAAGGGGTAAGCTTCAAAGGAAGCTGAGAGCCGACATTGATGGCAATAAAAGGAGAGTTTCCACTTCCAGGAGTGTCGAGGGGGGTGACAACAATAGACTTAGAGGTAACTGCCATTAGGGAAAAAAAATCTCATTAGACAAATAGCACTAATACCATATAGAGAATTCAGGGCTTACTTTCATTTGATGTAAAGATGTCCTATATATAGGACTTGTACAAAGTATGTTTGTTACACATTCAAAAGTATTTAAATATTCAATCAAATATATCCTATACTATCAAATACAAATAACTATTCAAGTGATACAACTGAGGAATCCTAGATTACCGCATACAATCGGATATTAAAAAATCTTCAACTATTAGGATTCTCGACAATTTAGCAATAGGTGTAACTGTCGATGGTTCAATCACAACAACCATTTTTTATTAATTCATCAAAGCAAATGTCGAATGGTATATTGAAACTGTTGACAATTCGTTGCAAAGTTAAGCAATTTCCTTAATACTTCACCTCTTTTCATATAGTCTACATGTTGTTGACGATCAAAATTTTGGTGTCCTTGAGCTTCTCTAACATATATATATATATATATATATGTGTGTGTGTGTGTGTGTGTGTGTGTGTGTGTGTGTGTGTGTGTGTGTGTGTGTGTGTGTGTGTGTGTGTGTGTGTTTGCCCTAGAGATTTTATTACTCCCATTTTCCACCTTTTTGGACACCCCATGCACCTAAAAACACGTTCTTTTGAAGTTCTCTGCTCTCCCCTTTTTTTCTTGTTGACAAAGGCCTCCAATGGCTCCTCTTATTTGCCTTAATTTCTCACTCTAAAACATCAAAAGATCCCTTATTTCACTTAACCATGAACTTATTGTAGAGGAAACAAGAGCTTTGAGCTATATAAATTCCAACTTTCAACGAAACAAAGCTGAAACCTTTGCTCTAAGAGCTCTTACATTCATGTGTGTATCATATCACCATCACTCACCATAATACATAATTTAAGCATGCAATATGCTCGATTTGAATGAACAAATAATATCAGAAAGTCTACCTTGTCTCTTGGTGCTTTGAATCTTTAATAAATTCAATGTTTTTCATGTGTCAACCTTTTGATTTTAGTAGACTCTCTCTCTCTCTCTCTCTCTCTCTCTCTCTCTAAAAACCTTAGAGAATAACTCCCAAATATAAGAGTGTCACCGAATAGTATTAGGGAAGTCTCTATGTCATTTCCCCTAGGAATGGTATATTTGAGTTCCAAATTTTAACTATTATAAAAAAATGAAGGGGAATTAAATACTATGACTAATTAAAAAATTACTTATAGTGAAACGGGGTTTTCGGACATAACCCAAGATGGTTTGTTCTTCTTTGTATGAGATTGATAAAATGTGTACTCAATGAACTAAATGAATTTTAAACGCAGCGTGTTTATAAACTCAGGTGAGAAGCGAAACATAGGTACATAACAAATTTTGGATTTATGTTCCGATACCCTTGGCACTAAGATTTCTCTTGCCCCTAAATTAGAAGAATTTGACAACGTGTGTTGAATGAATTATGTTTATCTTTACTCAATGAGCTAAACCATAATCATCAACATCATCTAATCCTCCTACTTCCAACAATAAATGGCAAGGTATAATGCTTATGTTCTAAGGGGCATTTTCTCAAACATCTTGTGTGCACCTTGAAATTAAACTAGGTTCTAATCTCCTTGAAGCCAATGAACACAAATCAAATTAGCAAATTACACAAAACAAATGCAACAAATTAACCCAATAATGACTCATTCAAAAACAATAAACTAAATGGATTCTAAAACTAAAATAACAAATTAATCCAACCTTGAATCATTCTAAACATTAAACCAAATATATACTAAAACTAAAATAGCAAATTAATCCAACCTTGAATCATTCTAGACATTAAACTAAATGTATATTAAAATTAAAATAGCATATTAATCCAACCTTGCATCATTCTAAACAATAAATTAAATGTATACTAAAACTAAAATAACAAATTATTTCAACCTCTACTCATTCAAAATAATAAATTAAAGACAAAGAAACTAGTTAATTTAATGATAAACCATGCAAATAACAAAGTAAAAGACAACTCAATCTAACAATAAAATATTCAAAGCAATGTATTAAAGTGAAGATTAAAATAAAGAATCAGCCCCTCCAAAAGAACCCTACGTCCCTCTTTTGTGCATGGCCCATGCAAAATGCATGAGCTTCACGTGTTTGGGGCCTCCAATTTCATTTTGTGTATGGGCCGTCGTTTGCTTGTGATGCTTCATTTAGTTTGCTCCCCTCCTTTTTTCATTTCAATTGGTTGATTTAAATTTTACACGACTTTAAATTTTTTGGGGCCTTCACCTTTTATATTTTTGCTTCACCTTTAATTTGTGAAAGTGTCTTACAATAATTAAACACAAGTATTTATAAATTTACAAAAAAAATTAGAATAAAAATCCTGATGTTATAAATTGAGCTCCATTTAAAATAAATGTGCATAACTTTGACATTTAATCCAATTTGCAATAACTAATTAAAACATTTTAAACACCTCAATTAAGCAATTATGACACTTAATCACTCTCTCTCTCTCTCTCTCTCTCTCTCTCTCTCTCTCTAGATTGGGTGTGTCTCCCCTTTGTGTTGGACGTGCTTTGCCTCCAATTTTTTCTCTTTTTCAATGAACCTTAAGCTTCTTTATATAGAGCATGGCTAGGGCTTCCCACCATTCCTTCTCTATTTCAAAAAATGTCCCTCAACTTAAAAGTGTGTAAAATATAAACTTGACAAACGTAGGAAAGTCAAATTTGGATGTAGCTATCTCCACCAATTGTAACCATTTATGTTGAAATTGTTGAGCTGCGGCAACTACCTCTACCAACCAACCTACATCGTTCAATTAATATCCACCTACCATCCCATCCTTTGCTATATATATAGGAGTTGTGTGTGTGTAATGTTATGTGGTGTAGAGAGGGACATTAATGAGGTAGAAAAGAGAATTGTATTTTGTTTCATATTATCTATTGAAATCAATTGAGTGTTTTGTGTGCAATTGCGTGCAATCCTCATTGAGTTTGAGAATAAAAGTGTAATCTCAAGAGGGGGGTGAAATAGGTTTTAAAATTTTTCCTTACAAAACTTTTAGTCTAGTATAACCCCTTTACAATCTAAGTTGATTACAATCATACTATCCAACCAACAACACAACTCTTACCAACCACCTTACCAATAATTAGTTTAATGTAAAGATGATGTTACCAATTCAACTTTCAGTAATTCAACGGATAAAAATTCCAGATCAGATTTTATTTTCAATATATATGAAAGAAAGTATTAGTTTCAAAAATTTATCTTAGGTACTCTGCAATTTTGCTTTAATACAATAATTTATTTCACAAGATTAAACTCAGTTATAATACTCAACAATTTAGTATTCAAATCCAATACTTCAATACATAACCAAATTTCAAAATCAATTATTCTTATTAACAATGAATAATAATAACTTCAATAGATAATCTCAATAGACCATTCTGAAGTGTCTTGCAATATGATTACCAAAGATTTATATAAGATGTTCATTCAACAATTTAGATTTCAAAGCTTTAACTGAATATTCAATCTAATCAATGTCCTTGATTCAAATCAGTATTCAACAAAATCCCAACTTTCAGCAAGTTCTCAGTAAATATTTAAACAATCACGCAATTAATATGTTTGCAATAATTTAAAGAGATTAAGGGAAGAAGAGAAGAACACCAGATTTTTTACAAGGTTCGGCCAGCGGCCTATGTCCTTGTCCCAAGCAACCGTTGTGAGGATTTTCCTTTCCAACTTATTTCCAGGCTAAGTTACAACCTCTCCGTACTAGATGGAGATCCCTCTCTAATACCCTGAATCGTCTAACAATAACAAGAGGAACAAGAAACAATCTTGTGTACAAGTAGAACTCTCAACAAGAGCATATTAGTACAATTGAATAGCAATATACTTCAATCAACAATCAAGATAGAAAGATGAAGCTCGGATGATTGTCACTGGAATTCTGATTTAGGATTGAAATTCTCAATAGAAAACAATCAAAAATCGTGAGTAGTATCATCAAGAACAAAGCAGGTACTTTAGAAAAAAGTATTAGCAAGATAGCTTTGAATAGTAGAAAGAATTTTATTGAATGCTGATTGTTGTTGGTGTGTAATTCTTGGGATTAACATGTATTCATAGATAGAAAAAGTGAGTTTTCATATTCTCCAAGTTACTTGCAGTGTTTCCCAAATTTTCTTAAAGTTTGGGGGTCAAGTATTTAATTTTGGAAACTTTACCTCATTGTTTTGAATTTGAAAATACGAAGGCCAGTTGACTGTGATTCATAGGGCCAGTCACCTGATTCTTTATAATTCATAAAATTTTCAAACACAAAATGGGGTCAGTTTCCTAAGCCTATAAGGTCAATCGACTATCTTTATACTGTGTATTCAAATTGTAACAACGTAAAAATGTCAGTCGCCTGATGGTGTTTCATCAGTTGCCTGATCTTGTTTTGTGTATTCATTTCTTTTAGCATAAATATGTCAGTCGCCTGATGGTAACACATTAGTTACCTGTCCTTAGAAAACATATTCTTTCAAAAACTTTGTTTCCAAAAACTCTTTAGTTTTTATACTTGGCATATTGAATTGTGACTTTTAAAAATATTTTCCGGGGTTTTAAAGCAGGTCTCTAAGTCAATATTTATTCCTAAGAGCTTCATATGTCAATATTGAATTGTTTGAAGTACTTACATGAGACTTGTATGTGATAGAACTATCTTAAACACTAAGTCTTTATGCTTCAACTTCCATGCTATGTCCAATCTTGAACTTCCATACTTCATCAAGCTATTCAAACCCATAATCTTGATCTTATAAGCACTTTTTGAGGTCCTGAAATATGCTTTAACAATCATGTTAAATATCCTTAATTTGTTATCATCAAAACGAGATTAAGCATTGTAAGGCCAACAATCTCCCCTTTTTTAATGATGACAAATAAAAAGTAAAAATGAGTAAGCCTTAATAAGGCTCCCTCATACAATAAGCATCATTTTAACATGATTTGAAGAACAGTAAAATTGCATGTCAGAATTTTTAATAATTTTCTATAATGGACATAAATCATGATATCATCACTTAGCAAGTTTAGCTCCCCCTAAATGAATTATATTCCATATTCAATAAATTTAGAATTTCATTCATGAAGTACAAACTATGTATTCATGTATAGTATGAGTGTAAATATCATGTAGAGCTATCATCATTATCAATCATGTTTTTATCATGCCATGCTTATGCTCAGTGATTACGAGTCTAAATTACATAATTAGGTGTTTAAAATCATACATTAAAGATTATATTTTTAATTAGATGCTTAATTATGTTTAATAATTTAACATTGAGCTCGAATTACAATATTTGGATCATTACTTGATAATTTATGAATTTTTGGTAACTTATTATTGCAGGATAATTTTTGGACATTAAAGTCGAGATTAAAAATGTACGTTCATGTACGTGAGTTAGAGTTCAAATCAAGGTCATGTGCATGAAGCCAAATATCGAAGATCAAATCGTGAACCACATGCTTGCAAATGACAAACCATGCACGCAGTTGTTTGAAGTCGTGTGTGTGTGCAAAAATTGAAGAATCCGTGCTATGCAATGTGATAATTTTTGAAATTAAAGGAGACATAAAAGAGAACTGGGTGTTGTGTGAGAAGACTAAGTGGGCTTCATGCACATGAATCCATGTCATACAATGAAAAGTAGGCAACAATCCAAGTCCAAAATTCGCTAGGAGACGACAGCCTGAAAGTATCTCGGTATTTTACTCATCTGATATTGGATTGGTGCGATTCGAGTGGCATTTAAAAACTTACTAAAATATCTACAATTAATTGTGAAATAGCCTTTTGCTAATTCAAATGTTTACTGGGTCAAAATTGGGCTTGAAAGTGAAGTTGTTACGCTGAGCCGTGTGCAGTGCTTAAGTAAAAAAGGAGTCTTGGACCACTAAAAAAAGGCCCATGCGCCTATCTCAAGAGGAGACACGGCTAGGGCAAAATATTAAATGGGGAATAAGATATTTTATGGAGGAGGAGGGTTTATGGGGGAAAAGGGGGTAGCGGGAGGTGGCGGTGCGCAGGACAGCAGAAGACTCTCGGCTTATCTTTCTCTCTCTCTCTTCTATCTTCTCCCTTACTCTCTCATCTCTCTCTTTCTTTGAACTCAATTTTGTTAAAATTAATTTTATTGTTAAGCTTTTAATTTGTTCAAAGTTTGGATTAATTTTTGTTTAAATATAGTTTGTTTAATTTAAGAACTTTCTTTTTACTAGATAAATTTCTATTTAAATCTCTCTCTCTCTCTCTCTCTCTCTCTCTCTCCCCCCCCCTCCTACATTTATATTTTTTTTAGCATTATTATTGTTAATTTCAATTTGTCTTCTTATTTAAAATTTTTATAGGAATTTAATTATTTTCTTTAGGTGTTTCTATTATTAAAGTTGGTGTTTTTATTTAGAGTGTATTCTTGCTTGGGTTTACATTTAAAGTTAGAATTTTTTATTTAGTTGAATAATTGCAAGGTTATTTTTTTTAGTTATTCTGGTATTGAATCTGGCATTTTTTTTTTTTTATTTTATGCGTGTTTAATTTTAGTTTAAGTTTAAGTTTCATTGCAAAATCTCAAAAATCGCAGGAACCCGAATTTGTACTGTGTTCAGTAAATTTTTCTTTTCTTAATTTCTTTTGGAATTATACGAGTTTGGAATTAAAACGCATTCCTTAAGGAGACGATCTGGCCCCTGGGCTAATTATTACACGATAGAACTCTTATACTTGAGATAGCTTTTAAGCTGCTCATTTTTAGAGTGAGTCAAGTTTTTGGTGCCCTTTCCGGGGAATGTCAGTTTTAATTTCAAACTAGTATTTTCATGTTATTTTAATTTTTCTCATGAAAATAAATTAAAAAAAAAAGAAAAAAATTTAGTTTTGAAGAAAATATGGCTGCACCTGCACCACGCACGCTTATGGATTTTTTGCAGCCTACACGAACCACACAACCATCTTGCATCATATTGCTTGAGAATGCACAGAACTTTAACATTAAGCTTAGAATGATATCTGGGATACCTCAATTTTATGAGATGGAGTGTGAAAATTCGTATCAGCATTAAACTGATTTTTAGCTTACATGTGTTACATTCATAGATGAGACTGCTATTAATCAGGCAATTAGATTGCATCTATTTCCTTTTTCATTGAAAGACAAGGTTAAGACGTGGTTTAATTCTCTTAGGCCTAATTCTATCTCTAGCTGGGTTGATATGCAAAAGAAATTTCTACATAAATTTTTTCCCTTACAGAGAACTCAATTTTTGTAGGAATAGATTAGTCGATTCATGCAAGGAGTTGATGAGACATTTCATGAAAGCTATGAGAGATTTAGAGGTCTGGTTAACATGTGTCCTCACCATGGATTTGAATCATGGCGCCTGATCAACTATTTCTACACTACATTGACTCCTGAATCGAAATAGTTCGTTCATACTATGTATTCAGGATATTTCTTCAACAAGGAGCCTAACGAGGCATTGGATTTTCTGGATCATTTAACTAACTATGCTCAGTAGTGGAACACTAGAATTGATAGAAGACCAATTGCAGCTCAACCATTGAGAGTAGTACATGGTGGAGAGTGGAATGAACTGAAAGATGATTTTTATGTTGAGGCACGTATAGCTGAACTCACCAGAAGAGTGAAGGCTATGGAAATGGAAAAGGAGAATAGTACAGTGCAACTTTGGAATCAACCTTAACCCAGTCCTATGCACCCCCCTATAAGTCATCATATTATCATACTGACTTTCAGCATTAGTATCAGCCACAATAGATCCCTTAGAGCCATGCACCATCAGGATTTCAATCTAATGCAGCACCTGCTCCACCGGAGAAGTCTCTTGAGGATGCTTTCCAGTAGTTCATGCAGATTCAAATCACAACTAACAAATAGTACACTCAGACCATAAATGAAATGCGAGACACCATTAATGTGATGAGTACACAGTTGGATATCTTAGAAAAAGGTGAATTTCTAGTAGAACATTAGCTTAATCCTCAAGAATACTAGTACGAACAGCAACAAATACATAATGCTTCTCTTGAGACAGCGGAGACCGTTATTACTTCAAGAAGTGGAAAAGAAGTTTCCCAACCTCTGAGATAATCAACGATAGACCAAGAGTTGTCCTAACACCTGAATTTACAACTGAAATATATGAGGTTAGAGAAAAATCAGATGAAGTAAACTCAAAATTGAAGAAGTCAGTTAACGTGGAAAGCGAGACCAGTAAGAAGTACCAACCTGTGGTACTTTACCCTTACAGATTGACAGTCGTGGAACCATCATTCCTTACTGAACTAAATGTCAAGGAGTGCAATACTGAAGCAAATCCCTGCAATAGTAAGGTGATGGGTACACTCGATAAAGAGGGTGAGAAGACTAGTGAGAGTTTAATTTTCAAAGAACTAGGTAAAAATTTTAATGTTGATGCTTTTGAAGAACCAAAGGTAACTATTTTGACAACTCTGCCTCAAAGACAGGTTCTTAAAGAAGTAACTTTCCTAGAAAATATACTGAATAAAGATCCTTTCTTATTAAAACAAGGAAAGCAATCTGCACATGTTTTGTCTGACACCTTAGAATGTATTGATTTATTTGAGACTAACTTTTGCACAGGTAACAAGAAAGATTCATTGTGGTAACTCAAATTTGAAGACTTGTTGGTTCAATTTATAGACCTACACCCACCAGATGAAATCCCTGTAAAGCCTCTACCATTCATACTGTGATGTTTTTCTTTCCTTTCTTGTCATTTTGCCCATGGCGACTATGACACCTTGTGAGGTATTTTTGAGCCATTTATCATTCTTTTAAGTTTCGACGCCAGCTCAGAGTTCATGAAACTCAACTTTCCTTTTTTTTTTTTTTTTGATATTCTTCATACACTAGTCTCTGTTTTTGACTTGCTAGCCTAGGGGTGGCATCTAGTATGGTTATAGAAACCTAGGTTTTGTAGCCTACTTAAGATGTGAAGGCTAAGCCACCCCTAGAGATGGACTTATTTCATGGACTACTGTTCGAGCTTAATTCACATGGGTGGTATGAATACAAAAAAAGAAGTGTAATGATTGTCTTAATTGATAGTGAAAAGGAAGAAACTAAAGAATGAGCAGAAAAAAGAAAAAAAAAACAAAAACAAAAGAAATAGAAATGCACATGAAATGAAAGGTTAATACCTGCTCCACATAAATACCACACAATGTCAGGGACATGACACATGTTCTCCACATATGAAAACTCTTCAACCACTTAATGCCTCAGATGTACTCATGTCTGGTTTGTGAATAAGTTGATCTAGGGTGGTCTTGATTGGATATGGCGAGTAGGTGGGTAGATGCTAGGGAGAAGGACCCGAAACCTCACATATAGGCTAGATCGTTTTCAAACTAGTCCACTTCATACATTTAACGTTTGTTCCTTGCAATATGTAGGATGTTTGATCACATATAGGCTAGATCGTTTTCAAACTAGCCCACTTCATACATTTAGCGTTTGTTCCTTGCAATATGTAGGATGTTTGATCGCGACACTCCTCCTCACATATGACAAGTGAACCCATTCTTTTGAGTGTTTTTTAGGGTATACCAGTTAGGGCGAGTCAAAACGACCATAGTGTAGGTGTCCACTGGTATCCTGGGTGTAACAAGTCATACACATTACACATACCTTGAGATTTCGCCTATTTATACTCGAATTTATATGACTACATTAACTCTAAATTGTATTGCTGGTTAACTTTATGTGAGTATATTGTTCTTAACGGCCATATAACGAAGAGACTTGCATGAATGACTTGCTTTGAAGTTGTGTGCATTATATATGATGAACTTGTGTGAATTTTAGTTATACTTATGTATATGAAATGGCATGGTTGTGTCATATGTGCAGTCATTTCATGTTTGTTGGAATTAGTATTTATGGATACCGCCCTGGATTTCATTCACGTTATTTGCTAGAGACTTGCAAAACATTAGTTGGGGGGTGTGATTACGAGTATAAATTGCATAATTAGGTGTTTAAAATCATGCATTAAAGATTATATTTTTAATTAAATGCTTAATTATGTTTAATAATTTAACATTGAGCTCGAATTACAATATTTGGATCATTACTCAATAATTTACGAATTTTTTGGTAACTTATTATTACAAGATAATTTTTGGACATTAAATCCGAGATTAAAAATGTACGTGTGTGTACGTGAGCTAGAGTCTAAATCAAGGTCTTGTGAATGAAGCCAAATATCGAAGACCGGACCATGAGCCACATGCCTACAAATGACAAGTCATGCACGCAATTGTTTGAAGCCGTGTGCGTGTGTAAAAATTGAAGAATCTGTGCTATGCAATGTGATAATTTTTTAAATTAAAGGAGACATAAAAGAGAACTGGGTGCCGTGTGAGAAGACTACGTGGGCTTCATGCACATGAATCCGTGTCATGCAATGAAAAGTGGGCCTTAATCCAAGTTCGAAATTCGCAAGGAGACATCCTGAATGTATTTGGTATTTTAATTATAAATCTTTCATCTGACATCGGATAACTGTGATTCAAGTAGAATTAGAAATATTACTAAGATATCTACAATTCATCGTGAAATAGTATTTTTCCAATTCAAATGTTTACTGGGTCAAAATTAGGTTTGAAAGTGAAGTTGTTGCGTTGGGCCGTGTGCAGTACTTAAGGAAAAAAAGGAGTCCTGGGCCACCAAAAAATGGCCCATGCGCATATCTCAAGAGAAGACATGGTTAGGGCAAAATATTAGAGGGGGAATAGGATATTTTATGGAGGAGGAGGGTTTATGGGGGAAAAGGGGGCAGCGGGAGGCAGCGGTATGTAGGACAGCGGAAGACTCTCGACCTCTCTCAGATTTTGGGCTATCTCTCTCTCTCTCTCTCTCTCTCTCTCTCTCTCTCTCTCTCTCTCTTCTCCCTTACTCTCTCGTCTCTCTCTTTCTTTGAACTCAATTTTGTTAAAATTAATTTTATTGTTAAGTTTTTAATTTATTCAAAGTTTGAATTAATTTTTGTTTAAAAATAGTTTGTTTAATTTAAGAACTTTCTTTTTACCAGATAAATTTTTGTTTAAATCTCTCTCTCTCTCTCTCTCTCTCTCTCTCTCTCTCTCTATATATATATATATATATTGTTAATTTTAATTTGTCTTCTTATTTAAAGTTTTTATAGGGATTTAATTATTTTCTTTGGGTGTTTTTATTATTAAAGTTGGTGTTTTTATTTAGAGTATATTCTTACTTGGGTTTACGTTTAAAGTTAGAATTTTTATTTAGTTGAATAATTGAAAGGTTTTTTTTTTTTTTTGTTATTTTTGTATTGAATCTGGCATTTATTTAGTTATTTTATGCGTGTTTAATTTTTAGTTAATGTTTAAGTTTTATTACAAAATCTCAAAAATCCTAGGAACCTGAATCTGAACTGTATTCAGTAAATTTTTCTTTTCTTAATTTCTTTTGGAATTACACGAATTTGGAATTAAAATGCATTCTTTGAGGAGACGATCTGACCCCTGGCCTAATTATTACACGACAGAACTCCTATACTTGGGATAGCTTCTGAACTGCTCATTTTTAGAGTGAGTCACTCAGTTTGCTCACACTCAGTTTTGCTAAATTCTCTCCTCTTTTTGACATAAAAAAAAGAAGAAGGATAAACTGAAATGAATATTATTCAAAAGTACGAGGGACCCAAAAAAAAAATTTGTATTTATAATAACAAAGTCCATAAGCCAGCATATAATTCAATCATAACATAGTCATCCATCAGTCAACATGAAAAAGATATATAACATAATCCAATATCAGCATGTGAACTAAGATAGGTCCAAAGAAACAGAAAACAAATGAAAGAGCTAGGCAAAACAGAATAGCAGTGTCAAATGTTACAACCCAGATTAGTGTTTGGTTTAAGAAAATATTTATGCATCTGTATTTCCATCATATTTAGCTCCTTTCTCATCATCATCCTCTTCATCTTCTTCTTCATTATCAGTCTCTTCTAAGCTTTTTTGGAACTGGTATGATCCTAAGATGGATGGTGAATTAGGTTTTAAAAATATTTATGCTAATTTAATCATTTAGACCGATTTACCACATTTCATATCTCATTCAATTTAATAGCGTATATAAAAAATGATAAAGCTATACGTTCAAATATACACATGCGACATATATCATTTAACTCAAATGTGTGCATGCAAATAATTATAACAGTAAGTAAACAAGCATACACATATGCAAATTAAAGTACATAAAGTAAATGAGATAGTGAGAGAGCGACACAAGATTCGCTATCAATGTTCGGCCAAACCAACCTACATCCCCACCTTGGGCATACCCCCCAAGGATTACACTATCCTTGCTTACTTAAATGGGCAAAGCAGAAGCAATTACAACCTTTCCTTACGGGGCAAGGTAAACCCCAGCTCAATTACAAGGTTGAGTCCAACTTGTCTCCCTTATGAGGCGGAAACTCCTCAATTCAATTTTCGGGCTGAACCCAACCGGTCTCATATTTGAGGCTAAGATTCCCCAGTTCAATTAACGGGATGAACCCAACCAATACATTAAAAAAATTTTTTTTGTATATATGAACATGCTTCTAAATACGAGCAAAAATGTACACATTAAAGTTCAATACATGCACTCTCTAATGATATGCATTATGCTTAGTAGAGTAACGGTGCTATCAAATAAATTGGCACAAATAAAATATATGTATATATAAGATGATTATTATATTCTCCAACACAGATTTTTTCTAATAAAAATGTTTGGAGAATTTGGAGTTTAAGCTCTAGAAAAAAATATTTGTGCAATAAATGATTTCTTCCAAAAATGTTTATCAAGAAAAAATAACCCGAAGAAATCTTAAGGTTACTCTCAAAAATGATTTTCAAGATAAAACCTAAGTGAGAGTAATTGCATGTGAATATAAAAATAAATGCCTAAAATAAATATACTCTCTTTACGAATAATTTTGAAATGAAAGAGTGAAAGAGAGTTGAAGAGTTATTCTTAAAATATTTTGCCCCAAAGAAGAGATTTTTGCAATAAAAATAGGTTTGGGGGAACTTTGATTAGGAAAATCCAATATAAATTTCAAATAAAATTATGACTAATCAAAGTTGCTAATCTAAGCAAATGAATGGGTATTTATAGACTTTGGCCAAAAATATGACCATTGGAGACACAAAGGGAATTTAGGAAAATGTTTAACCATGTTTAATTAAAAATCAACCCTTGTTTACCACGGTAAAAACCTGACAATATGAGAGGTTCGTTCGACCAAGGGAAAGGTGCGGTCGACCACTTTTATAAGTTTGGTCGACCGAGAAAAATTTGAACTATTGATTTGGCTGACCGTCTCAATACAATTTTGAACCCTTCATAGGTTCGGTTGACTAGGATTTAGGTTCGATTGACTGCTCATATGGTTCGGTCAACCTATGCTAACTTGAACTACATGGTTTTGTCGACCAAGTAGTTGGCGTGTCAAACACTTTATGGTTCAGTCGACCAAGGACGGTACCATCAAAACAGAGCTGTAATGACCTGAAAAATAATGATATTTAAATAATAAAGAGAGAGGGAAATGGAAACAAAAATAGAAGGAGGCAGTAGGCTTCGTCGACCTACACGATTGTACTTTGGAGATAATAACCTAGAATTCTTACACATGGCATTGTCGACGAGCACATAAGGGGAGCTCATCGATGAGAAGATATCGAGAAGGGTTTTTTGGCCAGTTTGAAATTTTTCGACGAGGGGGGAAGTTCGTCAAAGAAATTATTAGAGGACTCGTCGACGAGATGACGTGTCTCGTCAACGAATCCGGCTTTATAAATAGTGAAAACCCAAATTTTCAGCATTATTTGGCGCAAATTCTTTCTTCTTTCTCTCTCTACGCCCCTCCCTCCTTCTCTCTTCTGTTCCAGGCCCATTTTACGCCAGATCGAAGATCTGAAGCCACCACAACACTCCTGGCGAAGTTCTCTACAAGTCTGTTGGAGCTGATCGTTGGTGGAGTTGGTTTGGATTTCGTCCCAAACTCAGGGTAAGGCATTTTATTAGGTATTTTTCTTTCCCTCAGTTATAAGAAATACAATACACGAAGAAATACTGATGTTTTGTTCCGGGGGATGTCATTTTCAGGGTGTTGAGTGGAGAACCCTTGGGGGTATCGGGTTAGAGTACAGTAGGGGCTTTTCAGAGATAAGGTAAGGGAAATATGCTATGGTAGGGTTTTAAGAATATTAATAGAGTTTTCATAGATACATATATACTAGTTATTATGCAGTTTCTACAAAACGAATGTTTTAATGTTATGTGGCCTGAGTAGATATTTACCTAATGTAAAATTTATACAGTACTTTAGCATATCATGTTATATAGCATGTATATACAGTTATTCACAGATGATTAACAGACAGATTTAAATAGATTTTATTTAGTTCAGTATATCATAGTTTTTAGAGAATGTTATGTTTTTCTGAATACCATAACACACAATTTATAAAGACAGATTATACAGTTATAGCATCGAGATGCTACAGTTACTCAAATTTTACAGTACAGAATTATAGTGTTATGGTTATTTTGGAAACATAATGAAAACATCAAAGGTATATATATATATATATATATATATATATATATATATATATAGATGTACTTATATAGTATCAGATCCCTGTGGAGATATTACAGACAGATACAATTTACAGAGCACAGTATCGTTGCTATATATAGATAGAGTGCAACCACATATCTTAGATAGTGTGTGGGTACTGTCTAACCGTGCTCGGAGAGGATGCAGCTCCCCAGTACGCTGGGTACAGGGGGCGGTTAGACAAGGTAGCAGCCAGTCCCGTGCTTAGGAGTGGATGTAGTTTGGCCGGGCTGAGGTAGTGTTGAGTATGATGACTTACCTAGAGGGCCAACCAAGTTAAGTCCCGCCTATAGGCCGCACAACCCTGTCATAAGGGTTCAAATCATGACATACAGAGTCCCAGGGAAAGAACACAGTTATGTATATGTATACAGTTTTATAGTTTTTATCATATGTAGTATGTTATAACAGTATGAATGATAGAAAGCTCAGATGATACAAATGTTTTAAGCTTTTATACATGTGTTTTATAGATTTTCCAGATCATGCAGTTTTAAATACTATTATTATAATTTATGACTCTGTTACCACACACTAGTAATAGCATATTTCCACTTACTGAGTGTCGACTCACCCCATTACTTTAACATTTTTCAGGAGAGCTAGCTAGGCGAGCAGATCAGGCTCGCGGATAAAGATCACTTGGTCACCCTAGTTATAGGGTAAGTTTTGTGTAAGGTTTTGTATTTTTGGGTAGTTGTCACTGGAGAGAGAGAGAGAGAGAGAGAGAGAGAGAGAGAGAGAGAGAGAGAGAGAAAGAGACGTATTATGTAGCTATGGTTGAAAATACTGAATTCTAGTATTGTATATACATGTATATGTGGTTATGTGATTTATGTTTTCCGCTACATGGGGGTGCCCATTATATTCAAATATTAGAGTAATTTGTTAAATTAAAAAAAAATGGAGAAATTTTGAGGATGTTACATTTTTGGTATCAAAGCTTAGGTTGTTAGGTTCTGTAGACTCAATAGTGCAGTGGAAAATAATACCAGAATATAGGAAAAGATTTGAGGTTTTGTTTTGTGATCTAGATACAGGATTTGGTGGTAGTTTTCGTGTTTTTCCTAGGGTGACGATTTCAGGAAAACCATAGTAAACTGTCAACGAGTCATGTGTTTGGGTTGCAGTAGTGGATTTTGGGGTTAGGATCAGGAGGGATGGTTAGTAGATAATTTGGAATTTTAGTTGAATAAGTTGGGTCTGTAGGGAAATAGAATTCTGAAACGGTGTTTTATGTGTTTGTCGGATGGACCTAGGAGGCAATAGCGCTTACGCTAGTGGGAATGATGGTGCTGGTCCTTCTGGTGTAGCAGGTGGGGATTCAGATGCTATGCTATGTAGTGTGGTTCAACAAGTTATGGCTGAGATAGCATGGCGTTCTAAAGAGCAAAGAGGTCCATCTCCAGTTCAGGGATGCACCATAGAGAAATTCATGAATATGAATCTGCCAGCTTTTTCTGGAGTGAATGACCTTGCAGTTGCTGAGAATTGGGTGCAGGAGGTAGAGAAGATCTTGACAGCACTTCACCGCACCAATGAGAAGAGAGTTATGTATGCTATGTATAGACTGGAAGGGGAGGCTGAGAGATGGTGGACAGCCACTAGACTATTGGAGGAGCAGAGGACGACTCTAGTGTCGATGACTTGGGCCCGTTTCAGGGATATATTCTTTGATAGATACTATCCTACTTCAGTCAGAGAGGCCCAAATTCAAGAGTTCTTGAGCTTGTCCCAGGGGTCGATGACAGTCCAGCAATACGCGGCAAGATTTATCAAGCTCTCGTGTTTCTGCCCATATATCGTCCCCGATGAAGTAAAGAAGGCCAGAATGTTTGAGAGGAATTTGAAGCAAGATATCTACAAGCAGGTGGTGGTACTGAGGATCCAGGATTTTACAGAGTTGGTTAATAGGGCCATTGTAGCAAAGGAGAGTCTACCAAAAGAGATTAAGACACAGAGTCAGAAGACGAGGACAGCACCCTCGAGCTTTCAGGAGGGTCCCAGCCGAGGCCTTTAGAGGGGAGGTAGAGTACTGCGTTGGCAAGGGTTTATGCATGGACACCGAGAGATGTTGAAATGGCTGGAAACGTGGTCACAGGTACCCCTACTGCTTTACCACATACAACTGTTGTTTTATTTGATACAGGTACCACTCATTCCTTTATATCGGCAGGGTATGTCAAAATAACTGGGGTAGATACTCAGCTACTAGATGTAGAACTGTCAGTGGGTACACTGATGGGATATGTGGTTAGATGCAGGAGGGTACTCTGGAATTTTCCAGTAAGTATTCAGGAGAGAGTGCTATTAACCGATCTTGTGGTCCTAAATATGCAGGGGTTTGATGTGATACTGGGCATGGATTGGCTAGCAACTTATCACGCAAGTATTGATTGTCATCTGAAGGAAATAATTTTTAGACCCCCCAGGCAAGTCAGAATTTAGATTCGCGGGTTCACGTGTACGTGCCTCACCACAGCTAGTGTCAGTTATTCTGGTGAGGAGATTGTTACGAGGTGGTTTCCAAGGGTATGTCGCATACATAAAAGAATTGCCAAAAGAAAAATTGGGACAAGCTAACATACCAGTAGTGAGGGAATTCCCCGATGTATTTCTAGAAGAATTGTCTGGTTTGCCACCAGATCATGAGATTGAATTCACTATAGACTTGTTGTCGGGATCTACACTAATATTGAAAGCACCATACCATATGGCCCCGGTAGAGTTAAAAGAATTGAAAGAACAGTTATAGGAATTGCTGGATAAAGGTTTCATAAGGCCCAGTGTGTCACCTTGGGGTGCGCCAGTTTTGTTCGTGAAAAAGAAAGATGGAACCATGAGATTATGCATGGATTATAAGGAGATAAACAAACTGACAATCAAGAATAAATATCCTCTCCCTAGGATCGATGATTTATTTGATTAGCTCCAGGGGACCCAGGTTTACTCTAAAATTGATATGCGGTCAAGCTACCATCAGGTGAAAGTGAAAGTAGAAGATATTTCGAAGATCGCATTTTGTACCAGGTATAGGCATTACAAGTTCTTAGTGATTCCATTTGGGTTGACTAATGCACCAGTAGTATTTATGGATCTAACGAATCGAGTGTTTCATAAGTATTTGGACCAGTTTGTGGTTGTGTTCATTGATGATATACTGGTCTACTCGAAGAGTTTTGAGGAGCATGAGCATCATTTGAGGCTAGTGTTATAGATATTGAGAGAAAGGAAATTATATGCAAAATTTAAGAAGTGTGAGTTTTGGTTAAAACATATCACATTTCTTGGTCATGTGATCTAAGAAGCAGGTGTATCAATTGATCTTAGTAAAATAGAGGTAGTGGTGATTTGGGAAAGGCCGAGAAATGTTCAAGAAGTCAGGAGTTTTCTGGGATTAGCCGATTATTACCAGTGCTTTGTGGATGGTTTCTCTAGGCTATCAGGTCCATTAACACGACTTATGAGGAAAAAAGTAAAGTTTGACTAGACCGACGACTGTGAGCAGAGTTTTCAGGAGTTAAAGTGGCGGTTAGTTTTAGCTCCAGTATTGGCTATTCCTTCAGGGGAGGATGGGTTTGTAATATACAATGATGCCTTTTTAAAGGGTGTTGGATGTGTGTTGATGCAGCATGGCAAGGTTATTGCATATACGTCTAGACAGCTTAAAGAATATGAAAGGAATTATCTTGTCCATGATTTAGAGCTTACTGCAATGGTGCATGCTCTTAAGATTTGGAGGCATTACCTATATGGTGGAAAATGTGAGATTTTTACGGATCACAAGAGCCTGAAATATTTCTTCACCTAGAAAGAGTTGAATATGAGGCAAATAAGGTGGCTAGAGCTTATTAAAGACTATGATTGCACGATTAGTTACCACCTAGGAAAAGTGAATGTAGTGTAGATGCTCTGAGCAGAAAATTAAGGGGACCCGTACTGGCTGTTATGGATATTCCGCACTCGATTCTAATGGAATCAGAGAGGCTCAGCATAGAATTGGTAGAAAAGAGTCCTCAGTCGTTTGTTGCCAACCTAGTGTTTCAACCTACGCTATACGAGAGGATTAAAGTAACTCAGGGTGGTCATGCGGTGTTAATAGAGGTCATGGCTAGAGTGTGGGATGGTCAAGGAGAGGAATTCAGTATATCAGATGACGGAACCCTGCGTTTCCGTACTAGGCTATATGTTATCGAGATCAGGAGGATTGGAGGAGGCTCATAGATCCTTATACACTATACATCCAGGTAGCACTAAAATGTATAGGGATCTGCGAGAGTATTTCTGGTGGAGTGGAATGAAGAGGAAGATAGCCAAGTTTGTTCAGCAATGTTTGATGTGCTAGCAGGTTAAGGTTGAGCACCAGAGACCAGCAGGACATTTACAACCATTGTTCATTCCATAATGGAAATAGGACCACGTTTCGATGGACTTTGTTACGGGGTTACCACTAGTGCGACAGGGACTGAATACAATTTGGGTGGTAATAGATCGTCTAACAAAAACTGCTCATTTCATCCCTATTAAAATCGATTATTCCATGGATATATTGGTAGAGATATATGTTAAGGAGATAGTTCGTGTTCATGGAGTACCAGTATCCATAGTCTCAGACTAAGATCCTCGGTTTACTTCACGATTCTGGAAAAGTTTTTAGGAGGCTATGGGTACGCAATTAGCTTTTAGCACTACTTTTCATCCCTAGACAGATGGTCAGACTGAGAGGACAATTCAGACACTAGAGGATATGCTTCATGCTTGTGTGCTTGATTTTGGAGGCAGTTGGATTTAGTTTATGTCGTTAGTTGAATTTACTTATAATAATAGCTACTAGGCTAGTATCGGCATGGCTCCATACGAGGCATTGTATGGTAGGAGATGTTGTTCTCCTCTCTTCTAGGATGAGGTAGGAGAAAGGCAAGTTTTGGGTCCAGAGATAGTACAGCAGGCTTATGACAAGGTCTGACTAATTAAAGAAAGAATCAGTACAACACAGAATCGGCAGAAAAGCTACGCAGATACTCACCGCTGAGAGTTAGAATTTGACGTGGGAGATCAAGTATTTTTTAAGATAGCCCCTCTGAAAGGAGTTATGAGGTTTGGAAAGAAGGGCAAGTTGAGCCCTAGGTATAGTGGCTCTTTTGAGATACTTGAGAGAATAGGGTTAGTTGCCTATAGGCTAGCGTTGCCACCATCTTTGGCTAGAATTCATGACATGTTTCATGTTGCTATGTTAAGGAAATACGTCTTAGACCCGTCCCACATAATCAGTTATACAGAGATAGAGCTGAAGGATTCATTAGCTTATGAAGAAACACTAGTACAAATTTTAGACAGAAAGACACAAGTACTACGCACTAAGGAAATTCAATTAGTAAAAGTTTTGTGGAAGAATCATGCTATAGAGGAAGCTTCTTGGGAAATTGAGGAGGAGATCAGACAGAGATACCCGCAGTTGTTCCAAGAGGTATAGAGGTACTCAGGTTAAGTATAATAGTTAGATAAGTTTTTTTTGCGGGTACATGTATTGATTTTAGTTAGTAGATAGTTTTTAGTTTTATATGTGTAATATTCCAGAACATAAATGTAACCACGGTATTCCTCCACCACAAGTGAAGGCAGGTAATAAAATAAGTATACCCTTTTCCTTTATGGAATGATGGTGTGTATAGATGGACATACAGATAGTAAATTTCGAGGACGAAATTTTATGAGGGGAGAATGTAACGACCCAAAAAATAATGATATTTAAATTATTGGAAGACTCTTCAACAAGATGACGTGTCTCGTTGACAAATCCGGCTCTATAAATAGTGAAAACCTAGATTTTCAGCATTATTTGGCGCAAATTCTTTCTTCTTTCTCTCTCTACGTCCCTCCCTCCTTCTCTCTTCGGTTCCAGGCCCATTTTACGCTGGATCGAAGATCGGAAGCCACCACGATGCTCCTGGCGAAGTTCTTTACAAGTTTGTTGGAGTTGATCGTTGGTGGAGTTGGTTTGGATTTCGTCCCAATCTCAGGGTAAGGCATTTTATTAGGTATTTTTCTTTCCCTTAGTTATAAGAAATACAATACACGAAGAAATACTGATATTTTGTTCTGGAGAATGTGGTTTTCAGGGTGTTAAGTGGAGAACTCTGCGGGTATCGGGCTAGAGTACAGTAGGGGCTTTTTAGAGATAAGGTAAGGGAAATATGCTATGCTAGGGTTTTAAGAATATTAACAGAGTTTTCATAGATACATATATACCCGTTATTATGCAGTTTCTACAGAACGAATGTTTTAATATTGTGTGGCTTTAGTAGATATTTACCTTATGTAAAATTTATATAGTACTTCAGCATATCATGTTATATAACATGTATATATAGTTATTCACAGATGATTAACAGACAGATTTAAATAGATTTTATTTAGTTCAGTACATCATAGTTTTTATAGAATGCTATGTTTTCCTGAATACCATAACACACAATTTATAAAGACAGATTATACAGTTATAGCATCGAGATGCTACAGTTACTCAGATTTACAGTACAAAATTATAGCGTTATGGTTATTTTGGAAACATAATGAAAACAACAAAGGTATATATATACAGATGTACTTATATAGTATCAGATCCCTGTGGAGATATTACAAACAGATACAGTTTACAGAGCACAGTACCATTGCTATATACAGATAGAGTGCAACCACATATCTCAGATAGTATGTGGGTACCGTCTAACCGTGCTCGAAGAGGTACAGCTCCCCAGTACGCTGAGTAAAGGGGGCCAGTTAGACGAGTTAGCAGCCAGTCCTGTGCTTAGGAGTGGATGCAGTTTAGCCGGGCTGAGGTAGTGTAGAGTATGATGACTTACTTGGAGGGCCGACCAGGTTAAGTCCCGCCTACGAGCCACACAACCCTATCATGAGGGGTCAAATCATGACATACAGAGTCCCAAGGAAAGAACACAGTTATGTATATGCATACAGTTTTATAGTTTTTATCGTATATAGTATGTTATAGTAGTATGAATGATAGAAAGCTCAGATGATACAAATGCTTTAAGCTTTTATACATGTGTTTTATAGATTTTCCAAATCATGCAGTTTTAAATACTATTATTATAATTTTATGACTTTGTCGCCACACACTAGTAATAGCATATTTGCACTTACTGAGCGTTGACTCACCCCATTACTTTAACATTTTTCAGGTGGGCCAGTTAGGCGAGCAAATCGGGCTCGCGGATAGAGATCACTTGGTCACCCTAGTTATAGGGTAAGTTTTATGTAGGGTTTTGTATTTTTGGGTAGTCGACACTGGAGAGAGAAATGTATTATGTAGTTGTGGTTGAAAATACTGAATTCTAGTATTGTATATACATATATATATATGTGGTTATGTGATTTATGTTTTCCACTGCATAGGGGTGCCCATTATATTCAAATATTACAGTAATTTGTTAAATAAATAAAAATTGGAGAAATTTTAAGGATGCTACAAGAGCGGATGACCAAGCGAAGTCAACATGTTGACTTCTGACCTATTTGGTTGACCGAAGCGTTTATAATTCAAATTGGTCGGTCGACCGAGGCTTAACCAAGCTTTTGACTTTCTGGCTAGTTCAGTCAACCGAGCTAATTAAAGCTCATCCTGGTTGGTCAACTGAGGGCATTAATAATTAATATTTTTCCCAAAAAATTTAACGTCGGTCGACTTCTTTGTAAGCCCTAATTTTTTACCTTAATTTATTTTTTAAAAAAACCTTTATGTGATTTAGACAATTTTGAACAAGGTTTTATATGAGTGGTTAGGTTCTTAAGGTCAATCTAAGCTTGTCTGAGTAATCAATCCATATCATGCAGATGCATGCATTATTACAAACCAATTAATAATAAAAAATTAAAAGTAATACAGATAACATCAAAATGTCTTCTTCTTTGGCTCTTCACTTTTCATGGAATTCACCAGAAGTGTGTGAGTTTTATGTCCCCACTGGCATCCATTTTGCGGTATCTTATGTTCATGTTTAAATGAAAACCTATTCACACACTAAATGCACACATAAGATACTAGTGCTTTGTCAGCATCAAAATAGGAATCAAACTTAAAAAGTCAACAAGCTTGTTTCCATAAGAGCCTTGCTATGGGAACAAGATGATGTAGCCATATTTTGTTCAATTCAACCAAGACACTGGTTAAGAGCAAATAAACCAGCACGTACTTCATTTCATAAATCATCCATCTCTTGATAATAAGCAATAAACCAAGAAGAAGTGTCGATTGCGGGAGAAGCAATTGGTGGGTTTTAAACCATCGTCAGTCAAGTCACTGAAATCCAGGCATCAGTCGCCTGAAAATTTTGGTTATTTGAATAGTTTCCAAATAGTAGCGAGTCAATCAACTGAAGTCAAGGATTCAATCACCTGACCTTACTGATCTTGAGAATTTCAGCAAGACAGAGAGTGCTCAATCGACTATGGATTTATGTACAGTCACCCGACCTTACTTGCCATCTTCCTTAATTTGCTTCAGATTCTCTCTCTTTTAATTTAAATCCTTTCCTTATGCATATGGATTATCCAAAATTCATATTGCATTCTAATTTTTTTAATAAAGCATATGACTTCTTTGAATTCAATGCTTTCTAAGTTAAGCCTTGTACAATCCAATCTTTCTTAATTGCAACCAACAATGTCATTTTTATATTTACTTAGATTTCGACACTAATGTAATTACTGAGCTTTGATGTTATTCTTTGAGATTAATATAACTCATTTCAACTGGATCAAATATCCTTGTATTACTTGTTCAATACTTAACTATATGAATTTCATATTTTCACTTTTGAACTTCTTTCAGTGTTCAACCAATCAACTAGGTTTCAAGATGAGTTTAGGACCTTATGAGTACTCTTTTAATTTAATCTTCATATATTAGGATAGACTTACTTAAACCTTATAGGATATAGAGGCATCATCATCCCCTTTTATTTTAGTACCAATTTAGCTTTCTTAATTCCTAAACAGGGAATGACTATTCCTAAGATCTATGGAGGCTTTAGTTTGAGAACTAGGTTTTCATTTTAGGTACCCATTCATTCTTGAGTCTTAATGGTTTAATAAGAACTTTTTGTAGAGACCTGGAAAAATAAAATAATAAAATAAATCAGAAAAAGGGATTTTTGGGCTAAGGCAGGAGAAAATCGGCAACGGTTTTCTAGCCAGTGCTGATAGTTATAAAAGAACCGAGTGCTTTCTTTTTCTTTTTCTTTTTTAAATCAAATACTCTCTTACAAATCATGAAACCTCTCCCTTTCTCTCTATAAATTCTACTCCGTTAAGCCTTGTTTCAACGATTAGGAACCTCCACAAGGTTCCTAGGAAGATTCTCTACAATGTAGGCGAAGTAGAATTTCAGTTTGGGGCGTTAGGGAACCATCCCAAAACTGAGGTAAGGGTGTCAATTGCGTGTTTATGGCTACATTATTAATTTATTAAAGATATAAGAGTAGATGTGAATGTATTTTTGAGGTTAAATTGAGAAATTGAGATTTTGTAAAATTCAAGGTTGGTATTTTTGAGGTTAATTGAGAAATTGAGAATTTGTAAAATTCAGGGTTGGTGTATATGCCGCAGGCAGACTAAGGAATTTAGTGGGTGTCTTCAGGGACCCAAGTAAATGATAAATAGTTTATAAATTTAGGAAATGTGAGTATGAAAATTATTCTGAAAATTCAGTTGATTAATAGGGAAATATGTATGTGTATAATTTCAGGATTTTGAAATTACAAACATTGTGGGCGTAAGTTAGAAATCAATAACGAGCCAAGTTTGTCAAGTAAGGAAAATATGCTATGCTAGGAATTTTAAAAATTTTATCAGTCGTATATATGTGTTTTAGCATAAATTATACAGAGTATAAATTATCTTCATTATCATAAAATACAGATTTTAGTATAGAGGTATTTATTTATTTAGTTGTGTGACATGAGTTAATATCTGAACAGTTCAGAATTTATACAGTTTTTCAGAATATCATGATTTACAGTATTTTTGCATAGATATATGCTTTACTAGATTTTGTAGAATTATGAATTACAACGTATATATAGACAGATATTTTATAGTATTTGCAGAATACCATGATTTCTAGAATTTCAAAACCATAATACTCAGATATTATAGTTTATTCAGTTCAAATATTACAGATAAGATATTACAACTATTTTAGTCCAGATATTATAGATAATATAAATTATTTCAGTTTAGATATTACAATATTTTCAGATCAATTTTATAGTGTTATGGTTATTTTAGAATCATGATGAAACAATAAGATAATTATATATATTAGTATTATATAGTATCAGACTTTGATGAATTATTTCAGTCAGATTCAGTTAGCTGAGCACAGTACCAATGCTATTTCAGATTAGAGTGCAACCACATATCTCAGTTAGTATGTGGATTTCAGTCAACAGTGCCTTGGAGGGATTATAGGCTCCCTAGTATTCTAGGTTGAGGCGGCTGGTTTGACGGTGAGGAGATCAATTACCGTGCCTAGATGGATTGCAGGCTCCCCAATATTCTAGGTTGAGGAGGCTGACATGATGATTGATAGAGTTTCAGTTGACTTATCCTAGTGAGCCAGCTAGAGTTAAGTCCCGCCTGCGAGCCGCATAACCCTGTCATAAGGGTTTAAATCATGACATACACTTTTCCAAGGTAGTTTTCACAGATATATATATATATATATATATATATATATATATATATATTTACTAGATAACAACAGATATATTATAATACTAGAAGTATGATTAAATAGAAAGCTCAAATATTACAGATATATTTTTAAGTCACATAGGTGTGAGTTATACTGTGCATTATTTTACAGGCTATCTCAGTTTCAATTATTTATCAGTAAATTATTTATTTAAACTCAGTTGCCACACACTAGTAATAACATATTTCTTCTTACTGAGAGTTGTCTCATCCCAGTAATTTTATATTTTTAAGGTGATCCAGTTAGACGAGTAGATCAAGGTCAGAGGTAGAGAGGTTATTTACATTGCACTGTCTGTAGGGTAAGTGTTATCAGAAAGATGCATTTTTGGTAGGTTTCATGAGTTTTAGTAGATGATGCTGGGGAGATGTGTATATATGTATATATATTTTTGGGAAATACTAAATTCTAGTATTGCAATAATGATTGTACAATTTTATATTTTACGTTGCATAGGTGTTTTTCAGTAGTTATTATAGGGGTATCAGAGTAAGATAAGTATTAATCTATTTATATTTTATTTTAAAAAAATTGTATGAAATTTTGGGTCATTTTACTTTTACTCTCTAGACTTGTTTAATTTTACACCCTTTCTCTTTAATGGACATTCAAACTTTATGTGTCCTTTCTCCTTACATAAGAAACATGTGGTGTGTGTGTGTGTAGGCATTTTAGGAGGTGTTAGCATAATCTTTGGAGGCTTTTACAAAGTACACTATGTAGAGGTTTTTTTTTTTTTTAACTCCATTGAATCCTATACCTTCTTTATTCAAGGATATTCTTTATGCTCCAATCATTTTATCAAAGTTCTCCTCTCCTCTAGTAAATTTGTAAATTATTTTATATTGATCCTCAATCTTTCTTTCAAGACTGAGTATTTTTGAATCTATTGTATCCTTACAATTTGCTTGTAACATCACTAGTTCGTTAGTCATCTGATTTATTTTGCTTTCAAGTTCATCAATGACTAGGTCATTTTCTTTTTCAATCGAAGTTTGAGACCTTAAATCTTCCAATTCTTTTATCACCTTTTCGCTTTTCAAAAATCCATGAGAAGGATGGATAGTAAAAAGGGTTTAGGGTCACCAAAATACTGGGATAGACTTCAAGTGCCTTCATATCTAATGGGAATTTGAAGAAGCTGAGATCAGTTGCAAACTAGGGTAGATTTCGTTTTGAGCTTCAATGGGACCAAGCTCCGATGCCTTCTTAATAGAGTGAATTTATAAAAAAAAAAAAATCTAAAATTAGTCATAAACTAGGGCAGATTCAGTTTTGAGCCTCGGTGGAACCATGTCCAAATGCCTTCATATCAAGAGTGAAGTTGAAAAACAAAAATCAATTGCCAATAGGGGCAATTTCTATGTCAAGCTTCATTTGAGCCCATTCAGCGGCCTTCGTATCCTAAAGGGATTAAGACATGGCTAAAATCAATGACCAAATTTAAATGGGGCAATTTTAGTAGAACTCGTTCAGATGCATCTCATCGAATGTGAATTTGAAAGCAAGGCCAAGGCCAATGATAGACAAATGTAACACGGGTAGTTTCAGTAGAACCCATTCAAGCACCTTCTTAGCAGATTGGAATTTGACTAAGATCAAGGACTAGGTCATCGGCCATAGATACGTGGGGAAAATGGATTCATGCAGTATCATGCATTTCATGCATTGCATTAGAAACAAAACAAATGCAAGAACATCACATCAACATGCGTGCTTACCCCTGCATTTAGGCATCATAAGTAGCAACATGCATACACACAGTAACGAAGAACCATTCATACAGGTCCCGCAGAATAAGCTTTTGAATATTCACTCAACACATTGACCGAGCATTCCCCAAAAACTGGGGCAGCTAACCCTAGACACACAAAGATTGACTTGAAAACTAGGGCAGCTGACCCCAGGCACAAAAAGATTGACCGAAAAACTAGCGCAGTTGACCCCAAGCACACAATGATATATCTGAAACTGGGGCAATTAACCCCAAGGATAAACTAACCCTAGCATTTATTCGGGATCTTAGGGCCATGCACCTGACTGGACTTTCCCAGTGAAGTAACAATTTGTCAAACATAGGATTTCACACCTACATATATATTGGAGAGGTTTTAGCTTGGGTCGGTGAACCCGCTGTGGCTCGGATTATCACATATGTGGCAAGACATCTTGGAGAAGTTTTGGCTCAAGTCGGTGAACCCACTGTGGCTTGGATTATCACATCCATGGCAAGCCATCTTGAGGAATTTTTGCCTCTAGTCGGTGAACCCACTGTCGCTCAGATTATCACATCTGTAGCAAGCCATCTTGGAGAAGTTTTGGGTTGGGTTGATAAACTTGTTGTGGCTCGAATTATCACATCCGTAGTAAGCCATCTTGTAGAAGTTTTGGTTCGGATTGGTGAACCCGCTATGACTTGGATTGGTGAACCCGCTGTGGCTCAATTTATCAAATCTGTGGCAAGCCATCTTAAGGAAGTTTTGGCTTGCATCGGTGAACCCGTTGTGGCTTGGATTATCACATTTGTAGCAAGCCATCTTGGAGAAGTTTTAGCTAGGGTTGGTGAACGCGTTATGGCTTAGATTATCACATCTGTAGCAAGACATCTTGGAGAAGTTTTTGCTTAAGTTGGTGAACCTGCTATGGCTTGGATTATCACATCTATGGCAAGCCATCTTAAGGAAGTTTTGGCTCAGGTTAGTGAACCCGATGTGGCTTAGATTATCACATCCGTAGCAAGCCATCTTGGAGAAGTTTTGGCTCAAGTCGATGAACCCACTGTAGCTCGGATTATCATATCCGTAGCAAGCCATCTTGGAAAAGTTTTGGCTCGGATTGGTGAACCCACTGTGGCTCGAATTATCACATCCCCGGCTAGCCATCTTAAGGAAGTTTTGGCTCGCATTAGTGAACTCGTTGTGTTTTGGATGATCACATTTGTAGCAAGCCATCATAGAGAAGTTTTAGGTTGGGGTCGGTGAACCCGTTGTGGCTCGGATTATCACATCCGTAGCAAGCCATCTTAGAGAAGTTTTGGCTCTGGTCGGTGAACCCGCTGTGGCTCATATTATCACATCTGTGGCAACCATCTATAGGAAGTTTTGACCCGGATCGATGAATCCACTGTGGCTCGGATTATCACATTCGTAACGAACCATCTTGGAGAAGTTTTGGCTTGGGTCGGTGAACCCACTGTGGCTTGGATTATCACATCCGCAGCAAGCCATCTTGGAGAAGTTTCGGTTTGGATCAGTGAACCCCCTATGGCTCGGATTATCACATCCATAGCAAGCCATCTTGGAGAGGTTTTGGCTTGGGTCGGTGAACCCGTCATGGCTCAGATTATCACATCCGTAGCAAGTCATCTTGGAGAAGTTTTAGCTTGGGTTATTGAACCCATTGTGGCTCAGATTATCACATCCGTAGCAAGTCATCTTGGAGAAGTTTTGGCTCAGGTCGGTGAACCCACTGTGGCTTGGATTATCACATCAATAGAAAGCCATCTTGGAGAAGTTTTGGCTCGGGTCAGTGAACCTGTTGTGGCTCAAATTGTCACATCCATAATAAGCCATCTTAGAGAAGTTTTGGCTCTGATCCACGTAACCAATGAGGGTCGGATTATCACATCCCTAGCAAGCCATCAGGAAGAAGCTTGGCTCAAGTCAGTGTACCCATTACGACTCAGATTATCACATTATATGCAAGCCACCTTCCACCCCTTTAGATTTCATACTAACCACTAACCACTAACCCTCGTTAACTTCTAACCACTAACCACTAACTTCGTAGAATTAATATAATCTTCCCATTTTGCCCTATTTGCTTTTTTCTCATCCCTGATAGGCAAAAGTGAACCACATCTAATTGATCTGAAAGCATCATGAATTCATGTGGTCTGGTTAAATTAGGTGTCTTTTATCTTTGCAGGCTTGTTGTTATAAATAATGTAAGAAAGTTCCTACCGTTACATTGAAGCAACAAGGCCTAAAAAGAGGGTTAGTTGTAAACACCCGAATTTTAACAAGGCAACCCTAAGAAGACCCGGTATAATAAGAGTTGGATTTGAGCCTTGGGTAGAACCCATTTTTCAAAATTAAGATCCCAAGTCCCCTTCTCCGAAAAAATTTGAGTTCGTTTTAAGTAGTTCAAGTCTCATTAAACCAAAATTTGTGTATTTTCGGCATAACTTTCAGTAGTTGCAAAATTAATCTCTTTTCATAGAATAAGTCCCTATAATTTCAAAATTGAAACGGTGATTTCAGGTAGTCGAGTTCCTTAAAAAGAAGTTGATCTTAAATAGAGTTTTGTAGAGTCCTTTGAATTTTAAGCCATGGCTGTCGGATTTTTAAATTAAATCCTGTTGATTTTTGGGTTTAGATTGTTTTTTTTTAGTTGCAAAATTAGTCCTTTTCATTAGTTAAGGTCCTATAATTGTCAAAACCAACTTAGGGTAAGAATTGAGTTTTAAAATCCCAAAATTGAGTCTTTTTAAGTTTAGGTTGATTTCAAAATTAGTTTTCTTCTAATAGATCCCTGTAATTAAGGTCTTCAAAATTTTTAATACAGTCCACTAAGTTGTAAGTTTTGTGCTCGTTTTGAAATACTAGTTTTCCATTTCTTTATTTTGAGTCTATGAATTTTTAAATGAAATCATTCGAATTTTCGATTTTAAAAATCATGCTTTCCAAATTCCCAATAAGTCCATCAATTTTTAAATTCGGGCTTTAATCGGGTCTTATAGCCATTTTTATTACTAGGACTTTCCTTTGAAAATTGGTCAACTGTGAATTTGGATCACCAATCAAAATTCAAATGATGAGGTCACATTTTGATAAGGGGAGGCTACGCATGTCAAAGAGAAAATACAGAAAGTGAAAAAGTGCAAAAACCCAAAGATTGTACAAACAAAGGTTGCATATAGCAAGGTACGGGGGTACATTACAGCTGAAAATAAAATACAGGGAAAAGAAAGGGGAAGTGTACAAATTAAAGTTGCAGTACAAAAGGGGATGGGGGGTACATATAGAAAACGTATAAAAATTTTAAAAAAATAAATAAAATTCCAAGCACTCCATTCTTGGGCTGCCAGCTAAATCTCCAAACTCACTTGCACATGAAAAGAAAAGAAAACAAAATTTGTTCAAAGAAATTCCAAGAAATAAAAATACAATCACATGTGTGAGAATAAGTTTGTTAAGGGATTATTCCTTACCAACGCAGGGAATTCTGTTGAGAGGGAATCAAAATTGGCGCCAAGATGTCACCCAAACTCCCTATAAATAAGGAGTTGTTGCACTGTACTGGACACACAAGAGAGCATAGAGAAATACTACCGAAAGTGAGAGGGAAAGAATTAGAGAAGGGAGGTTCTGAAGAAATATAGAGAATCAGAGTTAGAGAGAGACTATAAAAATTAAGAGAGACTCTTCCGAATTGGAGAAACTCTGAAGAAGCAGAGAACAGAGAAATCAGAAGGCATAATAAAGGACCAGCAATTTAGAAGATGAAGCAATCCATCCAAAAACCTAGAGTGTCAGATTAGACAAACCCAAGAATTCAACCACTAGAGGAGAAGACTAGAGCAGAAAAAGTGAAAGGTAACATTCAAAACCGCCCTATTAGTCACATTCAATCTATATAGCAATAGTGACTGTAGGTGCAGAAGTGGGTGTCTTCTCTAGTCTCAAACTCCTACTTGAACCTAAACCTAGGTTTGACAGGTATCCAACCCAAACCCATTTCCTCGAAACCAAACCCTGTTTTGACCCGAGACCCATACCCGTTCTTCAAAACAACTAGATCCTAGCCCAATTTTAGAATGGCCTAGCCCACTAATCTTTTAAAACTTGAAGCTCATTTTTAAAATTTCAACTTGAAGCCCATTTTAAAAAATTTTAACCTGTGGCCCATTTCTAACTTTTAACCTCAAGACCATTCTAAAATTGAACTAGCCCACTAACCTTTTAAAACCTAAAGCCCATTTTTAAAATTTTAACCCATGGCCCATTTCTAACATTTAACCCAAAGCCCATTCTAAAATTGAACCAGCCCACTAACCTTTTAAAACCCCAAGCCCATCTAAGTTTTTAAAACTCGAAGCCCATTTTTAAAGATCCGCAGCCCATTTCTAACTTTTAACTTGAAGTCCATTCTAAAATTGAACCAGCTCATTTTGAAAGTAAACTCCTAGCCCATTTTTAAACTATTAACCCGAAGCCAATTTGGAAAATTTGAACCCAAAGCCCGGTTTGAAAATAAACAACCCATTTTTAGCTTTTGACTCGAAGCCCATATGGAAAATCTAAATCCAAAGCCCATTGTGAATCACCCCTCAGACCCCCACATGTTAACCAGTACATGCCCAAGACCACTGACCCACTCGGGATCACTTGAGTTAGTATGAACCCATTGGGTTGACTCGCACGATTCTACTCAGGCACCACTCACCTAGTGAGAGACTAGTTAACTCGTCTTCATTCTCGAACATGAAACCCTAGACCCAAAAATTAAAACCCTAACACTAGAAGCCCTAAAGCTACAAAGTCAACACTTAAATCATCACAACACTAGAACAATATTCAAACCACTCACAGTCATACATTACTGATAGTCATCAAGATAAAGAAAAATAAAAAAAAATTTAAGCAAGCAGAAAACTTAGCTTTTTGCATCCTCGAGAAAGGTACGCATTCATTCGAGCCTCGATTTGACTCCCCCCTTTAGAATACCCTTAGGTGTTCTGCAGATCCGCCACTAGAAAGATGAACAACCCCCTTGGTAACAGATTCATACTTATTGAGAAACAAGGCAAAATAGGGAGTGTTTGGCTTTAGGGTGTTCACTCGAGGAGAGGTTTGAGAGGGTAGAGAGATTTCGAGTGGTGAGCTAGTGTTTTCGTTCAGGGAGGTTGCATAGAAAGGCTTTAGGTTCAGGGTTTCGCACGAACCAAAGAAAGAATAGAGATAAAGAAAGAGGAAAAGGGATCGAGAAGATGAAGAAGCCCTAAGGGTTTTTATATGAACAATGGAAAGAGAGGAGGACAATGAAGAACCAGAAACCCTAGGGTTTCTGTTCCTAGGAGAACTAGAGAGAGAGAGAGAGAGAGAGAGTCCTCAAAGAAAGATTGGAAAAATGAAGCAGAAAGTAAAAAATGGGCTTAAGTATCTTAGGTCCTAAGGTCATTGGATTTCAACACATGGTGCCTACCCGTCCGTTCGATCAAAGGCCACGTGGACTCTCAAGAATCGTTGGACTTGTGTTTCCTCTCAACGCATTAGATCCTGCCACGTCACAGATCCAGGTCTGCTTCATCTTCTGCCACATGATAGAGGGTCCTCCACACGGCCATGATTCATCCACATCAGCTATCCGCACCCCCATCACTAAAGCCGTTGGATCTCCGATCCTCATCAATGGCTGAGATCACACATATCAACAACATTGATGACGCATGCTGCCTTTACCCACACGTACTTATGTTCGAAGGCAACACGTGGCCACCTTGTCCTCCAATAATCAATGCACGAAGCGGCTCGCTGCCAATCATTGGATCTTTGTTTTCAATGAATGTCGGTGATGTTGCCACGTAACTAATCTTCACCCGCGTGCACCCTCCATTTGCAAGCAGACACGTGTCCAAGGTCTTGACCAAGACCTTAAACTAGTTTTCCCCCCGAACCGGTCAATGTTTGACCGGTTCACCCCTTGAACCGGTTTGCATCGGTTTACTTCATTTTATTCATTTATTATTATTTAAAGGTTTAAATAATTCAAAAAAAATCAAAAAAATTACAAAAAAATCAGGAAAAAATGGAAAAATTTCTAAAAACGCTTCTAAGCCATTTCTTTGTTTTTTTTTCCTCTTAAAATAAATTTTTATGTTAAAAATAACCAAAAAAATCAAAAAATACAAAATTTTACAAAATTATTATTTTTAGATAAAAATTTGTTTTTGAACTTATAAAAATCAAGAAAAATATAAAAATTAAGAAAATTTAGAAAAAATCTAAAAATATTTTTTTGTCTCAATTTTCGTGATTTTTCCTTAACTTTCTTTTTGTTATTTCAAAAATTCAAGAAAATTATTAAAAAATTCAGAACAATGGAAGAAGAATCAAGAAAAATATTTTTGAGGTTGAAGTTTATTTTTGACAGCCTTTTCATCTTGAATGAATTCCCAAAACTCGCGGAATACTATTTTCCTATTTAGAAAAATCCTACAACATTTCAAAATACCGGGAATGTATTTTGTACTATATTTTCTCGATTTTTCGATCCCGATGATTTTAAAAGGGAGGCATGAGCTCTTCGGAGTACGATATGCCCCAATTTTGATGGAATACTTATATAGTATTTATTTTGTGCATTTCTTTACAATTTTTGAGAGTGATTTCAATGGTTTATTGAATTTAATTTATGTGATAATTTTCAATTAATTAGGTACCGTTCGTAAGAACGGGCATGTAGGGGTGCTAATACCTTCCCCTCATGTAATCGAACTCTCGAGTCCGATTCTGGTAATGCAAACCAATTCTACATTTAATTGAGTAGTAATCAAGTGTTCTAACCGCATTAAAAGGTTAGTGGCGACTCCATACTTATTGTTTTTCCACGAAAATATTATTTTTAAAATTCACCTCGTCGTCCAATTCGCATCTAGGAACGTCGCGACAGGGGGAATTGTTACAAGGTTCCGAAAAAATTATTTAATCACACGCAATGAACATGCAACTACGAGTTTATCAAAGTTCGACACATATTTCTGTCAAAGCTAGCAAGGAGTGAAGCAAATATTTTATTTCTTTTCCCCCCGTTATTTTCCATGATCTAAACTGAAAAAATAAATTATAGTGATAATAGAGTGGAGATTCACAAACAATGTTAAAGCTAGAGCTTGATGTAACCATTTTTTATCATCCACTGCATACTCCAATGATTATTCACATTCTTGAGAGTCCAATAAGCCCATCCAAACGATGCTTGTCCATACACATCTAACTGGACCTTCGCGAATCTTTGGTAATCTATTATAGATGCATTCTTCACTTGCCACTCAGCTACCCATTCCCCTGCAAGAACAACCTTGGTTTATCTCAAATTTCAAAACTTCAGAAAAAAAAAAAAAAAAATTGAAGTGATTGATCAGAAAATCTATCAAATAATAAAAATCATTTTTTTTTACCTATGAGTTTTCAATATGGCATTGGAACTACATTGGATTGATTATTCTTATAATTCCAACTAAAAATAAGTTTTATTGCATGGGAAAATAATAATACCAACAAATGTGAGAGGGCCATTTGATGTGGTGATGTTGCTTAAACGTTCGGACTGGTTGGTGCGAATGAAGTCGATGTTCTGTTGGATAGTCATGTTGTCGAAAACGTCTATGAAGAGGTTGTAGTAGTGAACATCGATGACCACTCCTTTCAACCCATTGGCAATGGGGAAGAGCTCTCTCGAGCCAAGTGGCTCTCCGACTCGACTTGACATGATCACATGAACATTTGGGGAATACTTACGAACAACATTGTAGCCAGCATGGTAGTACTTGGCCAAGTTTTCAAGAGACACTCCAGATGAGATGGGTTCATTGATAAGTTCAACTGCATAAAGGCTTGGGTACTTTACATACCTCGCAGTTAGGAAGTCTATAATAGAGACTGTCTCTTGAATGTTCTCATCATTTTTTCCCCATTCTTGAGAGCCGTCTCTAGAAGAGCTATGTTCCCAGCCATTTTGAGACCCTGGTGCTGCATGCAAATCGATTATGACCTTCACCCCATATTTTCTGCACTTAAGTTGAACATTATGATTGAATTAATTAGGAAAAATCAGCCCAATCTTTTGTACTGCACATATGGAATATTAAAATATCAGGGTTTAATTGGATTGGAATTGTGTAAAATTTAGAAAAACTAAAGACATGTCAATTATGAGAAATTGGCTTAATTTTTAATGTTGTACTCTATTATATATATATATATATATATAGTTTCCTACCATATTGTTATATATATATATATATATATATATATATATATATATATATATAGTTTTCTAGGGATCCTACATAAATATTAAAGACTTAATAGATTAAGCTGAATTTAAAAAAAAAAATTAAAAAGATACAAAATATTTTGATAACAAAGAAACCTTGAATTTTGCGCAACTCCAACTAATTAATTTCAAATTCTAGGTTTCAATTCCATGTTTGATATTATTTATTTCACCTTTTTTCTATGTAAAATTATAAAGAATCAAAATATAAAATATTGTTTATTTCTTTAATATATTTTCACATAAATTTAAATCTTACCAAACATGAGTTGGATAGAGTTCGAAGGTCAAATCAAAGTTTGGGTCATCATCTAAACTTTCCTTGAAACGATAAAGACAATTTAAGAGTTGAATGCACAACCCTAATCGATAAGAAAAAGGAAAATGCTTGATGATGCAAGCCCATGTCATCAGGTACTTACATGACAATGGATAAAATAGTGCGAGGTGCGAGGCTCATTTTATTTTATCTAGACAAGACATGCCACTTGAACTTATAATGAGATGAACCCCTATCATATAGCATTGTTGAATTGATGATGAATACTTGAATATTGCATGAACAAAAACTTACTGTGCCCATGAGAAAGCGTTGTCCAGAGCTTCCATAGATCCACCAACGTAAGGCCATGGTGGAGTTGGACTGCTAGCTATCCACCACCCAACTGGAATTCTCACCGTGTTCAATCCATTTTCTGCAATGAACTTGAAGTCATCCTCCACTATGAATGTGCTCCAGTGCTCCTGCCATATAATGCACGCACCACCCCTCATTTCACTTATCCTCATAAATTGATCAAGAATGTCATCATACATTAAAATACCCAAACCTAGTTTGTACTTAAATTATTAGAGATATTTTTACATTACAATTACTTATTCAATACATCCCTCGAGTAAGAAATTAATATTTTTAGTATTAGAAATAGATTTGTGACAAAATTAGTGGGCAATTCAATTTACTAGGAAATATTACTCTAAATACGTTCAAAATAAAGACGATTTTAAGATAACTTACAATAAGTAAATAGTCATAGGTCAAACCAACAATCACATATTGATCATTTTAACTGTGGAGTTAGTCGATGTTAGTGTTCAAAATAGTATAGACATGATATGCATATATAATATTATTCCCATAACAGTGTCACTTTTTTTGTTAACAAATTTTATGTTCTTTTATTAAATATTTTAGAAACAATAAAAAATCACATGGGTTGTATTTCGTGAGTTATGAGCTCGGATTTAAGAGACTTGCGCATGCTTATTAGGTATCTATAAATATATATTTTGTTTTATAATCCATTCTTTATTTAGTATTTCACATTTTTCAAAACTTCATCTATTATCCTTTTTTCTATTCTTCCAAACAAAATATATTGTCATGGGTGAAATAATAGACCCCTCGGAGGCTAATATTTCTAAGTTCTCTCCCTAAATTAGTGCATGACACCCACCAACCCTAAATGCTCTATGTTCTACTACCCCAGCATCCATTGAATGCATAAAATAAAAATCCTGACTTCTAATTATTGAATGAAGAAGACGACAACATGAGAAGGGTGACAGAAATTCAAAGTCAGACCCTAGTTAAACAATCACAGAAAAAATGCTACCACTACCAATATTATATGTTGTCTGCACAGACTGTGGTGGGTGGGAGTTGTGCATCCATATCTTGGGCCGAGATACTCTGATAACCTTTAATGATAATTTTTCTTACCCTCATGACTTGGGGTGCCTTCTCGGGACCATATCCATTTGTGACTTGAAACTCACCCTGCAGGGCTCCAGCAATTTTCATCACAAAAACTGATGGATCGTCATCTCCCCATTTTCCATCTCCATTGTAGTCAGCAGTTACTAAGACGTCTGATTTTACCTGCACTCTCGTATTTCAAATTTATTCAAAAATATTTCAAATGCATTAGTTTGAGCATGGGATATCCCTACATTTTCATATAATAATTAAATTAATGTGATTGAAAAATAAGTACAAACCTATTAAACAACAAGAAAAATTCGATCGACTTAAAGGTATAATGAGCTGCGTACATTGAGTAATGTGGGCTTCACTTTTGGGAACGTAAATTTTAGATATTGAATTGAAATTTGTGTTAATTTTCATGAAAGTCAATAAAATTCCGTATTATATATTCTCCAAATTCACACAACTTAAATCTAAAACTTTAAATCTAAACTTCCAAATATAAGGTAAGTATTATTATGTTGAGGAACATATTTTTATTTCATAGGATTTATGATAACAACAACAACAATAAGAACAAAACCAAGCCTTAACTCCCACTAGGTGATGAGGTCGGAATTCTTTTCCATCAATTTATATGATCATGGATCATTTCTTTTGACGGATTCAGGGATATTAAATCCTTACTTACTATCTCCTTCCAAGTTATTTTAGGTCTACCCCTACCTCTTCTACTGCCCCCCACAATAACTAACTCACTCTTCCTCATTGGCTTCATAGGATTTATATAAAGGCAAAATATTATCTCAATTATACTAAGAGATCATCTCTAGTCTAATTGTTGATCATTGAATTTAGACTCCATCCAATATTAAATGGGTCTTGGCTAAATATTTTCATCAATTACAAACTCACAGTTGGGTCTTGGTTACATAATGGAGATAGCTCACTACCTTCCCTTATTCCTTCATATCAAATTCTAATGAAAGGAACTTTCAAATTTTGACCATCAAAATGTCTCATAAAAAAAAAAGGTGCATTGTCTAATAGAATCAAACTTAAAACACTTCAAAAGAACATTTTAAGATGTGAAAGTAATAGTAAAAGTTGGTTGTTCAAGTTCACCCATTCAATTTTTTGATGTGGATGGAATTAAATTATTAAAGGCCATTTGGTATCACCATAAAAAATTAAGAAAAATAATAAAAAGAATTAGAAATAGAAACTAAAACACAAAACCAACTCAAGTACGTACGTGACTATATATATTAATTGAAAACATAATTATGTATATGTAGAGATACATACGTGTTTTTGTCTAGTTTGACATGTACATAATTAATATGTTAACTAATTTCATATGTATATTATTAATTAATTTTCATTTATATAAGTACGTATCAATTTTAGGTGAGAAGTTTAATATATTTGAGAACGAGTTAATTGAATTACGGTGATGATTCTTCATAATTTGGCTTCAAAGACAAGATTTCCATGCCGAGAGTAACATTCCCATGGGGCCTCAAGATAATCCATAAGTTTGTTGTAAGTATATACATTGTATGCAGGCAATTATGTAATAAATTACTTTACATAATAATGTAATTATATGTAAGTATATAAAATGCTATGGACACAACTTTTATGCATCATTTATACTTAATCAGATTAAGATTTGCATAACCTCCTAGGACACACCCTAGTGGTCAAAAGTTGAGACGTTCTTGTATGTAGTCTTAGGTTCGAATCCTGAGAGGAGTGGGAATTGAAGACATATGAGATGGGAGATGGGAGATGGGCTACCAATTATTACGTAGCCCAAACTCAATCAGGGCTTCTAATTTACCAATAAAAAAAATATATTAACATTTGCATAGTTTCAATTCCTTGTTTATGCATAAAAATACTCAAGTTTTAAAAAATTGTGACATATAATTAATGCAAAATTATGGATATATCTTATTTAAAGAGTATTATCATTTGAGGACATTTTTATTGATAAAATAACACTTGAATCAAATATATTTATTTCCATCAAGAAAACCAACGATATTATCACATTTTCATAATTTTAAAAAATTACATATATATATATATATATATATATATAGGAATTAATTTAATGATCGTAATAAATCACAAAATGACTCTTTGTTTTTTTTAATTAAAGCTCAAGAAGGATTTAGGTAAGTTTCTCTTTTATTTATGATGTAGGCTTGACAAAAAAAAAAAAAGCCATTTTTCTTAAAGCAAGAAATTGAAAGAGTTCAAGCCATCTTTTTTTAACAAAAAAAAGTCAAAATTTTAGTCTGCTTTAAATATGATTCAAAAAATTCAGTAACTATATAATGCCTTAAATTTTAATTTTCGATAATTCAATACTATAGCCATTTATATACAATCAACAAAGTTAAATTTGTAAATATTAGGTTTTGTCTGTGTATTTGACGAAAAATTTAGTTTTTGACTTTTTCAACAATTTAGTTGAGCTTAGCTGCTTATCAAAAAACATGTTACCACTCCTCTGAATCCGGAATTGTGAGAAAACAATGCTTCATTGTGAGTGCAATGAAGAAGATTATTGGAAAAATATCAAAATTTAGTGTTTCAAAATTATTTAGCATGAAATTTTTAAACATATTTTAAAAAGAGTTTGAATTGATTCTTAGTTTAAAATGATAAAATTAATTATAAAGCTTCTTAAACAGGACCACTAAATTATGAAATGCATCTTTGTTAATTGAACGATGGTGTGGCATGGCATTTTTGTTAAGAAGAAGAAGAAGAAGAAAAAGAAGAAGAAGAAGAAGAAGAAGAGACACCTGTAAGAAGAACCCATTCGGTGCTTTAATTCGAATACGACTGGAATCCTCCGAGTTCCTCACAATCTGAAACACTTCTGATATGCCAGGGGTGGTGGCTACCGCCACTACTGTCGTCTCATTTCCGGCAGCGACGTCGTCCACTCCCACGAACTGTTTATTAAAAACTCTCAAGTTGAAACTGGTCTCGTTTATTCTCCACAACTTCATCAACCGCATTAAGAAAAAAACAATTAAATTAGCGACCATCAAATAAAAATGGAACAAGTGTAAGTTGGTTTAACTTTTCGAAGAATTTTCTTCTAAACTTTTGACCGGCAACATCCAACATAACTGGAGCAATGGTGCTGGTTTTCAAATCTGAAAAATAACCCAGACTTGATTATTTTTAAAATTTAAAGGTTATTAGGTTGGATTGATAAACGAAATATCTTAGACAGCCAATTCTACTTTTAAATCTTGAATAATTTTAAGAAATTTTTAAGTACTCATTAATTAGAGATCATCTACAATGCAAACATCTAAAATTTGAAATAGTCACAGCTGGCTAACCGAATAACTTTTCGTAATATTGAGCTACTCAATGCTGAAATTAAATAAGCATATCAATCCAAAGCTAACTTACTCTAAATGTTTCCCACCCAGAAGCATTGGTTCGATTGACAACTAAGATGGTTCCTCCTCCACTCTCTGCAGAAAGATACTTCCCTCCTATCACTGACTTCAGCTGTAGCTGGGTTCCATCCTGATGATATATTTTTTTTCTAAACAAAATCTTGAAGAAGATACAGAAATCATATACATATGTGTATGTGTGTGTGTGTGTGTTATTACCAGGAGATCTTTGTTGGGGATGGAATCAAAGAGGGAAGGCTTAATCCATCCTTCAGTAACAAGCCAGCCTCCCAAATTAACTGCTCTGACTCTGAAGTTAGGATCTGCCATTCCGTGAGAAGTAGAAGGAGATGAGAGACAACAATGAACGACGGAGAAGATAATTAGCTGCTGCAGGACTGAATGAATCCCCCTCATTTTAGTCACTATGCTTGCCAAACTTCGCCTATTTTTTTGTGTGGGGACGAAGATGGTGTGTGTGTGTGTATATATATATATAGGGTGAGGGACTGAATATGAATATTCAAGTCTCACTTTGTGGTTTGACCAAGTTACATCAGAAGTTTTTTCTTGAGCTGTTTTCAATTCAAAGTTAATAATCGGTGATGTTCAAATGAAAGCCGACTTGATTCTAGAATTAGCTGTAAAATAATTTTAAAACTATTATTATTACTACGATTATCCACCAGCTAGGCTTCCACCTATGCAATTAATAGATGGAATATTTTTTTATGTATAGCTCTATCACACGCATTGGTGTATATATGCATGTACCTAAAAGGAGAAAGCCAAGACAAGCACCTTATTTCTATGCGGAAAATTCTTCTTTTGTCCATTAATTTGCTGCAACAAAAGATATGTGAAAAAAATCAATTAAAGTCATCAAAACCCATTAATTGAAAAAAAAAAATCAAATATTAGATTCGAGATAGTTAAAAAACAATTAGATTTTAGATTCAATAACTATTTTAAGTTCAATTTAATTTACGAAAGCATATTTAAATTCGATGACACTTAATTTTACTGAATATCCCTAAATTTCTAAAATATCACTTATTTTTTTGACTCGTAATTTTTTTGGGTGTTGGAACTTGTTGAAATAGTAAACTTGATTGGAGATGGCCGGCAGCCTATCGCTGTTGATTTTTCTAGAATTGGTAGCCAACCTACTCCACCTACCAGCCCACCTCTATTGAAAATTTACTCCCACAATTATTGATTATTTATCCTGTATCTGCTATATATAGTTGTGTGTGTGTGCAATGTATAGTGGTGTGTTGAGAGTGTAAAACCAGTGAGCAAGAGAGGGAGTTCTGATTTGAAGTCCTCTGCATTTTTTCAGATTGAAATATATTATTATTGTACATTTATTCTCACTGAGTTCCAGTCACAACCAGTAACTGAGCGATCATCTCCACCCATCAGTGGTATCAGATCATCTAGGTACGTCGAAATTCGCCAAAGAGAGGCAAAGAGAGAAAAAAATTCAATTTTCTCCCAGATTTTAAAGTTGCTCAAACTCCAAAATTGAGCCTACCATTGTGAAATTCGATTCGAGACGATTCCAATAGTGGAAACTACATCTCAAACGGACTTTGGGAGGCTCCGCACGCGCTCACACTCGCCTCAGACAGTTTAAGCGCCTTTCCCACGCGCCGCATGCGCCAACGAATACTTTGGCCACCAACAACATGCGCCCACACGCTCCGCATGCATCTTCGTCGCCCGCTTGGGGAGATCCGACCCGACCAGCAACCTGTGACCTGCAAACCGAATCCATACCCGAGACTTAACCCGCATCCAATCCGTGCCCCAGTCGCCAACACGCGGCATGCGTAAGAGCTACCACTTGGCCTAACTATAAGCATAACGTCGTTAAATGGCCATTAAGTTAAACCGACCAATTTAAAAACCACCCGAAAATTCCTGTAGCGGGTTTAGTGATTTTTGGACCGGTTCTTTACAACCCAAAACCGATTCCGAAGGTTTTTCAACCTTTTGAACACATTGGTGGCATTAGATTTGCCAAAATCAGCCCCCATATCTCTATTTTGATATATTAAATTCGATGGCTAACGGTACTACCCAAGCAACCATTCCAAAGTTGACCCAGAAGAATTATGACAACTGGTCAATTCAAATAAGAGCCCTTCTAGGTGCTCAGGATATCATGGATATCGTTGAAAATAGGTACAGAGAAAGCCCATCAAAAGAAGTCGAAGCAGCTATGTCGGATGCTCAAAAAATGACCTTGCGAACCGATTGAAAAAAAGATTGCAAGGCGAAGTCCATAATCTACGAAGGCCTTGATGAGGCCACGTTCAAAATCACTGCCTCCTTTAAGACATCCAAAGAAGTTTGGGACTTTCTCCATCGAACACACAAAGGTGCAGATAAAGTGAAGAAGATTCATATTCAAACATTGTGAGGTGAGTTCGAATCTCTAAAAATGAAATCTACTGAATCTATTACTGACTACTATACACGAGTTATGGTAGTATCAAATCAATTGAGAAGAAATGGAGAGACTCTCAATGGCGAGAGAATTTGTGAGAAAATTTTGCGATCTCTAGATCCAAAATATGATTATATAGCTATGACCCTAGAAGAAATAAAAGATTTGGAAACAATGTCCGTAGAAGAACTTGTGGGCTCATTCCAAGCCCATGAGCAGAAAGTCAATAGAAGAAGTGATGATAAAGCAGTGGAGCAAACCCTCCAAATGAAGTTGTCCCTTATTGCAGATAGATACAACAAAAGGGGGATGTCACAGCAAGGAAAAGGATGAGGTCGAGGATCTCGTGGAAGAAATTCTGGAAACTTTGACTCCAGAGGAGGTGGCAGAGGCGGAAGAGGTCCCACTAGAGGAGGACGAAATCAACAGAACTATGTCCCACGAGGTAGAGGACAAGGAAGAAGATGAGGATACAATAACCACTCCAATGTAGACAAAAGAAACATTCAATGCTACAGCTGTCATAAGTACGAATACTATAGCAATGAGTGTTGGGGATGACAATAAGAAAAGGTTAGCGAGGAGGCTAACCTTGCTGAAAATGGACATGCAGATGGAGATTCGTTGATGCTGATGGCACACAATTCAACTCCCCAGGACCAAAGTGTTTGGTACCTTGATTTTGGAGCCAGCAACCATATGATTGGCAGAAAGAACCTATTCTTTGAACTTGATGAGAAAGTTCAGGGGGATATCTCTTTTGGCAATAACTCTAAAATCCGAGGGAGAGGAGATGTTTTAATCAAACAGAAGTCTGGAGATCATGCTTACATCTCCAACGTCTACTATATGCCCACCATGAAGACTAATATACTTAGTCTTGAACAGCTCGTGGAGAGAGGCTACCTAATTAGCCTTAGTAATAAGCAGATGGTGATAATAAACACTCAAGGAAAACTTGTTACTTGAGTTCAGATGGCAAAGAATCAAATGTTTTTGCTTGCCATCCAACATGATATACCAAGGTGTTTGAGCACTATCATTAGAGACAAAGACTGGCTATGGCATCTAAGGTATGGACATCTGAATTTTGAAAATTTGAAACAATTGGGAAGCAAGAAGATGGTGAAAGTCTTACCCGATATCCACCATCCAAATGTAATGTGTGAAAGTTGTATTTTGAGTAAGCAACAAAGAAATATTTTTGGAAAGCAAGCCGACTTGAGATCAACCATGTCGCTCTAGCTAATCACACGGATGTGTGTGGTCCACTAAGACCATTTTTGAATGGAAAAAATCGATACTTCCTAACCTTCATCAATGACTACAGCAAGAAGACCTGGGTCTACTTCCTCAAAAGGAAGTTAGAGGTGTTCAACAAGTTCAAAGAGTTCAAAGCTCTTATGGAGAAACAGAGTGGCTATCGTATCAAGTCACTTCGATCAGACCAAGGAGGAGAATACAAAGATGAAGCTTTCCTGTATTTCCTTAGGCAACAAGGGATTCAAACACAGTTCACAACAACCTATACTCCCCAATTGAATGGTGTAGCTGAAAGGAAAAATCGTACAATCCTTAACATGGTCAGAAGCATGTTAAAGGATAAGAATGCGCCCAAGAGTTTTTGGGCAGAAGCAATGTTATGTGTAGTCTGTCTACTCAATCGGTGTCCTACAAAGAGTCTTGATACAAAGACACCACATGAAGCTTGGACTACTCACAAGCCTAGTGTGAGTCATCTTCGGGTGTTTGGCTCCATAGCCTACGCCAAGATCCCAGAAGCAAAAAGGACAAAATTGGATGATAAATGAGAGAAGTGTATCCTTGTTGGATATGGTGATAGCACCATGGGATATTGACTCTATAATCCCATCAACAAGAAAGTATTTCACAGTTGGGATGTCATTTTTGAAGAAAATGAATCCTAGAAATGGGACCAAGCTGAATGTTCCAAAGATGCGGAATTGACACTTGAAGGAGAAGAACCTACACAGACAAGAGAAGTGGCTATCGAGCCACAAGTTCTTGAGCTGCAGACACCTCCACATGGTTCATCATAGAGGAATGAAGCTCCATCACCAATAGAGCATGAAATCTCATACATGAGACCTAGAGGAGCTCAAAATCTAGCTGACCTATATGAAACTACAAAACCAATAGAAGAGTATATTACTCTATACTGTCTGTTGTTAACCAGCGACCCGATTAGCTTTGAGGAAGCTAACGAAGAGACAAATGGAGAAAAAGAATGGATGAGGAGATTCAATCCATCAAGAAGAACAAGACTTGGGAGTTGACAAATCTCTTGAAGGGCCGCAAAACTATTGGTGTGAAATGGGTCTACAAGACCAAGAAGAATGCTCAAGGAGAAGTTTAGAGATACAAAGCAAGACTTGTCGCCAAGGGCTACAAGCAAAAAGAAGGGATTGATTATGGAGAAATTTTTACCCCAATTGCCAAGCTTGAAACCATCAGATTACTAATTTCACTTTCAACACAAAATGAATGGAAGATTTACTAGCTGGACGTGAAATCAGCATTTTTGAACGGTTTTCTAGAAGAAGAGAATTATATCGATCAACCACCTGGATATGTGAAGAAGGGCAAAGAAGATAGAGTGTACAAGTTGAAGAAAGCACTCTATGACTTGAAGCAGGCACCTCGTGAGTGGAACATGAGGATTGATGACTACTTCCAGAAGAATGGATTTGAGAAGTGTCCCTATGAGCATGCGTTATACATAAAGATGGAGACAGATGGAAGCATGCTGATAGCCTGCCTATATATTGATGATCTGATCTTCACTGGCAACAATCCAAAGATGTTTCGCTTTCAAGAGGAGCATGGTCAAAGAATTCAAAATGACAGATATTGGCCAGATGGCTCATTTCCTTGGCATAGAAGTCATGCAAAGCGATAAGGGAATTTTCATCTCCCAGAGCCACTATGCAAAAGAAGTACTAAAGAAGTTTGGGATGGACAAATGCAACTTTGTGACTACTCCGGTTGGAGCGGGATTGGAATTGAGAAAGAATGAGGAAGGAGATGTTGACCCCACATATTTCAAGAGTTTGGTTGGAAGCTTGAGGTATTTAACATGCACCAAACCAGATATACTCTATGAAGTTGGACTTGTCAACAGGTACATTGAGACTCCTGACCAGTCTCACATGAATGCAGCAAAAAAGAAACTCCGATATGTCAAGGGTACCATCACCAATGGTATGTTCTATTCATCAAGAGGTGATTGCAAACTTATCGGCTATTCATATGGCGATTGGGGAAGGGATCTTGATGAAAGAAAAAGCACGATAGGATTCACATTTTTCATAGGAGATACAGCGTTTACATGGTCTTCGAAAAAGCAACTCATCGTAACACTATCATCATGTGAAGCTGAGTATGTTGTTGCAAGCTTAACTGTTTGTCATGGTATATGGATTAGGAATGTACTGAAGTATCTAGGATTTCTTCAAGATAACCCCACAGAATTCTACATCGACAACCGATCAGCGATTGTACTTGCGAAAAATCCAGTTTACCATGAAAGAAGCAAACATATTGATACTCAGTATCATTTTATCTGGGAGCATGTGAAGAATAAAGTAGTGGAGTTGATATCTTGCAGAACGTATGATTAGATGGCTAATATTTTCACGAAACCACTCAGGCATAATATTTTTGCAAGACTGAAGACAATACTTTAAATGACAAAGAGTCAAGTTTAAGGGGGGATGTTGAAATAGTAAACTTGGCTGGAGATGGTCGGCAACCCACCGCTGTTGATTTTTCTGGAATTGGTAGGCAACCTACTCCACCTACCAGCCCACCTCCGTTGAAAATTTACTCCCACAGTTGTTGATTATTTATTTTATGTATCTTCTATATATAGTTGTGTGTGTGTGCAATGTAAAGTGGTGTGTTGAAAGTGTAAAACCAGTGAGTGAGAGAGAGAGTTCTAATTTGAAGTCCTCTGTATTTTTTCAGATTGAAATATATTATTATTGTGCATTTATTCTCACTGAATTTCAGTCACAACCTGTGACTGAGCGATCCTCTCCACCCATCAGAACTCACTTCATTGACTTTTATTAAAAAAAATAAAAAGTCTATAAATTTATATTTTTTATGACCCAAAAATATATTTAATTGCAAGTTATTAGTTTTGCAAAAAAAATCATGACATAATTATATTTAGAATATATTATTTCAAAAATCGATTTTTTATCGACTTTAAATAAAATGGCCTTTTAAAGTAAATTGGCAATTTCCAAATCAAAATCATCCTGTTTTTGTTTTTTGTTTTTTTTTTTCTTGGCTCATTTGAAAAACAAAAATAGCTAGCCTTCTACATATGCAACAACAACAACAAGCCTCAAGTCCCACTGGTGGGGTCGGCTACATGAGCCTTTTTTCGCCAATTCACCTGATTAAAAGTGTTTTCCTCTATTAAATTAAGGACTATTAAATCCTTGCTAGCTACTTCATTCCAAGTTTTTTTAGGTATACTCGTAACCCATTCATATTAGACATAATAACTAACTCACTTCTCCTTACAAGTGCTTTGCTAAGCTTATGTTTAAAATGCCCAAAGCATCTAAGCTTCCACTCCCTCGTCTTGTTTTCATTGGTGCTATACCTAAATTATTATGTATATGTTCATTTCTTACTTTATCTTTTTAATGTTAAACCACTTATCCACCTTATTATTCACATCTCAACAACTTCTATTTTTTATATATGTTGTTTCTTAATTACCCAACATTCTAAACCACAAAGCATAGTCGGCCTTATAGTTTTTTTTAATAAAATTTTTATTTTAATTTTAAAAGTATTTTATGATCACACAACACACCTGACACACTTCTCCATTTTATCTAACATATTTTAATACTATGTATTACATCTTCTTTAATTTCCCCTTCAGCTTTCATTGACTTCGACATACGCAATATATAGAATATGCTTTATATATAGACATGTGAAAATCAGGAGTGTTTGTGCATGCATGTACAAGAGAAAGCCAAGACAAGTACCTTATTCTAAGTGGAAAAATTCTTCTTTTGTCTCTTAATTTTCTATAGAAGAAGTGTTATAAAAAATAAAGGATTAAAGTGACAAAACCCATTAAGTTTTCTGAAATATCAAATTAGTCCATTACTTTTTTGACTTGTAAAAATAGCTAGTAATATTTTTAGATGTTGGAACTAACTCTACTAACTTTTATTTGCTTAAAAAAAAAATGTCTACAAATGATCTAGTGGTACTAAATTAACCCATAATTATATTTAATTACTATGTATTAATTTTGTAGAAGATAAAATAGAAATATAATTATATTTAGAATGTATATTATTTTAGTGATCTAATATATATCAACTTTAAATTAAATAGTTTTTTTCCTACAATGTGTGATCTTATATTGATCCATGAGTTTTAATTTAATTAAATTGTATAGTGTTATATATTGTACAAACTTCTTATTTGAAATTTGATAATTGTTGTAGGGTAAAATTAGTAGGGCTGCTCCTTCGACTTCTGCTGACCTGAAAGGGGAAGAGAAGAAAGGCTTGGAGGACCTGAGGTGAACTCCAGGGGATCACTCCAATGCCTAAGTAAGAGAAATGCTTTTAGAGAGGCTGAATGCAATAGTAGAATGAGTTGAATGACTTACCTTAGCCTCTTCCTCACCCCCCTTCTTATAAGAATTAGAGTTGACCCTTTGGTTGATCTGCCTTTATTGCGCCGGGTCTGAATTGCTCCCGGATCATAAAGTATTTGCGTACATCACTCGGCCATTTAATCCTCTAGCGTGGATCTCTCTTCCTCTTTATTGAATTGGAGTTGATTGCTCTCGTCAGATTGTTTGACTTCCGCCGGGGGGGGGGGGACTACGGGCTAGGTGTTGTCTTACTCTTATTGGCTTTTTTATTTTGGGCATATCAGTTGTCCCCCCCCCCCCCTTCAGTTTCAAATTTTTAGACGTAATTTTTAAAAATTGCAGTGTCTGCACTCCTAGTCCCCAGATGTATATATATAATGCCCCTCCACCTTTCCTCCTTTTTTTTTTTTTCGAAGTTTCGACCTAATTTGCTAAGCTAAGGTGGAGAACATTTTCTGAGCTAATGTTCCAAACTGAGTGGTGGAGGATATTTTTCAAGCTCATGTTCCGAGCTGAGTGGTGGAGAACATTTTCTAAACTGATGTTCCGAATTGAGTGGGGGAGGACGTTTTCCGAGCTCATGTTCCGAGCTAAGTGGTGGAGAACATTTTTCGAGTTGATGTTCCAAACTGATGTTCCGAACAGAGTGGTGGAGGACATTTTCCGAGCTCATGTTCCGAGCTGGTGTTCTGAACTGAGTTTACCGAGCAGCTTCATGGAGCAATTTTTCGGAGCAGAACTCAAGTTTCCCAAGTAGTTCGTGCTGAGCTGATTCATGGAGTGAATTTTTTTTCAAACTAATCTTACCGAGCAGCTTCATGGAGCATTTTTTTTGGAGCAGGGCTTGCCAAGCAGTTCGTGCCGAGCTGATTCATGAAGCGAATTTTACCGAACTGATTTTACCGAGCAACTTCATGGAGCAATTTCTCAGAGCGGGACTTGCCAAGCAAGATTGTGTCGAGCTGATTCATGAAGCAACTTTTGCTGAACTAATTTTATCGAGTAGCTTCATGGAGCAATTTCTCGGAGCAGGACTTGCCGAATAAGTTTGCCGAGCAGTTTGTGCCAAACTGATTCATGAAGTGAATTTTGCCAAACTGTTTTTACCAAGCAGCTTCATGGAGCAATTTCTCAGAGCGGGACTTGCAGAGCAAGTTTGCCGAGCAGTTTGTGTCGAGCTGATTCATGAAACGAATTTTGCTGAATTGATTTTACCGAGCAGCTTCATGGAGCAATTTCTCGGAGCATGATTGTCCAAGCAAGTTTGCCGAGCAATTCGTGCCGAACTGAATTATGGAATGAATTTTCCCAAATGGATCTTACCGAGCAGCTTCGTTGCCTTTTATGCCTACTGAGTTGTGCTCATCTGCTGGGCTATTTTTGGCCTTACGAGTCATGCTCGTCATTTGGGCCTTTGATGCTTAATGAGTCGTACTCATCTGCTGGGCTGCTTTTGGCCTTACGAGGCGTCGTCTTTCCCGCAAAAGTGTAATAAATACCTGTTTAAATCAGTCGTACCTTGGAAAGCCACGAGTCCTTGATATTAGTGTAACGTCAACGTCTGCGGGGACTGTCATACGTACGAGTATTTTTTAATCCTTTTCCTCAAGACACAATCCCACCCTACAGAGGAGCTCTCTCGAGATTTCCACTCTCTTGGGGATCTGTGCAGGCCTTTCTCTATAAAGGCAAGGCCCCTTCATTTGCTCCCCATCTCATTCAAAAGGTTTTTACCTCTTGCTAGGTACGCTCTCGCTCGACCTCTCTCCTTGCTTTTCTCCATCTTTGTGTTGACTTGCATATTTGTTTTATTATTCTTAATAGAATCTTGTCTATTTAATCTTCTTTTGTATGGTAGCTTTGTTGTTTTTCTCGCAAAATTTGTTCGTTTGATTTCCTTTGGTATCTTATCTCCCTTGTTTTTGTAGAAGGCTCATCTGTTTGATCTGTTTGGAAGTTCTTCATTTCGTTTGTTCCATATTTTGCTCACTTTATGGAGTCTTCCTCACAGCCCGTGAGGGCTCTGACCATAGTAAGGAGCGCTCGATGTGACCCGATCCCCGCCGATATGCAAAATATTCGATACTTTTTTGCCATCCCTTCGAATATCACTATTAGATTACCTGACAACTCAGAATCAATCCTTGATCCGAGCTCTAAAGAGCTTTGCCTTTACACCGACTACCTGGATCTAGGCCTTAGACTACCTTTTTCCCCCTTTATTTCTAACGTACTACATTTTTATCGAATTGCCCCTTCACAATTGGTTCCGAACTCCTATCTTACACTAGTGTGTTTTTCTGTCCTCCTTCTCCGGCTCGGTCACCAGCCCATCGTGCCTCTCTTCTAGAGTTGTTTCCAAATACGAACGCACTCTGTAAAGAAGGAGCTGTATTACTTCAATTCTTTGTCAGGTTATAAACTTTTCACCCCAGGTAGCTCTTCCATACACAATTGGAAGTCTTGGTACTTCTTTGCTCTGGGGGAGATGAACTATACGAGCCCTCTTGTATGGTCTGCTCCTCTAGATGGTGACGTTCTTCTTCCTTACCCTTTTTTTTTTTTTTTCTAATGCAGGGTTGTGTGCAGGATACTCGATTACTTACCTTTTTTCCTCTCTCCTTTTTGTAGCTCGAGTGCGGCACATTCTTCCTAGTCTCTCACCTGCCGAGCAGGCCATATTGAAATATCTATAGGCCCTAGTTCAGCAGGAGATTGTCCCTCATAAGGAGCTGCTCTAGGAGCGAGTTCTCGTGCAGTGGGGGATCAACCTCGTTTCCTCAAGTCTTGTCTTGTCTTTGATTTCTATGATATGTACTCGGATACTTCTGCTTTTGTTGGTGTTTTTATCCCCTCTCTTATTTTTGCAGATATGGACTTTAACAAATACGAGTCTCTCATAGGGGAAGCCAAGAAGTAGAGAGCGAGTAGGAGCAGGAAGAAAAGAAGAGAGCTTGAAGGAGAATCATCTCAAAGGGATGTGCCCACTGTCGGTGATAGTGAAGCTCCTGCCGAGGAGAACATTACAGCGCCTCCTCCGAGGCCTATAGCTAATGTTGAAGCGATTTTTCAGGAGCCAACGCGTTCTGCTTCTGCTTTATGCAGGGCTATTCACGTCGAAGATTTCATGCACGCTCAATGTTCCCTACCCGACGTTCTCTCAGCACAGATTCGGCATACCACATACCAGGTCTTGTTTTACTTAATATTTTTCGGCCGTATTGCTTTTCTCCTTAGACATTGCTTTATTATCTGATCTTCCCTTTGTACTTCTCCTCAACTAGTGACGATGGCCTTAGCCCAAAAAGAGAAGATCGTCGAGATGTACCGGTAGACCTTGAATGCCAGGGAAAAGTATGTCGTTGCTCAGAATGAACTTCGTGATGTCGAGATCCATGAACATGCCCTTCAAGCTGAGATTGAACGTATTCGTAGGGAGGAGGTACCTGCCAAAGAGGCTGCCGCTGCTGCTAATGCCTCTTGAGCCATAGTAAAGAAGTATAAGGACTCCACACAGTTTGTTATGGACACCTTCAAAGCTTAGAGGGTGGGGTTTAGGAGGTGTCAGGAACAGGTCAAAACCAAGCACCTTGACCTTCCCCTAGACGGTGTGAGCTCACACGGATATAGCAACGAGAGTCCCAAATTCTAGGAAGATCTGGACGAGGAAGAAGATGGGGAGGAAGAGGAAGCTGGAGAAAGGAGCAAGGCAAGCTAGTCGGCTGGAACTTCACTTGTAATATATATATTCTTAAACTTTATTGACATAGTACAATTGCTGTAATCGGAACTTTTATTACCGCATTGTAAGAAACACTCAAAAATAGTATTTTTTTAACATATCTGAGTTCCAAGTATTATTAATCTTTTTCCCCTCTACATCCTCCAACTTGTATGCCCCCGGCTTTATCTCGGTTGTAACTCTGTATGGACCCTCCTAGTTTGGTTTCAGCTTGTGCGACCCCGACTCTGTTGGTCTTTTTCGCGTCTTCCTTAGAACCAAGTGTCCGGGCTAGAAATTCCGCACTCTGACGCTAGTGTTGTAGTATTTTGCTACCCTCTGTTGGTATGATGCAACTTTTAGACTAGCCTGATCCTGTCTCTCCTCCAGCAGGTCTATTTCTGATCTGACCTCTTCATTGTTGGCCTGCTCGTTAAAGTATTTCCTTCGCTAGGAGTAGATCCCTACTTCTGCTAGGATGACCGCTTCTGCTCCAAAGATGAGCATGAACGGAGTTTCCCCTGTTGCCACTCTCTTGGTGGTGTGGTATGCCCATATAACGGACAAGAGTTCCTCTGTCCACCTGCCTTGCATAGATTCGAGTCGTGTCCTCAGGCTGTGCAGTATTGTCCGGTTCATGTTCTCTACTTGTCCATTGCTCTCAGGCATGCCACTAATGTGAAAACGAGTTTAATAAATAGGTCCGAACATAACTTTTTGAAGCGCTCATTATCGAACTACCTCCCGTGGTCACTAACTATTGCCCATGGGATTCTGAACCAAAAAACCACTGATGTCCACATGAAGTGCGTAATGTTTCGCTTTGTTATGGTGGCTTGGGGTTCGACCTCTACCCACTTAATGAAATAGTCGATTGCTGCCACCAAAAACTTTCTTTCACCAGTTGCCTGCGGTAAAGGTCCCAAGATGTCTATTCCCCACTAGGCGAAGGGGTAGGGACTGGTAAGAGGGGAGAGGAGATTAGATGGTACGTGTGGTACTGCTACCCATCTCTGGCACCTATTGCATTGTTTGACAAGTTCGAGCTCGTCTTTCTTCATCGTGGGCAAGTAAAATCCCTACCGCATGGCTTTGTGGGCTAAGGCCCTATTGGCAAGGTGGTTTCTGCACATTCCTTCATGGATTTCCCTTAGTATGTATATTCCTTCCTCATTGCTTAGACAATGAAGGTATGGCAGTGTTAGGGATCGTCTGTATAGCTCCCAGCCTATCAGCGTACATCTTGCTGCCTTCCTTCTCACTTTTAGAGATTCCTTGTCGTCCTCTAGTAGGGATCCGCCCCAGAGGTACAGGATTAGAGGCGCCCTCCAATCCTCCTTATTGATTTTAGATTCCAAGGAGTTAATGTTTTCCTCCTCATATGAGGTTTTCCCTATCCACTCTAGATAAATAGCGTCCTTCCATTCCGAGCTGGTTGCTGAGGCCAATTTCGCGAGTGCATTGGCCTTTTTGTTCTCGGCCCTTGGTACGCGTTCTATATCGAAATGAACGAACGATTTTTCGTATTCTTGGGCCTTGGCGAGATACTTCATCATTTTTTTATCCCTAGCCTCAAATTCTCCTTTCGAATGCTTTACCACCAGCTGGGAATCACTCGATACCTTGATCTGTGCCACCCCTAGTGCTTCTGCCAAGCGTAGACCTGCTAACAAAGCCTTATACTCTGCATCGTTTTTCGAGAACTCTAATTTTAGTGCGAAAAGAGTTTCGCTACCATCCGGGGCTGAGAAGATGAATCCAGCTCCCCCTCCAACCACGTTAGATGACCCATCAATGTGTAGCACCCATACATCTGACGTAGCAGCTGACTCGGGGAGCCTTTTGACTGTGAAGTCAGCGAGCACCTGGGCCTTGACAGCGGGCCTTGGTTGGTATTGTATGTCAAACTCACTTAATTAGATTGACCACTTCGCCATCCTTCCTGAACTCTCCAGCCACTACAGAATCTGTCTCATTGGTAGGTTTGTTAACACTGTTACCTTGTGGGCCTGAAAGTAGAGCCTCGATTTTCACACAGCATAGATGATGGAGAAGGCCACTTTTTCCGTTGTACAATAGTTTTTTTCGGCTCCACTCAGCACCTTACTAGTATAGTATACGAGCTAATGCGTCCGGCCTTCTTCCTATACTATGACCGAGCTGACGACATTTTTCGTAGATGCTATATATAGGTAGAGGTCTTCTCCTGTCTTTGCCTTCGTTAAAAGGGGTGGGGAACCATGGTATTGCTTGAGCTGTTTGAAAGCTTTGGCCTGTTCCTCCTCCCATTCGAATCCTCCCTTATTCCTTAGTGCTCTGAAGAAAGGTAAGTCTTTGTCTTCTGAGTAGGAGACAAACTTGCTGAGGGAGACTATCCTCCCTCTCAAAACTTGGATCTCCTTCTTTGTCCGTGGAGCCTCCATTTCTAGAAGTGCTTTTATTTTGTCCAGGTTGGCTTCTATGCCTCTATGGGTCACCATAAAGCCAAGGAACTTCCCTGCAGAAACACCGAACATACACTTTGATGGGTTCAGTTTCATTTGGTACCGGCAAAGGAGTTCAAACGTTTCCCTCAGGTCTTTATAATGCTTCCCTGCCTCCAAGCTTTTTACCAGCATATCGTCCACGTAAGCCTCCATTGTTTTTATGAGCTGATCTTTAAAGATCCTGTTCACCAATCTCTAGTACATGGCTCCTGCGTTTTTTAGCTCGAAGGGCATTACCCGGTAACAATATAGGCCCCTTTCGGTGATAAAAAATGTTTTTTCTTCATCCGCTAGACTCATAGGGATCTGATTGTATCCCGAGTAGGCATCCATGAAGTTGAGGAGTTCGTTCCTAAAGGTCGAGTCCACCAGCTGGTCGATTCGGGGGAGAGGAAAGTTGTCCTTTGGGCTGCCTTATTCAGGTCCGTGAAGTCTATGCAAGTGCGCCATTTTCCATTTGGCTTCCTTACTAAAACCACGTTGCTCAGCCACTCCAGATAGTCTACCTCCCTGACGAAGTTGGCTTGCACCAGCTTCATCACTTCCTCGTTGATTATCTTGATCCGCTCCATTACAAAACTCCTTTTTTTTCTATTTCACAGGTTAGTGGTTGCGGTTGACCTGCAACCTATGCTCCATAATTGTAGGATCGATGCCTGGCATGTCTGCGGCTGACCAAGCGAACACATCAGCGAATTCGTTCAATAGTTCACTCAGCTTCGCTTTCAAGGTGTTGGGCAAGTGATTTCCGATCTTCACACTTCTCTCCTGGTGGCCCTTTAGGGGTATGTGCATGATGTCTTCATCCACTGTACTGATCAGAGGATACTCACCCCTTTCTAGGTCCTCCATCATTAGGGTTTCTCTTGCCTCCATCTTTCCTTTTAGAGCCATTGCGTAGTAGCTCTGAGCAGCTGCTTGATCTCCCTTGACAAACCCTATCTCGTATGGTGTAGGGAATTTGATTTTGAGGTGGTATGTTGACGTTACAGCCCAAACTGCATTAAGCAAAGGGCGGCCTAATATGATATTGTACATTGGAGGTCGATCGACCACAAGAAACTCTTTCAATGTAGTAACTTGTTGTGGGGTTGTCCCCATTGTCATCGGTAGCATGATTGTACCCAAGGGGTGAACAACATCTCCACCGAATCCAGCCAGGGGAGTTGAGACTGGTTTGAGTCGTTCCTTACCGATTTTCATTCCGACCAGAACATGACGTTTGCTGAGCTCCCATTGTCTATCAATACACATCTGACTTTGTAATTCATCACCAGTAGGGAGAGCACCAGTGCGTCATCATATGGCTAATGCACCCCTTCTTCATCTCCACTGTCAAAGGTTATGTTGTCATCTTTTTTGTTTCATTTGCTACTTGTTTCCCCCTTCTCCATCGAGAGCACCTGTTTAGCATATCTTTTGTGAGCACCCCCACTATCTCCTCCGCTAGCGGATCCTTCGAAGATCACCGCAATTTCCCCTACGACCTGCTCTTCCTTCTCTTTTACGCTGGGGCTCCTCTGCTTTAGAGGTTCCCTCTTTGGATCTTCTTTCTTTATAAACTTTGATAGGTATACCCTTCTTATTAGGGCTTTGATTTCTTTCTTCAACTGGATGCCTTCCTCTGTGTCATGACCATGATCCCTATGGAATGCGTAGAACTTGGACATGTTTCGCTTGTGAAGAGGTGTTCGCATGGGTTCGGGCCACGAGACATAGTCCTTCTTTTTGATCTACATCAGTAATTCAAATGGTGGTACATTCAAGGGTGTGTAGGTGGAGAACTTACTAGGTTGCCCTCTTGTCATTGGGCTTGCGTGTAGTGTATTAGTCTCTTGTCTTTTCGCGGATCTATAGGGTTCTTCCGTCTCCTTGCTACTACTTTTCCTTTTCCGTTCTATGCGACTTCCTCTTGTGTCCATCATCTTCTCCAGGTTGATATATTTCTGTGCTCAAGCCATCAGCTCCCCCATATCCACCGGTGGCCTTTTCCCTAAAGAGTATTAGAAACTTCTGGGCTAAAGAGCCATTGTCAAGGCTGCTAAAGCCACCCCCATATCTAGGTTGCGAATTTCTAGGGTTGTCATGTTGAAGCGGTGCATGAATTTCTTTAGAGGCTCTTGCTCTCCTTGTGCCATACTCATGAGATGACCCGTTGTTTTAGCAATTCTCCAACTACTAAGGAAGTGGCCGGTGAACAGTTGTTCCATCTCTGAGAAGGAACCGATCAATCTAGGTCGTAGAGTTCGGTACCAGTCTCTGGTAGTACCCTTAAGGGTTGTTGCAAAAGCTTGGCACATGATAGCTTCTGGAGCACCTTGCAGCTGCATCACCATCCTAAAGGTGTCCAGATGATCAATTGGGTCAGACAGACCTTCATACCTTTCGAAGGGGGGCATCTTGAATCTACTTGACAGTGGAGCCTCCATGATCTCTTTATTGAATGGTGGCTCTGAGGAGCTTAGGGACGCTTCCCCATAGAAGGGTTTGGTTCTGCCCTTTTTCATCACTTTTTCTATGTGATCTATTTTTTTGATCCTTTCTTCAAGTTTCGTGGATCTTTCTTGGTTGACATCTACACTGTTTGTGTCCTCTACCTTCTTGTTAAGGTAGCTTTTTTCCTCATTCTCCTTTGGTTTGTTAGCTTTCTTATCTGTACTGGGGCTCTCTTACCATTGGTGGAGGACGTGCCCTTCCTGACTCTTTTTTTGTAAGAGCTGGTTGAGCATATCCTTCATTTCCTTTTGGAAAGTGAGGAATTCCTCCTTGCTGACACCCGATGGTTGTGCGGGTGTGGAGTGGATGGACTAGGATGATTCTTTCTCGAAGCAGGGATGGAAGTAGAACTGTGTGAGGTCGGCATTACCTGAATGTCGAAAGTCGAGAGCAAGATATGATCACCTCTCAAAAGCAGGTTCCCACAGACGGCGCCAACTATTGTAGGATAAAATTAGCAGGGTTGCTCCTTCGACGTCCGCTGACTTGAAAGGGGAAGAGAAGAAAGGCTTGGAGGCCCCGAGGTGAACTCCAGGGGATCACTCCGATGCCTAAGTAAAAGAAATGCTTTCATAGAGGCTGAATGTAACAGTAGAATGAGTTTAATGACTTACCTTAGCCTCTTCCTCGCCCCCCTTCTTATAGGAGTTAGAGTTGACCCTTTGGTTGATCTGCCTTTATTGCGCGGGGTCTGAATTGCTCCCGGGTCATAAAGTATTTGCGCACATCACTTGACCATTTAAGTCACTGGCATGGATCTCTCCTCCTCTTTATTGAGTTGAAGTTGATTGCTCTCATCGGATTGTTTGACTTCCTGGGGGGGGGGACTACGGGTTAGTTGTTGTCTTGCTCTTATTGGTTAGTTTATTTTGGGCATATCAATAATGAAGAAATCTTTTATACAAAATTTTATTCTATAAGTTTTTTCATAGGTAACACGTATATACTCTGGCAAATCAAACAAAAAATTATCGTTGATTATAAATAAGCTTTATATCAATTATGAAAAGTCGTATTTAAGATGGAGATTCAGTACCCTTTTTTAATATGCATTTCTTATGAATAAGTTCAAAAATGTTAAGTTAATATATTTTGTTTAGCATCAAAGCAGTATCATTAAATTAAGCTCAGGATAATTGGTTGTTTGTAAATAATTGAAACAAGAATTGTTGGATGCAAATGCTCTAAATATATAAATATTATTTATTAATATTTCCAAAAAAATTGTTAAAAATTAAATATCAGAAAAAGAAAATAAAGAAATTCCTATTTTTTAAATTCAAAATTTTCAATTGGTGGAAACATTTTTTAAAGTATATTAAGTAGTAGTTTACATGAAATGTAAAAGATAATTTTTTCAATCAAATGTAAATCTTATATCAAATATAGACAACATTTCGTACAATTTATTGCATGAAAGGAAAAAAAAATCTTATGAGTTTTTAACTAATAATTTATACAAAGCGTGATACTAAAATATTACATTCAATATATGTTGCTAAAAAAAAAAGAAGGAAAATTAATACTCTAATTGGAAAAATGAGTTTAGAGAAATTTGTAAGGCCATTAAAAACTGTTATAATAAATCAAAAAAATATAAATATCATAAAAAATAATTATGAATAATTTAAAAATTAATAAAATGACTCAATAACAAGAATATATTGACACGGTATATTTATATACTAATGGGTTAATTTGTATCGACCTAAAATTAGTGAGTTACATTGTAAAATGGGAAAAGCTAGTGAGTTTTTAGGATCTTTAACCCATAGCCAAAAATCCTACCAACGTTGCAGTCTAAGATCATTACTTTCATTGTTTATTTGATTTGTAGAATGGAATTGATTTAGGAAAATAATCGACATAACAATAGAAATTAATTGATGCTGGAATGTGGTTATTTTGTTTGATTGCTAACATAACGATTAGTGGAAGTATTATCGACATCGGGTTTTGAGGATCCGTTAGGGTTGCCAACATTTGTGTGACAATTTAAAAACCAAACAAGTATAGATAACTGAGTCATTGGTTACCTAACTTGTCCTTTTTCATTTTAGAAATAGAGTCGCCATTAAAATTTTAAAAAGACAAAATAAATAAAAACCTTCAGTAAGGAGATTAGGTTCGGGAATACATTTGTGAATATGGAAGGTAATGTTTTAAATTATATTTAATTGAAATTCAAAACATTAGCACCTTAAAACACTCATTCCTTTGAATGGTTACCGTGCTTACCTTGTATGTGTGTATATCTCATATTTTAAAAAATAATAACTGACAGCAAACATTTGAAATTTTGGAAATATTGAAATCCAATTTTGAAAACCAGTCAAACAGCCTCTGCTTTGCAAATATTCAGTCCCTTGGTTTGCTATTTCAAAAAACCATCCAGCCTTAAAGCCCTTTGGAAAGACTTTTTAGGACTCATGTAGAGGCTTGAAACTCATGAGAATCCCTCTACTTAAGTGACTAATCAAATCAAACATACAAACACATACAAATAAAAAACAATAAAGAAGAGATTTGTGTTCTTTTTTAGTATGGCTGAATCTACCAAATAGATTGCTTACATATCTTCAATAGAGGAATCAACCCATTTGTAGTTCTTAAAAATATTTTTCAAAACATGTTCAGAAAACATTTTTGGTATGTATTTTTCAAAAAACATACTTGAAAACACTTGAAAACTCTTGAAATTACTTAAAACTTTCATTGAAAAACCATTCATTTCTTTGATTAGAAACAAAAATTTTAATGGATTTTTTGTTAAACAGAGATTGAAAATATTATTTTTTTACATTTTGAAAAAAAAAATTTCCACGCTTAAGCCACTTCATGGGTGACTACTTTGAAAAACAATTTTAACCTGTATAAACTTGAAATATGTTGTGAATTTTTTTTGTGGGAGAACCACAAACTCACTTTGAAAACTCAGTTACAAACTTGGAGAACACCCAAAAGTCACATCATGGATGTATGATTCCACTGTTTTGAATAAAACTTGATCAACACTTGAACTTCTATGAAAACCATGGATGAACATGTACATATAAACCACATGAAAACTGGGTTTTTTTTTTCTTTTTTTCTTTTTTTTTGGAAAAAACCATGAAAACCCTCATTGAATTAGTAAAGGACTTGACCAACTATACTCGAATGAGTGTAGAGATTTGAAACGATGCCAAACCCCAAGGCAAAAGTGTTGAAAATTGCCAAAAAGCACCTCTTGGAACTTGGCGATTGAGACCCTTCAGAGAATTTCAAAGGGTTGATTGACCATTTGGTAGCCAACGATTACCTTTCCAAAAATATAAGGGTCATTTGACTACTTACATGGGCCGGTTGGTTGCCTCCACTGAAATTCCTCTTATTCGTGTCATTTTTTATATTTTTTGCATACTTCTTTCCATACATCTTAAAGATAAACATTTGAGCAATAGAATGACATAACTTATAATGCAAAACACATAAGAAATTATGTAGATCTCATCAAAACCTAAGTACATGCTTCTAGGGAATACACATACCAAATTCATATAAACAAATGAAATTTAATAAAGGGGAGGGTTAGGTACTAACTTTGTGATGTAAAAACAATTTATAGATCAAGTGAGGACCACTTTCCTTACTGAACACTCCCCAAAACACTTTTTCAAGATTGAAGGAATAAGAATTTATGTCTATTTCTATTCAAAACAAAATCTTTTTTAGGACACCTTTTCCTTAGAAAAAACTGTACCTTGCCCTTACTTGGACATGCCTTCAACTCTCGACCAAGGGGTCATTTGGCTGCATGCTACACTATTGTGGACAATTAATGATTTTCCTGCTTACAACAATCTATTAGAGTGGAGTACAAAAGGATACTTAGCATGCCCAGTGTGTAATAAGGATGTTGGGTTCTTATCCTTGAAGCATGGACAAAAGTTATATTTTATGTGTCATCGTCGTTTTCTACTATATGGACATCCTTGGAGGACTCGTGATGCTAGAGGCTTTAATGGAAAAACTGAATGAACGTTGCAGCCAAATCGACTAATTGGGGAAGAGATATTAAACTAGTTCAAGTTGATAAGAAATATGAAATTTGGGAAAGCACCAAGCAGTGTGAAAAGGAAACATGCTAGGAATGAGTTAAATTGGACAAAGACAAGAATCTTTTTCGAGTTACCATACTGGAGAGATCTTCCACTATGTCATAACTTGGATGTTATGCACATTAAGAAGAATATTTGTGAGAATGTTATTGGTACATTGTTGGATACAAATGGGAAGAAGAAGGACAATGCAAATGCTCGCTAGGATATGGAAGATATGGGAATACAACCTGAGTTGCACCTTATTTATGATAGGGACAAGATTCTCATACCATCAGCATGTTACACATTTTTTAAGGATGAAAAAAATAATTTCTTTGAATGGTTGAAATCAATGAAGTTCCCTGATGGATATGCATCCAACATATCTCGATGCATAAGTACAAAGGAAGGTAAGATGTTAGAAATGAAAAGTCATGACTGTCATGTGCTTCTTCAATGGGTTCTACCAGTTTTCCTTTGTAGCCACTTGACTGACGATGTTTGCTCACTGCTGATTGAGTTGCGAATTTTTTTTTTCCCGATTGCTATGCTCAAAGAAATTGAGCTTAAACGTACTTGAACGGTTAGAAAAGGACATTGTAATCATATTATGCAAGATGGAGAAAATTTTTCCATCAACATTCTTCAATGTTATGGTCCACCTAGCCATCCATTTACCAAGGGAGACCATCATTGCAGGATTGGTGCAATATCTTTGGATGTATCTTATTAAGAGGTAATTTTCATGATGCAACAATGTTCACATGATTTCCTTTCTTTATTTGTAGATGTCACTAATGCTATGTAAAATGCACAGCTTGTTGTCAACCTTAGAGGGTTATGTGAGCAATAATGCACGATCAAAAGGCTGAGTTATTAAGGCATACATTGAAAATGAATGTATTGTATTTTGCTCAATGTATCTACATGATATTGACACAAGGTTCACTCGTGATAAGCGAAATGCAGACATTCAAGGTAATTTTGTTGACTCTAGTGTAAACCCAATAGGGGGGTGAATTGGATATTTAAAATTTTTCTACCTAGGTCAACTATCCAGCGACAGTATTTCACAAACCTAGAATCAAACTAGTGTAAGAAAGATAGATGAAATTGTAATTAAATTACTCTAGATAAATTTAAACAAGCAAGCACGATATAGCAAAGTAGGTAAAGTAAAAATGACACCAGATGTGTTATCTAGGTTCAAAAAATGTGCCTACGTCCCCGCCTCTAGCTCGCAAGCTCGACGATTCCACTAAAGCTCACTTATTGGATGGAGAGACACCGAATACAACACAATTTCCTTAATGGGCAAGGGAAACCCCATATCAGATTAGCAAGGCTGATCCCAACCTTTATAAACAATACTTACAAGCTAGATCAACACCCCCTCAGGCCACGCCTGGAATACAACAAATAAGCAATACAAATTTTGTGTACAATATCAATGCTTATCCAATAAGCAAGTATGTACTAATATAGTCAATGCACTTCAATATGATAGGATTTATAAGCTCAATGAAGTTTAATATAACTACTCTCAAGATAATGTCAATATATCTAGTAATATGTGAGAGTGTGTTATGAATGAACCTTTGAGTCAAGATATGTATGTATGTACCAATCACAAGTTGCAAACTTGAAGATCTCAAAAGCACAAGCAAATATCTCAAAAATAATTTTTCAAATAAGAATGAGAGATATTTGGATTTAGCTCGTTAAAAATATTTTTTCACAATATCACAATACAAGTCCTTGAAGCTTGCAACAAGAATGCAAGACTCACAAGCCTTAAAGAGTTTTCCCAAAGGAGACTTATGAAATAAAAATCAATCTCGATCAAAGAATAAAAGAGTGTAAGCCTATAGTAACAGTATGGATAATCTCAAGATACTCTCACCAAAAGAGTTTTGCAAGAGGAATGTGTGAGAATGGAGATTTTAAGCTTGTATGGAAAAAAATGGCTCAAGAAATTTCAGAGAAATTTTTTTGTTAATCAAAGTCTTAATCTCATGCTAATTTATCCAAATGAAAGGGTATCTATAGCTTTTGACAAAAATGTAAACGTTGGGGACTCATTTAGTATTTTTGAAAATGTTTAATTGAGTTTTAACTCCAATTACCATGATTATATTTTTGCAACCCAAGAGGATTGATAGCCCAGCACCAAGGGTCAGTCGCCCGAATAGACACAAAGGTCATATTTCTTTTGGTTGGCTAAGAAGAGGACCGGTAGGCTGAGCCCAGGCGAAAAACCAAACCTTCGGCGGTTCGACCACCCGGTCTAGGATTCGATCTACCGTGCTTAACAATTCGGTCGACCAGGGTGATTTTGAACTATAAGTTTGGGTGACCGAGGCTGGTAAAAGGTGTCAGTATTCAGGTTTGGTCGACCATGGACAGTACGTTCAATTTTGGACCGATCTCTTGAGCCACAGTTAGCGTGTTGACTTTCTACCAGTTCGGTCGACCGAAGCATTTATAATGCCCTATGTTCAATCGGCCGAAGCCATTTCAAGGTTAGATTTAGGTCTTGTTTTTTATTAAATTTCACCCCTGATCGCATAGTTTTAACTTTTGAGTCAAAGGGGATTTTCCATGAAGTGCTTATAGGGGCCTAAAGTCAATCTATGGTCATTGAGCTTATTAAACCTATCATGCACGCAATGCACCAATTATTACAGACCATATTACAGATCAAAATGAATTAAACAATAAATACAAATGAAAATGTTTGTTCTTCATTTCCTTTGCTTCTCCAAATGCCACCATATGATGTGAGCATCGAGTTCTTTATGGCCTTGTCTAAATCTTTGCCATTTGTGCTAAGAATGGTCCTACACATAAACTCAGGGCATAGGTAGGATACAAGGATATTTGTCATTTTCAAAATGGGATATGACCAATAGGGTCAACATTCTCCCCCTTTTTGATGATGACAAATACTTTAAGAAAAAATGGGTATGGCTATGAAAGGCTTTCCCTGAGAATATGCATAAAGGAATTTATAATAAAACTCAAGCATATGAGGAAAGGAAGACACAGATAATTAATCATGTAATCAAATTGTTTACCCAGTTTTGCTTACTTCTCCCCCCTTTGGAATCAACAAAAGGGCTAAGGTAGAAAATATATAATCATTTGAAAATAACCTTAGAAGCTTATAGGTATACCGTGGATATAGTAATTCAAATACAAGATATAGTTTTGGGAAGATTTTTAGAAATTTCGGCAGCATGTCATTTGAAAGTAGAGCATTTCCAAAAAAAAAAAAATGTATATCAATAACCTGAATGAGTTCAAGAAATATTTTATAGTATTTACATCAATCAACTCAAGCAGTCCAGTATGAATCAAAACAATTTATATAATAAGTACATTACTTCCAACATCCAAAAGATAGAATAGTCATGTAGTGTAAAGTGGATAACAAAAGTGATCTCACAAAGTATGAAGTATATTTATAATTGATGTGAGAAATTATTTATCATTTCAGAGCCAAAGTTTTTTAAGTTAAGTAGCTCCCCCTTAATTTATGCACTCGATAATACTTGTAGGTGGCATCTCTACTGTGCATTAGACCTAATTCACGTCTAATCTATATAAATGTATCCTCCTGAAGAGGTTTTGTGAAAATGTCAGCCCACTGTTCATTAGTGCGCACGAATTCAAGTGTCACATCCCCTTTTTGCACATGATCATGAACAAAATGATGTCTAATTTCAATGTATTTGGTTCTTGAATGTGAGATGAGATTCTTTGAGATGTTGATTACACTAGTGTTATCACATTTGATTGGAATGGTGTCATAGTGCAAAATCCATAAGTTGTTGCTTCATATTAACGAATTTGTGTACAACAACTTCTAGCCGCAATATATTCACCTTTGACTATGGATAAGGCAACTGAATTTTGTTTCTTGGAGAACCAAGAAACCAGAGATTGTCCTAAGTAATGACAAGTGCCGCTAGTGCTCTTTCGATCTACTTTACTACGGGAAAAGTTAGCATCCATGTAACTAACAATCTCAAATGAAGTATGCTTAGGGTACCACAATCCTAATTCAATAGTCCCAACAAGGTACTTAAGTATCCTCTTAATTGCTAACAAGTGAGACTCCTTAGGTGCAACCCGAAATCTAGCACACATACAAACACTAAACATAATATCAGGCCTACTAGTTGTAAGATACAAGAGACTACCAATCATCCCATGATAGAGTTTGATATCAATAGGAATACCTTGCTCATCTTTGTCAAGTTTAGTGGAAGAGCTCATAGGAGTTCCTAGAATTTTACCATCTTCCATATTAAATTTCTTGAGCAAGTCACTGATATATTTTGATTGGCATATGAAAGTCTCATGTTTGGCTTATTTAATCTAGAGTCCTAGGAAGAAGCTTATTTCACCCATCATGCTCATTTAAAATTCGTTTTGCATGCATTTGCAAACTCATTACACAAATCATCATTTGTAGCTCCAAAGATAATATCATCAACATATATTTGTACAAGGAGCATGTGATCATTTTTAGATTTAATGAAGAGTGTAGTGTCAATTTTGCCTCTAGTAAATCCATTTTCTAGAAGAAAACCACTAAACCTCTCATACCAAGCTCTAAGAGTTTGTTTCAATCCCCACATGGCTTTAGACAATTGATATACATTATTAGGATATTTATGGTTTTCAAATCCTGGTGGTTGTTTTACATAGACCTCTTCATTTATATAGCCATTTAAAAAGGCACTTTTAACATCCATCTGATATAATTTAAAATCCTTAAAAGCAGCATATGCAAGTAACATGCGAATGACTTCCATCCTAGCCATGGGAGTTTCTTCAAAGTCTATTCCTTCCTTTTGATTATACCCCTAAGCTACTAATCTAGCTTTGTTTATAGTCACTACTCCATTTTCATCATTTTTGTTTCTATAAACCCATTTGGTTCCAATAATAGTGTGATCATCAGGTCTAGAAACTAGGGTCCAAACTTTACTTCTTTCAAATTGATTTAACTCTTCCTGCGTAGATAGTACCCATGATTCATCCTCTATGGCTTCATTAATATTTTTAGGTTCTTCCTGAGATAAAAATGCAAAGTTACTAACCACGTAAAGGTTCACCTATGATTTGTTCTAAAGGATGGCTCCTAATAAATTTCCACTCTCTAGGAAGTTCCTGAACCTCATTTTTAGCTTTATTATCCCCAATTGATTTATCATTGATCTCTGAATTTTTATCTATATTATTTTCAATGGAGAGCTTCTTTAATCCTATTCTGATTTCAATATCATCTTCATCATCTCTTTTAGAAAAAGGATTAAACTCATCAAAGACAACATGAATGGACTCAATAACAATTAATGTTCTTTTATTAAATACCCTGTAAGCTATGTTGTCAAGTGAATAACCTAGAAAAATTCCTTCATTAGATTTCGAGTCAAACTTTCCTATGTGCTTGTTATCCCTTAGCACAAAGCATTTATAGCCAAAGACATGAAAATAGGATATGTTTGGTCTTTGGTCATTCCATAATTCATAGAGAGTTTTATTAAGAGAGGGCCAGATTAAGACTCTATTCATTACGTAGCATGCAGTGCTCACTACTTCGGCTCAAAAATATTTGGGTAATTTATGTTCATTAAGCATTGTTCTACCCATTTCTTGCAAGGACCTATTCTTTCTTTCAACAACACTATTTTACTGTGGGGTCCTAGGTGCAAAGAACTTATGAGATATACCCTCTAGGTCATAGTAGTTCTCTATGCTTTCATTTTTAAATTCTAATCCCTTGTCACTTCTAATGTGTGTTATTTTATACCCTTTTTCATTTTGTATTCTTCTACAAAGTCTAGTAAATTGTTTGTACGATTCATCCTTATGTGCAACAAATAGCACCCATGTGAACCTAGAATAGTCATCTATAATTACAAATGCAAATAATTTTCCTCCTAAAATATGAACTTGATTAGGACCGAATAAGTCTAAATGCAGCATTTGAAGTGGTCTAGTAATGGATATGATTTTCTTTGCCTCAAAACTAGATCTAATTTGCTTACTCATTTGACATGCATCAAAAATTTTATTTTTCACCAAAGGTGTTTTTGTTAAGCCTTTAACAAGATCCTTTTTCACAAGTTTTGATAGTAGATCCATGCTAGCATGCCCTAGATGCCTATGCCGCAACCAACTTGCTTCATTTATAGCAAAAAAACATGTTACATGTTGTGAAGCTAAGTTATCAAAACTAGTGGTGTAAACATTTTCGTGACAATCAGCAGTAAAAAGAATTTTGTTATCAGATTTATTTTTGACAATGCATTTGTAATTTTCAAAGGACACTCTATAATCTTTATCAAACAATTGATTTATATTTAGTAGGTTGTGTTTTAAACCATCAACTAACAAGACATTATTAATGATAAGGGAAGGTTCCTTACCAACCTTACCTACTCCGATGATTCTGCCCTTTGCGTTGTCCCTGAAAGTCATGAACCCCCTTCCTTGGGAACAATGGACGCAAACTTGGCCTTGTCACCAATCATATGTCGTGAATAGCCACTATCCATATACCACTTGTCCTTAGATGAGGACGACCTTAAGCACACCTGCAAAAATATTTAAGTAACTAATGTTGGTCCCCAAATTCTATTAGGTCCAAAGGGGTTAGTGCTTGGTTCACCTTTGACTTTTCATACTTTTCACATTTCTATTTCTAAATAGACAGTCAAATTGAACATGACCATTCTGTTTGCATTTAAAACATGTCATTTGCTTGAATAACTCTTTAGGTGGAGTGTGGGTTTTTGATTTACGAGTAAAATGTCCCAAATAAAGATCGTTTTGCCTTATGTTTTCAATTCCATTAAAGCCAAGAAATTCTTTACCAAGCTAATTTCTTTGGGCTCCAAGAAGTTTTTCAAAATTGTTTTGGTCCTCTGTAAATTTATAGATAATTTTGGAGCTATCCACCAATTTTATTTCAAGCTCAACAATTTTCAAATCCTTTTCTTTAAAAGATGCGGCATGGGACTTCTTTCCAATTTCAAAAACTTTTTACCGATTTTCACATTTGTCTTTCAAAGCATCATTTTCCTTGGTTATCTTATTTAACAATTTAGAGACACGAATATATTCATACTGCAGTTCTTTATATGTAGGCATGCTATCAGAATCAGAATCATCATCAGAATAGTAAGAAGATAAAGAACAAGATGATACTACCACATCATTGTGTGCCATCAAGCACAAGTTAGCAACCTCAGAGTCACTAGAGTCTGTGTCTAAATCACTGCTATTATGTTTGTCCCATGATGTGCGGGCTTTCATTGCTTTCTTTTTTTTTCTTTGATTCCTTTTTCAACAATGGGCAGTCTGGTATGATAGGCCTGACTTTACTACAGTTGTAGCATGTGGGAGCATTTGATTTTTCTTTTCTTTTGCTTGACTCTCCCTTTTCAGATACCGAGCCCCTGAACTTTCTAGACGGTCTACTATTTTTTCTAAAGAACCTACTAAATTTCTGGGTAAGAATAGTCACATCTTCTCTTGACTCTGGTTCACTACATTCACTAGAGGTGTTAGTAGATGTTTTCAAAGCAGTTACTTTCGTTACTCGATTTTTCTAGAGTCACTGCCTTTACGTCTCTACCCTTGGCTATAGCAGTAGCCTTTGCTTCCCAAATAGATGGCAATCCCCTAATAATTTTCCTAATCATTTCATATGTGGGATATGTTTTACCTAATAGATGTAATGAGTTCGTGATGTGAGTGAAACGAGTGTACATGCTCTGTATGGATTCACTAGTGTTCATCATGAATGCGTCATACTCACTAGTCAACATATCAATTCTACTATCCTTAACATCTCTAGTGCCCTTATAAGTAATTTCTTATTTATCCCATATTTCCTTATATGTTGTGCATGCTATAACCCTGTTGAATTCATTTGCATCAAGTGCACATTATAAATTATTCATAGCAGTTGCATTTACATTTATTGCTTTTATGTCATCATCATTGTATTCATCCTCAGTCTTAGGTACTCTAACCTCCTCTATAGATTTCACAAGAATATAATTTCCTCTAGAAACCACCCTCTACACCTTCAAATCAATGTTTTGAAGGTAAATGTGCATCCTTTGTTTCTAGAAAGTGTAGTTAACACCACTGAAAATAGGAGGACATGTCGACGAGTGTCCCTCAACAAATGGGGTTACACTAGCATGAGCCATTACGATCTTTTTGCAGAAAAATGATTAAGTCTAAGCAACTAGTCTTTGTTACAATTTGTTGATTTTAGTGTAAACCCAAAGAGGGGGGTGAATTGGATATTTAAAATTTTTCTACCTAGGTCAACTATCCAGTAACAGTACTTCACAAACCTAGAGTCAATCTAGTGCAAGATAGATAGATGCAACTGCAATTAAATTACTCCATATAAATTTAAATAAGCAAGCACAATATAGCAAAGTAGGTAAAGTAAAAATTACACCAGATGTGTTGTTTGGAAAATGTGCCTACGTCCCTGCCTCTAACTCGCAAGCCCAAGGATTCCACTAAAGCTTGCTTACTGGGTGGAGCGACACCGAATACAACACCCTTTCCTTATTGAGCAAGAGAAACCCCAAGTCAGATTAACAGGGCTGACCCCAAACTTTACAAACAATTCTTACGAGCTAGATCAACGCCCCCCTCAGGCCACACGTGGAATACAACAGATAAGCAATACAAATTTTGTGTACAATATCAATGCTTCTCCAATAAGCAAGTATGTACCAATATAATCAATGCACTTCAATATGATAGGATTTATAAGCTTAATGAACTTTAATATAACTACTCTCAAGATAATGTCAATATATCTAGTAATATGTGAGAGTGTGTTATGAATGAACCTTTGAGTCAAGATATGTATGTATGTACTGATCATAAGTTGCAAACTCAAAGATCTTAAAAGCACAAGCAAATATCTCAAAAATAATTTTTCAAATAAGTATGAGAGATATTTGGATTTAGCTCGTTACAAATATTTTTTCACAATATCACAATACAAGCCCTTGAATCTTGCAACAAGAATGCAAGACTCACAAGCCCTAGAGAGTTTTCCCAAAGAAGACTTGTGAATAAAATCACAAGGGAAGACTCAAGCTTACTCTCAATAAAAATCAATCTCAATCAAAGAATAAGAGAGTGTAAGCTTATAGTAACAGTATGGATGATCTCAAGATACTCTCACCAAAGGAGTTTTGCAAGAGGAATGTGTGAGAGTGGAATTTTTAAGCTTGTATGGAAAAAAATGGCTCAAGAAATTTTAAAGAATTTTTTTTGTTAATCAAAGTCTTAATCTCATGCTGATTTTTTCAAATGAAAGGGTATATATAGCTTTTGACAAAAATATAACCATTGGGAACTCATTTGGTATTTTTGAAAATGTTTAATTGAGTTTTAACCTCAATTACCGCAGTTGTTTTTTGGCAACCCGAGAGGTTTGGTTGCTTGAAACCAAGGGTTGGTCACCTGACTAGACATAAAGGTTATATTAGGTTTGGTTGGCTGAGAAAAGGACCACTCGGCCAAGCCAAGGGGAAAAACCAAACCTTCAGTGGTTCGGTCGCCTAGTCTAGGATTCGGTCTGCCGTGCTTAACAATTCAGTCGCACGAGGTGATATTGAACTATAAGTTCGAGCGGTCAAGGCTAGTAAAAGGTGTCAGCATTCAGGTTCGGTTGACCGTGGATAGTATGTTCAATTCTAGACCGGTCGCTTGAGCCATAGTCAGCGTGTTGATTTTCTACTAGTTTGGTCAACTGAGGCATTTATAATGCCCTATGTTCCATCGGCCGAAGCCCTTTCAAAGTTAGATTTAGGCCTTTTTTTTTATTAAATTTCACCCCTGATCGCATAGTTTTAACTTTTGAGTTAAAGGGGATTTTCCATGAAATGCTTATGAGGACCTAAAGTCAATTTGTGGTCATTGAGCTTATTAAACCTATCATGCATGTGATGCATTAATTATTACAGACCATATTACAGATCCAAATGAATTAAACAACAAATACAAATGAAAATATTTGGTCTTCATTTCCTTTGCTTCTCCAAACGCCACCATATGATGTAAGCATTGAGTTCTTTATGGCCTTATTTGAATCTTTGCCATTTCATGCTGAGAATGGTCTTGCACACAAAATCAGGGCATAGGTAAGATACAAAGGTATTTGTCATTATCAAAATGGAATATGACCAATAGGGTCAACAAATGCCAAAGATGAGCCCATCAGCTCTGTATTTTAAGGAAATATTGTTGGGTGGACGGGTATATGATTTCATTGATATGGAGGACCAAGCAAAGACACATTTTTATGTTCTCAATAATTGTGATGTTGTGATTCCATATATCAAGTATGTGGTTTCTAAATCCATGCTTTGTACTGTATTTATATATATACTTAGTTGATATTAACATGTACTATTGTTGCATATAGTGAACATATTCTTCCTCCTCAAGATTGTTTAGGAAGAAGAAGAAGAAGAAGATAGAGGAGGAGGAGGAAGAAGAAGAGGAGGGTAACGGGGGTTCCTCTGGTATTGGGAGTGCACTTGGGGGGATTAAATGGGGAGAGCTTTAAGGGAAGTGGTACTAGTTCCCCCCCCCCCCCCACGCATATAAAAATGAGTATTCATATTTTTACTAATCCAAGTACATGCATACATATTTAAACACACACACACACACACACACACACACACACACACACACACAGATATATATATATATATATATATATATATATATATATCTGTGTGTGTGTGTGTGTGTGTGTGTTTAAATATGTATGCATGTACTTGGGTTAGTAAAAATATGAATACTCAATTTTATATGTGTGTTGGGGGGGGGGGGGGAACTATTACCACTTCCCCTGAAGCTCTCCCCATTTGATCCCCCGAGTGCATTCCCAATACCAGAGGAACCCCCATTGCCCTCCACTTCTTCTTCCTCCTCCTCTATATTCATTCACATACGCACACGCCAACATGCATACTAATGTTGCAGGTGGCTTCTCATCTCCTTAGTATGCATGTAAGTGTAAATACTCATTTCTATATGCCTATGTTGTACTTCTCAAGTGCCCACTGTCACACCCTGTTTCCTACAAATAGGAATACAAAATACAAATGATTAAAACTCACAAAAGAGTAGGTTATCTCACTAAAATATTAACTAAGAAGTTCTTTGAGCCTACACAAAAAACATCAGAAATTAGACATATAATAGCTTGCCTTGGCCATAAACTGAGACAAACTTGACTTGTTCTTAAAATTATAATGATAAATATCCTCATGGCAGGCAGCACTTCTAGACATTGAAACACCACCTTCTTTTGAATTTGAACCAAAAGTAAGTAGGGTGGTTTTAATCTTCTCCAATGTTATATTTAGGAAAGAGTTTAATGTTGGATGAGTTTGTGTAGAAGATTGAAGTGTGTAAATGTTTGCAATACTAGTAGTTTTCAAAGATGCATTAGCACTCCTCTTCTCCATTTCTAAAAACATGCTTCTTAATGGGTTTGCATGCCTTGCTAGCATGTGTGGGGACTTATTTATGTACTTGGGTTGGTATAAATATGAATACTCATTTCTATATGTGTGTGGGTGTGCATGTTTTTGGGAGGGGGAACTGATCCTACTTCAAACAAGCCAATGGTTCCTACATTTATTCACATAAAAAATAAAGTGGAGGAAGAGGAGATTATGAGTGAGATGGGAAGGGGTGCATTTAAAAGTGGGTAAAATTGAAATTCCTAAAATTCCCTCTCCACTTCGCCTTCATTTTCATGTGAATTAACCTACAAATCTATCGAACTAGACATATGTGTGTGTGTGTGCGTGTGTTTGGGAGGGGGAACTAACCCTACTTCAAACGAGCAAACTTAGTTGATTTTAAGAACTCTGGTGTCCAAGTCAGGCATACGAAGTCCAAACCAAGTGAGGTCAGTCTCCAAACATCTATGACATTGAGCTAGACGTGCCAGAGCTAACGGTACACAAAAACTTCTCATCGGGAGCTTTTTACGTACTTAGAAGTACAGTTAGAACACAAAAAATTTAGCAAACTTAGTGCTTTTAAGCACTTAGGTGTCCAAGTCAAAAAAATGAGGTCCAAACCGAGTGGTGTCAGTCCTGACACATCCATGACATTGAGCTGGACATGCTCGAGCTGATGGTGCCCACAAACTCATCCCGAGAGCTTTTTACGCACTTAGAAGTAAAGTTAGAATACAAACAAACTTAAAAAACTTAGTGCATTTAACCACTCTGGTGTCCAAGTCGGGCATACGATGTCTAAAGCAAATGAGATTAGACCTGACACATTTGTGACATTGAGCTCAACATGTTGGAGTTGACGGTACCCAAAGAAGTTGCCTTAGTTGAAAATTATATTTTAAAAAGTGAACCTAGTAAACTTAGTTGATTTTAAGCACTCAAGTGTCCAAGTTGGACATACAAAGTCCAAACCTAGTGTGGTTAGTCTCAAAATGTCCATGATATCGAGCTGGATGTGCCATAGTTGACAATGCCCAAAAAATCCTCCTCGAGATCTTTTTACGCACTTAGAAGTAAAGTTTGAATGCAAAATATGTTAGCAAACTTAGTGAATTTAAACACTCAAGTGTCCAAGTCAGGCATACGATGTCCAACCCAAGTGGGGTTAGTACTGACATGTCCGTGACATTGATTTAGATGTGTCGGAGCTGATGGCACCCATAAAATCCTCCAAGGAGCATTCTACACACTTAGAAGCAAAGTTTGAATACAAACAAACTTAGTGGATTTAAACACTCAGGTGTCTAAGTCGAGCATACAATGTCTAAACAAAGTGGGGTCAGTCTTAACATGTTTGTGACATTGATTTGGACGTGTCGAAGTTGATGGTGCCCACAAAATCCTCCCAAGAGCATTTTACACACTTAGAAGCAAAGTTAGAAAAAAAAAAACTTAGCAAACTTAGTGAATTTAAGCACTCAGGTGTCCAAATCAGGCATACGACGTCTAAACTGAGTGCGATTAGTCCCAACACATTCATGACATAGAGATCAATGTTTCGAAGCTGACGGTACCCAAAAATCCTTCCCGGAAGCTTTTTATGCATTTAGAAGCGAAGTTAGAATCCAAAAGAACTTAGAAAACTTAGTGATTTTAAGCACTCAAGTGTCCAAGTTTGGCATACGAGGACCAAACCAAGTGGGGTCAGTCCCAACACATTTGTGACATTGAAATGGATGTGTAAGAGCATAAGGTACCCAAAAAATTCTCCCCAGTTGAAAATCATACGTTTAGAAGCAAATTTAGTAAACTTAGTTGATTTTAAGTACTCAGGTATTCAAGTTGGGCATACAAGGTCCAAATTGAGTGGGGGCAGTCTTGACATGTCCATGACAATGAGCTAAATGTACCAGAGCTGACGATGCCCAAAAACTCCTCCCCAAGAGCATTTTTATGCACTTAGATTCAAAGTTTGAATACAAAAAAAATCTTAGCAAACATAGTGGATTTAAGCACGCAGGTTTCCAAGTCAGGCATACAACGTTTAAACTGAGTGGGGTGAGTCCCGAAACATCTGTGACATTCAGCTTAATGTGCCGAAGCTGACGATACCCATAAATCCTCCCCAGGAGCTTTTTACCCACTTAGAAGTAAAGTTAGAATACAAACAAACTTAGCAAACTTAGTAGTTTTAAGCCCTCAAGTATCTAAGTCAGGCATACGAGATCTAAATCGAGTGGTGTCCAAGTCAGGCATACGAGGTCCAAATCAAGTGGGGTCAGTCCCGACATGTCAATGGCATTAAGCTGGACATGCTGGAGCTAAAGGTACCAAAAAAATCCTCCTCAGTAGAAATTTATGCGTTTAGAACAGAACTTAGTAAACTTAGTTGATTTTAAGCACTCGAGTGTCCAAGTAGGGCATACAAGGTCCAAACCGAGTGGGGTCAGTCCTAAGAAGTCCACGACAATGAGTTGGACATTTTGGAGCTTATGCTATGCAAAAGCTCCTCCTTGAGAGCTTTTTACGCACTTAGGAGTAAAGTTAGAATACAAACAAACTTAGCAAACTTAATTGATTTAAGCACTTAGGTGTCCCATTCGAGCATATGGCTTTTAAATTAAGTGGAGCCAGTCCCGACATGTCTGTGACAATGATCTCGATGTTCTAGAGCTAAAGGTACCTAAAAAATCCTCCTCGGTTGAAAATTATGCATTTAGAAGCGAACTTAATAATTTTTGTTGATTTTAAGCACTCAGGTGTCCAAATCAGTCATACGAGGTTCAAATCGAGCGGGGTTACTCTAGACACATCTGTAACATTGATCTAGACATGTCGAAGCTGACGATGACTAAAAATTCCTCTCTATGAGCTTTTTATGTTCTTAGAAGCAAAGTTAGAATACAAACAAACTTAGCAACTTTGGTGTATTTAAGCACTTAGGTGTCCAAGTTGGACATACAATATCCAAACCAAGGGGTGTAAGTCCCAACACGTCCATGAGATTGAGCTCGACACTCTGGAGCTGACGGTACCCAAACAATCCTTTTCGGGAGCTTTTTACATAGTTAGAAGTAAAGTTAGAATACAAACAAAATTAGCAAACTTACTGGTTTTAAGCACTCAGGTGTCCAAGTTGAGCATACGAGGCCCAAACCGAGTAGGGTCAATCCTGACACCTCCTTGACATTGAGCTTGAGGTGTCAGAGCTGATTGTACCCAAAAATGCCTCCCTGATGTGCTTAGAAGCTAACCTAGCAAACTTAATTGATTTAAGCATCCAGGTGTCCAAGTCGGGCATACAAGGTAGCCACCGAGTGGGGTCAATTCCGACTAATCAAACTTAGTTATTTAAAATTGTATCATTTTTTGTTTAACTATGTCTAATCATTCTTGCTATCAAATTACTTTTACTTATAGTACGTACATATTCAAAAATTGTATACTAATTTTTTGTATAATTATATTACTTTGTAGGGTTTGCGGACTGTTAGGAGAAAATGAGGACGATGCCAAGCACTATAGTCGGATGCAGCTCTTCCTTTTTTCTTTCTTTTTTTTTTATTATCTGAACATATATTGTATATATGATAGTTATAAACAATTTGCTATGTGTGTGTGTGTGTGTGTGTGTGTGTGTGTGTCCATATATATATATATATATATATAAACTTTTATAAACAATTTATGAACTTTTCATTAATTAATTCTAGTTCAATATTGTGTTTCCATAAATTTAATTATAGGTTTTGACAGGGATTAATGGGTGATATTCTGAAAAAAAAAAATATTTATATTAAACTTTTAGTGACGGTTCTATAACTTTCACTAAAAGTTGAGATTGTGATTATCAGTGAAAAATTCCCAAACCATTACTAATAGTACAACTGTTAGTGATAGTTTTCAAAATCGTCACTAGTAGTACGATTTTTAGTGACTGTTTTCAAAACCATCACTAATTTTATGACTTTTAGTGACAGTTTTAATTGTAAATCAGTCACTAATACTATGACTTTTAGTGACGATTTTTTGTCAATAAAATGTGTTAGTTTTAGTGACGGTCTTAGGCTTTTAGTGACATAATGAAATCGTCGCTAATACTTCATTATTAGTGACGGTTTTGAAAATCATCCCTAATAGTTAGTTGTCACCATCATTTTAGTTACCAATCTGAAACCGTCACTAATACTAGTTTTCTAGTATTAGTGATGGTTTGAAACCATCACTAAAGGGTTTGTTTTTTGTAGCATTGGAAACTAAAACAATGTTTCCTGCCTATTTTGGATAATTGCATACCTCTAGGAAACCAGCATCAAACTATTTCTTAACTTCCTCTTTAATTTTCACTTGCCATTCTAGACCATTCTTATGAGCTTCTGTGCCAATGGTTTACAATTTGGCCATACTAGTATATGATAAGTTACCACATGAGTATCAAATCTTGACATGTCTCGATAACATCATACGAATATATCCTTGTACTCACAGAGCAAATTCACCACTTCTTGTCTGATCTATGTCCTAATCAAAGTACTAATTTTTACTTCTTGTGGAGCCTCTTTACTTCTCATGGAGCCTCTTCGATTTCCAAGTTCACCACCTTTATTCTATCTTAGTGTGGCTTGATCTATTTATCCTCCTACTCCAACATTTGTTGACTTTTTGAGTCTAATCCCATTTTGATTATGATAAACCACTCGTATCTCAATGTGTGCATTCAGTATGTGAACAGGTTTACATTTCGGCATGGACATAAGATACTAGAAAATGGAAGCCATGAGGCGCATAAAGCTCGTATCAACCTGGCGCATTCCATAAAGACAGAAGAGTAAAGAAAAAGAAGACTTATATTTTTATTTGTAAATGAATTTAGTTTTGTATTTGGTCTGTAAAAATGCTTGGCTTGCATGATGTGGATGAAAGCTCAGTGATGACCATAGACTGATCATAGGGGACCAACACTTTTCATGAAAAACATTTTCATAAAAAGCTAAAATCATACAAGGTTTTTAAAATAAATTTGAGGTCAAATTAGGGCTAAAATTGCATTTTGAACTGAACCCGGTCGACCGGCCCTTGCATGTTAAAAATGCCTTAACCAACCTACCTTTCGTAATGGCCTATTTTATTAAGCCTCGGCCGATCGGCCATATTTTAAGCTTAAAGACTCAGTCAATGACCTTGTTGTTTGACCTGTTTTCAAGGCCTATCCGACTGTGCCATATGCTTTAAAAATGCCCAGCCAATCGGCACTGTTCACTCAATAGACCGGCCTGAAGCCTCAACAGAGCGAACCTATGAAGGGTTCAGAATTGCTTTTGGCCAGCTGACCGGTGCTTTCTATGGTCGATTGACCATCCTTGAAAATTGAAATTTTGAACATAGGTGAGCCGATTGATGCCTTCGTCAGCTAACTGAACCTCTCGGGTTGGTCAAAATCAGTGCTAAAACATCATTAATTTTTCATTAAACAAATTGGAAAATGCCTAATATGTCAAAAACAGACATATTTTTCAAGAACTCTATAAATACCCCTTCATAACTCTTTTTCTAACCAATGATCATATTGAAAATCCTCTAAACATACTTGTGTGCTTTATTGATTTATACTCTCTTATTCTTATTATTTTCAAAATATTTTTTAAGAGAGCATTGATTTGGGCATTCATTTTTCATATCAAAAGTCCATTTACTCTCATTTCACTCTTTTCCTTTGAAAATCATTTCTTAAGAGCAAAGCATGTGTTTCTCCACATATTCTTTATTGATAGATAGTTTTGGAGAAACATTATATAGCTTGTGAATTTGTTTGCATCACCATTGCAAGATTCATAAGCTCATCATGTTCTTTATTGCAGAATTTATTTTGAGCTTAACCTCAATATCTCCTACACTTATATTGTGTAAATTATTTTTTAAGAAGTATTGAGTGTAATTCAAGAACGATTTGAGAACATATCTATTGATATATTCATTGCTTGGAAAGCTTCTTGAATTGATCTTTGCCTAGCCTTAGGTTCTGCTGCACTTTTATTGAAAAATAATTTTGGAGAAATATTTGCTTGGCTTTAAATCTTTGAAGAGCTTATTATATATATTTTATTCAAAGATTGTCAATATTATTTTGATAAAAATACACATTCTTTACTGAGTTTATTTCATATCATACGAGAGTGCATCCAGAGCTTCAAATTTGTACACATTTACTTTTGTAGAAGCATTTTCATTTGTACACAAAATTATTATCTTTGTATTCCAGGCGTGGCTTGAAGAGGAATACGCTGTCCTATAAGGTGTACCGATTTGGCTCTAGTCTGGTTAGGTGAGCTGAGGAGACTCCACTTCGTTAGGAGGATTAGTTGTGGCTTAGCCCTGTAATTGAGCTGAGGAGACTCCGCATCGTAAAAGGAAACCAGTTTGTCTTAGCTTGGGTAATTGAGCTAGGTAGGCACCGACCTGTAAGGTGTTAAGGTTTGGCTTCGCTTGTAAATGAGCCGAGGGGACTTTGCCTCATAAGAAGCTTCGTAAATGGCGTCACTCCACCCGGTCAAGTGAGCAAATAGTTGAATCCTTGAGTTACAGCTTGAGGTGGGAATGTGGGCATGATTGGTCGAACTCCAATAACAAATATTATGTCTACTCTTTCTCTTCCCTACACTTTTACTTTCCACACTTGTATGTTTATGCTTAATTTTTATAAATGTTTTATTTGTTTTAAATATTTGCATATATTTATATTTGGGGGATTTGAGATTGCTTAGAAAGACCCTAGGTTCTAATATACTGTTTGTGGTCCGAAATTAGGACATAATTGACCTAAGAATTTTTTAAATATCCAATTCACCCCCCCCCCTCTTAAGATCACACCATTCACATCAATTGGTATCAAAGCCTTGTTGCAAAAAGCTTAACCACTTATGCTAAAAATCGCAATGGCTCACACTAGTGTATCCCCATTCGGTGAGGGAAAGTCATGTGTCAGACCTCCATTATTTTGTGGTGTCGATTACATCACTTGGAAACAAAGGATGGGCATATTTTTAAAATAAATGGACTGGAGGGCCTGACAGGTGATTGATAAAGGAATTTGCATGCTAATGAATAAAAATGATACTAGCTTAATGCATGCAAATTCATATGCCATGGAATTATTATACTGTGCTTTAGATTCTAATATTTTATATGAAATTATGGCATGTAAATGTGTAAGAGATATATGAGAGGAGTTAGGAAAGAGATATGGAGCATCTAAGAAAGAAGAGACCACCACTCCTCAATAGTCATGCTCAAACGATCTAGAAGTGGTGAATTATAGGCTAAGTGTGTTGACTTTTTGAGTCTCATCCCTATTTTAATGCTAAAAAGAACAAGTATCTCATGTGTGTGTGCATAGCTCTTGAATAGGTTAATATTTCATATCGCACACATGAAAGATGAAAAATGGAAGCTAGGATAGGACTTAAAGCACATACAATCTAGCATATTCCATGGATGTCAAAAGAGCAAAAGAAGAGGAAGAAGAAGACTTATTTTAATTTTTAATGCATTTAGTTTCTACTTTTGGTCTATAATAATGCATATCATGCATGATGTAGATAAGAGCTCAGAATGACCATAGACAGACTTTAGGGGACCAACAATTTTCAAGAAAAACCTTTTTCATAAAAATGCTAAAATTACAAAAGTTTTTTATAAATATTATTAAGGTAAAAAAAAGGGCTAAAATTTATTTTTACACTATGCTCGATCAGCCATTTCTAGTTCAAAATGCCCCAGCCGACCATGGGGGCAATATTGTAATTTTACATAGCCTGACCAACCGACCAATTTTACACTACAATGCCCAATCGACTGGCCTTAAAATTGGAGTTGTTTAGCATACCTTAGCCGACCAACCATTTTAGTTCAAAAAGCCCTCAGCCGATCGGCCTCCAAGGCCTGGCATACCGTTCGTAAGGCCAGTCGATCGAACCCACGAAGGGTTAGAAATCGTCTTTTGGCTAGCCGATCGGTGCCTCCCTAGGCCGACCGAACCCCTTTTGAAATTTGAATTTTACACAGAGGCCAGTCGATTGGCGAAGTCAATGGTCGACCGAACCTCTCAAGTTGGACTAGTTTTAAACGCTTAAATGTGTTTAATTTTTAATTAAACAAATTTAAAAATACCAAGTGTGTCCCTAATGGCCATATTTTTCAAGAAGTCTATTAATACCCCCTCATAACTTATTTCTTAACTAATTCTTAGATTATAATTCTCCCAAAACATTTTGTGCTTAAATTTTATTCTCTCTCATACTCCTTGTAAATCCTTTTAGAAAAAGGGCATTGATTCCCCATCTTCACTTGCAAATTTATTGCAACTTGAAGTTTGTGGTTGAATCAATATTGTGGCCATATTTTATAAAGCATTCACTCTCATGCATATTGTTTTGAAAATCATTTTGAGAGTCTTCCTTAGGTTTCTCCCATATTATTTTTCTTGATAAATAATTTTTGAGAAACTCATTATTGCTTGTGAATCTTTGCACATCTATTGCAAAGATTTAAAAAGCTCATTTGATTATATTTGCAAAAATCCTTTTGAACAAAAACCCTAGCTTCCCTTGTACTATAATTTTTGGATATCATTTTTGGGAAAATTGCTTGGGGTGATTTAGATCTTTGAAATCATTCATTGCATATTTCACTTCTGAAATCAAAGATCATATATCTTCATTTGTGCAAAAACCACTTGAGAACAAACTCTAGGTTCTCCTACACTTTTCACTGAAAATTTTTTTTGGAGAAATTTACTTGTGTTTAAATCTTTGAAGAACTCATCATATACATTATAATCAAAGATTGGAAAAATCATTTTGATAAAAACACATACTCTATTAAGCTTTTATATCATATCATACGAGAGTGTATTGAGCTAAAAGTTGTACATATATGCTTGTTTTAAGAAGCAATTTGTTTGTACACAAGAATTATCCTTGTATTCTAGGCATGGCCAAAAGTGGGAGATTTTCGCTGTTAAAAGTCTCGAATTGGCTTAGACCCGGTTAGGAAAGCCAGGAGGTTCACCTTCTTATTAAAGGGTGTACGACGTGGTTCCGCCCAGAAAGTGAACCGAGGTCTCTCCGCCTCATAAGGAGAGTGTAAGTGGCATTGATCCACATGGTATAAGTGAGCATCTAGCGGAATCCTTGGGCTGCTGGCTCAAGGCGGAGACGTAGGTTGGTTTGGCCAAACCTTGATAACATATCCTCTCTCTCTCTCTCTCTCTCTCTCTCTCTCATTTAATTTTCGACACTTTAATTTCTATAAGTGTATGAATGTTTATTTATTGTCATAATTATTTTTCATGCATGCTTACATTTTAAATGGGATATGATGTGGTGTATGTATGCAAATATTTAATTTGTTTAGAATGCCATATTTGTTTTAAATATTTGCGTACCTATTTTATTTGGGGATTTGAGACTGCTTAGAAAAACCCTAGGTTGTGAAATACCGATTGCGATTTGATTTGAACCTAGGAAGATTTTTTAAATACCCAATTCACCCCCCTCTTGAGAATACACCAATTCCTTCAAAGTGTTTTACTCAAGGAGGAGGTATACGTATCTCAATCTTCTTTATTAAATAATTCATTTTATGTTTATAGTGATGATTTGTGTGCCGAATCCTATGATATATTATTTGATGAATCATCTGTTGTTTCTAGTGACAATTATGTTGATGATGCATGTGCTGATTCTTATGATAATCTTTGTGTTAAATCTTGTGTTGAATCACATGCATCTAATATTGGAAGCATGACATCTTATGAGAAACCACAAAAGAATATCATTAATGCTCATAAGTTTTTACTAGGATGTCCAAGAAGAAAACATTTCGGAAAAATGAGAACAAAAAGATGGCAAAACAATTAGAAAAATTAAAAGATTATCATGCCATTCTTGAAAAGGAAAATATTGTGAAAATATTTAAAATTATCTTCTTGTAAGATGAAATGAATGATCATTCCAGAATATCATCCAAAGCCAAAAATGAAAAGAATAATCATGATAAACCCTTAGAAGTTTAAAAGAAAAATCTTTTCGAAAAGGGTTCAAGTTTGTCTTATAAATCTCATAGTTATTTTCATGCCTTCTCGAAGAAAAATAGGATAAAGAGGCAAAATCCTTCACATGCACTTAAAGCTTGCCTATACTGTGAAAGAAGAGGACACGTCTGGTATACTTGCCTACTTAGAGGTACTAGAGGCATAGACAAGGAAATGATGTGGGTAATCATGAAGGAAAACCCCTTAGGACCAAAGGAAGATTGGATTCCCATAGGAATTATATGAATGTTTAAATTCTTCCTTAGATCTTAGGATTAGGTATAAGGGGTAGTAATGACCAGAGGCTTAGGAAGTAGCTTGTGTCTAAAATGTCAAATCTTAGTACATGTATTCACTAAACACTACGGTTGTACTAAGAATCTTAAAAATCAAGCCAATATGAGATTTTAAATAATATATCCAATCTGAACTTAATGAATATATATTATAAAGATTGGCTAAAATATGAGCTATAGTATGCAAGCTTTGAACTAAAAAGGGATGTGGTAATCTCTGCTTTAGTGAGACGTATGTCTCCACATGATCCACATCATTCCTCTAATTGGTTCAAAGTAAAAGTTGAGGGTTTAACTGTCTAAAATATCTGGAACCTTTCATTTCCGAGATGAATAACATAAATTTATTATTGCATAATATCTCAGAAGCATGCTAAAGTAAAATCCACTTCCGAATGGATAAGGTAATTTCAATTAGTAAATAATTATAAATTCTTAACACTTGCAAAATATGAAAACCTTGAGTTAAGCATACTCTGTCCATTGCATAAGACTGAGCTTGGGAAATGTATCATAGATTAAGTATCATCTTATCCTAAGCTCATCTTGGAGCCTTAAATGATTGATAAAAAATTAGTCATTACTCAGATCATAAGCACTAATCATAATGAACTCCTAATATTCAGAGTGCTTACCATAGGACATCCTTTCGTAATCAAAATTAGAGACATCCACTAAGGGATTCAAGATTTATCATCTAGTCATATTAAAATATTTCCTTTGTGCGTAAAATGCAAAACTCTCCTATTTTGGTTCATCTCCTCCATAGGAAATATTTACTTTACCACAATCACATTTAGTTCAAACTCTCCTATTCCTTGGTTCGTATCCTTACTCTAAATTGTCATCATATCTAAGGGATACGTTTCAACTATGCTAAATCCTAAGTATCCAAGGAGCATCATTTATTAGATATTCATATACTCTTAATTGCTCTTTGCCCAACCTGTTTGGACATATTCGCTAGCATGAAAATTTTTTTGTCCACTTGGGCTCACTTCTAAATACTCTTCTAATTATTTAAGAGTATTTATCCTATGCTTCTCTTACAAGCTCTCAAATTTTAATCAAATCCTTTAGAGCTTCGCATCCTTATAATGAAGTTGAATGGCTAAGATGATTGTTAGGTTTTAAATCTAAATGAAGAATCAAATTTCAAAGAAACCTATGCATGAACAGTTAAAGTTAAACGTCATTCGAACTTGAGCCTCTCACGAATTGAGATTCATAAGAAAAGAGGCTAAATAAGCTTAGTTCATCTAAAAAAAATATTCATTGTGACTTTTTGGTCCTTTAAGCCGAAGCACCCAAAGCCAAGTTTTAATCATTGAAGATCTAAGTAACTTGGCTGAGGAATCAGACAATGAAAAAGGCATAAGATAGTGGAGTATTTTTTTGAGGGGGAGCATTTCTCCTCGTAATTTCATGGCTATATAAATTTAATGCTCTCAAAACGTTTCATATGCGTGTATGCTTAATGAGAACTATATATAAAATTACTATCCATAATAAAATGAATGATTAAATTTCTTTCATGGATGGTTTATTTTTGTATGATCTGTTATTTTTGCTACCTGATTGCATGCGTAAATTAGAATGCCACCTGCATGGCTAATGCAGTGATGCGAATTGCATGCTGGTAGTGAATTTAGGTTGTTGCATGCTTAATATGAATTATTTAGTAAAAACAACCAAGTTTCAGGTACATTTTTTTTTTTTTTTTGGGAAAAATCTTATTTATAGACGGCATACTTCTGAAATTTCGTTAGATCTTTCCTAAAAAAAAATCATGTGCTAAAATGACTGTGATAAAATGCATGCTAGAATATTTTGAAAGGATGAGTGAATGATAAGAGAAGATTGATCTTCGTCCTTAATTGGTAATGCATGCTTAAGAACATACAAAGGAAGCTGACTTCATTCTTAGAGCACAAAGGACTCACATGCATCACTTTTGCTTTTTGAATATTAAGGCTCTGATAAAACCCTGAACATCATATCTAGCTCTTAAACCTTTATGATTAGATATGGAGTGTTCTTGGGTTTATAAGCATTATAGTATGCCTTAATATACATTTTCTCTCATGCATTAGTGACCTATAAGGATGATTATAATGGTTGCAAAATATAATGAATTAATCTTTATCTAGTATACTTGTTAAAGGATTTAAAATGATTGCTTATACTGCTTAGCATACTTAGTGAAATCATATTTTATTAGTATAAGCAGTTTATTTCATCTAAGTGTCAAATTGAAAGGGGGAGCACTTAAAAATAAATTTTCATCCTATTATGCTCACCAACATTTTTTGGCCTAGAACTATTGTGAATTCACTGTGGCATGTGCTTAATTATGATAATCTTATTGAATATATTAAATGAAAATATATTACTTTGCCACGAATTCTTGAATTTTCATATGATCCCTGTTTTAAATCTTTAGAGATTTTTTGGGATACATATGATTGATCTTTTTGGTTATTTTTTAATGTGCTTAAATGGTTAACCAGAAAAATGATGCTTGCTTGCTTTAAGTTAACGTTCCTTTTTCAACAAGCACAGCCCCTAGTACCTTACGAAAATCTTGAAGGGGATATTTTTTTATGGCAAGAAATAATTTCATAGCTAAAATTCTTTATATCTTGCCTTATTGTTTATATATATTTAAATTGCATAATTGGTTTGGTGATTACATATGAAAATGCATTCGAACTAGTTAGAATGAAATCATGTTCAAACATACTCTTTGCTATCATATGCCGCATGTTCTAAACTCTATTTTTTGCAGGCCTTATGTATTTTTTGAACTACAATAGTTTGAGGATAATTCTGGTCTGATCATGTTTGTCATGTCATTTTAAACTTAAATGACCAATTATACTATTGTGTGCATTTTCTTGCAAATTTTTCAAATCAACAGTAAAATGTTTTTATATGCCCAAGTTTTAAATCAAATAGTAGGATTTCCTTTTTAAGCTAAAACTTTTAATGCTCAAATGGTTTGAAAGTTTAGCCCTTTTGCTGATGCCAAAAGGGGGAGAATTTTTCTGAGCAAAATGTCAAAAATCCGTGCCAATTTTAAAGGGGGATTAAAAAGGGATTAAAATATGTAAGCTACGAATATCTTGTATCTATGCCTTAAATGAAAAATCTAAATGCATGTTAAAATTTTTAAAGTCTTCTTTCTTTGGATATGCTTGAACTATATTGTTTATTTTCAAGATATGCATATCTTTTGGGGGAGCCTTTTCAAGCTACACCCATTTTGCTCTCGTGTGTCTTCCATCATCAAAAAGGGGGAGATTATTGACTTTTTGAGTCCAATCCCATTTTTATTATGACAAACCACTCGTATCTTATGTGTGCATTTAGTATGTGAACAGGTTTACATTTCGGCACACACATAAGATATTGGAAAATGGAAGCTATAAGCCATATAAAGCTCATATCAACCTGGCATATTCCATAAAGACATAAGAGCAAAGAAAAAGAAGAAGACATATATTTTTATTTGTAAATGCATTTAGTGTTGTATTTGGTCTGTAAAAATGTATGGCTTGCATGATGTGGATGAAAGCTCAGTGATGACCATTGACTGACCATAGAGGACCAACACTTTTCATGAAAAACCTTTTCACAAAAAGCTAAAATCATTGTTAGCTTTACTGTAATCCCAAGAGCGGGGGTGAATTGGCATTTTAAAATTTCTCCCCTAGGTTAATTAATTAGCAACAATATGACACAACCCTAGGGTTAATCTAGTGCAGATATAAGATAAATCAATATATATATATATATATATGCTGAAATTAAATTGCATAAGTAATCTAATTAAGCATGCACAATAAAGCAGTAAAAATGGATAAAAGTAGATATGTTATCAAGGTTCGACAATAGTGCCTACGTCCCCGCCTTGGCTCACAAGTACAAGGATTACACTAAAGCTCACTACACGGGTGGAACGACACCGTAATACAACTAGGTCAAATTAACACAGGGCTGAACTCAATCTTTTATAACCAATCCTTCTGGGCTGGATCAACCCCCCCTCAGGCCATGCCTAGAATACAAGAGAATCACAATACATAATGTGTACAAATTATATGTTTCTCAATGAAGCAAATTTGCACCAGTATAATCAATACATACCAATAATGTAAGAACTATAAGTTCAAATGCATATATATGTGCAAACAACACTCAGAGTAATGTCTATATTCAATCACGCCCAAGAGTGTAACAACAATCTAATCTTTGAAACTATGTATAGATGAAAATATCAATCACAGTTTAGGGTTTCAAAGATTTCTACCAAAGTATTCTAAATATCTCAAAAATATTCTCAATATTCAAGAACAAAGAGATATTCAAAAATGAGCTTGTGAAAAGATTTTTGCACACTCAAAAATACAAGCTCAATGACCCTTGCAATGAAGATGCAAAGACTCACTAACTATAAGATTTTTCCCACAAACAAATTTATTAAATAAATTTGGGGGGAAAAAACTTTGCTCAACTCTTAATATGAAAATCAAACAACAACAATGCAATGAGAGTTTCTAGCAATGTATACTCACTCAAATAACTCTCAAAAGGTTTGGTTTAGCAAAGGAATGAGTGTATGAGAGAGAGTACAGGCTTTGTATTTTGCAAAAGGGTTCTCAAAAATAGAGAGAATATTTTGCTAATCAGATTGCTAATTACCTGCTAATTTGAGCAAATGAACCCATATATATAGAGAAGACCTAAATTATAACCATTGGGGATACTTAGGGAATAATTAAATTTGTTTTAAATGAGTTTGAGAAAATAAACTTAGTTTAACCCCAATTAACTGCAATAAAATTTAAGCCAACCCAAGAGTTTCGGTCGACCGAGCCATAGGTTTGGTCACCCGAACACTCACATATAGAAAAGATGTTTTGATGTTCGGGTGCCTAAATAAGGGTTCGGTTTGCTGACCAAGGCGATTTTCCAATCTATCCGAGATTCAGTCACCTGGTCTCAAGTTCGGTCTGTCGAACTTGAACATTTGGTCGCTCGAGGGTATTTTGAACATGAAGTTTGGGCACCTGAGTTGTTGGGAAAAGTTAGGGCTTGAGTTCAATCAACCATGGACACTTAGCTCATTTGAGTTTTGTCGCCCGAAGTCAAATCAAATTTTTGACCATTCAACGGTTCGGTTGACCGAGGTTTTTTGAACACCAAGGTTGGTCGTCCGAAACCCTAATAACTCAACACCCTAAGTCCTATTTTAATTCAATAAGTTCCCCTGATAGTATATGTGATAATGGGGACTATCTTAAGTGTAAGTGCAAGGACCTAGGGTCTTTCTAAGGTCTTTGAGCTTATTAGTTCCAACATGCATGATATGCATTAATTATTACAGACCTTTCCTACTTTACTATTGCACACCTAAATTAAACTTAATATAAAATAACAACAAATGAATCTTCTGGGTTTTCTTTTGCTTCAAGGTAACGTATGCCATCATACGATCTTGCAAATATGAACCTGCACACAAGCTTGATAAACATTAAATACCGGAGTATTTGTCACAATCAAAACAGGGTATGACTTATAAGGTCAACAATCATACAAGGTTTTTAAAATAAATTTGAGATCAAATTAGGGTTAAAATTGCATTTTGAGCTAACCCTGGTCGACCGACCCTTGCATGTTAAAAATGCCTCAGCCGACTGACCTTCGTAATAGCCTGTTTTATTAAGCCTTGATTGACCGGCCATATTTTAAGCTTAAAGCCTCAGCCAACCGTACTTTATATTTGACCTATTTTCAAGGCCCAGCTGATCAAGCCATATGCTTTAAAAACACCAAGCCAATTTGGCACTGTTCACTCAGTAGACCGGCCTAAAGCCTTAGCCGACCGAACCTACGAAGGGTTTGGAATTGCCTTCGACCAGCCGATCGATGCCTTCGTTAGTTGACCAAACCTCTCGGGTTGGTCAAAATATCAGTGCTAAAACAACATTAATTTTGCATTAAAAAAATTGGAAAATTCCTAATAGGTCCAAAACAGTCATATTTTTCAGGAACTCTATAAATACCCCTCCATAACTCATTTCCTAACTAATGATCAGATTGAAAATCCTCTAAAAATGTTTTTGTGCTTTATTGATTTATACTCTCTTACTCCTATTGTGTTCAAAATCTTTTTTAAAAGTGCATTCATTTGGGCATTCATTTTTTCATATAAAAAATCCATTTACTCTCATTCACTCTTTTCTTTTCAAAATCATTTCTTGAGAGTAAAGCTTGTGTTTCTCCACATATTCTTTATTGATAGATATTTTTGGAGAAACCTTATATAGCTTGTGAATTTGTTTGCATCTCCATTGCAAGATTCATAAGCTTATCTTGTTCGTTATTGCAAAATTTATTTTGAGTTAAACCTCGATATCTCCCACACTTATATTGTGTAAATCATTTTTTTTTTTAGAAATATTGAGTGCCATTCAAGAAGGCTTTGAGCACATAACTATTGATGTATTCATTTCTTGGAAAGCTTCTTGAATTGATCTTTGCCTAGCCCTTGGTTCTCCTGCACTTTTATTGAAAAATATTTTTAGAGAAATATTTCCTAAGGTTTAAACCTTTGAAGAGCTTATTATATATATTTTATCAAAGATTGCAAAAATCATTTTAAGGAAAATATAAATTCTCTATTGAGCTTATTTCATATCATATGAGAGTGCATCTAGAGCTTCAAATTTGTACACATATGCTTTTGTAGAAGCATTTTCATTTGTACACAAAGTTATTATCTTTCTATTCTAGGTGTGGCCTGAAGAGGAATACACCATCCTATAAGGTGTATTGATTTGGCTCTAGCCTGGTTAGGTGAGCTAAGGAGACTCCACCTCATAAGGAGAATTGGTTGGGGCTCAGCCCTATAATTGAGCTTAAGAGACTCTGCCTCGTAAGAAGAAGCTAGTTTGGCTTAGCTTGGGTAATTGAGCTAGGTAGGCACCGACCTGTAAGGTGTCAAGGTTTGGATTTGCCCATAAGTGAGCCAAGGGGACTCCGCCTCATAAGGAGCATTGCAAATTGCATTGCTTCACTCAGTTAAGTGAGTAAATAGTGGAATCCTTGAGCTGCGGCTCGAAGCGGGGATGTAGGCATGGTTGGCCGAACCCTGATAACAAATATTGTGTCCGCTCTTTCTCTTCCCTACTCTTTACTTTCGACACTTGTATGCTTATGCTTAAATTGTTATAAATGTTTTATTTATTTTAAATATCTACATACATTTATATTTGGGGGATTTTACATTGCTTAGAAAGACCCTAGGTTCTGATATACTATTTATGGTATGGAATTGGGACATAATTGATTTAGGAATTTTTTAAATATCCAATTCACCCCCCCTCTTTGGATCACACCATTCACGTCAATATCCTTAAAGATATTTTGAAGGTCCAAACTCTTTTTCTCACTAAGATTTGGGAAGGTATTTTCATTGAAATCAACTGTGTTCTATAGGCTTGAGATGGGTTTTATACAAGGATAAAATGAATTACTAAAGGAAAAAGAAAGAAAAATAACCTTGCTAATGAATTATCTATGTTTGACTACAAATCAACGAAATAGAGAGTTTTTTTCTGCAAATTATAAGTACATAGGCAGGTCCTTACTGGTCCAATTATCAAGCAACCTTGATGCAAATACAAAAGCATCCAACCGATGCCTCTTTTGATCAACCAAGTTGATGTGTAATCGATCCTGAAATAGTTCGGCTAACTCAACCTCTTCTTCTAGTATTGTTACTAGTATGTGCAGCATCATATATGAAGGCTCTAGAAATGTGTAGAAAATGTGAGGGATTACTAATCTTGGCTTATTGGGACCCCATCCTTCACTTTTAGCCAACTTTCTTTCCTTGTGTAATAAGTATGCTTCTCCATTGTCTTTCTTGGAAGGATGGAAACCTACTCCAAATGTAACTTGATGATTTTTCAATATAACTGGTGGTAGGCTCACCAAGGCTTGGGTCCTTAACTACCAAAGATAAAATTTATAACACAACTAACCTCAAGTTCAGTAGAACAATGAGTAAGTCGAGTGTCAATCCTTAGGGACTCCAGTGCAGTTGTTTAATACTTCTAGCCTAATTTACTACGCTTTGTATAAAAGTAAAAATATGAGATTTTTGGAGTTTCTATCAACTACGAAAGCAAGTAAATTACACTAACACTACTCCTAGGAAGCAATCCTCAAATCATGAATCCAGCTTAGGCTATCATTTGCTATAGCTATGTTTGGTCAGCTCATACAAGGCTAAACAATCAAGTGAGCAATTTGTGTGGCATAGGGTAGCAAAGGTGCACCAATTATTCAGAGCACGATCGAGAATAAGGGTATACCTTATCCAACGATCATGAGAACACCCATATATGAATCATGGCCTATTACATATAAGTGACTGAATCCCTAACTATGTTATCCTACCCCCTGGGGTTTCATCACAATCGGAGAAGTAAAAGTGCATGGAAATTAAAGACGGGGTATTTAAAGTGATTAATTTAAATCAAAGCAGAGTAAAAGAACATGTATTAAAAACGACTTCAATTGTTGCTCGAAGGTCTATCTCTAGCAATCAGCAATACAATCAAGAACTATCTAATCTACGTGGCAGCACCCAAAATTCAAAAGTTGCCATAAGCTTTCAAAGAATCCAAGCACAAATCAGTACAAGGAATTGAAAGGAAAGCCATAAATCTACTCTAAGTGGCATCCAAAGACACTCTACGTCTGTCACTAGCCAAAGAAGGGCCAAAGGGGAACCCTAATCACATATTTGAAGGTAGGTCTTATACTCGAAAGGTTTTACAAACATTCAAATTCATATCAGGAAAGTTTTGTAGAAAATCTCGCGAAAAACTTTGTTAGGCTTGTTCCTATCAACTAGGTCACACCCTTGTCTTCCCCTGGTCGCGCCTTGGTCAAGACTCGTGGGAATTCTAGGGTTTAAACTTCACGCATCTCGACCTGGTCGCGCTTATAGGATCTCCTAGTTGCGCCGATGGTCGAAACTCTTGGGATCTTAGCTTCAGTTAGTTTCATGCTCAGTCTATCTGGTCGCACCTCAGGGTCACTTGGTCACACATATGGTCAAACCTTATAGCATCTCAATTTCAGTCTGAGCGTTGGAGTCTTCCTTCTGTGACCTAGTCGCCCTTTGTTCTTGCAGGTCGCACCACATGGTCGAGCAAGGCCTTGTTTGATTTGATGAACTGAGGCTTTGTGGGCTTGGTTGAGCACTTGATTGAGCTTTATGCTTCCCAATTACTCCCATAGATTCTTCCATTGCTTAACTCCATAGTTTTAACTTGATTTTCCTGAAGCATGAACAAACCATGCATAACTCCAAACTATAATAAGAAAGGGTAAATACAAGATAAATGAGGACAAAACATAGGTAAATAGGGGCCTAAAATAGTGCATTTTAGGCACACATCACAACCCCCAACTTGCACTTTGCTTAGTCCTCAAGCAATGCAAAATTAAGAAAACTATAAAAGATAACCAAAATCCTATCTACATCCTCTTTCATGGAAAATACGATTGCATTTACCATATGCAAAAAGGCTTTAAACCCCTAGGTGACCCTAATGGACGAGTTATAGTCTCTTGAGGGTATCCAAGGCGATACCTATGAACACCAATCTCATCCAACATTCAATAAAATCAACAAGTAACACAATCATGTCATTTTACATATAGGAATATAATCTTATTACAAGCAGGCTCCTCCATACATAACTCTATTATATAAATAACTCTGAAGCAAACCACTCATACACGTCTCAATAGTGTATAGCCATCAAGAAAATCAAAACTCATAGAGAATCAACCAGCAACTAAAATTTAGAGTTAATATCATCATATAAATCCGAGTATAAATAGGCATGTGTAAAGTGAATGATTCATTGCACTCATATCACCCTTGGACACCTAGAGATTTATAAAAGATCAAAGAAAGAGAGCAAAACATGTTTTTAAAAGTGAAATAAAAAACCAAAAAGTATACTGTTCAGAAGACTGAAATTTCTGCTCAGAAGACTGAAGTGTCAACTTCAGAAGTTTAAAGATTAAGTTCAGTCATCTGAAGAATTACTTCAAACGTCTGAAGATTAAGTTCAGACATCTGAAGCATTATTGGTGAAACACGGAAACAGACAGAAGCACCTCAGAAGACTGAACCCTAACTTTAGTCTTCTGAACCCGAAACTTCAGAAGTCTGAACCCTAACCTTAGTCGTCTGACCCTGTGTCTAATTCAAAATTTTCAAAGGTTAAGGAACTTCAGTAGACTAACCTCGAAGGTTCAGTCGTCTGAACACTGTTAATAGTCAAATTTTTTAAATGTTTTAAATTTTAAATATCAGTTGTTTGTGCCCCAAATTTTCTAAAAACTTGGGAAATACTCCAAGTAAACTTGGGCAACATGAAACACTTTTAAAAGCCTATAAATACATGGTTTTGCAAATCAAAACATACCAAGAATTGAAAAATCTGCTATAAGCTCTCTTGCATTCAAAGTCATTACTTGCTAAACCTCTTGCAATCTGAAAGTGCTGACATTCTGAAAGTGTTGATCATCAATCTCTGAGTTCTACAAACTGATTTTTCATCTGGAGAAAAGGGAACTTGGTGAATTCTAATATTAAGCTTCAAATTTTATTTCATCTTTGATATTTAAATTCTGAAGTATATAAATTTGAATTGTACTAACTTGCTATGTATGTGAGCACTCTTTGTACACATCTTCATCTTGTTTCTCTTTTAGTTATTGGATTATTCCAGGCTTGTTGGATCGTTGACCGAACGAGAGTACATCGTTTGGAGAGGCACACTCTAGCCTACTTGAAGGAGTGGTTGTAAAGGTGTTGTTCCTCCCTGTAAAGGAACTAAGATAGTGGAATCCTTTGGTGGTTTTCCAAAGGAGAGAATGTAGGCTGTGTTGAAGCCAAACCTCATAAATCTCGGTGTTCTTTTCATCCTTACTCTCTTTATTTTTTGTACCATATATCTTTGTGTATGCTAAGTGCAGGTTGCAGGGCTTAAAAATCCATATTCAAAGAAGACTCTTAATTTAAGAAAGTATGTTTTAATTAACCATTTGCAGAAACCCACAAGGGTGTACGTTAGTTAATTTTTGGAAATATTGATTAAAAGAAGCGCAATAAAAATTTCATTTAAAGCAGGGTTTGCAAACAACTACAGGCCTGCTACCAAAAAGCATAAAGTTCTTGAATGATTGTTTGATTTTCATACTTTGGCTGGTTGGATTGTGTTTTAATTTTTCAATACTTTGAGGTGTTTGATTTGGTTGTGATCATAAGATTAATTCACTTTCTTGTTGTTGCATTAAAACAAGTAAAAAGTTAAAAAGAGGTTAAATTTTTAAATAATCCAATTCACCCCCCTCTTGGTAAAGCTATTCTAATTTAATTGGTATCAGAGCCTAGTTATAGTGAATCTTAACAAGAAGCTATAAAAAGATCTAATGGCACATGTAGACACCCTATTTTTGCCCTAGCCAAATAGAACAAGGGGTTCCCTTTTTATTATTATTTTATTTTTATTATTAGTATTTTTATTATTACTTTCTTATAATTATTTTTATTTATTATTATTGTTATTATTAATTTACTATAATTATTATTATTACCTTATTATTATTATTATTATTATTATTTTATTCAAAATTGATACTTTATTATTATTATTATTATTATTATTATTGTTATTTGTTTGTTATTATTATTATTATTATTATTATTATTATTATTATTATTATTATTATTATTATTATTTATTTTCCTATATTATTATAAGTAATTTATTATTATCATTATTATTATTATTTTATCTTTATTATTTTTATTTTTACTATAATTATTTATTACTATTTACTATTTAGTATTATTATTATTATTATTACCTTATTGATATTTATATTATTATGATTATTATTATTAATATTATTTCCTTTTTCATTATTACCATAAGAATAAAAGCATAAAAAAAAGAGAAAAAGAAAAAATAAAAACAAGAAAGGAAAGTTTCTTAGGGTTTTCAAAATTTTTTTTTATATAACAGGGAGGCAGCGCAAAACAGCCGGGGGCGCACACACGGGCAGTGCATAGACGGCCAAAGAAACCAAAAAAAAAAAAAAATTTTCTTTTCATCTTCTTCTCTCCCTCACGGCGCCACACAGCCACGGCTGGGCACCATCTTCTTCTCCTTCTTCTTCTTCTTCTTTCTACACTCAATCCCACAGCCATCCTCCAAGTCCTCTGCTACGCTCCTGCCGTCGCCGTCCAGCAGTCCTCCACGTCCTCTGCAACTCCGGCCGACCACCATAGCTGAGAGCTCCTTCGGCAACACTCCACCATCCTTCTGCAGCGCAACAGCCCCCCTCCTCACTGTCATCACCACCGAACAGCAACCCCCTGGAGTACCTCGGCCAACCCAGCAGTTCTGCAACCAACCGCAGCAACCTGTGAGCATCCAGTCACACCCGGCATCCCAGCCAGACCACACTCCAGCAGTCGGGACTTCCTTCTGCTCCACACTCCAGCCTGCAACAGTATCCATCGCCGAACACCACCACTGCTCCGCTGCCGTGCCATGAGCGCTCCAACAATAGCAGACTATGGCAGCACCTTGGTAAGTTTTTGCATGCCTACACTTACCACACACAATACACACATATATCTATATATTTATTTTATTAGTGTTGATATATATATACGTACATACTGGTTTTGTTTGGGGTTTTTAATACTTAAAGTTTAAACTGTTTTTTTTTTTTTTTATATGTGTATCTGTGTGTATATAATGCTTATGGCACTCACTCACACCCATACACTGTGCACACACAGTGCACACACACGTATTGATTTTTTTTATTTTATTTTAGGGACGTTTATATCTTTGTCGTATTTATTATGTATATTAAATAATTAATATTATTATTGTCGGATTTTAATGTTATAATATTAGTATTTAATATCCATGTTTATATTTTTGTCATATTTATTATAAATACTAATTGGTTTATTTTGTTTTTGTAGGATTCCTTTTTGTTTGATCGGGTCTCAAGTGTCAATATTTGAATTTTCTTGTCATCTTTTTTTTAAATATGTAATATTATGGTTTACTATCTAATATTGTATTATCAGCATGCATATATATATTTTTTTTCTTATGATATGCTTTTATTATTACATTTGTTTTGTATTATCATGTAATATTAAGGCTCATTGTTTCATATTGTTTTATTATCATATATACATATTCATATCTATTATGGTTTGTCATTGTACATATTTATATAATATTATGATTTATTATTTTGTGTTGTATATACTATGGTTCATTATCATGTAGTAGTATCGTTAGGGTTTTGATTATTCAACATTTATATTTAATAGGATTTTAAGTATTTCACATTATCAGGGTTTAGGTATTTCTTTTTTAGAGTTTGGATTATGTCATGTTCATATTTATTAGGGTTTTGATCACTTCATAGTATCTTTGTGTACTTTTAGGGTTGAAATTGCTTCCATATAAATTATGTACTTAGGGTTTTTGGTCATTATTGTACTCACTTTATATTTAATATTTGTATAGTTAAGGTTGTGTATTAATTTTGGCAACCATTTTGTATTGGTATATATTATTTTCAGCAATGCCTTGTTTCCATAATTTCATTATTTCTTTACTTTTGCATTGGTTTCCATGTTTTAATTTGAAATTTGGTTTATTTCTTTTGTTAATTATTTCCATATGGGTGTAAAGATATTTATAGGATATTAGGGGTGTGTACCATTAGGAAGGTTATTATTATTACCTTTTATTTATAGTGTATTATTATTATTATTATCATGTATGAAATTATTACGAATATGTATTTATTGTTAATATGTGCGTATTGTTACTATTAATATTATTATTATTATTATTATTATTATTATTATTATTATTATTATCAGTACCATTATTATTATTTTTACTATTGTTATTTATTATTATTATTATAGTTATTATTATGTTCATTATGATAATGATTATTATTATTTTATTTTATTATATTTTCGTTATTAAATATTTTTGATTTTTGATTTTTTTTTTATCCCTATGATTTTAATGCGGGGATATGAGCCTTTGGGCATCACGTACCCTAAGCTATGAGGGAATATATATGTAGATTCTATATTTATTTATTCATTTATTTATTTTTCATATGTATTTATAAATTCATAAAAAGGAGTAATTTAAAAACTTATTAGATTTACTTAGGGATAATTTCAAATTAATTAGGTACCGTTCGTAAGAACGGACGCGTAGGGGGTGCTTGTACCTTCCCCTCGCGTAACCGAACTCCCGAGCCTAACTCTGGTAATGTAGACCTATTTTACCCCTAACGGGGTAGTCATCACGTGTTCTAACCACACTAAAGGTTAGTGGCGACTCCGACATTCCATGTTTTTCCATGAAAATTAAAACTTGATTTTTAGTTCACCGCCGGGGGCATACGCGCTCCCGGGACGTCGCGACAGCACATATAGGAGTAGCTCCCTTCGGAGAGGGCCAATCCTCAACCTGTCCACCTTAACTATACTTTTTAGAAAAAAAACAAATGCAAATCTATCTTCAACATATGGATTGGAAAGCTTGGGAAGTAGTCATAGATGGAGATCTAATTCCTACTAAAAATAGTGGATGGAAAACAAATTCCTAAAGAGAAAAAGGATATGACCGATATAAACTAACAAAATGTTTCAAATAAACTCAAGTGCCATAAATGTCTTATATTGTGCCTTAGGCGCCAATGAATTCAATAGAGTCATGGCCTGCAAAACGGCAAAGAAATTTGGGACAAGTTAGAAGTAACGTATGAAGGAACGATAGATGTTAGAGACAATAGGATAAACATGCTAACCAGTGAGTATGAAGCGTTCAAAATGAATTCAGATGAAACAATCTCTAGTATGTATACTAGATTTACTCACATAATAAACTCTTTAAGTGCCCTAGGAAAGACCTACACTATCTATGAAATGATTAGGAAAATACTAAGGGGCCTTCCCTCCTTATGGGAACCAAAGGCCACTGCAATTATGGAAGGTAGAAATCTTAAGACCACCTTGCTAGATGAACTTCTACTCACCTATGAAATGACACTAAAAGAAAGAAACCCTGAACCTAAGCATAAAAAATCCATTTCCTTAAAAGCATCTAGTAAAAGCACAAGTGAAGATGAAAGTGAATCAAGTGACCTAGACCAAGAAGAATTAGCATTTATCACTAAAAGTCTTGGCAAGTTCTATAGGAGAAATAAAAGGTTCCTTAGAAAGTTTAATAAAAAGAAATCTTAAAAAGGGGAAACAAGTAGGAAAGAAAACAAAAGTAAAAATGATCCTCCTATATGTTATCATTACAAGAAACCAAGACACATCAAGTCAGACTGCTCATTACTTAAGAAGGATAAAAAGAAGAAGAAGAAGAAGGAAGTCATGAAAGCTACTTAGGATGATTCAAGCTCAAGCGAAATGGAGAACAAGTCAAGTGGACAGGAAATAGCGAATATGTGCTTCATGGCAAATGATGAAGAGGTCAATTCTTACTACTCAACAGAATCTAGTAATGAGTCTTGTGATGAATCTTGCAATAGCATGCCCTCCTATAGAGAACTACAAGCCAAGTTATTTGCCTTACATAAAAGATTTATCAAAGTCTCCAAAAGAAACATAACTTTAAAAGAGCAAAATGGAAAACTAATAAAACAACTTAAATTTTCTAAAACCATTGAAAAGGAGAAAGATTCTTGTATTGAAAAGTTAGAAGACGAAATAAAAAATGTAACTCAAGAAATAGGCAAAATACAAGAAGATGATCTAAATAAAAAGGATTTAGAAATAATTGAATTTAAGAAATCAGTAGAGGATAAAGAGAAAACAATTTATAACTTTACCAAAGGAAAAGAAAATTTTGAAAAAATGATTGGACAACAAAGATTACATGGAAATAGAGAAGGAATATGATATCATGGAAAAACAAATAAAAGAAGTAAGAAATTAATCATCAGATATTTTTTCAAAGAAGCAAAGCACTATGCTAGTACTTCTTCAAACAATATACATGAACACACTACTTGCTACATGTGCAAAAATAAAGGACATGTAATGTTTAATGGCCCACTCAAAAGAAAATATGTTAAAATTCAAGGTGAATGGAAAGTAAACAATGGAACTAAAAAGAATTCAAAGAAAGTTAAGAAAATTTGGGTTCCAAAAACTAATACCATAAATCCTTCATTGTAGGTGTGCTTTAGGACAACACCATCAAAGGAAAAGTGGTACTTGGACAGCGGGTGTTCAAGAAACATGACCGGAGATAGGACAAAATTCACCACACCAAAATAAAAAATGGGGGATACGTGACCTTCGGTGACAATGCCAAAGGTAAAATTGTTGGCATTGGTAAAATAGGTAAAAAACCCTCTCTTACAATTGATGATGTGTTGTTGGTAGAAGGTTTAAAACATAATCTTTTGAGTATTAGTCAACTAAGTGACAAAGGTTTTGAAATCATCTTTAAGAAATATAAATGCATTATTCAAAATCCTAAGAATGATGAAACCTTATTCACATCTTATAAGGTAAATAATGTATATTGTATCAATCACGATAACTTAATTAATCAAAATGTGACTTGTTTGGCTGCCATGAATGAAACTAGTTGGCTTTGGCATAGGAAACTAGGACATGCAAGCATGGACCTGTTATCTAAACTATCCAAGAAAAATTTAGTAAAAGGATTACTAAATACAAAATTTATAAAAGACAAGATTTGTGATGCATGTCAAAAGGGAAAACAAGTCAAAACAAGTTTCAAAAAGAAGAAATACATATCAACTCGTAGACCCTTGGAGCTCTTGCACCTAGACTTATTTGGACCTAGTAGAACCCAAAGTTCAGGAGGCAAACAATATGCCTTTGTAATTGTAGATGATTATTCAAGATTCACTTGGATATTGTTCTTAGCAAATAAAGATGAAGCCTGTAACATGCTAATCACTATATGCAAGAAACTACAAAATGAAAAAGGCTATAATGTAACTAACTTTAGGACTAATCAAGGTAGAGAGTTCAAAAACAAAGATGTTGATAAATTTTGTGATGATCATGGAATAAACCATAACTTTTCAGCACCTAGGACTCCACAACAAAATGGAGTTGTTGAAAGAAAAAATAGAACCCTCCAAGAAATGGCAAGAACCATTATAAATGAAAAAAAAAATTAACCTAAATACTTTTGGGTGGAAGCCGTAAATACAACTTTTTATATTATAAATAGGTTATCTATTAGATCAATTCTAGATAAAACACCTTATGAACTATGGAAAGGTAGAAGACCCAGCATATCCTACTTCCATGTATTTGAGTGCAAATGCTTTATTCTCAATACTAAAGATGATTTAGGTAAATTTGAGGCAAAATCTGATGAAGGTATCTTCTTAGGATATTTCACAAATAGTAAAGCCTATAGGTTTTATAATAAAAGAACTCTTACTATTGTTGAATCCATACATATAACTTTTGATGAATCAAATCACTATGTCAAAGAAATAAAAAATGATGAAAGAGAAGATATCTCACAAAAAGAAGATAATCTTGAAATAAAAGCAGAAAACAATGATGAAACCTCAAATAAAACTCCATAGAAAACCAAGAACTACCAAAAGAGTGCAAATATGTTAAAAGTCATCCAAAAGATCAAATTCTTGGAGAACCATCAGAAGGAGTAACCACTAGAGCATCATTGAAAAATATATGCAACCATTATGCCTTTTTATCTCAAGATGAACCCAAGAATATTGAAGAAGCCTTAAAAGATGATTCTTGGATTATAGCTATGCAGGAAGAACTAAATCAGTTTGAAAGGAGTCAAGTATGGCAACTAGCACCTAAACCCAAAGAACGTTCAATCATAGAAACCAAATGGGTGTTTAGAAACAAGAAAGATGAAAATGGGGTAGTTGTAATAAATAAAGTTAGGCTAGTAGCACAAGGATATAACCAAGAAGAATGTATTGATTATGATGAAACCTTTGCCCCTGTAGCTAGAATGGAAGCAATTAGGATGCTCCTAGCCTATGCAGCCCATAGGGATTTTAAACTATTCCAAATGGATGTAAAAAGTGTGTTCTTAAATGGGTATATAAATGAAGAAGTTTATGTAAAAAAACCACCAGGTTTTGAAGACACGAAGCATCCCAATTATGTATTTAAATTAACCAAAGCCTTATATGGTTTAAAACAAGCTCCTAGAGCTTAGTATGAAAGATTAAGCAAATTTCTACTTAATAATGATTTTTCAAGGGAAAAGTTGACAACACCTTATTTATAAAGAATAAAAACAAATACATACTAATAGTACAAATATATGTGGATGACAACATTTTTGGAGCTACAAATGAAGAATTATGTAAAGAATTTGCAAATTGTATGCAAAAAGAATTCAAAATGAGTTTGATGGGAGAGTTGAATTATTTCCTAGGGTTACAAATCAAACAAGCCAAAAGTGGAACTTTTATAAATCGAACAAAATACATTAAAGATACGTTGAAAAAGTTTGACATGGAAGGAAGTAAATCCATAGGAACTCTTATGAGCAACTCAACAAGCCTTGATAAAGATGAAAAGGAAAAATCCGTAGATACAACATTTTTAAGGAATGATAGGAAGCCTTTTGTATTTAACAACTAGTAGACCCGATATTATGTTTAGTGTATGCATGTGCACTAGATTTTAATTAGCACCTAAGGAGTCTCATCAAGTCGCGGCTAAAAGAATATTAAGGTACTTGGTAGGCACTCTTGATTTAGGATTGTGGTATCCCAAGGAGACTAACTTTGAAACGATTAGCTATTCGGATGCGGATTACACTGGAAGTAAAATAGATAGAAAAAGTACTAGTGGAACTTGTCACTTTCTAGGACGCTCACTAGTATCTTGGTTTTCAAAGAAGAAAAATTTCGTAGCTTTACCCACAGCCGAAGCCGGATACATAGCTACCGAGAGTTGTTGTGCACAAACACTTTATATGAAACAACAACTAAAAGACTTCAATCTCAAATACCAAACAATACCAATTAAGTGTAACAATACAAGTGCAATAAATATTTCTAAAAATCCTATTTCACCCTCAAGAACTAAGCACATTGATATAATACATCACTTTCTAAGAGATCATGTTCAAAAAAAAGATATAATACTTGAATTTATCAATACAAGTGATCAATGGGCAGACATATTTACAAAACCTCTCTGTGAAGAAAGATTTATAACCATAAGGAGATAACTTAGATTAATACATAGCAGAGAATTGTGTTAGAAAGAAATTATAAAATTTTTCTAAACTTCGGTCATCTAAACCTAAATCCTCAGATGACTCAACATTGTAGACTGCAGGTTCAAAAGACTAAACTTGAAATTTCAAACGTTTGGGAGGCTATAGACTTTTAAAATTTCGAGTCTGAAAATCTTCAGTCGACTGAAGATAAACTTCAGTATTTAGAAGTCATGGAGTTTAAATATAACAACTCTTTCAAAACCCTAATTTTAGACATTTGAAGTCTGTTTATCACTCTTTTGAAATCACCTCTCTCTATTTCTCTCTACTCTCAACCAGAAATCCTTCAATCCGAAGCTCTATTCACTCCTCAAAAGTCAATCTCACGAAGTCTAGGGTTTTTTCAATCAAGTTCTTTCGTCTACTCTAGACATGCCTCGCACCAAACAAATAGCAAATTGTGGTTCTTCTTTAGGAAAGGATGAACAAAATATTGAAAAATGGCTTGTTGGCACCACAAGCCAAACTTCGTTACCATGCCTTTCTTGGCTCCATGGATCCTATTCTGGGTAAGGTGTTAGATATCTCCTTTCTCACTGCTGAATTTACTGAAATTCTCCCATTATTTAAAAACATAGGATGGTATGATTTCATTGTTCAGCAACCCAAAGGCATCTTTCCTCATCTCATTAAAATATTCTATGCAAACTTGACTTATGAAAATGGCATTTTTTCATCTGAAGTTAAAGGGAAGAAAATTCTTTTAAATTTTGAAATTTTATCTCCTATCTTAAAAATTACTCCAAGAGAATTTGAATGTCCTACTCCCACTCAATCCTAGATTTTAGAACAAGGATTTACTCCCAAAACCTTTCACCCATTAATTATGGACAATGAACCCATCTACTTTGGGCATCCTCCTTTATATAAGCAACTTAGTTTGAAAGCTCAAATTTTACATAGAATTATCACCTATAATATTCTCCCCAAACAAGGTTCGTTTGATCATCTTTCATACATGGAATGCTTTGTTCTTTGGTTTCTTCTCAAAGATAAAAAACTAGATTTGGCCAGCTTGATTATAAAGTGGATATGGGCCAAACTAGAATCCACCAGAGTTGTTCTCCTCTACGGTGGTGTTCTCACCCTTCTCTTAGCTCATCTTCATATCTCCAGTGCTTCTGAATTCTTTGTTAAATGAACCCGATATGATCTTTTCAATATTACCACCTTAAAACAAATGGGATATGACAAAGGCAATGAGGGTTGGTATTTTAAGACTGGAAGACCTCAGCGTGCTCTAGCAACCTCAACAGTAGCTCCACCTCCTCCTACACATGATCAGGGATCTTCCCAAGATACACCCTCGTGGTTTTTGTCCTTTTAGCAAGACTTCTCCACTTTCTCATCTGAAGTACAATCCAAAATTCAGAGTATCAAGGAGAAAGTTACCTCACTTGATCAACACATAACTTGGATTGAGGAATATCGGGAAAAATCTTCTAGGAGTGGTGATCCCATGGACATTAGCTTAGCTCCTCACAATGAAGCTGATAGCTCTGAAGCAGACACTGAGGATGAAGAAGAAGGATCTGAGGAAGAAGGAGGATAGGAAGAAGAAGATAAAACTGAGGAAGAAAGAGGACAAGAAGAAGAAAAAGGTCAAGAAGAAAGTCACAAAGAAGAAGAACACTAGGAAGAAACTATAGTAGATGACTAGCTGATGATGTAGTTATAAGTTATTTGTTTTGTATGACACTATTTGTATGTTTGTTTTGAGTTGTTTGTTTTTGCCACTTTTTGATTGTAAATCCCCTCTATGTGTAACTCATCCCTTGCTGATTATAATATGAATCTCTTTCCTACTCCTTGTTTCCTTTTGAATAATGACAAAGGGGGAGAAAATATTGTTAGCAAAGATAAATACAAAAATGAAAGCTAAAAATTAATATGCTAAAGTGAAATATGACACATAACTTGTAAAGATGCAAGTAAAAATAAATAAAGTATGACATATATGCAAGTAAGAAAACATACTTTATGAGCTAAAAGATTTATATTGAATAAAGTATGACATACTTGGATGATATGCTATTTGTTTAATTAAAATTCTTTTTCTTATGTGAAAAGGATGCTTATTGTAAGGGGGAGTCCTTTTCAAAGAAACTCTTATCTTTGCTCCTTGTTTGTCATCATCAAAAAGGGGGAGGTTGTTGGCCTAACTGGGCTTTTCAATCCATTTTGGTGATAACAAATAGAGGATATTCTAACTTGGAATGGTTGAGTAATGATGTTTCAGGCTTGATAATATTACAAGGACCATTATCGACCATCAAGCTACATTCATTAACAAGTGATCCAAGAAAATCTCAAAGCAACACTAGATTGATCAAAGCGTGTGGAAACTAAAACCAGCTCAAGCTAAAGTCCAAGGGATTTCAAAGCAACCATGAAATGGAAGATTTCAAGCTTAGAGTATAAGGTTTTAGGATGAGCAATGTAAGTACTTCAAAGTTAAATATCTATTGAAATATAATTTGAAGCTTTTTAAGGGAAATATGTGGACTTAGAGACCTATTTTAAAACCCCAACAAATTTTTTTATAAAAGATCAAAGAAAGAGAGCAAAACATGTTTTTAAAAGTGAAATAAAAAACCAAAAAGTATACTATTCAGAAGACTGAAATTTCTACTCAAAAGACTGAAGTGTCAACTTCAGAAGACTAAAGATTAAGTTCAATCGTCTAAAGAACTACTTTAGACATCTGAAGATTAAGTTCAGTCATCTGAAGAATTATTGGTGAAACACAAAAACTGGCAGAAACACCTCAGAAGACTGAACCCTGACTTCAGTCGTCTGAACCCGAAATTTTAGAAGTCTGAACCCTAACCTCAGTCATCTGACCCTGTGTCTAGTTCAAAATTTTCAAAGGTTAAGGAACTTCAGAGGACTGGCCCCGAAGGTTCAGTCGTCTGAACACTATTAACGGTCACATTTTTTAAATGTTTTAAATTTTAAATATTAGTTGCTTGTGCTCCAAAATTTCTAAAAACTTTGGAAAATACTCCAAGTAAACTTGGGCAACATGAAAACACTTTTGAAAGCCTATAAATACATGGTTTTTCAAATCAAAACATACCAAGAATTGAAAATTTCCATTCTAAGCTCTCTTGCATTCAAAGTCATTACTTGTTAAACCTCTTGCAATCTGAAAGTGCTAACATTCTGAAAGTGTTGATAATCAATCCCTGAGTTCTACATACTGATTCCTCATCTGGAGAAAAGGGAACTTGGTGAATTCTAATATTGAGCTTCAAATTTTATTTCATCTTTGATATTTCAATTCTGAAGAATATAAATTTGAATTGTACTAACTTGCTATGTATGTGAGCACTCTTTGTACACATCTTCTTCCTGTTTCTCTTATAGTTATTGGATGATTCTAGGTTTGTTGGATCGTTGACCGAACGAGAGTACATCGTTTGGAGAGGCACGGTCTAGCCTACTTGAAGGAGTGGTTGTAAAGGTGTTGTTATCCCCGGTAACTAAGATAGTGGAACCCTTTGGTGGTTTGCCAAAGGCGAGAACGTAGGGTGTGTTGAAGCCGAACCTCGTAAATCTCGGTGTTCTTCTCATCCTTACTCTCTTTATTGTTTGCACCATATATCTTTGTGTATGCTAAGTGCAGGTTGCAGGGCTTAAAAGTCCATATTCAAAGAAGACTCTTAATTTAAGAAAGTACGTTTTAATTTACCGTTTGCGGAAACCCATAAGGGAGTACATTGGTTAATTTTCGAAAATCTTGATTAATAGAAGCGCAATAAAATTTTCATTCAAAGCAGGGTTTGCAAACAACTACAGGGATACTACCAAAAAGCATAAAGTTCTTGAATGATTGTTTGATTTTCATACTTTGGTTGGTTGGATTGTGTTTTCAATTTTTCAATACTTTGTGGTGTGTGATTTGGTTGTGATCATAAGATTAATTCACTTTCTTGTTGTTGCATTAAAACAAATAAAAAATTTAAAGAGGTTAAATTTTTAAATAATCCAATTCACCCCCCCCCTTCTTGGGAAAACTATTCTAATTTCACCCCAGAAAAAGTTTTATGAGTAATAAAAGCAAGAAAGCAAAGAATTTTTGAAAACTAAACTGAAAAATGAGATTTTTAACTACCCAAATGATTGAAGTTTAATCTTAGAAGACTGAAGAATTTCCTCAGACGACTAAAGATTAAGTTTAATCTATTGAAGGATTTCCTGATGAATTCCTGAAGAGGTAGTATAGCCTCAAACGACTGAACTGTATCACCCCAGTTGGCTGACCCTGTTTTCAGTTATATTTTTAGTATTTTAAAGAACTTCAGAAGACTGAACCCGATGCTTTAGTCAATTGAACACTGTTAACGGCTATAATTTGTAAATGTTTTAAATTTCAAACTTAAGTTTCTTGTGCCCCAAATTTCATAAAAATTTGGGAAATACTCCAAGTAATCTTGGGCAACACGAAAAAACCTTTATGAGCCTATAAATACATGCTTTATCAAATCAAACCATACCAAGTAATTAAAAAACTGCTCAAAAGCTGAAAGCTCTCTTGCTCTCTCAAAGATCTCTCTTGCTCGCTCTTACAAATCTAAATTGCTAAAGAATTATGAAGTACTGAATCATCCTTCTCTGAGTTTTAAACTTTTGAATTAATTGTACTAATCTGCTCTTTTGAGAGTTTCATTGTACACCAGATTATCTATTATCTTTTCTTGTAGTTGTTGATGATTCAAGGATTGTTTGGATCGTTGCACCAAGCATGGGGTACCGCTTGGAGAAGGGGCTCTACCCTTAAGGAGGGATTTGTAAAGGTTCGCTCCCCTCGAAAAGGAGTGCTATAGTGGAAACCTTAGGTGGTATTGGCCTAAGGCGAGGACGTAGGCTAGGGATAAGCCGAACCTCATAAAAATCTCAGCCTCACTCTTACCCTTCTTTTTACTTTTAGTATATATATATATATATATATATATATATATATATATATATATATATATATATATATTTTGTGGTGTGTATGCAAAGTGCAGGTTGCTGAAAATCAAAAACTGAGATTAAAAAGACTCTTAACTTAAGAAAATACGTTTGATTAAACTTTTGCGGAAACCTAAAAGGGAGTATGTTGTTTAATCGTTTGCAAAAATCTTAGTTGAGAGAGGACAAGCAAATTTCATTCATTATAGGGCTTGAAACAAACACATATTCACAGGGTTACAAACGAACTCTACCTTGAGTTTTTGCTAAAGCTGAAAAGTGATACATCTTATATCTTGATTGAGTATATTGTGTTTGATTGGATTGTTTGGTTATTGTTTACTTGTGTTGAGATTAAGTGTGATTGTGGATTAATTAAACAAACTCAGTTTTTGTTGAGTGTTGCTAAAGGTTAAAGAATTCTTAAAAAGAATTAAAAGAAAATTTTAATAACCCAATTCACGCCCCCCCCCCCCCTCCCCCTTCTTGTGACTACACCTTGACTTTCAATTGGTATCAAAGACAGGTTATATCAAATCTTAAAAAGTAGTTATATAAAGATCTACATGGCACATGTAGGAGTAGCTCCCTTTGGAGAGGGTCAATCCTCAACTAGATCACCTATCTTTTGTAGACTTAATTACACCTTTTGAAAACAACAAATAAGGATTTATCTTCAAACTATGGATTCGAAAACTTGAAAGGTTGTCACAAATGGTGACTTAATTCCTACCAAACTAGTAGATGATAAAGAGGTTCTTAAGGAAGAAAAAGAGATGACCAAGATGGATCATAAAATGTTGTAAGTCAACTCTAGTGCTATAAATGCCCTATATTGTGCACTTGAAAACAATGAATTTAATAGAGTTATGGCTTGTAAAACAGCAAAGGAAATTTGGGATAAACTTGAAGTAACCTACGAAGGTACGGTAGATGTTAGAGACAATAGAATCGATATGTTAACTAGTGAAAACAAAGCCTTTAGGATGAATCCTGATGAATCCATCACAAACATGTACACTAGGTTTACACATATCATAAACTCATTAAATGCTCTAGGGAAAACTTATTCCACTTATGATATGATACGTAAAATCTTTAGAGGACTTCCACCCATTTGGGAACCAAAAGCTACAGCCTTAACAGAAGGTAGAAATCTCAAGACCACCTCACTAGATGAACTTATACGATCACTTCTCATTTATGAAATGGCTATGAAAGAAAGGAACGCTAAAAACAAAAATAAGAAATCTATTGCTCTTAAAACATCTAAAGAAAGCTCAAGTGAAGAAGATGATGAAACGAGTGAATTAGATGATGAAGAACTAGCATTTATCACTAAAAGACTTAGAAAATTCTTTAAAAGAAACAAGAAGTTCACTAGAAAATTCAAAGGTACAAAAACTGAAAAAGGTGAAACAAGTAAGAAGGAAAATAAAAATAAAAATGATCCTCCTACTTGCTATCATTGTAAAAAGGTCGGACACATTAAGGTTGACTGCCCACAACTCAAGAAAGAAAAGTAGAAGAAGAAAACAGTAATGAAAGCCACGTGGGACGATACAAGTTCAAGAGAGTTGAAGAACGAATCCAGTGAACAAGAGATGGCAAACATGTGCTTCATGGCACACAATGCTGAGGTAAATTCTTACTACTCCTCCTTGGAAGAATCAAGTGATGAATCATGTACTAATTCATGTGAAAGTATGCCTTCTTACAAAGAAATTCAAGCTGAACTATTTAACTTACATAATAGGTTCATCAAAGTATCTAAGAGAAACATAGCCTTAAAATAACAAAATGAAAATCTTAAGAATCAACGAGAAAGTTGTAAATTGGCCGAAAAAGAAAAGGATTTTCACATTAATGATCGAATGAATAAAAATAATAATATGTCTCAAGAATTAGTGAAATCACAAGTGAATGATGATGACAAGAAAGATCTAGAGATAAATGATCGTAAAAGTAAAATTGAAGATAAAGAAAAAATCATTTGCAACTTCACTAGAGGAAAAGAGAATTTTTAGAAAATGGTTGGACAACAAAGGATGGCTAACAACAAAGAAGGAATGGGTTATAATGGAATTTCACACAAAAAAAGAAGAACTTATTCATGGGATACTTTGTGAAAGAAGAAAAACACTATGCAAGTGCATCCTCTACAAACATACATGAACATACTACTTGTTACTTGTGTAAGAATAAGGGACACATAATGTTTAATTTTCCACTTAAGAAGAAATATGTCAAAGTTAAGAATGAGTGGAAAATTAACACTAAAACTAGACATGATTTAAAAAGAATTAAGAAGGTTTGGATTCCAAAAAGTAACACCATAAATCCTTCCCTGTGGGCATGCTTTAGGTCTACTCCATCCAAAGAAAAATGGTACTTGGACAACGAGTGTTCAAGACATATGATGGGAGATAAAACAAAGTTCACCACCCTAGCTCAAAGAGATAGAGGATATGTGACCTTTGGTGGTAATGCCAAAGGTAAAATTATCGGCATAGGAAAAATTGGTAAAGAACCCTCACTTACTATTGATGAGGTTTTGTTAGTTGATGGGCAAACATAATCTTCTAAGTATAAGTCAACTTAGTGACAAAGGTCATGACATAATGTTTAAGAAAGATAAGTGTATAGTTCAAAATCCTAGAAATCATGAAATTCAATTCACAACCTATAGAATTAACAATGTGTATTGTATAGCTTGAAAGTGTAATTTCTCAAAATATAACATGCTTAGCTACCATAAGTGAAGCTAGTTGGCTTTGGCATAGAAGACTAGGACATGCAAACATAATCTTCTATCAAAACTATCTAAGAAGAATTTAGTCAAAGGTTTACCTAATACAAAGTTCATTAAGGATAAAATTTGTGATGCTTGCCAACTTGGAAAACAAATTAAGACAAGATTTAAAAAGAAGAAACATATATCAACAAATAGACCCTTAGAACTTATACATTTGGATTTGTTTGGTGATACTAGAACTCAAAGCTTAGGAGGTAAGCAATATGCCTTCATAACAGTTTATGACTATTCTAGGTTTACTTGGGTCTTGTTTTTAGCATCCAAGGAAGAGGCTTGTAATATGTTGATAAATCTATGCAAGAAACTTCAAAATGAGAAAGGATACAATGTCTCAAATATAAGAAGTGATCAAGGAAGAGAGTTCAAAAATAAAAATGTTGAAAAGTTTTGTAATCATCATGGAATTAGTTATAATTTCTCAGCCCCTAGAACTCCACAACAAAATGGAGTCATCGAAAGAAAGAATAGAACCCTTCAAGAAATGGCTAGAACAATGTTAAATGAAAATAAACTACCTAAATATTTTTGGGCTGAAACTGTTAATACCGCTTGTTACGTAATAAATAGAGTTTCCATTAGATCAAACCTAAATAAAACTCCTTATGAATTATGGAAAGGAAGAAGACCTAACACAACTTATTTATGTTTTTGGATGTAAGTGTTTTTGTTGACCTTATAGGTCACACCCGGTTTTGATAATGATAAATACGTAGGTATTTGATGGGTTTCAAGTGTATGTGCAGGCTTAGATGAGCATCTCGAGGAATAACACTTGAAGCAAGACATGAATACCCTAAAGATTCTATTTCATATTATAAATTCAATTAATATAATATTGGTCTGTAATAGTAACTAGGGATATGGTCTGTAATAATTACCTCCATATCATGCATATAGGATATATGGTAAGCTCAGTAAGACCCTAGTATGACTCTAGGTCCCAACACTCATGAACATATATCATACAAAATTGAGAAGTGTTAAAAATGCATTAAATTGAATATTATTTGGGAGTTTGAGATAGCTCAGGAGACCAAACCCCAAGAGTTCAAAACTCCTCGGGCGCACGAACTATTGAGAAGTCAACAGTTGACCTAGCTCTCGGGTAACTGAATAATTTTTGTGCACATCTTCCACAAGCACCCGAACCACCTGAAAAGAACCCCTCACCAACTCGAGCTACCGAGGAAACCAGTTCAAAAATGGCCCAAGCAACCGAATATCTGAGTTCAGGCTACCAAACCAATGACTGGGCACCTGAACCTACGAACAAAATGCTACTGACTTTTGTTCAGGCTATCGTACCAGAACTCAGGCGACCGAACCATTTTTAAGGCTTTTAAAAATGTTTATATCCGAGCGACCAAACTTCGGTTCAGCCACCCGAACCTTGCCGGGTTGAAATTATTTTAACTGAGGTAGATACGGGTTAATATGGGTTAATAGTGTTTAAACATTTTGAAACTTTTCTAAGAATACCCACTAGGTCCCAAACGGTTATAATTTTTACCTTGCCTATAAATATAGGCTCATTTGTGAGCATTAGCAATGAATTAGAAAAAATTATTAGCCAAGAATCCCCTTTTTTGCAAATACTCATATTGTCCAAATACTCTCAAATTCCCATTCCATTGATACATTCTAAGATTGTGAGAGCTTATAGAGTGTGCTTGTGATTGCTAGATAGTGCTAAAACTCCCATTTGCTTGTGTGATTATTGATATTTTTTGGGGGAGTTTGGCTTAGTTTTATCCCACTGATTTCATATTATAAATCTTTGTTAAGATAGACTAGCAAGCGTAGGGGTCTTTGCATAGTTGTTGCAAGACTTCCATAACTTTTATTTTTGTTGTGCAAAAATATTTTCAACAAGTCAAAATATATTTCAAACTAGTAGTGTGCATGTATCATTGAAGAAAATTTTCTTGAGCTAGTTTGAATATCTGATTGATATCTTTGGAATCTTGATTAGCTATAGAAATTTGCCTTGCCCAATTTCAAAGATATTGCTTGTATTGAACACTCTTGAGCATTCCATTGATCATACCCTATTGAGTGTTGTTTGCACAACTATTATCATCACTGAGCTTACACTATATCCATATTGTTGATGTGTATGTGATTGCGCATATTGGGTACATATTTGCTTTACATAAAAGCATAATCATTGTACTAGTCTTATTGAGAAAAATACTGTTGCATTCTAGGAGTGGCCTAAGGGGGCGGTAATCCATCCTGGTAAGGATTGTGTGTAAAGGTTGAGGTCAACCCCGTACTAATTGACTTGGTTGTTTAGGTGCCGCTCCACCTGCTTAAGTGAGCATTATAGTGGTAATCCTTGTGCTTGTTAGCCAAGGCGGGGACGTAGGCAATTTTCTGAACCTCGATAACATTTCTAGGTGTCACTTACTTTTTACTGCTTTATGGTACATGTTTGGTTGATCAAATTGTGCTACTTAATTTCCGCTACATATTGCAATTGATTTATTTTACTTGTACTAGATTGACTTTAGGGTTATAAAAATACTGCTATTAGGATATTGACCTAGGGCATCAATTTTAAAATACCAATTCACCCCCCCCCCCCCTCTCTTGGGATCACGGTGAAGCTAACAATTGGTATCAGAGCTACATAGCATAGACTCAATAGTTATTTTGAAAAAGATCTTAGATGGCTCATAACACCATGACCCCTTTCCTTGAGGGACCATCTTCCACAAGGTCTCTGGTTTTCAGTGGTGTTAAATATACCTTCTATAAATAGAGGATGTGCATCTACCTTTAAAATATAGATTGGAAGGTGTGGAGGATCATCTCTATGGGAAATTATGTTCCTATGAAAATAGAGGGTGAGACTAGAGTTCCTAAAACTGAGGAAGAATATAATGATGATGATATGAAAGTTGGTAGCTTGAATGCCACTGCTATGAATAATTTGTATTGTGGTCTTGATGTGACTAAGTTTAATAGAGTAATGGCATGTGCTTCTGCAAAAGAAATTTGGGATAAATTAGAAGTCACATATGAAGGTACTAAGGATGTGAAAGATAGTAGGATGGATATGCTGACTAGTGAATATGAGGCCTTTAGGATGAATGTAGGTGAGTCCATTTAGAACATATATGCTAGATTCACACACATTATAAACTCACTGCATGCATTAGGTAAGACTTATCCTACATATGAGATGATTAGGAAGATTCTTAGAGGCTTGCCTCCTGTTTGGGAAGCTAAGGCTATGACCATTTCTGAGGATAGAGACCTTAAGGCCATGGCTCTAGATGAATTGATAAGTTCCCTCATCACCGATGAATTAGCCATAAATGATAGACTCAATGAACATAATAGAGCGAAAAAGGTGACTGCATTGAAAACATCCACTAATACAACTAGTGAATGCAGCAAACCCGACTCTGAGGATGATATGGCCATGCCAACTAGAAAATTCAGCTAATTCTTCAGGAAGAATAAAAAGCCATACAAAAGCTATAGGGAGTCTGCATCTAAGAAGGGAAAGTCTAGTAAAAGAAAAGAAAAATCAAATGCTCTCATGTGTTACAATTGCAACAAAGTTGGGCATATCAAGTCGAAATGCCCACTACTGAAAAATGATGTTAGAAAAAAGAAGAAAGTCATGAAAGCGGGCATTTCATGGAATAAATTAAGTAGCAATGACTCAGAATCAGACCGCAGCGACTCAGAGGTCTCTAATCTATGCTTGATGGCACATGGTGATGAGGTATCGTCCTCTTGTTCTTTATCTTCATATTATTCGTCTGATGATTGTGATTCTGATTGCATGCCTACGTTTAGAGAATTACAATTTGAATATATTCGTGTATCTAAATTGTTGAATAAAATGACCAAAGAAAATGATGATTTGAGAAAGAAATGTGAAATTTGGTCAAAATTATTTGGAATTTCAAAAACCTCTCATGCTTCAATTTTGAAAGAAAAAGATGTGACTATTGCGGAACTTGAGAGGAAATTGGAAGATAGCTCCAAAATTGTTTTTAAATTCATGGAGGGCAAACGCAATTTTGAAAAACTACTTGGTGCCCAAAAAAATTCTCTAAGTAAAGAGGGTCTAGGTTTTAATGGCATTGAAAATATTAGATGACCTAATCTTTACTTGGGACATTTCACACAAGAATCAAAATCTCAAATCCCACCTAAAGATCCTAAGCTTAGAATGAAATGTTTTGAATGCAAACAAATTGGTCATATTCAATTTGATTGTCCACTTAGGAATAAGCATGCGAAAATAAGAAAGGTGTATGTAGTTAAGGGTGATCCAGTTACTAACCCCTGTGGACTCAAAAAAATTTGGGGACCGGCATTAGTTACTTAGTCTATTTTGTAGGTGTGTTTGAGATCTTTATCCTCCAATGATAGGTGGTACCTGGATAGCGGGTGCTCACGGCACATGACCGATGACAAAGCAAAATTTGTGTCAATCATTCCCAAAGATGGAGGGTATGTGACGTTCGGCGACAATGCAAAGGGACGCATCATCATTGTAGGTAAGGTTGGTAAGTATCCTTCCCTGGTTATTGATAATGTTCTATTAGTTGATGGGTTGAAGCATAACTTATTGAGCACAAGTCAATTGTGTGATAAAGGATATAAGGTATCATTTGAAAATGATAAATGCATAGTTGAAAGTAAATCAGATCATAAAGTGTTTTTTTACTGCAGATAGCAATGAAAATGTATACACTACTACTTTTGATAACTTAGCTTCACAACAAGTAACTTGTTTTTCTGTAATAAATGAAGTTAGTTGGTTATGGCATAGGCGCTTAGGACACGCTAGCATGGACTTATTGTCAAAACTAGTAAGAAAAAATTTAGTAAAAGGCTTTCCTAAAACATCATTTGTGAAAGATAAAATATGTGATGCCTATCAAATGCGTAAGCAAACAAAATCAATTTTTAAGAAAAAGAAATTTATATCTACCACTAGACCACTTGAAATGCTTCACTTGGACTTGTTTGGTCCTAATTCTGTGCAAAGTCTTGGTGGTAAATCATATGCTTTTGTCATTGTTGATAACTTTTCTAGGTTCACATGGGTGTTATTTCTCTCACATAAAAATGAATCATGTGAGCAGTTTACTAAGCTTTGCAGGAGAATTCAAAATAAAAAAGGCTATAAGATAACTCATATAAGAAGTGATAGAGGCACTGAATTTAAAAATGAAGGCATAGAAAATTATTGTGACCTAGAGGGCATATCACATAACTTTTCTGCACCTAGGACCCCTCAACAAAATGGCGTGATAGAAAGAAAGAATAGGTCATTATAAGAAATGGGTAGAACTATGCTGAATGAACATAAGCTACCTAAATATTTTTGAGCTAAGGCCATAAATACTGCTTGTTATGTCATGAATAGGGTGTGGATTAGACCGTTACTTAATAAAACCCCTTATGAATTATGGAACAACCATAAACCTAATATTTCCTATTTTCATGTTTTTAGTTGTAAATGCTTTGTGCTTAGGGATAATGAACATATAGGTAAATTTGATTCTAAATCTGATGAAGGTATTTTCCTAGGCTTTTCTCTTAATAGTAAAGCATATAGAGTTTTCAATAAAAGAACATTGACTGTCATTGAATCTATCCATGTCATATTTAATGAATCTAATCCATTTTCTAAGAAAGATGATGAAGATGATATTGACATTAGAAAATGCTTAGACAAGTTATTTATTGAAAACAATACAAGTGAAAATTCAGAAGTAAATGATAAATCATTTGAAGATAATGACAACGAAAATGAAGTTCATGAGTTGCCTAGAGATTGGAAATTCATTAGGAACCATCCTATAAATCAAATCATAAGTGAACCATCCCTTGGTGTTGTCATAAGATCTTCCTTGAAGAACCTAGTGAGTTATTTTGCTTTCTTGTCCCAAAAAGAACCTAAAAATATTAAAGAAGCCATAGAGGATGAGTCTTGGGTGATGTCCATGCAAGAAGAACTTAATCAATTTGAAAGAAACAAAGTGTGGACCCTAGTTCCTAGGCCTAATGGTCATACAATTATTGGAACTAAATTGGTATATAGAAATAAGAAAGATGAGAATGGAGTAGTAACTAGGAATAAGGCTAGACTAGTTGTCCAAGGTTATAATCAGGAAGAGGGGATAGACTTTGATGAAACATATGCACTTGTTGCTAGGTTAGAAGCCATTCGTATGCTACTTGCTTATGCCACTTTTAAAAATTTTAAATTATTTCAAATGGATGTTAAAAGCACTTTTCTAAATGGCTATATTAACGAGGAAGTATATGTAAAACAACCACCCGATTTTGAAAATCATAAATATCTAGATCATGTTTATCGGTTGTCTAAGGCCTTGTATGGATTGAAACAAGCCCCTAGAGCTTGGTATGAGAGGCTTAGTGGTTTTTTACTAGAAAATGGGTTTACCCATGGCAAGATTGACACTACACACTTCATCGAATCCAAAAAAAAAAAAATGATGATATGCTCCTAGTTCAAATTTATGTTGACGATATCATTTTTGGAGCAACTAATGATGAGTTGTGTAATGAGTTTGCAAAATGCATGCAAAGTGAATTTGAGATGAGCATGATCGGTGAGCTTAGTTTCTTTTTAGGGCTACAAATTAAACAAGCTGAATATGGAACTTTCATATGCAAATCCAAATATGTCAAGGTCAAGGACTTGCTAAAGAAATTTAATATGGAAGAGTTTAAAATTCTTGGTACTCATATGAGTTCTTCCATCAAACTTGATAAAGATGAGCAACGGAATCCTGTTGATGTGAAATTGTATCGTGGCATGATTGGGAGTCTTCTATATCTCACTGCTAGTAGGCTTGATATTATCTTTAGTGTATGCACATGTCCTAGGTTTCAGGCCGCTCCTAAGGAATCTCATCTATTAGCAGTTAAACGAATCCTTAGGTATCTAGTTGGAACTATAGAGTTAGGCTTATGGTACCTTAAGCATAACACCTTTGAGATTGTAAGTTATACTGATGCTAACTTTGCTGGTAGTAAGGTTGATAGGAAAAGTACTAGCGACACTTGTCACTATTTAGGACAATCTCTCGTTTCTTGGTTCTCCAAGAAACAAAACTCAGTTGCCTTATCCACAGCCAAAGCAAAATATATTGCGGCTGGAATTTGTTGTGCTCAAACCCTTTATATGAAACAACAACTTATGGATTTTGGGTTGAAACATCACCACTTAACGAACACATATTAAATTATCCTTTATTTGTTATCATCGAAACAAGATTGAAAAACCATGTTTAGGCCAACAACGTGTTGTGCATGATACAAAGGTGATGCACACACAAGAGAACTAATATGACATACATACAAGGAAAGAATATAGGAGGTGTACAAAGTGATGTTGCAGTAATAACGACGACATGGGGGTACATCACAATATAGCAAAAATAAAATTACAAAAACAAAAAATTGAGTGAGATGCCATGCCCTCCATTCCCGAGCTACCACCTAGATCACCAGGTTCACCAGCGCACAAAAGGAAAGCAGAGAAAGTTAGTTAGCATGAAATTCACCAAAATAAAAGGAAAAAATCAACAAAAAATCAAGTATAAAAATATTCCCTGCCAACGCAGGGGATTCTGTTAGTGGGAATTGGTGCCAAATTAAGCCCTGAGACTCCTTATAAATAGGGAGTCTCGCATTATAGCTCAACACTTAGAGAGCACAACAACATTTTGTTAAAATTGAGAGAAAAGAGAGGAATCAAGAGGCAGCGAGTATAAAGAAATTCTATGGAATTTAAAAAAAGAAAACTAGAGAGAGTTTGAGAATTAGAATCATAGTAACACCCTGCAAACATTGAGAGAGAGAAAAATAGAAAGAGAGGGGGGATTCTGCCAAATTTAAAAAGGGGGAGGCTACAAAGGAGTAACTCTGTAGAAACCCTGCAGAGATTGAGCAGAGAAGAGAGGAAGCAGAGATGGAAGTAGAAGAAGCAAAATTCAGACACTAGAACAGAATTCAGACAGATACAAAGGAAAAAGAAGGAGAAAAGGAGGAAAGGTAACTATCTAAAACCTCACTTATCAAATAGATTCAATTCCTGAGGTTGTTATGAAATGAATATGTAAATGTAGGTGTCCCCAGGACTCAAGTTCAAGCTTGAACCTGAGATGGCCCCAATTAGACCCCCCAGTCTCCCAGACCCGAATAGGGGTTCAGGTTAGAATTTATACCTGTGTTCGAATTCGGGTATGAGCCACCCGAACCGGCCCCACTTTTAAAATCTAATTGGGCCAACTCATTGTCTTAAAACTCATCAAAGCCCATTTTAAAAAGAGAGGTACCCAAGCCTATTTAAAGATTAAACCAGCCTAATTCCCGTTTTTAAAATAGCCCAGGCCCTGTTTTAAATCCACATTGGGCCGTCCCCATTTCTATAAAACTTCAACTCAGGCCTTGTTTTTAGAATATGACTCGGCCAGCCCATTTTTTAATTAACTCCGAGCTGGTTTTCAAAACCAAACCTTGTTTAAAAATTTAACCCTCATGCCTATTTTTCAAAACGAAACAAGCCTACTGACTTTAAGAGTTAACCAGGTCTATTTCCAAAAACTCCTGGCCCATAACTCATTTTTAAAACCACCAGGCCTGTTTTCAAAAAGCCCCCTAACCCATAACAGGTTCTCCAATTTACCCAGAGCCCATTTGAAAATTTACCCAGAGCCCACCTGCTTTTTCAACTACTGGCCCATTAAAAGTTTTCTAACCAAGCCCACAAAAGTCTTTCTAACCCAACACCTACATGTGTCTCGTCACATGTTCCAGACCGACTCGGGTTCACCCGAGTTCACATCCACTAGGTTGACTCGTGCAAGTCAACCTGGGCACCACTCACCAGGTGTAGATGAGTAGACTCATCTTCTACCCTCACACTAAAACCCTAACCTTTAGGAAACCCGAGACTGAAACAACATCTGGGCCGCAGATGCCCAAATCATCAAGTTTCCAAATCTCACACATCACAAAAAATGATAAAAAGAAATGAAGGATAATAAAAGAAAATAGGGAAGGAATAAAGGGTACTTAGCTTAGTCGTGCCCTCAACAGACTGATTGGTTGAACACCGTTTTGGTTCTTGTACTCAATCTCGCACCCGAGGTTTTCTTTTGGTGTTCATAACCCGTATTCCAACTTCACCATTTCAGAAATTGTAGAGAAATATAAGAGGGGAGATCGAAGAAAAAAAAGGGAAGAAAGACTGAGGCTAGGGCTCCTGGGTAGAGTTCGAGTGAGATTTTTAGGGAGTTGTTGAGGCGAGAGCTTGGAGGGTGACAGTTTTGGGCTTCATTCATAGAAACTCAGAGATGGAAAAGAGATTAAGTGAAAGTGTAGGGCGAGTCACAAGACATAGGGTTTCTGAGTTTGGGTTTTGGAGAAGGAAGAATTGAGAAAGAAGAGGGGGAGGCAAAGAAAGGAAAGAGGGGAGGCTGTGAGTGAAAGTGAAAAAAATAAATGAGAGAAAGAAAAAAATTCGGCTTTTATATGTTTCGCTCAAAAGCCACAGGATTATAGCACATCACCTTCATCCAATCGTTAGATCAAGAGACCATGTGGCCTGCTGGGAACTGTTGGATGTGTGCTTTTAGCTAATGCACTAGATTAAGGACACGTCACGAATCCTTACACCCCTTAGTCCCCCTCCATTGGTTCTGGTTCTCCAAGAATGACCTAGATTGCCCCGGAGACAGGGACCCTTGAATCTTGTGCCCTTCCTGCACGCTTTGCGACACGTGGCTGTCATGTCCCCCATACCATCAATGCTTGGAGGCGTCCCTCTCCCAGCCGTTGGATCTAGCACCCCCCCCCCCCCCCCCACAACAACCAAGATCCTTTCGTGCCAAAGGCCTTCATAAATGCATGTACGCTTCTCTGCACGCCAAGCAACACATGGCAGCTTGTCCCTGCACCATTAATGTCTGGCATGGCTCGTTGTTAGCCCTTGGATCCACTCCCCTCACAGATGACCAAGATCACGCCATGTGGTCAATCCAGACACTCCCCCCCCCCCCCCCCCGAACTGCACTTGCAGCATGACACGTCATGGCCTTGACCGGGTTGACCTCCCCTTGAACCGAATCTTTCCCCAAACCAGTCTTGGGTCTTTTGAACTGACATGGAATCGGTTTGGTAACCTTTTATTATTTTTCCATTTAAAAAATCCACAGAAAATTCAAAAAATCAATAAAATTCGAGAAAATATAAAATAAAATTCTGAAAAATAACAAAAAATCAGGAAAGTACAGAGAATACAGAAAAATTATAGGAAAATTCCAAAAATATATATATTTTAAGGTTGGAAAATTATTTTGACACTTAAAAAAAGAAAATCACAAAAATTATAAAAAGGCTACCAAAATCCAAAATTTTCTTTGGGGTAGGAAATTATTTTTGCACTTAGGATATTTAAAAAAATTCAAGAAAACTTAGAAAAATTCTGAAAGTGTTCTTGGCCCAATCTTCTTTCTTTAATTCTCTTTTTGTTTTTCAAAATTTGGGGATAAATATAAAATTTTGTTGTAAAATTTCAGAAAAATCACGAAAAATATATAAAAAATATATGTTAGTTAGGAAACTCATCTTTACAAATTTTCCATCCCCAAGTAAATTTCAAACCTCCCGGAATATTATTTTCATACTTACAAAAACCCTATAGAATTCAAAATACTCGTGAGTGTATTTTGTACCCTATTTTCTTGATTTTTCAATCTCAGTGATTTAAAAGGGATGCATGAGTTCTTCAGAGCACGATATGCCCCTGTTTTAAGGAAATACCTAGGTAATATTTTATTTTACGCAATTTCTCTGATTTTTGAAAGGGAGTAATTTTTCAAAGGCTTATCAAATTTATTTTATGATAATTTTTTGTTAACTAAGTACCGTTCGTAAGAACGGGTGCGTAGGGAGTGCTAATACCTTCCCCTCACATAACCAAACTCCCGAGCCCAACTCTGGTAATGCAGACCAATTCTACCCTTAATTGGGTAGTAATTAAGTGTTCTAACCACACTATAAAAGGTTAGTGATGACTCCATCACACATTGTTTTCGACGAAAATCACATTTTTAAAATCCACACATTATTTCATTTTTGAGTCATCCCAAGTTGGCGTCTGGGAACCTCGTGACAATCATTAAGTTCAGATTGGATAAATTACTTGAATTTTTGCATTGGCTTGATTATCTTACGATTCTTAGTAATACAAAATAGTGTATGGTGAATGCATATACTAAGAGTTTTCATTTTAAGCACACAGCACTTCCCAAGCCTATTAGTCATCACCGCCCCTAAACCTAAGAACTAAGGAAGGATTGAATAATTATGTAATTCCTATTGGAATCTATTCTTCCTTTGGTCCAAAGGGGTTTGTTTTCATAATAATCCATACCATTTTGCTTGCTAACCTATTCTTATTTGATGAGGCATAAAAATGGCTATGGGATTTATGAGATGCTCTTGAATCCTTTTTGAAAAGATTTTTCTTTTTAACTCCTAAGGATTTATCATGATTATTCTTTTCACTTCTAGCTTTGAGTGTCATTCTAGAATAATCGTCTATCTTTCCCTCTAAGTAGATAATTTTCAATATCTTCTTAATCTTTTTATTCTCTAGAGTGGCATGATAATCTTTTAATTCATCTAATTGTTTTGCTAGCCTTTCATTCTCATTTTTCAAAAATATTTTCTTCTTAGACATCCTAACTACAAACTTATGCATTTTAAACAAAGATTTTTCTAGTTCTCCATCCCAAGGCATGCTTTCATCATTTAATTCAATATATGATTCATCACAAGATTTATCACAGTAAACATCCCATGAATCATTGTATGCTTCATTAACAGAAATATCACATGAGCTATGAAATGATTTACCACAAAATATAACACAATATTTGTCATGGGAATCATCAATTGAGGTAGGATGGGGATCATATACCTTCTCGTCGATTAACGTTACTGGCCCATGATTTACCTCCTCCTGGTCATTTGAGCTTGGAGCATTCAGAGGAAGAGTCTCCTTCTCTTCGTTTCCACCATATTTCCTTTCAAGCCCTTTCCATATATCCTTTGCACTTTTAAATGCCATAATCTCACGAAAAATATTAGAATCTAAAGTACAATATAATATATCCATGGCATTTGAATTCGCATGCACCAAGCTAATATCATTTTCATTCAAAGGCATACAAATTTCCTTAACAATCACTTGACTAGCCCTCTAGTCCATTGATTTTATAAATATGCTCATTCTTAATTCTCAGGCATTCTAATTTACACCACAAAATGATGGAGGCCTAGAGCAATATTGTCCCTCAAAAAATGAGGATACACCAACTTGAACCATTGTGATTTTTAACATAAACGGCTAAGCTTTTTGCAACAAGGCTCTGATACCACTTGATATGAATGGTGTATTCCCAAGAGGGGGGGAGAATTGGGTATTAAAAAATTCTTCCTAGGTTAGGTGCGTTCAATTTTAAATCGCAGTCAGTATAGCGCAACCTAGAGTCTTTCTAAGCAATCTCAAATCCCCAAAATAATCAAGTATGTGAATATTTAAAATAGATATAGCATTAAAAAAAATAAATATAATCATACATATGTAGAAAGTAAATTGTGTAGGAAGAGAGAATGACAGTTATTTTTATCGAGGTTTGGCCAATCCTGCCTACGTCCCCGCCTTGGGCAAACCCCCCAAGGATTTCACTACTATACTCACTTAATCGGGCAGAGCGATTCCGTTTACAATACTTCTTACAGGGCGGAGTCTCCCTAGCTCACTTATTGGCTTGAGCCAAACCGGTTCTCCTTGCAAGGTAGAGTATCCTTAGCTCACTTACCGGGCTTAGCCAAACCGGTTCTCCTTATAGGGCAGACTCTCCCTAGTTCACTTACCAGGCTGAGCCAAACCAGTTCTCCTTATGGGGAAAAGTCTCCCTAGCTCACTTACCAGGCTGAGCCAAACCGATTCTCCTTATAGGGTAGAGTCTCCTAGCTCACTTACCAGGCGAAGCCAAATCGGTTACAAGTATAAAACTTTTTCATACAAGTAAATACTTCTCAAATAAGTAAAGATATACATTATGAAGCACTAAATGCACTATCAAATGATATGAAATAAAGCTTAAAAGAGTATGGATGTTTTTCTCAATGATATTTTTGCAATACTTGAATAAGATGTATATGATAAAAACTTCAAAGATGTTGGAATTGGTGTATTCCAAAAGAGGTGGGTGAATTGGGTATTTAAAAATTTAACTCCTAGGTTCAACTAATTCAACAATAGTAAATCACAACCTAGGGTCTTTCTAGCATATAACAATTGTGCAGATGAAAATAATATGTAGAAAATAAATCATGCGTAGCATTCACAATATAACATGCACGAGTAGTAAATAAATTGCGATAATGTAAAGTAGACATACGATATGTTATTGGGGTTTGGCAATAAAGCCTATGTCCCTGCCTCAGCTCACAAGCCCAATGATTCATTAATGCTTACTTAACGGGTGGAGTGGCACCTGTTACAACCAAGTCAAATTACCAGGGCTGCCCTCAACCTTTACAAACTTTCCTTACAGGGTGGAGAAGGCCCTAACAATTGATCCTTATGGGCTGGATCAAACCCCCTCAGGCCACGCCTGGAATACAACCAATTCATAATACAAAATGTGTACAAAATGTGTACAAAATGAGTGCTTCTCCAACAAGCATATTTGTACCAATATCAATCATTGCATAACAACAAGATAGAAACTATAAAATCAGTGTTATATGTGTGCAATCAACACTAAAAGTAATGTCTATATTCAATCAAGTGCAATGAGTATATCAACAAGCTAATCTTTGAAACTACGTAAGATGTTTATCTTAATCACAGTTTAGGGTTTCAAAGATTTTCACCAAGTGTAATCAAAATACCTCAAAAAAATATTTTCCCAATATTCAAGCACAAGAGATATTCTAAAAATAAGCTTGTGAAAACAATACTTATACAATCAAAATACAAGCTCAATAAGTCTTGCAATAATGATGTAAAGACTCACTAGCTACAAGATTTTCCCAGCACAATGATTTACTACATAAAATCGAGGGGAAAATCTTTGCTCAACTCTCGATCCGAAAATCAAACAAACAAGGAGAACAATGAAAGTTTCTAGCAAATGAGAATAATGTATAAGCACTCAAAGAACTCTCATAAGGATTGATTTAGCAAAGGAATAGTATGAGAGTGTATGGGAGTTGTGTTTGTAAAAAGGTCTCCAAAAAATACAGAAGAATAAATTCTGATTGAGTTCAGAAGAGTATTTAGGAGAGGTAGGACATTGTTCAAAATGTATTCGTGCTAGCTAATGTGTCCTAACAGTTAGACTAAGAGCAACTAGGAGTATATTATTATTTATGGAACAGTACTCTTTGGAGGATGGAAAGTATCCTTTAGATATGATCACAATTTAGAGCAAGGATACGAACCAAGGAATGGAAGAAACCTTACCGAATATGATCGTGGTTTGGTAAGGAGTCCTATGGATGGGATGGTGAAACAAAATAGAGGATTTTTATATTTTAAGTTCAAAAGGAATATTTTGATTTAATCAATAAAACTTGAATCCCTTAATGGTTGCCTCTAATCTTGATTATAGCAAAAGTCTTATGAAAAGTACACTTAATATATATTAATCATTATGATCAATAGTGCTTTAAGCCTAGAGTGATGACTTGATTTTGATTTAGGCTTTTCATATTCAAAAATGAGTTTAGGGTATAGTGATATATGATATAAGATGGATCCCTAACACTCAATCTTGTGCAATGGACAATAGTGGCTTAACTTAAGGTATTATATTTAAGTATGGGTTAAGCATTTGAAATTAATTACCGGAAAAATATGTCATGTCGAATTGGAAGTGGATGCAGATACTAGGTTCATATATTTTAACCGCAAACCACTCCCTATGCCTACAGTCATCACAACCCCTAAACCTAGAAGCTAAGGAAAGATTAACTAGAAGATAATTTCAATTTGAATCTGTTTTTCCTTAAGTCCTATAGAGTTTGCCTTCATGATTACCCACATCATTTCTTGGTCAAAACCTCTGGCACTTCTGGATGGGTAAGTAGATAGAATGTGCCATTTGATTTTACAACAAAAGAAAGTTTTCAATTTTCGTGAAGGGCAATGCTTATTTATCCTATTTTTGCTCAATGAAGATAGACTACTGGATCTATGCAAACAACCTGAATCCTTTTTTAATATAATTTTTCTTTTTAAGTCCGAAAGGGTTGTTCAGGTTATCATTCTCACTCGTGGATTTGAAAAACATTTTAGCATAATTTTTAATTTTTCTTTCTAAGCAAATGATTTTCAAAACCTTCTCAATTTTTCTCCTTTCTAGGGTGGCTTGATATTCTTTCAAATCATTTAAGTGTTTTGCCACCTTTTCATTTTAATTTTTCAAAAATGTTTTATGTTTAGGCATCCTAACTAGAAACTTATATAGTTTAGATGAAGCCTTTTCTAGTTTTCTATATACACGCATGCTTTCATCATTCAATTTTGCACATGATTCATCATAATATTTTACACAATAAACATCACATGAATCAGTTACAGTATTATCGCAAAGTTTATCAAATGATTCAGCATACAATATATTGCAATATTTTCCTCGAGAAACATCGGATGCATCATTAACAGAATTATCATGAAATTCAACAGATGATTTAACATTTGTCATATCACAGAATTTAATGTGAGAATCATCAATTGAGTTTAAGTTAGAATCATATACCTCTTTTCTTGTTAATGCAATTGCCTTATCACTTACCACTTCCTAAGTGGTGGTCTCATTCCCCCGGGATTCTCCATATTTCCTTTCGAGTTCATCCCATATTTTCCTCGCATTCTTACATGCCAGAATCTCAAGAAAAATATTAGAATCTAAAGCGCAATATAGTAAATCCATGGCATGTGAATTCGTATGTATTAACATAATATTATTTTCATCCAAGGGTATACGAATTCCATTAACAATCACCCGCCAGGCTATCCAATCCATTGATTTTATAAATATGCTTATTATGATTTTCCAAGTGGTGTAATCGACACCACAAAACCATGGACGGCTGGTAGGTGACTGTCCCTCTCTGAATGGGGATACACCAATATCAGCCATCTCGATCTTTAGTAAAAACATTTAAGTCAATGCCATGAGGCTCCAATACTAATTGTTGGAATTGGTGTATTCCCAAGAGGGGGGTGAATTGGCCATTTAAAAATTTAACTCCTAGGTTCAACTAATTCAACAATAGTAAATCACAACCTAGGGTCTTTCTAGCATATACTAATTGTGTAGATGAAAATAATGTGTAGAAAATAAATCATGTGCAACATTCACAATATAACATACACGTGCAGTAAATAAATTGCGGTAATGTAAAGTAGACACACGATATGTTATCAGGGTTAGGCCAATACTTCCTATGTCCTTGCCTCAACTCGCAAGCTCGAGGATTCCACTAATGCTCACTTAATGGGTGGAGCGGCAACAGCTACAACCAGGTCAAATTATCAAGGCTGACCTCAACCTTTATAAACTCTCCTTATGAGGCGGAGAAGGCCCTAATAACTGACCCTTACGAGCTAGATTAAACCCCCTCAGGCCACGTCTAGAATGCAACCAATTTAGAAAACAAAGTGTGTACAAAATGAGTGCTTCTCCAACAAGCATATTTGTACCAATATCAATCAATGGATATCAACAGGATAGAAACTATAAGCTCAATGCTATATGTGTGCAATCAACACTCAAAGTAATGTCTATATTCAATCAAGTGCAATGAGTGTATCAACAAGCTAATCTTTGAAACTACGTAAGATGTATATCTCAATCATGGTTTAGGGTTTCAAAGATTTTCACCAAGTGTAATCAAAATACCTCAAAAAAATATTTTCCCAATATTCAAGCACAAGAGATATTCTAAAAATAATCTTGTGAAAACAATACTTACACAATCGAAATACAAGCTCAATCAATCTTGCAATAATGATGCAAAGACTCACTAGCTACAAGATTTTTCCCACACAATGATTTACTACATAAAATCGGGAGGAAAATCTTTGCTCAACTCTTAATCCGAAAATCAAACAAACAAGGAGCACAATGAGAGTTTCTAGCAAATGAGAATAATGTATAAGTACTCAAAGAACTCTCACAAGGATTGATTTAGCAAAGGAATAGTAGTGTGAGAGTGTGTGGGAGTTTTGTTTTGAAAAAGGTCACTAAAAAATACAAAGAATATTTTTGCTAATCAAAGTTCTAATTACCCCTTAATTGAGCAAATGAACTTGTATTTATAGACTTGGCTGAAATTATAATTGTTGGGGGATACATAGGAAATTATTAAATTTGTTTTAAAAGAGTTTAAGAAAATTAACCTTGTTTAACCCCAATTAAGCTTGGTAAAAATTAAGCCAACTAGAGAGTTTCGATCGACCGAGCCATAGGTTCTATTGCCACTAACAGACACATGAGAAAAAGTAACTTTTTCATGTTTGGGTGCTTGATCAAGGGTTCAATCTACTGACCAAGGCGATTTTCCAACCTCCTCGAGGTTCGATTGCCTAGCCTCAATTTCGGTTGATCAAACTTACATGTTCAATTGCCTGAGGGTGATTTGAACGTTAATATTCAAGCACCCAAGTTCTTGGAAAAAGCCGGGGTAAATCTTCGGTTAACCGAAGACGCTTAGGTCTTTATGATTCAATCGCCCCAAATCAAGTCAACATGCTGACTTTTTCTAAGTTCAGTCGACAAAGTTGTTTTACACACCAAGGTTCAGTCACCCGAACCCCTAGCATTTTGATACCTTAAGTCTTATTTCAAATCAATAGTTTCCCCTGATAGTATATGTGATAAAGGGGACTAACTTAAGTGTCAGTGCAAGGACCTAGGGTCTTTCCAAGCTCTTTTAAGCTTATCAGTTCCTACATGCATGATATGCATCAATTATTATAGACAATTTCAAATTAAATATTACAGACCCATATTGAAAAGAATATAAGTTACAACAAATAAATATCCTGGGTCTTTTTTTGCTTCAAGTGACCACATGACATCATATGTGTAGCGACCCGAAGAATAATGACATTTAAATAATAAAGAGGGAGGGAAATGGAATCAGAAACAGAAGGAGGCAGAAGACTTCATTGATGAACACGATGTTGCACTTTGGATGTAATAGCCTAAGGAATTTTCTCATGGCCTCGTCGACGAACACAGGGGATTCGTCAACGAGGGTACAAGAGGGTCTCGTTGACGAGGGCATGTTTCGTTGATGAGAAGATACCGAGAGAATGTTTTGGGCAATTTTGAATTTCATCGAAGAAGGGGAGAGTTCATCGACGAATTGCTTCTTAGACTCGTCGATGAGATGACTGGCTCGTTGATGAAGGTCGTAGTATAAATAGTGTAAACCTCGAATTTTTCGCAGGATTTTCAACATAAACTCTCTCTCCTCTCTCTACGGTCTCTCCTCCTTCTCTCTTTGATTTTGACCCTGTCAATCACTAGATCAACGATCTAAGGCCACCACGATGCTCCTGGAGAAGTTCTCTACAAGTTTACCGGGGCAGATCGTCGGTGGGATCGAGTTGAATTTCTCTCCAGGTTCAGGGTAAGGTATTTTATTCGAAATTAGGCTTTCCAGCAGTTGTAGGAAATGAAGTAGACAGAGAAATAATGATGTTTTGTTCTGACAAATGTTGTTTTTAGGGTATTGAGTAGGAAGCCCTGCGGGTGTTGGACCAGTATATCATAGGGGCTTTTTAGTAGTCAGGTAGGGGAAACATGCTATGCTAGGATACTTCATTATGATTTCAATAAAAAATATAGGTTGTTATGAAATTATTATTCAGATTATATATATACGGTTTTCAGAGCTTAATTATAATAATATTATTAGTGTGGCTTGAGTTGACTAAAGTACAGTACCTTATTTATACAAACTATGAATACCATATTTACAGTTTATGAACAGAAATACCATAATATTTACATGCTTATAGAATAAAGGACTTTCAGTATACAGTATACTCAGAAAAATGTATTTCCAGTAATTTTAGAATAATTAGTTATTCAGTACCGTAACGCCCCAATATTCAGTTATACAAATAACAGTTCAGTTATACAAAAGTCAAATTTTCAGTCAGTTAATTTAGAATTTCAGAGAAACTCTATGGGGGTTATGGATATTTCAGAAATCATGGTAAAACAGTATGTTAAAGATATCAGCTACCTATATAGTATCAAACCTTGATGGATCAGATTCAGCAGAGCACGGTACCGTAGCTACAGACATTTAGTTTAGAGTGCAACCACTTTACTCAGACAATAAGTGGTATGAGGTCGATCGTGCCTACGTCGGGACGGGCTCTCCATCAAATATGGATTGAGGGGGTCGATCAGACTGTCGGAGTTCAGTTGACTTTCCCTGTTCGACCAACGAGGATAGATCTCGCCTTTAGGCCGCACAACCCTGTCATGAGGGGTTAAATCATGACATACAGCCATCCTGGGAAATTTTCTCAAATATTACAAGTATATGTAGATTTCTAGAAATAGTAGTAGTATTATGATAAGTAAATTTATATAGTTTTTAATATATGTTATTCATACCTGCATTTACAATTTCAGTTATCCATGATATTATTTTTAAATCAAATTATTTATATAGAAATATAACTCAGTGGCCACACACTAATAATAGCATGTTTCGTCTTACTGAGCGTCATCTCACCCTAGTGTTGAATTATTTTTCAGGTAAACCAGCTAGGCGAGTGAATCAGGCTCATAGGTAGAGGGGCTATTAGTCCGCCCTATTAAGGGTGAGTAGTATTTTTGGGTAGCATTTTTGTATGCTTTGATGACAGTAAGGAATAGTTTTGAGGAGAATAGTGATATATGTATAATTTATGGGATATTTAGACGCTCTGGTATTGTAATTTATGTGGTTATGTTTATGTATGTGGCTTTCTGCTGTTTAGGTTAATGTTTGATATTAAAATAGGGGAAAATATTTTATTTTATTTATCGAGTCATTGTATGATCTTGCCAATATGAACCTGCACACAAACTCGACAAATATAAAATACCTTGTATTTTTCATTATCAAAAATGAGATAGGACTCAAAAATTCAACAAAAGATTTAAACCCCAATAAATATTTCTCCAAAAATATTTTTCAATAAAAAGATAGGAGAACCTAGGGTTTTGCTTTCAAATGATTTTTGCACAAATATGTGTATATGATCTTTTATGAAAGATGAGATATGAAATACGTATATTTTCAAAGATCTTAAACCCCCAAGTGATTTTCCCAAAAATGATATTCAAAAAATATGGTTCAAGGAAAATAAGGATTTTTGCTCAAAAAGGTTTTTGTAATGAAAACAAGTGAGCTTTTGAATCTTGCAATGGATGTATACTAAGATTCGCAAGCTAAAATAAGTTTCCCTAAAAATATTTATCAAGAAATATATATGGGAGAAACTTTAAGCTCACTTTAAAAAATGATTTAAAGAATATATTAAGTGAAAGTAAATGTTTTTCAATGAAAGAATAAATGCCGAAATAAATACTTCTTTCAATAACTCTCAAGTGCAATGATTTTGCAAATGAAAAGAGTATAAGAAGAAACCAAATTTCTCTTTCAAAAAGATTTTTCAGAGAAAAATAAAGAGACTGTGAATTTTTAGCTTGAAAATGTAAGAATAAAGCACAAATAATTTGAGAGGATTTTCAATGTAATCAAGATGCTAATTATGTTTATAAGTGGGCTATATATAGAGTCTTGAAAATTTTTGACCATTAGAGACACGCTGGTCATTTTAGAATTTGGTTAATAAAAAATTAATGACACTCAAGGCTAAAAATATTTGTCAATCCGAGAGGTTTGGTCAAGTGGGGAAGGTCCCGGTCAGCTGACCATGGCCAAAAATTCAATTTTTTATGGGGTTCAATCAATAGGGCAGAACACTGGTTGGTTGACCTTAATCGATTTTATAACCGTTCAGAGTTTAGTTGACTAGGTTTAATATCTGGTCTGCTGATCCAAATGGCCGATCGGTTGGGGCTTTGGTGTTTTAAAAATGGTTGGTCAATTGGGCTTCAAAAACTTGGCCAAATACAAAGGCCGGTCAACTGGGGCTTACAAGGTGTTTTGGGCCGGTTGGCTAGGCTTTCTTAAAGCACGGTAAAATCGCAGGCTGATTGATTGGGGTGTTTAAAATAGAAAAGGGCCGGTCGACCAAGTTAATAAAAACCTTAAGTTTAGCCCTAATTTGTTTTCAAAAAAAAAATTAAAACCTTGGTGTAAGTTTAGCCTTTTATGAAAAAAGGTTTTTCCATGAGAGTGTTGGTCCCTAAGGTTAGTTAATGGTCATATTGGAGCTTTCATCCACATCATGCAAGATATGCATTATTACAATACAAAACTAAATGCAATTTACAATTGAAATAATATATGTCTTCTTCTTCTTTGCTCGTATGATTCTTCATGGAATATGCCCAGTTGTATATGCTTTAAGACCCATCTTGGCTTCCATTTTTCTGTCCCTTATGTGTATGCTAAATTATAAACCTACTCACATACTAAATACACACATAATATAATTGTGCATTGTCATTATCAAAACAGGGATCGGGCTCAAAAAGTCAACAAAAGTGGATTACAATACTACCTGTTGACTTTGTGAGTCCTATCCCATTTTGATTATGACAAAGCACAGTATCTCATTTGTGCACTAAGTGTATGAATGAGTTTATTTTTCTGTTAGCACAAATGAAATGGAAGCCTTGAAGTACTTAATCAAACACAAATTGGTGTATTCCATGATGATCATATGAGCAAAGCTTTAAGATTTATGTTTATTTTTTTTTTAGTTGTATTGTAATTAAGTTTCAAATTGTGCATACATTTCATTTGATTTAAATTGAAGCTCAACACTGACCTTAGATTGACCTTAGGATCCCAAGATTTTCATAAAAACCTTTCATTCTCAAAGTTAATCAATTACAAAAGGTTTGAAGTGTGTACGAAAACAAAACAAGGGCAAAAATTAAAATTATATAGGGGTCGGTTGACCGGAAGACTCAGTCCAATCAACCGGATAGAAGACTTTGCCAATTATAAAGGGCCTAGTCGACTGGACTCTCAAGCCCAGTCAACCGAACTTCATGCGAATGATGATCTGAAAGACCAGATCATTGCCTTGGCATACTGAAGTGCACTAAAAGGGCAATCTCCTTTTGGTCGGTCAATCGGACCTTGGGTTAGTCGACCGGACCTCTCGGGCCGAAGCCATTTTAAGCTCCCAACAGCCATAAAAATTTGAAATAAATTATTATTGAAATGCTCAACAGTTACATACCAGCCATATTTTGAAATTGGCTATATAAACCTGCCCTATCACTTGGAAAATGTTAGAGAATCATTTTGAAAATATAGTTGATTATTCTTTAATTCCAACTTACATTTAATACTCATTTTCAAGATCAAAGTGAAATTTACCCTCCTTTCATTTTGAAAGTACTTTTTGGAAAAAAACTTTTTAAGGGTCTCTTGAAAAGGCTTGAGCTTATATCCACATTCATATATATATATATTGCTTGAAAGCCTTTTTATCCTCGTGATATTTTCGAAGATTAAATTTCTAATATACTCTTCATTTTGAAAATTCTATTTGAAGAAAAGCTTTGAGTTATTTAAGAGAGTTTTTAGTATATATTCATTCATATATACTTGCTTGAAAAGCTTCTCATTCTTGATATTACAAAGATCAATCTTGTGAAAATCATTTTCCATACTCTCAACTTTCTTGAAAAATATTTTTGAGAGAAAGCCCTAAATCTACCGAGCTTCATATTTAAAATCATTTGAGAGCATCTAGTTTTTCAATTGTACAAATTTGCTTTTCAGAAGCATTTCATTGTGTGCAAAATCTTTTTCAAATTAGCTCTTTGCGGGTTCGGGTTGTGAACTATGCCAAGTGAGGGTACATCACTTGGAGAGGCTTCTCTACTTGTAAGGAGGGAATACAGTTCAGATTGTGAATCGTACCAAGCGTGGGGTACCACTTGGAGAGGTTGGTCCGCCTAGAAGGATTGGTGTAACAGGGGGCTCCGCCCAACTGAAGGAGTGTGTATAAGGTGGCTCCGCCTTATTTAAGGAGTGGTTAAAGGAAATCCTCAAGTGAGTTGTCTTGAAGTGAGGACGTAGGTGGGGATAGCTGAGCCTCGTAAAAAATTCTCGTGTCATTCTCCCATTCCCTTATCTCACTTAAATTTTCCGCACGTGTATGATTGTTTACATTTATTGTGGTTATTGTTCTACATACACGCTTTAATTTTGATAGGAATATTTTTAGTGAATTGGAAAAATAATTAGCAAAAGTTTTAAAAATCTAATTCACCCCCCTTTTTGGAATTACACCATTCCTCACAATTGGTATCAGAGCTTGGTTGCAATAAGCTTAGCCATTTTTTTAAAAAGATTGCGTGGCTTATTTTGGTGTATCTCAGTTTTGTGAGGGTTGTTCCTTTACAAGGCCTCCAATGTTTTGTGGTGTGGATTACACCTCTTGGAAACAAAGATTGATTATTTTTATTCAAACTATTGATTGAATGGCTTAGAAAGTAATTGATCAAGGGAATTTTATCCCAATGAAAATTATTCATAATGTAAACTTGAAAATGAAATGAATGAGCATGATATAAATTTAATGCAAATCAATTCTAGTGTCATGAACATGTTATATTGTGCTTTAAATACTAATGTTTTTTCGTGAAATCATGGCTTGTCAAAATGCTAAGGAAATCTGGGAAACACTTGAAAAAAGGTATGGAGAGACCAAGGAAAAGGAGACAACCACTCTGGATGCTTCAAGATCAACTGATCGAAGAGGAGAAAATCATTGCCTAATAGCTTTAATCAATGAAGAGGTGGAAGAGATGCATGCTTCCCCTTCTACTTCAATTATTGATTTGTGCAATGATTCTTGTGATATATACTATGATAAATCTAGTAGTGAATCATGTACTGAATCTAATGATGAAAGCACCCCTATTTATAAGGAATTACAAAAAGAATATATTAGGACTCATAAGATTCTTGTTAAAATAAACAAATGATATATTTTGTTGAAAAACAAGAATGAGACATCAGTGAAAGTATTAGAATCTAAAATTCTTGTTGAAAAAGAAAAAGATTTAAAAATCAAGAAATTAGAAAGTAAGAATGAAAAGATGATACAAGAGCTGCAAAATCTAAGATCCCAAATTTCTATTGAAAATGGAAAGGATCTTCATATTTTTGAACTTGATGGGGAAATTCACAAGATGGCCAAAGAGCTTGTAAGATTACAAGAAAATTGCAAAGATATCAAAGATTTAGAAATACTAGGCCTAGAAAGAAAAATAGAGGACCAAGCTAAGATTATCTATACATTTATGAAAGGGAAGGAAAATTTTGATAAGCTCATAGGTTCTCAAAAGATGACCTTAGACAAGGAAGGCATATGATTTAATTGCATTGAAAACAAGAAGAGAAAATACCTATACATACGGTACTTTGTAAAAGCCTCAAAATTCTATGCTAATAACTCCTCTAGTGCTTATGCTCACACCATATGCTTCCTATGTAAAAAGAAGGGTCATATCAAATTTGATTGCTATTCAAAAGGAAAGGTGTGAAAATCAAACAAGTCAGGAGAGTTAAAGAAACATCAGGTTCTAACCTGCCAAGACTCAGAGAAAAATGGGTACCAAGACAAGCCCCATCATTCCCACCTTAGATCTTAGGTTTAAGAACTAAATTGTGCCCATCACTTGATGCAAAAAGGCAAAATAGGTTTATTTCACTGAAGTGGTATTATTTGAACATTTTGATCAATTTAGTCTAAGCATAAAAATTCAAATGTTACTTATTGAAAATTTCAAATCTCTTGGCTTGGAGTTAAATGCAAAACAGAGTGAAAAAAAAAAAGGGCTAATTTTTCAAAATTTGTGAAGCCCAGTCGTCTGGACCCTCTTAGGGCATAGTTTTAAGCAGAGCCCAGTTGATCAGACCATAGACCATTCAACCAGAACTCTATGGTTGCCCTCATTAGCCTATCCGGTTTTCCCTTAGTCGACCAGAACATAGACCAGATGTCTCTGTTTGCACTCCAGTCGACCAGACCATTTCTCCCAATCAGCCGAGCACTTGACTTTTAACCGATTATGAAAGGCTAGTTGACTGGATCAATTCCCTAGTCAATCGACTAGTGGAATTTGAACAGATCATGAAGAGCCAGTTGACCAGGCCTTTTCCCAGTCAACCGAATAGAGAGAAAAAAGCTTTTTTTTAATGCACAGCCAGTCAATCGGGACTCTCCCCAGTCGACTGGACCATCGGGGTATATAAAATTTTTTGCCCCTAGAGAGCATCATTTTTTCTACATCTCTCAAATCAAAACTCTCTCCTCTCGATATCTTTATACTCTCTCGCAATCCCTTGCCTTCTCTCCACTCAATCTCCATATTTCATCATGCCAAGGGCCGAAAATAGGAAAGAAGTTCAAGAGACTAGAGAAACATCAGGGAAATGGCTCATTTCCAAGAATGAAAGGACGCGATACGAAACACAGTTTCGCTCAAAGGATGCATTAATTGGTAAGGTTCTCGACTTTTCTTTCATGGAGCAGTATTTCTAAAACATACTAGATATGTTAAATTCTACGGGTGGTTTAGGTTTATTTCTTTCCAGCCTAGGGGTGTGTACCCTACCCTAGTTAGGTTATTTTATTTGAACCTAGGGCATAACGATAGAGGGTATTACACTCATGTCCTAAAAGAACCCCTTAGGTTTGATGCAAACCTCCTCCAGAAACTTTTGAAATTGAGTGAGGATATTTTACATGTCCCAACCCTGAGACTACATGGATTAATGAATAGGGCTTCACTACTGAAGCCTTTGTTAACCGGGTCATGGAACTTTCAGTGGTAAACCTAAATCATACCTTTGCCTATAGCTCCTTTACCCTAGAAGCCAAAATTATCCACCACTTGATTTCATACAACATCCTACCTAAGAGTGGGTCTAGGGTATATGTTTCCTACCTAGACTGTTTCATTTCATGGTGCTTAATTATGGGGAAGAAAGTGGACCTATCCAACCTAATCATAAAATGGATGTTCATGAAGACCATTAGGTATAGAATTATAAGGCCATATGGGGGCATTCTAATTAGCATCTTTGTGAGATTAGGAGTGAAAAAGGGGGGGAGGGCAATCATTGTTGGTAAAGAGGAAGACCACATATATTCTCTCCTCCACTATAGTGAAACAGATGGGATATGAGCTGGTAGGAAATATCTGGGTAGCACAAGTCCCAACCCAAATGAGGATAGAGAGCAGCCTCCAGCACATCAGAACCTGGCCCCGCAGCCTGCACAACCTTCCAATGCCGAGATAATGGCAGCCATTGAAAGTCTGGCCAAGTATTTTAATGATTTACACTCGACTCATTTCGATCCAGAAAGAGTTTAGGGAACTTGCAGCCTTTACTTAAAACTAATTCATCGACATTCAGAATTATTTCATAGGACTGCAAGACATTGTGCAGACCAACTTCACTGTGATCAATGACAGCTTCAATGACCTGGAAGGGAAGCATCATATGGATATCGGTGGTGATGAGGAAGGGTCATCTGATGGAGGGCACGTTGATGGAGAAGACTAGGTTGCACATCTAAGGGGGAGTAGCTCCTGGTGTTTATTTTTAGTTGTTGAACATTGTTAAAATTTTTATTTGATAAACATTTTACTTTTGGGTCTGTAATCATGTAAACACTCTGGCTTATGTTTTTATCATTTATGAGAACTGCACGTTATTATCCATATACTGATACATTGTTAAATTTATTTGATGGATATTTTATAGCATGAACTGTTATTGAGTTATACTGGACTGCGTGCTCGAATTGAACACCATCTACATGGCTAATGCAGATTTGTGAATTGCATGTTGTGGAAACAACTAGGCATTTTGGTGCATGCTCATGTGTGAACTGCTAAATGGAAAAAATGAACTATTTACAAACATCATGCTACCCAATTTTTGTTAAAATTTAATTTTTCCTAAACGCTCTAAATTATATACATGTTCTTAGGAAAATGAAGTTCATGGACACCATTTGGTCTAAACCTTAAATTATGAACCTCATTTAGCACCTAAATGGTTAATCATGCTTTTTTAAATTCAACATCACATGCCTTGATTAAAGTCCATAAACAAGAGAAAATGCATCAAATTAACAAGCTTAAGGATTCAAATGAATTAGATCTTTCTATTATTTTTGTTTTTGAGTCTTGAGGCTCTTTTGAATATCTTGAACATCATATCATGCTTTTATGGAATCATAAATTGATATGGAATGATCTTGGGATATATGAACACCTTGCATGACTAAATTTTAATTTTCTGACACATGTGTGTTCTATAGAAACAATTATTGGTTGGATTTAAAATGCTTGATTAATAACCTATATATTTTTTTAAAATAATTTAAACTGGTAGCTTATACTATTTGGCCTTCAAGAAATAATTCATCTTTCTGTATAAGTGATAAATAGCATCTAAGCTAGATTTCAGATAAAAAGGGGGAGCTTTTGAACTTAAAACTCTATCTTGTTATACTCACCTACATTTTGGCTTAGATTAGAAATTGGTGCTTAGGCACAATTATTCTAGAATTAGCCATATGATCTTGCATTAAATTTTCTATTACTAGGATCTATATGGTTGATTTTTCTGGTTAAAATATGAATTTTTACTTGATAAATGTTTAAATACTTACTAGAAAAATAAAGCTTACCTAAACATTATGTTAAATTCATTTTGAAATTTACAGCAAGCACTGTCCCTAATACATGTTGATAATTTTAAAAAGGGAATTTTTTTTTTAAAAATCCAATGGCAATAAATGAACTTATATAAGATATATCTTATCTCTTGCTGCAAGTTGTAAATTTAAGGCACTTATGACATGTACTATTTGTAAAAATAAATTTCTATCATGGAATTCAAAAATTTAAGGACTTTGTTGTTTAAATGATCCTCTTAACAAAGGGGAGACATTTTAGCCCTTTTGCTAATAACAAATGGGGGAGAAGGTTTATGAGCAAAATTCTTAATTCTTTTCTTTCACAATTGGTATCCTCTTGCCCTTTTGTTATTCACAATTGGAAAATGATAGACATGATACTTATTGCAAAATTACAAAATTGAAATCATTTTCATATCATGTGACCTTGTTTTTTAACTAAATATTTTTAAAGTCAGCTTCAATACATTATGCACATTGAATCTAACTAAACTTGAATTTTCAACTTGGAAAATTCTGAAGTTTTCATATTGAATATGCTTGAGTTATATTGATTATTCTTTTAAAAGTATGCATATTGTAAGGAGGAGCCTTTTCAAGAGAATCTCATTTTGCTCATGTGTTTGTGATCATAAAAAAGGGGGAGATCATTGACTTTTTGAGTCCTATCTCATTTTGATTATGACAAAGCACAATATCTCATTTGTGCGCTAAGTGTATGAACATGTTTATTTTTTTATTAGCACAAATGACCGATGCAAAATGAAAGCCTTAAAGTACTTAATTGAACACAAATTGGCATATTCCATGATCATCAGAAGAGCAAAGCTTGAAGACTTATGTGTCTTTTTCAGTTGTATTGTAATTAAGTTATGTTTTGTATAGATGAGAGTCCGGTGTGGATGTATATTTTGTGTTGATATGGACCCTATATAGGTGTGAATGATGTATGTGTATATTCTGCGTGGATTGGCTGTGATATGCGTATGTATGTGGATCTTTTTGAAATGATGGCATTGGATACATGTAACTTTAATTACATAAGTATTTATGGTAAAGTAGAATACTCCACCCGAGAACTTGCTGAGAAAGGCGAGTGCCCTGGTAATATTCAGTGGTACCAGAGCAGAGGGAAGCTATATGTATTGTCGAGTAATCTTCCCTATTCTCAGAAACTTTGCCTAGATACATAACCCGAGGGCTTACTTAATAAGGTGACTGCCCTAGCATTAGTGTTAGAGCAAAGGAAAGCTACTTGTATAGGCGGGTAGTCTTCCCTATTCTCGAGAATTATCAGTAAAATAATTATTGAATGTGTGTTTGTTATTAAATGTCAATGATGTGATTGTTAATGTGGATTCTTTGCTGCTATTAATATTAAATAATAGATTATTTTCATATATATTAAACTTTCTGCCACATATAGTTTATAACTTTTTCTTCCTTACTGAGAGGTGTCTCACCGTGGCGATTATTAATCTTTTCAGGTCCTTCAGGTGATCGAGCTTAAGCTCCAGGGTGGGGTGTTGTTTTGTGAGTGCTTAAAGGAATGGATATATATTATGTGATATGTTTAATTTCTTTCTTGGACATGTAATATGGAGAAATTGGTTACGTTATTTTATGGGCTTGTATATATGTTTATAGTACTTTGGTAATTTATTTGAAGTTGTCTACTTAGTTCTGCTATGTGAATGGTATCATAGACGTATGATTGGTCTCATAACACCTCAGGCCCCACTGGGCGGGTTCGGGGAGTTACACCACCTTCTAGACATGTGACAAGCTATGCAAGGAGCTCCTTAGTGTTTTCCTACCAAGGGATAGGAGTGCACTGTATGGGTCCCAACTATCTATGATGTTAGCTAATGTATCCAAGGATACAGTCATACAGTATGCCCAAGTGTACATATTGCACCTCATCTATATCTTGTTGTTCGTCAACAAGTTGCAATATTATGCATCTTTGATGTTCTTGCCTCTCCTTAAGGACTTGGATAGGACATCCACATATAGTTGGGGTAGTCCCACACCAACCTGTTTGTACCTAAAGATGGGTCATGTTAGTCGAAAAAATATATATACTAAGGCTACCATTGATCCTTCCACACTTCTGGGCATCAAAGTAGAGGCCCTTGCTTGCTTCGATTCAACTCAATTTACCATGTCTTCCAATCGATGCTACCAACCCACCCCACCCTACTTGTTGTGTGGTTAGTGGAATTCAGATCTGGCTCAACTGCACTCCACTACTATGTTTACATATAGTAGAGTGGAACCTATAAGATAGAGTCCTAAGGCATTTTGGGTTGAGGCAACGGATCCCTCGTGCACCAAACATGGGGCACAACCCAAAGGGTGAGCATACACATCTCCATGATATCAATCAGCATGGCCACATAAACACTAACTAGGTCAAATTATACCATTGTACCAAGCAAATGTGGGAACGAAGATTAGACCATACTATGCACATATTGACAGAGAACCCCATCCATAGTCCCACCCCTCTATAGCCTGATGATGGATATAGTGAGTGTTATTGGTCCACACCTTTCAATTCATTAGTAGATCAGATGGCATGTATATGAGAGTGGTGAGTAAATACATTATGCAATTTCTTTGTTAACATACAACTCATTTTATGAACTAACTAATTGTTTTTTTTTTTTTTTTTTTTTTTGCAGGAGGTGATGATGGAGAACATTAAGCTGTAAGACTACTACTCGGAGTGCCTAATCAGACCAATTGCATCATTCGCCATGCATATCATGGAGAAGGAGACTCATTGTTTGATTTACAAGAGTGTCCTTACACCCCAACCACCCGTGTAAAACGATGATGGAGGTGATGTCGTGGATGGCGTAGAAACCGCAAGTGCTCATGCTCCACCGCGAAGGGGAGGTTATGCCACACCCCAATAGAGATAAGGAGTCACACTGTAGGCCATAGTAGAGGAAAGGTGGAGTCACCATAGTATGTTCAAGATGATGATTTACTAGTGCTAGCACAGTCAGATATACCTCCATATGCCTCCCCTTGGCATGGTGAAGTTCTACTTTGCACTTCCATTGGCAGAGACATCAATGTGTATGGTGCTTCCATCAATACACCCTAAATACCAAATCCACCGCAATTCATTCTCTTACTCCCACCTTTGATGTACCTTACACATGATCGATACCATCACTTCTTGGTATCTTTACCAATTTCATTCTAGTCATTTGACTAAATGTCGGGGATAATGCATTCTTAGAGGAGGACTTCCTAGAGACATCACATACCTTATAGCATGCACATGGAGGTGGTAGGCGTAGAGGCATAGGGTAATAACATATGCACAACGGGGCTAAAGATGCAATAGAGGAGCATGACGCTGAGCAACAACAACCACGGGTGCAACAGAGATAGAGGAAAAGCCCACCTTGTGGCACATGATATTTTTTTAAACTTATTTTTGAAATTTTATGCATGTAATTATAATTAATTGAACACAATGATTTTATATGTTCTTGGTGTGATTTAAACATCTCATACTTTCACTTTTTTTGCATTTTAACTTTTTTATATTCACTTCTAACTATTAAACATATGCTTCACATAATTAGTATATTGTACAATTTCTTAAAGATTCACTATGCCCCATAAAAGAAAGAAAGAATAAGAAATATAGACAATTAGGATGTAAAATATGAGATATTGGGATTTGATTTATATTGTGTACATATAGGTATCTCTTAAGCAAAAGGTCATAGTTAACAAAATAGAACAAGAATTCATTCATTCATTTAATGGAACAAAATAGAATAGATAAAGAAAACATAGCATTATTTAAGGGATAGAAACATACAATAACAAAGCATTGTATAAATGACATAAGCAGTTCATTGGTTTAGTCAAAACACTAATCCTTATCAAATATGAACATGTCTAATTTACATGATAGGTCATTGGAAGTGGAAGCAATAGCTTCCTCCTACCTACCGCGAGTCATAGAAGTCATAATGGAGTATATCCTCTAAAAAAAATTGATATAAATGAGCATACGATTGTTCTCCTCTCATATCATATTTAATGTTTGTCTCTTTGATAAATAGTCATCCCGTCATATACAACGTGCTTTGCATTTTGGGATTGCTACATTGAAAGAACATAATTGCTCTACAAACTGTCTATCTTTTGTAGCCAATATTCTCATCCCACGTCCATAGTTAACACTGTATCTACTAATTGAGCATCATAAGGGTTCAATGAATAATAAAAAGGGCCTTATAGATTTCAATATCTCCCCATCAGTAAATAAGTCATTGGGAGTGTATAAAACCATTGAACAATGATGATGATACAACATGGGATGATGCGGAGAACTCATAATGCAAATGTGGTGAAATGAAGTTTGAACTACAAGAATAATTTAAAAAAAAAAAATCTTAACCAGCCTATAAAGCATGCCTATGCCTAGCCACACACAATTAAACAAAAATTTGACATGAAAATTCATTCACCTGACAAAGTAACTTTGCAAGACAACTTCATTTCTCTTTTCTTGTACATACATGGCAGGTGTGATAGTCGTATGGACACATTTACATGTTTCATGCAAATCAAATACATCACTGAAATAAGATAACAAAAATTCATTGCACTTAGAACACAAAAAGTTATTGAACTTTACAAGGAGACTAGACTCCAACTCTAGAATGTGTCACAATTCATTTCACTTTTCTTGCACACAGAGGGCAGACGAGATATTAACATAAGAAAATGATGTCAAAGTTTATTCACTTGACAAGGACACATTTACATGTCCTATCAATGAAATAAGATAAGGATAATTCGTTGCACTGCAGTATGCATAGCAATGTAAGCACAAACATTGCTTTTAGATTTACTACTAATATCTTTATAAATGAAATTCATTTCCGATTACATACACAATTTTAGAGGAAAATTATATGTTTGGGGATATGGCTGCATGGTAATGGAAATTTGGATAAGGTTCGCGAACGTGGGTATGATCATTTGTGGTTCATTTTGCAAAGGTAATGGGATAATGGAATTGCTTTGCAAGCTTCACTAGTGCAACAATTACAAATGTTAATGGCCCCAGTACCTAAACTTTGAGGCCAATACATGCAGCGGGGGTACTTTTTTAAATATTTTGATGTGCTTAACAATGTAGTTTGGCATTTGTGTTGCGAGGATAATAGAATATTGTTACATCAAGCATGATACTCTCTTTATAAGGTCACTACAAAATATGCGCTTGACAACAACTAGGATATAGTTAAGCATCCAGAGGTGCAAAGGATAATCATTCATCTAGCGTGCCTATTAGTCTCAGATATGTCTAACGAGTCTAACAATGAGGATGCTGAGGAATGACATATTAAGTGCTCATTTAGTTTTAGTCACAATCATTCATCTACATCACTCTCTCTCTCTCTCTCTCTCTCTCTCTCTCTCTCTCTCTCTCCCTTTCTTTCTTTGTAGTGTATCTCAAAGAAATTTAGTTTTCTTTCTTTGTACATACTTGTTTCGATTCATTGATGAAGTTGCTTTATGCTAGTAGCTAGCTAGTAAGCGGAGAGGTTGTTTGGTTCACATTTTCTAAAGGAAATGCTTGATGTTTTTCTACCTAGGAACCATTTTCATTGCAATTTATCAATGCGTATCGTTGAGCTGACTCTTTCCCATTAAGTATAAATTATCTTCTCCAATTGTTCAACATTCATTTGATAAAATTAATATAAAATAAAAAATTTTAATTAACTTTTTTATACAAAAATAATAATATAGAAAATTTAAATCTAAGAGCCCTAGCATGAAAGTTTCAAGTTTTAACCATTTAGGACACATTCTCTCTCTATTAAAGGACCATATGACGCCATGAGCTACACAATGAAAGGTAATTCATCTCCCATCTCATATATCTTTCAGCCCTTCTTATGATTCAAACTCAAGACTTTAATTTGAAAGTCTAAATTTGTTGACATGCTTATATCCCTCACTGAAACACCTAATTACAACCCAAGACAATGATCCCCATGGCACAACTTGAGCATGTGCTTACAAGATTCGAATCTAAAATAATGGTTGCATTTCACAAGATCCTAGACTATTCACTAGGCAATGTGAATTTAGGGGCTTGTAGAAAATTTATAAGCATGCCTTACCTTGGATATGAAAAGTATTATGTGCTTAGGCAATAAAAATAATAACCTAGGATCTTGTTGAAATGCAATTTGAATTCATTCTTTTTAAAATGTAGATCTACCAAACAAATATACAACATAAGCTAAGTGAGTTAATGGGTTCTCATACATGAATGGTAAGGAGAGGGTATACTTATAGTCGAAGGAAATATAATTTAGCATAGACAAGGTGGTGAGACCACATTTCATATGGGCACAAAAACTCCAACACAAACAATACTAACATAACGTAACGGAAACAATGCAAACAATACCAACACAACTCCAAATAACACTTCCCAGCAACAAAAGGCACTAACATAAATAAGAATAGCATCAAAATAGCACAAACTGCATCAAAACTGTAGTAAAATTATTACGGGCATGCTTTGAAGAGTTTAGCATATATGAGTTTATGAGACCATATTTAATATGGGTAAAAAAACTCCAACACCAATAACACTAGCAAAACATAATAGAAATAATGCAAACAATCCCAATACAACTCCAAATAACACTTCCTAGTAACAATAGACACGAAAATAAATAAAATAGCACAAACCGCATCAAAATTGCAACAAAATTATTATGAGCATGCTTTTAAAAAATTTGACTTCTCATTTGTTTTTGTAAATTTCCAAGGAATAGTAAGCAACCATATCCTTTGCATGGTGTGGCTTGTGTGGATTTTGCAACTAAAGTTATATCTTACTTTAGGTTCTAGTATCAATTGGGTTAAACATCTTCCCAGGATAATTATTACGATCATCCTTTAAAGAATTTGACTTCTTATTCTCTTTTTTAAATTTACAAGGAATAGTTAGCAACCATATCCTTTGCATGTGTATTTTGGATGGAGTTTACAACTAAAGTTATCTTACTTTAAGTTGATGTGGTGCCATACCATTTGTTAGCCATGAAGAACATCTTCCCATGTGCAATGACCTTGGTGTAAGTCTTGCTATTACATGGTGTGATAGTTTCCACCTAAACAATCAAACATGTCATCCATCTATGAAATTGCAAGGGAATCCTTGCAACAATCTTTTTAGTAGTAACCGAGTTGAACATATTCCTAGGATAGTTATTAGGTATGCTTTGAAAAATTTGACTTCTCATTTAAAATTTTGAAAGGCATAATTAACTTACACAGTCCTATACTTTGTATGGTGTAAGTTTGGTTGACACAGTGACATATCATTTGTTAGTCTTGAAGAATATCTTCTCACATAGGATGAACATAACATAAGTCATTTGTTTGTGCAAATTTTCAAGGAATAGTCAGTGAAGAAAATCTTCTTAGGTGGGTGTTGGCCTTACAAGGTTTAAAATCTTGTTATCTTGTTTTGATGCTAACAAACAAGTGAAATTTAATGTATTTGTGTAAGTAATGATATTTCAGGGTTCATATATGTGAAAGTAAGGTCAAAGTGCCCACAAGGATCAAATATGATGGAAGCAAGGTCAAAGTGCTCACAAGGATCAAATGAAGCTTAAATGAGCCAAGACATGAATTACTTGTTGAAGAACATGAGGACATTAATAAGTTGTTGAAAGTCAAGGCATATTAAAGTCAAAAGATCCAAAGAAAGGCAAAGTAAGAAAGCTTAAAGAATATGGAAGCTTGAAGAAAAGATGGATTCAATCCAAGGACAAAGCATGAAGACTCAAGAACTTAGAATGTTAATATTTTAGAAGTCTCATGTAAGTGCTTTAATGTTTAAAATATCGTTTGAAATATGTGAATTTTTCTCTATCAAACACTCATTATTTTAAATAGTGGTAAACATGAAAGTTGTAGGTCTCTTAGCTTTCTTTTGACACCAAGAACACCTAATTTGGAGTTATACAGAAAAAGTTATGGCCAAAACACTGAAACGGGGTCACTGCTGTCAGACATTTAAACACTTCAACGGGCAAACTTTTAAAATTCTAATGTTTTAAATTATAGCCGTTTGAACCTTAAATATTATAATAAATAGGGAAATTCTTTAAGGAAACTTTTGCAAGTTTGAAAGCCTATAAATACATTGTTTTGCAAAACAAAATAAAACCCAAGAATTGAAAAATCTATTTTGAGAAGCTGAAAGTACTCTTGTTCTTCCTAAGTTCTCTTGCTCACTCATTGAAAAATTCTTTTGCTGAGAACTCTAAAGTGCTGATCCTTCTTCCTTTGAATTCCTACTACTAATCCTCTTCTAAGAAGTATATTGGTGAATTCTACACTTGAGCTTCATTCTATTTCCTATTGATATTTTACATTGAAGTATATAATGCTGAAATTGTACTAACTTACTCTTTGAGAGAGTATACTTGTACGCAGATTTTATCTTGTGTTTCTTGTAGTTCATTGAGGTTCCAAGGTGTTTGGATCGTTGGCTAAGCAAGGGGATATTGCTTAGAGAGGCGGACTCTAGCCTATGTAAGGAGTGACCGAATGAGGGAATATCATTTGGAGAAGGCAGGCTCTAGCCTTAACCAAGGAATGTTGTAATCGGTTTTGTTCCATCCGTCAACGGAACAGGTTTAGTGAATCCTTTGGTGGTTTGCCAAAGGCGAGGACATAGGCTGGGTATAAGCCAAACCTCGTAAAAATCTCCATCTCACTCTCTCTTTCCCTATTCTTTATTTTCAGTTCATATACAACTGCGTTGATGATTTAAATATCTAAATTATACATACTACGAATATTTTGAAATCAAGTAAACTTAAAATCCAATTTTGATTTGGGTTGCGAAAACCGAAAGGGAGTACGTTGGTTACACCATATATTGCAGAAACCATACGGGAGTACGTTACTTGGTTAACACCCCAAAGATAAATTTACCAAGAGTTTATTTGAATTCTAAATATTTGGAAAGAGTGATTGGATTTATTTATACAGGGCTTTACTTCAGTAAGCATAAATTATAATTCATAATCATAGGGCTTATATAAACAAACAAACTATCTCAAGATCTTATATTACCAAATTGCTGAATACTTTATATCTTGGTTTGGTTGTTTGTTGTTTAACTTGTACTTGGCAAATAAATTGGTTGTTTGGTTTGAAGATTGTGTTTAATTGATTGGATAAAAGAACTAAATTCTTGATTGATTAAGGAATTAAAAAACAATTCAAGAATTGGTTAAAATAAATAAAAGAATTTTAAGGTATTTTAAAAGGAATTAAAAGAAATTTTTAGAATCCAATTCACCTCCTCCCCCTCTTGGGAAGCTATTCCTAATTTCAGTGGGGTCTGCAACTAAAGTATTATTCTTTTAGGCTGACGAAATGACATACCATTTGTTAGTCTTAAAGAACATCTTCCCAAGTAGGATGACCACGATATAATTTTTTTTTTCTTTTACAAATTTTCAAGAAATAGTGTCATTGAAGAACATCTTGTAATGTGGAGTCTGCAAATAATGTTATCTTATTTAGGTTGATGCAATGGGATACCATTTGTTAGTCTTGAAGAACATCTTCCTAGGTGGGATGACAATCAAACATCTTGTCCATCTACGATATAACAAGGGAGTCCTTACAACGACCTTCCTCGCAGCAACTAGGTGAGATGAGACAAATTTTCCTTCAGCATAAGTCATTTGCTTTTGAAAATTTCAAAGAAATAGTTGCAATCATATCTTTTGCATGGTGTGGGTTTGGTGGAGTCTACAACTTTAGTTATCTTACTTAAGTTGATGCAATGGCATACCACTTGTTAGTCTTGAAGAATATCTTCCTAAATGGGATGACAATCAAACATCTTGTCCATTTATGACATAGCAAGGGAGTCCTTGCAACGATCTTTCTTGTAACAACCTTGTGAGCTGAGATATATTTGGCCTTGACATAAGTCTTTTTTTTTTTTGTAATTTTCAAAGAAATAGTTAGCAACCATATCCTTTGCATGGTGCGGGTTTGGGTGGAGTCTAAAACTATACTTTAGGTTGATGTAGTGGCATGCCATTTGTTAATCTTGAAGAACATCTTCCTAAGTGCAATGACTTTGACAAAAGTCTTGTTGTTACATGGCGTGATAGTTGCCACATAGAAAATTAAACATCTCACCCATCTATAGTATAGCAAAGGAGTCCTTGTAACAATTTTGGACAATTGGAAGTCTCAAAAATAGAATATATTAGCATTAATTATGACTATAAAGGCTTACAAATGGGGGCGACCAAATTCTATACCTCTAAAAGTATGTGTTTACATCTATTTACAGTCATTCTTCAGATACTCTAATTAAAATCTTGAGCTCATTTACTCTCCGAAATCTCAAAACACTTTATAACCCAAAAATGGGTCCTCTTGTTCATCACCAACTACCCAAGTCACACTTGATCAATAACCCACATTGCATCAAGAATGGGCCATAAAGCCAAGGGTAGGTTGGGTAATTAATGTGCAAATAAAAGGGCATTGAAATTGAAATAGAGTATGCTCACAATTATTGTTATGGTACCTCTACCTTTGTACCCCCACCTTACTATGCCATCAATGGATCAATGTTTGATTGTTTGCGAGACAATTATCATATTGAGACAAGAGATGGCAACTAGGTGGAGGTCGATTTCATTTCCATTTAATTCATTTTATATTTTTATATGTAATTGTGAAACACTTTGAATGTAAATGAAAGTATTTTAAATTTAATTTATTAGTAATAATGTTATTACCCTTCAATATTCAATAGCTATAATTAAACATGACAACAATAGGTAGCGAAGATCAAACTAGTGACATTCAAATTGACTGACCTAGATTTATAGCAAGTCAGTGAAAGGCATGCAAAGGTCCATGTAAAAATCCATGCAAACAAAAACCAGAAAGTCGATGAAGGGCTACATAAATTTTGCATGCAGAAGTCCACAAAAAAATCCAAGCAAACTGAAAACCAACTTTAGAAAAGTAGGTGAAGGGAATTGAAATCGATTCTAGTAAAATCGGTGAAGGGCTACTTAAATTTTACATGCAAAGGTCCACGTAACATATCCATACAATTGAAACCAACTTTGGAAAGTCAGTGAAAGGAACCTAAATCTAAATTTGTAAAGTTAATGAAGAACTGCATAAATTTTTCATGCAAGGTTCACGTAAAAAATCTTTGCAAACTGAAATCAACTTTTGGAAAGTTAGTTTATTCTTTATTAACCGACTAACGAAAAGTCAATTTCTCCTTCATAACTAACTTTTCAAAAGTTAGTAATATTTTATGTAAAACAAATCCATGCATCCTACATAAATTGACTTTCCAAAATTCATTCGGTAAAGCTTACCAACTTTCTAAAAGTCGATTTCATTTTAGCACATTATTATAAATAATTGGGCAATAATCATGTAGTTGTGTTTTTTTATTTAAAAAAATAATATTTTTGTAAAAAATTCACAAAAGATCCCTCCATTTGCAGCTATTTACATCAAGATTCATCGAAAATTATTGTTTATCCTTAAATTCTGCCTTCAATCATGCTATAGTTTCTCCATTAGAAGACACTATGTGGCACTAGTAGAAAAGAAATCAACAAAGAAGTAATCAAGAATAAAAAATCATCAAATTTCTTTAAGATCTTGGACAAACGGTGCATGTTAGCTCATGAGTGCTAACTTGCATAAAGAGAAAACCAACTTTTCTATTTGGGTATTTTTGTTGTTGTTGTTGTTATTATTATTATTGTTATACTATTGGTGAAATTATTCAAAGATCCCAGGGGATTCTCCATTCAACTGAAAATTTTATGTTTGGTGTTAATGTGCATAATAGTTGTACCTATTTTGTTATTATTTAAATATATTATTTATGTGGAAAAAAAAAACTAACAACTATAAGTGTAGTAAGCCACTAACATAACATGGTGGAGGTCCTGCTTTGTATTGGATTAACAACTTGCAAGCAAGCAAGCAAATTTCATTTTTTCAAGCAAGGGCAGAGTTGACTCATCTTTGACCCATGGTTCAATTTGGTTGAAGCCAACACAATGGGCTCGATCTTGTTTTGCATCATTCTTGGATGTTAATGGAACCAACTCAATGACCAATTCCTATTCAATTGTAGTAGAACCCAGCATTAGACAGACATTCATGATGCAACCTTGCAATATTAGGGTCTATTTGAATCACAAGATAGGATATATCATTCAAAAAGATAATGTTAGCACATGAGATATATCCAACTAGGCACCACATGCCAAACCTAACTAAGCAACAAAAGTACCAAAATGCCCCCTTCTCACTCTCATAAGCTCCCCATCGACACCATACTCCCCCAGCCCAAATGTTGATAGTCTCATAGTGGAGATATTATAATTTCTAGGGTTTTGTTTGCCAACAATTTCCTCGTAATTTTGTTAGAAACTTGAGTTGCTTACAAATGAAATCAACATGCAATTTGCAACTAATTGTTCAACCACTCGTTGGTTTCTAAATTTGAAGAACCATTGGTTGGGGGATTTGGGGGGTGGGGTTTACAATGCCATTGAAATGTGCAAATTGTTGAGCCCCTCACTCCTTACTATCACCAAACATAATACTTAGTAGATGGCTAAGCAAATATTTGAAATTATTGGTATTGTTTTGCAAAGAGATTTGTGGAGTGGGTGAGAGTTGGAAGGGAGATGGGGTGACGGGAATTTGGCATTGCAATGGAGAAATATGCCCATAGATCCTCCGCAAGTTTGCCTAAAATTTGAGGGTATTTTTGTCCTACAAATAATTATCCTATTCAATTAGTCTCCTACTTCAAATATGGGACGGTATAATAATTCAGTCCACTCCAACTTAATTCAGTCCAATTTAGTTGTGTTGTAAACCTTAGTCACCAAACTAAATACATCCTTATGGTTCAGAATGTTGCGAAGGCTAACTGAGACAGTAAGAACAATGATGACCACCCTGTGATTTACATATAACCGCAACTTACATATAATTTTGACAAGTAATACTAAACCAAACTGCATATACATACAATAATATCTCAAATCAAAGCATAGTAGAAGTGATAAGCAACCAATACCAGGGGATGGTTTCAAAATACCAAGAAAACCTTATTGCCTAGCCAATTGAGAAAAGAAACAAAAAAAAAAAACTTTTTTTCTAAATTTTTTCCAATTAAGAAACATTTAATAAAATCAGGTTTTTAAGTACTGAAAGCTAAATTTAAACATGATTCTATGAACTGATTTCATATTGAACTTGAACTCTTCATTAAATTTAAATACAATTATTTCAAGAGTTTGATACCTAATATTTAAATACATATTTCACTTTTAACCTTTGCGACTCTTAGAACCATAAATGCTTGACAAAACTAACAAATAATTACATAAACTAAAATATTTTTTATACACAATAAATATTATTATTTGCATTTTAATCACTTGGATGTTGAGTTTTTTGGTTTTGGTCATTTTTCAATATAAGGGGGATGAAATTGGAAAGGCCCCCTATGAATTTCCCAAATATTATCCATTTTTTTAAATAAATCAAGCTTCCGCCAAACAATCTGATGTCTTAGCAATTCGTTTACTTAGTGAATAAGCTCAAACATAATTTTCTATTCAGAGGTTATTTAGATCACCTTAAAACTGGTAATATTCAAAATTTTGAGTTGGGATGAGTTCTAAAAATGTTCATAAATGTGACAATATATATGCGGGTGTGTGCAAGTGCATGCATAGGTGAAGGTAAAAATGTGGTTCCCAGAAAACTAAACAGGGGCGATACACATGCACAAATAAAGAAACTAAAATACATGACGGCTGTGGCACTACAACAGGGCCAGACCATGTGAGGTTTGCAACTAGAACATATATAAAAGCAAAGAAAAATAGATGGCCTTATGATGGGGCACCGAGGTAAGAGGCTAGCCGCAATATGTCGCTAAAAATGCCACCAGCTGTAACTTGAGCCCCAGCGCCTGGTCCACGAACTATCAGAGGCTGCTGCTTGTACCTTGCAGTTGTGAAAGCAATGATGTTATCAGACCCTGAGAGCTGTGCAAATGGATGATCTTTCTTATACTTCTGCAACTCCACAAGTCCCTTCTGATTAACGGCATCCACCACCCCCACATATCTCAGGACCTTCAGAAATTAAAATGTAGTGAGAAGAGGGAGTAAGAAGTTTAAAGTAGAAAAAGATGGTCATTTGGTGCAAAAACCTCAACAAAATTGTAACATTCAACAAGACCCAGGCCATCTTATTTGCCAAGCAACTTCTGGTGAGTGCCCACAGCCCTAAGAATTTTCAGTACTTTAAAGAGAAATTGGGATTGCATCCATGCACGGTTGTGGGCCCCACAGGCCAGCTTGGGATCCAGAGCAGCGGACAGCAATGACCCCGCATTTGTGTCAAACATGAGATGGTATCTCCCTTAGGAAAATTACATTTCAGAAACAGTCGAAGTCATTTGTTTCAAGATTTTAAGGTTCGATTTTTTTCAAATTTACTTGATATCATGTCACCTCAAAGGGTTAGAACCAACAATCTGTTGGCTACTGATTCTAAAACACTGCCAAATGAAGTTCAAAGCAAGCTATTGCGAAGGCCAGTGATTCTAAATTTTGACCAAGAAAAGCAGTGTGCAACCAGTAACATTTTTATCACTAGCTGGCGGCAGCTTATTTTAGCAGAAACAGAATAAACTGGCTTAGGCTTGGAATTTTGATTCTGCTTCCTTTCGTGATTGTTTGAAGGCTACAGTGTCTAGAAATAAGAGTCAATATCTATATTCTGAAGCTAAGTGAACACAATGAATATCTTAGAAGGAATTATGAGGAGTGGTCAACTATTTTAAAAATCTCATGGGTTAGCCAAATTTGCATACAACATCAAAAACCAATGGTCATGCTCTGAAAAATCTTCTTACCAAGGATGGGGGTAATTTAAGCCATACCACTAGAAGAGATGAAAGTACTTTTTCTAATGTTCGCTATGGCACTGAAGTAACCCATGCCACATTTCCCCTTTTTTACGTCCCCATGTCCCCCGTGTGGCGACATGGGGAAGTTAAAATAAAAGAGAGGGATGGGGTTTCTCTCGCTTTTGGCATAGCGGGGCCCTTTCCTCAAATCTGCTTGGAATGAAAAACACTGGGAGAAGTTAACTAATGCTGCTATTAATTTTTCAGAATCAAGAAGAATTTTGTGCAACTGTTGCCACTTCAATAGCATTGGTTCCTATAGGTCAGAACCTCTCTATTATGGCTGGTTTTCATCCTATTGCCTTTTGCATGTGTTGTGCGAGTGCATCTCCAAAAGTTTGACTGAGAGATTCAAGCTTGGGCTTGGTAAATTGGTAGAGAAGTCCCAAGCTACTCTTGTCAAGGAAGAGGCTGCCATAACTGTTACAAGTGCTTTGAAAATTTGATTTTAAGGCTCACAATAAGGTGAATTGGAGTATCCTAGAGAATTTGCTAATGGGCCTGGTTTCCTATTATATTTATTGCTTGGCCAATTACCTGGCCTTAAAACTGTTATATTCTCTATTTCGATTAATTGAAGATTGTTTGCTTATTTCTCAGGTGGCAGGGTTTGGAGACAAGATGATCCTATGTCACCATATCTTTTAGTTGATCATGGAGTAGTTAGCTAAAAGCCTAAAAGCTCCAGCTAATGATCCTGGAGAAAATGGGCACCAACCATACAAGTTTTTTACTGATGATTTTGTCTTGGAGTGTGTAGACCTGCTTCCCTGCCTTTGATGTTTGCAAAATTTCTTCCCAGTATCTGATTTTTCTATAAACAGAAATGAAAAGTTTATTTCTTTTTATTTTATTTTTCTTTATTTTATTTTATTTGGAGAAGGAGATGAGGGGGTGGAAGATTCCTTCAAGAATAAGCTCATTAGTAAACCTGGTTTTATATTAGGGAAGGTTCCAGTTAAATGTATATTTGGGGAAGGAGGTGAGAGGGTGGAGATTCCTTAAGAATGAGCTTATTAGAAAATCTTGGTTTTATTTACAGGAAGATTTCAGCTAAATATTTAGGAATTCCTTGTTTCATCTAAGTTGTCACACAGTGATTTCCAAGAGCTTTTAGAAAAAATTACAGCTGAAAAAAAAATATTTTTGTCATATGCTGGGAGAGTTCAAGTGATCAAATTGCTCTTTGCATGCACGTTTACTGTCTTCTATGTCTATCCTTCGCAAAAGACTTGAGGAGTTGAATGGTAAATGCAGACAGTTTCTTTGATCTACAATTTGAATAAGCAAATTGAGTCATGTACCATTGGATTAGGCTTTCAGTCAAGGGGTGCTTGTTAAGCTTTAATTGATTGAAACACTGCTAATATTATGAAACATAGTTGGCATTTTATTGTTAAAGCTCCTTTCTCAAGGGCTGAATGATGTCACTTCATTGAAGAAAAGAATTATTCAGGGTGTGAACATCCAAGAGACAACAGCTGGATTTTGAAGAAGATTCTTGAGAGACTCTTAAGAACCATATTAAGATTTGTATGTAAACAGAAAGAAAGCTTCCATTTGATATAATATATGGGGCCGTCTTTTGTTGTTCCCGTGGAAAGATATGGTGCAGGAACTATTGAAGACTTTTGTTGGCATGCTTGAACTACAATGCCATACTTTCCCCAGGGTGGTTCGTGGCGCTTTTCTCCTATTACTTCTAATCAAAGCAGAACTTTGGCAGCTTGACTGTCATGGATCAGGAAACAGATTATTAGTCTGGATGTCCTACAAAGACAGGTTCCGCCTCTCTTGAAAGTGCTTGGCACGCAGCAAGGAGTTCTTATCCTACAGCTATTTGGCATCACCTGGAATGACTAGGCTTGCTATAAGACTTAGTTTTATTCTCAGGATGGCTACTATAGGAAGGTTACAAACCCAAGATGTACTAGTGTCTAAGAACATTCTTCTTCCTCTTCCTGTGCCTTCCATCTCTACAAGAATGAGAACAATGACTATTTGTTTTTGTGTGCTCCATCACTAAAGAGGTTTGGGAGTTGATATTAGTGTAGTCGCACTTTATGGTGCAAACTATAATTATCTTACTGCTTTAAGAGTATTTTCATCATTACAATTTCATGCATAAAATAGCATTAGAAGAGTTATCCTCTCTAAACTGAAACTTCTCCCTTTTCTTCTCCTTTTTTGCTTTGATGTAACCTCGACAAACCCCCCCCCCCCCACCCCCCCCACTATTTGTGAGTATTGTTCATCATCATTGTTCATTGCTACGTTTACTGCCTCTTCTCATTGTAGCTGTCTACCATAATGATTTACATAAAAAATGCATTCTGTGGTTTGGGATTCATTTATGGCTCCACTTCCCTGTCAGTTTTGCTGCATAAATCTCTGGCTGGGTGCTGTGGCCTGTGTGCAACATGAAGCAATTGTGATTTGTGTTATCATAAACCTGCAAGCTGTTTTTTTATGTGTCTAGTTTGGTAACATCATGACTAGCTCTTGAAGTTTGATGAAGCTGGTTAGATGCGTTATGCTCAGTGATGGTTATGCTCCATTCTTGAAGTTTCCAGGTGTATTATTTGGTACCTGAACTCTTTGCCATGTTTGTGGAACTTCTCAACCTTTTCTTCAGAGCCCTAGAGGGACTCACGAGTCGCGACCCCTTCCTCCCCCTACCCAAGGTCTTAAATTTCGATTTCGACTCAAATTTCAAAGCTCCAAAAGTACAAAAATTTTGACTGAAATTTCGATTTTGAAGTCAATTTCGATTTCGATTTGAAAAAATAACGGAAATTAGTAGTAAATCATGGAATTCTTCGTGAAACTTTAGAAATGATCAACATAATAATATAAGTTTTAGGACTAATATATTACAAATTAAATACATCTATATTTTGTATGAGGTGGAAAAATTGTAAAATAGTATGCGTATTAAACATATTTGTAAGATAATGTACATTAAACATATTCAGTTAATACAAATGAAATTTATAAATCATTTAAATATTATTTATTATACAAATTATAATAATTTAGACATGAATGATTAGATATAATGTTACTGTAAGTTTATTTTTTCATATAATTTCGAAAGCATTTGTAATAATCTTTTGTTTCGATAAAATAAAGATAGAAATTTCACTTCACTCCTAAATTTCTCATTTGAATTCTAACGAAACTTCTTCATATAGTTAAAATTTCGACAAGTTTCGCTCAAATTTTGAAGTTTCGATAAATTTCGAATGATTCGTTGAGATTTCGATAGAAATTATGCAAGACTGAAATCAACTGCCATTTCAATTTCGAGGGTGACGGGAATTAGAAATTTCGACGGAAATTTTGATGATTTCGTGGAAATTTAAGACCATGCCCCTACCTTGACATTGAGTCTATTCATCATAGCCCTAGATGGCCTCATGACCCCACCCACCCCATTCCTTGACGTCAAGTCTCTCTCCTGCTTTGCCTCTTCTCTCATGTTTGTCTGGCTCACAATCCTTTCCTCCTCCTTCCTTTCAATCGTTTCTCCTTCCCAACTTCAAAGCCTCTTGTTTCTCAGGCTTGAAGCTTTTCGATCTGCTGTTTCTCCTGTGCACACCCCCTCTCCACCATGCAATGGCAGGATGGCTAGTCTTTTTTGACCTTGCACTTGACAGCGAGAAGGTCGATCTCATCACGGTTACTGAAAATCTCGAAGGCAAGAGGGTCTACATTTTTCTTGATATGGGTGATACTGAGCAGCTCCTGGCTGCCCTTGAAAACATCTGAAACTCATTCAGTGCAAGGCCTATTTCCTCCTCTTTGCTACGATACTGGGGGTCGAAGGAGAAGACTTTTTTGCTCCAACTGAAAGAAAACGCCCTTGGCAAGCTCCTTGTCCTAGCTGAAATCAACGAAGAGAGGCTGGACGGTCATCGCCTTACCAGAGAGTCCCAACTCGAAAGGTTGATCCAAGTTATTCTCAGTTGTGAAGGAGCTAGGCCATTGAGTGATTTTTGCCTTCCTGCCCATCCTAAGGTGTGGTCGAGAGCAGTGTTCAAACTGTATCAGTTGAGTTCCACCGTTGATCCCCCTCGAGTTGTGATTTTGCCTCTTCGGGAGGTTCAGTGTGCATGCCCACGCTGTGAAGGGGCTGCATCAAGCTTTCCATAGCTAAGATGCAGATGAAGTTGGTGAAAAAGGCATGCAAGGACACATGTTCCTTCGTACGTGTTGTCTGTGAGGCTGCAAAGGTTCTCCTCGTTGATTCTTCTAGGCCTAGCTCTCTTCGCCACTTACCTTGTGCAAGTTTCACAGTATTGGGGGCTGGTTTTTCTCTGCACTCCTCTTGTTCAAGTCTAGGTGCCTTCAGTTCCGGCCTCTCACTTTCAGGGTTCCCCTCCTCCCCTCCACCTGTTAAGCCTGCTGCCTTCACCCCTTTCCCCTCCAACTGTGCCCTGTTGGTTATTTGGACTTGCAGCAGGTCCTTCTTGGGAATTCTAACCGTCCACAGTTTCGGCAAGGCCAGATCAAGCATGCTTGTCCAGTTCTGGCTGGCGACTTTTCTTTTGGTGAGCCTCTCAATCAAGTTTCTGAGGCGGATAATCTGGCAATTATACCTGCAGCAGCTAGAAATTTGCAGAATGAAGAAGCTAGTCCCCCCTCTCTGGTTGATGGAGTTAAATGAGGCACTTAATAGCATTGATTTCAATCTGCAGGTGTCTAATTGGGTGCTTCTCAAAATGAACTTGGTGAGCAAGAATAACAGGGTATTTTTAAAAGGTTTGGAAGAAAGAGTGAGGTGATTATTTGAGGAAATAGAGATCAGAAGAGAAGACATGATTTTTGGAAATAAAACAAAAAACGCAAGGTAACAGCTGCTTGAAAGGCACAAGTAGGGAGTTAAAGAACTGGAAGAAAAGGAAATAGTAAGGGTCTAAATGCAGAAAACTGGTCTAGAAAGCTTACTCTCAGAAAATATATTGCTCAAATCATCACCTTAAAGGAAATGACTTCAGGGAAAAAAAATCTAAGGCTCCTTGGTTGAGGAGGGAAGTAGAAATACTAGTTTATTCCATCGTACAGCTAAAGCGCACCATAAATTTAATATGATAACCAAAGTAGAAGAGGGAGAGATATTGGTGAATGAGAGAGAAATCAATAGAGGCATTTGCAACTTTATTAAGGCCTTGTACACCAAACCAAAGTCATGGAGAACAACAGTGGGAGGGATTATGTTTAGAAACCTGATCCTCTCCACAGTTCGGTGGCTTGAGAGGCCTTTTGAGGAAGAAGAAATTGTTTGAGCTCTTAAGAGTTGCAATGACGATAAAGCCCCCAGACCCAATGGCTTTAATAAGGATTTATTCCAACTAGTACCTTCTCAAGCAAGATACCATTGGGGTTTCTAAAGATCTCCATAGAACTGGCAATTTTTTGTCCAATATTAGCTCAACCTTAATCTCCTTGATTCCTAAGAAACCGGGGGCCTGCAACATCAAAGACTTTCCCCGGATCAGCTTGGTTGGCAATTTTTACAAAGTTCCGTCCAAAATCTTAGCAGCTAGGCTGAAGCATGCAATTTTGGCAGTTGTCAAAAAGCACCAACATGCTTTCATGCAAATGGGCAAATCATAGATGCTACTCTGATTGCCCATGAAGTAGTGCATGCCCACAATAAGGTTGGGAAAAGAGTGGTGTGCAAGTTGGACATGTTGAAGGCCCCTGACCAAGTTAACTGGAATTTTCTGCTGTACTCTCAGAAAAATGGGTTTTGGGATTCTTGGTGCAGATAGATTCGTCAGTGCATCTCTAACCCATTTTTTCTAGTACTAGTAAATGGCTGCCCTATTGGCTTCTTCAGATTTTCTTGTAGTCTGAAACAAGGTGATCCCCTATCCCCTTTTTTGTTTATCATGGTCATGGAAGTTCTGAGTCTCACAAAATAACTAACGCAAATGAAGGCAGACTTCTCAAGGGACTTACCATTGGAAGGAACAATGATGCTATGGAAATCACCTATCTCTTTCTTGCATATGACACTACCATTTTTTGTGAGGATGACCTGTAGCAAATTCTTAATCTTAGATGCATCCTCCTTGGTTTTGAAGCGAATTCAGGATTTAAAAGTGAATTTGGGCAAAAGTGAAATCATCCAAATGGAGACTTGTGATCGTGGACCTTTTCAAATGGGGGGTGGTTAAAGAAATTTTTGCAAAAGAGAGGCCTTGGCCTTAGATCCCTTATTAGCTTTAAGAAGGCCCCTTTGGGGAAATGGTTTTGGAGGTTCATGGCAGAGAAAACTCATTTCTAGAAGGCTGACATTGCTATCAAGAATGGTCACCCTCATAACAATTGGACTTCAAAAGATTCAAAGGAAGCTCATGGTACAGGTGTTTAGAGATATATCATAAGAGGATGGAAGAGATTCTTCTCTCTTATCTACTTTCATGTGGGGAATGGGAAGGATTTGTTATTCTGGCATGATATTTGATGTGGCAAATCCCAGCTCCTTTTCCCTTCCATCTTTAGAATTTCTTGCAAAAAACATGCCCTCATTTCCCGACACATGGAGTTCACCAATCAGGGGATTGTTTGGAACATTCCTATGAACAGGAATGCTTTCAATTGGGTGCTTGGTACTGAAAACAGATTTTTTCAGCAGTCTGTATAAAATTAAGTGTCAAGCCAATTCTGATGAGCCCAAATGGGTTTTGAGCAAGTTTGGAAACTTCACGGTTAGCTCTTTGCCTCTTTCTACAAAGACCTTAGCTCCCCTGTTGAGAGCAGCAAAAACTTCCCATGGAAACTTATTCGGAGTTTGGCTGCCCCTACTAAGGTTGCTTTTTTCACATGGGAAGCTAATCTTGGAAAGATCTTTACCATGGTCAATCTTCAGGAAAAAAGGTTTCTCTCATGTTAATAGATGCTTTTTATGCCTGGAGCAGGAGGAATCGATTGATCACATCTTTTTGCATTGTTCAAAGGCTAAGAAATTGTGGAACTTAAGCCACTTCCATTGTAAAAAAAAAAGTGGGTCACTGCAGCTGCAGTAGATCACATCCTTTTGCATTGTTCAAGGAGTAAGAAATTGTGGAACTTAGCCATCTCCATTGTAAAACAAAAGTGGGTAACTGCAGCTGTGGTAGAAAGTAAACATCAGATCAAATAAGAAAGAAAATCTATCTCCCTCATGGCCCTTGCTATTTTTTGGCTGGTGTGGAGAGAAAGGAACAGAAGAGCCTTACTATTTCTACTATTCAAACTGTCATGGAACATTAGATTGAAAAGATCTCTAGCTGGCATTCTGGCTGGTTAGGAGGGATCCTTTTGTAATCCTTGATTTCTTGATACTTTTTTAGTAAGGGACGTTTCTCTTTTTCTGTTTCCTTTGTATTTGGGTGGCATCCTCTTGATGCCTTTTTTTCATAAACTTTCTCTTTGAAGATTAAAAAAAAAAAAGGTATTTGATACCTAAACTGCTGCATGAGAGCAATCCAAGTGCTGGGGTTTCCTTTTGCAGTTTGTTCTGCTTTTGTATTTGTTACTCCTTTTTACAGCATTTGCCTTCAATTGCTACTAGGTTGTAATCAAATTTTAAGTTTTAATTTCAGCTACCACTCAAATTTCAAGGCTTCAAAAATATCGTTGAAATTAATAGTAAAGCATAGAATTTTTATAATTGAATTGAATTTAAGAAAATGTCAATAGACATAATAATGACATATAAAAAACTAAACTTTGTAAATAAAATATGTCAATAACAAGGTGTATAAGGTGCAATAACCGTGATACAATGATCATATTAAACTTAACTAAAATAAATAAAATTCATAAATGAGTAAATATGAGTTATTACATACAAATAAGACTTATTTAGACATATATGGTTGAATAAAATGTTGCAGGAAGTATCTTAGATCAATTTTGCATTGTAGTTCATAAGTGTGACAGTATCATTCATATCCTTTTTGTAACAATCCTTTTTTTCAATAAGAGAGAAAATTTGTTAGAAGAGAAACTTCAATTTGGATCTTAAATCTTAAATTTCGATTTCATGGAGTTAAGTTCCATAGTTTTTGTTCCATAGTCAAAATTTTATGATTTTGATCAATTATGAATTATATGTGGGAATTTTGATTAAAAAAAAAAATCAAATTTGTTTGACAGAAATTGACTATCATTTCAACTTCGAGGGTGGTGGAAACGGGAAATTTCAACAATTTTGTGGAAATTTAAGACTGATTGTAATTAGTGTTCAATACAGTTGGTTATAACCAGCTTGCTGTTGGTTCATTGCCCTGGCCAATTTGAGAAACCCTGAATTTCCTAGTAAGGTGATGGAAGAGAAGATGTAAAGAATAATGTCCCTTCTGTATGGATTTCAGTTGGTTAAAGTTTAACACATGCATAGGCAATTAAATTTAGTTCCATATTCTTTGCAAGCTATCCCTTTTGTATATGGCAGAGTTGTTTGAAGCACATTGTTCTCCCAGTAAGGCTAGCATAAGGTCCATTGGTTACAGATAGTGTTCAATAAATATTTTTAATGAAGAAAAAAAACAACTTGTTTAAATGAGCATATGCTCATCTTTCCTCTTCATATTGGATTACACAAATCTTGTGCTTAAGAGACAAGACATGAGGCGCAACAGCAGAAATAGGGGGAGATAATCACAAATGAAAGCAGGAAGGCAAGACAGCTTCATTGTATAAAATCCTAAAACAGATCTCACATCATCAATTATGATAGTGGCTCCCATTCTTCTAGTTGCTCAATTATGGTGACTTCCTTCAAATACCATGCAAAAGACAATAGAAGTATTTGGTTTCTATGAGGTGTCAACACCGAGTCCACTTTGGTCAATTAATTTTTCTAGGTATGCTAAAGAAAAGTTGAAAATCATTCTCGTAAAGGCTTGATACACATTGTTGGCCCACAACCTACAGCTTAGGCTTTTAGGTGAAATGGTTCCTTAACACAGTATCAGAGCCATGGTTAACGGGAACTAGGAAGTCGTCGGTTCTAGATTCTTACTGCCTGTGTCATTGTTTGTTTGTGAAAAAAAAAATAATGTCATTCCCAATAATGGTTGTTAACCATTGTTTGTTTATCTCTCCACATGCAATCAAACAGCACCTGCAGGGAGTGTTGAGGCTTGATATATATTGTTGACCCCGTAACTGAAGCTTAAGATTTTAGGAGTAGTGGTTGCTTAACAATGCTAAATATTTTGGGTTATCAACATTTCCCTACTGTCAAGGCATGCTAACACATGTAACCTAGCATTAGCATCTACAAGATACTTACTTCCCCTGCAGCATCAGCATCCTGCTGTCTCCTAGCCAACTCTGGGTCAAATTGTGGTAGTCGCTTCATAAATTCCTCCACGGAAGCACATGCCTGCAGGATCAGAATATGAGATAATAAATGTGTATTCATTCAGTACAATGCTCTATTATTAACAGAGGTTAATACACACTCTTAATGGTTCAGGAACAAGGCTTTGAACAGGTATATCTGAAAGTTCTAACTTCAGACCAGATTCCCGAGCAAGAATTATGACCTGCAATATGACAGCAATTTTGAAAGTTAAATAGATTTTTTCTTGACTAGGAGGGTAGATCATTTATCTTGTAGAGAAAGCATAACATAAATCAGTGCAAGGGAACTAGGTGGTCAAACCTAAAGAGAGAAAATATATTAAAATTTAAAGATGAAATGATCAAAGACTGTTTGGACAACAGAGGATGGTGTAGACCTAAACTCTTTGAAATAGGATAGCTAGCTCTATTAAAAAGATAACCAAAGAGATTTTAGGTGAATTAAGAGAAATATTCTCAAATAGAAAAGAAAGTTAGTGGTATAATCAAGATGTTCAAAAAGCTGTAAAGATAAAGAATTTGGTCTAAAACATGGCAAAAATGTAGAAATATGGAAAACTTCTAAAAGTATAAAGCGACGAGAAAAGATGCAAAAAAGGCCATTAGTGAAGGAAGCTAAACATAGATCATTTAATAATCTATATGCTAGATTAGATACAAAAGAAGGGGTTTAAACTTGCTAGAGCTAGAGAAAGAAAGAGCAAGAACCTAGATAATATAAAATGTATTACAAGTTAGGATGGTCTTGGTTAAGAAAGAAGACATAAAAGAAATATGGCAAAGTTACTTTAGTAAGCTATTCAATGAAAACCAAGTAGAAGTCCTAAACTCATAATTAACAAATGAGGAGAAGCATAACAATGAGATTTATTCACAAAATTAGAGTTAATGATGTTAAGTTTGCATTAAAAAAGATGAAAAATGGAAAAGCTATAGGACGGGATAACATTCCAATTGAAGTTTTGAAATGCCTAGGTGATATACAATTATATGGTCAATTAATTTATCTAACACAATTATAAAAACTAAGAAAATGCTAGACGAATAGAGGAAAAACACTCTAATACCTATATACAAAAATAAAGGGAATATTCAATATTGCAATCATTATCGTGCAATTAAACTTATAAGTTGCACAATGAAACTGTAGGAAAGAGTAGTTGAACAAAGATTAAGGTAAGAAACGAGGGTCTCAAAAAATCAATTTGATTCTAAGCCCAGGAGATTTACTACAGAAGCTATTTATCTTTTAAGAAGATCAATGGGGAGGTTTAGGAAAAAGAGAAGGGACACGCATATGATTTTTATTGACTAAGTGAAAGCATAATAGGGTACCTGGGGACGTTCTATGGTAGGCCTTTTTAGAAAAATTGGGTGTATGTAGTAGGTATATTGATATCATCAAGGATATGTAAGATGGAGTAATGACTAGCGTTAGGACTATAGGTGGAAGAGCTAGGGAATTTGCAGTCACAACAAGTGTACATCAAGGATCTGCTTTGAACCCTTATCTTTTTGCTTTAGTGATGGATGAACTTAATAAGAGTATCCAAAATGAGGTTCCATGGTTGTTGTTTGTAGATGATATTGTCTTGATTGATGAAACTAGGGATGGAGTAGAATCTAAGTTAGAATTATGGAGGAAAACATTAGAATTTGGAGGTTTTAGGATAAGTAGAAATAAGATAGAATATATGAAATGTAACTACAATCACAGTAGGAGGAATAATTGAGAAAATCTTAAACTTGGCAGTCAAGATATAACACTAATAGAAATCATAATGCATAGAGTTAACACAAGTTTGGTAAAATGGAGAATTACTTTGAGTGTGCTGTCTGATCGTAAAATACCCTTAAAATTAAAAGGGAAGTCCTATAAAAACCAGATATGATATATGGATCAAAATGTTGGGTGTCTAGGAAACAACATATCCAATAAGTAAAAGTTGTTGAGATGAGAATGCTAAGGTGGATGAGTGGTATAACATTAAAAGATAAATTAAGGAATGAGCATATTCGTGGTAAGTTAGGAGCAGCTCCTATAGATGATAAGATAAGCCAGGGATGGTTCAGATGGTTTGAGAATCTACAACGTAAACCAAATAGTGCACTAGTGAGAGGGGCAGAGCTAGTTATTGTGAAGGGCAGTAGAAGGGGTAGCGGTAGACCTAAAATAACTTGGAATGAGATAGTGGGGAAGTATTTAATAGCTCTAAATTTATCGGTGGAAATTACCCATGATTGTGTAAATTGTCAGAAGAGGAATCATGTAGCAAACTCCACCTAGTGAGACTTAAGGCTTGGTTCACTGCTTTTATTGTTGTTGTTGTAGTATGACAGCAATTTTAGGAGCAAGGTCATACTTCAGGTTTTGGCAGCAAAGCAGATAAAGCACTGCTGCAGCCTCAATAATAGTAGTAGCTTCTGTTGATATGGAAGCAAGGTTTTCGATACGTGGAAGCAATCATATTTTATAATTAGGTACATGCCTATTTGGACAAAATACCATGCCTTTGTACAATGACAAGTCACCTGCTGATTATAAAGCCTTTTGCTCTGTTCTGTTTGGAGTGCGTTGGGCCAGGAGGGGAGGGGGGGGGGGGTTACGTTTCCTGGTTGAACCTACTACCACGTAATTAGCAATGGATAAGTACAAGTCCTAGGCCTCTTTTCTTTGGAATGTTGTCATTTATGTCAGGTAGTATAGCAGCCTCCAAGATGGAAAATACAGCAACTGTAGGAACAGTAAAATTCCAAATGATCATGCCACATTTGAATAAAAGTTGAGTTGAGATCTGGTTAAAGAACAAACTCTCCTTGCCCTTCACAAATGTGGTGGCATACATGAAATATTATGCAGTTTCACTCCCACTATAAGTAGATAAAAAATTAAGCATTTGGATGTGGTACTTTTCTTGCAACATCTGTTCCAGATAAATCATCCCTTGGATCTGGTTCGGTGTAGCCTGCCTGTTTTGCTTCTGCCACCACCTCGCTAAAAGTACATGCACGAGTGAAGTTGTTAAAAATGTAGCTCAGCGTTCCACTGCAACAGCAAATTGAAAAGCGTAAACTTGAGACTGCATACATTTGTGAGCAGCAACAGTTTAAATGCAAGAGGAACATAGATTATTTTTTTTCTTTATGTCAGTTTCAATCTTCAAACAGTAGTTGGTTGAATGGATTAACCTTTAACCAATATATAAAAGTGAAAATAGTCAACATTACTCACCTGAAAATTCCTTCAATGCGCAATATTTTATCCCCAGTTTCAAGAAGACCACGTAAAGTGCTAATAATTGGGAGACCAGCTCCAACAGTTGCTTCATAGAAGTAGTGTGTGTACGATTGCCGCTGAAGAGTTCTCAACCTCAAATACTGGATCAGAAAAGTAAAGATGTTGGAGGCACACCCAAACTCCAGAGTTATCATTAAACAAACTCTAAAACAGAAACATATATATATATAAAAGCAGAAATAGAAAGTGCATATAACAGATATCCAACTACTTCTGTTATCGTAAGAGAGTGTTCAACAAATGAAAAGAAATAAAGTGAGAGAGAGAAGTCTTCCAAGGAAAGGAAAAAGATAAAAAAATAAATGAATATAAATATAAATATAGAACAAATGAAAGCTCCACAGTATCTTCAAATTTGTTGCAAGAAAGCTACACCAATCACCTAGCTTAAGTAGCAGCAAAGCCACTAAACAAAGCTACACAGAATTTGGATAAATTGAGAAGGAAAGGTGTTATGAACCTAGAACTTAGTGATAAACCTATTTAAATTGCATGATTTGCTTATTCAATAATGTTTACTTTCAGATATGTTCGAAATGAGTCTCGATATATTTAACCAACCCAGTTCTCAGGTAGTAGTTAGGTTCAATGAAAATGGTCAATAGGAGAAATCCAAAGAAAATAGAACATTTCTCCACAGAAACTGACCTTGCTGCTTCTGCCTCTCAATTTGTCTTTCTAAAATCTTCATAAATCAAACTGTTGAACTTCTCAATTTCAAAAGGAAAAAGGATGATCAAGCTGTCAAATCAATTATTAAATTGAAACCCACCTATCATTCAGGCCTTATGTTCTGTCAGGCCTAAGAATTCCTTAGCTTTATTTTTGGCAATTAGAAATAAAATCTTGCACTGATGGAGAATCAACATAATGCTAGTTTTCCCAAAAATGTAATATAATTAATAATGAACAAGAGAAACTTGTGTTTCCTCATTGTGGAATATCAAATATTCTACAATCATAATTGCGACAAATTTACATTTAGATATAATAATTTTCTGTTTAAAATTAGAACATTAGAAGTTGTTTTCCTCCTACAAGTTCAATACACAGCCGATGCAGAAATATTTTTGCCATCAAACAAATAAGACATGAATTTTTATATAGATGGAATCTGTCACCTGTGGACACCCCCTTTTTGTACTAGCGTAACAAACTTTTCCCATGCCAATTTCTGTGACCATTTAAAAATGGATAATTTGTGAAGCCTACATTCAATTTGCATGATCGCGGGCCTATAATCCTTAACAAGCTTTATTTTGTAATTAACTCAACAAAACAAAGGTATTTTGGACAAGAAAATTAGGGAATTAGCAAGGTTTGACAAAATTTCTCCTTCCTTTTTTTTATTTTTTTTTTTTATTTTTTTTTTTTTTTAACTGAGAGCACTAGCACATTTTCTCTTCCAAAGCGCTGCTACATGAATTAGGATGCCTTTATGGACCCTTGGATGGTTCCTTGCCCTCCAAGGAAAAACTCTAACCCTAAATCTCTCACTGCCTATACGACCCTAGGGTACATCCTTAGGGCATTTAGAAATAATAAGTGTATGAGCTATAGCAAGGAGTGTGATTACTAAAGTCTAAGACCTCTGTTGGAATCTACCAAGAACATGGTTTGGATTTTCTAAAACCACAAGGACATCTCAACACTGAAAATATGCAGATTGGGTGTTTGGGCTGTTGTGATTCAATTCATAATGGGATGAGCGTGTTTAGGGCCTATGATTAAAATATTTCCTAGAAACATTAATGCAAAATTTCATGTATTTTCATTGGATTAGATGTTGGATTAATGATGTGATAAAGGCATGCTTTACCAAAATTATTAATTAATTTAATAAATATTTGACTGGTTGAACCATATTTGGATTGATGATTCCCTTTACTAGACATGAACTACCATTCATTTAGTCTCCAACTTAATATGGGTAGGTACCAACTACCAACTAGTAATATTATTTCTACTGCAGTTCCATCATTACCAATCCTTATTTTGTTTTGTTATGATTTTATTATTTTAAAAAACGGTGTATGTGGTAGGTACACTAATGTCAATAAGAGTATGTACAATGGAGTAATGACTAGCGTTAAAACTATAGATGGAGAGACAACAAAATTTCCAATCACAATAGGTGTGCATCAAGGATCTTCTTTGAGTCCTTATCTTTTTGCTTTAGTGATGGATGAACTACCTAGGAGTACCCAAAATGAGGTTCCATGGTGTATATTGTTTGTAGATGACACTATCTTGATTGATGAAACTAGGGGTGGAGTAGAATATAAGTTAGAACTACGGAGAGAAGCTTTAAAATCTAGAGGCAGCTTTAAAATATAGACGCTTTAAAATAAGTAGAAATAAGACAAAATATATGAAATGTAATTTCACTCATAATAAAAGGAATATTGGAGAAAAAGTTAAACTTGAAGAAGAAAAAATCAAACGCAGTAGTAGATTTCGATACTTTGGATCTATTATGCAAGTTGAAGGAGAAATTGAAAATGTAATGCATAGAGTTAAAAGCAGGTTGGGTAAAACTGAGAATTGCTTCGAGTGTGTCGTGTGATCATAGAATCTCCTTAAAACTAAAAGGGAAGTTCTATAGGGCAGCTGTAAGACCAACTATGTTATGTGGATCAGAATGTCGGGCAACTAATAAACAACATATCCAAAAAGTAAAAGTTGACAAGATGAGAATGCTAAGATGGATGAGTGGTCTAACGTTAAAAGATAAATTAAGAAAATGAACATATTCACAGTAAGTTAGCCGTGGCTCCTGTAAACGATAAGAAAAATGAGGGGCAGCTCAGCTGGTTTGCACTAGGGAGAAAAATGAATTAGTTATTGTGAGGGGTAATAGAAGGTGTAGGGGTAGACTTAAATTAACTTGGGATGAAATGATAAGGATTTAATGGCTCTAAATCTTTTGAAGGGAATCGTCCATGATCAGATAAATTGGGGGAAAAGGATTCATGTAACCAACCCCACCTAGTGGGACTTAAGGTTTGGTTTGTTGTTGTTATTGTTATGATTTTATTATTTCAAGAAGATTAACTATTTTACATGAATGAGCTGAAAGAAAAAAGAATGTTTATTTTGGTTGATGTCTATGATTTTTAGTAATTTGGCTCCCTCGTCATGGAGGCTTTTGCACTACTAAGAATTTAGCCATATGCAAGCAATTTGAGACTCCCACTCAGGTGCAAACACACGGCCAAATCACTTTTGTGTGCTCATTTTAGAGCCATAAGTTTATTTTGATCATCAACCATGAATTGAGTCCCCATGGTTCGCTCAACTTAAGTCTTCCACCAAAGCTTAGGCATCCACTCATGGTCAAAAGTTCATTTTCTTTGTTCTTAATTTAAAACCTATGCTTTGCTTAAAGTAAGCCTTCTGCACAGGCTTAGGTATCCAGTCTCAGTCCAACAGAACATGTGATTGATTCATGCAAAGATTCTTCATTTATCATTTTGACAAACTTACACTGTATTTTCTTATTATTTATTCATGGTGTTTAATTGATACTTAATAGATATACTCAATCCTTACATAATATTCTCAATCACTCTATGATTTCATTGCTCCTGAGCACAAAATCGGCTAACTTTGAAATAAGTGTCTTGACAAAAAAGGGTGACTTCTTACAACTTCAGAAAGGTTTTATGTTTTACTATCTTAATTGAAATTATTTTATATCAGCCTTGTAAGCCCGGTACCCAGACATTCGTCATGTTCTTTTATTTTTCTTTCCTTGATTGTAAAATTTCAGATTCTTGTTAACGGACATGCTTTTTTTTATTTGAATGAAAAGAAATATATTAGGGAAGAAGAAAAAGAGACTGCAACTTAAGAAAGGAAAATAAACAGTCAAAGAAAAAACAACAAAAGGGAAAAAAGAAAAAAAAATGAAAAAGAAGAAAGAACCAACAAAACTGAAATAAGAAAACCCCTGCCATTGTAATTCACTGAAAACTGCAACTTTCATATTCTTGCAGGTCTTTCTTCACCTTTCTCTTTTGATAGAAAAAGAAGCTTTAATGAAACTAGCAAGGAGAAACAGATACAATAAAGGAGAACAAGAAATCCTCACTTGTGAAAAAAGAGAGAAGAAAAACCAGCATCAACTTAATAAAGCTACAGAGTCTCAGTTGACATCCTGAAAACAGAAGCCCTTAAAACAGCTTGTGCTAGAAGCCAAAGAGAAGACAAATACAGCACTCAGTCCCAAGGAAGCCCCATTGATAATCCCTTTCAGAGCCTGTTTGGATCAAAGATTGTTTGGGGCAAGGTAAGGAAAACAAGAAGGAAATTCGTTTTCCATTATATTCTCTCCATACTAAATACTATTGAAAATGAAAATTTGTTCTAATATGATTAAAACTTAGGAACATCAAATGTTAATGATGTGTAAAATTAAATGTTCGTTTATTAATTTAGTATTAAATGTTAATGATGTGTAAATTAAACTAAATTAAATGTTCATGATGTGTAAATTAAATTTTTGTTCATTAATTTAGTGTATATTTTATTTCCTTTATTACTTTCCTTGATTACCAAACATGAAAAAAATAGATTCTTTCAAATTTTCCTTTCCTTTCCCTTGTGTTTTCCAAGTTCCAAATGGGGCCTCAAGGAAAAAAAAAAAAGAAATAAACAAGAAATAGTTTCCAACCAAATTCTCCATATCACAGACACAAAGACCACACTTCCACAAGAACTCCCACAAATGTAGAAATAAATGAGACACATCCTCAAAGCAACTACCACAAATGATGTTAGACAAAACTTTAGAAGGCCTCCTACTTTGCAAGATTGTTGGTGTTTACTATTTATTCTTTTGTGCCATAGGAAATTAACCTCCAAGGGAAGCCGCCATGACGATTTAGCCAAAAAGGGTTGTGTTTTTGGATATCAAATGACCAAGACCCAACCCTCCTTCCTTCAACCTGCATACCACCTCTCACTTGAGCAAATGATCTCCCTTCTCTGACTTCTTTCCCTAAAGGACTCACCGATTTAATACTCATCTCTTCCAAAAGGGCTTGCAGATCTGAATTGTCTCTCTCACCCCCTAAAGAACAAATGGTAATATCTTCTCCATTCTCCTCCTCCCCCCCCCCCCCCCTCTCTCTCTCTCTCTAGCATAAAGCAAAAGTTCCTTCCTCAACTACAATGTTTTGAAGACCAGCAGCCTTCTTCAAGCAGTGAACACCAACCTGTACATTTTCAGAGTTCCTTCCATAGTCCAAGGTCCCCTATCTTTCTGAATCAGTAACTCACGTTCCCCCAAATCCATAGTGCCTGAGCTTGATGTTTTATTTTCTTTAATAGTTCCATTACTATCAAATCCATACCTGAAGCCATGGGTTACAATTAACAGCTGCAGTAGTCCTTTATGAGATTCACCCATACTATCACACTCATCCTCCACCTCCTCACCAAACACATTTACGGTATTGTGCATTTGGAGGTCGCTTGTAACAATTGTGTAATTTAGGATGGAGGCAAATATGACAGGTCCCCAAGTAAATCAGATGTCTCAGGCATATCCATAGTGTTCTCAAAAATCATCCAATAACCAACTGTCATCACATGCAAACTCACTTTCACCAACACGCTCATCCTCCCACATATGTCCCCATTGTTTTCTCTCCCCACCATAACTAATTTTTTCATTTGAATCCCTCTTTTGACCATTTACATCCACCTGCAATGCTGCCCAGTGAAAATAAACCTTGCTGCTCCTTCCCTTATCACAGCTGGTTCCCTCATCTCTATTCTGATTCCTCACAACTCCGTGCTTAACCTGGTCATCATCCCCACCAACTGTTTTAACCATTGTATCCCTACCCCTACCAGTAGATAACGAGGGATGCACATTAGTCAATCTCTCATCAAGATCACAATTCTCAACCAAAAAGGAAGCCGATACATCAGCCAAATTTCCAGATTTCCCTGAAATCTGCCTACCAAGACCCATGGATCCAGTTTCCTAAGATGTAACTGATTCCTTCTCCAATTGCAGAGCACTGTTTTTAGGAATAAATGAGTTTGCCTTTTGTCTGCAAAGAAAGAGGAGCCACCTTATTAGAGGGGCAAGATCTTTCAATCATCTGCATTTAATCTCAGCTTCTTACTTTTATAATGGGCCTGAACACTATTAGTGGGCTGTGTGTCCATCAGGCCTATATGAGCAGAGCTAACTAAAGCCCGCCCAGGATTCATAACAGAATCTTTTAAAATACCCAAAATCTGCCCCAAATGCAACTAAATATTAATAATACCACGTCCAGCTCATTCCAAGCCCACGCCATTCCCCTTGAACTCAACTTGCCCACTTTTCGCAGGGCCCACTCCAAACAAGCAAGGGGAGATGATGCATAATGTGGTCACTGTTTGCTTTATGGGGGCCAGAAATCTACCCAGCTTGTTGGAGAACGTAGTGGGCCGCCCGTTCGCACCAGAAATGGCGCATCCCCTATGCCCACCTTCCACTTAGTGCGGGGCTCTGCGCTTCCAGGAGTATAAGGAAATAAAGTTGCGCCCTCCCTAATAGCAATTGCTTTTAGGCGAACTGGAAAGCGTTTGATCCTGACAATTGGTATCAGAGTAGGTCACGAGTATGAGCGCTCCCAGGGTAGCTTCTGGGGGGGAGATTGTTGGCTTTATGGGGGCCAGCAGTCTACCCAGCTTGTTGGAGAATGTAGCAGGCCGCCCGTTGGCACCAGAAATGGTGCAGCACCTATGCCCACCTGCCACTTAGTGTGGGGCTCTGTGCTGCCAGGAGTATAAGGAAATAAAGTTGCATCCTCCCTAATAGCAATTGCTTTTAGGCGAACTGGTAAGCACTTGATCCTGACAGTCAAAAATCAGGTTCCTTCAGGATCAAGCATTTGCTCTGAGTTCTCTTGCAGACACCGTCTTTTCTAAATTCTTTGCCATTGCAGGAAATTCCTGCACAAAATTTCTCTGTTTTCGTTGATCAAATCACAAGCGAGTTCCTAATGCTACCAATCAGCATGCTTTGATAACCCCTTCACATGCTCAAGCACAGACAAAAATTCACCTTCACTGACAATGGTCGTATCAGATATAAGGTTTTTCCTTTGATCTGGACTGATCTTCTGAAACATTCTATTTTCATGCCCTACAGTCACCATAGAGACAAGCATGGTCTTAAATTTCCATGAAATTGTCGAAATTTACATTGAAATTTCCAGTTTTCCTTCACCCTCGAAATCAAAATGGCAGTCGAATTCCATCTTGCATAACTTTTGTAGAAATCTTAACGAATCATCCGAAATTTATTGAAATCTCGAAATTTTAGCGAAATTAATCAAAATTTTAACTACACAATGAAATTTCCTAAGAATTCAAATGAGAGATTTACGAGTGAAGTGAAATTTCTCTCTTAATTTCGTAAGCCATCTAAGTTTACCACTGAACCTCCTGAGGTGGATATGCTCTCAAAAACACAAAATCCAACCTCACACCATTTCTATCATTAACAAGGGTTAACCCACCAAATGGCAATAAATAGAATATACACACAAGATGCACCAAATCTCTTCGATCAGACAATGATTAGCTTCTTTGAAGACTTCAAATGCCATTGTCATTTCAACTCTGTAAAAGACAAAAAGAAAAATCTTTTCCTCCGAACCATCATAACTCCCTTCATAGCAAACAGATATCAGTTTAGAGGAGGCTAGTTTAATTTACTATCCTACAAATAAAATTTTACACGCAGTACTAGATTTTATACATTAGAGCTGTCAGTACATCTTCAGGAATAACATCTTAAACTTCAAAACGAATAAGGGAAACTAAACCAGTGACATGTGCAACCAAAAGAAATCAGGTTCATGGATTCCCTATTCGTGTGGGTGCACAGGGTAAGATTGCAGAGAATGTATCCCTCATAAGACTAAAAAATAGTGCATGTATCTTTCCAATAAATCATCATAAATAGATGTTAGAATAACAGAAAAATTAATACTGCTGTGAAGTAAAAAAAAAAACAAAAAATAGGGACTTATCAATGAAAGGCAGCAGTGAAAATTATACACAGAAAATCAAAATTTAAATTACCTGATCAAGAGGCCCTGAATTTGCCTTTTTGTTTGGGGTAATTACATGAATACCTTTTCGCAACCAATCATAGTAATGGCTTGCAATATTAGAGTCTGCAGTACAATCTACCATTACAGTACTAGGGATAAAATGGTTCCCATGCACGTGTTGAACAAATTTCTCTAAGGCAGCCACTTCTCCCTTCTCCTTTTGAGTTTCCCTCCATTGAGACAAGTCTATGCCTCTATGGAAAAATAATAATAATAATAATAATAAATAATAACAACAACAACAACAACAATAATAATAATAATAATAATAATAACAATAATAAATTTAAGAGCCATGGTACTAGAAGGCAACTTTCATAGATTATTGTCACTATAATAAACATAAGCAATTTGAATCTTTAACAATGAGAACCAATCCATCAAAGTTGTACTTCAAATTGTTCTCAAATTACAAAGTTGTTAGTTGATTGTGAAATGCTAAAACTGCTGCATTTATTTCACCACTGCTCAGCAAATTGGTGTTTATGGAATTTTTTTTTTTCTGTTAGCTGGTAGAATGCTGGAATGTGTCCCTACTCTTTGGAGGCTTTATCATTGACTGGTTTTAAAGGTTCTTGAAAGCAAAAGAATGCAAGGATTTCATGCCACAGAGCAGATTTTGTCTGTTATAGGGGTACTTCTGGCGAGAAGCTCTCAGACTTTTAGAGATCATGCTTCTTCTCATGATTTGATATGGGACATAATTGTGTTTTAGCTTCCATGTGGATTTCCTCTATAATGTCTTTTGGCAGCATAACTTTTTCGAACATCCAGCATGATTAGTTGTATTTGTTAGCTTAATTTGAATTGCATTAGGTTTTTTAGCTTCTATTTTATTAAATTCTTTTTTCCTTTTCATTCTTCTCTTTTATTCTTAGGTTACATCTTTCGTGAGTTGAAAGGAATGCAAGATCTTCAATGGCAAAACAAATTCTGTGCATTTCCTTTGGTATAGAGGAACTTTCAAGGTTTCTCTTGGGGCTCATTCTTTGGGTTTCTGTCAAAAAATTTTGTTTTCAGATATTCAAATGCATTGGAAAGGGGCTTTGTTGTAACTGTTCCTTTGATTCTTTGCTTACCTTTGTAATGCTTTTGTGTTAAAAGGATATTTTATTCTCCTTTCTATTGAACTCTGTCTCCTGTACATCTGTACACTAACGAATTTTCTTTTATCAAAAAAAAAAAACAAAAATCTGGTTCTCTTACCCTGTAACTTAATCATCTCAACTACAAATTACGTCCCAAGCAGCATGCTGAATTGAATATGTAGGTGGGAGAGCTTGCAAGGCAAAGCCATAGTCCTTGTGTTGTCATAACCTTTTTGACCCCTAAGAAAGATGGATTTTTGGAGGATGTGCATAGATTGGAGAGACATTAACAAGATTACAGTAAGTACAGGTTTCTTATAACAAGAATTGAAGATACGCTTGATATGTCGCTTGCTCTAGTTGGTATTCCTAGACTGATCAAATCTCAAACAGTGGATGCCACCAGATTAAAATTAGCCAAAGAGATGAGTGGAAAACTGCACTAACGACTCATGAAGGTTTAGTTGAGTGGTTGGTCATGCCTTTTGTACTCTCTGATGCCCTCTATGAGGGTTGTGACTCATGTTTTGCAGCCATTTAAAGGAAAATTTATAGTGGTGTATTTTGATACATGGTGGTCTATAGTAGGACTACAAAGGAACAGTCAGTAATCTTCCTCTGTTTTTTTGTCACGCTAACAAAACCAAGTTATATGCTACTAAAAGAAGTTGAGGCGGGAGACCACCTATTCTTTCAGTGCAAGTTCTCCTCATTGGTGTGGGACCGAATTAGAGTGTAGATGGGGCTTAAAAGAGCAATGACTACATTGAAGGCTGCTGCCAAATGGCTCCATAAGGAAGTTAAAGGAACGGGCTACCAGGCAGTGGGGAGGAGAGTTGGCCTTATGACTGCCGTGTATTTCCTGTGGCATTTCAGGAATAGGAAGAAATTTGAAGGTGCGTACATATCTCCTGAGGACTTGGTCAAGGTGATTCAAAGGCATGTCTTCAGAATTGTATTTGATAAATATGATCTGTTCTCCATTACCTAGGAGATTTTTGAATTAAATAGATGGCATGTATCGTTAGATTTGATTTTCTTGTTGGCCAAGTTGGCCCCTGGGTATGCCCGGGTTGCCTTGTAATCCCATTTTGATGATTTTGATTGTTTCCATGATAGGGGTTATTTCCCCTTTATCCTGGGGATGCCCAGTGTACAGTGTATATACTCTTTGATCAATATATATTTACCCAATTGATCAAAAAAAAAAAAAAGAAGTGTAGCTTTCTCAAGCCTATGTGCTCTTTCTTGTTTTGGAGGTTTCTGCGCAAAAGCAAATGATCTTGATAAGATTACAGCTATTAGTGAGTATCCTAAGCCTAATATTATTTTTTTCACTATTATCTATTTTATTTTTTACAGGAAAAAAAAAATTTATTAAGATAGCAAGGAGAAAAAGTTGTAAAAAGGGAGGATAAGGAATCCTCAAACATAAAGAGCAAAAAAGAGAAAGAAACAACCACCAACACAACTATAGCACCCAATCATGGTCAACACCCTCAACACAACAGCCCTTTAAAAAAACCTGCACTATAAATACTGAGCACTTACAAGTAAAAATATTAGTGAAAAAATAAAAAGGTAGATTAAAATAGCAGAATAAAGGTGGATAAAGCCACACAAATATGCTTCTATAGAAATCAGCTCCAACATATAAAAATTTATGATACTGTAACACTTTAAATTAAGAATACTCATGCAGCCTAGGAAAAAAAAAATCATAAAGAAATTTGCGACTTACGTGTCACTTAAAAGCATTGTACTTGACCCAGTAATTCCCATAACACGCAAATCAATGTTAAATTCTTCCTTAAGTACCGCTGCCTGCCCAAAAGAATTTTCATAACATGGTCAAGCCTCAGTATTCAACTGCAGTTAACTTTCTTTTTTTGGATAGAAGAAATTTTGTTAAGAGAGGAAAATATACAATGGGGAGGAAAAGGTATCCTCCTTAATCCTTAAATCTGGATAAATAAATAAATAAAATAAAAATTATGAAAATGAAATAAATACACAAAACAATGGAAGACATCAAGCAGATCGCAACAGCCAATCACATTGAAAATATGAAAGATATGAAAATCAGGGTCCTTTGAAGCAACCAGAAGAATAGGCACATAAAGAAGTCGAAGATAACTCTATCCGAAAGTAGCTGCAAGGTCACATAATGCCTTTAATAATGTTAAACTCCTCTCTCTAACAAATACTCTAAAGACCTACAAAAAACAGCACAACATAAACAAAAGGATAAAAGACACTAACCTCTCTTGAGGTTTAAAAAAATTTAGAAACCTCCACTGAAGTTTCAAGAATTCCATAGAACTCCCTTGAGGTTTGCCAAAAAGACACAAGCTTTCCCTTATACTTTGCAAAAATACAAATCTTTGGTGGGGTTTGTAAGTGTCCCAAAAATTAACAGTCTAAGAATGTCAGTGGTATTTTTGAAACCTTAAGGGAGGTCCATGGGATTTTTGAAACCTCAAAGAGGTCTCTCTCTTTTTGCCAAACCTCAAGGGAGCTTATTGTCTTCTACCCTAAGCAAAAAAGCCTCCAAAGATCACAAGCACACCCAACATGTTTTTTTTTTTTTAAGCACAGAAAATAATATTATTATAATCGAGAATCAGAGTACATTATTTAGAGGAGTCGTCCTCCCTAGAAAACTAGGAAAGCAGAAAATCTATAATGCAGCAAAGAAAGAACATAAAAACAGAATAAACAATACAAGTATCCATTACAAAAGTGCTGCCGCCAATATCTTGTGAGGCCAGACAACAAAAGACCCCCAAAAAAATCTAAAAGGGTGCACTCACAAGGAGGTAGGGTTGTAAGCAAGTCAAGCCTACTCACTAGTTACTCAAGCTCAGCTTGACCCAGAATTTGATTCAACTCGACTGGGTTCGAGTTGATTTTGAGCTACTTGAGCTTCCAATTGAATCAAGTTTTGAGCCTCCAGCTACTCAACTCACGAGCCTGCGAGCTTTCTCAAGGTTTTATATAGAATCTTGTTAGATTACCACTTTACCTAAAAGCTTCAGTTGTTCAGAAAAGTAGTAATCTAATAATGTATATCAAGCTTTAACAAATATAATATTTTAAAATGTATATAATATAAAATAATTATTTATATTATTAAACTGCAAGTAAAAAAAGGCACTAAGGGGGTATGGCCATGTCTTACACGGGTATTCACTGCCTCAATGGCATTCAACTTTTAACTTCAAACGAATCAAAGGCTCTAGCTTTAGAATTTAACTTTTCAAGTTTTCAACTTTCAACAGCTGCCACTTCGCCCCTTCACTGTGCACCTGTGTCCTTTATCTGTTGAGCTTGCTATGTGGAGAGGTGAGTAGTGGGCTCTTTGGCCCTTGACATTCGCAAATCTAGTGTAGATCTGGTGTGCTGTGTGCTGATTCGAAGATTTACTAAGCTCGTGGCTATGTCATGCAATTCTCGAGTAGATTTGATGTGTTGTGTGCTCCTTATAAGATTTACTAAGCTTGGGGCTGCATTTGCTGGTGTCTTCCTCCTCTGCAGCATGTGCACATACACACCTCTGCTCCTCTGAGAGGTCCCTGCCCCCTCAGTTGTTTAACAAATCTGGTCCTCCAGCAGTTTAGGTTCTCTTTCCCTCTTTTCATTATTTCTTTCCAGCATTATCATTCATTTTGTTGGATATGCACATCTGCTAGTGGTAATTATGTACTGATGTACAAACTACAAACAGTTTGGGGTTCAAAGACAAGCAGTACTCATGGTCATGGGTCTCCTATATTCTTCTTCTTCTTTTAAATATCCAGAGAAGGAAATACAATATTTATTAGGGGAAAAAATTGTCATTGGATATTCAACAAACTGGATATCTAATTTGTTAATTTTATGATGCAGAACAAAAGGAGCTTGATTGTGTGGGTCATCGTTCTCATGGAGGGTGTTGTTTTATCAAAGTTATTATATTACTATTATTTTTTTTTTTTATAGAATAAGACATTCATTAGATAAAGAAAGAATGTACAAACAGGAGAGAAGATATCTCCTTAACAAAATCAGGGAATCCCCACAAAAGATATTGCAAAGAACACCTCCACTGTTTGGGACAAACCCAGCTTTCCCCAAAATAATTAAATAACTTGTTCCAAACCTTCCATGCAAAACCGCAATGCAAGAAAAGATGACATATAGATTCTGAACAATCAAAACAAAGCATACATTTATCACAAGATAGAGCCTTTAAAGGTCTCCTCATCTGCAGCAAATCATTAGCATTTATCCTATTAAGCACAACCTACCAAAGAAATGCTTTAATTTGATGGGGGATTTTCACCTTCCAGATTACTTTGTACAGTGGAAAGTAGTGATTGGTACCAACCAGGAAATCAAAGAAAGAGTTACACGAAAAAATACCCGAGGAATCCAACAACCAAGATCAACAATCATCCATGGAAGATTCCCTACAATGTTTCAACAAAACCAACAAAGAAGATAATTCAATAGTTTCCATATCATTCAAGGCTCTCCTAAAATGAAAATCCCAAGAAGGTACAGAATCGCCTAAACCTACAATAGAATAAGAAATGGGATCATTTTTCCCTGAGCTCAAACGAAATAAGCGAGGAAAAGAGAAGGCCAAAACAACATTTCCAAACCATAAATCTTTTCAAATCCGAATGTGGCATCCCTTACCCATCACAAACTTGGTATGGGGAATAGAGAAAGCGTAAATATAGGAAATAGCTTTCCACGAGCTTTCCAAAGAACATCTAGAACCCAAATTAGTATCCCACCCATTCCCATCAAGTCCAATTTACTTTTGATAACTTTATGCCGCAAGGAGGAAACCTCTAACAGGAACCACCAAAGCCATTTAGCCAAAAGAGACATGTTCTTAGGCACCAAATTTCTAAGTCCCAAACCACCCTCACTCTTAATCCTACACACCACCTCCCAATTCACCAAGTGATCCTTAAAGTCCCCTACCCCTGACCACAAAGAATCTCTCATAATTCTCTTAATCTTACTAGCGATTCCCATTGGAATTTTAAAACTAGAAAAAAATATATATATACAACAGCATACTAGAAAGACACGCCTGAATTAGAGTAATCCTCCCTCTCAAAGAACAAAGGGCTCCCTTCCACCTGTCTAAATGCTAGGACACTCTTTCGACCACTGCATCCAAAAAACTAGCTAATCGAGGACTACCCCCAAAAAGAACCCCTAAATAGGACATCGGCCACCCCAACTCAGCATACCCAACTTCCAAAGCTAATTCCCTAACACTCTCTACAAGCACAGTAACGGCCATGATCCACTCTTTCCCGTATTAATCTTCAACCCCGAGACCCTTTCAAAAATATGAAGAAGCCCCACTATATTTAGAACAAAAGGCTTATGGTCCTCCAGGGAAAAAAATAGAATCATCTACAAACTGAAGGTGTGACCTCATAATCTCCACCCTGCCCACTTTAAGCCCTTTCGCCAAACCTCTATCCACCACCCTATCAACCAACCAACTCAAAACATTCGCCACTAACACAAACGAAAATGGAGGAAGAGGATCCCCTTGTCTAATCCCCCTCGTGGCCCAAAACCAAGATTTAGGCTCTCCATTCACTATCACTGCAAAACTCACATTATGCATACAACCTTTCATCCATTTGCGCCATCTTTCACCAAACCAATTCATCACTCAAATCATATCCAAAAAATTCCAGCTCACTCTATCATAAGATTTTTCAAAATCCAACTAAAAAACAAGCCCCTTATTCTTCCTTCACCTCATATCCTCAACGGTTTCATTCGCAATCAAAATTGCATCCATAGTCTGCCTTCCCCCCCACAAATGTAGTTTGGGCTTTAGAAATGGTCCTATCAAGCACACTTAATCTATTAGCTAGCACTTTAATGATTATTTTATAAACACTAGAAACTAAGCTAATTGGTCTATAATTAGGAATCTTGATGGACCTAATTTTCTTTGGTAGCAAAGTGATAAATGTAGATTGTCCTCTTACTAAGAACCCCATTCCAATAGAATTCCTTAAAAACTCCAATAGGTCATTCTTCATCACCATCCAACAATCTTGATAAAAAGCAAAATTAAAACCATCCAGCCCAAGAGCTTTATCGCTCTTCATCCCAAAAACTATAGCCCTAACTTCCTCTTCCTCAAAAGGTCACTCTAACCAGGTTATCCAATCAACAAACAAAGGATCCCACTCTAATCCTTCCACCTTCCATCCACTCTCATCCTCCTCAAGATACAAATTTTAATAAAAATCAGTGATCTCAAAAACAATTTGTTAAGAGTCTGTGATAATAACCCCCCCCCCCCCTTTTATCCACCTCCATCACCCTAATCAAATTCTTTTTCATTTTACCATTGGCCATCCTATGAAGAAATCGAGAATTACAATCTCCATCTCTAACCTATTTAAACCTTGTCTTTCACCTCTAGCTTGTCATTTCCTTAAAGATCAGCTCCTCCAATTCATTTTTCAGAGAAACCCTTTTAGCCACTTCCTCCCTTGGAAGGCTCACTCCTTCTTCCTTTGTATCAAACTCTTCCAAATCTCCTAGAATAGTGGACATTTTAACCCTACACCTCCCTATTCCACACTTTCAGTTTTCCATTCAACCTCTTCAACTTCTTCATAAATTTAAACCCCTCCCAACCCTGCTTCATATCCTCACTCCACCAATACCTAAAGAGGATTGAAAGGAGCCATGGTCCAACCACATATTCTCGAACCTAAAATGGGTGAGGCGCCAACGCACTTTCCTAGATTCCAATATCATAAGAAAATGATCATATTGTTAGCCCCAAGGTTTCATGAACCTAGTTTTGATGATAACAAACTATTGTACACTAATGGTTTTGTTCTTAAGTTGTTTTTAACAGGACTTAGCCATTGATGTTTGAAGAATACAAAGATTATTTGAAGAATTAAAGTTCTACTTATTTTGTACTTCATTCTCTCAATTGTAATGTGTTTTAACTTGTAAAACTCTAAGAATATACAAACCATAGCACAAATAAACTAAAACTAGAAAATTGGAAACAAAGGAAGCCCAAACCAGGCTTTGCAACCGGGGGGGTCAATCGGTTTGGGCAAAAGCTGGAGGCAGTCAACCAGCCCCTAAAGGTGGTCCACTAGTTTACACAGTTTAGCCAGCAACAGTTTTTTCTTTTTTTTTCTTTTCTTCTAATGGCTAGTAACCAATCAGCTCGGCTCAGTAAGCGGTTGACCGAACTGACCAGACCTTCTGCAACAAGCAAAAGACAACTAGTTTTTCTCCAATCTCTATATGTAAGCCCTCTAAAGCCTAAATAACATTAGAGAACACATATATATATAGAATTTCAAAGTGCCCAAGCTTTTATTCTCTCTTAATCTCTTCTGTGCCCTAAATTTGCTTACTTTTGTGAGAAACACCAAAACTTTTGTGCCATAATTTTGAATATTCTTTGAGAGATAGTTTTCAGCTTCAAATTTGTAATCGTTCCTTTAGAGGAAATTTCATTTGTAACCTATCTTGTATTGGTTTCCTTGTCTCCGTAGAAAACACCGGTTGTATTGGTTTTTTCCTTCTTTCAATAGAAAACAAAGGTGTAAGTGATTTCTTTGGTCTCCAAAAAATAAGAGGAATATTGGAACCTCAACGTGGTTCGCCTTGAGAGCAAAAACTAGAAACAAAATAAAGCTCATCCCTAAAAGAACCCCCCAGCATAGGCCTAGAAGGACAATACAAAAACGAAATCCACCATTGACCCCTATCTCTAATTTCTGAAAGGGCCGAAAGAGAGAAAAATCCACTAAAATATCCACTCTAGTAATAGACCAACTATCCCACACTACTAGAATGCCTCCCACTACGCCCTATGAGGGTACAAAAACCTAATTCTTACACCGCCCTTCCCAAATCCTTCTAACGACCTCCTCATCTACTAACTCAAGCTTAATCTCCTGAATTAATAAAATATTGGCTAGGTTCCTTGTAAAACCTCCGTAATCAAACACCTCTTTTTAGCATCCCTTATACCCCTAGCATTCCAACTAATAATCTTCATAATCTAACATGATTACCCGCTTTCTCTGTCCCCTTTCTTCCCCCATAATTGATGCAAGAAACCAGAGTTTTAATTCTTTCTCCACCCTCTTTTTTATCCTCTTATAAGATTTTAGACTCAACCCCAACTTAACCTCAAAACCTAAAGAACTCACTAACTTTAACCCCACATCATATAAGAGTTTGTTTGAGTCTTTGTAGTCCCTCTCACTAGCCCCTTGGCCAACACCAATGACACTCCCCCTATCAATTCCCTCATTGTGGCACAAAGACTCAACAGGAAAAAAGGACTGAACCAAAGTACGAAGAATACCTTTACGAGGTTCCAAAGAATTTAGATCACCCACTAGATCCCCTATCTCCTCATCATTGCCCCTCCTGACACTTGGAGGACTAACACCAACCACCACCTTTTCAAGAATAGGCTCACGAGCAAGTTGCAAAAGTCCCTCATCAATAAAAATTTTACTCTGATCAAACTTGTGCTTAACAAAACCTTCAAATCCTTGCCCCATATCAAAGAAAAACAAAAGGCTCCCTTCCTGTGTTAGTTACGGTGTAAGTAATTGCTTCTTATTTCATAGTATCTATTCCGTTCTTTCGTTAAAGCAAAAATTCCTAGCAAGTTCTTCCCAATTGTTTACTTCTCCCATCTCTATCTCACTTCCTAGTTAATCAAGTAATAAGCCAAAGTTAGAATCACAAAAGCTGCTAAGACCATCATCTGCTTCTAAAACACCTCTCATCATCATCATCTCGATGAGTATTTTCATATTCAACATAAAAAGACCGCTTGCCGCAACTTGGATTAGTTTTTGGGAAAAGGTATTGCTCTTTTTCTACTAAACTAATGGTCGTATTTGTTCCTCTAGATTGTCCCTCTGCAATAGTATATCGTCTAAAAACTCTATCTGCCCTTTAGCTAAATCACCCTTCCCCCAAAATTTTTTCAACATGCCTTTAGGCCGCTTAATCTTATCCATAGACGTTGAAATCATCTTATGCTCACTGAAACCTTCAACCTCTAGGCTTACTTCTTTAACCTCTTCATTAATTTGGCCCTCACTTTCTCGCTTTGCTCTTTAGCATTTTCTCAAGACTGGATATAATTATTTATTTTCTAGTCCTCTAACATAGCCCCAACACCTTTTTGGAAAAGGCTTGGCTCATTTACCCCATGTCCTTTAACTACCCATTTAACAGTTGTAAGAAGCCCACTTGATACAGGCCCAAATTTCCCTCTCCTGCAACCAGTATTAAATTTGGAATCAATTTTGACTTTAGGCTGGATAGGGAAGTTAAAGAACCTTCTTGAAATCACGAGATTCCCCATATTTCCTTCTCAAATCTATCTTCCCCCTCATTAACACATCTTCAACGACTTCTGCGAAGGTGCTCCTCTCCGACTGTCTTAAGCCCCAGCTCTGCTCCATCATCAACCTCCCATGTCTTATCACTTTTAAGGAACCATGATCTGAACATCTAACAGCAATATGCTTGTTATTATCACAAGAAAGCTACAGACGAGCTTCAAAAAGATTTCTCCCTCCTTCATTGTGCTTACTCTCAAGAACACATAAAATGCTATGTTTTCCTCCAATGATCCCCTTCTCCATTAGAAGGAATCTCCCTTTGTTGTAGAATCGCAATTTAATTCAGGCCCAAGTTCCTTCACCTCCTAGGTACAAGCCTCCTCGATTAAATTCTTCTATTTCCCTCTTTCCTTCACATACTACTCCCAACATCTTCATGATCCAAATAAATTCCTCTTTCTTTAGAAGAATATACTAAAAATTTCTCCCTGAATTTTCCGTAATCTCAAAAATTGGGGGCTCAAGACGGCTGGCATAGAAGATTCTACATTCGACTCGCACTAAGGAATGACCTCCCCATCCAAACAACTTCTTTCCTGACAAGCCACTAGTCACCCCCATTCTTCAAAACAAACTCCAATGAATCAGAGCGGAAAGCCAAATAGCCAAACTCGCCCACCACTCAAGGGAATCAGAATTACATACGAGAGTTCTCTAAAGACTGAAAGAGGATACATCAATCGTCTCTGAAAGCAAGGATGAGTTACCGAAGGGATGCTCGAAAGATTGTTGGGGTGTTCTATTTGAAGAGGAATCAAGTTTGAGGAGGGATTGCCAAGTTATAATCAAAAGGATTTTCTCATGCTACGACTATAGCGGAAGCCTTAAAGATCAATTTCTGGGAGAAAAACTCTCCTTATGGTCGAACTCAGAGTGACAGAGTGAGATGATTGTCAAGAGTCAACTCCGATAAATGTTCAACTAACTATGTTTTGGAATTTAAAAAAGAGAACTGATAGAATGATGGACGACAAGGAAAGTTCGACATCAAGAAAAGATCAATCGACTAGGGTTCGATTTTGAGAACAAAGGAGGAAGGGGAAGAGCATTAAGGCGAACATTGCCATTCTCCCTTCAAGCTGCTTTGTACTAAGCCCCATTTCGTGCACACACACACACACACACATTCTCTTTATATTACTAATTAATATTAAATGATTTGTTAGTTGTAAGTTGACTCTTGACTAGTTGTATATTTGTGATGTTGGTCTCATTAGTTTATTATGACTTTAAGATATATTACACTATACATGCTTTGGATGCTGTAATAATTTTATATTTGTTTATAAATTTTCATTTTAAAATATAAATAGTTGATTGCCTCCTAAATTTTTGATTTGGTGGATTATTTTCTAATCAGAAAAACAAGTGAAAAATGATATTATGTCGCCATGAATATTCAATAAATTTGAACAAGTAGGACATTGAATAAGGGAACTTATTTTGATTAGGTGATTCATTTTGATCTTATCAGAAATGGATTAATATTTTTCTCTATTTTGATAATAAACATGTCACTCACCACACCTGATCTATCTTCCACTCCAAATGAGTCTAGATCTATTGAGTCATTTTCCCACCATATAGTGTTACAACGTGAGGAAATTGAGGCAAAAGATGAACTAGAATAATTAAAGTAATAAGATTTCCAATGAGGGTGATGTAACTATTGCCAATGAAAATACAACTCAAGATGTTGATTAGGAGGAGGATGATAATCCCCTTGGAATTAGGAAGAGAACTAAGACATCTAAAGTTTCATAGGAATATAAAGAAACTGAAGTGCTTGATGGTACTAAGAAAGTGGAGTGCATTCATTGACATCGTACACATAAGATCCTTGCAACTAAAAGCACAACTCATTTTAGGAGGCATTAAAAAAACATATTTGAAGCAAAGGATTTTTTTAACACAACAAAATAAGATTGTCATCTGAATCAACTAAGTATACAAGGACAATGAAGGGGGTTAGTGTTCTATATGCTGGCAAGTTTGACATGGGAGGAGGGAGGGTGCAGCACATTGGATTGACATACGAAAGAGGAGGGATGGTCCAGCACATTGAATGCTAATGTTTTTATTTGTGTTAGTGGCGGATCTTTTGAGTATTGGTAGGGTGGTGGATAGAGGATTAGTGAAAAGTCTTAAAGTGGGTAGGGAGGAGATTATGGTTTCTCACCTTCAGTTTGCAGATTATACTATTTTTTTCCTAGCAGACCATAAGTCTTATGTTTTAAACATCGTGAGGCTTCTTTGAATTTTTGAAAGGGTATCGGGGTTGAGGATTAACATGGGAAAGAGTGGTATTGCAGCTATTAATGTGCCCATAGAGAGTGTTAGGGAACTAGCCTTGGAAGTGAAGTGTGCAGAGTTGGGTGGCCAATGTTGGGGGGTAATACTAGAGTAGCTAGTTTCTAGGATCTAGTGGTGGAGAGGGTGTCTAAGTGATTAGACGGGTGGAAGGGAGCCTTTTTTTTTCTTTGGGAGCGAGGATTATTCTAATTCAGGCTTGTCTTTCTAGTATTCGGTTGTATTTCCTATCTATTTTTATTGCTAGTACGAATGAGAGAACTATGAGAGATTTTATGTGGTCAAGGGTAGGGGGTTTCAAGAATCACTCATTTTTTAAAAGATGTATGCCTAGGGAATGTTGTTCTGGCCATCTTTTTTCCTCACTTATTCTGTTTGAGCACAGGGTAAAATGATCCCATCTCTTCTTTTATCATAGATTTGGGCGGTCCTCTACCCTCTTGGGATTTTGATTTTAGGAGAGCCCTAAATGAGAGGGAAACTATTGAATTATCATCTTTGTTGGTTATGTTGAACAACTATGGGATGTCATCCGAGGATGATAGTCATTCTTGGCTGTTGGATTTCTCAAGTGTTTTTTGTGTAAAACTATCTTTGATTTTTTGGTTGGTACAAATCACTCCTTTCCACTCTACAAAGTAATTTGGAAGGTCAAAATCCCCCATAAAATCGAAGTGTTTCATTGGTTGGATATGCTTAATAGAATAAATACTAATGATTTGTTGCAGAGGAGACCTTTAAAGGCTCTATCCTCTTATATTTGTATGCTTTGTTTGGATTGTTCAGAATTTGTTTCTCACCTTTTATTGCATTGCGATTTTACATGGAAGGTTTGGAATAAGTTGTTTGATTATTTTGGATAAAGTAGGGTTTGTCTGAGAACAGTGGAGGAGTTATTGGCAATAATTTTTGTGGGGTTAGGTAGCAGGAAGGAAGGCATTGTGTTATGCAACTGTTATGGGACTAGTGGAAGGAACGTAATCAACATATTTTTTCAGTGAAAAAAATCCCATATTGGTTGGTGTGGGAGAAAGTGCTTGTGTGGGCAATGGAACTTTTAAGGGGATGTGTTTGACAGATGTTGAGCAAGATTGAAAGTTACATCTAAGGGTGTGCTGATTTGAGCTTGCTGTTTTTTTTGTGTTTTCCTTTTTTGTTTTGTTTTTTGGGGATTCTCAAATTTCATTAAGGGTATGTCTTCCCTCCTGATTGTACATTCTTTCTTTATCTAATGAATATAATTATAATGTAAAATAATACTAAATTATGAGGGCATTAATATCCAATGGCCAAACAAGTCGGGAAATTTAATTCAGAAACAAGATTCACACGAGAATGGGATTCCCATGAAACTTTCCCATTTTGGGAGCATGGGAATGGGATTCCTATATTCCTACCACGTCAAATTTTGACCTCAAAACAAATGCGGGAATGTAATGCCATGGACATCACATTCTTCAAAAGGTTGAAAGCTTCCGCAAACCAAATGCCATCCTAAAACAATGGGAAAATGATAAAAACACCTTGGAAATATTTGGAAACTCATCCTCCCAATTCCATGTAGTAAAAACCAATCAAGATGAATATACAAAGAATGTTTCCCCTTGGGTACTAGTCCACCCTAGAAATACACTAAGTAAAGACAGCATTAGCCCAAGGACCCACAATCCACTAATAGGCCTATCAAAAGCTTTCAAGTAGTAATCTTAGAACCACCTTGCTTCTCAGAAGAACATAAAAACATTAAAATTTCCCCTAAAACCCACAAAAATAACCAGCACCAACAACAATAAGACTTAAGTCCCACTAGGTGGGATCGTCTAAATAAATGAATTTTCATCAATTCACACAATCAATGACATTTTCCTCAGCTAGCTTAAGAGCTATTAAAACCTTTCTCTTGCTATCTCATTCCAAGTTATTTTAAGTATATCTCTACCCTTTCTATTACCAATAAGAATAACTAACTCACTCCTCCTCACTAGCAAACTACTTGGCCTGCATTTCAAATGTTCAAGCCATGTAAGCTGCCCCTCTCTTATATTATCTTCTACTGGTATTCTGCCTAACTTATTGCAAATATGTTCATTTCCTAATTTATCCTTTAAAGTTATACCACTCATCCACCATAGCATTTGCATTTCGAAAACGTTTACTCTATGGAAATGTTGTTTCTTAGTTACCCAACATTCTGATCCGTCTAGCATAGCTGGTCTTTAAACTGTCCTATAAAACTTTCCTTTGCATTTCAAGGGTATTCTATGGTCATGCAACACACCTGAAGCACTCCTTCATTTTACCCAACCAACTCTAACTCTCTATATTACATCCTCTGCAATCTCTCCTTCTACTTGCATGATAGATCGAAGGTATCAAAAAACTACTAGTGCTATTAATTTAATGATTATCAAGTTTAATCTTATCTACATATTCCTCATTATGTGGATGAAGTTACATTTCATATATTCTGTCTTATTTCAACTTATCCTAACTCATTTAGACTCTAAAATTCTTCTCCGTAGTTATAACTTATATTCTACTCCACTCCTACTTTCATCAATTAGAACAATATCATCTACAAATAACATACACCATGGGATCTCATTCTAGGTATTCCTAGTCAACTCATCAATCACTAAAGTGAAAAGATAAGGACTTAAAGAAGAACCTTGATGTACCCCTATGTGATTGTATATTCTCTAGAGTCTCCTCCTTCAATCCAAATGCTGGTCGTTACTCTATCTTACTTACCCTTAATGACATCAATATATCGACGGTATACTCCCTTTTCTATTTCAAATCCAACCAAAGAACTTCCCTAGGTACTTTAACATAGGCTTTCTCTAGGTCAATAAAAAACATATACAAGTCCCTCTTCTTTTCCCTAAACTTTTTCATTAACCTTCTTAAAAGATAAATATCTTTTGTTATCAATCTCCCAAACATTAAAACCGAATCGATTCTCTCATAACCTAATTTTTAATCTTATTTTTTGTTCATTTACCCATTCCCATAGTTTCATCATATGACTCCTAAGTTTGATTCTGCAATAGCTATTACAAGTTTGAATATGACCTTTGTTTTTGTATATAAGTATTAATCCTCTGGCATTTTCTTGGTTTTTATGATAGTCCCGGGTGATGGATGGAGGTAGCATGTGATGGAGGCTGAAAACTTACCACACACCTAGCCTTTGAAACAAGAAAAAGGGGGAAAGGAAGGAACATATCTTGGACCAACTCAAAATAATCGACTCCAACTGACGAGAACAAGGAAAATCATCCTCCAACAAGTTAGCAACTCACTCTTGCCGTCGGTTGAGCAAAGAAGAGCCTTCAAGAGAGAGGAGGTTGGGACTAGAGTGAGATGTGCAGCAAGTAGGGAGGGGCTCAAGTAGGGAGGGGCTCGAGTATAGAATAGCCCTTTAGAATTTGGAAAAATCCAAGAATGTCGTTGAGAAGCTTGGCGAAGAAGGCTAGGAGGCTCAACAGAGAAGGTAGGAGGTTCGGCGATGAAGGCTAGAAAAACAACTTTCAAATCATCCAAAATAAAAAAGGCCTAAGGGCATTCTTCACATTGAACTGATGTTGAGACCAATGACAAATGGTGGCTAAGGAGATAAAGAAAGGCAACTTTGGAAACCAAGGAGATTATGTTATAATAATCCAAAATGTACACCTCAGTGTATCCTATAGAAAAAAAAAAAAACGAGCCTTCAAACAAGTCACAAAACAATGTCGATTGACTTTCACAATATACATCCAGCGGCAACAACCACTTATCAAGAGAAATGTCAATATCCTATAACACATGCATCTTTTCAACAATTGCAATCCTATACCCATAATGGGATAGGACTTAAGAAATAGAAGAAAAGGCATAGTATTAACAAAACAATAAAATGCGGTTGAGAGAAATCATAGCAAACAAAATTAGAGATTCGAGGTTGGGTACAAGTGCATTCACCTTTCCAAACAACAATAGGAAAACCAACATCTTGGCCAACAGGATCACTAGAGCAGGGAACTAGAGGCATATAACTAGAAACTAAAGAAGGCTCCCTTCCCTTGAGTCTCTATCATGCGTACAAATGCAAATTAGTATAATCCAAGCAATGAGAAGGACCGAAAATGGGTTAAGATACAAACTGACTAAGAAAATACAATAGATAAGAATTTGGAAGGCTAGGAAGAGGAAGGAACTCAGCAAGGTTAGTAGGACACAAGGAATTGGAATGGTATAGTGTGGATCAAAATAAGGTGACATCAACAGAGTCTAAGAATGGATGCAATGTAGGGCCAATATGGTACTCTTTTTTATTACAAGAGTAGCCTAGAAAAATACATTTAATACCACAAGGATGCAACTTATCCACCCCTAGACTTACGGATAGACAAAGGACATACAGTCGAATATACAAGAAAGGAGTAACAACAAGGGACAGTTTGGGAAGCTAACAATGTATAGGATTCTACCATCGAGGGTGGAGGGTGCCATTTTATTGAAAAGAGAGCAAGCAGTAAACACGATCACTCCAAAAATATTTTGGGGGCAATCATTTAATACAGTAGGGTGCAAGTGACTTCAAGGATATGCATGTGTTTCTGCTCTGCAACTCCATTTTGTTGAGTATAGGCACAAGATGACTGATGATTCATACCAAAATTAGTCGTATACATAGTGAGTTGTGTACTCAGGTACTCCTTAGCATTATCACTACAAAGTATTTCAAACTAAGTCCTTATTTGAGAACAAAAGGCACAAAAGTTATTAAATGACAACTTTAATTAAATACAACTAAGTCATCCTAATGTAGTCAAAATGTAACAAGTATCAAAATCCCAATGTTGATATGATACAACTAGGACCATAAACAACGGAGAGTTGAGGACCCATTTATTGACTCAAAAAGCAAAGGGAACATGATTGTGCTTCCCTAATTAGACACAACTTAACATACAAACTAGACATTTTAACTTGTCCAATGAAGGATGCATAGTTTTAAACCCCGGAGACCCGGACGAATGACCAACCTGGAGAGCTCACCGGATTGGTCAAACCAACTGGACCGGCGGGTCAGCTCAGTGGTCAAACAGGTAATGTTATTGTCAAATATTATACAACTTTTATATTCTATACATATCTATTTATATAAAAATAATTTAATTTAATGATTGGAAGTATTCAAATACAACATATCCTGCTTTATAACACAACCAAGAATTGACCTTTTGGTAACACACTAATGTTGGTGTGTGACATAGACAAACCTAAAGAACAAGCAATAGCTCGCTGTTTGGGTGGCTTGAACGAGGAAATCAATGAAACGATTAGTTTATAGCCTTATTGGAATCATGGTCTTAAATTTCCAAGAAACTGTTGAAATTTCTGTTGAAATTTTCGATTTCTGTCACCATCAAAATCGAAATCGCAGTCGATTTCCGTCTTGCATAATTTTTCGTTGAAATCTCAACGAATCATCCGAAATTTTAGCGAAATTTATCGAAACCTCGAGAGTGAAGTGAAATTTCTCTTTTAATTTATTTTATTTATTTTATTGAAACAAAAGGTTATAACAAGTGCTTTTGAAATTATATGAAAAAATAAACTTATAGTAATATTTTATTTAACCATTCATGTATAAATTATCAATATTTGTATAATAAATAATATTTAAATGATTTATGAATTTCATTTGCATTAACTGAATGTGTTTAATGTACATTATCTTACAAACATGTTTGATACACAATACTATTTTACAACTTTTCCACCTCATACAAAACATAGATGTATTTAATTTGTAATATATTAGTCTTAAAACTTATATTTTTATGTTTGTTAACCATTTCTAAAGTTTCACAAAGAATTTCATGCATTACTACTAGTTTCCGTTATTTTTTCAAATCGAAATCGAAATTTCCGTCGAAATTTCCGTACTTTTGGAGCTTCGAAATTTGAGTCGAAATCGAAATTTAAAACCTTGATTGGAATTTTAATGATGTGAGAAAACTTGCCCTGAAAGTAGAAAACAGCAAACTAGAGTTCAAAGGAGTGGCTTCAAACCTAGAATCAAGGAGAGCTCTACAAACCAAGTGCATCTTTGTCAAAACCTAATACAGCAACCAAACTTTCTAGTAAGGCACTAGAAAGGGGTACTATTGGGGCTGCCCCTAAGTCAACTAGTTTGTCAAATACTTGCTCAAAAAAGTGTTTTAAGAATCAATTGTATGGACATATTGCTTTTGATTGTCCAAATTGCAAAATGTTCCCTATTATGGATGAGGAGATTGAAGAAGGAAATGGCTTGCTAATTTGGGATGAAGAAGGTAAATATTGGCAACATTTTCCACACCAAATGTAATTCTAAAGGGAAGGTTTGTGATGTTATTATTGATAGTGGAGTTTGTGCTAATGTTGAGTCCATAGAAATGGTAGACAAGTTGCAGCTTGAAATGATGGCACATCCTCATCCCTACAAATTGAGGTGGCTAGATCAAGGGCACAAACTAAAGGTAAACAAAATACGTCTTGTTTCATTTTCCATTGGTAACAAGTACAATGATCAGATTTTGTGTGATGTTATACATATGGATGCATGTCATTTGTTGCTTGGTTGTCCACGGCAGTATGATAGGAGAGTTTATCATGATGGTTACAAAAATACTTACCCTCTTTTGTAAAAGATGGTGTGAAGATTGTTTTGGGTCCTTTTATACCTTCAAGGCTTCCTCCAATGCAAAACATTCAGCATTGCATTGATTTCATACCTAGTTCTATGTTTCCCAACAAGGAAGCCTACAGAATGAGTCCAAACAAGCATGAAGAATTGCCGAGGCAAGTAGATAAGCTTACGGCAAAGGGCAGTAAGAGCCCATGTGCTATACCAAGTCTTCTTGTGCCCAAAAAGAATGGATCATGGAAAACGTGCATAGATAGCCAGGCAGTGAAAAAGATATCTATTGGTTATCACTTTCCTTTTCCACACTTTGATGATTTAATAGATCGACTACACTGCTAACACTTTTTCAAACACTGATCTCGGAAGGAGTTATCATCAAATTAGAATGAGTATAGGAGATGAATGGAAGACAGCTTTTAAGACAAGGGATGGTCATTATGAGTGGATGATTATGCCATTTGGCCTTTCTAACACTCCTAGTACTTTCATGCGATTGATGAATGATGTGTTCTAACCATTTCTTGCCAGATTTGTTGTTGTTTATTTTGTTGACATTCTTTTGTACAGAAAAGGCGAGAAGCAACATCTTGATCATTTGCGAGTTGTATTTTAGGCCTTGAGAGATCAAAAGTTGTATGCCAACTTGTAAAAGTGTCAATTCTTCACTAATAGGCTGGTTTTCTTAGGCTATGTTGTTTCTAGTGAAGCAGTGAAAATGGATCCTAGCAAGATTGAAGCAATTATGAGCTGGACTAGTCCACAATAATTACGTGACATTCGAAGTTTTCATGGTCTTGCATTTTTTATCACATGTATATCAAGGATTTCAGTACCATTCTCTCCAATAACAGAATGTTCGAAAGGGGACAATTCCCATTTTGACTAAAATCAAGAAAGCCTCTTACAAGGTTGATCCTACAACTTGGATGAAGGCGCATCCTGTGTTTCACATCAATTATCTAGACCCATTCATCGCTAAGATGAAGATCCAAGTAAAAGCCAGTCAACCAAAGCACCACTAAAGACTAATATTGGTCTTTACCCACACTTACACATCATCTGCTTGGTCGGATAGCTGTTGAGAGGGTGCATGGCACGATGAAGCTTTGCACAACCTAACAGAAGAGAGCTTGAAATCATCCTTGCAAACAAAGTTCATATCATCAAGGAAGAAGCAACACAAGTTCTTAGTGATGTGGAAAGACCTTGGAGATGAAGAAATTAGTTGGATGTCAGTGAAGACATGCAATCATTTGTGGGAAAAGTTAAAGCATACTTAGCATCAAAGTCCGCAATGACGTCGACTGCGTAAGTGGGGAAGAATGTTATAAGCTAAGCTTGTTCAGGGCATTATACTTGCAAATGACTGCTTGTCTTATGCACTTGCCTGTGGTCATTCTGTCGTTCCAACCTACCGACTAATGCTTGCTTGTGACTGCTTGGTCTTCAAATTTCAAAATAAATAAACAAATAAATAAAAATCTTTCAAAAACGTGAATATTGAACAAAATTCCCTTGAATTTGAAATTTTATACTCAAAGCCCAAATTGAAATTTCTCTTAATAAATTTTCTTATTAAAAATAAAGATTAGTACAAGGATACAAATGATAACTTTCAAACTTTTGAACTATTCTGCAAACTTGAACTTAGATATTAGCTACAACATTTTATTTGACCTTGTGTAGCAGTATTTGCATAATAACTAACTTCCAACAACGTTATGCCATTTGTTTAGATTAACTAAATGTGCTTAATATGATTATTGTATTACAATCATTGTACCTTATACACCATATATCTATCATTAATGCATTTTGTTACAACATTTTAATTCACAGTCTTGTATTATTATGTTTATTTTTTAACACAAAAAAGCTAATGTTATTATGCTTATTAACAATTTCTTAAGTTTTCATTAACACAACTTCAATGATTTGCTAATAATTTCCATCATTTTCTAATACTAAAACTGAAATTGGCATTGAAGTAGAAATTTCGGTCAAAGCCTCAAATTTTATATGAAATATAAATTTAAAGTCATGGTTCAAACATAAATCATCAACTATTGCTCCACATTACAACAAGAAGCCGTAAGTCTCACTAAGTGGGGTTGGCTATATGAATTCTTTTTTTTCCAATTCACCCAATCAAGAGCATTTTCCTCTACTAGATGAAGGGCTACTAAATCCTTCCCCACTACCTCATTTCAAGATATTTTAGGCCTACCCCTACCCCTTTTCATGTCAAAAACAATAACTAACTCACTCCTCCTCACAAGTGCTATACTAGGCCTTCATTTCAAATGCCCAAACCATCTAATAATGAAGTCAATGGTCATCACATTTCAACATTGATGCGACATATATACCTGACAGGAAGTAAACTAATTCAATGTTGTACCTGATCCTTGAGCTGATCAAGCAATGTGCCACCAATCAAACCAGGTCCAATAATGCCCATGGCTATTGTGGTCCTTGAGAGATAAAACCTTGAGTGGACAGCTCTTAAGGCCCTAATACAGTCTTCCCTCTTAACT